>NC_060124.1:70408397-71635064 GCF_021461395.2 Schistocerca americana | reverse complement strand
CATGAAGTTTGTTGCAAACAATCAGTTGCAGTTCAAAAGGAATAATGATATAGATAACTACAATGACAGAAGGAGACCTGACATTCATTACTCCTTATTGAGGTCATGTGTAGCGCAAAAAGAGTCGATAATGTTGCAGCTAAAAATTTTGATCGCTTAACCAGGGATATGAAATCTCTGACCGCTAAATAAACTTTAAAGATCAACTGAAAAATGTTCTGCTTGACTACTCCTACTGTTTTGTAGAAGTATTTTTATTATTGTATTGTATACAAGGAGGTGTGTAGGAATTACCTACCTATTTAAAAAAAACTATAAATACTCAGCATGTAACTATTTTTACAAATTATGACTCAATCCACATCATTATATTTTATTTTGCATGTGATCCATGGAGTGTGAAACTAACTGCTAAGTGACTAACAAACTTTCACACCCATACCCACTCACCCACCCACCCACACATCCATCCACCCACACGTCTACCCACCCACCCACCCACCCAAACACACACACACACACACACACACACACACACACACACACACACACAGCAGGTTACACAAATGTATGAATACGTGAAGTAACCAAAATGATTGAGCAGATTGCACATCGCAAAGAATATGCTTAAGATGATGTAGTACATGACAGGCACATTTCATAATGCGAATTAATTCCCAAAACGCATCGTTTCTATGGCAGCAGTAAATGCTATCGTATAACAAAATCACTCGTTCCTGATGGAAACAAATCTGAGCAAAATCATATGATTTCGTGCTGGCAGACGATTAGTGGCACTCGAAGTGATGTTGGAAGCTGTGCTGGTTAAGTTTCTAGTTAGCTTCAAGTATAGTGGCACGATGGCCAGTCTATGTTGTTTATGTAGCAGTAGTAGTAGTAGCAGCTTTATTCATCTGTAGATCTCTTTTTACAAGGATATAGGACATGTCAAAGTATTTTCAAGCTAGACCAATTTAAAATAAGCTAATTCGTATACACATATATTTACGGACTTCTAGTTAGAGGTAATCATCAGATTTTACTCCTGGTATACAATAAATTTTTTTTACAAATGACTTATTAAATAACGTAATGCCACACTGTTCGCTCATATCTCACCATCAGTCACTGCACACAATATACACACATTGTTTCATAACACTTCACTCACTACACACACACACACATACACACACACACACACAAACGCACACACACACACACTGGTGATCTCTGGGCCATTTTCTCTACTCCAACTTTCCATTTGCTATCCTGAAAAACTGAGTCAGTGCACATCCATAATGAGTGAGATGTTGAGCTCAGAAAGAGAAAGAGGTGTTAGTATTGTGCTATGCATAGCTTGAGGTGAGAGTGTTTCTAGGAAGGAAGAGAACAGAAAAAATATAAAGTGAAGGTGTTATGTGGAATGTTGGATGTGTTTATAATCATTGTTATTATTATTATTTATTTGTGTAACATTTTTCATCAAACCCCTACTCTGTTTTATGTAAGTAATCCTTCAATGTATAAAATGTATGGCATAAAAGGTACTTTTTAGCTACCTTTTTAACTAAGTATAGTTCTGCAATTTCTTTAATCTTCTTCAGTAATTTATTGTACAGTTGCTGTTTTGAGTTTTATGTTTATTTTTTCTTGGTAATGAAACGTGAGTCTATCTCTTGTTGCATGGTCATCGACACGAAAAGACACTGCATGTTACACACTGATGGAGGATTCTATGGGCATAACGTGCTGATGATATTCTCTTTGCAAGTACCTTTGTGTGTTCACACCACTTCAACTGAGAATAAATGTTCATTCCTAGAAATTTTTCATTTGTCACTGAGTCTTTAGAGGTTCCATCTACATTTAATTGAACACTGTCATTTTTCCTATTCAAAATGAAATTCATGGCATTAGTTTTCTTTACGTTTAATGTCACTTTATTGCTTATTGACCAATCGTAAACTTCCTTTAGAGTTTCATTTGCTTTCTCAGCAAGGAGTTCTCTTGTTTTCTCAGTGACTATAATATTGCTGTCATTAGTGAAGACAATTTTTTCACCATGAGTAGCACTACTGGGAAAGTTATTGATGTATATTAGGAATAGAATTGGTCCTAATATGCTACCTTGCAGAACCCCTACATTTATCTATTTTGGTTCTGGTAAGTGTTTTACTAAATGTTTGGATATATTTGAAGTATGTGTTATCTCTGCTCTTCGTACCCTATCTGCTAGGTATGATCGACACTAGTCATTAGCTACCCCTCTTATTCCTAATGCTTCTAATTTATTTAATGGAATATTGTGGTCGACTGTATCAAACGCCTTATAAAAATCCAAAAATATGCCTGTGACACACTCATCTTTTTCAAGAGCATCAAGTACAACTTCTGTGAATTCTACTACGGCTGACTCCATATTTTTGCCACTTTAGAAACCAAACATGGATCGCTTAAAAGATTTATTTATTCAGGTAATTCATTAATCTGTCTTTCATAATTGCTTCTATTACTTCTGAGAACGCAGACAGAAGGGAAATGTGCTGGTAATTCCTTTCTAAAGCAAAGGTACAACTCTTGCCCATTTTAGGTGCTCTGGAAATGTCCGTGATGTGAAGGATTCATTTATTATATTTGTTAAGGGGCCTTGTATAATCCCAATACATTGTTTCAGTACACACATTGGTACTTCATCTAAACCTACTGACTTCTTATTTTTTAGTTTTTGAACAGTTTTATTGACTTTATTCTCTGTGGTTGGAAGTAACATCATTGTATTTAGTGCAACATTACTTACAGGTGTTATATTTGTTGTGGGGAATCTTTGCTGTAACTTCTCTGCAATACTTGAAAAATATTCATTTACATAATATACTAAGTGTTGTGGATCATTTATTACCTTATCCACCTCCATTAGGAGTATGCGATTCTGCATTTGTTTGCCTTTCCCTGTTTCCTTTTTTATAACATTGGCGACTGCTTTACTTTTATTCTTTGCATTATATATTATTTTGTCATTAAATGACTTTTTGCAGGAATCTGCACCTTCCTGTCTTTTTGTATCTAGCTGGCCGCAGTGACAGAGCAGTTCTAGGCGCTTCCGTCTGGAACCGCACGACTGCTATGATCGAATGTTCGAATCCTGCCTTTGGCAAGGATGTGTGTAATGTCCTTAGGTTAGTTCGGTTTAAGTAGTTCTAAGTTCTAGGGGACTGAGGACCTCAGATGTTAAGTCCCATAGTGCTCAGAGCCATTTGAACCATCTTTTTGTATCTATGATAGAAATTTAAGAATTCTGGATCATTGTGACTCTTTTTCATGGAACTGAGATGTTTGGGAAGAGTGTTTGGCAGGAGTTCTTAATACCTGCTGTTATCCATCTGTTTTAGTGAGATGTTGATAGAGACATGCATACTTTTGGAAATGCTTTTTCAAAGTTCAATTTGAACAATATGGAGAATTTAGAGAATTTATATTCACATTGATTGCCTTACACACGTCATCCCAGCTTTGTTTTTCTAGTTCTTTTGAAAAATCTTTTATTTTGATTTCTGATGGATGTTGTTTGTAAGCTTGTAGTTTAGGGAATGATTCGATGCCTGATTTTACTGTTGTTATTTGACAGAGATGGTCTGATAGTCAGAGATCTTTTACAGCTACATCACATTTTTCCGTGTCCATATTTGTGGCTACATGGTCAATTGCTGATGCAGTCATTGTAGTAACCCTTGTTGCACTATTAACCAATAGGGACATGCCAAAGCATTGAAGGATATTTATGAAGGTGCTGTTGGATTCAGTTATGATATTAGTGTTGATGTTAATGTCCCTACACTGATTATATTGACCTTTGTACTTGAGACTTTATCTAGAACTTCTGTTAATTTATTGAAAAAAGTGTCCACACTACCACTGTGAGATCTATACGCACACAAAATCATTACTTTCTTGGTGATATCAAGCCCTGTTAATTCAATAGCTGATAGTTCAAAGTGTTTCTCTTCACTTACAGTAATGAGGTCATGTGTTGATTTTAATTGTGTTAATTTTCTGATATAAATGCATTATCCTCCACCATTTGAAGTAGTTCTGCAGTATTAGTTTGCCCTTTCATACAGTGATAATACTACATGTTGGATTTCTGTGTCTCTACACCAGTGTTCAGTAATACAAACTACTGTGCAGTTCAAAGATTGGAGCTCAACTTCTAATAGATGTATTATTCCATATTTTGATGGAGGACTGTTAAGTTGTGAATTGCCCTATGTTAGCCTTTCCAATGGTTTGCTTTTCTTTGTGACATCTGGTATGTGTGATATTTGAAGTGTTAAAATCTGTCTTGTGAGTGATTGTTTCAGTATTTTTTAAAGTGCTGGAGATATTCTGAACCTGTTGTCTGGATATATCTTACTTTTCCTACCTATGACAACAGGTATTTGACCATGTGTGGCCCAAGATCCACCCCTATACTTTCATTAATCATATGTACCAATCTTCCCTTGCCAGTCCTGTTTAGGTGTAGGCCATGCCCAGTGAAACCCCATCTGTTGATAGTTCCCGCAGGTACCAGAAAACATGAGCAAAATTGGCTGTCCTCAGAGCCATCCATAACCCCCTATTGGTTTGGCTCACAGCTCCATCAAGATGTGGTCAATCGTGACGCTGGAACAGCTCAACAAAGTGTACATTGGTGCCATGAGTCAGGGAAGCTATCTTGTCCAGGTCACCGCCCATGTAATATTCCCCATCCCTGTCCAAACTGTTTCCCACCCCACCCACTATCACTACATGGTCCTCTTTTGTAAAGTACGTACATAAAGACCCTAGGTCCTCTATCACATGTCTTAGCCATGCATTTAGCTTGAAGATACTGGTGGCTTGGTACGCTGCCCCTGCACTATCCTGTAATTGAGGGCCTACAACTCGCCCATCGATGCTAAAGCCCATCAATGCTACCTAGCAGCAGCACTTTCTTCTTCCTAACACTTTGTACATTCCTAGGTTTCTTGGCCTCTGTTGAAGTGTGCTGCACATTTCCTGCTCCTCGTTCTACCTGAGACTCTTCTCCAATTAACGCTGGCAGTGATATGTATGACGTTGTCTGCTGCAGGGTGTTGCTGCATGATTGACGCTTTAGAATCAGAGACACAATATAAATCTCTTAAGGTACCATATCTTTGTAAAAATTAAGCACATAAGATGAAAGTACTCAATGAAACGGAAAAGATATGCCTATGCTGAACCTTGCAGCATAGTTATTTTAGGAGCCATAAATAGGCATGTATCATAATAAATTAAAAATATTGATAATATTGATTATATTAATGTACAGAGCTGTGCGATGGCCCATAAGAAGTGCAATGCAAAGTAGAATGACAGGCAGGTACCAAGCATTAGGAATTAACATTTATTTTTGTGTTATTGGTACTTGCCACCTGTTGCATGTAATTTTAGTAAAAATATTGTTAACATTGGAAATAGAAAACTGATGCATAATGATGAAGTAAGAACAATAAAGGTCGATTGATATGCTACAGCCCATGGTGCATTTAATATGGTTCAAGAACATCGGTATTTAGCCATATAAAGAAAAGCGAAGTTGGTGATTTACCCTTCCTCTTCGTGTGATACTGTAACAACTTTATACTATTTTAAGTGTCGTTATTTTCTGTAAACTTCTACACTGCAGTACATAGTTTCAGTGCTGTACAAACCGTACAAGAGGCGTAAATCACAGATTATTTATAAACACACGATAAGATACCAGATGGGAACACTCATAATTTGATATGTATGACATATATGTCAAGTGAAACACTTTTAAGTGCCGAAGCTAAATGTGATTTAAACGGTACTGGGGAACAGTCACATGAGCTGTAGGTAGGGTAGAAAAGCACTTACGCAGGCAGTCTTTTGCTATGGCAACAGTTGTGGGCGGTCATGTTTGCGCCTTCAGATGAGTGGTGAATCGGTCTCAACTCTGGACTCAGAGAAATTCTACTAGCTTGGTAAGTTACGGGACACAGAAATATTACAGCTGCTGTTGGACTTTGCAATATTTTTTAAAAGTCATTGGAGAAATCCTCGTAGCTGCTAGGTCGTGGGACATAGAAATATTTCTACTGTTGCTGGAATTTGAAATATTTTCGAGTCTCACTGGACTTGGAACCAATCCCGACTGTCGCCAGACTTTGAATTACTTCTAAGAGTCGTCGAACTTCGAGATATACGATGTTAGTTAGTTAGTTAATTAGTTAGTTACATGTTCCATTGATCAACAGCACAGAAAACCGTTATGATGTGGAATGTGTCAAATGCACAAGAAATGCGCACAGGTAACAAGGTTTTTTTGTTTACATTATAGTATTATACCTAAATATTTCTATTATCTATCCCATACCCTTAAATGGCACAAAATGCATACATTATATCTCCAGATTTATTTACTCATATTCAAGAATTCATCTATGGTATAGAAGGAGTTGTCAAGGAGGTATGATTTCAATTTGTTTTTGAAACTATTACTGCTGTCTGTCAGACATTTTATTTCATCTGGTAATTTATCAAAAAGTTTTATAGCAACGTATTTTACCCCTTTCTGTGCCAAAGATAGTTTAAGTAAAGGATAGTGTAGGTCTTGCTTTTTCTGGTATTGTAATCATGAATGTCGCTGTTGATTTTAAACTGGTCCATGTTATGGATAAAAAATTTCATTACTGTGTAAATGTACTGCGAAGCAGTTGTAATAATTCCTAACCTTTTAAACAGATGCCTACAAGATGTGCGATTATGAACCCCACATATTATTCTAACTACTTTCTTTCGAGCAGTGAATACCTTTTGCTTAAGTGTTGAGTTGCTCCACAATATTATTCCGTATGACATCAGAGAGTGAAAGTATGCAAAGTATGTTAGCTTACTAATTTCTACATCCTTAAAATTGGCAATTATTCTGATTGCAAAAGTTGCTGAACCTAGTCACTTTAGGAGATCCAAAATATGAATTTTCCAATTAAGATTCTCATCTATATGTACATACAATAACTTAGTATGCTCTACCCTGGCTACTGACTTCTTTTGATGTGTTATGTTTATTGAAGGAATTAAACTTTTTGCAGCAGAAAATTGGATGTCCTGTGTTTTTTCAAAGTTCAGAGCAAGCCCATTCGCGGAAAACCAATTAATAACTATTCCAAGGCCTTATTTGTATCATTTACTATCAGATTTTCTTTAACTGGATTAATAATTATGCTTGTATCATCAGCAAACAGTGTCAGTTCAGCATCTTGTTTCACATAAGATGAGAGCTCATTCACATATATCAAGAACAGGAGGGGACCCATGATCGAACCTTGTGGAACACCTAATGTAATTTCACCCCAGTTAGATGAAGTGGCAAACTCCTTTGAATCACTTGAAGCACTTTTTGCTTCCTGTTCTGTAGGTATGACTTAAACCACTCATATGCTGTTCCATTTATACCATAGAATTGTAATTTCTCTAACATAATGTCATGGTTCACACAATCAAATGCTTTGGATAAGTCACAGAATATTCCTACTGGTGACGTTTTACTACTTAAAGAGACTATTGTGTGGACAGTGAAATTATATATTGCTGTCTCAGTGGAACAGCTTTTCAGAAATCCTAACTGTGATTTACTAAGTATCCCATTACTGTTGAGATGGCTAACCACTCTTGAGTAAATTACTTTCTCAAAGTTTTTTGAAAATGCTGCAAGCAAGGATACTGGCCAGTAATTATTGACATCTGTGGATTCCCTCTTTTGTAGAGAGGCCTGAAAATGGAATATTTTAACCTGTCTGGAAAAATACCCTGAGTCAGTGAGGCATTACATATGTGACTCAAAACATCAGCTGTAATTGCTCCACATTGTTTTAAGAACTTGTTAGAGATGTCATCTACTCCAACAGAACATTTATTTTTCAAAGATTTAATAATTTTCGTTATTTCACAAGAGTTTGTTGAATGAAACTTAATCTGATTAAAATTTTTCAAAACTGACTCTTCCATGTACTGCCTGGGTTTTTATTTTGATCTATTGTCACCAATTTTTTCTCCTACACTTAAGAAGTGATTGTTAAATACATTGGCTACTTGTGTACTGTTGGTTAAGATGGTCTCATTCTCCTTAAGAGTAACACGACCTACCCTAGTGGTTACTTTTCCTGTCTCCCTTCTAACAACATTCCATACTGATTTGATTTTATTGCTGGAGTTGTTAATTTCTTATCTAACATACATATATCTGGATTTCCTTACAACTTTTCTCAGTATGTTACAATATTTTTTATAGGGTAAATCTGCTTCTGGATCTTTACTAGTTCTTGCTGTCTCATACAGTTTTCTTTTTCTTTCTGAAGACACTTTAATACCTGTAGTAATCCAATGTTTATTTGAAAAGTTTGTGGTGTTACATTTAGTAATTTTCTTTGGAAAACAATGTTCAAAAAGGGACATAAATTTATCAAGAAATATGCTGCATTTATCATTAGCAGTTGGCTGATTATATACATCTTCCCAGTTTACATTTCCTAAACTTTCTCTGAAGTGATCCATAGATACCAGGTTGAGAACCCTCACACTTTACGAAGTGGGAGGGGGGGGGGACTTCGATTTTATGTAGGCAGCTCTGAACGTGGAAATATTTCGGACGAAATTGTGACCGTCAGTAATTAATATGAACTGGGAATGTTACAAGGAACAGAACAATCGTGTATTGACCACTAACCATTGAAACTACATAGATTTGCGTTGCGCTGTTGTGTTGAGGTATTAATTAACCGTTTTTTATTTAGAGATGCTTGTCACTACATTTTATTAAGAAAGGCATGACAATTACAATAACTGATAACTTCATTAAATTTCGGTGAGGATGAAAGTGAAAGCTTCATAAAGTACAAAGAGGGAATCACGTTGCCAATGTGCTGGAGGGATCTCGGAAATGTCACGTGTGGCCTATGATATTATCTGATTCGCCTTTATGTCGGCTCTGAAGTGAATAAGAACAATACTGCCTCCTTCTTGCGCGTTCATGAATAACAGAGTACCTTAACACAGGTAATGGATAAACTCTGTTGTGTAAACGCCTGGCTACGTGCACAGTCTGTCGAACAATTCTTTTACACACGATTGCTTTCCCGGTTTTCAGTGCACAAAACTTCGTTACTGCCTGCTAAATGGGCTCTAAAAAGCGCTAATTAAACACGTAAATCTCGCGTGCCTGTTTTACGGCTCCTGTCGCCGGACAGAGCCAATTGCATTCTGGCGGACACGTGGTCACATTGAAGGAGGTTAACGTTCCCCGCACGGCACTTCCGCCGTACTTGGGCAGATTGGGGTTTGAAAAATGGCGGGATTAGCACCCGTTAGCCAACGCCCAAGGAAGGACATAAAAGAAGCGATAAAAAAACAAAGTAGGACTATCGCGGCCAATTAAACTGAAAGGACAGACAGTAATTTAAAACATAATGACATTAGATCGGCGCCTTCTGTGAAATTTCAGGACATGAATAGAGCACAGAACGTTTTAAAGACTCATCGGTTACGATGTATTAAAAATGGTTCCACATTTCTTGCTTCAATTGAACTGCTAAATGATTAAGGACATGTACTCGAAACAGCTTAACTTCAGTTTCCTATAGCCCGGTACGACGCAGCTCAGAAGTTCTCTGTCGAACATCTTGATTTGCAGCTAATAGGAAGAACTGTAAAGTAATTAAGTGATAGTCGTGTGCCTTTTCCGCAATGCCTACTTTGTATTAATACTTCCACCATAACCTGCCGGTGTGAATTTTCTTCTAACATCTACAACGGTTAGAAAGTTTTCTGAAAAAGGTAAAAACCTTTTCATAATTAGTGAAGTCTTTTCCCGTAACATTAAAAGTATCTCAGTCAAAAGAATTAAGCAATGATTTTGTCCCATCAAAAATTGAGGCGTTGACATATGAAAGGCAGTAACTGCCAAAAGGAAAACTTTTCAGAGAAACGAAATAACAAATTTATGACTTCGTTTTCACTAACATTATTACAGAAACTGCTTCGAGCAGAAGACATACACTCATTACGTATGACATTTTTGTAAATGAAATCTCGCTTTCTGTACATAAAACATACAAAATCACTGCTTATCCAAGATCATAATTACTGTTATGTGTATTTTATGCACAGAATTTGCGGTAAAATGCATGATATTTCTCATCAAGGAACTTCAACATATTCAGAACAAGTTTTTTTCTTTCCTCTTTTCTTTTTACTTCGGAGATGAGTGGTGATATTGCAAGATTTTGCAAAGACTGTTAACTAGTGATAGACCTGAATGACTGTTCTTTCTTGAAATTCTGTGCTCCGTCCACATTTGAATGACATTCAATGACTGTATTGTTTTATGCTTGAAAACCATTTCTTGACAGTCTAATCCAACTGAGGGAGCTGATTCATAAAGGAATTGTGTTCAAAAACTTACAGCATTCTGCAGGAAATTCAAATATGGCCTCCGCCTTCATCATATTAGGCCTTACATCTTTAACACTTCGAATTATTTCTGCTACGTGTTCATTGTCATGTGTTCCTTTTTTCTTTTCTCAGTGATGCCGAATGCCCTATTACAGAGCATGTAGAAATGTACTGAGAGTACAAATTTCAACTTTTTTTTCGTCGGTATACTGAAAAACACAGGTCTGTATCGCAACAAACATCGCTACTTGTTATTATATCGTGGCAGTTTTAGGTGGGGAGTGATTTGAACTATGGCTGCTTAAGATACCGGTGGAGGTCGGGTCAGAACTACCACTGCCAACCACAGCAAACAATTGCGCTGTAACCACTACCAAATACACTACTAGCTATTTAAATTGCTACACCAAGGAGAAATTCAGATGATAAACGGGTGTTCATTGGACAAATATATTATACTAGAACTGACATGTGATTACATTTTCACGCAGTATGAGTTTGGGTGCATAGATCCTGAGAAATCAGTACTCAGAACAACCACTTCTGGCCGTAATAACGGTCTTTATACGCCTGGGCATTGAGTCAACAGTGCTTGGATGGTTTCTACAGGTGCAGCTGCCCATGCAGCTTCAACACGATACCACAGTTCATCAAGAGTAGTGACTGGCGTATTGTTACGAGCCAGTTGCTCGGCCACCACTGACCAGACGTTTTGAGTTGGTGAGAGATATGGTGAATGTGCTGGCCAGGGCAGCAGTCGAACATTTTCCGTATCCAGAAAGGCCCGTACAGGACGTTCAACATGCGGTCATGCATTATCCTGCTGAAATGTAGGGTTTCGCAGGGATCGATTGAAGGGTAGAGCCACGGGTTGTAACGCATCTGAAATGTAACGTCCACTGTTCAAAGTGGCGTCAATGTGACAAGAGGTGACCGAGACGTGTAACCAGTGACACCCCATACCATCACGCCGGGTGATACGCCAGTGTGGCAATGACGAATACACGCTTCCAATGTGCGCTAACCGCGATGTCGCCAAACACGAATGCGACCATCATGATACTGTAAACAGAATCTGCATTCATCCGAAAAATGACGTTTCGCCATACGTGCACCCAGGTTCGTCGTTGAGTACCCCATCTCAGGCGCTTCTGACTGTGATGCAGCGTCAAGGGTAACCGCAGCCATGGTCTCCGAGCTGATAGTCCATGCTGCTGCAAACGCCGTCGAAATGTTCGTGCAGATGGTTGTTGTCTTGCAAACTTCTGCATCTGTTGACTCAGGGTTCGCCGACGTGGTTGCACGATCCGTTACATCCATGCGAATACGATGCCTGTCATGTCGACTGCTAGTGATACGAGGCCGTTGGGATATAGCACGGCGTTCCGTTTTACCCTCCTGAACCCACCGATTCCATATTCTGCTAACAGTCATTCGATCTCGACCAACGCGAGCAGCAATGTCGCGATACGATATACGGCAATCGTAATAGGCTACAAGCCAACCTTTATCAAAGTCAGAAACGTGACGGTACACATTTCTCCTCCTTACACGAGGCATCACAACATCGTTTCACCAGGCAACGCCGGTCAACTGCTATTTGTGTATGAGAAATCAGTTAGAAACTTTCCTCATGCCAGCACGTTGTAGATGTCGCCACCGGCGCCAACCTTGTGTGAATGCTCTGAAAAGCTAATTATTTGCATATCACAGCATCTTCTTCCTGACGGTTAAATTTCGCGTCTGTGGCACGTCATCTTCGTGGTGTAGTAATTTTAATGGCCAGTAGTGTACTATGTGTACTCCAATTTATTTTGTGTTGTGGAATGGTTGTTTTCTTTTCTTTCTTTGAAATGAATGGAGACACTAATCCTGGTTCAGAAGGAGATTCGAATGCGTCTCTCACCAAAACAAAAGGAATCAGTGATCCCTATGACCGTTACGTCAGTCCTGCTTTCGTCGAAGCGCAGAAGACGGGCGTAGGTTGACAGCCCTTCAATAGGGGCCTTATTGCCAGGCACCGCTCCACGCCCCTCGAGCAATCTTAAGTTCTCGTTTGTTTTCGATCGGGGCGACCGCCACGATATACTGTCCGTATATACAGTCTATTGTCGAGGCACTGTAAAACGAGATACTGAAACGTCCCCTTTGAACAACTATACAGGACTGTGCTTAAACTGACACACAATATTTTGTTAGCGCAACGCAATCTGACTTTCAAAATTCCCTACAAAAGAATGGCCCTGACTAACATTAAACTATACCTTTTTACAAATCACTTACCTCACAAAAATCTTCGCTGCTCAAGCTACTGCAATACAGCTAGCGCCACTACTGCCAGCTAAATAAAAGATTCAAACTATGGAAGGCACTAACTACTGATAGGGATAGTTAGCAAATGAAAGATATTAATAGAGAACAAACAATATATTTACCTTGATATCATCATATATAAATATAGCAGTTCATGACAAATTACAAATCTCCGCCATCTCTCTCCCCACATCCACCACTGCTGGCGGCTCACCTCCAACTGCGCAACGCTACGCGCTGTTCACAGCCAGCTGCCTAACACTACAATGGCGAGTATTACAACAATGCAAAGCAGACACAGACTGCCCACAGCACAGCCAGTGATTTTCATACAGAGGTGGCGTTACCAATAAAAAAACCTAAACAGCCTACTTACATAGCCCCCATGCTCCCCACAAAAATTTTTACAAATTGGATTGGGCAGTGGCCAATACAGATTTGAAAAAAAATTTTCATAATTACAATAACAAAGAAATCGAATGCACACACTTATTGATACAATGTTGGTCAAAAGCTAAAAATTTCTCACAGTCCATAAAGACAGTCCACATTGTTCATCACAGTAAAAATGCAGAGTTTTTCTCAAAGTCTGAGCAGTAAAAGAAAATGCACATAGAAGTAGTGGATTTCCATGCAGTCTTGAGGAAGTAGTGTTGTCTTTCCAACGGAAAGACAGTGCTGACTCTCGACATGCAGACAAGTATTGGGTCACAACAGAGCAAACCCACTGCAGAGTCAGTCGAAGTTTTGATGAATATTGGTAGGTCATCACAGAGCAGACCCACTGTAGTCCTGGTAGAGATTACGATATCGGTGGGCCACCAGAGGCGCAGACCCACTGCAGTCCTTGTAGAAATAATGGTACTGATGGATCATCAAAGATGTAGACCCACTGTAGTCCTTGTAGAGATAATGGTATTGGTGGGCCACCAGAGGTGCAGACCCACTGTAGTCCTTGTAGAGATAATGGTATTGGTGGGCCACCAGAGGTGCAGACCCACTGTAGTCCTTGTAGAGATGACCAGCAGCCATCTGTTGCGATTGTGCAGGTGCACATTCACCATCGAAGAGTCTTGCGGAGAATATAGCAAGTCCATAAACCACCACTTGTGCACTCACAAAGTTTTTGGAATTGTCCTTAGAACCAGCAATGCTGTTATCCAGTCCCTTGCTGAATTATTAACACACGTGCAAACACTAACAGTCCCTACTTCTCACATATTGTCCGTATACTATGACCAACAGAAACGTGTGCAGTGAAATGTAACTTACAAGTTAATAATAAGATGAACTGGTGTCAATTACAATTTTATAAATTTACAACATGAAAATACAATTACAAAGGTACAAAATACATCATTAAAGAACATAATAATACAGATAATATTTGTAGTACAGGCTTTACAAAAGAATCGAAATAACATATACATCAGTGTTACAGGAATTATGAGATAAGTAGATACATAAGAGATCACAATAACTTTTGAAACGTCAACTTCACACATGAGCATTAAACAGAACGGAATTAATAATGTCTAACATCTTTACAAAGTAAATAACATATTATTAATGCCAATTATATTCGAGGATAACAGTATTCCTCATCATAGTGAATGTAGCTTAATATTAAAAGAAAAAAAAATTCTATGAAACTACACAGAGACAGGAAGAAAACTAATACACAAGGGTACACAAACATATAGTGGGATAACACAAAAGGGAAAGGACAGGGTTTGTTTTACTGCAGTATTTTGCATGGAGATCTCCCTTTGTTCATCATTATTCCCAAAAAGTCCTATCTAAGCCTGCCTTCTGTATTTTGTTCACATCCTCTGTCAATAATAGTTTTTCTCCACTGTACAGTATCCTATTTCTTATAAATTTATAATAGTTAGTTTCTTATATAGTCTACCCCCTCTTAAGCTAACTTAAATCTACTGAGCTCAGATGGTAAACTAAGGGACGAGGCAATGCAGCAGCACATAATAAGTAACACAAACACCAATGACCAAAAAAATTGGAAAATTGCAAAGCAAGCTACAGTAAATCTAAATTACCAAGCAATGCAACATTACAACTAATATGAGCCAATGTGCAGCAACAAAAAAATAAATCTGGCTTAGCAGAGTAACACAAATTAAAGTTCAGTAGCACTATGCCTGGCAAACAGCAGCTTATATCTAAACATGACATAGCTCAAGCAGAAAAAATATTACAGTAAAAACAACAATGCAGTTAAGGGAAATGTATAATCATATCTTAATGTCTATGTAATTATAGTGGTGCACCACAACAACTTATTGTAAAAGAAATATTACCATGTACTTGAAAAGAAAATTACGTGTTACTGTTACTAGTCCCTTCTTATTGTTCTTTCCTTTCCAAGTGCTCCTTTTTTGAAGAATGTGGATCACAAAATTATTATTTAATAGATATGTTGACAGAAAGTGTTCACATTAGCAAATGCATTTAATTTTATTTTATGAAACCAATGCTGCAACACAGCTGGAAAACAGATGTCAAATGAAATAAGCAATTACGCAAACCAAAGCATAAAAACATCATTCAATAGTCATGTGGCATTTCGTAAGTCAGTAGCTCTCAACTCTCATAGAAAGACACTTGTCATAATCAGGTGTGCAGATGTACGAATATTTCCCATCAATTCATAAGCATTGCAGTAATTAGCACAAAGTACGAGTAATCATATGTTTTCAGGTAATGAGCGTGTAATATTTGCGATGCTTTCTACAAAGGAATGTCAGAAGCGAGGTTAATGGCCTCCCTTTTTTTTTCTACCTGTGCCACTGAAAGGCTAATGGCTTTTTTTTTTCCGGGCGGCTGTCGCCCAGGTGGGTGCCCGCGACGCATTACGTGCAGGTGGTCACTTAACTTTCTTACGGAAATATTTACGACAGCAGTTTCCGCTACAGTGACAATCTCACATAAAAATATTTCACAGGTCAAGAGTTAGCGTTGCAAATCTGTAGAAACAAAATCCTATAAATATAAGTGTCCAAAAAAAATATTCGTCAGCATTGTGATACAGTCACACATTTCATAACTCTTAAAGTACGTTTCTTGGTTTCCAACATCCTTTTCATAAATCAGAGTCCCTAAACACTACTCATTATTCCTTACCTCATTATACATATACATATTCGTCGACACTTCTTCAATATTTCATCGTGAGAAATACGTAGCATAATAAACATTCCTCAACAACATAATACACATCGTCGTCGTAATAATAACATCATAACACTTCAGTCAAATCTCAAAATCGTCGTAACTTCCTCCAATAATTTCTAAGCCTAAAAAAATTCTCTGCTCATGTCAAAAGTGTCAGCTGCCTCAAACGTACTTTAAAAATCATGATCTCATACCAAATACATCATTCAAAGCTCTCATAGTATCACAATGATTCCGAAAAAATATGAACAGTTTACAAAGTACAGACAAAATACAGTTTCATAAGTGTGAAGTTATCCAACTGTGTAATTGCGTAAACATGTGTCACTGATGTAGTAAAATAAATGTTTGTCTCTCTCAGTTAAATGATCAGATAGCTGTGTAATTTGTGTGTTAGAGAAATATGGTACCGATGTGTAAAGTTGTATAAGCAAATACCATATTAGCTAGGGTTCCTTGTGCTTGCCAAACACATGGTACACAAAGTAGGTGTGTACTCCCCTGAGGATTAATGTAATTATACCCTCAGGTGTTATAGATTACAACAATGGAATGAAATGTATTACGGAAAACCTTTGTATCATTGTCCTTCAAATATCGTTAAAAATAAATGATTTAAGTACAAAATTAATCACTCAAACACATGTCCTGTAGCGCTAAATGTGCGTCTTGCTGTAAGATAATCTCTGTGAAAGTGTCGTAGTTATTGTCCTCTGAAAGCTAAGTTCTGCAGAAGTCAATGTACTTACCTCATGATAAACAAATGTGAAATGCTTTGCGTATAGATATCGTAGTTATTATGCTTATTGGCGTGATGAAGAAAGTACTGTGCTATAACGTATTGTTGTGCTACGAAAAGGCTGTCTCATTGTAGCTATACCACAAAAGTTACTACTAAAACATATTTTTCTTTCCAGAAGAATTCAGAAAATTGTGCAGATATAAAACAGATACACCGCAAAAGCAACATTGTAAATTGTCACTCATTAGTAGCGTCGTGATAACATCGTGTAGCTGTCACATAAACTAACCACTGTGTCCTCTGGTATCTCACAGAAAGTACTTTAAATTCAGAATGTATTTTCAAATAAACCAAAATGTTGCATTAAAATCTCATTAGCAGTACTGGAAAATGTTCTAAGTATGTGAGCCTTATAGTCGTTACGTAATCGTGCAACAAACAAGCAAGAATGCACACACACAATAACACTGTGTCGTCTGTCCACAATAACAATGCATTCGTAATTTCTGTTTAAATAAGTTCTCTTGGTTCTTGACTGGATATTTAACTTCAAACATTGTTGCATATTAACAGATTCTAAGTCTGACAAAGCATATTAGTGATGTGAAGCGAAAAATTTTATGGCAAAGACTAAGTTAAAAAGCAGATTGTCTTTCAATAAACGGTTTTACATGTGAAATGTGGTACAATCTTTTACTCTTCAAAGTACTCAGAATTTCAGCTTGAACGCAATTATCACGCAGTATACGTCAGTAAAGAATACTGGAATTTTTCACAAGGTTAGCGTCTATGTTATTTTTCTCTGAGCCAGCCGGCGCACGCGGCTGCCTGCGGTGCGAGTCATTGTCTGTTCCTTTGTTGGCGCACGTCGTTATTGGTATTAGGAGACCTAGCTTCTACAAATTCACGTCGTCGAAAGTGCCCTGCTCTGTTTGAATCCCGCCAGTTCTGATGAAATTCAGGTCTGTCGTTATGATTATCTCGTCTGTCGTCATGTCGGTAGTTCCTGTAGTTTCTTTCTTGTCGGTTAAGTGGTGGAGAATTTCTCCCTGAATTGTAACTGCGCGCTGGACCGTTGCATCTAAAGTTATTCTGTCTCCCCTGATAATATTTATTTTGGTTCCCATATTGTCTGTTTCTCTGATTGTCTCTGTGGTAGTCATTACCGCGGAGAGGTAATCTTTCCCTGTAATTATTACTACTCTGCCAACGGTTGTCATACGGGTGGTGTCTGTTTTGGTCACGATTTGTGTTGTGAGAATAGCCTTGTCGCGTCCAGTTATTATTTCTTTCATCGCGGAATTGCGACTGATGTGATCTGTAATTGTTGTGCTCCTGCGTTCCGCGATTGTCAGTGTCACTTTCCAGTTCTTGTAACAGTCCCTGAAAAGCTTCAATGTCGTCTTTGCAACGTCCTGCCAAAATAATATGTCGTAAATGTTCAGGCAATTTGAGTAAGCAAATGCGGATGAGTTCTGAGGGGCTGTATGGGTTTGAAAGATACTGATTCTTATGCAACATGTCTTCAAAATATTTGACAAGACTGGAAAATTCAGATTGTTCAAAGTGTTTCATCATCGTGATGCTATGTTTTACTCGGTCTTGTGTGGCTTGAGACCAATATGCTGAGAGGAAGGCATGGTAGAACTCTCCTTCACTGTGGCAATCGTGAATGACCGATCGCATTCTTACAGCTGGTTCATTCTCTAAGTAGCCACACATAAATTCTAATCTGTGTTCTAACGACCAGTTGGGAGGAAAACAATGAGAGAACTGATGGAGCCATGCTTGTGGATGAATGTCGTTGCCAGAATTCTTAAATGTTTTGAATTTACGTGTAGTAATGAACAGCTTATAGTCAAAATCATCATGTTGGCGAGTCGCATATCGGTCATTGTTGGGTCGTGTCGGCCGTTCCATATCAAAATTCGGTGCACATTGCCAATTTCTTTCATAACTTCCGAAATGCACTGTGTTATCATTTTGTGGCTGTTCCGTATTTCTGTGTCCCTCTTCCCGTATTGGGGCGCGAGTATCCTCTGAAATACGTAATTCTTGAATTACCTGTGTCAGCTGATCTTGTACTTCCTGGATTTCTCTTTTGTACTGTGTATTGATTTGATTCTGATTCTGTTTGAATTTTCTAATTTGTTCATACTCTTCTGTGTCAGTGAAGGCTACAGGTGTTGTGTTATTCAGATCATCATCTACCTTTGTAGATAAGTTAGTGAACTGATCTGAAAGTTCAGCTACTTTATCCGATAGTGAAATTATTTCCTCTGTATGTTTTTCTGAACCAAGTTTCAGAGTATCTACTGTGTCCTTTAAGTTTTCCTGAGTTTTTGCAAGTTGCATAACCGACTCGGTAGATGCAACTGAGTCAATTTTAGCTTGCAAGGTGTCGTGATTTTCATGAACAATGGTTTGCAGTTCTTTTATGGCTGCTTCGTGATTCTGTAATACATTTTCATGCCGCGAAAAAATAGGTTGAAAATGCTCACAAATTTGTGTTTTTACGTCATTACAGACTTTTTGACATTTCGATTCAATGTTATGTAACTCAGTAGTTAAATCTTAACGTGTTTTTTCAAGTTTGGTGTCTAACTTTTGACGCTTTTGCTGTGTTTGTCTCTGATTTTGTTCCATTGTGTCTAACTTTTGAAGATTTTGTCCCATTTGTTTCTGATTTTGTTCAAGTGTTGTGTCTAACTTTTGTAGCTTTTGTCCCATTTGTTGCATTAACTGTAATAACAATGCACTGGTGTCTGAAACATGTTCCTCAGTGCTTTTCGGCAGTGAATTTGCACCGGCAACATTCACATTTTGACAAGCGGAAAACGTGTCTTGACTCATTTGGGAAAACGGTGAGGACGCAAAACCTGAATCTACAGTATTTGCAAAATTGTGTCCTGTCATTTCGGAAACCTGAGGCGAGCTGTTGCCGACCGATCGATCGATAATGCTTCCCTCTTCACTAATTGTTTCACTGTCCACGCCATTGTTTGCCGCCCGCTCCATTTCCCTATGCACAATTACCAAATTACTACTTTGAACATCAGTTAATTCATTACTCGGTGGCGCTAACACACTGCTTTCATTTTCACTGTCATTTCTCAGTTTACTTTGGAGCCTAGTATTACGTTTTTCACACGCCATTATTGTCACAGTATTTCACACGACAACACAGAAAAACACAATTTGAAGATCAAAAATAAGAGAACACATTAACATAGCACTGAAAATAATATCTAGTTAATTGCAGCTGCGAAATACTTGGTGCAAATCTACATGCATGCCACAACTGTTTTACTGTACAACAATGAAAGTCTGCAACTACAAAGGAGATTTTCTCTACAATTACGCGCTAGCAATAAACAAAATCTACACTAATTACACAAACTACAAGAAAAAAAATCAGAAGATTCCAGTGAGGTATCCTAGGCTAAGGGTCGCCATATGAAACGTCCCCTTTGAACAACTATACAGGACTGTGCTTAAACTGACACACAATATTTTGTTAGCGCAACGCAATCTGACTTTCAAAATTCCCTACAAAAGAATGGCCCTGACTAACATTAAACTATACCTTTCACAAATCACTTACCTCACAAAAATCTTCGCTGCTCAAGCTACTGCAATACAGCGAGCGCCACTACTGCCAGCTAAATAAAAGATTCAAACTATGGAAGGCACTAACTACTGATAGGGATAGTTAGCAAATGAAAGATATTAATAGAGAACAAACAATATATTTACCTTGATATCATCATATATAAATATAGCAGTTCATGACAAATTACAAATCTCCGCCATCTCTCTCCCCACATCCACCACTGCTGGCGGCTCACCTCCAACTGCGCAACGCTACGCGCTGTTCACAGCCAGCTGCCTAACACTACAATGGCGAGTATTACAACAATGCAAAGCAGACACAGACTGCCCACAGCACAGCCAGTGATTTTCATACAGAGGTGGCGTTACCAATAAAAAAACCTAAACAGCCTACTTAAAATACTACCTTGTCCACGCCAACAATTCTGCACGTACGACATACACTATGTAGGGACTATGTTTTCGCCTGTTATATCTAGACATATTTCCATCTCTGCGCCTTTTGCATGGCCCCATACTACCTTCTGTGTAAAAACTCAAATTTGGAATTTTTGACAGTTAGGACCTTCCCCATGTCAGCGTCGCAAGTGTACACTTTTCCGCTATGCAAACAGGATGGAAGCAAATGAAAATATTCCTGATAAACCCCTTTGGTGACGTATCGCTGCTCATACAACCAATAAAACTGTAATGTGTATCACTTTGCACATTGTCAGGTATCACAGACAGTATTTCTCGCTGTGAAGTGTACTTTGAGCCATTTGCTTAATACATGTAGATTTCCATCTGCTTTTGAACATTGCCTAATAAAATCTCTACCACGGAACGATGAATTATGGTTTTAGTACCCCACGCTACAAGAAGAGAGACGTGCTTAGGTAACCAAGAACAATAAAACTTTATTACTGTCACACAGAATACAGAATAATGTTAGGTACTGAATAGTGATTGAATACCCTGAGGCAAAGCGCCTCACCTCGTACTTACTGTGAGCGGGCAGAAGCCCTGTGAATAGCGTGCAGTATGAGTCACGTGCAAGACAGATGGCGTCAGATGCCCGAGTATTCGAGCTGCAGTCAAAATACTGTCATTTTTATTTGCAGTTATGTTTGATTTTCTTATCGTTTATTAATTACTGTTATCATTGTGCTTAGTCATGAGAGTGGTGAAGGTTTGGATGTGAAATAATGTTTTATGTGAAGTTTTTATACTATAAATTGAAGTAACTGGTCTCGTGAGGAACGTTCGAGAATGACGTATGTGTCAGTCATTAGTACTGGGGAACTTGTTATAAACTATCTCGTCCGTTCATGGTACTGGGGAAATGAGATAATGATTTCGGTAAAGCAGTTTTTTTTTAAAGGAAGTTAATTTTATATTTGTGGGTTTTCAAAATTTATTCACGCTAATTTACTGTTCTGATTCAGTGACAAATTTTGATTGGTTCTGTGTACATGCGCTGGATTGAGCGGGTTTGATGCTGCTTTCCAGTTGTCTATGATGTTTCTCTGCCAATCAGAAATTAGCTTATTCGCTCGTATCTTCGGAACTAGAAACTTCTTTTGTGTAGAGAGATGAGTAGAGTGGTGAGATCTATTGATAGGGGCTCCCACGAAAATTATTAATATTGCGGTATTTAGGTAACAGAATCTTTGAGAAGAGCCGTAAAGTGTGGAAGAGAGTTCGATTTAATGCACGGTGTGAAATTCAGACTTTTGGTGACATTTTAACTAAATCCCGCGTGCCGTGTTGCTTACTCACGAACGTGAACATTTTGTTACGTGAGGCTGAGTATAGCAACCTTTGACAGAGCTATTCTGGAAGAAACAATCCGTTTGTAAACTCTCTGTTGAGGGTAACTAATAATTACCATAAACTTGGTACGGCTATGAATGATGTGTGTGTGTGTTTGTGTGCGCGCACGTTTCAGACTTCGTACAGCTATACTTTAAAGTCCTACATTTCGTGTATGTTTGTTTATTAATCACGCACTGTTCTGCGTTTTATTAACTGTCTACAGCGTATTTCCGCTGTCTTTAGTACGTATAGGAATTGTGATTGCTCTGTTCACGTGTGAGCTGAGTTGGTGATCCTTTGCTCAGAGCTGCAAGCGGTGTTGTCTTTGGTCATGGAGCCGGAGGCTCTTACCAATGGGCACCACTGGTGGGGAGGCCGGACGTATTCACCAATGAGTCCACTGCTGTGGGCGCCCAGCTCTGATATTGCCCTACACCCGTGGTCGAGAGGGAGATCGTTCTAAGGTGTGACAGTCTGCAAAAGGCTTTCCAGGGGGCCGATCGAAGAGCCTCCCCAGTTCGCCTGACGAACAGGTTTCGGGTGCTATTTGCGGCAGAAAAAGATGCAGCCGCTCGCCCTTTTCCAGAGGAGGCCTCTAGGTCCACATGGTCTGAGCATATACGCAGGATGAGATTACGGGTAGTTATGAGTGCCAACGTATGGCACATAGTGCGGCCTCTTAGGGATGCTTCCGTGGTGGAGAAGGAATCCAATGTGCACTCTGTGTGCGTACTGCGGGGTGTCAATCGAAATGTGTAATGGGTGCTCCCGGATGCTGTGAAGAGCTTAGTGTGCAGCCAATTGTAAGTGGTGGCTCATGTCGGTACTAACGACGTATGTCGCTCTAGTTCCAGCTGGCTAGCTGAAGTGATAAAGACATCCATGTTTGCTTGGAGATGAAGGCGGAGACAACCATCTGTAGCATAGTCTGCAGAACTGGCTGTGGTCCTTTGGTACAGGGCCAAGTGGAGGGTCGAGGCTCAGACGGTTCTGCGACTATGTAGGGTGCTGATTCCTTAATTTGTGCCTTAGGGTCGTAGGTTTTCAGGTTCCGCCTAATAGGTCAGGGGTCGACTATACGCAGGAGACGGCTGAACACGGCTAGGAAGGGCTGTGTGGAGAGGACTGGGCGGTTTTTTTTAGTTTGAGGGTCTCGGAAAGCTATAGAAAGGTTTCAGCCTAAAAGGGTGCAGGACAGTCACAGGAACGAACACCTAGAAGCAATCTGTATTGTAATTGTAAATTAGCGCTAATAGAAAGCAATGAAGCACAAATCATTATGGATACAGAAACCTGGGTAAAGCCGAAAATAAGTTCAGACGAAATTATTATGAAATATCTAACCGTATTCAGAAATGATAGGTTAAATACAGTTCGTGGTGGAATTTTATTGCTGTCAGAAGCAGTTTATTTTGTTGTGAAAATGAAGTGCCTAGTTCCTGTGAGTTAATATGGATAGTCTATATTGATGATGGGAATAAATTAATAATTGGTGGCTTTTACCGACACCCAACTCAAATGATACAGTTGCTGAACAGATCAAAGAAAACTTTAGTCTCTTATCTAATAGGTACACTGATCATACAATTATGGTTGGTGTTGACTTCAGTCTATCCCCAGAATATCGGCGAAAATATGTGCTTAAAATCGACGGTAGGCATATAACGTCGTCCGAAGTCGTATTGAATGCTTTCTCAGGAATTTATTTTGAACAATTAGTTCAGGAACCCACTAGAAATGTAAATGGTTGCGAAAACATACTTGACCTCTCAGCAAAAAATAATCCTAAGCAGATAGGGAGCACCATGGTTGATAAAGAGATTAATAACCACAATATTGTTGTAGCAGGACTGAACACCGTAACATCCAAACCCATCAGATATAAATGCAAAACAGATGTATTAAAAAAAGATGAAAATTCGCTTGACCCCTTTCTAAGAGACAGTCTCCTCTCCTTGCAATCTTACTATGTAAGTGTAGACCAGATATGATTCGAATTCAGAGAAATAATATCGATGGCAGTTGAGAGATGCATGCCAAAGAAATTAATAGGAGATGATACTGACCTCCATGGTACACAAGACAGGTCAGAACACTTTTGCAGAAGCCATGAAAAGAACACACCACATTTAAAAGAATGGAAAGCCGCCAAGATTTGCGACGTTTTACAGGAGCTCTTAATTCAGAGTGAACGTCAATACGAGATGCTTATAAGGGGAGTTACTAAACACGGTTTTCTAAAATTCTTTCACAAACATGACGATGTATATATTCCAGAATTCCAATCAAGAACTGCCAACGTGAGTAACTTACAAGTAGGTGCCCTTTGTTTAGCTAAGTAGCTTCAGTCACTTAAAAATGCGAGGCCTATGGTCCAGAATGTATATCAGTCAGATTCCTTTTAGAGTATGCTAATACAATACCTCTATACTTAGCTATCATATACAACCACTCACTCGTCGAAAGATCCGTTCCTTAATAGTGGAAAGTTGTACAAGTCACATTAATACCCAAGAAAGAAAATACAAGTAATCCGCTGAATGAGAGACCCATATCACGATTGTCACTTTGCAGTAGGATTTTGGAACTTATACTGTGTTCGAATATTAAGAATTACGCCAAAGAAAGCGATTTATTGACAAACAGCCAACACCGATTCAGAAAGTATTGTTCTTGTGAAACACACTTCTCCCGAAGGGGATGTCAAATTGATTCCAGTTTTTGGATTCCCAGAAGGGTTTTGATGCAGTTCCTACATCGAGTGAGAAGTGAAAAGTTAAAAAAAAAATGGTATAACTGTTCCACCTCACACCGTCCTTCCATTGCTGTTCCTCGCAGTTGTTTCACAGTGTTCACGTAGTCGCTACCTTCGGTTTCACAGAGAACAATAGTCTTACTCATCATTCGACCTTCATCATAACCATCATCATTTTCATGCATCATCAGCATCACCGTTACACTATAACGACGTTCACATAATCACCGGCGGCTTTATTTTAGTGATAATGTGGTGTCACCGCCACACACCACACTTGCTAGGTGGTAGCTTAAATCGGCCGCGGTCCATTTAGTACATGTCGGACCCGCGTGTCGCCACTGTGTGATCGCAGACCGAGCGCCACCACAAGGCAGGTCTCGATATACGGACGAGCAATCGCCCCAGTTGTACGACGACATTGCTAGCGACTATACGGACGAAGCCTTTCTCTCATTTGCCGAGAGACAGTTAGAATAGCCTTCTGCTAAGTCCATGGCTATGACCTAGCAAGGCGCCATTAGCCTTACATAGTTTGAGAGTTATCGTATGAAATGTCTCAAGGAGAACGTTGTAAACCAACAAAGAATTAAAGTTAAGTATTCGAGGAGCTGCATACTTTTCTTGCTACCATTCAATAGTTATCCTGTTTCAGAATTCACGCCAGTCGGCGTGTGTGTACGCGTGCCTTTCTTTCGGCTACCCGTCACTGTGGACTGGCTGCCTTAGCAGTCCACATCAGATAATACGAAATCATCTATGAAGTTTTAAAAACCGTTAGTAATGTCCACCAGATGGTTTTTAATAACTTCCTTTGTCATCTATTTTTTTTGTAAAAAAAAGTGTGTTTCACAAGAACGATACTTTCTGAATCCATGTAGGCTGTTTGTCAATAAACGTTTTCTTCGAGGTAATTCATAATCTTAGAAGACAATATATGTTCCAAAATCCTACAGCAAATCGACATTTGTGATATGGGTCTGTAATTCAGCGGATTACTCGTATCTTCTTTCTTATATTTCTTAAAGAAAAGTCATCACTTATTGTTATCTATTTTTTATGTATTTTAAGCATCTTTTCAATTTTTGAAGCCTACCGTTGCAGAGCACTTTTATCCACTGCCAGCCGGACTCTTCATGAGGCTTCAGATTGCAATAAAGGGAAAAAAAGTGGCACCACGGTGGTTTTGCAATGTCCAAAGCATGTTACGGCATGTTTTAATAGCTGTCATCCATCCTAAACATAATTTTTTGTGGTGAATTTTATAAATGTAGAGCCTAAATCCTTTTGTCTTTGGCTCCAGAGCCACTGCACAATCCTTCCCTCAGAAGGATGGGTGTGCTTCAGTACCTTCTAAATTTCCTTGCAGAAGGAATGTGTTGACTATTGTTCATTTTGAACTCAGTAAATGTTGAATTTCCCACCATGTTCCAACTGGGTTAAAATAGAATTGTCCCTCTTGCATTTTCAAACTTCCTCGCCTTTTTACCTTGCGTCATATAGGCTGCGATTACAGCGCTATCAGAAACAGCATACTAGTGGCAGAAATTGAAATGACAATACTGCACTTCCGGTTACACAGCCGAGTCGGCTGTATTTGTGCGGTCCCCTCGAGCGCGGCGAGATGGCTGTTGGCTGTGGCGGGAGCACAGCAGTCAGTATTCCAGTGAGTGGGACTCGGCGCTCGCGGTCTGACCCTCTGTGGGGGGTAGTGGCAGTGGTTTTGGTGAATCAGCTGCGCTCGGCGTGATGTGGGACCCAGGGACCCTCTATTCTATTCCTACTACAAATCACGCAGTTCTGAAGTCAGAGCAAGTTAGTTCTCGGGTTTCAACCTTAGGGTGAATATTGTTTAAACTGTGGTGTCCGAGAGGTGACGGTGTGGACAGGGGATAGTTTAAGCATAGCGCAAGTGGATTCTGAGTCAACTAGATTCTCAACTGTAGTCACAGGAGTGGAGAAAACCAGTGATTTTTCGATTTGTCGCTGTTTCACACTTAGCACAAGTTACCTGCCAAACATGCAGGCTGCATGCACCTTGTGGAGAAAACGGTTCTCAGGAGTGTACTTTGCCAGCTTATAGATCACGTATTTATACGAGGTTTTGTGGTAAATAACCTATTGGAGTTGACGACAGGGTATTTTCCCACAGAAGAACTCGTTTTACTTCCGAACTGTGTGGGCGTGGAGAACGTGATTCCACCTAGTCAGTAAATTATGTAAATCACACACAATGCTCTTTCTAATCAGTACGGCTGGTCCCCGCGAGGTTCGAGTCCTCCCTCGGGCATGGGTGTGTGTGTTTGTCCTTAGGATAATTTAGGTTAAGTAGTGTGTAAGCTTAGGGACTGATGATCTTAGCAGTTAAGTCCCATAAGATTTCACACACATTTGGACATTTTTGTACTAATCCGTAAACATTGTAGGATTAGACTGTACATTTTTCCACATATCTTTGTAATCATCAATAACCAAGCTGTTACGCGTAAAAGTGTGGTAACTTGACTAAGTGCGATATAAATGTAACTTGCGTGGTTTGATAGCTGTTCTATTCAATTTATCCTCGGGGCAAAGCTTAGACCAATAATGAATAAGAAGCTTTAATTCCATTGGTAGGAGATGAGAAACTAATGGCGGACGGCGCAATTTACGCGCACGACACTATCAGACATTTTCATTTTGAAATTAACACTGCACGTGCCATTCTAACAGTTACCTCCAAAAGACCTACAAAAAACATGCAACTGCAGCAGAATTAATTTAAAACAGAAACAGTTTAAGTACAAGAACAATGATGAGTCAATAAAGCGACATTAAAAATCATTTATTCACTTCCAGCTATTTTATTTGCGTAGCGAAAACTAATGGAAGAAAATGAAAGAATAAATGATTTTATAATGAAACAAACAATCTACAATCCGAACTGTTGAATTCTGTTACTAACTGGGAGAACTCACAGCATTGCAGCTTATCTGTTCGTTGTGGAGAGGTGTGGCAGCGTGTTGAGACGATGGCAGCGGCTCGTGATATTGCAGACAAAGTTATTACAGCGACTTCGTTTGTCGCACTTTCACGGCGAAGTATGCTGGTGAAGTCTCTTCTCTGTTATGCTGCAAGGTCAGTTGCGGTGGCGCTTAACAGGCCACTGGCTGAATAGACGTAATAACTGTTGGTGATAATCCACAGGATTACTACGTGCATGTCATTACACACATCGAGGTCTCGTTTCACTACATTACACACTGTCCGTGATGATTTCCGACCGCGATGCAATTGTTCGTCATGTTTGTATACAATTAACGCGATCCCGAACTTGGTCAGTAAAACCGTTCTTACACCTGATCCACGATTGTACACTCCTGGAAATGGAAAAAAGAACACATTGACACCGGTGTGTCAGACCCACCATACTTGCTCCGGACACTGCGAGAGGGCTGTACAAGCAATGATCACACGCACGGCACAGCGGACACACCAGGAACCGCGGTGTTGGCCGTCGAATGGCGCTAGCTGCGCAGCATTTGTGCACCGCCGCCGTCAGTGTCAGCCAGTTTGCCGTGGCATACGGAGCTCCATCACAGTCTTTAACACTGGCAGCATGCCGCGACAGCGTGGACGTGAACCGTATGTGCAGTTGACGGACTTTGAGCGAGGGCGTATAGTGGGCATGCGGGAGGCCGGGTGGACGTACCGCCGAATTGCTCAACACGTGGGGCGTGAGGTCTCCACAGTACATCGATGTTGTCGCCAGTGGTCGGCGGAAGGTGCACGTGCCCGTCGACGTGGGACCGGACCGCAGCGACGCACGGATGCACGCCAAGACCGTAGGATCCTACGCAGTGCCGTAGGGGACCGCACCGCCACTTCCCAGCAAATTAGGGACACTGTTGCTCCTGGGGTATCGGCGAGGACCATTCGCAACCGTCTCCATGAAGCTGGGCTACGGTCCCGCACACCGTTAGGCCGTCTTCCGCTCACGCCCCAACATCGTGCAGCCCGCCTCCAGTGGTGTCGCGACAGGCGTGAATGGAGGGACGAATGGAGACGTGTCGTCTTCAGCGATGAGAGTCGCTTCTGCCTTGGTACCAATGATGGTCGTATGCGTGTTTGGCGCCGTACAGGTGAGCGCCACAATCAGGACTGCATACGACCGAGGCACACAGGGCCAACACCCGGCATCATGGTGTGGGGAGCGATCTCCTACACTGACCGTACACCACTGGTGATCGTCGAGGGGACACTGAATAGTGCACGGTACATCCAAACCGTCATCGAACCCATCGTTCTACCATTCCTAGACCGGCAAGGGAACTTGCTGTTCCAACAGGACAATGCACGTCCGCATGTATACCGTGCCACCCAACGTGCTCTAGAGGGTGTAAGTCAACTACCCTGGCCAGCAAGATCTCCGGATCTGTCCCCCATTGAGCATGTTTGGGACTGGATGAAGCGTCGTCTCACGCGGTCTGCACGTCCAGCACGAACGCTGGTCCAACTGAGGCGCCAGGTGGAAATGGCATGGCAAGCCGTTCCACAGGACTACATCCAGCATCTCTACGATCGTCTCCATGGGAGAATAGCAGCCTGCATTGCTGCGAAAGGTGGATATACACTGTACTAGTGCCGACATTGTGCATTCTCTGTTGCCTGTGTCTATGTGCCTGTGGTTCTGTCAGTGTGATCATGTGATGTATCTGACCCCAGGAATGTGTCAACAAAGTTTCCCCTTCCTGGGACAATGAATTCACGGTGTTCTTATTTCAATTTCCAGGAGTGTAGTTATTTTCACCACGACAGTTACGGCTTCAAACGCTCGGCTGCTAGCTGAGAAGACAAATATATCAGAGTTTTGTAGAGTCTTGGCTCTCGCGATTTGGTAACATGTGAAAGGAGTTTAAAAGCAGTTTCACTCACCCGGAATCGGTAACTACAGTAATGGTCATTAAAATTGCTACACCACGAAGATGACGTGCTACAGACGCGAAATTTAACAGACAGGAAGGAGATGCTGTGATATACAAATGATTAACTTTTCAGAGCATTCACACAAGGTTGGCGCCGGTGGCGACACCTACAACGTGCTGACATGAGGAAAGTTTTCAATCGATTTCTCATAAACAAACAGCAGTTGACCGGGGTTGCCTGGTGAAACGTTGTTGTGATGCCTCGTGTAAGGAGGAGAAATGCGTAACATCACGTTTCCGACTTTGATAAAGGTCAGATTGTAGCCTATCGCGATTGCGGTTTATCGTATCGCGACATTGCTGCTCGCGTTGGTCGAGATCGAATGACTGTTAGCAGAATATGGAATCGGTGGGTTCAGGAGGGTAATACGGAACGCCGTGCAGGATCCCAACAGACTCGTATCACTAGCAGTCGAGATGACAGGCATCTTATCCGCATGGCTGTAACGGATCGTGCAGCCACGTCTCGATCCCTGAGTCAACAGATGGGGACGTTTGCAAGACAACAACCATCTAGACGAACAGTTCGACGACGTTTGCAGCAGCATGGACTATCAGCTCGGAGATCATGGCTGCGGTTACTCTTGACGCTGCATCACAGACAGAAGCGCCTGTGATGGTGTACTCAACGACGAACCTGGGTGCACTAATGGCAAAACGTCATTTTTTCGGATGAATCCAGGTTCTGTTTACAGCATCATGATGATCGCATCCGTGTTTGGCGACATCGCGGTAAACGCACATTGGAAGCGCGTATTCGTCAATGCTATACTGGCGTATGACCCGGCGTGATGGCATGGGGTGCCACTGGTTACACGTCTCGATCACCTCTTGTTCGCATTGACGGCACTTTGATCAGTGGACGTTACATTTCAGATGTGTTACGACCCGTGGCTCTACCCTTCATTCGATCCTTGCGAAACCCTAGATTTCAGCAGGATAATGCATGACCGCATGTTGAACGTCCTGTACGGGCATTCCTGGATACAGAAAGTGTTCGACTGCTGCCCTGGCCAGCACATTCTCCAGATCTCTCACCAATTGAAAGTGTATGGTCAATGGTGGCCGAGCAACTGGCTCGTAACAATACGTCAGTCACTACTCTTGATGAACTGTGGTATCGTGTTGAAGCTGTAGGGGCAGCTGTACCTTTACACGCCATCCAAGCTCTGTTTGACTCAATGCCCAGGCGTATCAAGGCCGTTATTACGGCCAGAGGTGGGTGTTCTGGGTACTGATTTCTCATGATCTATGCACCCAAACTGCGTGAAAATGTAATCACATGTCAGTTCTAGTATAATATATTTGTCCAATGAATACCCGTTTATCATCTGCATTTCTTCTTGGTATAGCAATTTTAATGGCCAGTAGTGTATAATTGTCAGTACCGGTTGAGAAACCGTCTATTTAGTAATACTCAAACCGTACGATCTTTCTGTTGGTAATGATCACTTCTACTTTCATTACACACTGCGACGGCAATCCCAACCGTCTGTCGTTAAGTTTCGCGATGCACTGTCTCGGCAAATTTTTGCATCTCAAATCAACAGCTAGCGTCTCGCCATATTACCGCACACACGCTGACTGACTAATATTAAGTCACATGCTGCTCCACTGTCACCCTCCACTGTCACCCTCAATGCTTTCACGCCCACGATTTACATAGAAGTTCTTCACATCACAGTTAGTATTAAAAATGCATATAAAATAAGCAAAGAATTAACGTACTTTCCATATTCAAGTAATAATAAAAAAACAAATTTCTCCTTTAGAGAAGAGGAAATAAACCGCAGTTGCGTCTTAATATTATCCAAGCTTAGCTATATTACTCTGTCCAAGATATGAATAAGTCAGAGAAAGCAAAAGAAATGATAGAAAATGGAGAAAGAGTTTATCTATCGCTCGTGGCTATATCATCACAACTGGAATCCCTCAGATCCTCCGCACAGGATAGCCACGTCATAGGGCTGGGGTTGTATAACAACCACTCAGGCTGCATCGGAGCCCTCAGATCCGCCATCTTGGATTCTGGCGTCATAGAGCTGGAGAAAAAGCAGGAAATTCGACAACCATGCAGGTTGCACCTGTATCCTCAGATTCACCATCTTGGATCGTCGTCTCGGTTTCTTTGAATTTCACCCCAACAGGACAAAGCTGCATCACCCGATCGCTGCCTTTTTAACTGGACTCTTAGCAGTGACGTCATAAGAGGGGGAAGAAAACTTGTATTTTTCTGGAATTCTTGCACTTTATACATATGGCAAACCCCTGTGTCAAATGGGTGTAGGAAAAACGTGGCAATAGTGTATGACATCATAAGGGGAAGGGGATGGAGGGGTGGACGAGGAGGTGTAGCGGATGATGATGCAGAGCGAGGGGAGAATCTGGCAGCAATGCAGATGGCACCTGTACTGGCCCAGCACACTAACAACTTCTGTAGACCTTGAAATCTGTGAGAGGTATTATGCCGTAAATCTAATAATTATAGATAACAGATATTGGCTGATTATTACGAAATCATAAATATATGTAATTATATGGTATTTCTTACTTGATGATAAGGTATTAGCGCAATAACATATTATCATAAGAAATGTTCCTATAGTATACTAAAATAACATAGCCATATGGTATCCTCAAATTTTTAAGCGGAGAGCACATGCAGGCAGTAGGTCGGAATTCGATATCAGCGTGAAAGTAAATAAAGTACCGGTATATTAATGATTACCGAGATTAAGAAGACATAAAAATTATCGACCCTTTGCGTATTTTCCCAAAACATTGTTCTCAGCTCTCGAAGAGTTTATGAAATATGAGTGCACGCGATTCGTAGTGCCCTACTTTAGCGAAGTAGAACTCTCTTCTGTGTCGAGTTTAGAATCATACGGACAGATACCACACGAAGAAACAGGACCGAACACTGGGAATCATAAAACATGTACAGCAGCTTGCTGTCCGTGTGTGTGTGTGTGTGTGGGGGGGGGGGGGGTATGTGTATTTGTATGTGCGTAATGTTGTATATGTATGTGTAAGGCTAGCACTGAGTGTCCCGCTGTGTGGTTGTTTCCCACTGTTTGTCGTCTGTCGACGGTGGGGTTGAGTCTCCACTTCCTGAGACACCAGAAACATCGTGCGACTGCTGCGTCTACCAGAAATATAGGCACGAGCACACCAGCATCTTCAGAATTGGTGGCTTGCTTCACCGCCATTTGCCCGGCCTGTTGAAATTATGAGAGACAGAGATAGACAAAGACAGAGAGAGACACATTTAATACTGTTGATATTTCTACCTGAGTTCTTAGTAACATTCCACTGATGACTTTTAGCTTACGTATGTATATGTTAATTGCAGTTGTCCTGTTGGCTGAGTTGTTTCGCCTTAACTAATCGAGGCGTTTTCAGTGACCTGAGAAACATGTACATTCTCATTTACATGCAGCACAGTTTCTTAGATATTGTGACCTTGTGCTTATCGGCTACAAATAGTTCTGATCCCAGAACTTTCTTGCTGAATGCACACGTTCTGATATTTGCAGTTCGTGTTGGTTTCGTCCATATTTGTGCTGCCTGTTCTTATGGTGAAGCTATTCTCAAATGGTTCAAATGGCTCTGAGCACTATGGGACTTAACTTCTGATGTCATCAGTCTCCTAGAACGTAGAACTACTTAAGTCTAACTAACTTAAGGACTTCACACACATCCATCCCCGAGGCAGGATTCGAACCTGCGACCGTAGCGGTCGCGCGGTTCCAGACTGTAGCGCCTAGAGCCGCTCGGCCACTCCGGCCGGCGAAGCAATCTTTGTCAGCGTGGCATACAAACTGTAGAGTGTATTTATACTATTTCTATGGTCAGGATTCGGTAGTGAATTGTTTATTTGTATTTGATCATTTATCGGTTATTTCCTATTTGCTGTTTCTTTCTGGATGTGGTAGTACTATGCTAATGGAATGAAAAGTTTGTTATGACTTTTCATGCTCATAATTTCCATGATTTGCTCTATATTTATGGGAACTGTGGTTACGTTGTTTTAAATGTTCTGTAAATGTGGAATGACTAATATCACACTGGGATCTGTCATTTCTCTCTCAACAGCTTCAAAAGTTCGATTCCGATTAATACCTCTGTGTAGCCGCCACTAAATTGTTAATACGTTTGTTTGAATGCCACCAGCGGCTTCTATAGCCATTATTACATTGAATTCCTCCGTCTTAATTGAAATATAAACTAAGCTTGTCATCAGCCGCTTTTCCCTGATTTGTCACTTTATTCACAGTGTAACATTCAGAAAGTAAAACACATCTGTGTCTTTCGATTAGCATAGTACTACCACATCCAGAAAGAATCAGCAAATAGGAAATAACCGATAAATGATCAAATACAAATAAACAATTCACTACCAAATCCTGACCATAGAAATAGTATAAATACACTCTACAGTTTGTACGCTACTGCTATATTTTAAGGATACAGGGAACTTATAAATGGTGGAAACATGGACATTTTTTTATGATTTTATTAAATTCTATAGTCTTTCAAGATAATATATATGTATATATATATATATATATATATATATATATATATATATATATATTAAAGTTACGCTCATGTATACCGCCACGCTCCCTTTATTTCTGTTACAGAAGGCAGTATTATTTTGAAAAGAACTGTGAACTTTCTGCTACCAGCGGTTGTAAGTATGACACATTATTTATGTTGGTAACAGTGCAGGTTTCTAGTGTCTGTAAATGATTATCTTTGCTTGTATTTACTTCTTTTACGCTGAAGCAGTTTGTTAATGTGTTACTGAATTTTGTTTTGCCCAAGTGCAACATATATTTGTGGAAGTACATATCCTTTAGTGTCCAATAAATACGAACTATGCCTCACATCAAGAAATTCAATAAAAGGAAATTCCGTGGTAACCAGTTCACAAACAAAGCAAGCCAAACTGTTGGAAGTATCAATTCTTCAGGGAATAAACTCCCACATGGCACGCAACCTGGTGATTCAAATTTTTGTCTTGACAATGACGATGTTTGTAGTGGATTTGTTGTTGTTGATGTGGGAATTTTATCTTCTTCGATAAAGGAAGTGGCGAAATGTAAACAATGTGATGGTGTAGGCTGTCTGGAAATAACTGAATAACAAGCAGGAAGGGTTTAGCGTCAAAATTAGTTGTTCTGTGTAGATCCCATAATAAATCTACCTCGAAAATGACTTCGAACATTGTGCATAATTCATATGATGTGAATTAGAAATTAGTGTATGCAATGCGTGCAATAAGAAAAGGAGGAAAGGCTGCCCAAACATTTTGTGGTTTGATGGACCTTCCTCCTCCTCTCAGTAGGTTCAGAAAGTACATAAAAATACTTTTAGGTGCCTTGATGGTTGTGCCTAAATCATCAATGAAATGTGCAGTAGAAGAAATTGTAAATATTAGTGGAACCAGGAACGCTGGTGTTGCACTTGATGGGACACAATAACGTCGATTACATCGTTGTTGGTGTTGTAAGTGCTACTTCTCTGGAGAATGGAAAAGTTGTTGATGTTGAGTGCTTATCTAAATACTGCAACACCTACCATGGTAACACTAAAGAACATATTGAACATCAGTATTCTAAGAATTACAGTGGAGGTATGGAGTGTGGTGGAGCTCTAGAAATATTTCAAATGTCGGTGCCCGTTTATAACGTTAGATATACGATGTACCTAGGTGATGCGGAATCTAAATCTTTCAATAAAATTAATGACTTAAATTTTGAAAGTGATATCTTGGTAACAGAACTGGAGTGTTGTGGACATGTGCATAAGAGGATGGGTGATAGATTGAGGAAGCTACGAAGAGAAATGAAAGGAAAGTTGTTATCTGATGGAAAATCTCTGTCTGGCCGAGGCAGATTGACAGAAACTGAAATAGACCTTCTTCAGAGTTATTATGGACTGGCCATTAGACGAACTGCACCTTTGAATGATGTTATGGCAATGAGAAAAGCTATATGGGCCACCTACTTTCATACATTGTCCACAGATGACCACCCTGTTCATGGACTTTGCCCTAAAGGAGTAGATTCTTGGCGTGGTTACCAGAAAGCAAACGAAAGTGGTCAAATATACCATCATAAGCATTCACTTCCTGAGCCTGTTATGAATTAAATAAAACCAATTTTTAGAGACCTGGATTGAACCTGTTTTGCTTAGTAAATGTCTTCATGGGGGCACTCAGAATGCAAATGAAACTTTCAAGCATTGCAGGTTGGAAAGATTACCCAAGAAATTTTTTGTAGGACTAAATACATTAAAGGTTGGTGTACTGGATGCAGTGGTATGTTTCAGTGATGAGGTGATTGGAAGGTTGGAAGTCTTGAGAAATTTAGGCATAAAATGTGGCTCTAATATGGAAGATCAATTGCTTGCGTGTGACAAACAATGAGTGTATGAAGCTGAAAGATTCGCTCTTCAAGTTACCAAACAAGCAGGAAGTGCTAAAGGAATGCCAAGAGGAAGCATGAAGATGAAGAAATGCTGCATGCTGAAGACTATGCTTCAGGAATGCTCTGAAGCACAATTTAATTGGACTCATATCTTCATTCACCATTTCCCACAAGTTGTATTTTTGAGAATTCAGGTACAAATATTTCCTGAAGTTTATAAAGGATTCCAATAGTCCTTACTTATGTATTAGACTTAGGCTTTATTGCAGAATCAACCAAATTCGAGAAAAAATTACATTTTTACTATCAAAAAATTATGAAAATTAATATGTAAGATGTGATTCTTTTTATCCTTGTAAAATACATAATAGGTGGAATTAAATAGGTCAGCCATCATGTCATGTATACCAGGTAAAAATTTGGTGTCCTTCAAATGTATAACATTGAATTAAATAGTACCTCAATTTGAGGAAGCATTTTGGGAAAAAATTGCATCAATTTCTTTGTAATTTTTAATAACCCTAAGCAGGTTCAAAAATATTCAAAATGTTTCCAATTTGTTTATAAAGTGCGCTGCACTACCCGATATCACGAAAAATCTGTAAAACATATACATTATAAACAGTGCCTGAAAGAAATGGGTGTTGATTTTTACATAATATCGAGCCGGAAAGGTACCCTGTAACCTTAACTCGATATTCGTCGAAACATCAAAAAGTATTTTATTTAGTAACGGTTACGGTGTCACAACTGAGATGTTTTACCAACATAAGCCAAAGCCGACAGGCGCATACTTTCTCAGTTTATAGTACGTATGCGATGAATGAAAATTAAACTATGAGTAAATATATTAGGGAGCACGTGAGACGACACTACGAAAATTTAGTAAAAGAAACAACTGAAAATAACAAAAATACGAGGAAAACACACCTGTGTTGAGTAGTCATCACATATCATCACTTAAGAGGACACGTATTGCGGTTAATAAACGTAAGGAGGAAATTGTAAATTCATTTCTGCAGCTCAAGACATGATCAGAAACACATATACTTAATAGCGAATATAGTAACATTCAGGAAGTAAAATCTGATTAGGTGTGGAAAGCCATTCGATGTATATGGAAAAGAAAAGACGAATGAGATGGTGTTTCAACAGAAATAATCAAAGCTAACGAAAATTTATCCAAAAATTGTAAAATTATTGGTGAATGTTTTTGGAAGATGAAAATTCCTAAAAGCTGACCAGTGCTATAATTACTCTACATAAGGAGACAGCAGCATGCAAGAAATAAGTAACTGTGGACCTGTCAGTCTTTTTTCCGTAATCTACAAGTCATTCACTAAAATTGTTACCAGCCCATAGAAGAAACGTTATGTTTTAGCCAGGCGAAAGGAGAAGTTCGCTGTGGAAGCAAAGTTTTAATATGTCAGTAGGTTTCAAAAGAGTGAACATTCCGCAGCTGATTAAAGGACTCGTTATGAAAATCTGTCTGAATAGCCTTGGAGGAACAGGGCAGTTGTACGTCAGTACTACAGCTACATAGTTCCTCATCGGGATAGTGAGAAATTCGTAACTGAATTATTGATCAAGCATAAAGTTTCCAAATCATTAGATCTATTCAACCAACACCAGGTTAAGTTTTCAGATCCTTAAACTGGAAAAAAGTAAAAGGAACACGTGTCAGTGGAACTCTACGAACGAACTTGATTTTGGTGATAACGTTGTATTGATTTTACTTAGTGCAGAAAACCTCACCACCAAATAGACGAACCTCCCACTAGTCTGAAAGTAGGTCTGATATTAAACATTTATATTACTAAACCGCTACCCTGTAACCGAATCCTAGTTGAAGGTTGCCTATCCAACGGCTCCAAGGGGAAAGAAAAATTAGAATTTCAATATTTTGATTATTGATCGAATGTAAGAATTTAAAATCCTGTCGTGTTCTAATTATTAAGAAGTAAAATGAGCAAAGTATTACTGTTAGTAAATGTGTGTGTGTGTGTGTGTGTGTGTGTGTGTGTGTGTGTGTGGAGAGCACTTGGCGACTTTCAGTAAAGGTTACACGTAATTGAAAATCTTAATGAATCTCTTTCTCGCTGACACTCACCAAGAAATGATGAAAGGAAAATAGTTTACGCTTTCTTCATTTTTTTTTCTCGTGCAGTCAAACTTCAATATCAGGCATTACGTTGTAATTTATTACTTCTTTAGTGCAAACTGTATTCGCCACATACTTTGCAGGCTGTATCCACACATGCCACTGAATGTACCTGTAAGGTTTTATCATTGTACGACAAGCAGTTAAAGAATATGAAGTCATAAACAATGAAATGCGTGAAAAGCTAGCTTTTGCTTAAAATGGGGCGCAGTGAAAGTTCAACATCAGGCACTATTTTTTAATTCATTACATATTCAGTAGTAACACTATTCGCAACACAGTTTGGAGATAGTATATACAGGGAGAGTCAAAAGTCCTTGGACAGCTTCGTAAGTTGGAAGATTAAAGGGAAAATTGAAATGTGATGATGGGAACATAGGTTTGACGTGGGGCCGCAACTTGTGGAGTGAATGTCATTCATGGCCGCCATCTTGAAATCCGCCATTTTGGATTCAAGTCATTTTTTTATGGGAAGGGGTGCATGACACATCAGATAACACTCGCTTGAGCTCTGGAATTGAGTGGTGTAATTTGTTTTTGGCTATACCATACATACTGGAGTGGAGTCCGAGGGAGCACCGGAGGCCTAGAGGAAGACCACCAGACAGATGGGACAGACATCAAGAAGATCGCTGGTAACACTTGGCAGAGAACTGCCCAAGACCGTCCCACTTGGAGAAGACTGCTGAAAGCCTACCTGAATCCACGACTCGAAGAGGCCACATCATTTAATGATTAAATTGGCTGATGATGATGATGATACCGTACAGTTTAGAAGTTATTGATGTTCAAAGTTAACCTGATACCGACTCATGTCTCTTTGTTCCAGGTGATCTGAAATGGTTCTGACACGTGAACAGAAGATCGAAATCATCCTTATACCAGGGGATCGCAGCTACCGAACAATAGCAGCTGACTACAGCAGACGGCACCTAGACAGAGAACCGGTATCGCAAAGCACAGTGGCTCAGGTGATCACCAAATTCCGGGAAACGGGCTCTGTCCACGATAGGGCACGTAGTGGGCGACCAAGGACTGCCACCAATGAGGAAACTGCAACTGCGGTTGTTGCGTCGTTTGTGAAAAGTCCTAAACGAAGTACCCGTCGTGTGGCCCTAGCATGTGGAATAAGCCAAACCTCCGTAGTCCGGATATTGCACACCAATAAGCGGCATCCTTGCAAGCTGCAGATGCAACATCGACTTAACGAGGATGACCCTGATCGCCTGTTGGAGTTCTGCCTGTGGGCTACTGAACAACACGAACCGGATCCTTCGTTTGCTAAGGGTATACTGTTCAGCGACGAGGCGTATTTCACTTTGAATGGGGAGGTTAATCAACATAATTGTCGATACTGGAGTGAGACAAATCCGAACTGGGTTGCTCCGCTTCGAGAACATCGTCCAACGAAGGTGATGGTGTGGTGTGGCATATGGGACACCATCATCATTGGGCCATTTTTCATTTACAACACGTTAACTGCCCCACAGTATCTGATGCTGCTGCAGGACCTTGTGTTCCCTTCCACACTGAACGCTGACGGCATTTTCCCATCTCATTTTCAGCACGATGGAGCCTCTCCACACTATGGCATTGGTGTCCATGAATGGTTGGAGTAACAACTGCCAGGGAAGTGGACTGGTCGCCGTGGTCCCGTGGAGTGGCCGCCCAGATCCCCTGCCTTAACGCCCCTTGATTTTTATCTATGGGGACATCTTAAGCAGATAGTGTAGGCTGAGAGCATCCGTGATTTGAGACACCTGGAGGAACGCATACAACACGCCTGTGACCAAATTGCAGGAGACACCCTCCTCCGTGTGCAGCGACTACAGTAGTGCATTGCACGGGATGGACAACACGTAGAACATGTGTTGGAGCAGTCGGTATGAAGGTAATTTCACAACTTTGGACATTAATAACCTCTAAACTGTACAAGATAGATAAAAACAAATTACACCACTAAATTCCAGAGCTCAAACCTCAAGCATAATTTCACATCTTTCTTAAACTTTTTCTCTCTTACGTGCATAAAGTCAAATATTCAATACATTAACTCACTTACAAAGTAATCATATATTTGAAGCTGTTTTATCCGTTAGAGTTAGTAGATTCTGTAAAAATCGGAGATTTACTGGCAATAACCCTGAAGTAATGGACACACACAATAGAAAAGTATTACAAGCTAATAATGAGGTCATAGAAAGATACCATGTGTTTTCCTATTTAAAACAGTGAAAAGATGTATATCGTTGTTCGCTGGGGTTTCTCATGGCGAGAATTCAGTCGTCTAGAAGAAAGGGTGTTCACCCTCAGCGCACATTGGGCCCTCTGCGCATACGTGAGAGTAGTGTCGTTTGTGTGCATTGGTGGAGAGTAGGCGGATAGGTGTATAATGTAGTGTACTGTTTTTGTTCATTGACGATGATGAGAGAAGGGAAAGAGGGTGAAAGCCGGTGCCGGCACATAATGTATTCCTCGCGAATAGCAATTAAGGGGTCACCGAGCCTAAACGATGCTATCAGGCGTATGTACAGGGTGTTTCAAAAGTGACCGGTATATTTGAAACGGCAATAAAAACTAAACGAGCAGCGATAGAAATACACCGTTTGTTGCAATATGCTTGGGACAACAGTACATTTTCAGGCAGACAAACTTTCGAAATTACAGTAGTTACAATTTTCAACAACACATGGCGCTGCGGTCTGGGAAACTCTATAATACGATATTTTCCACATATCCACCATGCGTAGCAATAATATGGCGTAGTCTCTGAATGAAATTACCCGAAACCTTTGACAACGTGTCTGGCGGAATGGCTTCACATGCAGATGAGATGTACTGCTTCAGCTGTTCAATTGTTTCTGGATTCTGGCGGTACACCTGGTCTTTCACGTGTCCCCACAGAAAAAAGTCGCAGGGGTTCATGTCTGGCGAATAGGGAGGCCAATCCACGCCGCCTCCTGTATGTTTCGGATAGCCCAAAGCAATCACACAATCATCGAAATATTCATTCAGGAAATTAAAGACGTCGGCCGTGCGATGTGGCCGGGCACCATCTTGCATAAACCACGAGGTGTTCGCAGTGTCGTCTAAGGCAGTTTTTACCGCCACAAATTCACGAAGAATGTCCAGATAGCGTGATGCAGTAATCGTTTCGGATCTGAAAAATGGGCCAATGATTCCTTTGGAAGAAATGGCGGCCCAGACCAGTACTTTTTGAGGATGCAGGGACGATGGGACTGCAACATGGGGCTTTTCGGTTCCCCATATGCGCCAGTTCTGTTTATTGACGAAGCCGTCCAGGTAAAAATAAGCTTCGTCAGTAAACCAAATGCTGCCCACATGCATATCGCCGTCATCAATCCTGTGCACTATATCGTTAGCGAATGTCTCTCGTGCAGCAATGGTAGCGGCGCTGAGGTATTGCCGCGTTTGAATTTTGTATGGATAGAGGTGTAAACTCTGGCGCATGAGACGATACGTGGACGTTGGCGTCATTTGGACCGCAGCTGCAACACGGCGAATGGAAACCCGAGGCCGCTTTTGGATCACCTGCTGCACTAGCTGCGCATTGCCCTCTGTGGTTGCCGTACGCGGTCGCCCTACCTTTCCAGCACGTTCATCCGTCACGTTCCCAGTCCGTTGAAATTTTTCATACAGATCCTTTATTGTATCGCTTTTCGGTCCTTTGGTTACATTAAACCTCCGTTGAAAACTTCGTCTTGTTGCAACAACACTGTGTTCTAGGCGGTGGAATTCCAACACCAGAAAAATCCTCTTCACATCACTTGCAGCGCCATGTGTTGTTGCAAATTGTAACTACTGTAATTTCGAAAGTTTGTCCGCCTGAAAATGTACTGTTGTCCCAAGCATATTGCAACAAACGGTGTATTTCTATCGCTGCTCGTTTAGGTTTTATTGCCGTTTCAAATATACCGGTCATTTTTGAAACACCCTGTATCACCATCAACATTGTAGCATGCGCTCACTTTTGGAGGGGCTGCGGAGAGGTTAGAAATTTAATCCAGAGCATGGCTGGCAAGACTGGTGACCAGGAACATTACGCCACCATCTCTCCTCCCCTTGCCGTCCAAACACTGGTAGTGGAAAGTTCATCCACCTCCAGGATTCGAAAGGGGCTATGAGTGTCACCGCACAGGTATGGGTTTGCGACTTCGTCTACGGAAAGACGTTTTAGTATCGTTAAGCATAGAGAATGTTTATTTTGATGAAGCAAATAGCGTTTTGTAAAGCACCCTTTCACTTGACTGATCAGAATACTTACGAATAGCGCCAATTTGCAATTTCGACGCAGTGGCAGTGACACGTGGACTTCCAGTGAGAAAACCGTTCATAAAGTGAAGGTCTCTCAACCACAGAGAGATGCGTGTTATGAGTTGTTTGGAGGATCAGCAAAATGAAAGGACAGACGAGAAATCAGTCTGAAGGGGAAGACTTTACTGCACTCTTCAAATAGTTGGGGGGGAACACGAGTATGAACGTCCGGTATGTTAAATCTGTTTTTGATACTGGCATTACCAGTGGTCTTATTGCATGTCTTTAGATCTTCGCTTTCAGTGCCGGCAACAACTCAAATCATTCGCCTTCTAATGGCTGTGTTATGCTTTACAGCGTCAGCTGACCTCAGAAGGTAGCGAGTATCGGTCCCCCAGTGTTCTCTAGTGAGGTACTCAGGTAGCAGTTGTCATCTGTAAACGTTGTATTCAACGTAGCACATGCAATGCGACATCTTAAGGCAGTGCAAGCTGTAAAGGTGGTCTGTTTGATCACAAAAGGATGGACTTCTAGTGGTGTTGCTGCGGATTACAGTGTCTCTGATTGTGTCACCGATATGCTACATGGAGATAAGTCACTTCCCTATGCGAGTTCGGCAGGGTCGTCGATGCGTTATAACACCACGTGAAGACCGATGTCCGGCCATCTCTGCGTTGCGGCGTCGTTCGGATATCCGCACTGCAAGGCGGTCTGAGAAGGGCCGCAAGAGTCGCTGTGTCCGATCATACCGTAACGAACAGGTTAAGGGAAGGGAGCTTACGATCCAGACGTCCTGTTCGAGTACCCTGCTTGACACGACAACATCTTACAGTTCGCCTTCAGTTCTGCCGTGCCCGTGTGAACTGGAAACTTCGTCCCTGACGAAACGTGTTTTTCACAGACGAGTCCAGATATCCTCTGAAGCAAGGTGACGACTGTGTGTGTGTGTGTGTGTGTGTGTGTGTGTGTATGGAGACCCGTTCTAAGGAATACCTGCCGAATATTGTACAGGAGATCGACAGATTTCCAACGTTGTGAGATGTTATGGGGAGGTTTCGGTGTTGACTGTATACGGACCTTGCCGTTGTCCATGGTCGTTTTACGGCCAGGCAGCACATCGAACTGACCCTGTTGGACCATGTGGTGGCTGTTGCATACGGTGGTGGCCTCGAATTTCTTCTAATGCCGGGGCCCGTGTGGCGCGAGTCAACCTCGACATTGAAGTAATGCAACGGCCGCCAGTAAGTCCCGACCTAAACCCAATCGTACGTAAGTTGGACACGCTTGACAGATGTGTTCGTGGTCGTCCTGTCCCGTCAAAGCCTCTCCAAAAACTCTCATTGGATCTCATCGAAGAGTAGGAACGGATGCCACAAGGTGACCTCTGTACACTTGCACGGAGCGTGCTACGTAGGTTTCAGGCAGTGATGTACAGTCACGTAGAGGACACATGTTATTGAAGCTATCAAAGTATAATGAAAGGCATCCAGGATGGCGGGATGAATGATTGTTTCCACTCTGTTTTCGACACGTGTCGGACATTTCAGTTCTTTTTATGTAAACAATCGAGGATGTAATAATGTCTTGTTCTGAATTTAATGTTTGAAAGGTAAAGGTATAATTTGGCAACATACCCAATCCTCAATTATTGCTCAGTGGAGTATAGCGGACGCTTCCGAATTCATCTTTCCCTACTTCTTTTGAACACTTTGTTACCGTAACGATAATGCTCTGGAGAATGGCTGGGGATGCTGGCAGGCGAACGGGTGGCTGAAAAATTATGAAATTCAAGAAGCAAAAACGACAAAGAGGATGACGTAATGGAATCTAGCCAGGTGACATTAGACAAAAAGTAAGCATAGCGTAAACGCAAATAAATGAAATGGGTATGTTGTGACTTGGCAAGACAGCCAAGCCACTAGGAGGTGAAGCCGAAAGGCGCGCGTTTAAGCTCACGCAGGCTGGCGTGAGGTCTGGAACAGGTAAAGTAATTGAGACTAGCAAGTAAAGTACATAGCTTCTTCAATACTTAACTTTAATCCATAATTGGTGAACATCTGTCTGACGGTACATGCATCACAAGATAAATAGCAAATGATAATGGCGCCTTGCTAGGTCGTAGCAAATGACGTAGCTGAAGGCTATGCTAACTATCGTCTCGGCAAATGAGAGCGTAATTTGTCAGTGAACCATCGCTAGCAAAGTCGGCTGTATAACTGGGGCGAGTGCTAGGAAGTCTCTCTAGACCTGCCGTGTGGCGGCGCTCAGTCTGCAATCACTGACAGTGGCGACACGCGGGTCCGACGTATACTAGCGGACCGCGGCCGATTTAAAGGCTACCACCTAGCAAGTGTGGTGTCTGGCGGTGACACCACAGGGTAATGAATGAAACCGTCTGGAGGAGACATTTAGTAGAGGACGGTAGTCTCTTCATAATGAAGACTTATACGTGGCCGGCACATAGGGTCATAATTTAGCTACCATTTCGTTTTCGATGAGAACGAAACTGAAGTTATCTAACAGCAGCGGCCATCATTGCAAACAACCTCTGCGAACGTCATGTAAAATTAGACCACAGAGTGCATGAACTATTTAAATGACGTCCTGTTGCGCTCATAACTGAGCAGGCTTTTTCCGTTGTTGCAATTGAAGCGCTACGCCATTGTCAAGTGTAAATAACTGGCACCGTCGCACAGATATAAGTTCCAAGTAACCCAACGAACTTTCCTCTAGTTAGAACTTACATCTGTGCCGTGACAGGGCACCAATTATTTACTCTTGATAACGAGATAAGGGCTAAACTGCAATAGCAAAATAAATCCTTCACAATGATTAGCGGAATACGATGTCATGTCACAAAAACAAACGTGTTAATAAAATATCAAAGAGAAGGCACCTCACTGCTGTCACTTAGGAACTCGATAAGTACCGTTTTTAAATGAAGTCATTCAAAGAGAATGACATTCAGAAACACGGAATATAAAAGCAGAGGAAGTAGCAGAAGGAAAGTGTTAAATTTAGAAGGATTCGAAATCAGCAAGAATAAGAGAACATCTGTGGTATGAAGGAAGGGGAATGGGACTTGGTGGTAAGTTTAAAGATTATTGAGGAAAATATAACACAAAATGAGAAGGTATTGAGATTGTCACGTGGACAATAGTTGCCCAAAACGGGATGAAAATGTGAAGGAAAAGCTAATGTATGTAGTTGTATTGTTTGGACTGTTAAGCTAGTGGCAGGAATGTTGCGCATTTTCTGCACACGGATTTGGAGGTAGAACGTAGGAGCTGAAGCAATCACAGCATAGTACCACCTAACCCTTACGCTCTACCAATTCATACACGTACATCCATCTACAGGATGTTTCAAAAATGACCGGTATATTTGAAACGGCAATAAAAACTAAACGAGCAGCGATAGAAATACACCGTTTGTTGCAATATGCTTGGGACAACAGTATATTTTCAGGCAGACAAACTTTCGAAATTACAGTAGTTACAATTTTCAACAACAGATGGCGCTGCGGTCTGGGAAACTCTATAATACGATATTTTCCACATATCCACCATGCGTAGCAATAATATGGCGTAGTCTCTGAATGAAATTACCCGAAACCTTTGACAACGTGTCTGGCGGAATGGCTTCACATGCAGATGAGATGTACTGCTTCAGCTGTTCAATTGTTTCTGGATTCTGGCGGTACACCTGGTCTTTCAAGTGTCCCCACAGAAAGAAGTCACAGGGGTTCATGTGTGGCGAATAGGGAGGCCAATCCACGCCGCCTCCTGTATGTTTCGGATAGCCCAAAGCAATCACACGATCATCGAAATATTCATTCAGGAAATTAAAGACGTCGGCCGTGCGATGTGGCCGGGCACCATCTTGCATAAACCACGAGGTGTTCGCAGTGTCGTCTAAGGCAGTTTTTACCGCCACAAATTCACGAAGAATGTCCAGATAGCGTGATGCAGTAATCGTTTCGGATCTGAAAAATGGGCCAATGATTCCTTTGGAAGAAATGGCGGCCCAGACCAGTACTTTTTGAGGATGCAGGGACGATGGGACTGCAACATGGGGCTTTTCGGTTCCCCATATGCGCCAGTTCTGTTTATTGACGAAGCCGTCCAGGTAAAAATAAGCTTCGTCAGTAAACCAAATGCTGCCCACATGCATATCGCCGTCATCAATCCTGTGCACTATATCGTTAGCGAATGTCTCTCGTGCAGCAATGGTAGCGGCGCTGAGGGGTTGCCGCGTTTGAATTTTGTATGGATAGAGGTGTAAACTCTGGCGCATGAGACGATACGTGGACGTTGGCGTCATTTGGACCGCAGCTGTAACACGACGAACGGAAACCCGAGGCCGCTGTTGGATCACCTGCTGCACTAGCTGCGCGTTGCCCTCTGTGGTTGCCGTACACGGTCGCCCTACCTTTCCAGCACGTTCATCCGTCACGTTCCCAGTCCGTTGAAATTTTTCAAACAGATCCTTTATTGTATCGCTTTTCGGTCCTTTGGTTACATTAAACCTCCGTTGAAAACTTCGTCTTGTTGCAACAACATTGTGTTCTAGGCGGTGGAATTCCAACACCAGAAAAATCCTCTGTTCTAAGGAATAAACCATGTTGTCTACAGCACACTTGCAAGTTGTGAACAGCACACGCTTACAGCAGAAAGACGACGTACAGAATGGCGCACCCACAGACTGCGTTGTCTTCTATATCTTTCACATCACTTGCAGCGCCATGTGTTGTTGCAAATTGTAACTACTGTAATTTCGAAAGTTTGTCCGCCTGAAAATGTACTGTTGTCCCAAGCATATTGCAACAAACGGTGTATTTCTATCGCTGCTCGTTTAGTTTTTATTGCCGTTTCAAATATACCGGTCATTTTTGAAACACCCTGTACCTAGTCGGCTAGCGCCGCAACTATAGGGAGACCAGCTTTTGGAAGGCCACATCTCCCGCACGGTCTGCGTCCACATTAAGTGACTGAATTTTCCCCACCGTTTGGAGCCGTTTCAGTAAAATGAAATCAAGACCCACTGGAAAGCAGAGGCCTGTTTTACGACACGTAGGCCTCCGAACCGTCTCTCAGCTCGCATGGTAACACAGCGCTGTGTCGTGTCAGATATGAGAGCGTCTCTGTTTGCAACTGATTGCATCCCATTACCACCACATGTCACTGTCCTTAAAAAAACGCATCATGCTCCACACTGTTGCCTTCCATTAATAATGGTGAAACTGACGAGAAAAAAATATACAGTAAACAAGAGCTGCAAAAGGCATACCATAGTTAAGCAATGAGTACTTGTTCATCATGGCTATTGTGAGACACATCCCTTCAACTGAACAGGGGTTGTAGTTCTGAAGTTATACATTTTGGAGCCACATTTAATGGACGTGTTTGTCTTGTTTGGCCTACAGTACTATCTCTTAAAATATGGAAGACGTTATTAATACCTTGTATATCATTTGAAAAGCATCTACCTGACAATTTGAGGAATAGATGCGCCATAAATATAAATTTAGATCTATGAGACAAACGAAGTCTCATAACTCTGACGTTGATTTAATTTAGACTAAATAAAGTCGATGTATAGACTTCAGTTACCAGTATTTCGCTGAGTTCTAAGACTGCGAACCCAACTTAGTAGACTATGGGTATGCGAGTGGGTGACTTAGGAAGAACGTTACTTCTTTCACTCGTTGCTATCCACGTTTGGGAAGTCAGTCTCCCGTAATTTCTTTTAATTTAACGGACGGTCTTTCCCCTTCTATCTTCTCTTACTCAGCTTCTCATGGTTTACTGGTTCTACCTGAGGACTTAACAGTCGTGTCGCAATTGCTGTTCACAGCAGGTATCGTCAGTCTTCACAAGGCTGTAGCCGCAAGTCCAACCATGTGGACACTTCCACGCACAAGCAGCATAAGGGATGATTCAGCTGTCTCTACTGATGGGTTTTGTGCAACCCACAATTCCTTCAAATACCACATGCGAGATTTTAATATTCTCTCACTCGCTACCTGCAAGCTAAGAGTCAAACAGAAAAAAGTAGGCAGGACCTTTTTGTAGGAAATTTAATGTAGTTAAATTTTACAAAGGGGCAAGTTTTCGCTAAAGACCGTAATTTTCGAATTATTCAAGAAAAACTTAGAAAAGAGACCTTCAAATGTGTTTTTCTTGAATTATTCACCCAGCGAGGTGGCGCAGTGGTTAGCACACCGGACTCGCATTCGGAAGGACGACGATTCAAACACGCGTTCGGCCATCCATATTTAGGTTTTCTGTGGTGTCCCAAAATCGTTCTAGTCAAATACTGGGATGGTTCCTTTAAAAGAGCTCGGCCAATTTCCTCCCCCATTCTTGACACAATCCGAACTTGTGCTCTGTTTCTAATCACCTCGCTGTCGAGGGGACGTTAAACTGATCCTTCCTTCGCTCCTTGAATAATTCTAAAACCGTGGCCTCCAGGTAAAACGTATCCCAATACAATATTTAACTTCATTAGATTTCCTACAAAGAGGTCATCTTCATCTCTTTTGTGGGATTAATAATTCGCATGTGGCGATCGAGATTATATAAAAATCTCGCGCTAGTTTTTGAAGGAGTTGCAGGTTGCATAAAACTCCGCGTCAGGGGTAATCAGCCGAAATAAAATGTTCAAACGTACCTACGTTCTGTATTTTAATTTAAAAAACCTACCTGTTACCAACTGTTCGTCTAAAATTGTGAGCCATATGTTAGTGACTATTACAACGCCATCTATCACAAAGCGAAGAAAGTGGTCCAACTAAAACATTCATATTTCTTTACATACTACACGAATATGTAATAAAAATGGGGGTTTCTATTTAAAAAAAACGCAATTGATATCCATTTGACCTACGGCAGCTCCATCTAGCGGGCCAACCATAGCGTCATCTGGTTTCCCCCTTCAAGCTAGACGAGTTTCGTTCTTTGTAGTTTTTTCGTTTGATGCTTATTTCGTGAGATATTTGGCCGGGTCACGATCAATAGAGCACCCTGTATACAACCGCTCGCTCACAGAAAGTTCCGCACCTAAAGACTAGAAAGTTGCTCAAGTTACATCAATAGCCAAAATGGAAAATAGGAGTAATCCGCTGAATTACAGGCCCATATCTGTAACGTCGATTGGCAGTAGGGTTTGGGAACATATACTGTGTTCGAAAAAGTATGAAGTACCTCGAAGAAAACGGATTCAGAAAACATCGTTCCTGTGAAACAAAACTAGGTCTTTATACTCATGAAGTAATGAGGACAGGGGATGTCAAACTGATTCCATATTTTTAGATTTGCAGAAGGGTTTCGACACCTTTCAACACAAGCGCCTTCTAACTAAACTGCGTGCCTATGGAACATCGCTTCAGTTGTGCGACTGGATCCGTGATTTCCTGTCGGAAAGGTCACAGTTCGCAGTAATAGACGGAAAGTCATCTAGTAAAACAGAAGTAATATCCGGCGTTCCCCAACGAAGTGTTATAGGCCCTCTATTGTTCCTGATCTATATTAACGACATAGGTGACAATCTGAGTAGGTGCCTTAGATTAGTTGCAGATGATGCTGTCGTTTACTGTCTTGTAAAGTCTTCAGATGACTTAAATGAAATGCAAAATGATATAGATAAGATATATGTGTGGTGAGTAAAGTGGCAATTCACCTGGATCAAGATAAGCGTGAAGAAATTCACATGAGTGCTAAACGAAATCCTTTAAATTTCGATTATGCGATAAGTCACACAAATATGAAGGCTGTAAATTCAACTAAGTACTTAGGGATTACAATTACAAATAACTTCAATTCTAACGATTACATAAATAATGTTGTTGGTAGAGGAAACAAAAGACTACGATTCATTGGCAGAACACTTAGAAGGTGCAACAGGTCTACTAAAGAGACTGCTTACACTACAGTTGTCTGCTCTGTTCTGGAGTATTGCTGTGCAGTGTGGGATCCGTATCAGGTGGGACTGACGGATGATATTGAAAAAGTTCAAAGAAGGGCGGCTCGTTCTGTATTATCGCGAAATAGGGGAGATAGTGCCACAGACATGATACGTGAGTTGGAGTGGCAATCATTAAAACAAAGGCGTTTTTCGTTGCGACGGGATCTTCTCATGAAATTTCAATCACCAATTTTCTCCTCCGATTGCAAAAACGCTGTGTTGGCACCCACCTACATAGGGAGAAATGATCATCACGATAGAAGAAGAGAAATCAGGGCTCCCACGGATAAATTTAAGTGCTCGTTTTTCCCGCGCGCCGTTCGAGAGTGGAATGGGAGAGAGACAGGTTGAAGGTTATTCATTGAACCCTCTGTCAGGCACTAATTGTGAATAGCAGGGTAACCACGTAGATGTAGATGTATGTGTTTGCTGCAGGATTCTAGTTCGAGTCGTTTACAAGATTCGTATTTTGAAAAGTTCTCACAAAGACGCTTGTACAGTTCCTGTGGCAGGACACACTAAAGAACAACTCAAGTGCATGCACTAGTTATGTAGATTCTGACCAGTAACGAGACAATTGATCATCACACGTATTCTTCAAAATGTTGTGTCTGGTATGTAACGCTTGCTGCACACGTGCTAGCATTTCGGCGGAGATGTCCAAGCAGGCAGCAGTAAAAAGTCGTTCCTGTCGGGTGTAGTTGTTATGTCCTCGTAGAAAGCGTCTTTCAACCTTCCACACAGAAAAAAGTTTACAGACATCAAAACCGGGGAACGGGCCGGCCAATGTACAGGTTCTCTGCATCCACTCCAACGATTTGGAAACAATTCGTGAAGACATGTATTAGTACTTCGTGCACTATGGGCTGGACAGCCGTCATGATGTTACCACAGTCTCCTCCTAACTTGCAGAGGAAAGGCTTCTAACATCCGGGGAAGATGGTCTCTTAGGAGGCTACGGTACTTGTGCGTCAATGATAAACAGGTGCCGTCCGGAGTGGCCGAGCGGTTCTAGGCGCTACAGTTTGGAACCGAGCGACCGCTACGGTCGAAGGTTCGGATCCTTCCTCGGGCATGGATGTGTATGATGTCCTTAGGTAAGTTAAGTTTAAGTAGTTCTAAGTTCTAGGGGACTGATGACCTCAGAAGTTAAGTTGGCTCAAATGGCTCTGAGCACTATGGGACTTAACTTCTGAGGTCATCAGTCCCCTAGAACTTAGAACTACTTAAACCTAACTAACTTAAGGACATCACACACAACCATGCCCGAGGCAGGATTCGAACCTGCGACCGTAGCGAGAAGTTAAGTCCCATAGTGCTCAGAGCCATTTGAACCATTCGATAAACGGGCGTACGAGATGTTGGCTCACCATCCCACACCACACGTTTACACTCCATGGACGATGACGTTCCACCTTGTTAAGCCACGAGGGATTGTCAACAGACCAGTAATGCATGTTTCGGCGGTTTACCTGGTCATGATAGATAAATTTGGCTTCATCACTTAACAAGATACCTGATAACTCTGGAGTATAATGTCTTAATGCCTATGTACTGAAGTTAACACGATTCTCATAATCGTTTCCATGCAGCTCTCGATGGAGAGAGACGTGATGGGAATGGAACCTATGTCGATGGAGAATGCTTAGGACACTTGCCTGGTATGCCACTTCCTCGTATGCTTGTACGGGAGCTAATCTGTGGATCAACTGCAACAGCAACATGAACATTAATTTCTCGCTCTCCTGTCGTCACTTGTTTCCTTCTGTTACGTTGTCTAGATGTTACACTATCATTTTCAAGTAACTAGTTGAAGAAGTTGATAATTCCCGTAATTGTTCAAATAACTTACGGGTTTGCTGCCAAGTTACGTCGTCGACCACCGCCGATATTTCGACAGGAGCACACCCTGCTATTTTCAAGACACAAATGCAAGGAGGAGAAAACGTGCAAGGGAATTTGATACCTCGGTTCATAGAGGAGAAACAAGGAAGATACCACACAAAGAACAAGTGTCAACACAAACAAAGACGACCAACATCAGAAATATCGATAGTGATTATTAACCAAAAGGTGAGGTAGCACTAATTCTGTCCCTCTGTTTTTGATGAGAAACAGAGCCGGATTCCAAGCAGCATTTAAACAAAATCCACCATCTCTGTTTATAAGGGTGTTTGATAGTTTGATTTCAACAGCTTCCTTAATAACAGTATCGCAATAGCTGGACGTGCAAGCCAGAATCTCCGTGTTGTTGTATTCCATAGGATGACCGGTGTCAAGGCAATGTTCTGCAATAGCGGATTTGCTCGGCTGCTGTAAGCGTGTGTGACGCTTATGTTCAATACACACAGGGCCCACGTTATCTCAGACCCTGAAAGTTTGGCAGCTGAGCTATCACATCTCGAAGTCACCTTTCGTCAGAATGGTTATAATGAGAGGCAGATCAGTCGTGCGTTACGCTATCAGCCTTCTGTTCAACGGGTGAGTGACGTAGCAACGAAGTGGCACCTAAGTCTACGGCCTTTTTGCCTTCCGCAGGAAGCATTTCCTACAGGATTGGCCGTATTTTGCGGAAATATGATGTGAAATGTGTTTTTCGACCGCCTTCTAAGATTAATGCCCTGTAGGCGTCCGTAAAAGATGATCTGGGTTTGCGTAAGGCAGGTGTCTATCGTATTCCTTGCAGCTGTGTCATGTCATATATTGGTCAGACAATCAGGACTGTGGAAGACCGGTGTACTAAACATAAGCGTCACACACGCTTGCAACAGCCGAGCAAATCGCTATTACAGAACATTGTCTTAACACTGGTCATCGTATGGAATAGAACAACACGGAGATTCTGGATTGCACGTCCAGTTATTGGGATACTGTTGTTAAGGAAGCTGTTGAAATCAAACTATCAAGCAACCTCACCTGTTGATTAATAATCACTAGCGATATTTCTGATGTTGGTTATCTTTGTTTGTGTTGACACTTGTTCTGTGGGTGGTATCTTCCTTGTTTCTCCTCTGTGAACCGAGGTATTAATTTCCCTTTCACGTTTCCTCCTCCTTGCATTTGTGCCTTGAGTATGGCAAGGTGTGCTCCTGTCGAAATATCGGCGCTGGTCGACGACGTCTCCCGGCAGCAAACCCGTAAGTTATTTGAACATTCAATTTGCCGGGAAAAGTTAAGGTCTCACAATTCGCGTGATGGTTGACGTCAACTGGGATTTCTTGCAGCATACACGGTACAAAAAACAAACTGCATTCTTCCTACACTTCCCGTACACCATGAGCATATCAGTTTCTTCAGCATCCGTAAATCCTATCGTCCACTCACGACCTGCTGCTTGGACATTGCCTAGCAAGTGGCAGTGCTCTCGAGGAACACACGAGCAGACTGTATGCAAACATTACAACATTATACCTAGCAAAGGCAGGTTGAATGGCAGAAACAAGTGTCAGTGTGGGAACTTTTGAAAGAAAGATATCTAGTAAACGACTCGCTCTAGAATCCTGCAACAAACACCATTGACATTATACACTACTGGCCATTAAAATTGCTACACAAGGAAGATGACGTGCTACAGACGCGACATTTAACCGACAGGAAGAAGATGCTGTGATATGCAAATGATTAGCTTTTCAGAGCATTCACACAAGGTTGGCGTCTGTGGCGACACCTACAACTTGCTGACATGAGGAAAGATTCCAACCGATTCCTCGTACACAAACAGCAGTTGACCGGCGTTGCCTGGTGAAACGTTGTTGTGATGCCTCGTGTGAGGAGGAGAAATGCATAACATCACGTTTCCGACTTTGATAAAGGTCGAATTGTAGCCTATCACGATTGCGGTTTATCGTATCGCGACATTGCTGCTCGCGTTGGTCCAGATCCAATGACTGCTAGCAGAATATGGAATCGGTGGGTTCAGGAGGGTAATACGGAACGCCGTGCTGGATCCCAACGGCCTCGTATCACTAGCAGTCGAGATGACAGGCATCTTATCCGCAAGGCTGTAACGGATCGTGCCGCCACGTCTCGATCTCTGAGTCATCAGATGGGGACGTTTGCAAGACAACAACCATCTGCACGAACAGTTCGACGACGTTTGCAGCAGCATGGACTATCAGCTCGGAGACCATGGCTGCGGTTACCCTTGACGCTGCATCACAGACAGGAGCGCCTGCGATAGTGTACTCAGCGACGAACCTGAGTCCACGAATGGCAAAACGTGATTTTTCGGATGAATCCAGGTTCTGTTTACAGTGTCATGATGGTCGCATTCGTGTTTGGCGACATCGCGGTGAGCGCACATTGGAAGCGTGTATTCCTTATCGCCATACTGGAGTGTCACCCGGCATGATGCTATGGGGTGCCATTGGTTACACATCTCGGTCACCTCTTGTTGGCACTGAAGGCACTTTGAACAGTGGACGTTACATGTCAGACGTGTTACGACCCGTGGCTCTACCCTTCATTCGATCCCTGCGAAACCCTACTTTTCAGCAGGATAATGCGCGACCGCATGTTGCAGGTCCTGTACGGTACTTTCTGGATACAGAAAATGTTCGACTGCAGCCCTGGCCAGCAAATTCTCCAGATCTCTCACCAATTGAAAACGTCTGGTCAATGGTGGCCGAGCAACTGGTTCGTCACAATACGCCAGTCGCTACTCTTGATGAACTGAGGTATTCGGTTGAAGCTGCATGGGTAGCTGTACCTGTACACGCCAGCCAAGCTCTGTTTGACTCAATGCCCAGGCGCATCAAGGCCGTTATTACGGCCAGAGGTGGTTGTTCTGGGTAGTGATTTCTCAGGATCTATGCACCCAAATTGCGTGAAAATGTGATCACATGTCAGTTCTAGTATAATATATTTGTCCAATGAATACCCGTTTATCATCTGCATTTCTTCTTGGTGCAGCAATTTCAATGGCCAGTAGTGTTATTTACCCCACTTTTAGTCTGTTAATGTCAATAGGCAGTGTTCGATTTTATAAAAGTATGTTTACACAAAAAGTACACTTTCTATGTATTATTACAGGCGGTTGATTGGTAACCAATACGAGCCCCTGACTACGAATTCATTCTGTGAAAACCGCACATCAATAGCAATTTCCATTCCCGCAATATTTGCGGTGCACGTTTTAGGCGATTCACCCTGCATATTGGCGAATAGTTTCCTCAAAATCGAATGGGAAAGACTATGTAGTGGAGAACACGCGCGAATCCCAAAACAATGATTTTTATTTCCTTGCGCGAAAAGTAAAAGCTATACCGTTAAACTAACTACAGGCACAGATTTAGCTTTGCTTCAGCAAAATCAAACAGTTTTTTTAGGCAAATTGGGTGACTTTAAATTTAGATCACGCTTGTCGTACGATATGAGTTGCATGGAGCGACCAGCACTCCGTGTTGCGCCGGGCGGTACGACAGAGGTGGGTGTCGCTGTCGTCCCAGTGTCAACTAGTTACGTGTACATCTACATCTAGATTTATACTCCGCAAGCCACCCAACGGTGTGTGGCGGAGGGCACTTTACGTGCCACTGTCATTACCTCCCTTTCCTGTTCCAGTCGCGTATGGTCCTCGGGAAGAACGACTGTCGGAAAGCCTCCGTGCGCGCTCGAATCTCTCTAATTTTACATTCGTGATGTCCTCGGGAGGTATAAGTAGGGGGAAGCAATATATTCGATACCTCATCCAGAAACGCACCATCTCGAAACCTGGACAGCAAGCTACACCGCGATGCAGAGCGCCTCTCTTGCAGAGTCTGCCACTCGAGTTTGCTAAACATCTCGGTAACGCTATCACGGTTACCAAATAACCCTGTGACGAAACGCGCCGCTCTTCTTTGGACCTTCTGTATCTAATCTGTCAACCCGACCTGGTACGGATCCCACACTGATGAGCAATACTCAAGTATAGGTCGAACGAGTGTTTTGTAAACCACCTCCTTTGTTGGTGGACTACATTTTCTAAGGACTCTCCCAATGAATCTCAGCCTGGCACCCGTCTTACCAACAATTAATTTTATATGATCATTCCACTTCAAATCGTTACGTACGCATACTCCGAGATATTTCACAGAAGTAACTGCTTCCAGTGTTTGTTCTGCTGTAATATAATCATACGATAAAGGATCCTTCTTTCTATGTATTCGCAATACATTACATTTGTCTATGTTAAGGGTCAGTTGCCACTCCCAGCACCAAGTGCCTATCCGCTGCAGATCTTTGCATTTCGCTGCAATTTCCTGGTGCAGCAACTTCTCTGTGTACTACAGCATCATCCGCGAGAAGCCGCATGGAACTTCCGACTCTATCTACTAGGTTATTTATATATACGAGGTGTGGCTAGAAAAAAACCGGACTAGTACTGGTGAAACAATAAAACGAATGCAATAAGGCTGACAGTCGCGTGGCCTGTCACGTGACTCTCGCTCCGCCTACTGCTCGAGTTTCATCTGCCTCCTGCACTCAGTCTGCCCGTGGCGCCTGTTTTAAGTAGTTGACGTTTTGTCTGTGCGTCGGAAAATGTTGAGTGTACAGAAAGAACAGCGTGTTAACATCAAATTTTGTTTCAAACTAGGAAAATCTGCAAGTGAAACGTTTGTAATGTTACAACAAGTGTACGGCGATGATTGTTTATCGCGAACACAAGTGTTTGAGTGGTTTAAACGATTTAAAGATGGCCGCGAAGACACCAGTGATGACACTCGCACTGGCAGGCCATTGTCAGCAAAAACTGATGCAAACATTGAAAAAATCGGTAAACTTGTTCGACAAGATCGCCGTTTAACAATCAGAGCAGTGTCTGAGTTAACAGGAGTTGACAAGGAAAGTGTTAGGCAGATTCTTCATGAAAGTTTCAACATGAACAAAGTGTGTTCAAAAATGGTTCCAAAGTGTCTCACAATTGAACAGAGGGAACGCCGAAGAATGATTTGTTCTGACATCCTGGAAAACATTGAAAGTGATCCCACCTTCTTACAAAATGTTATTACTTGCGATGAATCGTGGTTTTTTACTTACGATCCCGAAACTAAACGCCAATCGATGCATTGGAAAACTCCTGGTTCACCACGACAAAAAAAGCACGAATGTCAAAATCGAAATTCAAGGCAATGATGATTGTTTTTTTTGACATCAAAGGGATTGTGCACATTGATTGGGTACCAGAGGGACAAACAGTGAATCAGCATTACTACATTAGCGTCCTGGCTACCCTTCGTGAGCGAGTACGGAGAAAACGGAACGATTTGTGGAGAAAAAAGTCATGGATCCTTCACCAAGACAATGCCCCAGCTCACAGTGCGTTGTCAGTGAAGACGTTTTTGGCAAAACACAACATTCCCATCTTAGATCATCCACCCTACTCACCTGATTTGGACCCCTGTGACTTTTTTCTTTTCCCTAAAGTCAAGTCAGCTTTGAAAGGAACTAGATTTGGGACTGTTGAAGCAGTAAAAGAAAAAGCGACGGAAGTAATGTATGGACTTACCGAAAATGATCTGCAGCATTGCTATGAACAGTGGAAAATTCGTATGGAGCGGTGTAGAGACCGAGGAGGAGAGTACATTGAAGGAGATAACATGAAATTGTAAATAATTGTAAATAAATGTTTTTTCCAGCATCAGTCCGGTTTTTTTCTAGCCGCACCTCGTACTGTGAAAAGCAATGGTCCCATATCACTCCCCTGTGGCACGCCAGAGGTCGCTTCCATTATGTTTCTACGCCCTCCACCGATGCGGGTGGCCTCTGAATCGTATCGCACATCGTATCGCCTCAGTGTGAACCGCGCATTATAGGTCACAGAGCTCCCACGGCAGTGAAGCCGGGCGAGTGAGCTTGGGCCGCCCATGCCTTGCTTTGTGCCCGGCCGGCGACGACCTCCTCGGTGTCAAATTCTCTGCCGCCAGTCGCTTCTGCGACAGCCACGGTGAGCCCCACACGAGCAGCACAGGGCAGGGGCTGCCGGCGTCGAAATGAAAAGGATACCATCCAGGCACACACACACACACACACACACACACACACACACACACACACACCCAGGCTGGCTGGCTGCCTCCATTCACAGCGCGGCCTAGGAGAAGGTTTCATTTCGCAGCCACCTGCGAGAACCGCTTTCAGCGTACCGTGCTGCTCAGCGGAAATCACGCACCTCGTCGTCCCACACTTTCCTCTTTCTTTTCTTTTCTTTTCTCCATCCAGAGCCAAGCACTTCAAGGCTTAGAGGGATGAATTTCAGTTGCCGTCTTCACAGCTGCAACTACGAGAGGCAGTTATGGATTCAATAGACTACTAGCATCGGATGAAGTTTGATTGGAATATCAGTGCAGATATCTAGATAAAAATGTCAGGTCGCTACGAAAGTGTCGCCTTTTGCACCGAAAAAAGTGTCACCGCAGTTAGCACACTGGCACTCTTCTTCTTGTGCTGACTAGAGTTTCTCTTGTTTGTCTGTCTCATTCTATGGACGTACTGAACCGACTGTCCCATCTACTGAGTGGTTGTTCAGGTAGTCGTTTCCCTTGCGGTCGTGAGCTGGTGCTCTGCTGGCGCCAGTCTCCATCGATTGTAATCCCGATTGTTGTGAGTCGATTTTCGGTGCCTGCTTCGCATCTTTGGCGGAAAGCTATTTAACTGCGGTGCGCGCGCTCTGCAGGGGTACCCTTCCTACCAACCCTAACCCCATCTTCCTGCCTCCTCCTCAGGGCTCCCTCTCCTTCCACTCCCTTCTCCTGAGCGGCTTCCCCCTCCTACTCCCCCTCCCTCTCTTGTGCCCCCTTTCAGTGTCTCTGCACTCCCTCCTGCCTTGTCTTCCCTCTTCATCTCCTGCCCCACCAGCCTACTGCCTCTTAGTGTACCCGCTGTCGCCCCTACTCTCTTCATCCCACCGCTTCTCCTGCTGCCCCTTGCTCTCCCCCTTTTTCCGCCCTCTCTGACCTTTCCCTCGGCAGGTCCCACCTGGCAGTTTTATTCTTCATCGTGTGTGCTCCAAGTGGGTTTTAAGTGTGTTGCTCTGGAGTGTTTTTAATACTGTGGCCGACTTTTAACCTGTGCATGTGCATTCAGTGTCTTCTCTGTGTTTTAAGAATCGCCAACTGTGTTTTTTATCTTTCTGGTGACTTTTTTAACTGTCCCCCATGAACGTCTCCATGTCAGTGTATCTTCTTTTCTCCCCTTATTCTGTTTTATGTTCCCATTTTTATCGCCTTATGTATGTAACATTTTATTCTTGTTTTAGTTGTCATGTCACTCGGCTGAAGAGCAGCGGATTGTGCCGCTGACAGCCCTCCCCTTCCAATATGGGGCAGGGGAATGAAATCGCAATAAACAAAGAAAAAAAAAGCTCTGCAGGGGCTTGCTTGCGTTCGGGTATCAGCTGCATGAGCGACAGTGACTATGGCGCTGGCGAGTGGCCGAGTCGGTACCAAGGAGGAGCGTGGGCAGCTGTTGCGGTGTGTTTAGGCGTTTGAATGCAGATCCGCTGCCGACGTTGATTGGGATGTCCTTGAGATTTGAAGGACAGATTTCCTTCTCATCTGTTACACGTTACTCAAAGTGAATGAACTGGAGTTGTCGAATTGTTCCTTGGTGGGTTCTGTTAATTGAATACCCGATTGCACTGAAAACTATCTTGATTGTTTCAGTTACTTGTCACTTATTTGGTCTGGCCGCTTGATATGTTGACGGCATTTACGGGAGTGCTAGCTACGCACATAAAATAGACATGAAGCTGTGCTTACTGTGCAGCTAGAGGTCATCCCAAGTACTACTTAAGTCTGTGCCTGACGTTCAAGAGCCGGCCGAAATAATTTTCCTATATCCTTTTTCTTTATTATTATTTTATTTGTTTGTCTGCGTCCCTTCCATATGATACTTCCAATTTATCTTCCTTGTTTTATACGCGTCTGAGTATTAGTTAACAGCTATTGTCCTACATTGTTGTTACTAATGATGTAAAGAGAAGTATGTGAAAGGAAAACCAGTGACAGTTTATAAGCATGTACAACAAATATATAATTGTAAACGCCATAGTGATATGAGGCACTTTATATGTTGGAAAAATATGAAGACAAGGTATTATAAAGTATTTCACTGTAGAGCAAATTTCTGGGCCTTTTTGGCCATGTCCTCACGAGATCAGCACTAGCTGAATTTGCAAGTATGTCCGAGTAAACTGTCAGTCAGTATATACATATTCGTGCTATGTTCATTTGCAGATAAAATTTGTATGTGACAGTCTTATTAACGCCATCCAATTTATGCAGGTTCCCAGGCCCTTGTGTGTATGTACGTACTTCTTCATGGCTGGCTCTAAGCACTATGGGACTTACCATCTGAGGCCATCAGTCCCCTAGACTTAGAACTTCTTAAACCTAACTAACGTAAGGACATCACACACATCCATGCCAGAAGCAGGATTCGAACCTGCGACCATTGCGGTCGCGCTGTTCCAGACTGAAGCGCCTAGAACCGCTCGGCCAACTTATTCAAGGAAGAGTTTTCTACGTTATGTGATCTTTGTGTTCTATTTTCCCAAAAGATGAACAAATAGTCAATAATTGAAGATAAAAATGGTGCAAATAAGTGCTATGTTAGCTTAATTACTGTAACAATTTCGTAGTTATAGATGCGTTACCTTTCTGTGACATTTTGGCACTCCATACAGTGTCATTTAACGTAATTAATTAGAAAGGAGATTAGACAATACGAATAAGGGCAACAGAAGACGTAAAAAGTATTGTTGGATGTCACATCTTTCCATAACTGAAGAAAAAACGGATTAAAGTGGAATTTGAGCTAAGACACTGTGGCGAAGAAGCACAATACTCGTTTTCCTCACATCTTTAAGCTAATTTCCGTTCCAGGTATCTGTTTGTAAGATATCGATAAAACACGAATACAAAGTTTTACGTGACTTCTGAAGATGATCTGTCTCGCCCAGCGAAGTAATAATGCTCAATATACCCTAAGCGCTACATGGACTAAAATGCACCACCCAAAAATCACCTGACTTGAACTGCACGAGATGTTGCGGATAAAAGTTCTGTTCTGCGCATCCGAATGCTAATTCCATAGAGTTCACATTGTTCCCTTATCGATGCATTTGATCGTTTGTCGCACATGTCCGTCCCTTGGATTTGTCTTAGTACCATCATTTATCCCGCCGTTAAATTTTCTTTTATCTTTTCCGTTTCTGTTCTAGTTTCCGCTGCATACGTCATAACAGGATGCACCATTGTCTTAGATGTTTTTATTTTGCTCTCAGTTGTCATAAATTTGTTTCTCCATACAGTATTTTGCAGGCATATAGCTCCTCTTACTGCCTTTGTCACTTGATCTTTCCCTTCCGTGATTAAGTCTTTGTAACCAGTGATAACACCCCATAGATAATCAACGCGTATCACTTGTTCAGTAGACGCGCCATCTACTTCTAACTTACATTATTCAGGTGTTTCTGATATTATGATACTCTTACTTCTTGTAGATCATATTTCCATGTTATATTACTTAGATGTTTTATTAAACTGATGAGGTAAACTTTGTAAATTATCGTCATTATTTGCTTGCAGCACAGCATCATTAGCTCAATATTTACTATTTACCATTTCTCATTTTATAGTCCGGTTTCCTTCTTTCGGCATCAATGATGTGGTGCATTATTAAGTTGAACATGGGTGAGCTTAATGGGCCTCCTTGTCTATTTCCTTTATCTAGTACAGTTTCACCTGTGAGTCCTTTGCATGTTTTATTTCTTGCTTTATTACCTATATAGGCGCTGACGGAGAAAAAATCGCAACACCAGAAACATAATTAATGTAGAGTAATGAAATTTCGGGATTACAGTTGTGTAGGTAACATATTTAAGTGAGTAACATTGCAAGATCGCAAGTTAATGTACGCATGAGATAAGCCACTGCGAATGTGAAATGCTGGTACATGTTATCTTATGTTGACCGGGGACCTAGAAACGACGGAGAGGCTCCGTCCCCGCCGCAGCCGCAGTGGTCCACAACCCCACGACGACTACCGCAGTCCACTTCACCCCTCCGCCACCCCACACCGAACCCAGGGTTATTATGCAGTTCAGCCCCCGGTGGACCCCTCCCCCCCCCCCCCCCCCCCCAGGGAACGTCTCACACCAGACGAATGTAACTCCTATGTTTGCGTGGTAGAGTAATGGTGGTGTACGCGTACGTGGAGAACTTGTTTGCGCAGCAGTCGCCGACATAGTGTAGCTGAGGCGGAATAAGAGGAACCAGCCCGCATTTGCCGAAGCAGATGGAAAACCGCCTAAAAACCATCCGCAGACTGGCCGGCTCACCGGATCTCGACACAAATCAGCAGGGCGGATGCGTGTCGGGGACCAGGCGCTCCTTCCCACCCGGATGCCGGTACATAATAACCGGTGTAGCCGCCAGAATGTTGAATGCAAGCACGCACGGTGCATGCATTGTGTATTACAGGTGCCGCACGTCAGTTTGTGCGATGTAGTTCCATGCGTGGAGCTTTGGTCGGTCAAACAGGGACGGTTAAAGCTGGGCGTGGACGACGCTGGAGTTGTCACCCGATGACGTCTCAAATGTGCTCACTTGGAGACAAGTCTAGTGATCAAGGAGGCCAAGACAACGTGTCGACACTCTGTAGTGTATGTTGTGTTACAACAGTGATATGTGGTTGAACGTTATCCTGTTGGAAAGTACCACCTGGATTGCTGTTCGTAAATGGCAGCACAGTAGACCGAAAAAGCAGACTGACGTACAGTTTTGGAGTCAGGGTACGTGGGATAACCACGATAGTGCTCCTGCTGTCATAAGAAGTCGCTGCAGATCTTAACTCCAGATGTAGGTCCAGTGTGTCTGGCACACATACAGGCTGGTTGCGGGCCCTCAACTCGCCTCCTTATAACCAACACACGGCCATCATTGGCACCGAGGCAGAACCGGTTTTCATCAGGAAACGCGACAGATCTCCACGCAGCCCTCCGACGAGGTCAAGCTTGACACCACGCACATCGCAAATGGCGACGGTTTGGAGTCAGTGGAATGCACATTACAGGTCGTCTGACTTGGATCTCTGCTTGAAGTAACCGATTTGTAAATGTGGTGCCCACAGCTGCTCAAATTGAAGCTGCCAGATGAAGCAAAATGCCCTAGAGCAATACGCCGAACACAATGGTCTACCCAATGGGTAGTGGCACGTGGCCGCCTGGAGCCCGGTCTTCTTGCGACCATACATTCTCGTGACCACCGCTGTCAGCAATCATGTACAGTGGCTACATTCCTGCCAAGTCTTCCTGCAATAAAGTAGAAGGAACATTCAGCTTCTCGTAGCATTACTACACGACCTCGTTGAAACTCCTGACGTTTTGTCACTTTTGAGGCATTCCTGACTAAGAACAGCTCACCACGTCCAATCTCAAATGTAACTAATGCTCACGACTATTATAGTGTGTATTTAAAGGAGACTTGATTTGTATCCTCAAAGTGGCGCTATTAGTGCCACTGCCGCGCGTGGTAGCCGCGTGGTGTACGCGCCTTGCCACGGCTTGCGCGGCTGCCCCCGTCGGAGGTCCGAGCCCTCCCTCGGGCATAGATGTGCGTGTCCTTAGCTTAAGTTGGTTTAAGTTAGGTTGAGTAGTGTGTAAGCCTAGAGACCGATGACCTCAGCAGCTCGGTCCCATAGGAACTTACCCCCCGTCGGAGGTCCGAGCCCTCCCTCGGGCATAGGTGTGCGTGTCCTTAGCTTAAGTTGGTTTAAGTTAGGTTGAGTAGTGTGTAAGCCTAGAGACCGATGACCTCAGCAGTTCGGTCCCATAGGAACTTACCACAAATTTCCGAACTAGCTCCACTCTCATGCCACTGAACGAAATCTGAAAGGACATCAGCTTTCAGATCTAGAAACACGCCTACCAACTTTCGTTTAAGTCGCACAACTCGTTCTTGCTGCTGCGACTTTTTTCCCTCACTGTATATCTTCAAATGGTCCAAATGGCTCTGAGCACTATGGGACTTAACATCTAAGCCCATAGACTTAGAACTACTTAAACCTAACGAACCTAAGGACATCACACATATCCATGCCCGAGGCGAGATTCGAACCTGCGACCGTAGCAGCAGCGGGTTCCGGACTGAAGCGCCTAGAACCTCTCGGTCACAGCGGATGGCTGTATATCTTCCACGATTTTCACAAACCCAGTGGTACTGTCTTAGCGATTAAGCTTTGAATTCTACCCTTTTCTTCTAATTCTGTCAGAGGCTTTTGACAAGTCAACGAAGCACAGGTAGCCTGGGTTATTAAATTCTAGGGATTTCTTCCCAATCTTAAAGCGAAAGCAGCACATGTGGTGCTCCTGTTTTTCTTCAATCCTTGCCGTTATTCTGCTATTTCAATATCATTTTGCATTCTGTCTGTAATTAATGATGTGGTGGCAAGTACAGCAATTCCCGGATAATTACATAATGCTTATTTATATTCTTTACATAAACTGAAATTTTAATGCTTTCTTTTCATTTTCTTGGCATCCTGCCTTCCTTCATGACACAGTGAAATAAAGTATGAAGCTATTGATAGAACACTTGCCCACCATATTTTATTAATTCATTGTATATGCCACCTGTCCCTGGAGAGTTTCTATCTTTAAGTCTTTTTACTGCAGTGCATATTTCCTCCAAAGGAAGTATATTTATTTGTAATGTTTTGTGCTACCTTCACTGTGCGATAACAATGGTAATGTCACTGATGACAGTGCCACTAAAGCAGAGTTATTAGACACGGTTTTCCGAAACTCCTTCACCAAAGAAGACGAAATAAATATTCCTGGATTCCAATCAAGAACAACTTCGAAGATGAGAAACATAGAAGTAGATATCCACGGTGTGGCAAAGTAGCTCAAATAACTCAATATAGGCAAGGCTTACGGTCCAGATGGCATACCAGTCAGGTTCCTGTCAGAGTATGCTGACAAAATAGCTCCATATTTAGCAGCTATATACAACCGCTCGCTCACAGAAAGTTCCGCACCTAAAGACTTGAAAATTGCTCAAGTCATACGAATACTCAAAAAGAGAAATAGCAGTAATCAGCTGAATTACAGGCCCATATCACTAACGTCGATTGGCAGTAGGGTTTTGGAACATATACTGTGTTCGAACATCATGAAGTACCTCGAAGAAAACGATTTACTGACACATAGCATGGATTCAGGAAACATCGTTCTTGTGAAACACAACTAGCTCTTTATACTCATGAGGTAATGACGACAGGTTATGTCAAACTGATTGCATATTTTTAGATTTCCAGAAGGCTTACGACACCTTTCCCCACAAGCGTCTCCTAACTAAACTGGGTGCCTATGGAATATCGCCTCAGTTGTGCGACTGGATTCGTGATTTCCCGTCAGAAAGTTCACAGCTCGTAGTAATAGACGGAAGGTCATCGAATAAAACAGAAGTAATATCCGGCGTTCCCCAAGGAAGTGTTGTAGGCCCTTTATTGTTCCTGATCTATATTAACGACATAGGAGAAAATCTGAGTAGTTGTCTTAGACTGTTTGCATATTATGCTGTCATTTACCGTCTTGTAAAGTCATCAGATGACTAAAATGAATTGCAAAACGATTTAGATAAGATATCAGAATGGTGGGGAAAGTGGCAGTTGAACCTGAATCAAGAAAAGTGTTAAGTTATTCACATGAGTACTAAAAGAAATCCTTTAAATTTCGATTACGCGATAAGTCACACAAATCTGAAGGCTGTAAATTCAACTAAATATTTAGAGATTACAATTACAAATAACCTAAACTGGGACGATCACCTAGATAATGTTGTGGGTAGAGCAAACCAAAGACTGCGATTCATTGGCAAAACACTTAGAAAGTGCAACATGTTTACTAAAGAGACTGCTTACGCTGTTGCGACGGGATTTTCTCATGAAATTTAAATCACCAGTTTTCTCCTCCGATTGCGAAAACATTCTGTTGGCACCCACCTACATAGAGAGAAATGATCACCACGATAAAATAAGAGAAATCAGAGCTCGCACAGAAAAAATTAAGTGCTCGTTCTTTCCGCGCGCCGTTCGAGAGTGGAAGAGTAGAGAAACAGCTTGAAGGTGGTTCATTGAACCCTCTGTCAGGAACTTTATTGTGAATAGCAGAGTAATCACGTAGATGTAGATGCTATGGTAAATTTCCACCTTTGTTACGTCCTTTTACTGCAGTTTAAAATAATTTTCCCACTGAATTTTGCTCGCATTGTATATCTGAATGTGTTCGTTAATGGGGTTAAAATCCATATCCTACTATCCCGATTTAGGTTTTCCGTGAATTCCCTAAATCGCTCCAGTTAAATGTCGGGGTGATTTCTTTGAAAAGGGCACGAGCGATTTCCTTCCTCATCCTTTCGTAACCCGTGCTTGTGATCTATCTCTAATGATCTCGCTGTAGACGGGACGTTAAGCTCTAATCTTCTTCTTTGAAACGTAGCCGCTTGCTACTGAAACCAAAGTTACGTAATTTGAACAGGAAGTAACTCTGATATAATTAGCGGTCAGACTTCGAAACTAGGTGTGTATTGCGTCATTGACAGCACCCTCAGTAAATGCCAGGCGTTAACTGATTTTACAGAACTGTCAGGGCAACGATATTGATGGGAGCTATTTCGAAACGTGCTCCAGACTAGCGGAAATGTATACACGTCTTATTTCTTTCAGGCTCAACTACAGAAGAATTTATTAATCCAGCCTGGATTCGGCGATATGCGGAATATCTTCAGAATGCTCCAAGGAAACAGGAATTTCCAGAGCTACATTCAAATCTTAATTTTTCATGTTTATACTAGCATATTTAGGAATAAACCTGATTATAAGCAGTTCTTGTTAACACGAATTTAAGCCTTTTTTACGACGATTGAAAGCCTGTTCTGTAATTTTCTGTAAATGAAATAAGAATACTTGTATAATACGTTTAGGTGACTTTCTTACAAATACGTAAACCTTCCTTTTGTGCTCGAAACTTTCCACTATTGTTCGTGCATAAGTTTGTAAATATTTTCTGAACCGCTATTTTATTTATTTTCGAGGGTCCGCAGCATGGTGTTTTAGTTGCTACATGTATCGGGGTGCCTACAACTCGCTGGTTACACATTGTATGTTGGCTGATTCTTGAAGTTGCTGATGTTCTGATTGGTTTTATGCAGCTCTGCGCCCTGGATTGTGCTATGGAATCCTCTTCATCTCTTCAGAGCTCCTGCAACAGCCATCCTCTTGAGCCTGCTGACTGCCGTGATGCCTTTGCCTCCTCTACAACTTTTACAGTTGATACTTCCGCCCATCACAGAATTAGCTGGTGCTTGTCTTATGGCGCATAGTGTCGGTGCCAAACGATATGTTTCCGAGTGCTAGACATGCGTACTAAAGACTGTTCTTCCCAGGAAGGTGCACGGGAACTGGAGCACAAATCAAACGCCGACCGGAGTGGCCGTGCGGTTCTAGGCGCTACAGTCTGGAGCCGAGCGACCGCTACGGTCGCAGGTTCGTATCCTGCCTCTGGCATGGATGTGTGTGATGTCCTTAGGTTAGTTAGGTTTAATTAGTTCTAAGTTCTAGGGGACTGATGACCATAGATGTTAAGTCCCATAGTGCTCAGAGCCATTTTTTTTTTGTTGTGGAGCAGAAAGTCTGTCGCAACCTGACGGGGGCGCAACATACCCATCTGAACCCCTCAATCTAGTAGGAAGCGATGTGGTATTTTGCAGGTCTACCGATTCTTTGGCACGCGAGCGGCTTCGTGCAGGGGAAAAAGTCGGCGACAGGATGCAGCTGAGATTTGTCAGGAGTCTATGGTTGGAGACAGTGCAGAAAGACTCGGGCATCAGGCTATGGAGGCAGAAGTGAAGAAACGAGCTTCTGGTCTGGCATCTTGGTGTTATTTTATTGCATCTTTCAGAGTTTACATCAACATGCCGAAGAATACAGACACTGGGTCGTAATTTCAATGAGCGTAGAACATAGATGAGGCTTACCAGATACTCAAGTTACTAAACAAATAGCTTATCTGCCCTGTCACTTTGACTCGAATCATGAAAAGAAGCCAGTTTCGTATTGCTCAAATCGAATCCTCAGGTTCCGTTACACGCCACACTGTAAGTGACAATCAGTAGTAATTAAAAGTAAGCCACAACAGACAAACTACCCACAGTCCAGTAATGCGTACAGGCAAGACTGCAAGTCCTTCTTAGTGTAAAAGCTTCATTGAATAGATTGTTCCACTCATATAATTTTCTACTGTCGGCTGACGGACTCCAGAGGCTCGTCTGCTGGTGGGAGCTCTCGAATTGTTGAACTCTGGCCTGATCGTCAACTGGTTGCCTCTTTATACTGTGTTGGGGTTGTTTGCTTATAGACAGTATGTGACCGCGTCGCATTCTTACCCGCAATTTGCAAGTAGCCACCTTGAAGTCAGCGATTTTTTAATGCGACCTCGTATTGGTCATGCGCCGTACCACTCCATCTAGGTTTCCCGGCTCTACCTGTTAAAATTCTTAACAAGATGACTTGTTATTTTTTGTCGTTGTTGGCAATTGGCAATCCTTTCATGATTCGGTCATTACAAGTCCTTCGCCTGCTGGTAAGGCGTTGACATGCACAATTCCAATTCTCTGTACAGTAGTTCCGTTGCCCGTGACTGAACTCAAAGTTCCACAAAGCTAACTCTCGTAGCCGTGAGCTGACGTCTCTGAAGCGATGTACATCACTGTACTGTGAAGTGGCCCCGCTGCCGTCGTTGTGACATAGGACTATGACTCGGAGAGAGATGACTACTGCAACTAGACTCTCTAGGCCTACTAAAAGTAACTCAGCTGCCGCTGCAGATGGTGCTTCTATATAATACGGTCGAGTCTCACGTCCTGGTGTCGTTCCACGCAGGGACAGCGGACCTGGCGCAGCTCGGGATACAAAGGCCACTGCACTTGCGTTGCCAACTTCGGAGTCTTCGACAATGACGGCCCCCCTGTGTGGTATCGATTGTGCAACGATACCACACATCATTGCCATACTATGTGCCTACACTCGGAACGAAACTTAAAAAGAGTATGTGAAAACATATTCCAGACTAAACGAGTCTCAAACAAGAAAATAATAGATTAACTTCTCATGGTCGGGAGTTCACAGCCATATAGAATCTTTTGAGACATCACATTCGCCGTTAAGTGGAGAAATTATTTATTTCTACGTTCATCGGCGAACGCCGGCCGCGGTGGTCTCGCGGTTAAGGCGCTCAGTCCGGAACCGCGCGACTGCTACGGTCGCAGGTTCGAATCCTGCCTCGGGCATGGATGTGTGTGATGTCCTCAGGTTAGTTAGGTTTAAGTAGTTCTAAGTTCTAGGGGACTGTTGACCACAGATGTTAAGTCCCATAGTGCTCAGAGCCAGCCATCGGCGAACAGGATGTCCTTCATAAAAATAATACTTACATAAACAAAGGCACTGGTATTCGTAGGAGTTTATGTCTTTAAATTAAGAAATTCCTGGAATGCTGGATTTGCATGTGGATTGTTTTACGCATTTTCTTAACGCAAAAAAATAAAGAGAAACTTTTAGTTACCATTTTCAGTAGTTTCAAATAATTATTGAATGAAATAACAAGTTTTCTGTTTATTTATATCCACAATGCGTTTCAAAGTTTAAGCATGCGTCATCAGGTGGATTTATGTGTGTGAATACGAAATGTATGTGTTGTGTTACGACTTTGGGGTAACGTGTGTCAGTGTCTAACGGAGAAACGGAAAACAATTTTTGTAGAACATGGTTTTGGGAGGACTTCTGACTGTGTTACGACTTTGGGGTAACCTGTGTCAGTGTCTAATGGAGAAACGGAAAACAATTTTTGTAGAACATGGTTTTGGGAGGACTTCTGACTGTGTTACGACTTTGGGGTAACCTGTGTCAGTGTCTAATCGAGAAACGGAAAACAATTTTTGTAGAACATGGTTTTGGGGGGACTTCTGACTAAAAACTAAACGTAAATGTGAAAACAAAACAACTATAGGAGAGTACGTGCAGTGGTCACATGCTCCTTTTTCTGTCGTAGTACGTAATATACAAACGGTCATATTTTGTATACAGACATGGTGTCTGGAAATTATTAGGTGCAAAGAACATACAGGATATTCTAAACTTGCCGTTACAAACTTCTAGGACTTGTGCGGAGGAATGAGTACATAATATTTTGAAGAGGAACCCATGTACGGAACGTCATCAAAAGACGCTACAGAGTGTCCAAGTTATAGGTGCCGATGCCTGTAAATTAATGTATATACAGGGTGATGGTATTACAAACTTTCTAGGATGATGGAGGATAACTGCTTCAATTTGGGGGAAGGGTCTCTGTACCGAAAACGAACTAGTTGAAAGTGACAATCGAAAATCAATCTGATATCTCTGGCAGTGGTTCAAATGGTTCTGAGTACTATGGGACTCAACTACGGAGGTCATAAGTCCCCTAGAACTTAGAACTACTTAAACCTAACTAACCTAAGGACATCACATACATCCATGCCCAAGGCAGCATTCGAACCTGCAACTGTAGCGCCTAGAACCGCTCGGCCACTTCGTCCGGCTCTCTGACAGTGGAATACATTTATGGGTACTGTTGTTGCTGAGATTGTAGGGTAAGCAACTTTCAGAGGTGGCAGTATGGACCAGGTCAAGAAAAAATTACTAGCAAAATGGGCTCTAAAATGCGTAAGACAAGAGCGACGAGCACTTATGCAATAAAGGAGATGTGTTTCACACTATCACAGATGAACAAGTGCTCATGTCTTGTATGTGTTCTAGAGCTCATGCTTACTAGACACGTGTTTCGTTGTTTTGATCCATACTAACACCTCTGAAAGCACCGTGCAACAATAGTACCGACAAATCTATTCCACTGTCAGAGGTATGTAGATTTCGTCTCGTTCGTTTCCGAAACAGGGACTCTTACCTGACATCGATACATTGATACATTCATCCGTCTCCTTCATATTCGAAAGTTTGTAACATCATCAATCAATTATCCTGTGTATACATACATTACAGGCGCCGGCTCTTATAACTTTGACACTCCGTAGCGTCGTTGGATGACGTTTACGGACATGGGTTACTATTCAGAATATTATGTTCTCACTCCCCTCTACAAGTCTTAGAAGATCGTTACGGGAGTTTCCGGAGACCCCGTGTAGCAAATACAGAAACGTTATTTTGAAGTACAAAGAACTTGAAGCAAAACAACACTATTACTTCAGAGTAAGTTTCAAAGCATTGTGGAGATGTTTGGTTGAGTTGATGAATACATACGTTAGAGCTAATTTTTTGAGTGGTATACACGTGTACATTGCTTAACTTTCGTTCTCGTTTATGTTATCAGGTTACATGCTGCAAGCCCGCATCTCGTGGTCGTGCGGTAGCGTTCTCGCTTCCCACGCCCGGGTTCCCGGGTTCGATTCCCGGCGGGGTCAGGGATTTTCTCTGTCTCGTGATGGCTGGGTGTTGTGTGATGTCCTTAGGTTAGTTAGGTTTAAGTAGTTCTAAGTTCTAGGGGACTGATGACCATAGATGTTAAGTCCCATAGTGCTCAGAGCCATTTGAACCATTTGAACATGCTGCAAACCTTAAGTGGAATAATTATGCCGCCAAGAATGGTAAAATTATACATAAATAGTAATTTTGGCGGTGATACAAAATGAGATTGTTTGTAAGAATTGCGAAAAAAGAGCTAGTTTTTAGTCAGAAACATCATCAAAACCATGTTCTGAGATGGTGTTTTGTTTCTCCACTGCACAGTGCCACAGGTAAGCCCAAAGTCGTAATACGCACGTCGTACTGACACCTATAAATCCACCTTATTATAGAGGCTTAAAACTTTGCAACCCCTTGCGGATATAAATATACAGTGAATAGTAACAGCAAACTTGTTTCATTCGATATCAATAACAGTCACGGTACAACCTGACGTAAAATGTTCAAATAAGTAATTTGATTACTAGAGACGCGTAAGTCAGGTTGGAGCCCTGACAGTGTTTACTTGCGAGTACGCACACGTTGTTCGTTACGGTCACGAGTGCTGCTCAGCGTTGTTCAGTCGTAGTATCTGAGTCGACGTTGATTTGTCGTTTGCCTTCTAAGGCAGTTTTATTGTTTAGTGCGCGCCCAGTTGTACTGGGTCTATAGAGGCGACAGGCATTAGTGTATTTTGTCTGCCAGCGCCCGGGCTACGTCGGTCGGGTCGAGGCAAAGCATGATTAAGACCAAGGACAGGAATCCGCGACTCTTGCGCCGCCCCTTCGCGCGGCAATGTGACATCGGCCGCTCGACGGCCGTCCTGTAAAGCTGCCGGCAGCGCTGATACTGACACCAGCCAACGGGCTAAGGGCCGAGCGCATCGTGCCTCCCGCCACAACTCACCTCTAACCGCTGACAGTGATACCGATTCATGTGAACCTTGTCCACAGCCTCGCTTGAGGAACCGATCTTCCTCTCCGTCATCCGACGATTCCCATAGCTGACTGGTGATAGACCTCTCACCTAGTTATGGTCAAGCCATGTTGGCCCCCAGCATTGATACAACCGACCGCCACGTCGACGCCCCGCCGGGTGCTGTTTCGTCTACACCATCTCGTCGGCCGAACGTGCCTTCTGGGGATTACGACGCTGTCAGTCCCCCCTGTGATCGAAAATCTAAACGCTCTACCACTCGCGCCCGTTGCAGCGGCCGGGGTTCTGATTCAGATGCCCTCGAGCAGCCGCACCTGTTGGTGCCATGGACCTGGATATGGGCCCCCTCCCGACCCCGCTTCTCAGAATCCACCGCCAGCACCATCAAAAAAGGAGAAGATCCCTCCTATCGTTGTTTACAATCCCACAAACTACATTAAACTGAACACTGAACTGCAACGCCTTATTTCAGGCCACTTACGGGCATTTTACCAGAAATACCACGTCACTGCTTGACACAATCGGTGATTATCTCTGAGTAGTCTGTGAAATCTAGGGCTATGGACTACTATACTCACGAGGCTTCTGGAACATTAAAAAATCATCATCAAAGACCTTCCCTGTGAAGTTACAGAAACAGACGTCAGGAATGAATTACTCCATCTCCAGTTCCTGGGCCCTTTGGCCCACCAGTACAACAAGAGGGACACTGAGACCTGGAAATTAATGCCTATGTCCAACCATGTTGTCTCCCCTATTAAGAGGGAGGACATCGAATGCATTTACCTGATCAGCTATCTCCTGTGTACCAAGGTACGTATTGAATCATATGAAGGCCGCAACGGCCCCTCCAACAGTTGTATGTGTCAACGTTTGTGACACACCAGCAATTACTGCTAATTGCCTTTTTGGTGTGTCAAGTGTGCCGGCTTGCATGTGTCAGAGGACTGCAAACTCCCGGCCTTAGAAAGACCCACTTGTGATTGCTAATTGGGCACCTCTCACGATCCCCACCATCCTGGAAGGGTAGCTCTGTACATCAGAAGGCTATGAAGTCTTCCCAAGAAGGCAACCAAGGACGCATCTGCCGCCCCTTCCATTGTAGGACTGCACCCGTTTCAGCGTCTTGAGGGGTAAGCCTGTCAACCATAACACCACTGATGCTCAGGCGCCTATTGCATCTGCGACTCAGGAGCCTACTCTGACTCCAGCCCCAATGACTACATTCACTGCTGCAGCTCAGTCTCCTCCTGCCAATCCGTCTTCTGTGATGCATACCAACGCCCACCAAACTGAAAGACTGTCTACAGCCTCCTCACACCCACCTGCCAAAGTGGCACAGTCCTCGATTGCAGCACCTTCTCTACCAGCCACCATGCCCACCCCTGACTGCTGCAGGGACTAGCAGCCCACACAGGACATTCCCGCAGTGGTGGAAACAGATTATTCCTTCAGAGATGACGTGCGATAGATCCTCCACGTCATCTCTCTGTTCACGCAGCCCAACATCAGGGTTGTCATTCGTGAAACAGCTCAAAAGATCCATTGGCTGGAGGACAGGCTCACTAAGGTCATTGCCCTTGTTGACAGGCTCAGCCAGATTTTATTATAATGGTGAATCGCCCACCACACAACCATCATCCCCCTCAGATCTAGTTGTCTGTATTTTTAATGCTAATGGTCTGAAAGGTATGGATACTGAACTGAACACATTCCTCTACAACCGCAATGTGGACATTTTACTTGTCTCAGAAACCCACCTGAAACCCACCGACGATCTTCGTCTCCACAAGATGGTTTGCTGTTGCACTGACCGAATCCATCGCTGTGGTGGGAGCACAGCAATGTTCCTACATAAGACACTTGTCCACAGTCGCGCGACGTTCTCCAGTTACTAGAACATATAGAGGCTATACAGCAGGCCCTATTTCCACCAACCTTGGTGCTTTAACTTTTGCTGCAGCATATTTGAGCCCTAACCTAACACTTCTTGAAGCAGACCTTGAAATCATTTGAGAAACTCATTGTTGAGGAAGATCTCAATGCCAAGCATCTGGCTTGGAATTCTCACATTGCTAATCCCAGGGGCAGACTCCTCCTTGACCTGGAAGATCTTCTGGTGCTGTTGGTCTATGGCACACACGCTCCCACCCACATACCAGTCCACTCTGACTGCCAGCCAGACATTCTGAATCTGGTCATTTTCAAGAACATTGTGGTGAAATTTTCATTGGAAACACTCCCCTGATCATGACCCCTTTCTCCTGCACCTTACTGTCTTTAGACATCCATTCTATCTTGACCATCACAGATTAGGACAAATTTTCCTCGATCCTCAACAAGACCACTCGGCAACAACTCAACCTGACAACACCTGCCAGTCTGGTTAGTGCTCCTGATTACCTAACCACAAAAATCCAGAAGGCAATGGAGGCCTTTACTTCCATCGTGTCAAAGGCTTTAACTCCACTAGATGACTTGCCTCGCCTATAGTGGGAACTCAAAATCCAGAAGACTCGCTACCACAGGCTGTAGAAGCAGTTTCGTGATCTGTGGGATAAGCATCAAATGAAGCATCTCCAACGTGAATTTTGCTACTGGCTCACCGATTGGAAAACATAACAATGGGAGGGTAAGATGTTTGCCTTGCGCCTCCAGCATAAATCCGAATGGGCTTTTGTCTCAACCCTATGGAGCTCTATAGTGAAGACCAACAATCCCATCAGCACAGCCGGCCGCTGTGGCCGAGCGGTTCTAGGCGCTTATGTCCAGCACTGGGCTGCTGGTACGGTCGCAGGTTCGAATCCTGCCTCAGGCATGGATGTGTGTGATGTCCTTAGGTTAGTTAGGTTTAGGTAGTTCTAAGTTCTAGGGGACTGATGACCTCAGAAGCTAAGTCCCATAGTGCTCAGAGCCATTTAAACCATTTGAACCATTTTTTTGAAATGCTCTGCCATCGACATGCAGAATACGTCACCTACTCCAGTGCCTGCAGAATAAGGTGCTTCGGTGGAGCCTACATGCCCCTCCCCTCATGACATGGTCACTCTGAAGACGTCCATTCGAGAGAAGGCCAGCTGTCTCTATGCCAAAGTGGATGCCCTGTGCGACACGATCGCTGGCTTACAAATCATTGGCGCCATAACTCCCTGGCACTGGCAACCACCGCCCTGTTTCTTTCACCATCCTTGAGGAATCAGATTCCAGCCATTGCTAACGATAGCCCTGTTGCTGCCACTAATGGAGCTTCACTCGATAGGTTTCGTCCATCGTAAACAACCGATGATGGTACCTAATGTAGTGCCACCTATTGCCTGCAACTTGAACCGCCACCGTCCGAGGGTGGTATGTGATTTCAAGTCCCACATCAAACCATCAACATGCACTCCAGAGATGTCTTTTACCATCCACCAAGCCAGTAAGACCTTGATCTGCCGGTGAGGCTGTATTTCAACCTCCCACACAAAAAGAACTAAAGACACTGATGTTGTATTCACATGAAAGAAGATGTGAATAGTGTGCCTGTGTTCTGTAAACAGTACTGATTTCCATTCCATGTTTGACTTCAACTGAGAAAACGAGCGCTACACATTCCACAAGACTACTTCTAGTGATCAATAAAAATGTGTTGGCTCCCCTAAAATCATTGAATACTGACTGCCAACAGCCAATTTCTAGCGCGACTTTTTACAGTGCTATCAACAGACCTAGGATTATAGAAGACGTAAAATGAGTGGGAAGAACATTCGCGACGTGCGTCGTAGGCGTACAAGTCCACCTGCAACGCCAGCGTGAAGTGTATGGTTACAACAAACTAATCCAGCATAACCAAGTTCCCGGTACTGGCGTGGGCGGGAGGTGTTACAAAGACTACAGTATATTGTAGTCGTTGGGCCTATTACCTATTTTTGCGCTAAATACATGTTGCTAACAAGTAGATCACTTCCACCAGTAGGTGTTGAGCGAATGGCCTGGATGCTCTTAAACGCAGTTGTCTGTCGTTAGAGAAGGCGGTTATAGCCGAAACAACCGGTTGTGGGCTATACCGGTCGTTTTGTCTCCAGTTTAACCTCATTGTTAAAACCGCTGAAAATAACCGGTTTGAGAAATAACCGATTTTCTGTTTTTTATTGCTATTATTTCCAGCAATAAACGCAGTCTTTGAACAAAGACTGAAAAATCTGAATGAAGGCGAAGGAATAGGAGATCGCTATCGATATGAGACTGAGGCTGCCTCATGGTCTCCAGTACAGGCGGCGAAGATGGAGACGGACGCGGCGGCGGCGAATGCGGAATGTCGGAAGTTGATTTGGTTCCTGCATTGTCATTTTTGGATGGCAACAATGTTTTCTCCTTATATGACTGTAAAATGTGATGGAACAATGTTTTCTCCCTATATATGATGGAACTCTTCCACCTGGAAGACAAGGAATCTATAGGAGGATGAACTGCTGAAGGACAACCACCAAAGTGCACGTGATCAGAGGAACATTGCTATGTCTCTACATGATCTGTAGGTCTCTGATCACCAATATGTGCGCATGATGTCGGAAGTTTGTGTGCCTCCTACCGTTTTTCATCTTACAAGGGAATGGAGTATTGTACATCATTGTTGCTATATTTCTTAAAATACACAGTGAATCAAAAAGGACTTTACAACTTTGGAATGATATAGAAATCTATCAAGAAAACTTAAGGAATCGATAGCTGTGTCATTCTGTAGCAAACAAGCTTACGTTTGATCACGTATTGCATCAGTACCCCATTCCGCCACCAGGAGCGTAGCGTAGAGAACAGTTGGAATGGCTACTATCAAAGGTACGGAGCGTGCTCGCTGTGTCTTTTGATTTCATGAAACGAACTCTCAGTTACCGTTCGGAATAAAATTTCGCACCTAATACGCTAAAAAAAACTCCAATCAGGTCTACAATTTATTCTTGGGCTCAGAACTTTGTGCAGACGGGTTGATCACTGAGACGTGATAAATCACCAAGTCGCTCGCATGTCACTGATATTGTGTATCCGGATATGCTTGTAAACTTTTTAATTCCACAGGTCGACGAATGTTACCTAGATGGGACGGTGCACCTCCTCATTTCCTCACGGAAGCTTGAGGTTTCCTCGACAATCGCTTCCCAGGTCGGTGCATTGGCCGTGAAGGGCCAATCCCATGGCCACCTCGCTCGCCAGACTTGGCACCACTGGATTTCTTTCTCTAGGGTTTCATTAAAGACCGGTTTATGTTCCTCCTCCACCAAACAATTTAGCCGAGCTGTAAAACCAACGATGTCCGAGAACGACAGCGAGGAACTAACGTGTAGACCAGTTGAGGGCAAGTGTTGCGCGTTCACTTGTACAGTCTGATTGGCCACGCCACACGCCAACAGGTAAAATATTGTCTCTGCAATGCTGTACCGATTCTTATGTCAAGTGTCTGCTTCTAGTTCCTAACACGGATCCATTTTGCCATTTTCTGTAACACCCTCAATACTTCAAAGCATTGGGAATTTTGCGAATAAATATTACTCGTTCCTAAAAGAAGCTTTATTTAAAAAATAAAAATTTTAGCCCTGCTTCTAAGGCAAACTGACGTGCCAGTTCTCTTACAGGGTTATTAGTAGAAAAGTGACTGTTGTAACCGTGATCAAACAAATACCGAAAGATATCGGTTATTCAGAACTTAAACGCCGTTTTCAGTTTCAAACAATGGGTTTTTTCCAACCCTGTCTCCCCACCGCAGTATCTTTTGAGTACCTGTCTTTCCCTTGCATCGAAAGGAACTCATCAATCAGCTATCCAGAATTACGAATACTTCCTTTCCGAACGAATAACATCTAATTTCTACCTGTCTCTCGTATTCGATGCAATAGGAAATCATTATGCAAATTTCAATAATTAATAATTTACTCGTCAAACAAAAATCACATTTCTATTAACCAAAAGTCGTTATATTTTGGTTATTCTATTATATTAAAATCTCCGCCACTTGGGATGTCATGCTGCATGCTGTCCGCTTACTGGGGTTCCGTGTTAAGTCCTGTCTGTTTGTCCGAGATGTTATTCCTATAAGTTTTTCCAAATTCATGCCAATCAATTTTAGTGAACTGCCGTTGTTTGACCGTGCCGTTATTTTAGCCACGCGAATTGTTTTGTTTATACGACTAGCTCTTATAGCCTTGTTGTAATTCGGTACAGACAGGATATTTTCTGTGTGGCATGCAGTCTTTCGGAGACCGGTGAGAGAATGCGTGGCAGTTAGAGATAAGACCGATCGCAGCGAAGGGCCTCCACATGGCTGTTGTGATGTCCTAGTTAACTTCCGAGTGCGCCGTAACTTCAAAGTCTTGCTTACGCGACACCGCTCGCCGTTATAATTTAGAGCTCTGTTGTTCTTTTGACTTCCATGTCTTAGTGGGTTGGCGACGGTTCTAAAACAGGTAACTGTCGTTACGTAAACGTCTTTTCTTGGTCCGTTTGGAAACTAGAACACACTTTCAACGTTTGAAACTTCATGAGTTTCGTAAGACAAAATGGTTCAAATGGCTCTGAGCACTAGAACCACTTAAACCTAACTACCTGAGGACATCACAGACATCCATGCCCGAGACAGGATTCGAACCTGCGATCCTAGCAGTCGCGCGGTTGCAGACTGAAGGGCCTAGAACCGCTCGGCCACAGCGGCCGGCTTTCATATGACAGGAGGAGGATATTCATTCATTTGTTTTCTCGTCTTCTACCTCTCAACAGAAATATTTATCTTCTGTGTCCGTGTTAAAGCGAAATGCCCCTACCTGAAAGGAGGCAGCAACTGAAATAACTCAGCGATTCCAAGTGACACTGTGAACCACAGTTCTCCAGTAGCAGAAGTGTTTGCAGACAAAGTTATAAAACTGTGCTGTAATCAATCGAGTATCATTTCACTGAAATCATAAATCCTGCACATGTCGCAAGCTTATTGTTGAACATACTTGCTAGAGGTGTTACTGAAGCCCACATATAAACCGTTTTTTGCATGTCCATCTTCAAGGGAAAACATGCTCACGATGAGAAGAACGGCGGAACAGACTATGGCAAGCCGTACGATCAGATTCTGAACATTCTACAAATCCTAAACAACTAACTATTATTTAACAATGTGTAGAATAATAATAACTACCTGTCACAATAGAAAGTGATTACGACCGGTTGTTCACATTCATATTTGTGTTTCCGTACTCAGTGCTGGAGATCACTGTTTGAATAAAAAACAAATTATGTGATGACAACCAAACAGGCATAAATGAAACATCAGGAAGTGGCTAAGCGACGTGAATTGTGAAATATTACAGTACTTACAAAACTGGAAATTTGTGGTAAGTTCCTATGGGACTAAACTGCTGAGGTCATCGGTCCTTAGGCTTACACGCTACTTAATCTAACTTAAACTAACTTATGCTAAGGACAACACCCACCCACCCGCCCGCCCACCCACCAACCCACACACCCACACACACACACACATACACACACACACACACACACACACACACACACACACACACACACGCACATACACACACACAGGCCCGAGTGAGGACTCGAACCTACGACGGGGTGAGTCGCGCGAACGACTGCACGGTTACCACGCGCGCCCACAGTACTTACATATAGCTGGTGTATCCATATCGTTTTCACATTGCATTTTTCACATTCTTTTCCACACATTGTATATTAGTCACCATGCTAATCACTGGTGTTTCCATATTATTTGTTAGATGAAATAGTGACGCTTTCGCTGTTAGTAACTTCAGAAGCACATGCACTCACAACATGGGACGTGTTTGCAACAGATGTCGCTTAGCCACTTCTAAACGCTTCATTTATATCTATTTAGTCATTATCATATTACTTGTTTTTCATTTAAAGAGTGATATTCCACACTGAGTGTGCAAATGTGTACATGAATTTAAACCACCTGATAACTGGCAAAAGCCCGAAGTCGGTAGTGTGTTAAATAAAATCACTTTCTATTGTGACTGGTAGTGGTTATTATTTAACGCCCTGTACAGGAACAGTCATGGAGTTCGACTGCATCCATTATGGATAAAATACATATTAAGTTACATTTCAGTGTCGTGAAAATCCAGTGGTGATCACACCATTGTATCAAAACATCTTTCACATGAACAGTCGGATCCTGATGCAGTAACACTGAACCATATTTTACACCTGAATAAAGGCGTGCTAATGAATTGTTTCTTGATATACAACGTTTTATCCCTTCCAGGAAGCTTGGCTAGCTCAGCAGTATATTAGCAGTATAGAAATTCGCTTTCATAACGCAACAGTTGTAAAAGTCGTTCGGATAGCACCCTAAAAAATACTGCTTCTGGCGTATTTTCCTGTAATGACAGAGGAAAATGTGACGATCAAGATCTGTCGGCGAAGAAGGAATACCCACTCGTTGGGAGTAGCTACACCGCCTACTATAGTTTCAACATGTAGCAGTATACCCTTAAAAGTAAGTAGAAAACTACCATTACGAGGTGCGGCTAGAAAAAAACCGGGCTGATGCTGGAAAACACATTTATTTACAATTATTTACAATTTCATGTAATCTCCTTCAATGTACTCTCCTCCTCGGTCTCTACACCGCTCCATACGAATTTTCCACTGTTCATAGCAATGCTGCAGATCATTTTCGGTAAGTCCATGCATTACTTCCGTCGCTTTTTCTTTTACTGCTTCAACAGTCTCAAATCTAGTTCCTTTCAAAGCTGACTTAACTTTAGGGAAAAGAAAAAAGTCACAGGGGGCCAAATCAGGTGAGTAGGGTGGATGATCTAAGATGGGAATGTTGTGTTTTGCCAAAAACGTCTTCACTGACAACGCACTGTGAGCTGGGGCATTGTCTTGGTGAAGGATCCATGACTTTTTTCTCCACAAATCGTTCCGTTTTCTCCGTACTCGCTCACGTAGGGTAGCCAGGACGCTAATGTAGTAATGCTGATACACTGTTTGTCCCTGTGGTACCCAATCAATGTGCACAATCCCTTTGATGTCAAAAAAAAACAATCATCATTGCCTTGAATTTCGATTTTGACATTCGTGCTTTTTTTTGTCGTGGAGAACCAGGAGTTTCGGGATCGTAAGTAAAAAACCACGATTCATCACAAGTAATAACATTTTGTAAGAAGGCGGGATCACTTTCAATGTTTTCCAGGATGTCAGAACAAATCATTCTTCGGCGTTCCTTCTGTTCAATTGTGAGACACTTTGGAACCATTTTTGAACACACTTTGTTCATGTTGAAACTTTCATGAGGAATCTGCCTAACACTTTTCTTGTCAACTCCTGTTAACTCAGACACTGCTCTGATTGTTAAACGGCGATCTTGTCGAACAAGTTTACCGATTTTTTCAATGTTTGCATCAGTTTTTGCTGACAATGGTCTGCCAGTGCGAGTGTCATCACTGGTGTCTTCGCGGCCACCTTTAAATCGTTTAAACCACTCAAACACTTGTGTTCGCGATAAACAATCATCGCTGTACACTTGTTGTAACATTGCAAACGTTTCACTTGCAAATTTTCCTAGTTTGAAACAAAATTTGATGTTAAAACGCTGTTCTTTCTGTACACTCAACATTTTCCGACGCACAGACAAAACGTCAGCTGCTTAAAACAGACGCCACGGGCAGACTGAGTGCAGGAGGCAGATGAAACTCGAGCAGTAGGCGGAGCGAGAGTCACGGGACAGGCCACGCGACTTTCAGCCTTATTGCATTCGTTTTATTGTTTCACCAGTACTAGTCCGGTTTTTTTCTAGCCACACCTCGTATCTGTCTGTTAGCAGTATTTTCTGTAATGACATCATTGCTGTGTTCGTCCTCAAGTTGGCGGCTGCCGGCTGCTTCGACCACTTAGCTACAAAGAAAGAAAGAAGGAGAGAGAGAGAGAGAGAGAGAGAGAGAGAGAGAGAGAGAGCTGGGTGGGTTGATGCGGAGGAAACATGATATGTTCTTATCCAAACCGTTTCATCCACTATTTTGTACTGTTAAATAAGATTTAGGCCTGAAAACACCTGCTGGCAAAACACTTACTAAATCAAATTAGTTGTTGTGGAGAACAGGCTGGAATGTTGTCGTGAAATACTGTGCCGCAGGCTCCAACTTTCCGATGCAGCTTAATTGCGGATGGTGCGGAGAACATGATAAACGAGATCAGAGTTTCAGTTTAATCAAGAATCCGGTACTCAGTTTGTTAACAGCTCCTTCACCAGATAACACGCAGTGAATAATTGAATCATTGTGTCAAGAAGTTGATATTAAGCGCAGATTTAGAAAGACTTAACTTTAAAGGGGATGCTTATTTTCGAAGAGAAATTTTCAGCACAGATTAATTGATAAAAGGTAGCTAAACAAAAGATAGCTAATCATTTTGATGTGCAGCTCCTTCTGTTGGCCGTGTCTGCAGTTAAAATTGTTGGATGTGAGGCCCGCCAGTTATGCAAAACACCGTTTTTCTCAGTACCCAAACATGTTTCGGCACCACTGTGCCATCATCAGTAGGTTTTCATTTTTATTTATTCTGTAATGTGAACATTTTTGTTAAATGATTAAAAAATTATCCGCATCTCTTGTTCAAACAATTCATGCACACCAAATGTAAAGGTATTTACAAAAAGAATCGATCTATTGTTTGAACTAAAGATGAACATAGTTTTATAATCATTTAATAAAAATGTTCACGTTACAGAATAAATCAAAACTAAATCACACTTATGATGGCACAGTGGTGCCGAAACATGTTTGGGTACTGAGAAAAAACGGTGTTTTGCATAACTGGCGGACCTCACATCCAACCAAAGATAGCTCTCTTACACCTCTACTTGACGTCCAGGAGGAATGGCCACACTATTAACGCAATGGACTCGTTTTCAAGAGGAGCAGATTTGACAGTCTCTTCCTACTATCCTGATTTTAGGTCTCTTGATTTGCCTAAATCACTTCAAGCGAATCCAGGGATGGTTCCTTAAAACGGCCACTGTTAGTGTTCTTCGAAGTAATGTTCAGCTCACAATTACGCTGCGCCTTCAAATATCTCGACCTGGACTAGACATTAAGTCATAATCTTTCGTCTTTGAATCAGTAATACTGCCAATCCTCTTCTGAAAGAACTGCCTCTTTGGTTTATCAGTTAAAAAACCAGTCAAGATCGCAATTATCATTTATTTAAGAAGAGGACCGGTTTCGGCTTCTATGCTGGTCATCTTCAGATGTAACGAACCATAAAGCAGTAAACGACTGTGAATTAACGCAACTGTTCCGCGCACCATTGGGTAGAGCCATATGGTGTGTTATATCTGAAGATGGCCAGCATAAAGGTCGAAAACCTTCCTTTTTTAAAAAATGATTACTGCGATCTTGACTGTGTCATTGACTGATAATTTGAAATAGCTCGCTTTCAAATCTTCTAACCATGTTTCGTAATATTAGCCTTCCTTTATCTCTGCATCACCTTCATTTTTAAGGTATCGAACTTGTTACTTAATTTAATTCAGTATTCCTCCTTATTCTTACATAAAGTCTCACAATCTAAATTTCTGGTATCATGACTCATGAAACCGTTTCTTTATATTTTTCGGTATCTGCTTTTGCTGTACATCTTTCTCGTTTAAGATCAATTGGAGTTATAAACTGGTTTAGGACACTCACGTACTGTATTTTTTTATTGTTTGGTAAAACACAGTCGCTCTCATTTATGGTTTCATTGGTCCGCTCATACCAAGGCAATTTCATACTTCTATTCTTCTGGAAGGATGTGGTAAAACCAAACCAGTTCATTTCGTCCAAAACATACGCCAGGTAAACTGAAGAATCACATCATGGTGCTGTTCTCTGTCTTTTCTGGTATCTTATAAGAAGTTTCTCATAAAAGATCTCTTCCGTAAGTTTTGTCGTACTTCTTCAGGATTATCGCTCACATTCTCTAGATGTGGTTATCGCCTTCTGTATCCCTGTGTGGAGGTATTTTGTTTCCTCATCACAACGTGCACAGACCGTAATTATTGCAATAGAGTATCTTTTGTTTGTCTTTACAAAAGATCTTCCTTTTCTGCCTGATATTTCTTCAACACTAATAATGTTGTATAGGGTGAACCAGAAATGTACCGACAAACTTTCAGAAGTATTCCTGAGTATTTTGGTGTACGGTACACAACAGTCTCGGGCAGCTCATTGCAGAGTTATTACATTTTGTTTGGTTTGTTGCTCCAGTTAACGTTGCATCTATATTGCAATGAAAACAGGACAGAATGGGGCGAATGGCAACAGCATGCGCTTTGTGTCTTGTTTCCATTCGCTCACGGTGCCTGCTGTTGACAATAATAATTCACTCGGTGCCCGCAACTTGCATTCAGTATTGCTGGCTTGTTTCAAGGGTTTTGATTCCCGGAAATATTAGTTGTGCGTTAACACTGATACAAAGTTAGTACTATGCATGAATTTATTGAAGTAGAGTTGTCCCATATGCACCTCGTGTATGGGTTCACTGAATGTAATGACAGAGCAGCACAACCATGATCTGTCCCCACATCGATGGCAAACCACATAGCAGTAATTCTGCACCTGAGGGTTGTTGCATTACTGTGAGTTGGTCGTTTACATTTTGGTTATTGCACAGTACAGGATTATCCTCTCTTGTGAAGTATTTTCACAGAAAGAATTGTGACTGGAGGAACATACCGAATTAATCATATTTTCTAACGAGCTGCCACAGACCGTGGGTACCTTACACCAAAACACTCAGAAAGTGTTCACGAACAACTTCAGAAAGTTTACCGGTAGAATTTTGGTTGACCCTGTAAAACACTGTAAGTTTTGGAGCACTATCTGGTGGAAAAGGAGACCTGTGGTAAAGACAAACAAATGATATTTTATTGCCAAAACTGTGGTCTGTGCCCATTCTGATGAGGAAACACAATAGCTCCATGATGAGTTGCAGAAGACTGTAAGGCGTCTACATTTTTCGGACCTTACATGAGCTTCATACTTACGATACAGAATAAAATCCCCAGAAAATAACTATATACTGTTAACGGGAAGCAATTGTAATAATCTTGTGTACCGAATAACAGAACAATATCTACCCTTATAACGACAGGGGCATGCATAAATGAGATAAAGTGAACGCAGTTTGGAGGTGGACTGTGCACATGGCTAATGGTATTGGGAAACCCCAGTTAACATTAAGAAAAGAAGGCTCAGCTGCAGCGCAGAAAGAAATAAAGGCTGGCGGCGACCCGGCAAGAAAAATAAAAATTCACCTATAACGAGGAAGCAGTTGGGTGAAGCCATACTTTGTGACATAGAAGAGACACGGCGGGGAGAGTCACGTCATATAAAAGTAGGAGGGCGGTTCAGAAAGTAACCTCCGATTGGTCACAGTGCGGGTTGTGCGGGGAGTAGCGGCGCCATCTGTGCGTTCGCGCACTCAACAGGTCAGTCGGCATCAAGCCGTGGTCGAGTGAACGTCGTACCTGCGCTAGTTTAGTTTTTGTGGCAGTTTGAAATGTGTGCTGCAATAGAAAACCCCGCCAAATGTGAAGTGCGTGCTGTCATAAGGTTTTTTTACAGCCAAAGGAACCATTGTTAAACAGAATCGTGACCGGTGACGAAACCTGGATTAAGTACGTGAACCCTGAGACAAAAGAACAATCAAAGATGTGGGCACATTCAAATTCGCCTACCAAACCAAGAAAACCCTCGCAAGATTTTTCTGCCAGAAAACTGATGGCAACGGTGTTTTGGGATGCCAAAGGGGTGTTGTTGGTTGAATTCATGGAACGTGGTACGACCATTAATCAAGACGTGTACTGTGAAACAATAAAAAAGTTACGACGGGCTATACAGAACAAACGCCGTGGTATGCTGACTTCCGGTATCGTTTTTTGCACGATAACGCCCGTCCTCACTCTGCTCGCAGAACAACGGCCCTTCTTGAGTCCTTCAAGTGGGATGTTATCAACCATCCACCTTACAGCCCAGACCTGGCGCCAAGTGATTATCACCTCTTCATGCATTTGAAGAAATGGCTCGGGTCACAGCGGTTTGATGACGACGAAGAGCTCAAAGATGCGGTCACAGGCTGGCTCCAGGCACAAGCGGGTGATTTTTATGCAGAAGGAATTTCAAAGCTTGTGAAGAGATACGATAAGTGCCTCAATCGCTATGGAGACTATGTAGAAAAATAGTGCAAAGATGTAGTTGTAAGATGTATATATTAAAATATTTTTATTTAACTTCGTGTATTTTTTTAAATCAACCGGACGTTACTTTCTGAACGGCCCTCGTATTTTTGAGAACTAAATTAACAGAGCTCTCTCGTCTTGCAGCAGGCCGCACCTATGTGTGGAAAAATAGAGTAGACGTTGAGACCTTTACGTCTGCGAAGTGAGAGCGGTACGCTTCACGTATCGTGGCAATGGATGTAAAGTGGTAGTTCATATTCCTGCGGGAATTTTTGAGGGCAGAGCATTGTGCACGTAGCTCTCTCCCTTAGCGAGTGTGCAATAGCCATTATTTCGACTAGGGAAAATTTAACGTTCTACGGAACGCAGGGAAGTTGAACCTGAGTGATTCAGTCAAGGCTAGAGTAGGGAGTTAGCGTTTGAGATCCAGCACGGAGACAACGCCGCCGCAGTTCCCGATTGGTAATGTACCAACACGCATTAGGCGACATTAAATGTTGAGTCGAGAGTTTGCTCACTCCAACCTGCGTAAGCTTTGAATATAGAATTTCAAGAGTTGTATACTAAGATACCGTCCATTGAGTGCAAGTGAGTTAGATTAGTTTAAAAGATAAAATTTCATTCTCCACCAACTTAGTCCATTGAACAGCCACAACAACATAGCTGTAAATTTCACTGGTGAAGATTCAATTGTTTTACTGGTTATAACATTCTCATATATATAGGGATAAAGATTTAATAATCACATATTCAGTGTCTAAATGTTAATTATTTTGTTGAGAGTTGAAAGTAATTGAACTTAATTATTACATATCACTTGAACCCTGAAAGCAGTGATAAATTAAATGTAGAATGAAAAAGGGAGGGGTTCTGTTGTCATTTTAGAAAGAAACTCAAACTCTCATTTATTTCAATTTGTGGATTCTTGTTATGTCACAGCAGATATTCTAATTAATTTGAGACGATCTACACCTAACATTAGTGGTATTCCAGGGCCAAAATTAATAGCTGTGTAGAATGTTTGTTTACCACCCTGGACTTGAGAAGACAACAAGATACGTTATCCAATTTGCACGCATTGACAAAATAGCTTTACCATAACCACCTCAAGATAATGTGTGTGGTAATCCTGCAAAAGTAGGACAAAACTTACGGAAGATATCGTTTATGAGAAACTTTATATGAGATACCAGAAATGATGGAGAACAGCACCATGATGTGATTCCTCAGTTTTCCTGGCGTATGTTATGGACGAAATGAACTGCTTTGGTTTTAACATATCCTTCCAGAAGAAAAGTATTAAATTGCCATAGCAGGAATGGACCAATGAAAAAAACAAATAAGAGTGACTACGTTTTACTAAAAGTAAAAAAAAAAAAAAACAGTACGTGACTGTTCTAAACCAATTTAGAGTTTCAACTGGTCATAAGCGAGTAATATGCGCAGTAAAAGCGGGTATCAAAAAGTGTAAGGAAAATTTCATGAGTGACGATACCAGAAATATAGATTGTGAGACTCTACCCAAGAGTAAGGGGGAATAATGAATTAAATTAAGTGACAAGTTCAACAAATTAAAAAATGAAGGTGATACAAAGCTAAAGGAATGAGGCAATTTCTTAGAAGATGGTTGGCTGTATTAGTCATTCTAAGAAGAAACATAACGGTGTAATGTATGATCAAGGTCTAGGTAACTAGAGACGCAGCACAATTCTGAAGGGGACATAACTGTAAAGACATCTAACAGATGGCTTTCTTTAAGGAACCATCCCTGAATTCAGCTCAAGTGATTTAGGTAAAGCAAAAGACTTTAAATCAAGGTAGTTTGACGATACTAACAAATCTATTTGTTGGGTCTTGCCCACTTGTCGTTAATAGGGTGCCTACGTGATGCAGCACTCTCAGAATGCTATACAACGATTCAAACAAATAACATTAGTAGCTTTATTTATATAAAGTCATTGACAAGACTTAACTTTGGAGATTTACAAGTAGTAGTCGCAAATGAGGGGTGACAGGCAATATAATTTAGAGTCCATATTATGTCAACTGTTCAGGCAAGTTGACACACGTCACTGATAACTAACGTCCGCGATCCAGTGCCGAACCGAGCGCCCGAGGCTATTTTTTTTCCTTTATTGTAATTTCATGCCTCAGCTGAGGCGGGCCGGCAGCGTCCTACATACGCCGCTCTTCGGCCATGCCCAGGCTAGGAGGGGTGACGTTTATATTCACTTGTACCAGATGTCGCTCCTGGCGCGGCGAGGTCCACTTCGCGCACCGTTGACCGAAGTTTCCTCGCCACCTTTTTTTTCTGCTCTTGCGTTCCACGTCTTCGTTCCGGCGCTTGTGGTTACGCCAGAACACTGTTCATCCTGAACGCTTTGATAGTGTCGCCATTCCTATTAGATGCCAAGTCAATGTGGAATAGAAGCTGTATTCTATTTTTCTATCTTTTATCTTTTTGGCTATCGGTGGAACTCTGGTTCATGCCGTGTAAATAGTTTCTGCCCCCAGTCGGCTCGTTTTTAATAAAACAAGTATCCAGATGTCGACCGACTTGTCTTTGTTTTTCTGTTACAGTTCTCGTATCTGTACTACACGGTCCAGACACATTAATACGATCACGGCCTATATTCGACGTCAACATGAAATAACATAGGTCTGCAACATAAAAATTGTTTCAAATTTATCAAGTGATTTTTATAGTTTTTTCAACGGTGATTTCTGGAAAAATAGTGAAAAAATTCCATCACGTACAGTTATTTCACAAACTGTTTGTCTAGTTTTAGCTTTTTTCGATATTTCAGAACTCTTGTGAGTTTTAATTTTGGTTTTTAGGATCTCCATAAACTGTTATTTAGCCGTTTTTATACTATACATACGTAAAATATAGAGTAATTAGGAGAAACGAGCAGTATTTTCATGGCAGTGCCTGTCTGTCGCGCTGTCCCAGTACCTCTCTGTGCTGTTCACGTGTTGTTGTTCAAATGGCTCTGAGCACTAGGCGACTTAACTTCTGAGGTCATCAGTCGCCTCGAACTTAGAACTAATTAAACCTAACAAACCTGAGGACACCACACACATCCATGCCCGAGGCAGGATTCGAACCTGCGACCGTAGCGGTCGCTCGGCACCAGACTGCAGCGCCTAGAACTGCACGGCCACTCCGGCCGGCGTGTTGTCGTTACTAGTGCTTTAAAGTAGTGACTGTTTTCTTGTGTTGTGAAGTTGTTTTATGGACAATGGACAATGGCTACCAGAGGATGTATAAACTCGCCAGATTGCGTCTGCTACAATTGTGGCAACTATGCCTTTAAAAAGCAACAAAGAAACATTTCCGATTTTGTTGAAAAAGAATATTTCGCCTATTTCGGTATTAGGCGATCAAGATAAGCCTTGGGCCCCGCACAAGGTATGTTCAGTGTGTGTTGAAGAACTGAGACACCGGTTCAACGTTAAAAGCAGTCCTTACGTTTTGCAATACCAATGGTTTGGAGGGAGCCCAAAAATGATAGAGATGACTGCTATTTTCGTTCTTACAATCTGAAAAACAAAAAGGATATTTCGTACCCTAACATTCAGTCAGGCATTCGCTTTGTTCCTCATGGACCTGAAGTACCAATACGCTTTGCCGAGCGGCTCTAGGCGCTTCAGTCTAGAACCGCGCTGCTGCTACGTTCACAGGTTCGAATCTTGCATCGGGCATGGATGTGTGTGATGTCCTTAGGTTAGTTCGGTTTAAGTAGTGCTAAGTCTACAGGACTGATGACCTCAGACGTTAAGTCCCGTAGTGTTTAGAGCTATTTGAACCAATACACTCTCCTCCATGTTCTTTGGATGATATAGATGACCGCGAGCCACTGGCTCAGCAAGGTGATAGTGAAGAAGAAAGAGAATGCTACGATCCTGGCACAACCGATCCCATTCCATTCTCGCAATCTGAACTAAACGATTTAGTTACAGACTTAAGCTTTCAAAAGAATCGGCAGAGGTTTTAGGATCTAAATTGAAAGAGAAACATACGTTGGCTATGGGTGCACCATTTTCTTCGTATCGATCAAGGGAAAAGGAATTTGTATCTTTCTTCTATCAAGAAGGTGACCTGGCGTTTTACAATGATATTCCTGGACTTATGGCACGTTTCAAAATATAATATCCTCCTGATGAGTGGAAACTTTTTATTGATTCTTCAAAAAGAAGCCTTAAAGCAGTACTTCTACACAGAAAGCGAAAGCTTTTTTATAAGGACTTTTGAGCTTAAAGAGAAATAGAAGTGTACTGGAAATGTAGTTTATAACATGATTTATAAATAAAATAATAACGTTGGAAAAAATGTTATAAATGCTTAAATTTTGTTATTATACCCAAAAATACTCCATTTTTAGTGGGAAAACCTGACGTGATAGAAAAAATAGATTTCATTTTTGAAATCAGCGCTGAAAAATGTCAAACAACTTTCAAAAATATTTTGTTTGCAGACCTGCGTAATCACTCAGAGACGGCACGAGGCAGCACTAGAAGTAGAAGGTATATAAAGCATGTCGGGGTTGGGTGGGGGGGACTCTCCAAACATGTCGTTGACACAATGCGGAAACGAAGCGGTTTATCTGACGTCCTAAAGAACATGATAATTCTCTGTGGGTACAAGGGTGGAAGCATTTCCGAAACAGCTAAGTTTGTAAATTGTTCGCTTCCCACCATACTTAAAGTACATCGTGCACGGCAAAATGGGACTGTCCAAAACCGTTACCGAAGCTGCTGTGGTGCAGGACGTTCCATAGATGGCACTGGTGAACAACGGCTGCGGAGAAGTGTGTGGGCGAATAGAAGTGCAACTGTCGAGCAACTGACAACTGAGATGAACGAAGGGGCTACCAACAGTGATTCGTAAACGACTGTTCAGCAAACGTTATGTATGGACCTCTGCACCACGTGCATGGTTCACACACCCTACTGACTGCTTTTCATTGGGGACGAAGGCTGCAATTTTCACTCTAATGCAGCAACTGGACGTCCACTGAGCGACGACAGTAGTATTTCCAGCTGAATAACGAAAGCTCCGGCTCGTACGGTGTGAAACTTCTGAAAACAAAACACCATGCGACAATCGTTGAAAGGGCCCAGGGTTGAGGACATTCCTTGGGTGATCTCGACATTCTGGAAGGCACCATGGATCAACACAAGTATGCATCTGTCCTTGAGGACCATGTCTACCCCTGCATGCAGTTTGTCTTTCCTCGTCACGATGGCATCTACCAACAGGTCAATCCAACGTGTCACATAGCTCGCAGAGTACGCCCGTGGTTTGATGAGCACCAGGATGAATTTGCCGTATTACCCTGAGCACCAGACTCCTCGGATTTGAACCCAGTGAAGAATCTGCGGGACCGCCTCGATCGGGCTGTTCGCACCATGGATTCTCCACCGAGAAACCTGGCACATTTTACGGCAAGAAAAAGGGAATAAAAGTGAGATAGTGTTAATACTTTCATCCTTCTTTACCTCCGCTGCATTACTGCAGATGACGTGTTACTGAGCACATTTGTACTGTGCATGCAGCACACGTGAGGTGCCTAGTTGTTTCCACTGCCCTGTGTGGAATACATAAGTTCTTGTACACTTCACTAACCTGCTGTCTTCATGATGATGATGTCCCCAGCGCAGAAAACAGCACGCAGATGGTGGATTCTTTTTCTTGAGGCTGAAATTAACTTCGCAAGGAACTGCTGCTACGAGTAAACTATAACTCATTTGGGCTGCCACTCGCGTTTCTATTGATATAGACACGAGAAACTATTCTTGATCACAACGTATTGAACGTATCTTTCCACAGTCATTATATATGGCTAAAATAACATGAAATACATCCTGCCACAGACAACATGTCTGTCTACTGGAACCGTCAGAACTGGAGAATAAAATTATATGAATCAAATACCGCTATTACAGACAACAAGCCTGTACCTAGCGACGGTCGGAACTGTAGTAAATAAAACTGCATGAAACAAATACTGCTATAACAGACAACATGTCTGTCTACTGGAACGGTCAGAACTGGAGAGCCGTACTGCCCGAGACACTTAGCGCGCCAAGCCAGCAAGGCGCGTGACCCGAACGCCACCGAAGTGCATCGGCGGTAATATCGTCAGTCTTTCGTTTTAGTAATACTTAGATTTTAATAATTTTGAAATGACTGATTCATAGCTGGTTGTTGAGAGATGTTTATTTAAGAAAATGAAGTAATTTGAATCACAGGTTTTATTAATAGCAGCAACCAAAGTTTAACGTTTTGGCGCCCTGCCGCCGAACACAGCAGCCAATCACAGAGCAGCAGCATCATGCAGGCGGTCTTTGTCACGGGAATGGTACCGAATCTAACATCTGTCGCCGGTACCTCATCCCACATTGCGTCATCTCTATGCTTCTTGCATCTCCACTGCCCTGGGAATAGCTTCCTGGAGCCTAATATGATGGCTGAATAAGCCAGAAATATTACAACTTGGGCACGGCACTGGAGTCGGTATGGATTCACATCGCTGTCAATACCTTCCATAAGCTTATTCACTCCCTTCCTGCATCTCTCGTAGCCGTCCACGCTGCGAAAGGTGGTTATTCAGGCTTCTGACACATGGTCACATTAGTGTGACTGGACAGTTTGTATCATGGCTGATGTTAAGAAATCTTCTAATTCTAGTAAATTCTACAGTTCTATCACTTATTGAACCTAAATAAAAGTAAAATAAAACGTGGAAAGGCATTTAGGTTTTCATGGTCCATATGATCGTTCATACAGTGTTAAAGTACACTCCTGGAAATTGAAATAAGAACACCGTGAATTCATTGTCCCAGGAAGGGGAAACTTTATTGACACATTCCTGGGGTCAGATACATCACATGATCACACTGACAGAACCACAGGCACATAGACACAGGCAACAGAGCATGCACAATGTCGGCACTAATACAGTGTATATCCACCTTTCGCAGCAATGCAGGCTGCTGTTATCCCATGGAGACGATCGTAGAGATGCTGGATGTAGTCCTGTGGAACGACTTGCCATGCCATTTCCACCTGGCGCCTCAGTTGGACCAGCGTTCGTGCTGGACGTGCAGACCGCGTGAGACGACGCTTCATCCAGTCCCAAACATGCTCAATGGGGGACAGATCCGGAGATCTTGCTGGCCAGGGTAGTTGACGTACACCTTCTAGAGCACGTTGGGTGGCACGGGATACATGCGGACGTGCATTGTCCTGTTGGAACAGCAAGTTCCCTTACCGGTCTAGGAATGGTAGAACGATGGGTTCGATGACGGTTTGGATGTACGGTGCACTATTCAGTGTCCCCTCGACGATCACCAGTGGTGTACGGCCAGTGTAGGAGATCGCTCCCCACACCATGATGGTGGGTGTTGGCCCTGTGTGCCTCGGTCGTATGCAGTCCTGATTGTGGCGCTCACCTGCACGGCGCCAAACACGCATGCGACCATCATTGGCACCAAGGCAGAAGTGACTCTCATCGCTGAAGACGACACGTCTCCATTCGTCCCTCCATTCACGCCTGTCGCGACACCACTGGAGGCTGGCTGCACGATGTTGGGGCGTGAGCGGAAGACGGCCTAACGGTGTGCGGGACCGTAGCCCAGCTTCATGGAGACGGTTGCGAATGGTCCTCGCCGATACCCCAGGAGCAACAGTGTCCCTAATTTGCTGGGAAGTGGCGATGCGGTCCCCTACGGCACTGCGTACGATCCTACGGTCTTGGCGTGCATCCGTGCGACGCTGCGGTCCGGTCCCTGGTCGACGGGCACGTGCACCTTCCGCCGACCACTGGCGACAACATCGATGAACTGTGGAGACCTCACGCCGCACGTGTTGAGCAATTCGGCGGTACGTCCACCCGGCCTCCCGCATGCCCACTATACGCCCTCGCTCAAAGTCCGTCAACTGCACATACGGTTCACGTCCACGCTGTCGCGGCATGCTACCAGTGTTAAAGACTGCGATGGAGCTCCGTATGCCACGGCAAAGTGGCTGACACTGACGGCGGCGGTGCACAAATGCTGCGCAGCTAGCGCCATTCGACGGCCAACACCGCGGTTCCTGGTGTGTCCGCTGTGCCGTGCGTGTGATCATTGCTTGTACAGCCCCCTCGCAGTGTCCGGAGCAAGTATGGTGGGTCTGACACACCGGTGTCAATGTGTTCTTTTTTCCATTTCCAGGAGTGTATTTAATTCGTAAAGATAGGGTATAAAGTTTACTGGCTCTATATCGCACGTAAATAAACAATGTGAATTATTCTGCACACAAATCGTCAGCATAAGGTTTAATATAACTCGTTAGATAAATTAACCCTGCCCTCGAACCATGAAGTATGCTACGGGCTGCTTGTGTATGTCAACGGGACAGACAGCAACCATGTCGCAGGGCTACCTGTATAAGCGCCACGCCAACATCTGGTTCCTGAAGACGGGTGCCGCGCCGGATTAGCCGAGCGGTCTCAGGCGCTGCAGTCATGGACTGTGCGGCTGGTCCCCAACGGAGGTTCGAGTCCTCCCTCGGGCATGGGTGTGGGTGTTTGTCCTTAGGATAATTTAGGTTAATTAGTGTGTAAGCTTAGGTTCTCATGACCTTAGCAGTTTAAGTCCCACAAGATTTCATACACATTTGAACAATTTGAAGACGGGTAGCGGCCTTTTCAGTGTTTGTTGGCTGCATCGTACTCACAGCTAACCCAAATACCGATGTGTGCAAACGAAACTAGCGGAGAACAGCGTTGTCGAGTTCCAAGAATAAGTGAAACTGAGCGTCTTGCCTCCACGGCTGATGGCTTTAGCACCGCTGGCAGTGCGGGTATGTTGTTGTTGTGGTTGTTGTGGCCTCCAGTCCTGAGACTGGTTTGATGCAGCTCTCCATGCTACTCTATCCTGTGCAAGCCTCTTCATCTCCCAGTACCTACTGCAGCCTACATCCTTCTGAAACTGCTTAGTGTTTTCATCTCTTGGTCTCCTTCTACGATTTTTACCCTCCACGCTGCCCTCCAATACTAAATTGGTGATACCTTGACGCCTCAGAACATGTCCTACCAACCGATCCCTTCTTCTAGTCAAGTTGTGCTACAAATTTCTCTTCTCCCCAATTCTATTCAATGCCTCCTCATTCGTTATGTGATCTACTCATCCAATCTTCAGCATTCTTCTGTATCACCACATTTCGAAAGCTTCTATTCTCTTCTTGTCCAAACTATTGACCGTCCATGTTTCACTTCCATACATGGCTACAATCCATACAAATACTTTCAGAAACGAATTCCTGATACTTAAATCTATACTCGATGTTAACAAATTTCTCTTCTTCAGAAACGCTTTGCTTGCCATTGCCAGTCGACATTTTATATCCTCTCTACTTCTACCATCATCAGTTATTTTGCCCCCCAAATAGCAAAACACCTTTACTACTTTAAGTGTCTCATTTCCTAATCTAATTCCCTCAGCATCATCCTACTTAATTCGACCACATTCCATTATCCTAGTTTTGCTTTTGTTGACGTTCATCTTATATCCTCCTTTCAAGACACTGTCCATTCCGTTCAACTGCTCTTCCAAGTCCTTTGCTGTCTCTGACAGAATTACAATGTCATCGGCGAACCTCAAAGTTTTTATTTCTTCTCCACGGATTTTAATACTTACTCCGAATCTTTCTTTTGTTTCCTTTATTGCTTGCTCAATATACAGATTGAATAACATCGGGGAGCGGCTACAACCTTGTCTCACTCCCTTCCCAACCACTGCTTCCCTTTCATGTTCCTCGACTCTTATAACTGCCATCTGGTTTCTGTACAAATTGTAAATAGCCTTTCGCTCCCTGTATTTTACCCCTGCCACCTTTAGAATTTGAAAGAGAGTATTCCAGTCAACATTGTCAAAAGCTTTCTCTAGGTCTACAAATGTTAGAAACGTGGTTTTGCCTTTCCTTAATCTTTCTTCTAAGATAAGTTGTATGGTCTGTATTGTCTCACGTGTTCCAACATTTCTACGGAATCCAGTCTGATCTACCCCGAGGTCGGCTTCGACCAGTTTTTTCTTTCGTCTGTAAAGAATCCGCGTTAGTATTTTACAGCCGTGACTTATTAATCTGATAGTTCGGTAATTTTCACATCTGTCAACACCTGCTTTCTTTGGGATTGGAATTATTATATTCTTCTTGAAGGCTGAGATAATTTCGCCTGTCTCATACATCTTGATTATCAGATGGTAGAGTTTTTTCAGGACTAGCTCTCCCAAGGCTGTCAGTAGTTCTAATGGAATGTTGTCTAGTCCCGGGGCCTTGTTTCGACTCATGTCTATCAGAGGTCTGTCAATCTCTTCACGCAGTATCATGTCTCCCGTTTCATCTTCATCTCCATCCTCTTCCATTTCCATAATATTGTCCTCAAGTACATCGCCCTTGTATAGACTCTCTATATACTCCTTCCACCTTTCTGCTTTCACTTCTTTGCTTAGCACTGGGGTTCCATCTGAGCTCTTAATATTCATACAAGTGGTTCTCTTTTCTCCGAAGGTCTCTTTAATTTTCCTATAGGCAGTATCTATCTTACACCTCGTGAGATAAGCCTCTACATCCTTACATTTGTCCTGTAGCCATCCCTGCGTAGCAATTTTGCACTTCCTGTCGATCTCATTTTTGAGACGTTTATATTCCTTTTTGGCTGCTTCATTTACTGCATTTTTGTATTTTCTCCTTTCATCAATTAAATTCATTATCTCTTCTGTTACCCAAGGATTTCTACTAGCCCTCATCTTTTTACCTACTTGATCCTCTGCTGCCTTCACTATTTCATCCCTCAAAGTTACCCATTCTTCTTCTACCGTATTTCTTTCCCACATTCCTGTCAATTGTTCCCTTATCCTCTCCCTGAAACTCTGTACAACCTCTGGTTCTTTCAGCTTCTCCAGGTCCCATTTCCTTAAATTCCCACCTTTTTGCAATTTCTTCAATTTTAATCTACAGTTCACAAGTAGATTGTGGTCAGAGTCCACATCTGCCCCTAGAAATGTCTTACAATTTAAAACCTGGTTTCTAAATCTCTGTCTTACCATTATATAATCTATCTGAAACCTTCTAGTATCTCCAGGGTTCTTCCATCTATACAACCTTCTTTCATGATTTTTGAACCAAGTGTTAGCTATGATTATGTTATGCTCTGTGAAAAATTCCACCAGGCGGCTTTCTCTTTCATTTCTTAGCCCCAATCCGTATTCACCTACTATGTTTCCTTCTCTCCTTTTTCCTACTATCGAATTCCAGTCACCCATGACTTTTAAATTTTCGTCTCCCTTCGCTACCTGAATAATTTTTTTTTTTATCACATCATACATTACGTCAATTTCTTCGTCATCTGCAGAGCTAGTTGGCATATAAACTTGTACTACTGTAGTAGGCGTGGGATTCGTGTCTATCGTGGCCACGATAATGCGTTTACTATGCTGTTTGTAGTAGCTTACCCGCACTCCTGTTTTTTTAATTCATTATTAAACCTACTCCTGCATTACCTCTATTTGATTTTTTTTATAACCCTGTATTCACCTAATCGAAGTCTTGTTCCTCCTGCCACCGAACTTCACTAATTCCCACTATATCTAGCTTTAACCTACCTATTTTCCTTTTTAAATTTTCTAACCTACCTGACCGATTAAGGGATCTGACATTCCATGCTCCGATCCGTAGAATGCCAGTTTTCTTTCTTGTGATAACGACGTCCTCTTGAGTAGTCCCCGCCCGGATATCCGAATGAGGGACTGTTTTACCTCCGGAATATTTTACCCAAGTTGATGCCATCATCATTTAATCATATAGTAAAGCTGCATGCCCTCGGGAAAAATTACGGCTGTAGTTTCCCCTTGCTTTCAGCCGTTCGCAGTACCAGCACAGCAAGGCCGTTTTGGTTAGTGTTACAAGGCTAGATCAGTCAATCATCCAGACTATTGCCCCTGCAACTACTAAAAAGGCTGCTTCCCCTCTTCAGGAACCACACGTTTGTCTGGCCTCTCAACAGATACCCCTCCGTTGTGGTTGCACCTACGGTACGGCTATCTGTACAGTACGGGTAAGTCGTAGAAAATGGTCGCACGTGTCAGTCGGGGGACCTCGACTTTGAAACTGTTCATCTGCGGATAGTAAAGAGTTTTCAGAAACAGTAGTTCATCGCACGAAACGGTCAAAGGTTTAATTAAATTACTGATAAGATAGTTTGCTTAAAGTCGCTGGCACGTAGTATTCTGTGAACTTTGACTACAGCCTGTTTGACACTTCCTATTCGAAGCTTCCAGAGGTTATAGAATGGACTTGAGACCCTTATCAAAACTTTATCTAGTGAGTCAACAACCCCTAGAAGCCGGCAATAGGAACTGCGGAACAGCAACGATTAATGGTTATTGTCGTTAGGAGCCCTCGTGTAGGACAGTTAAATTCAGTTTCCCGAACTGTACCGCATCCAGCTTCAAGACAATGGCCGGGAAAGGAGATCTACGAGACGGCGAACAAAGAGAGTGTAATGGAGGGGAGGTTATAAACTACGTATCCCTGTATTATTCCATGCAATGTATTATTCCATACAATCACGGATACCACCAGGCAATGTTCTCCATTTGTAGATTTGGTCTGGTTTTAGTTTCCGAATGGCGGGTGTCCATCGTATCGGCTACATATGTGGGATTTCATACGTCGATCTGACTCTTAGGATGTGGAGGACTGTTATACAGAGCATAAGCGTCCCATTTTCTCATAACAACCACGGCGAGGTTTTAACTTCCCGCGAGAACAACCTGTCGTAGCATTTGTACGTTGAAGATGATGTGCTGTTCAACTCACAAAATATCGGTGATTTTCGAAGACGGTATCCAGTTATCCAGTTTGAGATGGTTCTTTATAAAATGTACATCTTTTACTTATTGAATTTAACGGTAGAGTCTAGCTCCAGTGCATATGTGCACCCTTCCTTCTTTAATAATAGTACGTATCACGAATTTACTTTAAGTCGATATCGTAAAATGTGGATATCTTATGAAAGATGGGAGATACGAGAGATGTATATATCAAATCAGCAAATGGCTCGAAGCAATATGGGGCATAACACCTGAGGTCATCAGTCTCCTAGAACTTAGAACTACTTAAACCTAACTAACCTAAGGACATCACACATATTCATGCCCGAGGCAGTATTCGAACCTGCGACCGTAGCAGCAGCGCGGCTCCGGACTGAAGCGCCTAGAACCGCTCGGCCACAACGGCCGGCTGCTAAAGCAAGAACGTGTATAAATTCTTCTACAGTTTTATGGGCGCTGGTTCAATTTGTCTTGTCTTCCGACTTCTGCTCTGAAAAGTTGACTTATTCTGTAAGTGTCTCTGGTGTACGTAATTTTTTGCTGGCTGTAGAGATAGAGCTTCAAAACCTGAACAGTCAATAACGCTTTGGACCACCTTTGGCCCTTACGAAAGCTGTTATTCGGCTTCACATTGGCTGATAGATGTGTTGGATGTCCTCCTGACAGATATCGTCCCAAATTCTGTCCAATTAGCTCTTTAGACCGTTAAAATCCTGAGGTGTTTGGAGAGCCCTGCCCATAAAGCTCCAAACGTTTTCAATTGGGGAGAGTTCCGGAGGCTTTGTTGGCCAAGGTAGGGTTTGGCAAGCACAAGTAAAACCACTAGAAACTCTCTCCGTGTGGGAGCGGCTATTCTCTTGCTGATCTGTAAGCCCCCGATGGCTTGCCACGAAGGTGACAAAAAAGGGCGTCGACTATTACTCCTGGTTTTCGGGCCGTGTGGCGGGCAACAGTCACACTGGTATGCCATTACTGGTATGCCATATGTCTCCAGACATACCGTCGCTGGTCATCGGCTCTCAGTTCGAAGCGCCACTCATCACTCAAGACAATTCTACACCAGTCAATGAGATTCCAGGCTCAAGACGTATCTGGAGACGCTCCAGGCAAGAGTGGGATACCAAACTGATTCGCCCTCCATACGTCCCAACAGCTAGGAGTGATGTGGTGCCATTTCATTTACAGCAAGACCCCTTTGGTTGTCATCTGTGGCCCCTTGCAGCAGAGTGGCACATCGACGGTATTCTATGCCCCGTTCTGGCCCCCTTCATGGCAAACCATCCTGGCCTTACAGTTCAACAAAAGAATACCGGCCCAAACTCGGCGAAAGCTTGTATTCCTTAGGTGCTTGCGAAACTGTACCGTGGCTGGCAAGATCTCTCTCCCCAACTGAGAACGTTTAGAGTATTATGAGCAGGGCTCTCAAACCAACTTGAATTTTGACGATCTAAAGTCCCAATTGGACAGAATTTATGCACGATATCCCTAAGAAGGACATACAACAACTCTGTAAATAAATGCTAAGGCAAATAACTGCTTGCATAAGGGCCAGAGGTGGACCAACGCGTAGTTGACTTGCTCACTTTTCCAACATCTTGAATGAATCATTCATTTTTTTCTAAAATTGTAATCATTTGTTTGTCTGCGCATATACATCACATCACATCTATCGATTTCCGTCCCTTTCTGATAATTCCTTAGTGGTGCGTCATTTTTTGTGTTAGAGTGTATTTATTCATTATTTTTCAGAAACGCGTACTGTTTTCAATCAATAATTCGTCTATGAATAAAACACTAGGTGGCTTTGAGATAGATCGTTGGTCTTTTAAAGTATCTTGCAGTAATTTTTGTGCAAGCTATGCTGTAATGCATTCCGTCATTGGTCTCCATACAATGACTGTTTCGATCTTCAATACCAGTCAGACACAGGCGCCGCTATGCTAATTTAATCGATGGTGGTAGAACAAAAGGAAGAAATATTCTCATACAACGCTCAGTGCCGAATGTATGTACTTTCTTTTAGAAGCACGAATTTCGTGCGCTAGCAGAAAAGCTGATCACGTAACTAATGAGGAGGTATTGAATAGGATTGGGGAGAAGAGAAGTTTGTGGCACAACTTGACTAGAAGAAGGGATCGGTTGGTAGGACATGTTTTGAGACATCAAGAAATCACAAATTTAGCATTGGAGGGCAGCGTGGAGGGTAAAAATCGTAGAGGGAGACCAAGAGATGAATACACTAAGCAGATTCAGAACGATGTAGGTTGCAGTAGGTACTGGGAGATGAAGAAGCTTGCACAGGATAGAGTAGCATGGAGAGCTGCATCAAACCAGTCTCAGGACTGAAGACCACAACAACAACAACAGCAGAAAAGCACTCCACAATCAAATGAAGTGTTACCTTCTAGTGGCGACTGTTGTCGACGTGTGTTGTACATGTCATTTGATTTAATTAAGTCGATTAAATCGCCTCCCTGAAAATTTCACATTTATACACAGAGATTCACGCACGTCAACACCACTCTGACATTGAATCTCACAGAAGTACGCTGCTAGTCATTAGAACTGAAGACCTGACGCAACAAAGTGAAACTGGTGTCAAGTGCACGAATGCTTCTATTTGTAAGTGATCAGAATTTCCACAGTAACTGCACACAGCAGGTAAGGGTGACACCAGATATTTCCTGTGTCTATGTAAAGATTATGTACCGCATTCGAAAGCTAGTTGTTACGAGAAGACGGTGTTACACCTCATGTAGGAAGCAGAAGCTCATACGAGCACACGTCGGAGTTCGACAACAGCGGGATCGTGGCCTAACAAACACACACAGCACACTCCGTCTTCAGGCCACAAGTGGCCCGTCGGGACCAACTGACCGCTGTGTCCTCCTCAGTTGAGGATGCGGATAGGAGGGGCGTGTGGTCAGCACACCGCTCTCTCGGTCGTTATGATGGTATTCTTGACCGAAGCCGCTACTATTCGGTCGAGTAGCTCCTCAATTTGCATCACGAGGCTGAGTGCACCCCGAAAAACGGCAACAGCGCATAGCGGTCCGGATGGTCACCGGCGCAACCGCTGTGGTCCCCAAACGACGACTACCTCAGTCCACTTCACCCCTCCGCCGCCCCACACCGAACCACTCTTTCAGGGTTATTGTGCGGTTCGGCCCCCGGTGGACACCCCCAGGGAACGTCTCACACCAGACGAGTGTAACCCCTATATTTTCGTGGTAGAGAACGAAACAAATTCTATATCAAGAGATATCTTCTGTACTAATAACAAACTGTAAAATCATCATGTCCATCTGTTTGAGGACGATAATCTGCAAACCTACTACATGAATTTTCCTGGTGTTTTCACAGGTAATTTGAGCTTAGCTTGGGGCAACGTATCAGCTTTATTTCATCATAATAGAATCACGGAAAAAATATGACAATTTAAAATTTTATCAAAAATTGTCTGCTCAGCCTACAGTTAGTAGCACTGATTTTTGATCCTCACAGCGTAGTTCACCAAAGAACCACTAGATGGCTAGTTACATTTCTAGTACACCAAAGTGCCAATACATGGCGTTGTCAGCGTTTTATTCAGTGGCAGATGAATTTTTGGAAGTTTACAGAATTAAGTGCCGCAATCTTATCTTCACGAATACAAACTAACCGCCAACTTATTTGAGTAGCATATACAGAGTTACTGATGTTGCTTTCTGTATTAAAAGCTTAACGATAAAGCTTTGCGTCTTTATTTATACCCTTTGCTAGAAAAAACGAATTTATCAAGTTTTTTGTGGTTCTGGTGCCTACTTACTACATGTTTACTTAGTTTTGTTTACAAATAAAATTGCGTAGAAAATGATGATGTCTTTCTGAATGAAACAAAATGACTAAAAGACTGAGGACTGTGGGGTCTCAAGAATCTAATGAAGATCGTGAGCCGACACCTGCTGCAGCTCCAGAACATCAGCTTTAACTTGCTCTTAGGAAACTCCTTCCGAAAGCGAGGCGCGACCCGTGATCGAGAGCGTCATGCATTATCTCGCTCCTCAGAACCCTTCACTGATGGAAGCTTAAAGTTACTTCTCTCCAACGCAACACCATTGAAGAAGCAATTTTGATCCGAAGTTGAGCAGGTTATTCCTAACAGTTTACCATTTCGCTTTGAATGTACACAATTCCTGTAGAGTTTAGGTTATGCCATGACCATACGCAAAGCGCAGGACAAGATGCTACATTTTGCTGGTGCGGACCTCATTGTCAGTGTCAGTCGCTTTTCACGTGGCGAACTTTACACAGGTTGCTGTCTCACATGTTGGTGAAGCAGACACTTCATTCACGTCTCCAGTCACAGTACTTCAAACGTTTTGTACAAACATGATTTATAAGTCAAAAATAAATTCCACCCATAAGATGTCTTGGGCACAGCTATGAATGAATATCTGGGCAAAGCTAGGTATCTCAGCTAGTTTAAATTGTATTATTGTCTACACCATCAAGAAACAACGGAGATGTAAACTTGTCTAAGGAAATCCGTATTCACATGGGTAGGAGGGGAACCATAAATTCAGTTCCGTTTACAGATGCACTTCAAAGAAGTATTCAACTATTGCTGGTTCACTAACACAAACGGTGCCTCAAGGAGGTCCAGAGGGAATTAAATAGTGCAAGGCGGGTTCCCACGTAATAGGGGGGAGGGAGGGGGGAGAATATTTACTTCAGTAATATAGTTTAACGGTTTATTAATTTTTTTGACGAGAGGATATCTTTACCCATTTACCATCGCCTCAATTACCAGCAAGACTTCCGTAAACTTCGGTCATGCTGGTAAACAGCACATGGACCACATGGACGATGCCCACCAAAAAACTCAGTCACTCGAAAGATTACAAAACTGGCAGCATTTCATCTACACAGCCCGGTGCAGTACTAATGGAACCAGGGGAAAAAAGACCTGGGTGATTATCTACGTTAAAATGAATATGAATTACATTCACAAACACGTGGTGTTAGGACGTCAGTCACGGATCGAGTAATGAATTTACATTACTTTCATAGAATAGTGTAGTTCAAACTGTTCACGGTGCATCAGCGAACGTAGCGGTTGATGCTTCAGCTAAAAAATGGTTCAAATGGCACTAAGCATTATGTAACTTAACATCTGAGGTCATCAGTCCCCTAGACTTAGAACTACTTTAGCCTAACTAACCTAAGGGCTCAGACACATCCATGCCCAAGGCACGATTCGAACCTGCGACCGTAACAGCCGCGTGGTTCCGGCTTCAGCTAAAACGATTTAACTGAATTATAAAACGTGGCTGGGAGTATATGGCCATTGGTCGCACTAATATATCTCATCACAACCTGACTTAAATGCGCGGATAAACTGATTAGCATATACGGTCGTTCAATAGAATGAAACTAGCAACAGGAACGACCTGAACTAGTACAAAGCCCGGAATCCTTAACGCAGGCCGGCCGATGTGGCCGAGCGGTTCTAGGCGCTTCAGTCTGAAACCACGTGACCGCTACGGTCGCAGGTTCGAATCCTGTCACGGGCATGGATGTGCGATGTCCTTAGGTTACTTAGGTTTAAGTGGTTCTAAGTTCTAGGGGACTGATGATCTCAGATGTTAAGTCCCATAGTGATCAGAGTCATTTGAACCATTTGAACCTTAACGCAGCAACATGAACAAACTAAAATTCAAAAACCTGCTCTCACAACTGAAACTTACACCAAATCGATTAAGTAAATCAATATGCTACATCTGAACTACTTCATTGCAATACAACTGAGTCTAATTATTAACACAATCAATCTGATTCTGATATACAAAGGCGTTGTTCAACAGCACAAAGCGGAGCGTGACAGAATCGTGCTTTACTCACCACGTCCAGGGCACCGTTGTCGCCTCCGTTTGGTGCCCCAGCCAGGGTAACCTACACGGGGGAAGAGGAGTGAAAGCCGTGGCTGCCTCTACCTGCGCTTTTCATAAGGTTAGGTGACCATACTGTGTCCCAAAGCAACATCTCTGAAACTTCCCTTAAGACTGAAAGAAGTTAAGTTGGCGCACCAAGTCTAAGGCACTACACTAGTATCTAGCTCGGAGAGTATTTGAAGAGTACTAGCAAACACAGCTATTCAGTTAACTATCATATAAGATGGTCATGGAAGGAGAAAAGCGGACTGCAATGAGCAAAGAAATAAAGATACATCAAAGCATATTCCTTCGCCATAGGCTGGACAATCAAGTTGCAGCGATAAAGAAATTTGAAAGCAATTTACTGCTGACAACAAGTTGTGGCACAGGTTGCACATCAAAAACCATGTGAGCGGGACACACTCTCCCCTAGCAAGATTTGTAGATTTTCAGATGTTTCTGATTTTTTTAAAATTATATTTTATATGCCATAGTTAAACATCTGTCTGTAATTTACACAGTCGGTTCTTGTTCCTCTGTTAGAAATGGGTGTTACTATCGCTTTCTTGCTTTCCATTGGTATTTTCATTTGCTGCCAGCATTAATGTAAAAATCCAAAAGTCCATATTTTGTTTCCTCTAATTGGTATTCAAAGAAAACGATAGTTGGATTATCAGTTTCAGAAGCTTTTCTGTTTTTACAGCTTCGTAAGGCCTCTTGAAATTTCCTTAAATTCTATGTTATTAATTTTCGAAAGACATCTGTTCATTTCTCGTACTTTCTCATTCTCCTCTCCTTCCTCTTCTTCCGGCGACAAATTTTTACACAACTCTGTCGAGTCTGCTCTGTTTAGAAGATGTAAGATTTCCACTGATGTGTCCACCGCTAGCGGGCACAATTAAACAGCTCAGCTATAGGGACAAACAAAAGTTTATTGAACACATTTTCCAGAAAAACATTCTGCACAGTGAAACAAAACATAGGACTGTTCTTCAATGAGTGACACAAAATGAGACTAGTCCTTCAGTACATGAAACGAAATACATGGTGGTTAATAAATAACAGATAAATAACAGAGTCACTTAAACTTTCAGAATTACAAATAAATAAGGTGCGTTATACCTGAAGGAGTCCCACATGCTTTACTGCACAAGATTTTAAAGTCGTATGAACTTTGCCCTCCGCACATGAACCATGGACCTTGCCGTTGATGGGGAGGCTTGCGTGCCTCAACGATACAGATAGCCGTACCGTAGGTGCAACCACAACGGAGGGGTATCTGTTGAGAGACCAGACAAACGTGTGGTTCCTGAAGAGGGGCCGCAGCCTTTTCAGTAGTTGCAAGGGCAACAGTCTGCATGATTGACTGATCTGGCCTTGTAACAATAACCAAAACGGGCTTGCTGTGCTGGTACTGCGAACGGCTGAAAGCAAGGGGAAACTACGGCCGTAATTTTTCCCGAGGGTATGCAGCTTTACTGTATGATTAAATGATGATGGCGTCCTCTTGGGTAAAATATTCCAGAGGTAAAATAGTCCCACATTCGGATCTCCGGGCGGGGACTACTCAAGAAGATGTCATTATCAGGAGAAAGAAAACTGGCGTTCTACGGATCGGAGCGTGGAATGTCAGATCACTTAATCGGGCAGCTAGATTAGAAAATTTAAAAAGGGAAATGGATAGGTTAAAGTTAGATATAGTGGGAATTAGTGAAGTTCGGTGGCAGGAGGAACAACACTTCTGGTCAGGTGACTACAGGGTTATAAACACAAAATCAAATAGGGGTAAAGCACGAGTAGGTTTAATAATGAATAGGAAAATAGGAGTGCGGGTAAGCTACTACAAACAGCGTAGTGAACGCATTATTGAGGCCAAGATAGATTCGAAGCCCACACCTACTACAGTAGTACAAGTTTATATGCCAACTAGCTCTGCAGATGACGAAGAAATTGATGAAATGTATGATGAAATAAAAGTAATTATTCAAATAATGAAGGGTGACGAAAATTTAATAGTCATGGGTGACTGGAATTCGGTAGTAGGAAAAGGGAGAGAAGGAAACTTAGTAGGTGAATATGGATTGGGGCTAAGAAATGAAAGAGGAAGCCGCCTGGTAGAATTCTGCACAGAGTACAACTTAATCATAGCTAACACTTGGTTTAAGAATCATGAAAGAAGGTTGTATACATGGAAGAACCCTGGAGATACTAAAAGGTATCAGATAGATTATATAATGGTAAGACAGAGATTTAGGAACCAGGTTTCAAATTGTAAGACATTTCCAGGGGCAAATGTGGACTCTGACCACAATCTGTTGGTTATGACTTAAGGAGATGGGACCTGGATAAACTGAAAGAACCAGAGGTTGTACAGAGTTTCAGGGAGAGCATAAGGGAACAATTGACAGGAATGGGGGAAAGAAATACAGTAGAGGAAGAATGGGTAGCTTTGAGGGATGAAGTAGTGAAGGCAGCATAGGATCAAGTGGGTAAAAAGACGAGGGCTAGTAGAAATCCTTGGGTAACAGAAGAAATATTGAATTTAATTGATGAAAGGAGAAAATATAAAAATGCAGTAAATGATACAGGCAAAAAGGAATACAAACGTCCCAGAAATGAGATCGACAGGAAGTGCAAAATTGCTAAGCAGGGATGGCTAGAAGACAAATGTAAGGATGTAGATGCTTATCTCACTAGGGGTAAGAGAAAAATTAAAGAGACCTTTGGAGATAAGAGAACCACTTGTATGAATATCAAGAGCTCAGTTGGAAACCCAGTTCTAAGCAAAGAAGGGAAAGCAGAAAGGTGGAGGGAGTATATAGAGGGTCTATACAAGGGCGATGAACTTGAGGACAATATTATGGAAATGGAAGTGGATGGAGATGAAGATGAAATGGGAGATACGATACTGCGTGAAGAGTTTGACAGAGCACTGAAAGACCTGAGTCGAAACAAAGCCCCCGGACTAGACAACATTCCATTAGAACTAGTGACAGCCTTGGGAGAGTCAGTCCTGACAAAACTCTACCGTCTCTTGAGCAAGATGTATGAAACAAGCGAAATACCCTCAAACTTCAAGAAGAATATATTAATTCCAATCCCAAAGAAAGCAGGTGTTGACAGATGTGAAAATTGCCGAACTATCAGTTTAATAAGCCACAGCTGCAAAATACTAACACGAATTCTTTACAAACGAATGGAAAAACTAGTAGAAGCCGACCTCGGGGAAGATCGGTTTGGATTCCGTAGAAATACTGGAACACGTGAGGCAATACTGACCTTACGACTTATTTTAGAAGAAAGATCAAGGAAAGGCAAACCTACGTTCCTAGCATTTGTAGACTTAGAGAAAGCTTTTGACAATGTTAACTGGAATACTCTCTTTCAAATTCGGAAGGTGACAGGGTAAAATACAGGGAGCGAAAGGCTATTTACAATTTGTACAGAAACCAGATGGCAGTTATAAGAGTCGAGGAACATGAAAGGGAAGCAGTTGTTGGGAATGGAGTAAGACAGCGTTGTAGCCTCTCCCCGATGTTATTCAATCTGTATATTGAGCAAGCAGTTACGGAAACAAGAGAAAAATTCGGAGTAAGTATTAAAATCCATGGAGAAGAAATAAAAACTTTGAGGTTCGCCGATGACATTGTAATTCTGTCAGAGATAGCAAAGGACTTGGAAGAGCAGTTGAATGGAATGGATAGCGTCTTGAAAGGAGGATATAAGATGAATATCAACAAAAGCAAAACGAGGATAATGGAATGTAGTCGAATTAAGTCGGGTGATGCTGAGGGAATTAGATTAGGAAATGAGACACTTAAAGTAGTAAAGGAGTTTTGCTATTTGGGGAGCAAAATAACTGATGATGGTCGAAGTAGAGAGGATATAAAATGTAGACTGGCAATGGCAAGGAAAGCGTTTCTGAAGAAGAGAAATTTGTTAACATCGAGTATAGATTTAAGTGTCAGGAAGTAATTTCTGAAAGTATATGTATGGATTGTAGCCATGTATGGCAGTGAAACATGGACGATAAATAGTTTGGACAAGAAGAGTATAGAAGCTTTCGAAATGTGGTGCTACAGAAGAATGCTGAAGATTAGATGGGTAGATCACATAACTAATGAGGAAGTATTGAATAGGATTGGGGAGAAGAGAAGTTTGTGGCACAACTTGACTAGAAGAAGGGATCGGTTGGTAGGACATGTGTTGAGGCATCAAGGGATCACCAATTTAGTATTGGAGGGCAGCGTGGAGGGTAAAAATCGTAGAGGGAGACCAAGGGATGAATACACTAAGCAGATTCAGAAGGATGTAGGTTGCAGTAGGTACTGGGAGACGAAGAAGCTGGCACAGGATAGAGTAGCATGGAGAGTTGCATCAAACCAGTCTCAGGACTGAAGACCACAACAACAACAACATGAACTTTGCGTTAACAACAATGAATTAAGTATCTGTTTAAGTATCTGTTTAAAATCAAAGTCCAATTCCAAGAACTTTTGAGACCCGGCAGCAATGTAATATCTAAGTCCGACAAGGATAGAAGCTTTCAGTCTGACAATATGTTGTCAGCTGGAAGAACAACAGTGCAGTTGTACCAAGTCTCAACGAGCACGTCGCTTACCACTTAGAGTTCCAGCTGAGCAGCCAGCGTTCTCTCGAGAAGTCGATTTCCCAATTCTTGGCGCGGCGTAGTGGAGCTCTTCAATTTGCTGGCTGTGACGGAACTCCTATCTGAAGTTCGTAAACCGGCCTTAATAGTCAACTCGCGGTGGATACGTCAGGACCTGTTTTCGTCACGTGACACGGCGGATGCACGTAGAGGTGCGGTTTCTCAGTTACTTCTACTGTCGCCGTGTGCGCCACCTGGTCACTGTCAGTTTGGCTTTAGGACAGAAAAGGCACAAGAGAGCAGTTCTGACGTCGCGGTTGATAATGGAAACAAGACTAAAGAAAAATCATACACGTTCATAGGATTTGACAACGTGGAAAAAGCGTAAGACAGTGCCAAATGGAGCAAGATGTTTAAAAAATCTGAGAATAATGGGGATAAGTCATAGGGAAAGATGAGTGACATACAATACGTACAAGAGGTAAGAGGGAGCAATGAGAGTGGAAGACCAAGAACAAAGTGTTCGGATTGAAAAGGATGTACATTGAGCAATGACGGAAATAAAAGGAAGGTTCAACAGTGGGATTAAGATCCAAGGCGAAAAAATATCAATGACAAGATTCGCAGATGACATCGCTACCCTCAGTGACAGCGAAGAAGTATTACGGAATGTGCTGAATGAAATGAAAAGTCTAATGAGTACAGATTATGGATTAAGAGTAAATCGAAGAAAGACGAAAGTAATGAGAAGTAGCAGAAATGAGAACAGCGAGAAACTTAACATCGGACCTGCGGATCATGAAGCAGATGAAGTTAAGTAATTCTGCTACCTAGGCAGTAAAGTAATCCGTGATGGACGGAGTAAAGACATAAAAAACAGACGAACACTGGCAACTAAGGGACACCTGTCCAAGAGAAGTCTGCTAGATCGTAGGGTTCAAGTATGACAGACACCCTACGAGAGCCATGGACCCAAGGCACTGTACAAGCTGGTCGTGGCTCCATAATGGTCTTGTTTGTGCTTACGTGGAATGGACTGGGTCCTTTGGTCCAACTGAACCGATCATCGACTTGAAATGTTATTTCGGGCTATGTGGTGTGACCATTTTTAGCCATTCATTGACTTCATGTTCCCAAACAACTATGGAATTTTTAAGGATGACGTTTGAAGGGCATTCTGGATAATTTGAGCGAACGATTGGCTGACATGAAACTTAATCGACAGGTCACTTTATGCACAAAATCCTGCACCGGCAACACTTTCGCAGCTTTGGAAGGGTATAGAGGTAGCGTAGCTTACTATTTCTGCAAGGACTTCTAACTTCTTGTGGAGTCCATTCGGGGTAATAGGAGCTCCGACACGGTATTAGGAGGTATCCCATTACTTTTGCCATGCTGTCCTGAACTACGTCGATACAGAGGGTATTCAACTGTTCCCTGGCTAGCACTTTCTCTGGATCTCTCACCCACTGAAAACATAATGCCTGCCACGCCGCCTGTTCGCAGCCACTACTATTGATGAACTCTGTCACAGAGCTGAAGCAGCGTAGAACGACGTACTCATTGTGTCTCAGTTCCATTAGGACTGCCAAAATGAAATTCCAAGCTGAAATTGTACCGCGTGGCGAATTGTGGTGTTACGACCCTTGAAGGTTCAACAACAGTCGCGAAGAACAGCAACCGCCCCGGCTGCGAATGTAACAGCACGAATCTGACACTCGTCAGAAAAGGACGATGGAACAGCAAGACAACATCAAGTTTGTGTTAAGTTCTTTGTTTGCCGGCGAGAATGCCTAGAGCCAGGGTCGTGGTCGTTCCTTCACGTCAACGACCCAGCCCACCAAGAGAGATCGTGTGCGAGATTTTGGCCAGTAAACGGATCATACTGCTGGATCACCCAGTCGACTTATGGTTATTCCCCCGAATGTAGTTATCAGTGATAACACACCGTTCCGCACATCCGAGAAAATTGTACTGCAGTACTAAATGATATTACAATAAAGGACTGTAGTGATTTATAAAACTTTGAACATAGCTGCTAAGGTTCAGTGACCGTGTCAGAATTATATTAGAACAAATAAGCCCTCGGTCACAAATATTACGTCAAAATTGACCAGGTTTCGACGCTACTATGAGCGTCGTCTTCAGAATAAAACTAACTGTTCTAAAACATATAAGGTATATAATACATTAATAAAATTAAAGTTTGTACTGACTGGAAAGAGATGCAGTACTTACAAGTCACACTTTAAAAAGTCTTGTTGCAACCATTGTTCACTCAAGTGCGAGTAGCCTTTAGCGGCTCGCCATCTTATTTACAACTATTCATGACGTCGCCTTTCCGGCTTAGATTTTTTAAAATGTGACTTGTAAGTACTGCATCTCTTTCCAGTCAGTACAAATTTTAATTTTATTAATGCATTATATACCTAATATGTTTTAGAACAGTTCGTTTAATTCTGAAGACGACGCTCATAGTAGCGTCGAAACCTGACCAATTTTGACTTAATATTTGTGACCGAGGGCTTATTTGTTCTAATATAAGACTGCAGTGATTGGTTCAATACACTTTTAAAGAGATTTCAGCTGTTTGTTAATTCACGGGGAGACTAGTTCGAATAAGTAGAGTGATTTTGTGAACGTAATCCATGACTTATTTTCCTAGCCTTAGGCCAATCAACCGCACTTTGTCTCGATACCAGCCGGGTAAGAGCCACTGTAGACGCCAGATTCGGCGGCTGTGTGTGCTAAATTTTGCACCCAGTATACACCCAAATCACGAACAAGTTTAATGTGCCATGCTATCTAAGGACAGTATGGGAATGTTACGTTACTTGCTATCCCTTCAGTTGCTGCAATTGTAATAGCCTCCACGGTATTGCCAGAATGAGTCCAGACGTCATATGGCGTCTGAGGAAGCATGCAGAACTGCGCTCAGCTGGAAGAAGCCGAGCCGTGCCGTGGCCTGACAGGCGGCACCTGAGGAGGAGTCCTCCGTCAAGGCAGGAAACGCCGCCAGGAGGCGCGCCGCTCGCTTATCGGAAACTCTGGCGGTTTCCGTCCAACTCGGCTGGGCTGAGCAGCTTGCGGGCGCCTCCCCAGCAACAGCGGCAGCGGCTGTGCGCAGACCGCGGAATGCCGCCAACACCTGCTACCGGGCCGAGGGCCTGCATGCCGTCACCCAGCCGCTGTCACAAGTTCCTCATCACGCCCGACTTTTCATTTACACCGGAAGATCGGCGTGAGTGGGAAAGGGGACACATACCAGAGCCTTTAGAGTCAAAACAGCCAGCACTGCTCGAAGCCAATATATCCTGCATATGCTACATACACCGCTGAAATGGCAGAAAGCGCTTAGTAGCGCTAGAAAAGCGGATTTGGAAAAGACTAACGAGGACCAACAGGCCAGGAAAGAAAGTAATGAACAGAATCTTAAAGAAATCAATCATCAGAGAAACCTCAGGGCAACTGTGAAACGCCGGCCGCTGTGGCCGAACGGTTCTAGGCGCTTCAGTCCGGAACCGTGCTGCTGCAACGGTCGCAGATTCGAATCCTGCCTCGGGCATGCATGTGTGTGATGTCCTTATGTTAGTTAGGCTAAAGTACTTCTAAGTCTAGGGGACTGATGACCTCAGATGTTAAGTCCCACAGTGCTTTTCGTATGTTAGACGCAATGAACTTTCTAACACATTTTGGGAGGTAAAATTCGGAAAAGAAATCGAAGAGAACCTAAAGAAGGAAACAAGTCACAGGTAAGTGGGAAGTAACAAAGTGCTAAAATTATCAAGACATGAATAGGACGGCACAGAATAGGGGAGAATGGTTACAGCTAGGAGGATAGAGTTCAGAAGAATACGATGATGATACTGATGCTACAAATCTGAAAGTACGTTATTACTCGTAGAGGCTCAGTTCTTCTCAAAGATGTGATTCGTTTCATTGGACTCACTTTCTCAAAACCCCGCCCTGAATCTCATCGACAGTCTTGGGCTTTAGTTACAGATTTGTTCATGAACCATATCAATTCCAACAATACGCAACACTAAGCGCTCATCAGTCTCCAGAGAAACTGCTATCATTACCAGATTCAGACTGAGAACTCAGAGAGATTCTTTCGGTAAGCTAAATAGTGGTAAACATACCAACAAGACGCCCTGCTGGACCCACATCCTTATAAACTACACATACTAGGGCTATTCGGAAAGTGTGGAACGATCGGTAGCGAAATGGAAACCACTGTGAAAATCCGACGAGGCTTTTCACAGACTTTGGCAAGTGTCTCTAGCGTGCCCGTCCATCGCATCAAGACGCTCTTTTTAGTTGTGAGCGGAGTGTGAGCGAGTAAAGGTGTCTGGATCACCAATGTCTCCCGCCAAATAGGAGAGCCCGCTGAGAGGCTTCGCCTTAATGAATGTAGCCCACCTAACACAACTGCCACGCACTTCCTTCTTCATGGCAATTCTCAACCACACTCTGCAGGGGCAGTGCAGACGCTCCTGCAGCCTTTTCGATGGGAAGTGTTCGATTACTCACAACACAGCCCTACTAGCCGAACGGCTCTCGTATTAGGTAGCTGCTAATTTAAGACGTCAGGACGTCAAAGCACACCGCTTTTAGCTTTGAGACAGTTGTTTTGGTGCCCCCTCCTCCCCTCTCAAGGCAAAGCGTTGACGCAGACAGACAGAGCGTCACACTAGAGAGCGAAGTAACTCTCACTTAAGCCCAACTGTTCTGGTGAGGTGTCCGAAGACTTTTGGTACACACTTGGTTTTAATGAGGCAAGAATGAATCCCTGCTAAAAATTACCACTGCTTAGACATTATGTCACTGAATGTGAATGTAAGTCATTGGTGAATTATTTGTGGTTCTATATTAAAAAATAAATCAAATATCTGATTTCAAAAGTTCTAGGCAATACCTCTGTGATTGTTTAGCCGTGTCGACTACTTATTTTATTGCAATATCTTTTATAATTACGAGTAACGGGGTTTGAAATGTTGTGTTACAGAAGGATGATGATAATTCTTCCTTGTTTATACCCTGATAGCGGCGTTTTTTTGTGCTGTTTATAAGCAAGGCGGGACGCCGCCATCAGCTGCATTCTTTGAAGTATATTTTTCATATGGCATTCCTTAATGAGAATTAAATGGCTTATTATGTTCCCCAGCATCCTCTTTGTTTCCAGAGACTAACTCATTACGTTTTACTAGGGGCTCAGTGCCTGAAATACAGTCCTGATCGTTTCATACCTCGTTCAGGAGGTGACGACTAGCCCTCAGCTACATCAGTCGTACGTTCTGATATTACAGTGATCTACTTCACAAATGACATGAAACTGAATGAATCTCCTATTCAGTGCATAATTCAGACCATATGAGACGAAGCTCACGCCGTAACATTCGTAACATTGAAGAAAGGGGAAGAACGAGATCCAGCAGTCATACATGGTAAGGGTCATATATCGTAGACACTGCAACAGTTCTGGTTGTTTATGTTAACGTCGCTATTCTAGTGAAAAACGTGTTTCGTAATGACTAACTATACTACGATCTTTATGGATTTCTCGTGTGATAAAATGCCGAGATATACGAGTCGCGCTCAATAAGTAATGCAACACTTTTTTTCTGAAAGCAGGTGGTTTTATTTACGATTCTAATACACTATATGATTCACCACTCTTTTTCCAACAAAACACAGGTTCGCAGGAGAGCTTCTGTGAAGTTTGGAAAGTAGGAGACGAGGTACTGGCGGAAGTAAAGCTGTGAGGACGGGGGCATGAGTCGTGCTTGGGTAGCTCAGATGGTAGAGCACTTGCCCGCGAAAGGCAAAATTCCCGAGTTCGAGTCTCGGTCCGGCACACAGTTTTAATGTGCCAGGAAGTTTCGTATCAGCGCACACTCCGCTGCAGAGTGGGACTCTCATTCTGAAAACCCAGTTTCTCAACATTATCTCCATTCAATTCGATAACTGGTCAAGAAAAAAGGGTATTGCATTACTAGTCGAAAGCCCCTCATGTCACGACAATAGTTTGGAAAACGAAACTCTTTTTGTTATCGTCTTGTACCAGATATAATAACGTAACAGGTCCGACCGTAGAAAGGGGATCTGCGTATTCTTCTGTGGTCTACTGGTGGAGTAAAATTCCTGCCGACGACAGTCACTCAGTGTTGAGGCTGTAGGCAACAAAAAGCTCTCACGACTGGCGATGAGCTAACTGCGGACGTCCTTCGACTCCATTTTTAAGTATTCGTCTGTGTGGCGGGAGACCAATGGCAGCCCCTCCCTCGCCCCCGCCCCCTCGCTCCCATGACCTACGTGATTACAAGTGGCGTTACACCACGTAAAACTTGAGTGATTCTGTTCAGCACTGCAGATCACCTTAAGCACCGCAAAGCAAAGCTCCGAGTTCTGGTCCTAGACGGGCCAATCAAGGCCGACCGACCGCCGCGTCATCCTCTGCCAATGGGGTCGTGAGGACGGGGTACGGAGGTACATGTGGTCGGCACATCGATCTCCTGATCGTTATCGGTTTTCTTGACATTATAGCCGCTGCTCTTCTATCAAACAGTTCAACGCGGCTGAGTGCAACATGGTAGTATCAGGAATCGAACCATGATCTTCCACAAAACAACCATACTCACATAACACTGAGCTTCAAAAGTGGACTGCTGTGACAATCGACACTCATGCTATAACGGACACTCGTCTTGTCATAAGAAGTTAAGTCAAAGTGGCATTAGATGGTTGGTTGGTTGATTTGGAGAAGGAGCCAAACAGTGAGGTCATCAGTCCAACCGGATTATAGAAGGATGAGGAAGGAAGTCGGCCGTCCCCTTCAACAGGAACCATCTGAGCATTTACCGGAAGCGATTTAGGAAAATCACAAAAACCTAAATCAGTATGGTCGGGCGAGGGTTTGAACCGTCGTCCTCCCGAATGCGACTCCAGTATGCTAACCATTGCGCTGCCCGGCCCCGGTAGCTGAGTGGTCAGCGCGACAGACTGTCAATCCTAAGGGCCCGGGTTCGATTTCCGGCTGGGTCGGAGATTTTTCTCTGCTCAGGGACTGGGTGTTGTGTTGTCCTAATCATCATTATTTCATCCCCATCGACGCGCAAGTCGCCGAAGTGGCGTCAAATCGAAAGACTTGCACCAGGCGAACGGTCTACCCGACGGGAGGCCCTCGTCACACGACATTTAATTTACCATTGCGCTATCTTGCCCTGACTGTCATTCGAACTAGAGACAGTAATTATCTGTTGTGGTTGTGATCTTCTGCATTATCTCTGCATAACTACCACAACTATAATCCTTTGAGCCTCGTCGGTGTATGTCAATGTTTATTTCCCTCTACAGTTTTTATCCCGATTAAATTTCCTCCATTACCAACTTGACGACTCTATGATGTCTGAGGATGTGTTCTGTCAACTAACCCTTCTATTAGTCAGGTTGAAGCATTATTTTCTTTCTTCGTCAAATAGATTCAATATCTTGTCATTAGCTACTTGATCTACACATATAATCTCTGGAGCACCATGTTTCACTGCTCTTTTCTTGGCTGATCCGTTTATCACTCGCATTTCGACTATCGCTCTCCGGATAAATATGTTGAGAAAATATTTCGTGACATTTGGGATATTAACAAACTTCTCTTTCTCAGAAGTGTTTTTCTTGCTATTGCCAGACTTAATCATATACACTTTGTATTTCGGTTATCATCTGTTACTATGCTTCCCAAATAGCAAAATTCGTCTACTCCTGCTTTCTCTCATATACTCATGGCCGCATGGTGTGTCTATTGTACTCAAAAAGTTAGGAATATGTATGTGCGTCTCAGTAGTAAGTTATAAAATTTGGCACAATTAAGTAACCAGAGAAAAAAAAAAAAAACGAGGCAAACAACAGTGACAAACTGATTGAGGTGACCCACACACGCTTCGCTGATTATATTTTGTGATGGAGTTTGAGGAGCAATATCGCTGTGTTCTCCTGTACACGAAACAACAACGGAATGAAAAAGTAATGAATCACAAACAAACACATTCACACATATATGAATGTGAATAAAATAGCAGAAAACATGAAAGTGTTTCCAAACTACGTTGGAAATTGAGCATACTCCTCTGACATTACAGTGGTTCATGACAACAAACACGGTTTTAAATATTTTTTTATTCACATTAGGTTTTAAGTATGTTGGGCGTGTCATTCCTTTACGTTGTTGTGTAAAAGGCAGCCTTCCTTAGCCCGGAGATTAGCACTTGTCTGACATTAGTTGCCCCATTTGATACGGACCCCGAGTACACCTCAACTCCCGATGTCTGCTGCCGACCCCAACAGGTTTTGTGCTTTGTTTGTGGCTGCTGATATGACCCAGTCACTGCTCACAGGCAACCTTCCGTCTCTCAACAAAAACAACTTCTTCGACGTAATGTACTCCACTCTGTTTCCGTTGACAAACACTTCGACTGGTAGCTTTTTACATCCATCTTTCTTGATAAAATATATTGCTCTATATATATTAAAATTCAGGGAGAAGGAATAAAATGTTTGAGGTTTGCCAATGAGACGGTAATCCAATCAGTGACAGCAAATGAGATATGTAGACCAGCTTAACGGGTGTTAATTAGTTAGTTGTACATTCATCCAAAGATCGTTTAGAAAATACTAATTAGACGTGTTAGATTACTTGAAAAACGAAACACTTAATCACGCCTACAATAATACATTTATGCTATTACTTTGTACTACATCACTAGTTACTGTTATCATTCCGCAGAAACACATACATACACACACAGACACACACACACACACACACACACACACACACACACACACACACACACTAACACACACGCACACAAACAGAAACAAACAAACTTACACTTTCGGCTGGCATCATAACCTTGTGGATACACGCATTCTGTTGAACTGTTAGTATTATCTCCATGGCCCACCCGATCAAGATAAGTCGGCAACACAATGAGTGACGTGGTGAATTCAAGAAATTGAAGAGAGTTTAAAATTGTGCACCACACATCCTGGGGATAAGATTTTGCACTTAGATGCATTAAACTATGACAGTTTACTGTAGAATGACAGTCATTTACTATTAGATACTAGTAACGTTTTGCCATTCCAAGCTCTGTTTTTAACACCCAACGCAAACGGAGGGGTGACGTAAGTTTAAAGTGTGTGCCTGTGTGTTTCCATGCACCATCGTAGCCCCCAAACGAAAGGTCCGATTTTAATACAGGTTTTTTATTAGAAAGATGGTTTGATCAGGAGTTTTCTTAGCTATGTTCCATGGACATTTGTTCAATCATTTAAATTTCATCAACTAAGTAAAAATGTTTTCCGCTAGCGCGATGTCTTGATATACGTTATGGAATACATAAGAGCTTCATCAAGTTAAGTAGTACCACATAGTAGAGCACAAAAAAGATCTAAATTAAATTCCGCAAGAACATATATTTATCTTGCGCGGTTGACCAACAATGATGATTTTTGTCATTTGAAGTCGCCCGTTTCAGCAACTACAAAGCAGAAAGTGGTTGATGGTGACTCAATTGTTAAAGATAAACATATGCTCTCGCAAGACTTTACTGTATTTCTTTTTGAGGTCTACAATTCGGTACTAAATTAAATTATTTTGCTCGAATAGTCTAGGTAGCCTGTAGCAAAAAAGATCAATGGCAGCCCACTTTCTTCCAACTTCATTCACAATTATTAACGCTGCTTTTGCATATGTTCCCTAAATCAGCTAAGTACATACTAAAACAAAGTCAATGAACGTATGTGTGAATTTAAAAAAAAAGGAACTACGTAAATCTAATAAGTGAAAAATATTCGCGTCGCAGTTTCGTGTTCCGCCCCGGAATCTATTTGTGTGAATGTGGGAACAGACTGTCGATCGTTCCGTAATACTAGTAAAAAAGAAACCTCAAAAAAGTAAATAGCCAATATGTATTGCTCCATTAATATAAGTAGTAATATTTTGCGTCGGGTGACGGGTAATCAAATAAAATAAAAACAATAATTACCTCCAGAAATCATACAGCATGAAATTGAAATACAAGTAAGCTACCTATCCAATACAGGTAAATACCAAAACAACAATATCTAATCGTTGAGCCTAAGTCTTCATTAATTTACTCCGAAAAATTCGCACTACAGACACAACCATCAAGGACGCGTGCCCTCACGCGATTGCCTGTGCGGGTCGCTACACTTATTCATGCTCTACACACCATGTAACTTGCACCGTGCGAATTGTGCTGTCTGTTTAATGAAGAGTGAGTTAGTACGCTATCATCAAACCGCTGCACGACACAGGCCTCGTAAGGTACACTAATGCATGAAACTAAGTTCGCATGTAATTATAGAAAAATATGTTGCAAAGTAAATAGGTAAGTCTGTTCTGTAGCTACGTAAGACTAATTGAAGACAGACTGATTTTCATATATTACATATGAAGTAATTACAACTTAAATAGCTATTCTGAGGTGTGGATGCTGGACGGTCACGACTGTAAGAGATGATGTCAAACAGAAAAAGCTTATAACCAGCAATAACGAAAGTATGCTGTTCCAGAAAGAATAGCTGCTGTTAATTTTTTGTTTACTTAGAGCGGTCCCGTCGACGCGACGACGCTCCCGTCAAATTATTACTTCTTTTCTTAAACTCTAAAGGCAATAAAATGTTTTTTTTTTTTTACTTTTCGAATTTATTTGTGTCGGCTTTTTTAAATTATTAATTTACGTTTTATACCCAAATAACCCCAGAATTTTTAATATAAGTTATTTAAGGCGTGCACGCCAACAAACGTTTTGAATATTTGAAATGTATTTGTTTGTTCTATCTCTGTGGGCAATTTACTGTATAATTTTATTCCTTTCTATATATGCTATTTTGTGTTTTTTGTTTGTTTACTTTTTGGTAAATGTAAGTTTAATGTGACTCTTATCTCCTGCCCACGAATGCCTCCTTTCGTGAGACAATGTCTTCAGAAGAGGTTGTAAGATGGATGTGGATAAAAGTAAAACAATGATAATCGAATGTAGTTGAATTAAATTTGATGATGGCGAGGGAAACAAGTTATTATGCCAGACATTCTGTTTTGCTATTTGGGTAGCAAAATAGGTGATGGTGGTAGAACTAGAATGGTTATAAAATACAGACTAGCAATAGGATGAAAATAGCTTCGTAAAAAGGTAATTTGTTGACAACGAATATAAATTTAATTAACTGGAAGTCTTTTTTGGAGGGTTTGTATGAAGTGTAGTCTTTTGCGAATGTGAAACGTGGACGATAAACAGTTGAAACAAGAGGAGAATAGACAGTTTGAAAATGTGGTGCTACAGGAGACTGTTGAGGATTTAATGGGTAAACTGAATAACTGCGGACAAGGTATGGAATCGAATTGGGTAAAGAGAAATCTGTAGCCAACTTAACTAAGGGAGGTGGCCGGTTGACAGACCAAATCCTGAGGAAACAAAGAACCATTACTTTGTTAATGGAGGAAAGTGTTTCAGGAGGGGTGCGAAAATGAAACAGCGAAATCAAGGGGTAAATACAGTAAGCAGGTTCAGAGCGATATAGGCTGCAGAGATGAGGAGGTTTTGCACATAGTGGACTAGTATGGAGAGCTGCAAGTTAATCTTAGAACTGAAAACAACACCGACTACAACACATTAATCCCTTGTAAGCTTCATATCCTTCGGACATGTTTTGCTTCTTTATATAAATGTATTATGATGGTCTTTATATATATACATATTGAATAAAGTGTGTGCATACCGTAGTTCGTAAGTAATTTACGTTTTTTTCATAAAGTTTTTCATAAAGTTCACCACCGTAATTTATTTATATAAAGAAACAAATCATTTTTGAAGGATATGAAGAGTATATCTTTCGAAAATGTTTTGTTTATTTATATAAATAAATTATCACGTTCTTATATATATCTATATATATAACGGTAGTGAAGACGGAGATGAAGATCATCGGTACGGCGGAACTGGCGGAAGAGGCAAGCATTATCAACAAGATAAAGCATATTGAAAAGCCCAGACACGTCTGTGTGGCAACCACCGGTACTCTGGCCAGCGTCTGTTCACCATGTGAGGTGCGGCTGAACACCAAGCTCCAGGAACTAACAATCCCTGGTTCTAACTACCCAGCATTAGCTGGAACTTAATTACAAGCAGTATGATTCGTACAAGTAAAATTAATATTACCCCAGGTGGCCAATCCACTCGCCCTGTGGCGACAACCAAGCTATCGGATTCTGGGGAGCTTGGGCTCGTACGACAGAGAAAGTCGGAGTTCTCTAGTAAACGTCCACGAAAGTCCCATACATTTATTGGCACTTTTAACATTCAGACACTAATTCAGACAGGCAAACTTCATAATCTTACAACAGAACTCAACAAACAGAAAATTCAAATCCTTGCTCTCCAAGAGACCAGATTCACTGATTCAGAAACAATAGACTACAACAATTACCGTATCTTTAAAAGTAAAACAGACAAGAAAATTGGCAAAGGAGCTGCAATATTTGGCATGGCTTTTATTGTAAATAAGGACACCCTTGACTCTGTTATAGACATGAATCAAATCAGTAACAGACTAATGACCATGCGAATCAAGCACACCAACAAAATATATACATTTATTAATGTTCATGCACCTACCAACATTGCCAACAAAAAAGAACCGGAGAAGACAGAAAAATTTTGGGAAAAACTCGAAACTGAAATGTCCAAAATTCCAAAGGAGGATGTAAAAATTCTTCTAGGGGATTTCAACGCGCAAATTGGCAAAGAGAGGAAATATAAAAAAACAGTCGGTAATTACCCTGCACACAAATTCACAAACAAGAACGGCATGAGACTCATTGAGTTATGTCAGCAAAACAACCTAAAAATCGTGACAACATCACTTCGAAAAGACCCCAAGAAACAAAAAACATGGAGATCACCAAACCTTCAGCTTGGTGAATTTCAAATAGACCATGTTGCGATCTCCTATGACTTCCAGAAAGAAATACACGACGTTCAAGTCCGCAGAGGGGCAAATATAGATTCTGACCACTACCTTACCAGAGTTAAAATTAAATTCACTCCAAAAAGGAAACGCCAAAGGAAATCACCACTAATTCCCAAATTTGACTTGAAAAATATCAAGGAATCAGAAATTACAGAAGCATGGGATAAACAACCAACAAACAACTGGAAAGATTTCCGAACGAAAATTATACAGAAAGCAAGAGATTTGATTCCGTTAAAGAAAATATCCAAGCATCCATGGTGGAATTCGAATTGTGATAACGCATTAGAAGAGAGACAACAAGCCTTTTTAAATTACAATTGTGACAAATCAGAAACCACACAACAAACATTTTTCAAAGTGAGAAAACAAACAGCTAAAATACTTAGACAAACTAAAAGAAAATACCTTAATGAACAGCTAAACACAATTGAAGAAAACTTTAAGAACCACAACACTCAAGATTTTTATAAAATATTCGCAAATCAAATCAAAGGATACACTCCACAAAATCTCTGCTTCCGGAAACAGAATGGAAAATTGGCACTAACTAACAAAGAAAATTGCCAAGAACTAGCTAAATATTTCTCACAACTCCTAAATTGCCCACAACCAAGTACAAGATTCCCCAGATTACAACCAGAACACACGAATGAGACTTCACTACCACCATCTCAAGAAGAAATTTATAGTCACATTAGAAAACTCAAAAATAATAAATCATCGGGAGAAGATGGAATTGTAGCTGAACTACTGAAAAACCTTGGTCCAAATTCGTTAAAAGAGATCACTAGCATCATCAAAGAAATTTGGCAGACAGAAAATATCCCAGAGGAGTGGAAGTGTGCACTAATTCACCCATTGCACAAAAAGGGAGAAAGATCAGACGTAAACAACTACAGAGGCATTTCACTTTTACCAGTTACCTACAAAATTCTATCTGCATGTCTCCTAAAGAGGGCACAAGAACAACTAGAACATACAATTTCAGACTACCAAGCAGGCTTTCGTCCTAATAGATCATGCCCGGAACAGATATTCAACCTTAAAACTATTTTAAAGATTAAAGCAATCAGGTCAAAACCAATAATCTGCACATTCGTTGATTTCAAAAAGGCATACGATTCCATAGACAGACAGTCTCTATGTCACATTCTCGAAGAACGAGGCCTAGACACTAAAACCCGAAAACTAATTGAACAAACACTAACAGAAACCAAACCAAAAATTAAATTCAGAGGGGAAATTTCGGAACCATTCTCAATTAAAACAGGAGTAAGACAAGGAGATGGGATCTCACCACTATTATTCAATATAGTTTTGGACAAAGTTATGAAAGAGTGGGAAGTAACACTAAGGAAACAAAGCTTTTGGAAGCCAATTGAACTAGGAAGAGGTAAAGGAAAATTGAACATCCCTTATTTAGCGTTTGCAGATGACTTGGCAATTATAACTGACAGTGAAGAAACAGCAGTAAAACAAATTGAGACACTTAAAGAATGTGCTGAGAAGGTTGGCCTGCAAATCTCCTTTGAGAAGACAGAATTCATCTGCTCAAAATTAGATATTTCGAAACTAAAAACAAAGTATGGTGAAATAACTAGAGTCAAGCACTTTAAGTATCTCGGTGAAGTTATTGAACCAACAGGACTTGAGAAAATAGCACAAAAAAACCGATTACAGAAAATCAAGAAAGTATTCGGACTTATTCAAAATATATATAACAAGAAATGTCTATCAAAAGGCACTAAAATCAGACACTACAACACAGTCATCAAACCAACAGTCACATATGCAAGTGAAACACTCTCCCTGAATAGAAAATTAGATTTACACGAAATTAAGAAAGTAGAGAGAAAAATTATTAGAAAAATCCTAGGACCACGATACACACAAGATGGATACAGGCTGCAGACTACCGAGACAACCGAAAAAATATCAAACATCGAGGCAGATATCAGGAAGAGGCGGATGAAGTTTTATGGACATATAGACAGATTACCTGGAAACAGGTTAACTAAACGTCTATTGGACTATATGACATCACTTAAGGCAACAATACCCTGGGTAACTGAAGTTAAGAAGGATTTGAAAAAGGCAAAAATTGACATAACAAACACATCAGACTGGGATACATTCAGAAGAAAAATCGACAAGTGGAAGTTTACTCCAGAGACGGAATCTAAACCTTTCCGACCAAAGTGGACCGAAGAAAGGAAGAAGGCCTTTGGGGAGGCAATGAAGAAATACTGGGGAAATAAGAAGAACATTAAGAAATGTTAATCACCTGCTTATCGTTCTCCCATGGGGACATTCGCTAATAATAATAATAATAATAATATATATATATATATATATATATATATATATATATATATAGTGATCCTCCAGGACATCAAACACTCTCCTGCTTCGATGGAGTCCAGCTCTGTCTTGCATGAACCACATCTCGTCGATATCAGGGTCACTCTAGATAATTTGGATGAAATCATCATCCAAAGCCTTCACGCAACGTTCGGTAGTCACAGTGCCATCAAGTAATACCGCACCGATTATTCCGTGATTGTACACTGAACACCACACAGTCACTTGTTGAGGCTGAAGAGACTTCTCGATAGCCAAATGCGGATTCTGTCTCCCAAACTGACGAACCCATCCAAATGAAAGTGGATTTCGTTGATAAGCCAAACCATATTAATCCCTATCATGCCCCACAGCCAACTGTGCAATTTGAACATCCTAATGCAAACCGTTCAGATAGGCTGTTCAAAATGCACATTTGGCTGTGCAGACTGGCCATCAAAATTCCTACACCAAGAAGAAATGCAGATGATAAAATGGCATTCATTGGACAAATATATTATACTAGAAATGACATGTGATTACATTTTCACGAAATTTGGGTGCATTGATCCTGAGAAATCAAAATCCAGAACAACCACCTCTGGCCCTAATAAGGGCCTTCATACGCATTGCCATTGAGTCAAACAGAGCTTGGATGGCGTGTACAGGCACAGCTACCCATGGAGCTTCAACACGATACCACACTTCATCAAGAGTAGTGACTGGCGTATTGCGACGAGCCAGTTGCTCGGCCACCATTGATCAGACGTTTTCAGTTGGTGAGAGATCTGGAGAATGTGCTAGCCAGTGCAGCAGTCGAACATTTTCGGTATCCAGAAAGGCCCGTACGGGACATGCAACATGCGGTCGTGCATTATCCTGCTGAAATGTAGGGTTTCGCAGGGATCGAATGAAGCGTAGAGTCACGGTCGTGACACATCTGAAATGTAACGTCCACTGTTCAAAGTGCCGTCAATGCGAACAAGAGGTGACAGAGACGTGTAACCAATGGCACCCCATAACATCACGCCGGGTGATACGCCAGTATGGTGATGACGAATACACGCTTCCAATATGCGTTCACCGCTATGTCGCCAAACACGGATGCGCCCATCATGATGCTGTAAACAGAACCTGGATTGATCCGAAAAATCACGTTTTGCCATTCGTGCACCCAGGTTCGTCGTTGAGTAAACCATCGTAGGCGCTCCTGTCTATGATGCAGCGTCAAGGGTAACCGCAGCCTTGATCTCCGAGCTGATAGTCCATGCTGCTGTAAACGTCGTCGAACTGTTCGTGCAGATGGTTGTTGTCTTGCAAACGTCCCCATCTGTTGACTCAGTGATTTAGACGTGGCTGCACGATCCGTTACAGCCATGCGGATAAGTTGCCTGTCATCTCGACTGCTAGTGATAAGAGGCCGTTGGGATCCAGCACGGCGTTCCGTATTACCCTCCTGAACCCACTGATTCCATATTCTGCTAACAGTCATTGGATCTCGACCAACGCCAGCAGAAATGTCGCGTTACGATAAACCGCAATCGCGATAGGCTACAATCCGACCTTTATTAAAGTCGGAAACGTGATGGTACGCATTCCTCCTCCTTACACAAGGCATCACAACAACGTTTCCCAAGGCAACGCCGGTCAGCTGCTGTTTGTGTATGAGGAATCGATTGAAACTTTCCTCATGTCATCAAGTTGTGGTTGTGGTCTTCAGTCCTGAGACTAGTTTAATGCAGCTCTCCATGCTACTCTATCCTGTGCAAGCTTCTTCATCTCCCAGTACCTACTGCAACCTACATCCTTCTGAATCTTTTTAGTGTATTCATCTCCTGGTCTCCCTCTACGATTTTTACCCTCCACGCTGCCCTCCAATACTAAATTGGTGATCCCTTGATGCCTCAGAACATGTCCTACCAACCGATCCCTTCTTCTAGTCAAGCTGTGCCACAAACTTCTCTTCTCCCCAATCCTATTCAATACCTCCTCATTAGTTATATTATCTACCCATCTAATCTTCAGCATTCTTCTGTAGCACCACATTTCGAAAGCTTCTATTCTCATCTTGTCCAAACTAGTTATCGTCCATGTTTCACTTCCATACATGGCTATGCTCCATACAAATACTTTCAGAAACGACCTCCTGACAAATCTCTACTCGATGTTAACAAATTTCTCTTCTTCAGAAACGCTTTGCTTGCCATTGCCAGTCGACATTTGATATCCTCTCTACTTCGACCATCATCAGTTATTTTGCTCCCCAAATAGCAAAACTCCTTTACTACTTTAAGTGTCTCATTTCCTAATCTAACTCCCTCAGCATCACCCGACTTAATTCGACTACATTCCATTATCCTCGTTTTGCTTTTGTTGATGTTCATCTTACACCCTCCTTTCATGACACTGTCCATACCGTTCAACTGCTTTTCCAAGTCCTTTGCTGTCTGTGACAGAATAACAATGTCATCGGCGAACCTCAAAGTTTTTATTTCTTCTCCATGGATTTCAGTACCTACGCCGAGTATTTCTTTTGTTTCCTTTACTGCTTGCTCAATATACAGATTGAATAACATCGGGGATAGGCTACAACCATGTCTCACTCCCTTCCAACCACTGCTTCCCTTTCATGCCTCTCGACTCTTATAACTGCCATCTGGTTTCTGTACAAATTGTAAATAGCCTTTCGCTCCCTGTATTTTACCCCTACCACCTTCCGAATTTGAAAGAGAGTATTCCAGTCAATATTGTGAAAAGCTTTCTGTAAGTCTACAAATGCTAGAAATGTAGGTTTGCCTTTCTTTAATCTAGCTTCTAAGATAAGTCGTAGGGTCAGTATTGCCGCACGTGTTCCAATATTTGTACGGAATCCAAACTGATCTTCCCCGAGTTCTGCTTCTATCAGTTTTTCCATTCGTCTGTAAAGAATTCGCGTTAGTATTATGCATCCGTGACTTATTAAACTGATAGTTCGGTAATTTTCACATCTGTCAACACCTGATTTCTTTGGGATTGGAATTATTATATTCTTCTTGAAGTCCGAGGGTATTTTGTCTGTCTCATACATCTTGCTCACCAGACGGTTGAGTTTTGTCAGGACTGGCTCTCCCAAGGCCGTCAGTAATTCTAATGGAATGTTGTCTACTCCCGGGGACTTGTTTCGACTCAAGTCTTTCAGTGCTCTGTCAAACTCTTCACGCAGTATCATATCTCCTATTTCATCTTCATCTACATCCTCTTCCATTTCCATAATATTGTCCTCTAGTACATCGCCCTTGTATAAACCCTCTATATACTCCTTCCACCTGTCTCCTTTCCCTTCTTTGCTTAGAACTGGGTTTCCATCTGAGCTCTTGATATTCATACAAGTGGTTCTCTTTTCTCCAAAGGTCTCTCTAATTTTCCTGTAGGCAGTATCTATCTTACCCCTAGTGAGATAAGCCTCTACATCTTTACATTGGTCCTCTAGCCATCCCTGCTTAGCCATTTTGCACATCCTGTCGAACTCATTTTTGAGACGTTTGTATTCCATTTTGCCTGCTTCATTTACTGCATTTTTATATTTTCTCCTTTCATCAATTAAATTCATTATCTCTTCTGTTACCCAAGGATTTCTACTAGCCCTCGTCTTTTTACCTACTCGATCCTCTGCTGCCTTCACTACCTCATCTCTCATAGCAACCCATTCTACTTCTGCTGTATTTCTTTCCCCCATTCCTATCGATTATTCCCTTATGCTCTCCCTGAAACTCTGTACAGCCTCTGGTTTTGTCAGTTGATCCATGTCCCATCTCCTTAAATTCCCACCTTTTTGCAGTTTCATCAGTTTTAATCTACAGTTCATAACCAATAGATGGTGATCAGAGTCCACATCTGCCCCTGGAAATGTCTTACGATTCAAAACCTGGTTCCTAAATCTCTGTCTTACCAATATATAATCTATCTGAAACCTGTCAGTATCTCCAGGCTTCTTCCGTGTATACAACCTTCTTTTATGTTTCTTGAAGCAAGTGTTAGCTATGATTAAATTGTGCTCTGTGCAAAATTCTATCAGGCGGCTTCCTCTTTCATTTCTTAGCCCTCATCCATATTCACCCACTACGTTTCCTTCTCTCCCTTTTCCTACCACCGAATTCCAATCGCCCTTGACTATAAAATTTTCGTCTCCCGTCACTATCTGAATAATTTCTTTTATTTCATCATACATTTCTTCAATTTCTTCGTCATCTGCAGAGCTAGTTGGAATGTAAACTTGCACTACTGTTGTAGGCGTGGGCTTCGTGTCTATCTTGGCCACAATAATGCGTTCACTATGCTGTTTGTATTAGCTTACCCGCACTCCTATTTTTTTATTCATTATTAAACCGATTCCTGCCTTACCCCTACTTGATTTTGTATTTATAACCCTGTATTCTCCTGACCAAAAGTCTTGCTCCTCCTGCCAGCGAACTTCACTAATTCCCACTATATCTAACTTTAAACTATCCATTTCCCTTTTTAAATTTTCTAACCTACCTGCCCGATTAAGGGATCTGACATTCCACGCCCCGATCCGTAAAACACCAGTTTTCTTTCTCCTGATAACTATATCCTCCTGAGTAGTCCCCGCCCGGAGATCCGAATGGGGGACTATTTTACCTCCGGAATATTTTACCCAAGAGGACGCCATCATTAATTAACCATACAGTAAAGCTGCATGCCCTTGGGAAAAATTACGGCTGTAGTTTCCCCTTGCTTTCAGCCGTTCGCAGTACCAGCAAGGCCGTTTTGGTTAGTGTTGCCCTTGCAACTACTGAAAAGGCTGCTGCCCCTCTTCAGGAACCACACGTTTGTCTGGCATCTCAACAGATACCGCTCCGTTGTGGTTGCACCTACGGTACGGCTATCTGTATTGCTGAGGCACGCAAGCCTCCCCACCAACGGCAAGGCTCATGGTTCATGGGGGGGGGGGGGGGGATCATCTAACTACAAGGCAGCAATTGCTTCTAGCAATTCTTCGGGCTTATTTCTCCTGGGAAGGTTGAGTTTCTGATGTCTAAGAGTCCTTCCTGCCCCATGTCTGAGGCCTCCTAATGGCCGTCTAATCCGAAGCCTTCAGAGCCCTCCTTGAGGACTGCCATTCGTCTGGTCCCAACCCCTCGATCCGTCTGACTTGGTATAGTGTAACCAAATACTGAGGCAATTACACAATGTCTCGTACTGCTTAATTTTCAGGAAATCTGCATCTACATCTACATTCACGTGATTACTCTGCTATTCACAATAACGTGCCTGGCAGAGGGTTCTATGAAACACCTTCAAACATGTCTCTCTACCGTTCCACATGTAACGTAGCAAGTTATTACGTGATGACATTCGTTGCTGTAAGGCAAGGGGCCTTTTTTTACGGTGGTTGCAGGATGGCTACGTTTTTTTCCGGTTTGCTCACAGCGCATCTGACGCTGCTTGCTGTGAGAACTGCATAGAGCAACATTCAGTTAGTACGAAAATTCATACCCTCTACGAATCTAAATAATCCATATTAGTCATTACTCGAATTAGTTCAAATTTGGTACACAGTCTTTTGTTATTAATGGTATGACGCAGTCACAATTTCAGATTTTTATTTATTATAGTTCTGGAGATAATGAAAATTACCGAAAAGTCCTAAAACAGACGGTTATGTTTTAAAACCCAGTTAGGAACAATAAGAAATTCACTTTCAATATAATGTGAAGCCATTACAAAGTTATCAGTGCATAAAATCAATTAATTAGAATTATCTTTTCAAAACTTTAGATACTTTATATTACATAACACAAAAAATCGCTTAAAATTATTATTTGCTTATAATTTTGCTGTGTGAGTGCATGAGAATGATTGAGAGAGTTTATGTGGGACAAACGTTTAAACTTAATATGTCATTTTATGTAAGACCTTGTACAAACGAACAATGGGAAAGTTATGGTGCAACCACGATTCAGATTACGTGTGTCAGTGTGAGCTTGCTTTTGTATAAAAGTAGCCAGAATTAGAGGCGGAATAAGTTTATTTATCAATTTGGTTCAAATGGCTCTGAGCACTATGCGACTTAACTTCTGAGGTCATCAGTCGCCTAGAACTTAGAACTAATTAAACCTAACTAACCTAAGGACCATGTGCGAACATTACGGAAGGTGAACTACTCGCTGTTGAGAGGAATGTCGTTACACGTATTGCCAAATGCACTGAGGTTGACGGACATCATTTTGAGCATTTATTGCATTAATGTGATATTTACAGGTAATCACGCTGTAACAGCATGCGTTCTCAGAAATGATAAGTTCACAAAGGTATATGTGTCACATTGGAACACCGAAATAAAATGTTCAAACGTACCTAGGTTCTGTATTTTAATTTAAAAATACCTACCTGTTACCAACAGTTCGTATAAAATTGTGAGCCATATGTTTGTGACTATTACAGCGCTATCTATCACAAAGTGAAAAAAGTGGTCCAACAAAAACATTCATATTTCTTTACGTACTACACGAATATGTAATAAAAATCGGGGTTCGTATTTAAAAAAAAAACGTAGTTTATATCCGGTTGACCTATGGCAGCGCCATCTAACGGGCCAACCATAGCGACATCTGGTTTCCCCCTTCAAGCTAGACAAGTTTCGTTCTTCGTAGTTTTTTCGTTTGACGCTTATTTCGTGAGATATTTGGCCCGGTCATGATCAACGGACCACCCTGTATACTAACCTGGTTACTAACTGTTGCAACATCTGGACCTATATACCTATTCTAGTTCCAAAAGAATCATCCGATTTTTGAAAAAATCATAACTATTATCTTATTTGAGATATGTGCGTGAAGAACAAACTGTCGGAAAGAGCAAACTCTCGAGTTTTACATGGTTCCCGCTAGGTATCACCAATGTTCACCCACTTCAGTTCTAGTAAAAATGGTGTCGGGACAACACAAAGCGTTTTGTGTTCTACGTTTTGTGCAGTGCTGGTCAGTATTAACTGTTGAGTGTGACTTTCGTACTACGTATAGTGTTGATCCTTCTACAGAACAGAGCATTGGACGACGACATGAACAACTGCGAGTAACAGATTACTTGTATTAAGATAAATCGCCGGGCCATCTACGCGTGTCTGACACAGACGTTGAACGCATCCGCCATAGTTTCGCAAGGAGTCCGCAGAAATCTGCTAGCTGCACAGCTCGACAGTCCAACAGGCCTCTGATGTCCGTCTGGCGTGTGTTGCGTCGACGATTACACAGGAAATCATACACGATTCAGCTACTGCAAGCTCTTTCTGAAGGTGACAAACAACAACGTGTGGAATTCTGTAATTTCGTTCTTGGTAAGATGCAAGATGACAGTTTATTTCCATGCTTAGTGTTTAGTGCCGAGGCAACTTTCCATTTAAATGAAAAGGTGAACATTCATATTGTGAGAATATGGGGTACGAAACAACCGATTGAAGTTGTACAACATTAGAGGGACTCTCCAAAATATAATAGGTTTTGTGCAGTTTTGGGGTAAAGGTGTATGATCCATTATTCTTTGCCGAGACCACTGTTACAGGAAGCACATATCTCGATATGCTTGAGAACTTTCTTTTCCCACAGTTGGAGATTGATTCGAACTACTTCATTTACCAACAGGATGTGACACCGCCACACTGGCATGTGGAACTGCGGGAATTTTTAAATCAAAGATTACTGAACGATGAATGTGTCGCACTGGACCAGATGATACAGCCTTATATTATCGGCCTCCAAGCTCACCGGACCGGTCTGTAAGAGATTACTTCTTGTGGGGGTTTATAAAAGAATCTGTTTATGTGCCTCCGCCACCAACAGTAATGAATGAACTGAGATATCGTATAGCAGCAGCTGTGGAAGCTGTAACTCAAGACTTGCACGCTGCAGCCTGGGAACAATTTGAATACCGCATATGCCAGGGGGCATATTGAACACCTATGAGAAGGTTTGAAAAAATGTTTTGAGTTTCCCGTTAATCAAAAAACAAAATTAATTGTATATTTTTGTTAGTTTCTGAAACATAGATGTGGTAAATCGGATAATTCTTATGTATAGGGTGGCCAGAATCAGTCTGAACAGCTCGAAAATGTGTTGGAGATAGGTTGTGCTGAAGAATAGATGTAAGGGAAAAATTCTGTACGTTGCACCGTTTCCAAGTTAATTATTATTGAAGTTAACCAATCCAACCACAACACACGCAGTAACAAGAAAGCAACCGATTTTGTGACATTTTACGAGTTCCTAACCAGGAGCGAATTATGTATTTTCATATGTGTGCTTTGATAGTTTAATTCTTGAGATCTGCATGTTAATTTAATGTTTAATAGACACAGTTCTCGCGTTTCCGTTTGGGTAGGGGAGTAACCGATGTTGTGTTCTTTTAGAAGTTCCCAACCAAGAGCGAATTATATAGTGTCACCTGTGCGCTTTGGTAGTTCTTGAATCCCTGCGTGGTAATCTAATTTATTATACACAGTTACTGCGTTTTATTCAGTGTCTACAGTAGAGTTCTGAAGTATATGTTTCGATCCTCATTTGTTTGTCTGTGTAGTGTAGTTTCTCCAGTCCCCAGTATGGATAGGGCCTGTGACTGCTGTGTATGGAAGTGTGCTGAGTTGGTGACACATCGCTATCAGATCTAGATTGTGTTGGCTTCGGTGACACAGATTGAGGCTGCAGTGGACTGGCATCACTGGTTGACCGTGCGGATCCAATGAGCGTCCAGCTCAATTCATGAGTTCGTTGATCCTCCACGCCACTGACTGACCAGTGATTGCTCGCCTTGAGGTTGAGCCCTAACCAGCGACCCAGTGGGCGGTAGCCTCGTGGAGGGGGAGGGGGTGCAGGCAGCGAAAGAGTGCCGTAGGGGCCACGTTTAAGGTCTCCCTGGTTAGTCAGACAAACAGGTTCCAGATTCTGTCTGTGAGTGCAAGATCTGGGTTGTCATATAGCATGGGATTATTGGTAATTGGGAGTAATTGGGAGCACCAACATTAGGGGGTTATGGGGTTTCTTAGGGACATGGCAACCAAGGTTGAGAAGAAAGCCAATGTGCACTCTGTGTACATACCGGGTGGAGTCATTCCAGACGTAGAATAGGTTATTCTGGATGCCATGAAGAGCACAGGGGGCAGCCAGCTGCAGGTGGTGGCTCTCGCCAGTGACATGTGTCGGTTTGGATCGGAAGACAACTCTCTTTGGTTTTGAGCAGCTATCTGAAATGGTAAAGGCTGTTAGTCTTGCTTGCGAGATGAAATCAGAACTCATCTTTTCCAGCATAGTCGACAAAACCGATTGCGGACCTCTGGAACAAAGCTGAATGGAGGGTCTGAATCAGAGGCTCAGGCAGTACTGCGACCGGGTATGGTACAGATTCCTCGACTTGCGCTATCGGGTGGCGGGGTCTGGGGTTCAGCTAAATAGGAGTCCATTACACGCAGTAGGCGGCCACACGTGTATCGGGGGCTATGTGGCGTGGATTGGTCGCTTTTTTAGGTTAGAAGGCCTCAGGCAAAAACAAAAAAGGCTTCAAAGGGTACTGATCGAATACAAGAAGAACGTAGATCCAGAAACCCTCGGTATAATAGTTGTAAACTGTCATAACTGTGTTCGGAAAATAACAGAGCTCCAAGCGCTAATAAAAAGCCCTGATGCTCAAATCGTTATAGGCACTGAAAGCTGGCTGAAGCAGGAAATCAGGTTCAGCCGAAATTATTACGGAGGACCTAACGGTGTTCAGAAATGATAGGCTACATGCAGTTGGTGGTGGTGTGTTGATTGCTGGTAGAAGTAGTTCATCGTATAGCAAAATTTAAGTAGTTAAAAAAATGGTTCAAGTGGCTGTAAGCACTATGGGACTAAACATCTGAGGTCATCAGTTCCCTAGACTTAGAACTACTTAAACCCATTTAACTTGAGCACATCACACACGTCCATGCCCGAGGCAGGATTCGAACCTGCGACCGTAGCAGCAGCGCGTTTCCGGACTGAAGTGCCTAGAACCGCTCGGCCACAGCGGCCGGCTCAATTTGGTACTTCCTGTGAGTTAGTACGGGTAGAGATCATTCTTGCCAACTGGAATAATCCTTTTACCAGACCTCCCAGCTCAGATGATACAACTGATGAAAGGTTCATAATTTTATGTGTTTTGTGACACTAAGCTGTCACCGGAAGGTAGTATAAGAAGTTGGAACGTGGTTCGTGGCCAAATAAACATAATTTTTCGGAACATTATGACGTGTTTCCAATGTACCACTGTTAATAATTTAATCCTTTAACGTAATAACAGAAGATTTGGATCTTAAATTTGCGTCCCAGTGTTTCCCCCAATGGCACGTTTCATCTTGGCTTGAGGAATCTCGGCCATCTATATGTGGATGTTATTCATAAGACACTGTATGATTTCCACCTTCGTACCTCATAGTGATGCTGCGCAGAGTTAAGTACGGAAAACTTTTGAAGTATTTTAGTATACTATAAGTGCAGGAATGTTAAAACACCTGGAGAAAAGATAAGAACTGTTCTTTGTTGAACTTAACAGTTCCCTTTAGTCATTAATGCCATATTGAAGCACTGTCCAATCCTTGAGCACCCCATATCATTTTTCCGTCGTCTGAGCATTGTGCAAAGAAAATTAGTCAAATAGGAGCATGAGCGCAGCACAGATGTAGTACCATGAAACGTAAAGAGATCTTACGATGTACGTACGATAACTTTCATTGAAATGTAACCACTGCCTGGCACTTCACAGTAATTTCTAGGGTACAAATGTAGACGCGGCTCTTCTCGCTTCCCGTGGCGTCGCTCGTCGCCCACGTAGCATCACAGACTCACAGAGCGTCGCCCTGTGAACGACTCCACCCAAACCCTGGAGCTGGAGCGCAGTCTGATAGGAGAGCCAGGGCACGGCTGGGCAATATATTACGACTTGTGGAGAGCGTGGCAAAGGCGTGGGGGGGTCGTTACGCTAAATGGCTGGCGTGTAGGAGTGGAGCGCTGCCAGTCCGAGCGGCGGTGCGTAATGTGCAAGCGGTGTGTAGGCGGGTGTGTCTGTAGGGGGGGGGGCGGGGCAGAGGGGGAGAGCAGGGAGCATAAAAAGCGCTATGGCAGGGGAGAGGTGGGTGCGGCGCAGGTGAGCGCGACTCGGCCCCCGCATACAGATGAGGGCCGCCGCTGTCCGATGAAGCTAGCTGCCCGCGTACCTCTCACATACTGTCCAGACACACATAGCCTCCAACTATAAGTTGCTACGCTACATTCCTGCAGATCTGAATCACCTTACGTGAGTTTGTGTTGCTTCTAAGTAGTGCACCAAGTAGTAAATGAAACTAATTACATTTATTTTGTCTGTTACATATGAGGGTCAATTTTTTAAAATCTCCAGTCAGTCGAGAAATTACAACCACAGTGAAAATCCGGTGTAACTGTGGGCAGATCCATGTGTGGTGTGTGAAGTATACCTGTGTATCGCCTAACGTCGCACTTTCCCAATGTGAGCACACAGTCAGCACGTAAAGATGCCTAGAACACCAGTATCTCACGCAAGTGCCTGCCGAAAGGTTTTGCCTGATTTCCTGCAGCCCACATAACATGACTGTTATGCATTTACCTCATAACCTCTAGAGTCCTGAGGGTTAGTCCGAAGTCTGATTTTATTGAAACTTTCACAAGCGATAACGACACAAATAAGTCAAAAATACAGAGAAAAATTTTATTTTCATTTTTACATATATTTTTCTGATGGTATCATATGTGATACCTGCTGTCTATGTTAATACAAAGTAATACATAAGAGTGTTACAACAAAATTATTCTTAACATATAAAATAATCATGTTTTTTGTGTGAGAAACGTAACATAAGTTCAAATTCAGTTCTTGTGAAAAAGAGCAAAACAATTTCTTTCAGATGTAAAGTACAGGAACATTTGACAAGTGCTACATTGCACAAATGTTAGACCTCTACAACCCTCTAACCTGCATTTTGATCTATTTCTCTGTATGTTGTTCATCATCTGAGGCATGTGCTTAGCATTTAATACCCTGAATGGCAAAAATGGTAAAGCTTTTGGTGCTCTTGCCCGTTGTGCTGGTGGGCCTTCATCAACATCATCCTCGTCGTCATCATTACTCGAGTCTGATCTTTGCTCATTTTCTGGCACACCATAGAAAATAATATTTTGTGCAACATCAAGCTTGAAAGCTTGATATTCCATGATGTCTTTTCTCATAAATTTCTTATTTTGCTTTGCTTGCCTATAATCTAGCCAAGCAGCTGCAACACCAAAATCTATGAAGTGGTGGATCACATGCACTGTCCATTTGTTCGTTCTGCATCTCATTGCGTATTTTCCCACTACACTATCCAGGAGACCCACACCACCAATATATTTGTTATATTTGGTAACTGCATTTGGCCGAGGAATTTGGACATTAACCTTACCTTTCTTTGACCAACGTTGAATTTGGACAATGGGATGAACACCAGAAGCAGAATATGTAACGCAAATTGTTTTGTTGTTAAACCACTTCATTGCTGATATTTTTTATCACTCCTTACAAACTGGTCAAAAGAACCTCTGCTCCACCTCTTAAAATCTAAATCTCTCTTGAAATTTACAGAATTTGGAAGACGATTAGCCATGATAGTTCTTGTTGCTAAGATTGGCCCATGGGTTAGGAGATTAACTAGTAAGGGGACAGATGTGAAGTATCTATCAATGTATATTAGTCACCGAAGGTGATAAGGAATCTGAAAGCCTTAGAACAACACGCCCTCCAATATCAAGGTTTTCAGGAACTGGAATTTTTCAAGACATGATATCTTTACCCTTTCCTCGGTCAAAAAGTCAAGTGGTATACCGTTGGAAGTAGCTAGCACGAAGTTCTTCAAGCCAGCTGGGGAGGTTTACCCCTAGCATACTGTTTTGTTCTTACTTGACCTGTAAAGAGTATCATCTGCTCATCTATACATGCATGAGTTGGTCTGGGATGATTTCGAAATATAGTTCTTTGTCTGTCAAGGAGTAGTCATCTGCTCATCTATACATGCATGAGTTGGTCGGCGATAATTTCGAAATATAATTCTTTGTCTGTCAAGGAGTAGTCATATCTTCTAATAACTGTCACTTCATTTGGTTTCCTGTAATACAGCATTCTCATTAACCAGTTTCAGATTATTTCTTATCAGGTAAAACTTGTCCCTGCTAATTGTATCTGCAATCAGTGGCCAACGTGTTCGCCTTTCCCAACACATTCTCAATTTAGGGAACCCCAGTAATGCAATCAGTATACTAACTCCCCAAAACTTTCTTAATTCTGCTCCACTGTAGTCCATTGACTTTCCTGTTAGCCTAACATGACGTAAATTTATATAATAAGCCATATCAGCAAATAATATTTGGTCAAAATACAGAGTGAAATATTCAAATTGTGACTTCACAGTTGGAATTTCAGGTGTTGAAAATTCTGGTACTTCAAGCTTAAATCTAGAAATTAAAGCAAAATAACATAATTGTTTGCAAACTACACGTTAAATATGCCATACAAATATTTATCTAACAACAACTTACTCTGTCGTGAGTCTCCATTTTGCACCTCTGTGTTGGATCTCACTCAAAGGTACCCCATTGTCATCTGATTTGAATGATGACTCATCAGCTGCTGGAGTTTGTGATCTGACAGCTATATCAAGCTCATCTTCTTCATGAGACACCACAAATTCAGAAATATTTTGATCTTCCACTGCCAAAAGTCCGGTATTTCTTCATCAGTTAGGCCTACAGCAGAGAAAAATGGGATTACTGGGTTCATTATTTTCGCTGAAATAGTACAATAAATACCCAATATATTTACATGTAGGGGAAATACGTAATTTAATACAGGATAACGACAGCAAACAGAAGAAAATTTAGCAAGAAATGAAGACACAAAAACAAGTGTTACTATAACCAAGTAAACAATGACAGGAGTCCCGAGGTATAAGGGATGATACCTGCAATGAAGTACAACACTCTGTTAATGGAGAGTAGTTTTTCGGTAGAGGTATTTATTTACAAGATAAATGAATCATTTGCGAATATAAATATGCTTCTAAAAGTGTGAAATTGCAAAAGATAAGAATATTTACCATTTTTAATTCCCGACATGGTCTGCATGCCATCGTAATACTCACTTTCCAGCTGCTGCTGCTACCTACTGATGGCGTGAAGAAGTTTAAACAAAGGACGAAAAGACAGACGCTCTCGCTAAAGCGGTCGAAGAACGCGTAAAAATATTTTAGACTAGAGGTATCACATATGATACCTACGGACGCTAGGGTTTAATTATAATTCTAGGCTGCACACTGCATTCACCAAGACGACGATCCTTCAGTGTTTTCGATGGAAGTTTTGATCATTCACCACTGGGGAGGGAGGATTCAACTGAATTCATGCAGCCCACGTAACGCAATTATGTGCTCTCCTCTTTACGACAGGTCTTGCCCACACACTGCAGGTATAAAGACGACACTCCTGAAGTGTTTTCGATGAGAAGTGTCTGATCACCCATCATGCAGTCTGGCCGGACTTAGCTCCCACTGAGTTTCACCTCTTCGCTCACATGAACTGCTGACTATGAGGACATTGACAAGAAACTGTAGAGCAGCAAATTTTTGAGCAGGCGATGTATTCTAGAATAGTATCTCACTCTCGCAACGATAATATCCTAAGCAAATCACAGTTTGGGTTTCAGAAGGGTTGCTCTACTGAGAGTGCCATTTACATGTCCACACACCAGATATTACAAGCATTAAGTAACAAAAAAACACCAGGAAGTATTTTCTGTGACCTATCCAAGGCGTTTGTAGCGTGTATCATAGAATACTCCTAGATAACTTGAAGTTTTATGGGATTGATGGTATAACCAACCAATGGATCATGTCATCACTAACCAAAAGAACGGAGAAAGTTTTACTTAGTAGTAATTCAACCAACAGAATATAGGAATATAATTCTGACTGGGGAGAAATCACGTATGGCGTTCCCCAAGGAGCAATCTTAGGTCCACTACTGTTCCTCATATACGTAAATGATCTACCATCTAATGTACAACAAGCAGAATTAGTTCTTTTTGAATATGACGCCAGTATTGTAATCAGTTCCAGTATACACACAGAAATGGAAGAAATGGTGAACAAAGTTCTCAAAAGTATTATTGACTGGTTTTCTGTGAACGGTCTCACCCTGAATTTCACGAAGACACATCATACTCAGTTCTGCAGATCTAGGGGTACTGCACCAGTAATAAGTGTAACACATGATAAGGAAATAATACATAGAGTGAAAACTTCAAAATTCTTAAGTGTCTATATTGAAGAGAATTTAGCCGGCCGGAGTGGCCGAGCGGTTATAGGCGCTACAGTCTGGAGCCGCGCGACCGCTACGGTCGCAGTTTCGAATCCTGCCTTGGGCATGGATGTGTGTGATGTCCTTAGGTTAGTTAGTTTTAAGTAGTTCTAAGTTCTAGGGGACTGATGACCACAGCAGTTAAGTCCCATACTTCTCAGAGCCATTTGAACCATTTATTGAGAATTTAAATTGGAAAAAAAAACACATTTTGGAACTCCTAAAACTATTTAGTTCAGCCACATTTGAACTTAGAATCATAGCAAATGTTGGGGAGAGAGAAATGAGTAAGTTGACATATTTTGCTTATTTTCATTCAGTAATGCCATATGGAATAATGTTCTGGAGAAACTCATCTTTAAGAAAGAAGGTCTTCATTTCCCAAAAACGTGCTGTAAGAATAATGTGTGGTGCTCACCCGCGGTCGTCTTGTAGACGTCTGTTTAAGGAGTTGGGCATTCTGACTACTGCATCACATATTTATTCCCTTATGAAGTTTGTTGTAAATAATTCTCTACAGTTCAAAAGGAACAATGAGGTACATAATCACAATACGAGAAGAAAAAATGTCATTCATTACTCGACATTAAGGCTGTCTTTAGCACAGAAAGAGTTGCACAACGCTGCAACAAAAATTTTTGACCACTTACCCTGTGATATGAAATGACTAACAGACAGCAAGGTAAAATTTGAAAATAAACTGAAAAAGGTTCGCCTTGACAAATCCTTCTATTCCATTGAAGAATTTCTATGTTTGTAATGTCTAAAAGGTGGTGGGTAGGAATTGCTAACTCAATCTGTGTATCTTGCTTTCATTTCGGTGAAATATATAGTGATGTATAGAGTGCAGATAGATGTACAAATAAATTTGCAATATGAATGTAAAATGACTCGTCCCACATCATGACGATTTATCATCCAAAATGATCCATGGAGCATGAAAGTAACTAACTAACTAACTAGCGTAGGGAAGTGGCGGAAGTCACAGGTGGCTGCCTTCTATGACGAGGGTGCTGGAAAGTTGGTACCACTTTATGATAAATGTCCTAGTCAAAGCAGCGATTATGTAGAGAAGTAGCTGGATGGTGTAATTTAATATTACAAACAACACATTTTCGGGTTCTCCCTGTGATTTCCACTTCGCGGCCGATCGAAGGCTGAAAAGAATGTAACAGTTTTTTTCTGAAAGCAGGTTGCTTTTAGTCAGGATTCCAATACATCATATTAGTCCCCACGCTTTTGGCTATACAACCCTATTTTTTACCATAATGTCCATTTAATGCGACAGCCTTACGCTACTTTACTGGGAGTGACTACGTGACCTCATGGTACCATACTACTCCACTTCGAAGTGTTCATATTCGTAACACGCAAGCAATACTGTACAGAACGTTCTTTGTTGCTCTTTACGGTCTTCTCTTAGGCGACAAGGAGCCCAAAGGGCACAAAATTTTGAGTATCTCAACTGTGGATCAGCACTACCAACAGAGATGACCCGATGTGCAACATGGTGTTTGACTGTGTCAATCAATCACTTCGAATGAGAGTGTCCACACATTGCAACATTGCATGATTCTCAGCTGTCCTGGGAGATCGGACTGGTTTGCGCGATCTTGTTGCGATGACAACAAACACCTCGCCCAAGGACTTAGCATACTTTTGTTCACTGCCAAGTCTCCGTAGACATTCAACAAGGGCCTGTGAGTATCTGCGATGCTCTGATTTTGCGCCAAAGGAAACGCTGCTTGGAAGGGATTTCCGTTATAATCATTCTGAAGGCCAGCTATGGCAACTTCGTATATCTATAGGGGTTGAAACGAGAATATTCCACAATGTTTCACCATTAATTGCGCAATGTTTCAACCAAAATCGACCGAGAAAAAATAGGGATTTGCATTACTTATTGAACACCCCACGTATTTTGGCGCCAACACTTTTTCTGCTGATCTTTGACTCAGTCATGAGAAGAGTCCCAGCAGGTAGCAGAAGAGGAATCCAGTGGGGGGATCCGTGATTGTCTGGGCGATTTGTTCTTTCTGGATGACATTGTTCTTTTTAGTTCAGGTAGATATGGAAAACAAACTCTCTAAAAAAAGAAGCATATATTACTGGCCTCAAGATAAATATAGATGAAACAAAGAAAGTAAGAGTAAATTCTGCGAACATGGAACAGCCCCCTTTGGCGGCGGAGTAGCAGCTAAAGACTGTCAAATAGTTCTTGTACGTAGCTAGTGGACACATGGCGGAGCAGGAGAAGGTATGAAGAACCACATAAACATGGCAAACACTGTCTTCACATCATCATACCCAGTGTGGCGAATCAGAAATATCACATGTAACACAAGAATTGGTATTTCTTAATACAAACGTGAAGGCTGTCCTTTAACATGCTAGTGAAAATATTAAATTGCACAAGAAAGTAACATAAGAGTTATTTAGCTTAATAAATAGATATCTCCGGTGCGAGTAATGAGGAGCTTTGAAGGAAAACGAACCAGTGCATATAGAAGACTAGATACGTGAGAGAAATGGAGAAGAATCGGGCACACGATTAAAAAAGTCAGATGGAGCAATCGAGAAGAAGGTGTTATAATGGAATGACAAGGAAGCAGTGAAGAGAGGCAGACCCAGAGGCCCATGAAGGAGGACGACGAAAATGGGAACAGAGAGAGTTGGCAACACATGGTCTGAACTGTGAAGTAAATGACAAAAAAAGATGGATGTTGGATTTTTCTGGATGCCCTTTCTCTTTAAGTCAAGTAAGCGCATTACTAAAAGATTCTAAACCAGTCACCAGGTCATCTGTTCCCAGTTACAGGTTGCCAGGGTGAACAAAAATTTTATTTTCAATTTTTTATATAGTTATCGACAGAATTTAATATATGGTTCAAAAAATGGTTCAAATGGTTCTGAGCACTATGGGACTCAACTGCTGAGGTCATCAGTCCCCTAGAACTTAGAACTAGTTAAACCTAACTAACCTAAGGACATCACAAACATCCATGCCCGAGGCAAGATTCGAACCTGCGACCGTAGCGGTCTTGCGGTTCCAGACTGCAGCGCCTTTAACCGCACGGCCACTTCGGCCGGCCAATATATTAAAATACTGTCATAGTCTATGAGGTGCAATGTCAAAGATTTGAGACATTACGTGAAGTGAAGTTAGAAAATTTGTGTACGAGATCTGTTAGAAAAGTTTTTGCGAACACCTGATGGATTTGGATCTAGCGCACTTGCATGAGCTGACATTGAACCTTCACGCGTATGCGTGAATTGTTTCCTACCTGTCGGTATCGTCGGCTGCTGGCAGGCAGCAGTTGAGTGAGGCAGTGTACCGTGCTCGCGTCGCTTTTTCATTGCATGAGAAATAACAAAACGACTGGAGCAGCGCTACAGCATCAAATTTTGACAGAAACAGGGCGAAAGCCAGGTGGAAACCATTCGGAAGATTCAGACGGCTTTCGGTGATGATGCTATGGGCAAAGAGTGATACAACTGGTTTAAAGACGTCTGCTCATCGGTGGAGAGTGAACCACGCTCTGGTCGGCCATCAGCAGGCCGAAATGACCAGGTCATTGCCAAAGTGGACGCTGTGGTGGTGCGGGACCGTCGTGCGACAATCAGGGAAGTTGCCGAAGAGTTGGGCATCAGCACTTTCCATTGTGACCGAAGATTTGTCGGTGAAGAGAGTGTCGGCGAAATTCCTGCCAAAGCTACTGATGCTAAAGCAAAAGTATCTTCGTGTTGATGTGTCACAGGACATGCTGACGACTCCACAAACAGTGACCCCGACTTCGTGAACACCATATTCACTGGTGATGAGTTCTGGGTGTACAAGTACGATCCAGAAGCCAAATCCCAGTCGTCACAGTGGAAACATTCCTCGTCACCGAGACCAAAGAAGGGATGCCAAGTGCACATCAACGTCAAAATTATGCTGACCGCTTTCTTTGACTCCTGCAGTGTAGTGCACAATGAGTACACACCATAGAGTCAAAGAGTCACCAAAGAATAGTACAGGGATTTCCTCCGTCGCCTGTGTGATGCTGTGTTGCGGGCGGAAGAGATCGGACTTGTGGTCACAGGAAATTGTCGCCTTCATCACGACAATGCTTCATCACGTTCCTCGCACTTGACTCAGATTTTTTTTCCGAAAAACCAGATTCCTGTGCTTCAGCTTTCCTGATTTGGCCCCCTGCGACATATTGCTATTCGGCAACCTCAAAAGGGCATTGAAAGGAACGTGAGTTCAGACAAGAGAGGACATTGTGGTAGCCACGACAGCCGAGCTACTCGCCATTTCGAAAGAGGCTTTTTCGGCATGCTTCCAACAATGGCAGCACTGCAGGGAGAAGTGTGTGGAGTTCCAAGAAGACTACTCTGAGAGTGATTAGGTACCCAGTGCTCCAGGTAACCAGTTTTTCCCCGACCAAAGGTCATACGTCTTCGGATAGCATTATTTACAGCACCCAAGTTACCCACAATATTTTCATCCAGTTTTTAAGAATGAGAGCACTTAGCGACTTCCAACAACTTTTAAACATTTTTCACATTTTTTGGAAACATTTTTCTTGCAGACACCCTCTCACATAATGATGAAATGGAAAACATTTATTGATAGCTCGAGTTTTGCTGCTGATGCAGTAAAACTTTGGTATCAGACATGTACTTCTGTAATACTAAAACCGTCCATGACGCATTTTGGAGACATTCACATATTCCCCGGAGTATACCCTCAAACTTATATCGTTATGCAACACATAGTTCAGGAGATGTGACGTCATACACATTGAGATGTGTGCAAAACTAGTTTTCCTTAAAGCGGTGCTGTTTCACACATGGGAGTCCCATTGTTTGAAGAATCAGACGTGGAGTTACTGGTTGTTACAGAAATATGAAATGTATCACTCTAAGTGGATGGCTGTAAATCAGTTAGTCCATGTCCATCTGTCAAATTATAAAATCCATTGTATGTGTCAAGTTCTTAAGCACACCGACATTTGTACATTTTACTGAGGCAGAAATCAATTTCTTAAGCACACTGAAATTGATGCATTTTACTATGGTAAAAATTCATTGTATGTTATGTATGATTAATTGTGAAGAATATAATGAAGTCATTTCATAAGATTATTGCTACACACGATGATCAGCAGAGGAGATAAAATGTTTAATAATTGATCAGAGAAGAGATTGGACGACTATTAACAAACATTTCTGGAGAACTGATTTTACGTAATATTACGTGGCCATTGTTCCAAAACTGTGCATAACTTATGTAAAACCTGAATTAAAAAGTCAAATAAAATTAAAATAAATTTATCTCTACCAGTAAATTAAATGTGAAATAGTACCATATTTTTCTAATATTTAAGTACCGTAAATTACAGTTTAGTATACTGAACTGCATGTACACCTAAGTACGAAGCCTCTAAGAAAGAAAGATGCATCTCGCCGAAGGCGAGGGTCTGCGCCGTGGCTCATAAAACCGGCAGGGGAAACAAGGCCCACTCACACACACGTGCAAGCGACCAAGCCAGGCTGTCCGTGTGGGCAGTGCTGTTAAGGAAGCTGCTTGGCTAGACGCCCCGAAGTCACAATGCAGAGTATATCTCCAAGCTGTGTGGGAGAAATGGGAACTGTTCTCAGCGACCTGTGTGCAGTCGGTGGATGCGTGCCATTTTTGGTAGAGTCCTGTGAGAGCAACTATTGTGGACAGAACTCCAGAGTCTCAGAAATGCATGGGCCGTTAAGATAGCAAGAGAGTGGAATGGCACCAGCAAAATTTAGGGTACATTTCAAAACAATGACACAATGACACTGAGCTCAACTTCCGCAAGACTGAACGTCTAACGAAGTGTAACAACAGTTGCCATTGTTTAACCTGAATAACTTAGAAGTGGGAGTAAGAAGCACAGCTGCGCTTCCAGAGGTCCACCCTTAGAGACCAGCACACAGACATAGATCTGGAGGGCGAAGACTAGTACGCTGTTTTGGAGAGCCAAGTATAACGAATTTTTTAGCTGATTTACTACATGAAACGAAATGGCTCCAAGCACAATGGGACTTAACATCTGAGGTCATCAGTCCCCTGGAATTAGAACTACTTAAACCTAACCAACCTAAGAACATCATACACATCCATTCCCGAGGGAGGATTTGAACCTGCGACCGTAGCAGCCGCGCGGTTCCGGATTTAAGTCCCTAGAACCGTCGGACCACAGTGGCTGGATACCTGAAACGAGAGTGAGGGCGGAAGTGTAGCATCTTTTAAGCAAACATTTTACTGGTTGGAACTATCAATATTTAGGGACCCGAGTCTGCAGAAAGTTTTCGGATTTCTGTGACTTCATAGACCTACTTCCCCGGCAAGGTTCTCCAAGACTTCGAAGACGAGAGGCTGTCATATACCTGGTTTGAACATAGATGTAGACGCACGTTATTGGTACATAGACAATAACCGATTTCGCAGCTACTTCAGACTCTATCTGCAGATCATGGGTGTGACGAGATCCAGTCACAACAGCTACGCTAATTGTAGGGAAAATCTAGTTATTTTTAAGGACATTCAGTAAATTCTATCTCCACTCTGAAGGCTTATTTTCAGTTACAAGTTCAACATGCTTTCAACTAGGTCACAAATGCTAACTTGCACCCTATTGAAGCGCTTCCTATCTTTATACAGTAACCCTTGGCAATTACTGTACAACTTACCAGAATATAATTGTTTCATCTAGATATGCGTTCATTTTAGTCACATACCACATTATTATTCAGTTTTGCCAAGGCATCAGCTTATTATTGTGAATGGTGGCTAAACCGTATCTTTAGCATTTATATGTAATGATGTGAGTTAAATCCTCCATTAATTTCGCAGTAGAATGAGCTCCTCTCACATTTGTTTGTTAGGTAACGATTTACTTACGTCAAATACACAGGGTTACAGTAATATATGCAATTAAACATTCAAATACCGAGTGGTTATAATTAAACTTTTCCTATTTAAAACGTTATAACACGGAAACTATTTACCTTACGAGTACCAAACTTGATAGCATTAATGTCAAGAACATGTGGAACAGAAATAATACAGATTCAGTTCAATTGAAACACTTTCAATGGGCTGCTACGGCACATCATACCATTACACCCGGTTCATTTACTGCTACAAAAGGGGTCAAAATTGCGCCCATCAGTCTCCAGAAGAGTCTGAAAGAGGAGGATTACATTTTGCACAGTAGAACGAAGCATGTCCGTAGGTATACTGGCTAGCTCTCTTGGTATACTGCGCTTTAGATCAGCACATGTGTGAATCTTCCTCTGGTAAACCCTGTCCTCAGGTAGCCCCAAAACCAGAAATGACAGGGGGTGATATCAGGTGGTCCTGCCGGCCAAACGTTTGGAAACCATCGGCTGATAATACGATCGTTTCCAAATTGCTTCGGAGAAGCAGGTCGTGATGACTGGGTGTTGTGTGCTGTCCTTAGGTTAGTTAGGTTTAAGTAGTTCTAAGTTCTAGGGGACTGATGACCGTAGATGTTAAGTCCCATAGTGCTCAGAGCCATTGGAACCATTGGAGAAGCAGGTGAACTCCACGAGCGATGTGCCGTGGGGCCTCATCTTCCTTGAAAACTGTTGAGTTCCATGCGCCCTGCAGGGCGGGTATGACACGCTGGCGAAGCATTCCGCAGTAAAGCTGGCCTGTCACACTGCACGTCTTTGGTCCTTGAGCGCCAACCTGCCTCCGTTCTGCCTGTGATGCTCGTTTTCTCACAGAGAGATGGTCTGATATCTGGTGCTTCGTTTTTCAGAATTGTATGACGTCACTGGAAACGTCTGCTGCACCTATGCCTTTTGTCATACCATGCATCAATGTAGACTTTTTCTTTGGGCTCATCTAGCACTGCGCTGCGGTACTGTAGCGCGGTTTCAGTGTGTACCATACCTGCAGCCGTGTACGTGAAAACAAACAGAAAATTAAGTACAGCAGTATTCTTTCAAAGTACTAACTAAAAGTTAATGGTTAAAGTACGAAATAATTTATGTGTTGAAGGCAGTCGTGGTACTACTTCTTTATCCCACACGTTACAAAATTAATGCACTTGGTACTCGAGGGACTGTATGACGTCGAAGTCGACCTTCCGCCACATATTCTGTACTCCAGAGTTGCTTTCTGGTTGGCCAACAGTTACACCGCAATAAACGGGCGAATGCAATGGGACTAAGTGCAAACCGTCGTCGCAGTGTTCATTACGTGGTCACTATTTTGAGATACCTTTTATGCCAATTTTCTTCATAGTTATACCTGTGTCCTATTTTATTCAGCCATCACCAACAGTTCCTCTCACGCTCTCGTAAAGTATATATCATGGAATTAGAAAACTTCTTGTCATCAAAATTTATTTCTTTGCCGTATTGAGTTTTCTACTTCTACATCTACATCTACATCTACATTGATTCTCCGCAAGCCACCCAACGGTGTGTGGCGGAGGGCACTTTACGTGCCACTGTCATTACCTCCCTTTCCTGTTCCAGTCGCGTATGGTTCGCGGGAAGAACGACTGTCTGAAAGCCTCCGTGCGCGCTCTAATCTCTCTAATTTTACATTCGTGATCTCCTCGGGAAGTATAAGTAGGGGGAAGCAATATATTCGATACCTCATCCAGAAACGCACCCTCTCGAAACCTGGCGAGCAAGCTACACCGCGATGCAGAGCGCCTCTCTTGCAGAGTCTGCCACTTGAGTTTATTAAACATCTCCGTAACGCTATCACGGTTACCAAATAACCCAGTGACGAAACGCGCCGCTCTTCTTTGGATCTTCTCTATCTCCTCCGTCAACCCGACCTGGTACGGATCCCACACTGATGAGCAATACTCAAGTATAGGTCGAACGAGTGTTTTGTAAGCCACCTCCTTTGTTGATGGACTACATTTTCTAAGCACTCTCCCAATGAATCTCAACCTGGTACCCGCCTTACCAACAATTAATTTTATATGATCATTCCACTTCAAATCGTTCCGTACGCATACTCCCAGATATTTTACAGAAGTAACTGCTACCAGTGTTTGTTCCGCTATCATATAATCATACAATAAAGGATCCTTCTTTCTATGTATTCGCAATACATTACATTTGTCTATGTTAAGGGTCAGTTGCCACTCCCTGCACCAAGTGCCTATCCGATGCAGATCTTCCTGTATTTCGCTACAATTTTCTAATGCAGCAACTTCTCTGTATACTACAGCATCATCCGCGAAAAGCCGCATGGAACTTCCGACACTATCAACTAAGTCATTTATATATATTGTGAAAAGCAATGGTCCCATAACACTCCGCTGTGGCACGCCAGAGGTTACTTTAACGTCTGTAGACGTCTCTCCATTGATAACAACATGCTGTGTTCTGTTTGCTAAAAACTCTTCAATCCAGCCACACAGCTGGTCTGATATTCCGTAGGCTCTTACTTTGTTTATCAGGCGACAGTGCGGAACTGTATCGAACGCCTTCCGGAAGTCAAGAAAAATAGCATCTACCTGGGAGCCTGTATCTAATATTTTCTGGGTCTCATGAACAAATAAGGCGAGTTGGGTCTCACACGATCGCTGTTTCCGGAATCCATGTTCATTCCTACATAGTAGACTCTGGGTTTCCAGAAATGACATGATACGCGAGCAAAAAACATGTTCTAAAATTCTACAAGAGATCGACGTAAGAGATATAGGTCTATAGTTTTGCGCATCTGCTCGACGACCCTTCTTGAAGACTGGGACTATCTGTGCTCTTTTCCAATCATTTGGAACCCTCCGTTCCTCTAGAGACTTGCGGTACACGGCTGTTAGAAGGGGGGCAAGTTCTTTCGCGTACTCTGTGTAGAATCGAATTGGTATCCCGTCAGGTCCAGTGGACTTCCCTCTATTGAGTGATTCCAGTTGCTTTTCTATTCCTTGGACACTTATTTCGATGTCAGCCATTTTTTCGTTTGTGCGAGGATTTAGAGAAGGAACTGCAGTGCGGTCTTCCTCTGTGAAACAGCTTTGGAAAAAGGTGTTTAGTATTTCAGCTTTACGCGTGTCATCCTCTGTTTCAATGCCATCATCATCCCGTAGTGTCTGGATATGCTGTTTCGAGCCACTTACTGATTTAACGTAAGACCAGAACTTCCTAGGATTTTCTGTCAAGTCGGTACATAGAATTTTACTTTCGAATTCAATGAACGCTTCACGCATAGCCCTCCTTACGCTAACTTTGACATCGTTTAGCTTCTGTTTGTCTGAGAGGTTTTGGCTGCGTTTAAACTTGGAGTGGAGCTCTCTTTGCTTTCGCAGTAGTTTCCTAACTTTGTTGTTGTACCACGGTGGGTTTTTCCCGTCCCTCACAGTTTTACTCGGCACGTACCTGTCTAAAACGCATTTTACGATTGCCTTGAACTTTTTCCATAAATACTCAACATTGTCAGTGTCGGAACAGAAATTTTCGTTTTGATCTGTTAGGTAGTCGTAAATCTGCCTTCTATTACTCTTGCTAAACAGATAAACCTTCCTCCCTTTTTTTATATTCCTATTAACTTCCATATTCAGGGATGCTGCAACGGCCTTATGATCACTGATTCCCTGTTCTGTACATACAGAGTCGAAACGTTCGGGTCTGTTTGTTATCAGTAGGTCCAAGATGTTATCTCCACGAGTCGGTTCTCTGTTTAATTGCTCGAGGTAATTTTCGGATAGTGCACTCAGTATAATGTCACTCGATGCTCTGTCCCTGCCACCCGTCCTAAACATCTGAGTGTCCCAGTCTATATCTGGTAAATTGAAATCTCCACCTAAGACTATAACATGCTGAGAAAATTTATGTGAAATGTATTCCAAATTTTCTCTCAGTTGTTCTGCCACTAATGCTGCTGAGTCGGGAGGTCGGTAAAAGGAGCCAATTATTAACCTAGTTCGGTTGTTTAGTGTAACCTCCACCCATAATATTTCACAGGAACTATCCACTTCTACTTCACTACAGGATAAACTACTACTAACAGCGACGAACACTCCACCACCGGTTGCATGCAATCTATCCTTTCTAAACACCGTCTGTACCTTTGTAAAAATTTCGGCAGAATTTATCTCTGGCTTAAGCCAGCTTTCTGTACCTATAACGATTTCGGCTTCGGTGCTTTCTATCAGCGCTTGAAGTTCCGGTACTTTACCAACGCAGCTTCGACAGTTGACAATTACAATACCGATTGCTGCTTGGTCCCCGCATGTCCTGACTTTGCCCCGCACCCGTTGAGGCTGTTGCCCTTTCTGTACTTGCCCAAGGCCATCTAACCTAAAAAACCGCCCAGCCCACGCCACACAACCCCTGCTACCCGTGTAGCCGCTTGTTGCGTGTAGTGGACTCCTGACCTATCCAGCGGAACCCGAAACCCCACCACCCTATGGCGCAAGTCGAGGAATCTGCAGCCCACACGGTCGCAGAACCGTCTCAGCCTCTGATTCAGACCCTCCACTCGGCTCTGTACCAAAGGTCCGCAGTCAGTCCTGTCGACGATGCTGCAGATGGTGAGCTCTGCTTTCATCCCGCTAGCGAGACTGGCAGTCTTCACCAAATCAGATAGCCGCCGGAAGCCAGAGAGGATTTCCTCCGATCCATAGCGACACACATCATTGGTGCCGACATGAGCGACCACCTGCAGATGGGTGCACCCTGTACCCTTAATGGCATCCGGAAGGACCCTTTCCACATCTGGAATGACTCCCCCCGGTATGCACACGGAGTGCACATTGGTTTTCTTCCCCTCTCTTGCTGCCATTTCCCTAAGGGGCCCCATTACGCGCCTGACGTTGGAGCTCCCAACTACCAGTAAGCCCACCCTCTGCGACTGCCCGGATCTTGCAGACTGAGGGGCAACCTCTGGAACAGGACAAGCAGCCATGTCAGGCCGAAGTTCAGTATCAGCCTGAGACAGAGCCTGAAACCGGTTCGTCAGACAAACTGGAGAGGCTTTCCGTTCAGCCCTCCGGAATGTCTTTCGCCCCCTGCCACACCTTGAAACGACCTCCCACTCTACCACAGGTGAGGGATCAGCCTCAATGTGGGCAATGTGGGCAGTATCCCGGGCAACCACAGTCGTAGTCCGATCAGGGGATGCGTGGGACGAGCTGGCTGTCCCCGACAAACCCCCATCCGGACCCCCACAGTGATGCCCATTGGCAACAGCCTCAAGCTGTGTGACCGAAGCCAACACTGCCTGAAGCTGGGAGCGAAGGGATGCCAACTCAGCCTGCATCCGAACACAGCAGTTGCAGTCTGTGGCTATGCGAACGTATAGTGATTATCTGATCGTGCTGCTCCTAAGGCATTCCGTTATCAAATATTGCTGCTGACATGTTATTGCTGAATTTTGGGTTATACAAATATCGTTGTTAGCTACGCACTTTGCTTGTTTCTTCGTAAAAACAGATAAATACGAATACGTAAAGTGATTATTCGCTTGCCATCTTTGGATAAAATAGCTTTATTCACTCCACTGGCAGTGTAAGTTTTCTGTGAGCCGTCAGTAGCTGGGCGGTGCTTTATACCGGGTGGTTATAACTAAACCATCTCTATTTAACACGTTATAACACGGAAACTAATTAACGTACGATTAGCAAACTCGGTAGCTTTAATGTCCACAGTATGGGGTGCATGATTTCCATGCGTCACAGCGCCGTCGTTCAGTTCCAAATTTGGGAACCAGGTGCTGTGATCGGTCATCGTAATTCATAATCTCACACATTCAATTGCACTTGTTGACGTGTCAACATGAGCTTGCCGGCCGTAGTGGCCGCGCGGTTCTGGCGCTGCAGTCTGGAACCGCGAGACCGCTACGGTCGCAGGTTCGAATCCTGCCTCGGGCATGGATGTGTGTGATGTCCTTAGGTTTGTTACGGTTTAACTAGTTCTAAGTTCTAGGGGACTAATGACCTCAGCAGTTGAGTCCCATAGTGCTCAGAGCCATTTGAACCATTTGAACATGAGCTTGGACAAAAGGAACAGGGTATTATTGTTGAAGCTCTATTATCAAAACAAGAGTAATCCTGCAGATGCACTTCGGGAATATCGCCGGCTGAAAGGATTCCGGAAGGGTCCTCTTTCTCCACCTGCTGTGCGGAGCATGATGAAGGAGGTAGAATCAACCCGAGAACTGAGCGTCGCTCCGGGAAGAGGCCGACGACTGGTTGCACCACAAATGGATGATGTAATCGCTTTTGCAATGGCACCAACGCTCCGCGCAATTCTCGATAGTCAGGCAGTGCGCGTGCTGTGTCACGACAGCTGAACATCCGGTGGTCCACTGTACGGAAGGTGCTTCGAACCATTGTCATGTGGTATCCGTACAAGATCCATATCATACAGCAGTCTGCACCACAGGACGCACAACGACGGGTTGACATTGGTCTCCACTTTCTCACAAGGATTGAAGTTGACGAGGGCTGGCACTGGGCCATCCTATGGACAGATGAAGCTCATTTTTCTCTGGCGCGTCAGTTGAGCGCACAGAATTACCGAATGTTGGGACCTTCAGCTCCATTCACTGTGCATGAAGTTCCTCTGTATAGCGTCACCGTATGGTATGGCTTCACGACTACGTTCGTCATTGGACCACTTTTCTTTAACGGGTTGGCGCTCTCAAGACCAAAGACGTGCAGTGTGACAGGCCAGCTTTACTGCGGAATGCTTCGCCAGCGTGTCATACCCGCCCTGCAGGGCGCATGGAACTCAACAGTTTTCAAGGAAGATGAGGCCCCACGGCACATCGCTCGTGGAGTTCACCTGCTTCTCCAATGGTTCCAATGGCTCTGAGCACTATGGGACTTAACATCTACGGTCATCAGTCCCCTAGAACTTAGAACTACTTAAACCTAACTAACCTAAGGACAGCACACAACACCAAGTCATCACGACCTGCTTCTCCGAAGCAATTTGGAAACGATCGTATTGTCAGCCGATGGTTTCCAAACGTTTAGCCGGCAGGACCACCTGATATCACCCCCTGTCATTTCTGGTTTTGGGGCTACCTGAGGACAGGGTTTACCAGAGGAAGATTCACACATGTGCTGATCTAAAGCGCAGTATATCAAGAGAGCTAGCCAGTATACCTACAGACATGCTTCGTTCTACTGTGCAGAATGTAGTCCTCCTCTTTCAGACTCTTCTGGAGACTGATGGGCGCAATTTTGACCCCTTTTGTAGCAGTAAATGTACCGGGTGTAATGGTATGATGTGCCGTAGCAGCCCATTGAAAGTGTTTCAATTGAACTGAATCTGTATTATATCTGTCCCACATGTTCTTGACATTAATGCTATCAAGTTTGGTACTCGTAAGGTAAATACACTCCTGGAAATGGAAAAAAGAACACATTGACACCGGTGTGTCAGACCCACCATACTTGCTCCGGACACTGCGAGAGGGCTGTACAAGCAATGATCACACGCACGGCACAGCGGACACACCAGGAACCGCGGTGTTGGCCGTCGAATGGCGCTAGCTGCGCAGCATTTGTGCACCGCCGCCGTCAGTGTCAGCCAGTTTGCCGTGGCATACGGAGCTCCATCGCAGTCTTTAACACTGGTAGCATGCCGTGACAGCGTGGACGTGAACCGTATGTGCAGTTGACGGACTTTGAGCGAGGGCGTATAGTGGGCATGCGGGAGGCCGGGTGGACGTACCGCCGAATTGCTCAACACGTGGGGCGTGAGGTCTCCACAGTACATCGATGTTGTCGCCAGTGGTCGGCGGAAGGTGCACGTGCCCGTCGACCTGGGACCGGACCGCAGCGACGCACGGATGCACGCCAAGACCGTAGGATCCTACGCAGTGCCGTAGGGGACCGCACCGCCACTTCCCAGCAAATTAGGGACACTGTTGCTCCTGGGGTATCGGCGAGGACCATTCGCAACCGTCTCCATGAAGCTGGGCTACAGTCCCTCACACCGTTAGGCCGTCTTCCGCTCACGCCCCAACATCGTGCAGCCCGCCTCCAGTGGTGTCGCGACAGGCGTGAATGGAGGGACGAATGGAGACGTGTCGTCTTCAGCGATGAGAGTCACTTCTGCCTTGGTGCCAATGATGGTCGTATGCGTGTTTGGCGCCGTGCAGGTGAGCGCCACAATCAGGACTGCATACGACCGAGGCACACAGGGCCAACACCCGGCATCATGGTGTGGGGAACGATCTCCTACACTGGCCGTACACCACTGGTGATCGTCGAGGGGACACTGAATAGTGCACGGTACATCCAAACCGTCATCGAACCCATCGTTCTACCATTCCTAGACCGGCAAGGGAACTTGCTGTTCCAACAGGACAATGCACGTCCGCATGTATCCCGTGCCACCCAACGTGCTCTAGAAGGTGTAAGTCAACCACCCTGGCCAGCAAGATCTCCGGATCTGTCCCCCATTGAGCATGTTTGGGACTGGATGAAGCGTCGTCTCACGCGGTCTGCACGTCCAGCACGAACGCTGGTCCAACTGAGGCGCCAGGTGGAAATGGCATGGCAAACCGTTCCACAGGACTACATCCAGCATCTCTACGATCGTCTCCATGGGAGAATAGCAGCCTGCATTGCTGCGAAAGGTGGATATACACTGTACTAGTGCCGACATTGTGCATGCTCTGTTGCCTGTGTCTATGTGCCTGTGGTTCTGTCAGTGTGATCATGTGATGTATCTGACCCCAGGAATGTGTCAATAAAGTTTCCCCTTCCTTGGACAATGAATTCACGGTGTTCTTATTTCAATTTCCAGGAGTGTAGTTTCCGTGTTATAACGTTTTAAATAGGAAAAGTTTAATTATAACCACTCGGTATTTGAATGTTTAATTGCATATATTAATGTAACCCTGTGTATTTGACGTAAGTAAATCGTTACCTAACAAACAAATGTGAGAGGAGCTCATTCTACTGCGAAATTAATGGAGGATTTAACTCACATCATTACATATAAATGCTAAAGATACGGTTTAGCAACCATTCACAATAATAAGCTAATGCCTTGGCAAAACTGAATAATAATGTATGTGACTAAAATGAACGCATATCTAGATGAAACAATTATATTCTGGTAAGTTGTACAGAATTGCCAATGGTTACTGTATAAAGATAGAAGAATCGAAGCGATAGTGCAAATGATGAATATGTCACGCGTCTATTTCCAACATCTTGCTCGAAATTTTAACCCTTGAAATATCGTCGCCCAGCGGGTTACGCGACCGCTTACACCAGTTCGAAAAGCCCGCCGAACTAGCACAGTAGTGGAAATTTTGCAACTGTGTTATCCCAATCCATGTGACTCCTTTAGCTGCCTGATCACCATGGAAGAGTGTTGGGTGCATCACTATGGCCCTGAGACAAAGGTAAAAGCGAGCAGTTAAAACCCAGCGATTATCGTGTAAGCTGATGCTGAGTGATTTTTGGTGCTACCTCGGTGTGGTGTTAATAAACTGTGCTTGTGCGGGGAATACTATCACAGCTGAATGCTATCTGAATCTTATGACGAGGTGTCAAAGCGAGTCTTTGTGGGAAGCCGTACAAGCGACTGTTTTTGCCTCACTCCAGTACCGCAGCTCATTCTGCATAAGACAGTCAGACATGCGACTTCCGTGGGTTGCCAGATGTTGTCTAACATGGCGCCCACTGAGCTCTTCCTCTTTCCTCGAATGGAGAAACCACTGCGTATCACGCATATTTAGAGTTACAGTGAGGTGGTACGTTTCCCGAAGAATCGAAACGCAAACTTCTACAATCAAGGTCCCCGCCAAGTCATCCATCGTTGGGAAAAAATGTGGCACACAGGAAGGTGAATACGTAAAGAAGGTTTATAACGCACCTATACTCTCCGTGGCACGTGTACCGAATATTCCGCAATTAATGGAAGCAAGGCGCACGTTCGGAAGAACGTTGTTTAATGGAGGAATATACGTAGTTGCATTATTATCGTTATATTACGGTGTTTTGTTAAGTACAACAACGAAGAAAATACATACAAAGTGATAATATGTTAATGATTCACTACAGATAGTAATAATTTTGGATAATTAAGTGGTTGCATAAATTTAGATTGCACAATAGTTACGATCGACAGCTAGAGCTGCTCTCTACCGAAGCATCGTGTTAGTAATTTTGGTACGCCGTATAAATGACGCAGCAAATGGTAGTATTCTGGGTAGTACTGGTAGCATTGGTAGGGAAGACAACGTAAATACTTGTGTAAGAGGGAGACTGGGAACCGACGACTTCTCCTTTGTTTTGTTGTTTGTTTCGAACCTAATTAGAGCCGCAAGTCATTCAGTGTTAGTTCGTTCCGTATTTTATATCCTTGCAGAACATAAATTGAATTTTATAAGTTATAAAAATTTGGTCATCGCGTAAGTTCTGTACCTTTATGTAACCAAAGCAGGCACTTTTGATTGCACAAACATAAAAAATATGTAACTATTGTTGCTATTTTGTACTCAGTGGAACATTCTTCATCATGATCAAAGGCAAGAGTTTTCTGATATTATTGATGAACGCGAAAATTGTGTATGAATAACAGAAATATGTTTTATAAGAGTTCTACAAACTACTGATGCAGTGTTTGATATAGTTCTGTTTCAAGTACTTTTTATTTTACCTTTTTATTGAGGAAATTGAGTTTTCTAGCGCTGTATGATAAATCTGTATTCTTTTTTTCCTTCTACTACAACATCCCTCTGTGCCAAGTTGCAGTTCAACAGTTTTCGAATAAGCCCTGAATTACATACTAACAATTTCGGTTTTGCTATAAACCCTGAATTAAATAGAAACAATTTTGGTTTTGCTATAAATACTGTCTACTTTCAAGTGATAGACAGGAGGATAACTACACAAAACAAAAATGTTCCGTAGGTTACCTGGCCCACATGCTCTCACTCAGTTTCTAGGCAGTTAATCGCTTCTGGTCTTTAGGGGGAATCTAGTAAGACACTGATGGCAAATGCAAAGAAAGCGATCGTCATGAGGTACCACCTGTAAGGTATGCAACGCACCTCATCTACAGATAAGGAGGGTACGATCTGAACTGACCAAAGCTCCTAGAAAAACTACTGTAGTCTAGACTTGCTTACGGTAGCGTACGGTAGTCTTACAACACTATCGCCACCGTAGAAACGAGAAAAAGTTAGATTTGGTTAATGGATGATGTGACTTTGAAGTTACCCAATAACGTGGAGTAAATAACAATGCAACAGATGAAAAAATGCACTAGTGTGAGCTTAGATGTTAAAGACACATGCATAATGAACAAATTAATGTAAACTTGGAATGCACTGATACTATAGCTATGAACACCAACATATGTAGTGAACAGCAGCACTTCATGAAAGCTGGCCGGAGTGGTCGAGCGGTTCCAGGCGCTACAGTCTAGAACCGCGCGACCGCAACGGTCGCAGGTTCGAATCTTGCCTCGGGCATGGATGTGTGTGATGTCCTTAGGTTAGTTATGTTTAAGTAGTTCTAAGTTCTAGGGGGCTGATGACCTCAGAAGTTAAGTCCCATAGTGCTCAGAGCCATTTGAACCATTTGAACTTCACGAAAACAGTACTGAATCGCATTTCTCACGGTAATGCTGTCTGCTTGAAAATTTGATAAAAAAACACTAAAAATAATTATTGTTCCTTAGGGGTTACTTCTCAAATTAAGTTCGTAAATTGTTTCATTTATAGCAACAAGCATTTAGCAATACTAATCCAACGAGGATATATGCACATGAAATCACTTGCAAAACACAGTATAAAATCACAAAGTTACTTTTGTCATTGAAATATAAATCGCTTTTAAGCAACATTTGGTATGACTGATTATCTGCAGTAGTAATGCAACACTGAATGAATAACTAAAATTAATTCCGCCTTTGATTCCAATAACTATTTCAATGAAAGTTAACTGTAAAATTAAATCAGTTTTTCTTGTTTTAGTTATTTCTTTCACTTGCGCCTTTCTCGGAAACTTTGGTGAAAGGATGGGACCCTGGTGATGGTGAATGACTTGGGTCAATTAGTTGTCCTCTCTAAGTTTATGATTTGAGTGAACAGCACTATAATTAAAAAAAAATCAACTACTACTCTAGCTAGCCTTGTGAACAATTATAAAATAACTGCTTTAACCTTACGTTGCGACAAGTTGCTTATGGGGTGACATAATACTTTTTATGGTATAAATTATTGGTAACAGGATCTGCTAGATTAGGTAGCAACTTGAGTAATCTTGGGCCACATGGTAATCTTCCAGAATTACCAGATCTCCTTATAACCATATGTTGTGCCCATACACGTGCTCGCTCACTTATATATTTTGCCTTCCCACATATTAAAAAAAACCTTCATAACAATCTCCATTTGCCCTTACCGCATCAACACTTCACTTTTTCATCCCACTACAGTTTATTCGCAACTCTCTCCTTTGCTTCTACTACTATGTTTGTGCTCACGCCAACAACGTTATTGTTACATTAAACGATACTCTTTGGGCTCCTGGCAGTGCGAATTTCCCTTACTTGCAAGCATCTTTACTAAATGGCTTTGACATAATTATTTCTTAAAAGTACCAGCGTTATATTACAGTTCCATAAATGGTAATTACTGACAAAACTCATAAGTAGATCTAATAACAAGAAATATCGTTAAAATGGTAGACTCAAGTGACTGTAAAATACGTCAAGCACTGCATTGAGTGTTACAAACAAGCTTAATGGTTACAGCTCGATTTTTTTGACATTGGAATTGAAACTTTTCCCCTTGTTTGATTACCGTATCTATCATGGCCGGATTCTGTAGTAGCCACCTGGACTTCCGTCAGGCACTGTTTTATTGGTAATGTGGTTTTTTCAATCGAGCACATTTGCTTTTATAATTTAATTTATTACTGTTATTTATTTTCGTCTGTGAGTCGACTGACTTGAGTGATGGCAGTCACTATTTTTAGGTCATCGTTAGAGAAGTGGAGTTAAGTGGAACAGTAATTGTGAAGGAAGGGGAGATTAATGTATACAATGAGTGAAAAATTTAGAACTTACTGGAATAAAATTTAAGAGTGTAATGGGATGTTGCCAAAGAAATACTTTTATCACAAAGAGTGACTGGAATAATTAAATAGTGATGTCACAGTCAGATGTCATCTATGCTATGGCATGCAGTACGGTAAATTACCATATGGTAATAATGAATCAGCTGAAAATGGCTACAAATTGGCAATAGTGTACAAAAGAACATTATAGAGCAGTATAAAGGGGAACACATTATTCTTTAATAAATTTAGTTGGTTAAATGGTACTTTTTTACATTAAAATAAAGATTAAACTTGTATCAGTAGACAAAAGAGGCAAACAATCTTGAATTGTGTTAATCACAGCGAAAGTGTCAAAACGTTGTGATTATTATTGTGTATCTGACTTGTAGTGACCATATTTTACTATGTTCCAAATCGAAACTTAGAGAAATGATAATAAGATGGTGATGCTTTTATCCAGGATTCTGTTTGAATGTCACTGCCCTGAGCTGCGCTGAAATTAGTCAGACTCCTTTAGAAAAAGTATTTAAACCCCTATAACTAAGACACTATTCTGATTTGAACTCAGCATTATTTTGATGTACAGATATAATTTCTTGAAAAGATTCGATGTTAACATGAATTTACTATCAAAATCACGTCCTGAATCTGAAAATCTGTCCCTTTAGACCTCTGATTATGCACAACAGACGTAGTCTTTGTTCTGTCTGTTATGCATTCCACAATCTTGTTCAGTGACAAGCTTAGCTAATGTACTGCAGGAATAATATACTCCTGTTGGCAGCATACATGAGTCAGTTTGTTAGAAAAGGGGAGACTGTGGTCTTGAGAAATATATGTGCAAATGTGGGCTTGTGTTAAGGTAGCCTCTAAACTATTCGCCATAAATTGTTATATATTGTGAGTCATGTTACAAAAGGAAATTGAGTTTTAATTACAGAGACCATATGTTACTGAAAGTGCAAGCTTCACGAACTCTTACACGAATTATAATTATACAAGGCATAGAAGAATTCACTGAGAAAAATCATAAAAGACTACAAACAAATAATGTAGAAAGAATAACATCCATTTGGGTCAGAGCATGTGTCAAATAATGGATTAGCCATTGTAGCTTAAAATTCAAATTTCGGTCTTGTAAAACCAATTAATAGAAATTCTGCAACCATATTATGTTCAGAATGTCAATACCAGGCATTCACTCGCTCTTCTAAAGTTCGTCAAACAAAGAGAAATTTATTTACTGACTTTGCTTAGCCTGAAATAGGTATAGAATATAGACCCTTCTTCTACAATTGATGATAAGATTTATTTTGACTGATGATCAAATAGTAGTTAAACAGAAGCAGGTAAAAATGCAGGGTCACTAGTCAAAGAATCACATGTTTAAATCTTCCCATATTTGCCTGTATGTGACCTCTACCCTCCAAATACATTCTTCATTACTGAAATAACGTGAATCCAGCTAACGAACTAGATTTATTTTATGCATTTGTTTCAATGCTTATTTATTCACTGGTCAGACCAAAGGCGTCTTCATTTGCATGTTATCAAATTGTATTCTGACTTTTCAATTTTCTTGTTAGAGTTTGGTGTTCGTAGAGTGGAGCCAGTACCTTACTACACACGTGAAACATTTGATGATTGTAATACATTGCAGAAGAACGTATAAAGCAAATGATAGGTGATAACAACTAATTATGTCACATTATAGTAACTACAAACAAGTATCATATTCTCTTAGGCTATCGAGAGAGAAAAGGAGATAAATTATACAAGTAAACCGATCTTCACTGAACTGAAAATGATACATCATCTTGAGATTAAATAATAAAATATTCATTTCTATCGCATACACCTTATTCACATATGTCAATACCCACGTATGTCAATCAAAATAAATTATTCATTATGTCACTATGTACTGATTACGACCCATCTTTGTCTCGTTAACATAAACAGAGAACTATTTGTAGCTGAGTCGTAACAGGAGTATCAGCAGCCATAGTAATACTGAAAACGAAAATAACAAGGACACCCTAGTGAAGACTGTGGAAAAGACGTTAATTAGAGAAATATGAACATAAATCTGATCAAAATATAAAATGAGAGACTAATAAATTTGAGGAGGGACAGAGGATGAAAAATACGGAAAATATTCATAAAAAAGGGAAAACAGTCTGAATTTTGTATTTGGTGGAATAGTTTACCACCGCACGAGAACCAAACAACAAAGAAATAAGAACACGCTCGAAAAAGCTGGAAACTGGGACGCAAATACTGTCTTCAAAGACAGGGTAGTATTTTAACAACAACTCGAAACGAAAATGACTAACTATGAACAAAGAAGGCCTTTACCAACTAAGGTATAGATCTTCATAAACAACCCATTGTGGAACTAAAGTTAAAATGAAGCTCTTGATATTGCCACAATAGCAGTGAAATGTTGAATCAAAGCTGGAAAACGAAGAAGTTGTAGTTTGCTCATGTCTGTGTCCTCAAAGTACTTAAAGATAAGGGAGGATGGAGGAGGAATGTGGTTTCACATTCCGTGAAAACAATGTCATTGAAAACAGCAGAAATAACTTTGATTGTGAAAGGATGGGGATGAGATAGAAACGCTGTACCTTTTGGGTTGGATGTGATTTGAATCCGGGACTTACAGAATGTGCGGCCACTGTCTCAACTGTCCTAACGCCTCGATGTTTTATTGTTCCTCAAATACGAACTCAAGTAGAGATCCATTAGAAACATCATGATGAGCGGGACAGAAGGACAAGATGTTCTCAGTAAGATTAATTGTGAACAGTGATTTTGTTTCACTAAACTCATAAAGTAAAATTCATGCTCTGAACGGGCACTGATAACAATGCTATTAAGTGCTCTATTTCAACATCATCATCAACTGGGATCGAAATGCAACTCACTGTCTACCTTTAAAGACATTTTTCATCGGTTACCGAGTAACATAGGATCTGACTTTTTATAGAATATCGATCGTTAGAGGCCGCAGAACCAGTTGTTATGCTTCTCCTGTAGAAATCACGATCAGTTTGAATCTTTCTAATTAGGTCAGCACCCTAGAATTAAATTCTGGATTTCGGGACGAAGTTACACATCAACTGCTGAAAAAATCAATGTTTCTCAGCCATCATCTGCGTGCTCTTCCCGTTCAGTCGAGCTGCAGAGGTCATGATGTTGCCATTGCCGAAATTGAGAAGTCCACTTCAACGGCGCTCGAGTAGCATACGTATGTTCTGATAATCCGCAGTGACCGCACCGTCTTGCAAAAGTCTGAACACAAGATGTGACTGATCGAACTGGCGCCATACACATGGAACTTCGTTAACAGTCAGTTGCCACATGGATGTACTATACGAACTGCAGAGACATAATTGGGACTAAGACTAAGTACTGATAGCGTCCTTTCTTTCACAGCATCGTGTGCCTCCTACTACAAACTTATATTTAAATGGACTACCGGTAATTTTATACAAGGTAACTCAACACTATGTGTTTTTTATATTTTTCTGAATTTTAGTACAAAGCTGTTAATCACAGGCTGAATTAGAGTGTCTTATTCTACTATAAATTACAGTTATTAGACTATGGAGTATGACATAGAGAAGGTTGCAACACTATATCTAATTACCTTTTGTTCTGAATTCAGAAAAAATAAACCATTCCAATTTGTCTCGATCAGTGGAATAAAAGCAATAAGTTACTATAAATTCTCTTTGAAGATCAGCTGTTATTGTGCACTGTATGAAATGTAAAAAGGCGTGTCTTCTCTGTTAATGAGTCGTGAATGGAGACAGCTGTTGCTATTCGAATATCTGGTAAAAATTTGGTATGGAATTACGAACTAGAACGGTCAAACAGGCACAGTTGAACGTAGAACAAATTGCAGTGCTCTTTGTAGGTACAAAATTGGAAATCTATGATTTCTCTGTGACAATTGTCGATGAGATATTTGTAGGCCATAATAAGGAATAAAGATAATGAACGTGCAACCAATATCAGGTCGGATTAACCAAGAAGATTGAGAGTATGCAAAGAGGGGAAGAGATGAATGGAAATATTGAAAATCACAAGTCAGACTCTGAAAGAAACAAGCATATTACCACTTGAAAATCTGTTTATCGAACAGCAAAACCGATTTTAAGTAGACGGCGGTGAGGCAGGGGGTGTTTTTCTCCATCTCCGGATGTATTCGTATAACGGCAGCAAAGACTTTGAGTATAACACTAAGCCGGTAACAGGTTGCACAGAAGCTTATTGTAATCAAAAACAAATGAGGTGCTGAGAACCATTAGGGATTAAAGCACATTGTAGCCAATCTTGAGACTGTAGCTTGTATGCACGCTCCTGAAATCTGTTCATCTTACGGTGAATCCGGTTTAAGAGCTCTGTACCCCTACATCATATATATGAACATTTGCGAAAAAGCTGTCTCGCCGAGTTCTCTAATATTCACTTCCATCCGGGCCCAAAGCACAGATTTCCATTTCTGTAAGAGCGCTCACTGGCTACACTAACGCCCATTTCTTCATAAAAGCTGGAAGGCCTTGAACACCATCATAACCTCATCTTCCATGGTTTCATATTTGTAGTCCGTAAAATGGAGGCTGAGAATTTCATAATAGAAGTGTTACCCATGTCACTACAAAACCAAAACTAGGTGTTCTTGGTAACAATGTATATTTCAGAACAACAAGTTGTCACGGACCGCAGTTTTAGGTTTCACATTTTTCACTCGTCTCGTGGGAGGCTTCCATTTTTTTTCCATTCACATCGAGACCACAGCATTTCATTTCCACACAGTTCGCAGATGTCTTGCAAAGTCTAGTGCCCAAATACTTAGGTGAAAAGGAAGTATCAATGTTGAGACACAAAGTCTTGACAAAGCGACTACATCAAACTTGCAATACGTAGACTCAACAAAACTACTAGATTTCGATCTTAAAGTGAACCGACAGTTTTATCTGAACCTCAAGCCAGAGAAAGTGCTTCATGAAAATGACGATAACGAGAACCAAGAAGTATTGGGATTGGTTGTAATTGAGTGAGTGGTGCATGTAGTATGTGTTCTCTATGCTCCGATTCTAGTTTCACTTTAATTGCAAACTACGCAAGAGTCAAAAAGACATTGTTGCCACTAGCCTGTGTATAAAAATTTTGTGAAAATAATAATGACAATAATAATAATAGTAATAACTCTAAATATGAACTGAAGTTGCATAGTATCAAAAGGGGAAATGATTTTTTTCGTAGCAAATACAGGACGCTGAGACTTAGTTAATAAACAAATTTCTTTTTCACAAGCATCTATTTTTCTCAAAACTTTGATTCTATGCTTTGGGCACTTACGGTCGTCAGTGGCACAGATCATTTTTCCCGTACTACATTTGTGAATGTGAAGAGAAGAAATCGTATTACAGTGTAACAATAGCACACGATGTGTCTTCTTCTTATGTACATGAATGCTGTGTAGCCTTTCAGTACCACAGGTAGGCCTTAGAGTCGAGTGACGGTAATGTAACCTGTCTATTGAAAAAGTAAAAAATCTATCGATAAGAAGAAGCCGTTCAGACTAACTCCCGATGTCGGGTGACTCGAACTGCGTCCACTGCACCTAACAAGCAAGAGGAGACAATCACGTGTGCATCCGAGTATCATCGCATATGGCTAAAATCTAAGTATCACTATATTCCTTAGTAAGATTTCTTACAGAGGTAGGATACATCAGTTGATTACATGTAAAGACGCCTTGTTGCAGTCTTCCTATTACATAGAAAACTCTTACAAAACCTACTACAAGCAGAGGTTTTATGCGGGGTAAAGATAGAAATTCATATGAAAAAATTTGATCTTCAACTACACATGTATACTATGCGATATAAATTTCCTATAAAAACCATCGAAGGTTCTGTGAGCCCAAACATTATAGCCACCTACATAATGGCGTGTCGATCCCTCTCGGGAACGCAGTACAGCAGGGTAGCTGATTGGATTGGTTGGTTCAAATGGCTCTGAGCACTATGGGACTTAACATCTATGGTCATCAGTCCCCTAGAACTTAGAACTACTTAAACCTAACTAACCTAAGGACAGCACACAACACCCAGCCATCACGAGGCAGAGAAAATCCCTGACCCCGCCGGGAATCGAACCCGGGAACCCGGGCGTGGGAAGCGAGAACGCTACCGCACGACCACGAGATGCGGGCGATTGGATTGGATTTGGCGAGTACTTTCCAGGTCTAAGGGGAGTCGCAGCACCTCATGTCTACCCGCATATCAAACACTTACCGTACATTACTGGCTGGTTGCTCGTGGACGCGGAGTTGGCGACCGATAGCATCACAGATGCGTTCCATCGGGTTCACATCAGGCGAATTTGGTGGCCAACACAGCAACATGAGTTCACTGCCGCCGCACCACTATAGCACTATTCTGGCCTTGTGACACGGACAGTTATTCTGCTGCAAGCTGATGCCGCCGTCAGGGTAGACATGCATGAGTGGATGGAGCTGATCCAATATACTGTTCAGTCCACAGCTGTCATGGCGTATTCGATTACTATTGCACGACCTACCGAAGCTCAGGGCTTATCGGTACGCATGCGACACTATGAAGTATATGTACGAAAATATAACGCACAAACCGGAATTTTTCAGAGACTCATACCTTGATTATATTGGTGACAGAAAGGTAGGGCAGGCGTGTTGGATAGCCCTTGCGCTATGAACCGTTTTTATACCTAACACGAGGATAGTCTTAGTGTAACTATCCTACACTACAACGTCAAATTTTGAGTGTTACAACCTTCCTCCGTTTTAGGTAGATAAAGCAAATCGGTTGATTCTTTTTTCACTATATGTGGCCTATGATACACCTTACGAGGCTTATGGTGACTCCTGAGGAAACATGGTTTTTGGGTACCAAAATCGAGTCGCAGATTTCAAGACGGCTGTACCCAGCAAATGTCTGAAATTTTTACGATATAGTCCTAAGATCCCGACCTCAAAAAACCTTGAAAATGTTCTTGATATCATTATCCGTCTCCTAGATACAGAAGTTCAAATTAACCATTCTTTTACACGTAAAATATGCACTTAAAATCCGGTGCGAAGCGAAAACGTAGTTTATAAAGTGACGTAGCACAAAGAAATACGCTATAAAGTGTCTCCTCTATCATCAGAAGAGTTCTTGGAGCCCTATATTGAAGTGTTAAAGCATATCAAAAAATTTTCTGCACGAAAAATCCAATCTGAGACGTAAAATTTGTCTTGCGATATTTCAATTTCACACAAGTAAAGAATCGAAATTGCACTGCTCCAAACAGTTCTTTTCGTATCAATGACATGTCACATTGTAACAGAAAAAAGGAACAAACCAGCGGAAAAATACTCCAATCGGATCACAAAAAAGGCGACTATCATCCTGTTTCAAAAGACTGACTGAAATGTGGGTCACCAGCTGCCTCATCCTACCCTCCTTAGCAGTTTCAAAAATTTTCCCAAAAAGTTTTGCTACCGAACATATTAGCGCTTTTTATGCTGAAACAGAAGGAGACAGTGGCACTGGGAAAGAGACGGAAAAGTAATAAGTGCCGAATGTTAGTAGACAGTGACTTGCTATAAAGAGAGTGACGGGGACAATAGAAATGTGAGAGAGAGGGACACAATGGCAGTGGAACATTGTTGACAGTGACAGAACAGTCATAGGAAAAGAGAGAACGACACAGTGCCAGTGGAAGAAAAATAAACAGAAGCAGGAAGTGGAAGTGAGTAAGAGTCAGTGATAATGAGAGACAGAGTATGTGACAGTGACAATGAGGAAGAGAGAGAGTGACATTGGAAGGAGGCAGTAGCCGTGGGAAGAAATGAATAAGACAGTAGCAGTAAGAGAGAGCAAGAGGAAGGCAGCGACAGTGAGAGGAGGCAGAAATTGTAGCAGAGAACGAAGGCGTTGTCACTGTGAGACAGAAGACAGTGACAGAGAGACACAAAGAAATAATTACGAGTTGATCTCATTGAATGAGTGAGAATGTGCAACTGAGAGTGAATGGGTATTAGCGACTTTCAGCCATGGACTACTGGGTGTGAGCGAGTTACAGGTAGGGGAGGTTGCGGGAGTAAGATGTGAGTTGGGTGTCAAAAAGAGCGCGAATATGTTCGCATGCCACAGTTTTTGAGAACAACTTAAAAGGTACTGAGAAAGGTGAATGAGGTAGTTGCTACCCCACTTTTCAGTCTGTCTTTTGAAACAGGAGGATATTAGCCTTTTTGTGGTCCGACTGGAGAATTCTTCCGATGTGCTGCAGTGCATAATACTGCTCACATTGACAAGCGTCCGCTGGCGCATTTGGACACGATTGTCAACGTGGGGTAACAGCATGCGTTATTCATCCGACTAGGAGGCAAGTTTCCATAGATCCGCGGTGGAAACTGTGATCTGGCCCTTATTAAAATCGCATTGGACGATGTCGCTGGGTCAACATGGGAACACGTTGGAGCATCTGCTGCGGGGCACCGTGTTCAGAAATATGCACTGAACACTGTGCTCTGAAACACTTATGCCTGCACCAGCATTGTACTCTGTCGTCAGATCTGCCACAGATCGACACCTATCCTGCTTTACAGAGTAGGAAAGCCTCCTACCTCCACGCTGTGCAATCAGGAGTGGACCTTCAACACCTGGTCCCCAGCTACTGCTTTCACCGCCCTTCAACGTCTTTTCGTTAACCCTCACGACTGCAGAACGTGAAGAGCCGTCGATATACGCTGTTTCCGAGATGCTCGTTCCTAGATGCTGGGCCATACCAGTCTGCCTTTTGTCGAAGTCGCTTATATCGGTGAATTTTCTCATTTTCAGGCCATGTCGCTGCTAGAATGAGTCCCCATTCGTCTCTAGTCCACCTGTGCACTTCCCTTAGCGCGTCGCGTGCTTCCAACGTCACCAGGCGGCGTTCAGCTTCGTGCTGGGCTATGGTCTCAAAGTTTCTGTTTACCGTTGTATACCACTGGCTCCTGCTGAACCATGGGTATTATTGAATCATCAGTTTTCTTAACATCCTGTCCCTTCTCCTTAACAGTGTTTTCCACATATTCCTTTCCTTGCCGATTCTGCGCAGAACCTCCTCATTCCTTACCTTATCAATCCACCTAATTTTCAACTTTCGTCTGCAGCACTACAACTCAAGTGCTTCGATTCTCTTACGTTTCGATTTTACTACACTCAATGTTTCACTACTATGTAATGCTGTGCTCCAGACGTACATTCTTAGAAATTTCTTGATCAAAATAAGGCGTATGTTTGATACTAGTAGACTTCTCTTGGCCAATAATGTCCTTTTTGCCAGTGCTAGTTTGCTTTTGATGTCCTCCTTACCCCATCCGTCATTGGTTATTTTACTGCCTAGGCAGCAGAATTCCTTAACTTCATTTACTTCGTGACAATTTTTATATTGAGCTTCTCGCTGTTCTCATTTCTGCTACTTCTCATTACTTTCGCCTTTCTTCGGTTTACTCTGAATCATTATTCTATACTCTGCAGACTGTTCATTCCATTCAGCAGATAGTGCAATTCTTCTTCACTTTCAGGCAGGATAGCTATGTCATCAGCGCATTGTATCATTGATATCCTTTCACCTTGAATTTTAGTTTCATTCCTGAACCTTTCTTTTATTTCCGTCATTGCTTCTGATTGAACAGTAGGGCCGAAAGACTACATCCCTGTCTCACACCCATTTCAATCCGAGCACTTCGTTCTTGACCGTCCACTCTTATTATTCCCTCTTGGGTCTTGTACGTATTGTATATTACTCATCTATCCCTATAGCTAACCACTATTTTTCTACGAATTTCGAACATCTTGTACCATTTTACATTATCGGACGCTTTTTTCAAATTGACAGTTCCTATGAACGTGTCTTGATTTTTCTTTAATCTTGCTTCCGTTATCAACAGCAACGTCAGAATTGCCTGTCTCGTGTGTTTATTTTTCCTAAAAACAAACTGATCGTTATCTAACACATCTTCAGTTTTCTTTCTCATTGTTCTGTGTATTGTAAGTAACCTGGATTCATGAGCTGTTAAGCTAATTGTGCAATAATTCTCGCAGTTGTCAGCTCTCGAGTATTCGGAATTGTGTGGATGATGCTTTTCCTAAAGTGAGATGGTATGTCACCAGACGATTCATCCTACACATCAGGGTGAACAGTCGTTTTGTTGCTACTTCCCCAATAACTTTAGAAATTCTGGTGGAATTTTATCCATCCCTTCTGCCTTATTTCATCTTAAGTCCCCCAAAGGTCTCTTAAATTCTGATTCTAATACAGAATCCCCTCTATCCTCGATATCCGTCCAAAGATCTAGAGAGAATTCAGTGAGTTCGAGCAACTGAGCCAACGGAAAAACAGTGAAAAAGGAAACATAGACTCTGAAGCAGCCCGGACACTTCGGTTCTCTGTTATTTTTATGAGCTACATTGTAGAAGAGTGCCCACGGTTGTCTGTTGGGTGGAACACTAGACTTGAGCCGTGGTTGTATATTGCGTGGGAGCGGGGATAACGGTGGGCACGTCGGAGATCCAGAAGAAAAGGGAGAAATGCAGAAAGCCGCCAGCCTGCAGAGGCCGCCTGTAGAGGAGTAACTCAAGCTAAGAGTAGGTGAGTGAAACGCGACAGACAGACTGTGGCTCACCAGCACAAGGACAGGCAACCTATACGACAACGAGGCGCTAAGAGAAGCCTCCGCCACAATGATGGGGACAAGACCCAGAGCAACAGAGAGACAAATCCAAGACGCGACCAAAGACAGGAACCAGGTGACAAGCGATCTAGTTATCAAGCAGCCCTAGCATTCGCCAATATCCAGCGCGAGTACTAAACTGACCAACTGTGCGCTGGATGGCCGCCTACATAGCGGACACATGAAACACCATTGGCCTCCGTAGTCACGTGACACGAGACGGGGGTGCTCTCGCCGTGCGGGCACAGCGCTGGGTGGCCATTTCCCCCTAACGGTCATCTGAGTCCATCTCCTCTGGACGGCATTCAACCTCCGCGACGCCCGATTCCAGATCTTTCCTTATTCTAATCCCTCCATGACGGCTCTAGGTCCACTCACTCCCCTGTCAAAATGAGTACCGGCCACCCTTCCTGAGGGTGAAAGGCGACCAGGGCGACGGCCCCACCATCCTCCCTCCTCCTAGTGCCAGGGCGAATAGAAGGCTCCACTCTAGCTGCACTCATGCTGATAGTTCGGTCTCAGGCTTGCGTCACAGACTTCACCATTCCAGTGCAGTGGAAGAGCTGGACCTCCAGACTGAATACGAGGCGTCGCTCTGATTGGTGCAAGCAACATTATTAGTGGCCACTGAAGCGATGTAGGAAGGTATTATGGAGAGTGTTTTCTCGGCGTGACTTATTAATAGTGTATTTCCGGGTGTTCTGCTTCGTTGTTTCATTTTATGTCCAACTTTTCGACTCCCGTCCGAGCTGTCGCCTTTAGGTGCTGCGAGATTTGCTGTTATGTGTATTCGATGACTGGACTCCAGCCAGACTGTGAAATGAGATCAGTATCGGGTGCCAACGCCAAGTTTCTTGAACAGCATAATTGAGAAGTATATCGAAACATAGATGTTAACAAACCTAATCGACAGGGAATGCGGCTTTAATTTGAATAACGCTTGGTGTCCAGCACGTAATTTATTAAAATCTCGCCGGCCAACAAATCCTCCAGAGTTGGAAAACTTCGAGGAATTTCCAAGGAATATAAATGAACGCTCTGTAGAGCAAAATAGCACCGATGGGCGTAGTGGGCGTCGGATATCGAGCTCGGCTGTAAATAGCAGCTAATGACCAACAGTGGCTCACAGTCTGGTTGAAGCCCAGCAGAGTATTCACATAACAACAGAGCTCACTGGACATGAAGAAGACGGCTGGGTCGGTCTTCGAAATGTTGTGGAGAAAATGGAAATATCGACTCGACAAAACACCCGGAAGCACGCTATAAATGTTGCATGGGGGCTTAATTATTTTAAAATGCAAATGTTTTTGGTAGCTGTTTGTCCGATTACGCTGTGTCTCGTAAACGGTTGGCCCTGAGTAGTTTTTGTACGCAATCTGACTGCATAGAATAAGAACAAACAATGAAAGAAAATTTTCGTTAACACAGTTAATTAATTAAGTCCCCAGCAACTATAAAACCTACTAAACCAAGGCACAAGTGTAATTGTTCTGTGTGTGGGAGTGTGACTCAACGTACAAATCTGGCACGGTTCTTCTCCAACAAGACAAGAATTTTTAAATACCAATTATATTGACGTGATAAAGGAAAATTAGAAATACTATAATTGCGTAAGGAAAGCAGAATTACACTCTAATACAAGAACACAAGCCAGATGCTTTGTTGACTGAACCTGTAATGGTGCATTATTCAGGACATTGAAATAATGAGAAAAAAAAGAAAAGGAGTTTGTTACCTCATTTATATTGATGAAAATCACTCTAATCCTTACAATATATCTCCACACCGATTCTCTACTACCACATCTCAACAAGACTCTCCAATATCACATCTCAGCAAGCACTGCCTACTAGCTCATCTCAACAAACACTCTTCACTACGACATCTCAGCACAGACTGCCACGAGTTCTTAACAGGCACTCACTACTACGAGCTATCCCCAAGCACTGTGTAGGTGGCTTAATAATACTCTTTGGCGCAGTGGCTCAGTGTAGCCACCTTTCATATGCCCCTCCTCCACAGGCCAGAATTTGATGGTATTTTTGCCAGCATTGGTGGTGAAAATACCACCAAATTCGTTTACAAAAATACAGACAAAAATAAAAGATAATATTAATACCTAAATATCACATAATTAGTTAAAATTTTGGCTTTGCACTGACCTTTCAATAACCTAATATATAAAATACAGTAAGCAATACAACTTCTTTTCATACATGTGACTTTACATAATAGTTCACACAATACACAAAAAATCAGTTTATACAAATGTTCACATAAAATGCTTTCAATGATTAGTTCCAGTAGTAGCACCCAGCGATGGTCAACAGGTGTAGACACCAACAAGTGACATCATTTCAGTAGAAGCAGTTCCATTAGTGGCACCCAGCAATGCTGAGTAGGTGCAGACAGCAACAAGTGACATTATTTCAGTAGAAGCAGTTCCATCTGTGGCACCCAGCAATGTTGAAGAGGTACACACAGCAACAAGTCACATTAGTTCAGTAGAAGCAGTTCCATTAGTGGCACCCAGCAATGCTGAGTAGGTGCAGACACCGGCAAGTGACATCATTTCCATAGAAGTAGCTTCAACTGTGCACCCAGTAATGTTGAGCAGGTGCAGACACCAACAAGTGACTTCATTTCAGTAGAAGCAGTTCCATTTGTGGCACCCAGCAATGTTGAAGAGGTACACACAGCAACAAGTCACATTAGTTCAGTAGAAGCAGTTCCATTAGTGGCACCCAGCAATGCTGAGTAGGTGCAGACACCGGCAAGTGACATCATTTCCATAGAAGTAGCTTCATCTGTGCACCCAGTAATGTTGAGCAGGTGCAGACACCAACAAGTGACTTCATTTCAGTAGAAGCAGTTCCATTAGTGGCACCCAGCAAAGTTGAGCAGGTACACACAGCAACAAGTGACATAATTTCAGTAGAAGCAGTTCATCAGTGGCACCCAGTAAAGTTGAGCAGGTACACACAGCAACAAGGGACATTATTTCAGTAGAAGCAGTTCATCTGTTGCACCTAGCAATGTTGAGTAGGTGCAGACACCAACAAGTGACATCATTTCCATAGAAGTAGCTCCATCTGTGCACCCAGTAATGTTGAGCAGGTGCAGACACCAACAAGTGACTTCATTTCAGTAGAAGCAGTTCCATTAGTGGCACCCAGCAAAGTTGAGCAGGTACACACAGCAACAAGTGACATTATTTCAGTAGAAGGAGTTCATCAGTGGCACCCAGTAAAGTTGAGCAGGTACACACAGCAACAAGTGACATTATTTCAGTAGAAGCAGTTCATCCGTTGCACCTAGCAATGTTGAGTAGGTGCAGACACCAACAAGTGACATCATTTCCATAGAAGTAGCTCCATCTGTGCACCCAGTAATGTTGAGTAGGTGCAGACACCAACAAGTCACATTATTTCAGTAAAAACAGTTCCATCTGTGGCACCCAGTAATGTTGAGTAGGTGCAGACACCAACAAGTGACACTATTTCAGTAGAAGCAGTTCCATCTGTGGCACCCAGCAATGTTGAGTAGGTCCAGAGAGCAGCCCATAATATTCACTATCACTGATCACACTGTTCATCAAAGTTTATAAGCAGAAATTAAACATGTCCTAGTGGCACCAATCATGTAGAAAAAGTACAAGTAACAGTCCATAATATTCACTATCACTGATCACACAGTTCATCAGCAGAAATTAAACGTTTCTAAGTGGCACCCATTAAGTTGAAGAGGTGCAGGTAACAGTTCATAATATTCACCATCACTAATCAGACAGTTCAGGCATGAACAATAGTTTGAATACACATACAAATGCTTTTACACACTAAACATATAAATTCTAATAAACACAAAAATGATCTCAGATAATTGTCGTATTAACTATTACAAATACACAAATACCAGTAAACCTATATTATTTATGGGTGTCAGTGCAAGCCACTACAAACAAATAAAATAATATTTAGGAGATAGGTGGGTAGGATTAGTAAAGGAAAACACACAGAACACACTCACTCATCTTTCATCCACATTAAGTACTACTGTGTAATTGAATAGAGTTAACTGTGTAAATGCAATTCCGTCAAAATTTGATGTTCATCATGTGTATCAAGTAGTAGTGGCAGCAATGTATAACAGCCAATAATAGTTAAGTCAACGTCATAGTCATCATGTCAAGACCAATGTATGCCAAGCCAGATCAAAATGTACGGTTGCTGAACAACTGTCAGTGAGCCAAGATATGCAATTACTTCCTCTCTCCAAAAAAAGTATATACTGCATAGTGATTTAACAAAGTGTGTTCTGGTCTGCTATCTTCATCCTCCTTGTTCCATATAGACCAACAAAAAAAAAATATGCACCTCACTTACTTTACCTCTTATCCACCAAAACTCCAATAATCATTAGCATCACATAATCTCAATACTTCAATAATACCTCTTACGTCGATACATATAAATCTTATCATCAATATCATTTACCTTACCTCTTGTCCACAAAAACTCCAATAATCATCAACTTCATATAATCTCAATACCTTAATAATATCTCTTCAATACATCGACACATATAAACCTTATCATCAATATCATTTCACTTCCATAACAACTCTTTCCTCTAGTCAGTCTCCTTGAACAAGTACAGATAAAATCCTAATGCAAACCTCATCATCCCATACAATCCGAAGACACACTGTCAACACACAACCTCTGTGTAATCCATCTGAGCCAAATCTTCTACTCATTATGAATTATAAACAAAGAAATGCATACATGACCTCTAACAGACTTAGTTCGAATAATTCTCAGCAATTAAGTACGATTACGGAGTGTGAATGATCATAAATACATTTATACAGCTTTCATAAAACCTCCAGCTCATGTGACTTCTATGAAGTTTCTTGTACTAATGTCGTTCGTCGGATTATAGCAGAACATTCCCCTTTCTTAAAAATATAAGGCACTGAGCGTAAGCAAAACAAGCAATAGCGAGTAAATATACCAGTAGAGAACAGAATGTCAACAAGTGAATGCAGCACAATTCTTACAACGAGGCTCTGCCATGCGAACAATCTATAATTAATACCATAGTGTGACCTAAACTCTATGTTTGTAACCTTATATCAGCATTTCTATATACCAAATTAAAGAGTAGTTATGACAACAAACAGAAATGTATAAATATGCAATCCATACGCATAGCAGCAAACAGGTCATTAGCATCATATCAGCATAAGCAAATAAATGTTCATATGTAATCTTAATAAGTAAACATGAAGGCGCAAGCAGATAAATCACAAAGTATAACTTACATACATAATCACAGTCAGCCCAATTAATCAGGTTACAATTATAATTTAAATAAATAAGCACAGCAGGCACATAATAGAAAAATATGACATCAGTGAAAAAGCAGTGCAGCCAAGCGATGCATAATATACACAAGTTACAACCCGGTTCATTAATAATCATTGTCAAAATCAGTTAACGTACGCAAGCACGTCGCTTCACAAGTAATTTCATAGAACATGAAATTTAGCACAAAGTATGAATCACGTAATCGCGAACAGCAAATTACGTCTAAAGTACGTACCTAAGTGGAGATATGTTACCTGAAAAAAATAAACTCAATTAATAGTTACCTTTTTAGTTTATTAGTTTCTTCTTCGAAATTACATTCTTCCTGAAAATTTCTCGATAGCAAGTCGTCTTAACGTCGGACACGCACAGAATTTACCTGAAGTTCTTAAATATTTTATAGAACCGTATCCTGAAAAATACTGAATGTTAATAACATAATTCATCAAGTCACTATAGCTTTATACTGAATTTAGTCGGAGAACTTAGACTGTGTATTTGTTTACGGCTGTCAGTGCATTCGCACTGAGCGCTCGATCAGCTGTAGGCGCGTGACGTAGGAAGTAATTGTTTGCGGTCAACGACTGCCTTGTGCGGTGCGCAGACTTGACTGTTGCTTTGAGTATATGCCGCCGCCAAAACACAGCGCGGTATCCTTGTATTCTCCGCATGTTTACATGTAGCTGTTAGTTTCTCTAAAGTATGTCATTCCACAAAATTTTTTCAAAACTATATCATTCCACAAAAATTTTGGAAACTACAAACCTCACGTTTTGTGGTAGGAACAGCATAATTACGAATAGCGTCAAGTTTTTCTGGATCAGGAAGAATACCTTCTGTAGAAATAATGTGACCGAGAAATTTTACCTGAGAACGAGCAAATTCAGATTTTTCTAAGTTCACTGAAATGCCAACTCGTGCAAAAATACGTAATAATGAATCCAAAATTTTGTTATGCTCACTCCAAGAACGTTTAGTAATAAGAATATGGTAAACATATGAAGTAATGTTGTCACGAAGATAAACAGGTAAAATTTCGTTTAAGCTACGAATGAATGCTGCCGAAGATACAGTAAGTCCAAACGGTAATTCTCGAAACTGGTAACTGTTACCAAAGGCTAAAAAGGCCGTGTATTTTCTACAATCAGGGTGGAGTTCTATTTGCCAAAAACTTGCGCGCATATCAATCGTGGATAAAACTTTAATTCCATGGAAATGTTGAAGAAGTTCATCTAAATTTTGTGGGCGGTCAGTTTCAGGAATGATGATATTATTTATCTGTCTGGAATCCAGAACCAAACGAATTGACCCATCCTTTTTAAGAACAACGTGTAATGGACTGGTATAAGTACTGACTGCAGGCTCAATAATGCCCTGATCTAACATGTACCGAAGTTCATTCTTAACCTTGTCTCTGTAAGCCAAAGGAATTGCGTACGTTTTCCCCCGAAATGGTGTGTGTTCTTTTACTTTAAATAAATATTGTAAGCCTTGTATAGTTCCTGTGTGATGACTAAACACTGTAGCATGTGAAGTCAAAATTTGGTGCAGCTCTTCTCTTGCAACGTCATCTGGCACTTCAGCTTTCTTAACCTTTTCATTAATTAATTCTTCGCTATTAATTATATCATCCATCGCGTCTCTGTATCTATTGTCATTGTCATGAATAAACACACTGTCGTCATAATGCTCCACGAAAACATCAGAAGTAAGAAACCTTAAACATTTTGTATCTGATTCAGATCTTGCTAAACACTCGAAAAATTTCAAACATATCGGCATTCCGGCAACAGTCAAATTCACACCTCCTTCTTTAAAGTTCAAAATTGCCTTATGTGCAATAAGAAACTCCATACCTAATATAATTTGTGTACTGAGTAATGGAACAATAATAAAATTAGCAGAAAATTCGTATCCTTGACAAATGAAATTTAAGTTAGTCTGTTGTTTAACTTCCACACTTTTTCCAGAAATAGCGCCTCGAACTGTAGTTTTAGAAATAGGTAACACAGGACACGCAATAGTTCTTTCACATATACGAAAAACTGATTCACTAATGACATTCAATGGGCTCCCAGAATCTAAAACTGCAGTGAACTTATTCTTACCCACACATACTTCAATAACAGGGTGTAAAAATGCGTCTATATTATTTTCCTTTTCGTCTAGCAAAATGTCTCTCATGTCTTCCAGGCGTACGTAGTGTAAAGTCGTAGTGTCATTACTTTCTGAACCGTCTATATTGCTGCCAGAAGCCGAAGCTGCAAGTCATTGTCGACTGTTTGCGTCACGTCTTTGAGTATTCGCTTCATTTCGCGGATCAATTTCTACGATTTGCACTTGTCTCTCTGAAGTTCTGTCACGTTGAGGATGCCAATTAGGTCTTTCCTGTCTGTTAGATGCAAATTCTTGGCTGTGTCTGTTATTAAAATTTCTGTTTTCCTGTCTGTCTGCATAACTACTTCTTGTGTAATTTCGACTGTCACTTCTGAAATTATTGTTGTATCTACTACCCTGGTTATTTCTGTAGTAAGAATTTCTATTACTGTATGAATAATTTCTGTCTTGATGATACCGATTACTGTTTCCGTATGATTGATCATTCCGGTACGAATTACCGTTATTATAATTGTCTGTGTAATTTCTGTTAGAACGTCTGTTATTGTCATAAGGCTGGTATCTATTGTCTGTCTGTTACGTCTGTCATTCTCAAAGTTACTCATATAACGCCCGTTCCGATCACTATCTCTTTTCTCTGAAAATCTATTGTAAATACTGTTACTGAAAAAGTTACAAGAAGTCCCGTCGTCGTTGTCATACTCAAGTTCTTGCAACAAAGTCTTAAAAGTCTCAATGTCGTTTTTACATCTTCCGGCTAAAGCAATTTGTCTTATGGATTGTGGCAGCTTAGTTAAACAAATGCGAATTAATTCAGTCGGGCTATAAGGATTGGACAGGAACTGATTCTTTCGAATCATGTCTTCAAAGTACTCTGCCGACGTGCGGAACTCAGACTGTTTAAAATTACGCTGCATAATCAGACTATGTTTGACTCTGTCTTGTGTGTTTTCGGACCAATATGCCGATAGAAATGCATGATAAAAATCATTTAGATTATTACAATCTCTAATGAGTGCGCGCATCCGCGTCGCCGGTTCGTTTTCTAAATATCCACACATAAATTCCAGTTTGTGACTTAGTGGCCAATTTGGTGGAAGTGCGTACATAAATTGATCTAACCATGCACATGGATGTATGTCATTCTTAGAGTTGCGGAAGATCTTAAATTTCCGAACAGTCAAAAAGTGTTTATAGTCAAAACTTTCGCCTCGTGGCGACAAAGACCTACCGCGTCTGTCCCAGTCCCAATGACGATTATTGTCAAGTTCGCGCGCCTGGCGCTCTCTTGTCGCATTCCGTAAATGAAACAAATTATTTTCTTCAAACCCCTCTGATATCTGTGATTCCAAATTTCTTTTGCTGTCTTTTCCTACAATTTCGCCTTCGATCTGTTTGACTTGCTTTCGTAATACCTCAACTTCCCTTTTAACGCGTTCATTAAATTTTCCCTGATTTTCAACATGTTTATTTATGTTCTGGTACTCTTCGGTTTCTGCGAATGGTAATGGAGCTGTATCATCCGAATCTCTGTCCCCATGTAAACTAAGATTTGTCAATTTATCTGATATCTCCTCAACTCTATCCGCTAAATCACCTATTTTTTCTTTCTGTTTATTTACGTCTTCCGTAAGTGTCGCGACTCGGGTTTCAGTATTGACACATTTGGTAGTTAACTGTTCATATTGTTGTGTTAGATTATTTATTCTGTCATTTGGTACGGATTCCTCGATTCTTTCAAATATTTGTTTCTTATCGTGTGCACGTTGTAAATTTAACTCTGAAAATTTTTGTACTATCACGCGATCTCTTTCTTCCTGTTCTCTATCCTGTTCCCTTTGTCTAATCTCTACTGCAATTAATCTGTTATTGTGAGAATTCAAAATCGGTTGTACTTCTTCTCTGATTTCTTTCTTTAACTCATCTTTCATATTTTTGAAACATGTCCCTATTCGTGAGTCTAACCGTGTTTCCATTGTTTCCATCTGTGTTTTTAATTCAGATCGAAACTGTGTTTCCATTGTTCCCATATCAGTTTTTAATTCAGATCCCAAAGTTCCCATCTCGGTTTTAATTGTTCCTATCTCTGTTTTAATTGTTCCTATTTGTGATCCCATTGTTCCCATCTCAGTTTTAATTGTTCCTATTTGTGAGTCTAACCGTGTTCCCAAATTTAATATTGCACTCATGAACTGCTCCGTACTAACTTGTTCTAAATTCTTTTCGCCCCTAACATTTCCCGCAAAACCAGTTTCCTTCGTCATAGCTGTATAGCTATCTGTGTTCGATACTATTCCAGAATCTTCTATCGTTAATCTCGTATTCTGTGAATTTTCTGATTGAGAAAAATTTTGAAATGGTTCCGGACTATTTTCCCGACTTATTACATTGTTTTCCACTTCATTATTCATCACACTGTTTTCCTCTGTTGGCGAGTTCGCCATGTTAACAATTTCGTCATTCTCACTATCCATCATTTTTGCCTTCTTCATCGATCGCGTAATCATTTACAAAACATACAAAACTCGTCACTGTACGAAAATTACACACAATGACTCTTTATCTCCAACAATACCATTTACATGAAAGGTTTCCCTCAAACACGATTAATCGAACAATTGAAATAATTGCACTAAATTGTCAAACCCATAGACAAGACAATAAAAATTAAATTTTGAAAAATACCATTAGAAGAATGCCAATTACCAAATCTACACATGCAATATAAACTACAATTACTAAACTACAAATTACTACAACAATACTACTGTCTACTATTTTTACAATCAGAAGAATTCCAAGGGACGATCCTGGCAGCGGTCGCCACGTGCATGGGGGCTTAATTAAATATAATGCAAATATTTTTAGATTTTTAGTATCTGTCTGTCCGATTACGCTGTTTCGTAAACGGTTGGCCCTGACTAGTTTTTGTACGCAATCTGACTGCATAGAATAACAACAAACAGTGAAAGAAAATTTTTGTTAACACAGTTAATTAATTAAGTCCCCAGCAACTGTAAAACCTACTAAACCAAAGCACAAGTGTAATTGTTCTGTGTGTGGGAGTGTGACTCAACGTACACATCTGGCACGGTTCTTCTCCAACAAGACAAGAATTTTTAAGTACCAATTATATTGACGTGATAAAGGAAAATTAGAAATACTATAATTGCGTAAGGAAAGCAGAATTACACTCTAATACAAGAACACAAGCCAGATGCTTTGTTGACTGAACCTGTAATGGTGCATTATTCAGGACATTGAAATAATGAGAAAAAAAAGAAAAGGAGTTTGTTACCTCATTTATATTGATGAAAATCACTCTAATCCTTACAATATATCTCCACACCGATTCTCTACTACCACATCTCAACAAGACTCTCCAATATCACATCTCAGCAAGCACTGCCTACTAGCTCATCTCAACAAACACTCTTCACTACGACATCTCAGCACAGACTGCCACGAGTTCTTAACAGGCACTCGCTACTACGAGCTCTCCCCAAGCACTGTGTAGGCGGCTTAATAATACTCTTTGGCGCAGTGGCTCAGTGTAGCCACCTTTCAATGTTATGGAGTGTCAGTCATGCATCACGGTTTGGTGCTGGCATTTTCCCAAACAACGATATCATGACACAAGGCCAAAACAGCCCTCGATTGGTTTGAAGAACATTCTAGACAATTCGAGCGAATGATATGTCGACTCGGTTCACCCCACATGAGTCACATCCAACATTTATGAGACGTAATGGAGAGGTTAGTTCGTGTATGAAATTGTGCACCGGCAACACTTTCGCAATTATGGACGGCTATAGAGCCAGTAGGACCCAATATTTCTCCAGGGGGTTTCCAGCGACTTATTGAGTCCATGCTACTTCGAGTTGCTTCACTAGGCGGAGCAGAACGTGGTCCGGCGCGATATTTGGTGCCGCATGACTTCTGTTACTTCAGTGTACATGGATTTTTGTGCTGATTGATTGACTCTCCAACCGGAAATTCACTCTGCTCTCCACTGAAACCAGAGCCATCGACGTAAGCCACACATGATGTTTACGCCACTTTCAACGGAGACAGTTCACTGAATGACTCAAGTATTTACTGAACGGAGAGTCTCCTTCGATAGCTTATCATACTTGCACCTCTAAACGTGATTGGGAAGCATTTCAATTGTAGAACACAAGACTGTCCGTGAAAAGCGTAATATATACTGTGCGATCTCTTGCTGCAAATAAATTGTAGTGGTCCATATGCGTTCCGACCTGATCAACCAAAGCATTTTAGCCAAGAGAGTATCTGAAAGGCTGTGCCAAGTGCTGAAGCCTTGTGTGATACCAATGGATGTTAGCTGTTTCGACGTTGGTATCGATTCGTGCTACTCGCGAACCCCAGACACCATGTGTCAATATACAGCACATATACCTACCTGTCAAAGGGTAATTCTGAGTAATTGCGCGAACATGACATGTACATCATAACTCGATTTCCTGGTGCTCTATGCTTCAGTCTGCAGGTCTGTGGAAGCGTATGAATACTTTTTCTTTCAGATAACGTACACGTGTAATACAACATGATTTATTTTCTAACAATTAGTACAGTAAAACGGAACAGACAAACAGAACAACAGTTTACAATATATCATGGCTTTTCCATGCTGCACGATAATTTTCTGTTTCATTCATGCAGTCAGACGCGTTTCGTCTTTTTAACAAGGCGTCTTCTTTGCGAGTCCCCGTATGTAACATGATTTTTTTCGTTGTCACATACCGGTTACAAATTTTATAAAAAGTTCATTGAAGTTTTTTATGTAATGAAGTGTAAAAATGCTTCCAGTAATTCCATTTTTGGAAATAGTGTAACCTTTCTTCAGGTTGAAAGTTCAGGATGAACGCCTCCACATTTTCATGAAGTCACTGTGATTTCGTAACAAAAAGTATTTGTGGGCCATTTTCTGTTTGTACACTGTCACTTTTATCTGTAGCCCACTTTCTCGGTTTTTATTTTCACTGGTTTTTGTAATACTGTGTAGCTGTGTGTGTGTGTGTGTGTGTGTGTGTATGTGTGTGTGTGTGTGTGTGTGTGTATGTTTGTGTATGTGCGCGTGTGCGCTTGTGTGTGTGTGTGTGTGTGTGTGTGTGTGTGTGTGTGTGTGTGTGTGTGTGTGGTGTGTGTGTGTGTGTGTGTACATTTTTTATATAATCCCTGCTTAAGAGAACACTGGGATTTGTGGTCATCTGTAGGGATGCTTGTCTACTGTTGTTGTTGTTGTTGCGTTCGATGTTAATAAATTTGTGTTCTTTAGGAACGCTGTTCTTGCCATTACCATTCTGCATTTTATACTATCTCTACTTCGGAATAATCAGTTACTTTGCTACCCACATAACAAAACTCATCTCCTACTTCTAGTGTCTCGTTTCCCAATCTAGCTCACTCAGCATCACCTGATCTAATTCGATTACATTCCATTAGCATTGTTTTGCTATTGGTGATGGTCATCTTATATCCTCCTTTCAAGAGGCTAACCACTACGATCAACTTCTCTTCCAAGTCCTTTTTTCTCTTTGACAGAATTCTAATGTCATCGTCAAATTTCAAAGCATTTTCTTCACCCTGAACTTTAATTCCTACTCCAAATTTTTCTTTGGTTTGGATGTTTCCATAGCTTCAGACAGTGCTGCATAATTTGAAGAGGTAAGATAACGAAATTTCAAACAAAGCGCTAACTTGCCGATGCATGACAAACTGCAGAATCGAACCCAAAATTTGTAGATGAGATAAACAAACTTATTCCATAATTCACCCCAAAGAATTTGTTTTCAACTCCGACCAATCGGGATTTGAAGAGGAAATGCATATGAAATGCACCATGGACGTTAGAGGTACCAAGAAACTGTATCAATATCAGTTAACCTCAATACTTTAACACATTTCCATATAATTGTACCGACTGTTAATTTGACGGTAAATTGAGTGGAAAGTTACTTATTGGTCTGCGAGGTGTTGGATGTGCTCTGGCTCCTAAGATTCTTCCTCGAATGCGTGATCTTGCAAGGGCAGCAGCAAATATTTACTTTACAGCGAACAATAATGGCAAAATGGATGTAAGAGAACTACAACTATGACATGAGCACTGCTTTCGGTCAATAGCTGGTTAAAATAACTTGGTGTTGCTTGATTTCTGGCCTGCGTAAAAAGATCATACTCCTCTACGGCAGACTATCACTCCTGAAAAATTATGTGACGTTGCAGTTCTTACTACCTGGAATCTTTGGACAAATTCAGCATCAGGACGTTGTTTTTTTTCCTCCGTGCCTATACAACACATTATCCCACAATCTGCAGCTGCACCTTAAAGGATAGCCAGTTTCACGACAAGCTCATGACAGAAAGTTTCGCATTTGGTAATACGCCATCACATTCCATCAGTTCTCATCACCCTGTTACTCCAATATTATTCGATATGCGTTCTTTAAAAGTGGATACCTAGCTAATCGCCCTGTACGGTTTGTAACTCCAAAGGAGTTCGTCTTCGATCTTGATGGTGCGAACCTTTATGATCACTGTGGCGTGGCGTTTTTCATTCGGTGTTACTGGTGCAAGTTAATGGTTTATTTTGTACATTCTTGGATGTCGACGACGTTCATTTTGTGAAGTGTAGTACATACATTCTACAGAAGGTTGATCTCTGCACCTCCCGGAAACTCATTTTCTGTTGCCCTCCTGATGCATAGCGTGCGTCACTAGTAGCTAATAATTTTCCTTTCATAATTGTTCACACGACGCTTTAAAATTAGCCTTTCTAAAGACAGAACTTGCGACCTTGCAATCAAGCCGTTCCTTGTGAGATAAGAAGTAGGATTAGTATTGCCTCACGAGTCCCTACATTTCTCTGGGATCTAAATTGGTCTTCCCTGAGATCGAGTTCTACCAATTCTTATATTCCTTTCTAACAAATTCATGTTAGTAGTTTGCAACAATGATTTATCAAACTGATAATTAGGTAATATTCATTTCTGTTAGCACCGGATTTCTTTGGAATTGGAATTATTAAGTTCTTCATGAAGTGTGATGATATTTCACCTGTCTCATAAATCTTACACACCGGATGGAAGATTTTTGTCATGGCTGGCTATCCCAAAGCTATCAGAAGTTCTGACGGAATGTCGTCTGCTCCCGGGGCCTTGTTTCAACTTGGATATTTCAGTACTCGGTCAAATTCTTCTCGCAGAATGGTATCTTCCATCTTATCTTCATCTACGTCCTCTTCCATTTGTATAATATTGCCTCTCAACTTCGTCTCTCTTATAGAGACCCTCTATACATTCCTCCTGCTTCTCAGCTTCTCTTCTTTGCTTAGTACTGGTTTTTCATCTGAACTCTTGATATTCATACACCTGCTTCTCTTTTCTCCAAAGTGCACTTTAATTTTCCTCTAGGCGGTATCTATCTTTCCCCTAGAGAAATATGCTTCTATATCCTTACAAGGCCTCTCAACGATTAGCGCTTAGCCATTTTGCATTTTCTATCACTCTCATGTTTGTATTACCTCTCACCAGCTCCATTTGCTGCATGTCTTTATTTTCTCCTTTCGTCGACTAAATTCCAAATCTCTTGTGGTATCCAGGGATATCTGCTAGGCCTTGTCTTGTTACCTATTTAATCTTCTGCCCCCTTCACTATTTCGCCTCTAAAAGCTGGCGATTCGTTTTCTACGATGTTCCTATCCCCTGTTCCAGTCAGTCGTTGCCTAATGCTCACTCTAAAATTCTGTAAAACCTTTCGTTCTTCTAACTTTTTCAGGGTTCATCTCCTTAATTTCCTAACTTTCTCCTATTTCTTTAGTTTTAATCTACAGTTCATAACCAATACATTAGGGTTAGAATCAACATCGGCCCCTGGAAACGCCATACAATTGAAAATCTGGTCCCGAAACTTCTGCCTTGCCATTATAAAATCAATCTGAAAACTTCCAGTGTCTCCAGGTCTCTTCCATGCGTTAAACCTTCTTTCATGATTCTTAAACAAAGGGTATTATGTTCTGTGCAAAATTCTACCAGGCGGCTTCTTGTTTCATTCCTTTCCCCTAGTCCATATTCACCTACTGTTTTTCCTATTCTTGCTTTTTCTACTATGCAATTCAGGTTTCCCATCACGATTAAATTTTCCTCTCCCTTAACTGTCTACTATATAATCATTTACTGTGAACAGTGAGGGGTTAGTCATATTCACTTGGTCGTTTGGTAGTATTTTTTCTGCATTTGTTGTGCATATGTGATAATTCCTTGTAAAGTTAGCAGGGGTCTTCCACTATTTATTCAAACTATTTTTATGTCTTTTTTCACTAATGTGCAGCATGCAAAAGTAGTTTTTTAGTAAACTATGTCAATTTATCTACAGCTGCTGCAAAAAATGGTCACAACAAGACGTTTGTGATATTGGGCGATGTGCTCTTCTGTAGAGAATATGCCCTGAGATCCTAGATTTGCAGCATAGCACTCTGCCCAGCCTTTTCTACAGGTAACTCCCATCGAAACTTTTAACAATAAATTGATGGTTCTGCTAGTAATCGAGACATATTATAAAAGTTTGTGATTGTATGTATGTCCTATATTCCATATCTCCTCGTAAACAATGGATCGATTTGAATCAAACTTAGTACACATACCACTTCTGTCTGGAAAGAACCAATATGGCCGTAATAACCACCTACCCCTCCAAAGGGTGGAGGTGACTGTGAAAAAAAAGGGTAGCTCACGACGCGCAAACAGCCACATTATGTTCATCCAATGCATGAGAATGAGAGGACTTGGTGACTTGGAACAAACTTTAAACACAATTTCAAATTCTTACGAGACTTTTTGTAGCTGACACCTCCCACAAAATGGTGTAAGAAAAACCATTCATCGCTTACTACATTTTCACTGTTCATGCAGTAAAACTGCCGCATCAGGCAAAACCTTTCAGCTTATTACTCCCTTACTATGTACTCTATTGATAGCACATTTTGCAGAGAGGATTCACGTATACCACTGAATGTATCTGTAAAAACATGTCTTTGTACAGCCCGTAGTTGAGGCGATACGTCATAGACACTGAGATGCTTCAAAAACTGCCTCATCGTGCACGACGTTTTAGCTTATCACTTCGTTAGTGCTATATGTATTACCAACGCATTTCTCATTCAGCAAGCACACATACCACTGGATGTACGTGCAAAATTATATCATTATATGACGCATAGTTCAAGAGATGTAACGTCATAAACACTGAGCTGACTGAAGACAAAACAGCAGAGTGATTTTCGCTAGAGATACAGGTGAAATACTATTTTTCTGTTTTTTTCTTTAGGTGTTAATCACGAAGTACCCACACGGAAACATTGTTCGACGGTTGAGACGTTCATTCCTTGATATTTGGAAATATGAGTACTTGTTGGAAGGAGAGGTAAGTACTGGTTGTTAATGAATCAGTCACGTCTAATCTGCGTCTAGCTTTCGCCATAACGATAACAGCAATGCGTTGCGCCCAGGCTTCCATAAGATACAGACATCATTTAGCTCAGCTCTGCTGTTCCATGAACGTAAGTCAGAAAGATTGTGTGGATCTAGATACAGGTGTAAACATCTCGTTACGTGTAATCAGTGGCAGTGAGATCAGATTACCGGTTGGGATTGTGTGTGTGTGTAGGGGGGAGGGGGGGGGGGGGAGAGAGAGAAAAATTTGGAAATTTGTGGTAAGGTCTTATAGGGCCAAACTGCTTTTCCCTAAGCTTACACACTACTTAATCTAACTTAAGCTAAGGACAACACACACACCCATGCCCGAGAGGGAGGAATCGACCCTCCGACGGGGGGCGGTGGAGAGAGAGAGACCTCTCTTATCACTGTAGTGCTCCGTAGACAAGTCTCTCAGAATTTGAGAGCGATCAGGTGCTGCACTGCGTTCTGCGCTTCTGAAGCTTTTGATATTACTGTCTGTGGCCGCCAGTACTTTATCTTGCTAGAAGCTCGCCTTGATGCAGCTTGTTACACGTGCAGTAGCACATGGTACAAAAGTAGAGTGAGGTACAAGCAGCAGATGGTAAAGTATGTATCATTCCCGTGGAAGAGTCCGCCAGTTGTACTGAACTTGCTTCTGATTGGTGGGCACATTCGGGTGTTAGGCGCCAAAAGGATTAACTTGTCTAATTAATTATTGATGTACTTTTCATTGTATTTAATCCAGTTTTCCGTATGACAATCTCTCATGTTTACTCTAAGAGTCTAGCGTTCTTGTTTATTAAATTTCACTAGTTTTTAGAACTATTAGAGTAACGATATTACAAGCGAAGTGCTTCAGACACCTTGGGGTCGCTTTGGCGTGCCTGGAGACCAAGTACTTCCGCTGCGCTAGTCATTCTGTTTCGGGCGTTCTGGAGAGCCGCACGTGTTTCTCTGTATCGGACGGACATATCGTACTCTGTATCGGAAGTTGTCAGAAAAGTTACCATACTATGAGGATAGCTATGTCGAGTGTTATAGAATACAGTGTAAAAAGTGATATTTTAAAATATAAACAAACAGGATACATTAATGACAGGTGTCGCCTTCACTCATTGTGAGTACTACAGATCTTGGTCTCTGTAGGTACAGACACTAGCTTTGGCAGAGGCATCCCATAAAAAGCACAATCATAGGTTCAAATTCGAGATGACAGCATAGAAGCCTCCCCCGAAGAAGATCCCACGACCGACGAGCTATCTTACAAGAAGAAGACGACAAGTTTGTGGAAAGGAAGGTTAGGGACTCTTATTCAATCTTTACAGAACTCTCCAGCTCCCAGATCTGACTTCCAACACGACAACGTATAAAGTTTATAAGCTACACCTCACTTATGATGTCCTGTAGGCAAACGAATGGAAGCAGGTGAACAGCCAGTGGCAACCTGTTTCGTTCGCTGCTGAGAAATGATGACGGATATTAAAAGGTGGCTGTAGTTTTCATTAAGCTTATATCTTTGGCTTTATGCCGTTAACTATCGTCTGCTAACTCAGTCAAACAGCCCTACACCTAACACATGATTAGGATAGACCTCTGTGGCACCCAAGCTTAAGCTGGTATCAGCTGGCGACAGGAGTATTGAGTATCACCTTGGAAGGAATTTATTGACTTCAACTCAAATTTGACATCATTTTGAGATGTACATGAAACTGTACATCGACTTTCGTAATTGTTCGAGGCGCTGAATAGCAGTAGCCGTTTCAACAGAAAAATTAAAGGAACAGCTCATTATATCTTGAGCGTGTATATTTGTTACAGTTGTGGCAGCAATTGCTATCTTTTGTTTTTTTGTAAAGCGAGAACCTGCCAACTTTAAATAAAGCATCTAAGAATACCGTTTGTGAACAGTGTATTATAAAGATGTAACGTTATTCCATTGTGGCTTATTGTGCAGTTCTCAAAATGAGAGAAAACTTTACTTCCTTTCGAATGCAATTCAAATAAGAAATTGATATCGATGTTAGAAATAAGACACTGCGTACATTAGGAATATCTGTGCACATTTTCAATAAAAGAACTTAGACGTTACGGTAACTTAACCCTGTCGGCAAATGAATACTCATTTTTACAAAATATATGTTCTGTGGTATGTACAAGGCCACTCCGAAAAACTTTTGTAGTAATATTTTGGCCTTTTTATTTCTTCTTCTGATGGAAAAATAAACATGCCGTGACACTGTGTTGTTTTCGCATGTACTACACCTGGAAATATGCTAGTGCACACACGCACTCCACAGTCTGGTATCTACAATTTGTCCTCAACGGGTTTAGCATTGAGATGGAGTCTGCACCATGATGCAACTTCGAGTAAAGAGAAAAAGAAGTGAAATTCCCGAAAGGTTAGACACAGAACATTTACAATTGTACATCAGCGTTTCAGAAACGGAGCCACAGTGACATATCCCTGAATGTTGATACTATACCATTCACAAACCGTATTGTTGGGTGCTTTTCGTAAAGTAGGCTCAAAAATTGTAGTGAATATACTCATTCAATGTTTAATGGGCTGCTTCTTTAATCGTGTGCTAAAATGGCTACCGCAGTTTAGTGCCTCGGACCTCTGTCGTCTTCAGTAGACCCCGTACACGTCATAACGACATCACACTTGCGTTTGAAGACATGGAAATAACTTTCTCCGCCACATTAGTGGCAGGTAGATCCTTTGGCAGTCCTGCGCGGGCTCTTGTTTCCTGTTGGTGCGTGGAGCAGACTGGACCACCGCTGCTGCCACCGCCGGCGTCTATGTACTCAATGTACTTACGTGGTTGACAACTTTTGCGTGAACGCCCGGATTTCCGGTATTCTGTAATATGCTTAGGGCACTGTAATAAAGACGCAAGTTTTTCGTCGGAAGCCAGTTTATTCGTTAGAAGAATATCATTGATTTGGTAGCTGCTTCAAGTAGCCATATACTGCTAAGCACTGGCTTGGGCATTGCTATCTGGGTCTGCAGATGCACTTTCTACATAATCGCATCGTACTTATCATTGTAAACACCCAGAGAAATGGGTTGGTGTATACAAACTATGGTTGTGTAGTGTAGACTCGTGATCTTAGTGCACGAAGAGCCTGTGATTTCTGGCCACGCATGTGTTGAGGAAGCCATTATATCAGCCTTTTTCTGCTGAAGATAATACTGCGTCACCGATAGTCAAATCGCACAGTTGTTATTTTGGTAGATTTCGAAGAAGCCTACTAGTCAATGGATGACAAAAAACTTCACTGTTCGAACAGAACTTGATAGACACATTCGCTAAAGTAAAAGTGATGAGCAAAATCACCAAACGTGCTCAAATTAGAACTGGAGTAAGACAGGGTGATGGACTGCCCCACTCCTGTTCAAGCTAGTACTCGATAAGATCATAAAAACTTGGCAGAAACAAATACCTGGAATAAATACAGGAACAAAAGGTGAACTAATTAACATTAAGTTGCTTGCTTTTGCTGATGACCTAGCAATAATTACCCGGACTCCCTAGGAAGCCAACCAGTTTTATGAGATCGTCATCAAGACCAGACTCAAAACCTCTTACGAAGACTCTAAGAAGCCAAATCTAATATCAGTTGCAACCAATTCTGACAACATCGCACAAGTTAAACACTTCAAGTATCTGGCTGGAATTATTCGAAACGCTAGCCAAGAAAGAGTATGCTAGCAAAAATTTGCAAAAGGGTTGCATAACCCTTTCCACCCTGAACACCTTTTTTAAACAAATGGTGAATAAAGTTGAATTCTCTGTACACTTGGGCACAGTAGACACTGGGAAAAATAATAAAAAAAACTCTTCCATAAAAAATGTAGCGGGAAAACAACTAGCACAATCGTGAGGGTCAGGTTTTATTTCACCAAAATTATTCTCTGACTTCCTGCTATTTGTTTGATATTATGTTACCTGAGGAACAATTATGAATAAAAAATTATTCTTTCATTACTTTTATTTATCAGTTATTATAAAGAAAATGTTACATAGATTGCAAATCATATTCTGTGGCAAAAAAATTAATAATAAATTTTTTTAAATTTATTTTGTAGCACAAAGTCATGGTTCAGACTGCTTCACTTTTTGTAAAATAATTTGAAACAATCCTTTCCTTTTGCAATACGTAAGTGCTGGATGCATTTTATGCACTTTGTCTTTGTTCTAGAACTGCAGCGCTCATACTGACATGTTCATGATGACAAAAATATCATCCACTGTCGGCCAGTGATCATACCCATCATATCGCTTGTCCAAACCTGGTTTCGGATGGGGTTCGTAAGCTTTTGCCTTTGTGGAGGTACTTAACGTATCATCTAACGGTGTTTCAAACTCTTCGTCTCTCCTCTTTTTTGTCTAGACAAGACAGAAGAGCCTCAGCTAGAGACATTCTAAATTTCAACAGATCCATAATGTTCTTTTTGACAGTCTGGTTTTCACGACAGTGCTCTCTGTAGAGAAACCAGCAGTTGACCACTGAAAGGTCTATGAAATGCAGCAAGAACTTGAGTGTCCATTTTCTGATTCTGAACCACGTTCGGTAACACTCAACCTGCTGATCATGAATGTCTACGCCACCCATATTGGCATTGTACTGCTGAATTACAGAAGGGCAATCTACATCAAGATAGAGACCCTCCTGCTTACACCACCTTTGAACTTTACATTTTGGCTCAATGCCAGCACAAGTGGATGCTATCACGACCCTCTGACTGTCCTGCCACTCAGTAATTACTACAGCTTCATCTGCTCTGACATATGAATGACACTCTCCTCTTTTCGTTCTTCCCTCTTTCAAATTAACATTCTTAATTCTGTTTACCATTATTGTGCCGGTAGCCTCAATTCCTTTCTCCTTAAGCTTTGCTAAGAGAGGAATTGTGGTAAAGTACCTATCAAAATAAACAGAACTTCCTTGTGGGAGAGTCTGTGTTAGTCGTAAAATAACAGAAGGGCCTAATCCTAAAAGCTTATCACCCAGAGGTGTAGTAGCCCCCTGATAAATTTCAAAATCCAACACTAAAACTGATCCTGCGGTCATGATAAAGTTTTTAAGACCTACAGGCCTTGGTTTTCCTTTAACATATTGCTTCAGTTTGCAACGACCAGTAAAAGGGATCATTTGCTCATCAATACTGTAGCAGTTAAAGCTACGAGGCAAACTGTGACATCTTCTTCTTACTGTGTTGACCACTGGCTGAACTTTCCACAGTCTATTAGTTTTAGCCTCTTCAGGTGGTTTTATAGTATCAACAAAGTGCACATTATTCCTGAGTGCAAGGAACCGGTCTCTAGACATAGTGTAGGTAACTCAGATCGCACGTCTTTGTCACTGACCTCAACAGCACTGTAATTAATGTTTGGTGGATGAAACTTCTGAACAAAATTTGATCTCCGAAAAAGCAGTGGTCTGACACCTTCTGTGACACTGTGTGAACTCCTGCGCTCTTCAGGAACTTCAGGAACTTCTTCGGCACTCAAATCATCATCAGATGAATCATCTGCCTGCTGAATATTTAAAGGAGAGGGAAGAAACTCGTCGTCTTCATCTGACGAAATGCCACTCAAATCCGAATCCTCTAATAGAGAACGGATTTGATTGTCTAATAAACCTGCATACAACAACGGGAATGTGCATAAAAACTTTCCCATTCAAAACTGCATGAAAAGCAGTAATATAGGGAGGCCAATGACACAATCAACAACACCCACTCGAGGATGAAGTTTCACAGTCAACACCTAACCCGCACAATCGTGCTAGTACAAACTTAACGCACAATTACTGTACAAAGATATGAAGTTACTAATAATTATCAATATCAAAACGTTGTACACACTATTACAAATAACCAGAACCAGCAAATCGCCGAAACAATTCAATTTAATTAATTATGAGCTACTAACCAGGTGCCGGCATAATGCTCACTTCTCGATCGACTTCAACAACATGTGCTGCAATCTGTTGGCGCCGAATGGCAACATAAACATGAGAAACGCGTAGCGCACAACCTGCACGATCGTTGCAGGTCGGTTGGAAGCAAAGTAAGAGATTCAGTTTGACGTAAAAAAATAAAAACCGAACCCGCACGAACGTGTGGGTTCGGGTGGAAACAGATAAGCCTACAAAATTGGTCAGAATATGTTCAACAAGAAACCGCTGTCCACCAAAGAAAAGCTTTGTCTCTACCATACAGTCGTTCTTGCAGAAGCACTGTACGCTACGTAGACGTCATCACTAATTACCAACATCAAAGACATGGGAAAAATCGGAAGGCAAATAATGAGAAAAGTATTTGGACTCAAAATTCATAATGGTATCTGGATGCCCAAAAGCTGAGAAGAACTATATTCACCGACTGAGCGGTAAACCTCACTTGCACGGAAAAGATGTATGGAATAATACGGCATGATTGGACGACTCGCACTTGACAAAGAAAACGCTCTCAATCATCAAAGGAACTCGGCAGTCCAAGATACAGTGGCTGGTAGACACCCACAGTGACCTCAAAGAAATCCTCAAAGAAATCGGCTTTGACCCAGCTGCGACTGCACGGGCTATATAAGGCAGAAATTCAGTACACGTAACTTAATACCCATTATCGGGGCCCATGCATGTTTTATTGTTGATGTTTTCTAAAAAACTTCTCAGAAATGCAACAGAAAAAGCTATATACGAGGTTACGTCGAAAAGTTTCTAGCCTAACAAATAAAGAATGGCAGAAATTTCCTAATTACGGTTTATTTTTCAATATAATATCAGTATACACTAATAAAGTTGCGGGCGCGCTCAGATAACTTCTGCAAACTATTAAAATGCAAGGTCTTCGATTTCGACTCCAACCAAGCGTTCACAGAACCAGTCCTCCATCATCACTGTGAAATTATCGTCCTTTGAGGTCTTTTTTTAGGTTTGGTAAAAGAAAAAATCCGATGGAGCGAAATCTAGAGAATATGGCGGATGACGTGGAATTTCGAACCCGCTGTCACGGAGAGTTGCGAGGGCTTTGAGCGCCGGTGCGTTGCCCTGATGCAAAAGAACTCCGCGTGCCAATTTTCCGCACCTGTTTTTCTTGATCTCTTCTCCCAAACGGCGTAAGAGGGTGCAATAGTATGATGCTTTGACAGTTATGCCCTTTTGCTAGTAGTCCACCATAATTACCCCTTCTACCATTACCGATGCCATCACATTACCGGCTGATTTTTGCACCCGGAATTTGTTTTGGGTGGGGGATGAACGATGTTTCCATTGTAGTGACTGTTGTTTTGTGTCAGGATCGAAGTGGTGAACCCACATTTCGTCCTTTGTCACATAACTTGAAAGAATGCCGTCTTCATCCGTTTCAAATTGCCAGACGATTTCTTCACAACACTGCACACGATTCCGTCTCTGATCTGCATTTGAAGTCTTTTAGGACCCACCGAGATGAAATTTTCCTCATTTCCAAAATATCTAAAACAATGTCATGAGCACGTCCATGGGAGACTCCAAATGTGCTTTCAAAGTGCTGCAACGTTGTTCGACGATCCTGCAAAATCGTATCGTGAATTTCAGTCATTGTTTCATCAGTGGCATGGGTGACAGGCCTTCCGCTCCTTGCCGCATCTTCCACATTCGTGCTTTCACGTTTGAAGTCGGAATCCCGGTTTTTCACTGTTGCATAAGACGGAGCACTGTCCTTAAGTGTATTCCGCATATCCTACGCTATTTTCGTGGGCGTCCTTCCCTCAATCACAGCACGGTTCTTGATTCTCTCGATATTCGCCGGTTTACTTACACTACGGTAAACAACACATCCTAGCGGCTAAACTAACGGAGCTGTAGGAGCGAAATTTGACTAGCATACACACAAAGGATCACCATAAAAGTAGGTAGCGTTGTTTGTGCGAGACATTACGGTAACTATGTCGGGATAGAAGCTTTTGGTCCGCCCCTCATAGTTACAGTATGTGGTCAAAAGTATCCGAAGGCACCCCAAAAACATAAGTTTTTCATATTAGGTGAATTGTGCTGTCACCTACTACCAGGTACTCCATATCAGCGCCATCAGTAATCATTAGACATCGTGAGAGAGCAGAATGGGACCCTCGGCGAAACTCACGGACTTTGAACGTGGTATGGTGACTGGGTGTCACTTGTGTCATACGTCTATACGCGAGATTTCCACACTGCTAAACATACCTATGTCTACTGATTCCGATGTGATAGTGAAGTGGAAACGTGAAGGGACACGTATAGCGCAAAAGCGTACGGGCCGACCTCGTCTGTTGACTGACAGAGACCGCGGACAGCTGAAGAGGGTCGTAATGTGTAATAGGCAGACACCCATCGAGACCATCAAACAGGAATTCCAAACTGCCTCAGTATCCACTGCAAGTATTATGATAGTTAGGCAAGAGGTGAGAAAACTTGGATTTCGTGGTCGAGCGGCTGCTCATAAGCCGCACATCACGCCGGTAAAAGCCAAACGATGCCGCTTGGTGTAAGGAGCGTCAACAATGGACGACTGAACAATGGAAAAACGTTGTGTGCAGTGGCGAATCACGCTACACAATTTGGCGATCCGATGAATATGGCGAATGCTCAGTGAAAGTCATCTGCCAACGTGTGTAGTGCCAACAGCAAAATTCGGAGGCGGTGGTGTTGATGATGTGGTCGTGTTTTTCGTGGAAGGGGCTTGCACCACTTGTTGTTTTGCGTGGCACTATCACAGCACAGGCCTACATTCATCTTTTAAGCACCTTCGTGCTTCCCACTGTTGAATAGCAATTCGGGAATGGCGATTGCATCTTTCAACACGATCGAGCACCTGTTCGTAATGCACGGCCTGTGGCAGAGAGGTTACACAATAATAACATCCCTGTGATGGACTGGCCTGTACAGTGTCGTGACCTGAATCCTATAGAATACCTTTGAGACGTTTTGGAACGTCGACGTCGTGCCAGGCCTCACCGACCGACATCGATACCTCTCCTCAGTGCAGCACTCCGTGAAGAATGGGCTGCCATTCCGCAAGAAACTTTCCAGCACCTGATTGAACGTATGCCAGCAAGAGTGGAAGCTATCATGAAGGCTAAGGGTGGGCCAACACCATATTGAATTCCAGTGTTACCGATGGAGGGCGTTGTAAGTCATTCTCAGCCAGGTGTCTGGATATTTTTGATCACATAGTGTACATCAGAAGGAAACTAGGTCGGTACAATTAGGCAACTATAAACGATAAAAATTACTTGCGAACGTCAGGAAATTCACCATATTGTCCGCTATACCTTGTCGAAAACCGCTTTTCGATTTATTTATCCATTCTTGATGTATTTCGGGAGACCTGTCTTAGTTGCTTCATGCCGTTTAGACTGTCACAATCTATACAGTCAGCAGCAGTTGCCGTGAACAACAAGTGGTTGCGCCGTTGTCCACGGCAGCTGTTCCCCGTAATCTAAGTAGTGACGGCTCGCCCTTAGCAGACTGTCGCGTGAAAATCGCCGACCCCAAGGGTGGAGTACCCCTAGCATCAGACACGCGACACCTGCTCGCGACCAAACGCTCTCACGTCACGCGTCATGCCCATACTGGAGTTGACTGTCACACCGGCAACCAGAACGAAGTGTGACGTCCTCTCAACTACAACACATGTTGAATTCTTCCATGAGCACCCTTCAATGCAGCTGCTGTCTTTAGTTAAGTTACGAACTGGAGGCAAAGAAGTCATTTCTAGCAGAGGAATTCTTCGTGCTAGGAGCCACAATTAGCGAGTTTGCTCTTACAAAGCGGGTCGGTGACGAAGCAATAGAGCCAGTGTAACGAAATAACAGGAGTCGTTTGTGCGAATCAAAGGCCCTGTTCTGGAAGGGATAATGCGTCCTGTCAGACACCTTTCATGCTGAGTATTTTTGTGTGTGTCTGAAGCCTTTTGTCTGCCTCGAACGTTTGTTGTTGGCATGCTGCGGTAATCCATGAGGGAGTGGAATCTGTAAGCTATATCTTAGCAGGTGGGGAAATTTGGCGGCAGAATCGCTCACGAGCCCCCTGACCGTCAGGCAAAGACCTGCCTTCGTCTTCCGCTTGCTGCTGTTATGTCAACGTGCCGATTCTACCTCGGAGTATAGACGCTTTGTCTTATGAGAGGGAACTGGGCGTAATCAACCAACTTTGTTATGGATTATTGTGAGACGGTTTTTGGCTCGCGTGTTTACGCTGCAGTTCCTTAGCTGTACATCAGAAGATTTTCTCGATTTATGAGTATTAGTTTTCGTTTCACGATATATTTTGTAATTGCGTTTAACGTGGGAAATGTAAGGTCTTTCTTCGCACATTCAACTGATATGGGATCCATACTGAATTTTACTTCAGCCATTCAAGACTTCAATGGCTCTGAGCACTATGGGACTTAACATCTGTGGTCATCAGTCCCCTAGAACTTAGAACTACTTAAACCTAACATCACAAACATCCATGCCCGATGCAGGATTCGAACCTGCGACCGTAGCGATCACGCGGTTCCAGCCTGAAGCGCCTAGAACCGCACGGCCACACCGGCCGGCCTCAAGACTTCAAGTGGCGTGTCTCATTGCTCCTGCACTCATCAAGTAATGTTTCAGGCATTAATGTTAACATCTGGCGTTTTTCATTTGTCTGTTGTATTCGGATGTAATGTAAAGACACATGATCTGTTGAATTGGATTTGTACATGAAGTATCAGTTCTTGTACTCAGATATTTATGAGGTGATGTGTTGGTGGTGCTGTATATTAAACAATGCCGCCTTACATCTCTCCACGTCAAGCAGCTAATAATATGTTTTCCGTGGCAGTGACGAGTCCGACTGAGAACATTTATTAGGTATTCGTAGGCTGTACGGCTTACTACCGAAATTATTACTCGTTTCAAACCATTCAACTACACCCAGTTTTAGCAACGTGCCGTACGCCAGAATATAACCTTAATCGCTTCACTCACTGAAACTTTAGGACTGTCAGAACGCTGTGCGGATTAATTAGTCCGAGAACACAATAGTGAGTGCGGCCGACCTTCGACAGAGAGCAAAGATTATTCTAAAATTTTGGACTCGATTAAACCAGGAACAATGCACAATCGGCGACAGGGGCGAAGTTAGCTGTTGGTCGCCCATAGTTGAGAAAAATACCTGCGTCCTTCATTTCGACATAATTAGCTTACATCTGTACTTAACTGAATACTAAGATACTAGGGCTGCTGCTGCTAATATTAATACTGATATTAATAATAATAATAATAAATACATGCACACTGAACTCACCACATTCACAGGCAAAGTTGTCTACGGCAGTCTTTCGTTGCAGCAAAATCGTCGATTACATCTTCACACTCTAGTTGTTATGTTAGAATTCAAGGAGAGGACGGCAAAACTTTTGACTGGATCCTGCGACATGGACTTCCTCACATAATATTTGAATCTTTTGAGGAGTTAGAAAGAACGCTTGACCGAACAACTGATATCAGTGGTTCAAAAAATATTGGTAGCTCTGTTTCCAAATCAGGAAACAGTTCTCGCACGTGGTTTTCAAATGTGTGTGAATTTGTAAGGGACCACACTGCTAAGGTCATCGGTCCCTAGACTTACACACTACTTAAACTAACTTATGCTAAGTACAACACACACACCCATGCCCGAGGGAGGACTCGAATCTCCGGCGGGAGGGACGCCGCAGTCAGTGACATGGCGCCTCCAAAAAACGCGGCCACTACGCGCGGCTGTGACTTTCATGGAATACTCTACAGAAAGTATAGAAATAGAAGATTTCTATTTCGTTACGCTTCACGTATGCTTTAAAATGAATAAACTTATCACTCAAAAATTCTTCGAAGTCATTTTTGTAACGTTGTAGCAGTTTGCTACTACATTTCAATACCTCAGGGTTGTCTCGTCCAGGACGACGTCGATCTGCCGTAGAATTTTAGAACATGTTTGTTGCCCACGTATCATGTCGTTTCTGGCAACCCAGAATCTAATCTGTGGCAATCAACATGGATTCCGGAACCAGCGATCGTGTGAGACCCAACTCGCTTTATTTGTTCATGAGACCCAGAAAATATTAGATACAGGCTCCCAGGTAGATGCTATTTGCCTTGACTTCCGAAAGGCGTTCGATATAGTTGCGCACTGTCGCCTGATAAACAAAGTAAGAGCCTACGGAATATCAGACCAGCTGTGTGGCTGGATTGAACAGTTTTTAGCAAACAGAACACAGCATGTTGTTCTCAATGGAGAGAAGTCTACAGACGTTAAAGTACCCTCTGGCGTGCCACAGGGGAGTGTTATGGGACCATTGCCTTTCACAATGTATATAAATGACCTAGTAGATAGTGTCAGAAGTTCCATGCGGCTTTTCGCGGATGATGCTGTAGTATACAGAGAAGTTGCAGCATTACAAAATTTGAGTGAAATGCAGGAAGATCTGCAGCGAATAGGCACTTGGTGCAGGGAGTGGCAACTGACCCTTAACAAAGACAAATGCAACGTATTGCGAATACATAGAAAGAAGGATCCTTTATTGTATGATTATATGATAGCGGAACAAACAATGGTAGCAGTTACTTCTGTAAAATACCTGGGAGTTTGCATGCGGAACGATTTGAAGTGGAATTATCATATAAAATTAATTGTTCGTAAGGCGGATACCAGGTTGAGATTCATTGGGAGAGTCCTTAGAAAAAGTAGTCCATCAACAAAGGAGTTGGCTTACAAAACACTCGTTCGCATACTTGAGTATTGCTCATCAGTGTGGGATCCGTACCAGGTCGGGTTGACGGAGGAGATAGAGAAGATCCAAAGAAGAGCGGCGCGTTTCGTCACAGGGTTATTTGGTAAGCGTGATAGCGTTACGGAGATGGTTAGCAAACTCAAGTGGCAGACTCTGCAAGAGAGACGCTCTGCATCGCGGTGTAGCTTGTTGTCCAGGTTTCGAGAGGTTACGTTTCTGGATGAGGTATCGAATATATTGCTTCCTCCTACGTCCGAGGAGATCACGAATGTAAAATTAGAGAGATTCGAGCTCGCACTGAGGCTTTCCGGCAGCCGTTCTTCCCGCGAACCATACGCGACTGGAACCGGAAAGGGAGGTAGTGACAGTGGCACGTAAAGTTCCCTCAGCCACACACCGTTGGGTGGCTTGCGGAGTATAAATATAGATATAGATGTAGAGGATAATTACTTACGAGCTCAAAATTGCTATAATACTCTTCCAACGATATTTTTCTTTTCTCCAGTACAGATGTCAGTCTGCCTGTAGTAAGCAGGCGTGTATTCACCCGAAGATCTTCCGTTTCTTCAAAAGTATAGCCCAGTAGGCTTTAAGTTGATCCTAACAGTTAACAGTGGGCTGGGTGCGACAGCTTCACGCGCCATACTTAACCAATAACGTAACGCGATTTTGCGAACGTCTCTGTGGCAACGCCTCAGCGCTGTCTCAGCTCTGTAGACGGCTATTGTTTTCTTCTGCTACCGTCAGCGCTTCGCATTTGGAAGCTGTCAATAGCGCTGCGAGCTGTCAGGGAACTCCTTGCGCCGTCCCGAGTGCAGCAGCGAGCTCAGCTGCTTCATCAGTTTTCAGTTTTCTTGATTTCTTTCCTTTCTGTGGATATTTTGTACGTATTTATCTTGCTCTTTTCGATGTTAACATTTTGATATGTGTCGTACATAGAACGATTCACTCGGATGTATTCTTTTAAAGATTCGCACAGCTTTGTTATAGTCCCAATATCGGTGTCAAAACCTTGCAGCAACATCACTGACCAAAAATTTAGTTAATATTATTGCAATTTCCATACCTTGTAGATTGCTGTAGATCGCCTTGCACCTTCAAAAACCTTTCGGGCTTTATCATCCTGTATAACTTCCAGAGCTGATATTATTTCTAACCAGCTAACATGGAGCCACTATCAAGTATCGTCATTGTAATAGAACATTATGAAAGAGAATTCTCAGTCTCCCAAGATGTGAGTGATGTAAAAAATTGTAAGCTCCGTGTAAACATTGAGTTATGCTTTTGACTTAAAACATTTTCTGGGACTTGCTCAGATTCTTATGTCTTCCCTTTCTAGCCTCTCCTGTATTTGCTAATTCATTACTAAATTTACTAAGTAAATATGATTTGAACATTCAGTTGTGCATAGTCAAATGACAATGCAAGCAACGTGGCTGGTACTTACTCTGTTCTACGGGATTTTTAGGTAACTTGAGTTAATTATATCTGATTTATCCGAGCTTGTGCTCCGTCTCTAATGACCTCGTTGTCGACGGGACGTTAAACACTAGTCTCCTCCTATATCTGATTTAAACTGTAATACCTTTATTATCATCACTCTGTGACCTAATCTGGATTTTTAAATGTTTTCACAATGTTATAACGGTGAACAACGAACGAAATTGGGAATTGCTAATACTGTGATGCTATTGATCGACCGCCATTGCTACAGTCTTAAACACAAATTGCATGCCCAATAAAAGAATCTGCGTTTATTCAATATTCGTTTCACGAACTCCGATCCTTTTAAAAGAAGCATTGTTATGCAACTTATATACTTGCTTTGAAAGACTTATATTTCTTTCCACGGTCACGCATCTCTCTGTTAGTAAGGAACCGACAATTACTGTTTACGCTGATTTCCATTACCTCTTCCGTCATAAAAATGTTGCCGCTTTCTCTTCTTGTTAGCCAGTTAAAATGAATACCGTTCAATCTTTCACTCAAGAGGAGGAGGTAATAAATGACACCCTGGATAGCGTGCTTCTGAAGGTCGTTTTATGCGGATTGAACTATTTTATTTTGACTGAGAAATACTTCAGCGGCTCGTCGAATCAGAGAAGAAAGTGTAAATTGGTTGCAACAAATGGAAAAATGAAGCCACTTGAGGACAACACACAGCTGCCCGCTATCCTCCTAATTTAAGGGAGAGAACAGCACACAGAGCACAGACAGCAGGAGGGCTGATTTGCTCCATTCCATTTTGGAGAACAGAGTAAGTACCAGCCACGTTGCTTCCATTGTCATTTGACTATGCACAACTGAATGTTCAAATCATATTTACTTAGTAAATTTAGTAATGAATTAGCAAATTCTTCTGATTTGTGCCCTGAATTTGGGACAAAACGGATAAATCTTTCAAAAGAAAATCCATCTTTTGATAATACCTCATAACAAAAGACAGTCAACCCACATATGTAACATCGAGGACGGAGTCTAATATGGTTGAAAAATAGTTTTCTTCACTTCATCTACAACATACTTCACCACCTTTTTCTGCCAGAACTGATATAAACATTTGGTACGTTTGAAAAGAAGCGTATTATGAGCTCCTTTTCTTTGTTTCCATAAAGTTTGGCTAGAAAATGATCGAATTGTACTATTAGCTGGAGCGAAATCTCGGAATTTCTATGATTTGTTGCCCAAACCCATAGCTGTGACTCCATAGAAAAAATTTTGATCACGGCATTAAGTCGTTTTAACACGTCCCTCCAATATTTTACTTCTGTTCAAGCTGACATGTTGGTTTCCTATCTATTCTCCCTGTGATTTCTCCTCTAGCATTTCAGTGGTTAGACACTGGACTCGCATTCGGGAGGACGATGGTTCAATCCCGGGTCCGGCCATCCTGATTTAAAAAAATGGCTCTGAGCACTATGGGACTCAACTGCTGAGGTCATTAGTCCCCTAGAACTTAGAACTAGTTAAACCTAACTAACCTAAGGACATCACAAACATCCATGCCCGAGGCAGGATTCGAACCTGCGACCGTAGCGAACTTGCGGTTCCAGACTGCAGCGCCTTTAACCGCACGGCCACTTCGGCCGGCCATCCTGATTTAGGCTTTCCGTGATTTCCCTAAATCACTCCAGGCAAATGCCGGGATGGTTCCTCTGAAAGGGCACGGCCGACTTCCTTCCCCATTCTTCCCTAATCCGATGAGACCGATGACCACGCTGTCTGGTCTCCTTTCCCAAACAACCAAAATCCTCTAGCATTTAAAAATAATGTCACATATTTCCCACGTTCATCCGGATTTTCATGGACAGTTAATCAGTTATTCTAGTCATTAAATCCCTCATTCGGTTTTGCAAACTGTGCTGTTCCATTGAACAATAACCAAGGGGCGCAAAATACACTACCCTTCCTTTGAGAGTATACTAAAAATAAAATTACAATGAAATCCAGGCCATTACCTGCTTACAGACCTTGATAAATATCAGCGGGGACAGTTGCAAATGTGTGCACCGCCGGGACTCTAACCCGGGATCTTCCATTTACATGGCAGACACTCTACCAGACTGAGCTATCGAGTACACAAAAGACAACCCCAATGCAGGGACTTATCTCTCGCACTCTCCACGTGAGATCTGCATTTCCAACATTCTGTCCACACACTACATTTGCAGTGCCCCTGCCGACTATACTCACTTCTCGTGGCAGTCAATCTACCGATTCTCTTAAGAGTTTGAGTAATGTGAGTGCATCCGCACTGAAGAAGATCATTGTCAGGTAAGTCTTATCCATATGAGGATGGTATCTGTTCTTCCGGATATATCCAAAAGAACAGATACCATTAGCCCGCATCTTGTGGTCGTGCGGTAGCGTTCTCGCTTCCCACGCCCGGGTTCCCGGGTTCGATTCCCGGCGGGGTCAGGTATTTTCTCTGCCTCGTGATGGCTGGGTGTTGTGTGCTGTCCTTAGGTTAGTTAGGTTTAAGTAGTTCTAAGTTCTAGGGGACTTATGACCACAGCAGTTGAGTCCCATAGTGCTCAGAGCCAGAGCCACAGATACCATTGGTGATCTTGCAGTTCTCGAAGAATTAATGATCTGGATTTCATTGTAATTCCATTCTTCGAGAGTTGCAAGATCACCAATTGCATCTGTTCTTTCGGGTATGTCCGAAAGAACCGATACCATCTTCATATAGGTAATTCTTACCGGCCAATGATCTTTTGAGTGCGGATGCACTCACTTTGCTCCGAAAGAACAGATAACATCCTCATATACTAAAAATAGTCTTTGTTGTTGGCCGGCCGGAGTGGCCGTGAGGTTCTAGGCGCTACAGTCTGGAACCGAGCAAACGCTACGGTCGCAGGTTCGAATCCTACCTCTGGCATGGATGTGTGCGATGTCCTTAGGTTAGTTAGGTTTAATTAGTTCTAAGTTCTAGGCGACTGATGACCTCAGAAGTTAAGTCGCATAGTGCTCAGAACCATTTGAACCATTTGAACCATCTTTGTTGTTCACATTTTTCATGGGTTTGAAAAACAATCTTTATTTAAGTACATCTGACAGTCAGTATAATTCCTGTATGAACTACTGAAATTACAATCCACATTATGTGCCATATGAGCGTGTTTAGAGATTTTATCGTGAAGGAGTTTATTTATTATCCAGTTCGCAGAATCCTCAAAAACTGAATCATTATCATCATTTGAGTCAACTAAAGTGATTGTTTCAGCTGTATTTTTATTTCTGATGGTGCAAACTCCTGACTCACATAAACCACACGTTGCGCTTTTTTCGATACTATTCACTACACCATTGCACTCCGACGTCTCTAAATTCGAGCCCGAACTGTAACGTCTTCCAGAATATGTTGAGTTTCATATCATGTTGGAATAAATCATTACCATCCTATTGCAAGAACGGCAAAAGAACTGGTCTAACAACACACTGCACGTGCCGAGCGCTAGTCAACGTCCCCTCCAAATTCACCAAAGGTGAGCGTGAGTTGTGTTCGCCCGTGGCAGCTGAGTGGTACCGGCACGGTAGCTCAGCGAGTTCGGTCAGATCTGGTTGGCATCTGTAATAAAAAAATGAGTGGAAGGATCAACAAAACCGAACTTTAACGACTGTCAATCCTAAGGTCCCGGGTTCGATTCCCGGCTGGGTCGGAGATTTTCCGCCCTCACGGACTGGGTGTTGTGTTGTCCTAACCATCATCATTTCACCCCCATCGACGCGCAAGTCGCCGAAGTGGCGTCAAATCGAAAGACTTGCACCCGCCGAACGGTCTACCCGACGGGAGGCCCTAGTCACACGTCATTTACATTTTGCCGTAAGTTGTATCTTATCGCATCCCATACCATAAGACCTGGAGTGCGGACAGTGTGCCTTGGACGAATGCAGTTTACAAGACAGCATTCACCAGGTCTACATCGTACGAACATCACTTACGTGCATGCAGAATCTTCTTATATCGCCGAAGACCATGGCGTGCCATTCTAGTTTCCAAGTGATCCTCTGATGGCACCAGTCGAGCCGTGTATGTCGATGCTGTGGTGTGAGTGGAAGACGGACTAGAGGAGAGCGTGCCCATACTCCCACTGCTAATAACAGGTTCGCAACAGTTGGTGTTGACACGTCTGGGTTCACAAGCCGTCTTATCTGCACTGTAGTAGCTATACGATCTGCCACTGTTGCACTTACAATACAAGGAAACTGGCGGTCGTCTGTGCTGCATGGACGTCCAGAACCTCGTCTATGTGAGAACGTTCACATGCGCAACTGACACAGCATGTCCAACTTGTGTGGCAATTCTCAAAAATCATCCCACCACAGGGAAGACCACAACTTCATCCTATTTAAACTCGTTCAGATTGCTGTACGAAGCACGAGTGCGTCTCTATGCCATGGTTGCCTACTTGCTTCACACGTTTGCATCACACTGAGCCTTCTGGCTGTCAGCATTCCCTAAAACTATTTTTCCAGCAATGTATTTAAGACAGCAATACAAATCCATCAGACAGCTGCATTAATTTGCCTTTGCTGTCAGACCAACCAATGACCCTACCTTCAGCGGTGCATGATTCTTTTGTAATACTGGCTTCTAAGATCATAGTTATGACATCATTCGAGCTGTGAGTCATAACTGCCACTGTTCTCTTTCTTAAAATAGCCACGTATAAAATTTCAAATGCAGCTGAAATACAGTTGCATGCAATATTCACTGTATCATAATAAAAATCTGAGACTCCCACAGATTTCCAGATCCCTCTACATCCAAATAAAATTTATGACACTGTGCCGGTTGGTTTCCTCCTCCGGCAATTTGCATTACGCGCCGTTGCGGTTCTATCACCGTTCCTCTGTATTCCACGGAGTGCTGGATGTGCATAGGTGCGCGAGGGACAGTGCGGTGTCGCTAGCGGCATCAAAGGTGACAGCGGTGAGTAGTGCAAGCTAGGCCCGGCGCTCAGTTGTTGACAGCCGGTGTTTACGGTCGCAGCGTTGCAAAGGGGGCGCCGCAACGAAGAGGCAAATTGCGTTGGCCAGGCAGGACCGTAGCTGCCGATAGTAAGTGTGTCCGTTGGCTTTAAGCAAGCTCTGTGGTAGTTTAGTTCTACGTTGATGTTCATCGTTTTGTTTACTAGTTGGATGGTCAGGATACTGTAGGAGTAACTCGTAGCCAAGATTTGTGGTTGGGCTCGGCTGATCGTTGTCGTTGTCCTCCTTCAATGTCTCCAGCCGGGTTCGGTAAAGTGGTGAAACAATCTACATCTATGTAGATCACAGATGCACCGCAAGCCACCGTACAGTGCTTGGTGGAGGGTACTCTGTACCGCTAATTCTCACTTCCTTTCCTGTTCCAGTCGCAAATAGAACGAGGGAAAAACGACTATCTATACTCCTCCGTACGAGCCTTAATTTATCGTATCTTATCTTTGTGGCCCTTATGTGTAGTATACGTTGCCGGCAGTAGAACGGTTCAACAGTCAGCATCAAATGTCGGTTCTCCAAATTTTCTCAATAGTGTTTCTCGAAAACAATGTGGCCTTCCTTCCAGAGATCCCCATTTGAGTTCCCGACGCATTTCCGCAATACTTACGTGTTTTTCGAACCTACCGGTAAAAAATCTAGCAGCCCGCCTGCGAATTGATTTGATGTCTTCCTTCAATCCGACCTGGTGCGAATCCCAAACACTCGATCAGTACTGAAGAATAGGTCGCACCAGCGTCGTATAATATGTAGTCTCCTTTACACATGAACCACTCTTTCATAAAATTATCCCAATAAACCGAAGTCGACTATCCCCCTTCCCCACCACAGTTCTGACACGCTCGTTGCATCTCATACCGCTTTTCAACGTTACGCCCAGATAATTAAACGACTTGACTATGCCAAGCAGGACACTAGTAATACTGTATCCCCAACATTACAGGTTCAATCTTCCTACTCATCCGCATTAACTTAGGTTTTTCACATTTAGGGTTAGCTGCCATTCATCACACCAACTGGAAATTTTGTCTAAGTCGTCTTGTATTTTCCTAGAGTTACTCAACTTCGACACCTTACAGTGCACCACGGCATCATGAGCTAACAACTGCAGATTGTTGCCCACGCTGTCCGCCAAATCTTTTGAGTACGTAGAGAACAACAGCGGTCCTATCACAATTTCCTGGGCCACTCCTGACGATACCCTTGTCTCTGGTGAACACTCGCCGTCATGGACAACATAGTGTGTTCTATTATTTAAGAAGTCTTCTAGCCACTCATGTATCTGTGAACTTATTCCATATGCTCGTGCCTTCGTTAACAGCCTGCAATGGGACACCGTGTCAAATGCTTTCTGGGAATCTAGAAATGTGGAATCTGCCTGTTGCCTTTCAATCATAGTACGCAGTACATCATTTGAGAAAAGGGGAAGCTGAGTTCCGCACGAACGATGTTTTCTACAACCATGCTGATTCGTGGACATAAGCTTCTCAGTCTCAAGAAAGTTTACTATATTCGAACTGACAATATGTTCAAGGATTATGCAGCATACATAAGTTAGGGATATTGGCCTGTAATTTTGTGCGTCCGTTATTTTATCCTTCTTATATACTGGAGTCACCAGCGATTTTTCCCAGTCTCTTGGTACTTTGTGCTGGGGGAGAGATTCACGAAAAATACAAGCAAGGTAAGGCGCCAGTGCCGTGGAGAACTCTTTGTAAAATCGAACTGGGTTTCCACCGGGACATGGTGATTTATTTGCTTTCAAATCTTTCAGTTGTTGCTCTACGCCAGGGATGCTTTTTACTTTGTCGTCCATACGAGAGTCTGTTCGATGGTCAAATGACGATATGTTTGTACGTGAAATTTGAAACTTCGGTTTTTCGTTTTGCCATCTTCAAATGACACACCAGACTTGTCAGCATTGAGCTGTATGGAACTCATAAATCCACTTAGCGATTTTACGTAGTACCAGAATTTTCTAGGGTTCTCTGCCAAATCTTTTGTTAAGGTATGAAGGTGGTAGTTATTGTGTGCTTCGCGCATAGATCTTTTCACAGGCTCACGAATATCTAGTAACCTTCGCTTGTCGTCGTTTGTGCGTCCCCTTTCGAAACTAGAGTGCAGCAGCCTCTGCTTCCTCAGCATTTTACAAATTTCGTTATTAAACCATGATGGGTCTTTTCCATCCCCTATCAGCTTACTAGGCACATAACTCTCCAGACCACTATATACAATCTGCTTAAACTTTGCTTATAATTCCCCCACATCCATCTTACTGGTACTAAGTGATGCCATTTACTATCTAAGTAAGAGTTTTTAGCAAACAGAACACAGCATGTTGTTATCAATGGAGAGACGTCTACAGACGTTAAAGTAACCTCTGGCGTGCCACAGGGGAGTGTTATGGGACCATTGCTTTTCACAATATATATAAATGACCTAGTAGATAGTGTCGGAAGTTCCATGCCGCTTTTCGCGGATGATGCTGTAGTATACAGAGAAGTTGCAGCATTAGAAAATTGCAGCGAAATGCAGGAAGATCTGCAGCGGATAGGCACTTGGTGCAGGGAGTGGCAACTGACCCTTAACATAGACAAATGCAATGTATTGCGAATACATAGAAAGAAGGATCCTTTATTGTATGATTATATGATAGCGGAACAAACACTGGTAGCGGTTACTTCTGTAAAATATCTGGGAGTATGCATGCGGAACGATTTGAAGTGGAATGATCATATAAAATTAATTGTTGGTAAGGCGGGTACCAGGTTGAGATTCATTGGGAGAGTGCTTAGAAAATGTAGTCCATCAACAAAGGAGGTGGCTTACAAAACACTCGTTCGACCTATACTTGAGTATTGCTCATCAGTGTGGGATCCGTACCAGATCGGTTTGACGGAGGAGATAGAGAAGATCCAAAGAAGAGCGGCGCGTTTCGTCACAGGGTTATTTGGTAAGCGTGATAGCGTTACGGAGATGTTTAGCAAACTCAAGTGGCAGACTCTGCAAGAGAGGCGCTCTGCATCGCGGTGTAGCTTGCTCGCCAGGTTTCGAGAGGGTGCGTTTCTGGATGAGGTATCGAATATATTGCTTCCCCCTACTTATACCTCCCGAGGAGATCACGAATGTAAAATTAGAGAGATTAGAGCGCGCACGGAGGCTTTCAGACAGTCGTTCTTTCCGCGAACCATATGCGACTGGAACAGGAAAGGGAGGTAATGACAGTGGCACGTAAAGTGCCCTCCGCCACACACCGTTGGGTGGCTTGCGGAGTATAAATGTAGATGTAGAAGATGTTAACAACTGCTTATCTGCTCTGTCTAACAGAAACACTCTCCTAGTCTTCTTGACTGATTTACTAACTTTGATAATCATTGTTCCTGTAATGACAACATGATCGCTAATAACAGTTTCTATAATGCTTTATCAATAAGAACTGGCGTATTTGTAGCTACAAGGTCTAAGATATTCCAATTACCTGTTGTATACGAGCTAACTGCTCAAGACAGCTTTCAGAAAACGTGTTCATAAGTATTTCGCATGACTGACTGTACCATACGCAATGAATCCGTAGACATTCCAATCTATACTCTGTAGGTTAAAGTCGCCTCCAACTAATATTGCATGATCTGAGTATTTACGCGCTATTGACTGTAAAATTTCTTTGAATGACTCTAGAACTGCCACAGCGGAATCGGGTGGCCGTTTCAACAATTAACATGGTTTCACCTACATCTGTTATACGCGAGCAGATGTCTTCACTGGCACACTCAATTACGTCCTCAATAGACACAATATTTTTGTCAACTGCAATGAACGTTCCCCTCCAATGGCACGTAGTCTGTCTTTCCGATGTACGTTCCACGACTCACTAAATATCTTAGAGCTTTCCACTTCGGCTTTCAGCCAGCTGCGGGTCTCAAGAATAATTTGAGGACGAAAACTTTTCTGGAGGGCAGCAAGTTCTGGAACTGTATTACAAATACTTCGACAGTTAACTGATAAAATTATGCCCTCCAAATCGTCTTTGTTCTGAACGCCGTTTGACTTCCCTGCATATCAACTGTCTAGTGTTCATCATAGCACCTCAAACTACTGCCTAGCCTCAAGTTCTGTCATGTGCACTGCACAAGTACTCTGATACCTGAGTAGCTGCTTCCTTTGTGTAGGGGCACCGCTGACCTATTAAGGTGAGTCCTAGAAATCCCCACATCATAACGAAGGTCTAAGAATCGGCAGCCAAGACCGTCACAGAGTCGACGAAGCCTTTGGTTGAGACCCTTCAGTCGGCTCCAAACCAAAGGATCTCCATAAACTCTGGGACCGATGCTGCAAATTGCGAGCTCTGGTTGCACCCGGCGCGTGAGGCCAGCAGTCTTCATCATCTCCGCCAGCAGCCTGCACGAACTGAGGATCGCCTCAGGTCTTCCTGGGGGAGGGGGGTGGGGGAGGGATGGGGAGGGGGAACAATAAGGATCCATCCAGAGCTCCATCAGGACCGAGACGGCTTTCGCTTCCTGTCATCTTGCAGGGGCCGACCGGTGTTGGACAGCCGAGAGAGCTTGTTTTTTTATTTGCTGAAACCCATTTGAAAAAAATATATATATTTATTCCTATCTAACCTCGACACTTAATAATCCAGTCCTCCAGTCCTACGATATCGGGAGTAACACGTCGACTGAACAGGGCGGACATGAAAATAAAAGCCTTAAAATCTAGGGAAACAAAATTAACTACGAAAATATCAAAATATGAACTGTACAAAAAGTTATGTATAATAAGTTATTCAGTTCATAGGGGATAGTACAAATGCGAAATGGATCCTATCAGGCGAAGTCTTTTTTGACGTTTTAAATAATTACTTGACTCGTTAATAGTACTAATTAAAACATAACCTTCCAGGTAATACTAGCTGTCTGATTCGAGGAATTTTTGTTCTACTAAATCAGCAGATGCAGTTAAATTACTTCAAACGACATTTTTAAAAATAAAGTGTGAAAAAATAACTTGGGTTGTAACTTCGTGTCACACATGATTGAATTAGTTCATGTAAGCTGTACGTAACAAAACCTGTTGTTATTGTTGGTAAGAGGTGGTTCTGACTTTCAACAAAACTTAGTGATACAGTTTAAATTACGTCGTTTTCTGCTTTTAGATGTAAATGTGTCTACTGCTCAACCGCAGTTTCAACCATCCAAACCCGTACAATAGCCGGCCGGAGTGGCCGAGCGGTTCTAGGCGCTACAGTCTGGAACCACGCGACCGCGGCGGTCGCAGGTTCGAATCCTGCCTCGGGCATGGATGTGTGTGATGTCCTTAGGTTAGTTAGGTTTAAGTAGTTCTAAGTTCTAGGGTACTCATGACCTCAGAAGTTAAGTCCATAGTGCTCAGAGCCATCTGAACCCGTACAATATACCGAGAGAAACATAATCTGAGAAAAACAATATGCATAAAAATTTTTAGTCTATAACGATCACATACTCTAAAGTTTCGATGCCATACTATGGCGTAGAAGCATGTTAAAAGTAAATCCCTGGGCAGTCTGTAAAAACAGGGTGTGCAGATACAAGTGGCCTGGACGAGTGGATACGATTGGACGGAATTTGTGTCAGCATTAACGGAGGAGTAAAATACCTACAGTTACTTGCAACAGGATGGAACAACTGCCCACGCAGCTAGCCAAACATTGGAGCACGTTTACACAATCTTCACTCCTGACGGAGTCGTTAGCGGAGGTCAGTCAGGTTGCGGTCCTATCTGGCCCAGGTCACCTGACCTGTCACTGTGTGACTGCTTTGTGTGGTGAGCCTCCAAGTCTAACGTGTAGCACAACAACTCTCATAGTCCTGAAGAACTGCAGCAGAACATTTCGGATGAAATTGCAGCACTTCCCGTAGCCCAGCGTCGATCCACCTTCATCAAGCTGCTGACCAGGGTCCAAAAGCGCCAAGGGAGGAATGGTGGTCACTTTCATCGTCTGCTATAGTCAAGTTAGTAGTGTATTTCCTTTCTCTGCTGTGAGTTTGTACCCTCGAACTCTGTTCTTCGGGCTACTTTCATTTGTATCAGCTTGTATATCGTAGTTAGCCTACACACGTCAGATATAGTGCCAAGGATTCAAACTGCATGTGAGCACAGGGTGTCATTGTGCAATACACAATGTTTACAATAGACAACGATTATTTCTGTGATGTGACTAACCCGAAGCGTGAAACTGTGTTATTTACATGGAGGTTGACATAAAACCCTGGCTGTACAAGGTCAGTCAATACGGGACAAATAAGACAACGGTGAACGCACGTATTTACATCAAACAGAAACTACCATTGAAAGACACTGGGCGAGGAGCTAAGAGCGGAAATGCCACACGACGAAATGAACATATTCACGTAAAGAAAGCAAATTCTTATTTGCTTAGACCAAGACTACATTGACTTAATTAAACGCCTATGTAACACAAATAGCCGTCAAAATTGTACAATAAAACCAAGTTGTTGAACGAACCAACAAGGTCCTTTACAATAAGCTGATGATTTGACCTGCAAGAAGTCGACACCGGCCAACACTATTGGAAAAAATGGAAATGATCGTATGGCGCCAGTGGTCTGGAGTTCCCAGACGGTAAGTTCGTCCGCCAAGTGCAAGACTTATTGAGTGCGACGCCACACTGGGCGACTTCCACGTCGACCTTGGGGATGATAGAATGATGAGGACAGCAAAACACCCAGTCCCTGAGGGGAGAAAATCTCCCACCTCAGCAGGGAATCGAACCCGGGCCCCCACGTGTAGAACTATTGGAGATGCAGCCCAGCAAGTTCGCGCTGCCACTGGCCGTACTACAACTTCCAGCCAAGCGCTCATTAGATTACATACCAAAATTTTACATAAGAACGAGTGCATTTTCTCCGGTGATTCTTAAGCCCCAATGATTAAAAAATATAAACCGCCGGAAACACTAACAACACAAAGAATTCGACAATATGATAATTACTCGAGTGAAAGGAAACAATTGAGCTTAATACAGTCTGATACTCCCCCCATGAACCATGGACCTTGCCGTTGGTGGGGAGGCTTGCGTGCCTCAGCGATACAGATAGCCGTACCGTAGGTGCAACCAAAACGGAGGGGTATCTGTTGAGAGGCCAGACAAACGTGTGGTTCCTGAAGAGGGGCAGCAGCCTTTTCAGTAGTTGCAAGGGCAACAGTCTGGATGATTGACTGATCTGGCCTTGTAACAATAACCAAAACGGCCTTGCTGTGCTGGTACTGCGAACGGCTGAAAGCAAGGGGAAACTACAGCCGTAATTCTTCCCGAGGGCATGCAGCTTTACTGTATGATTAAATGATGATGGCGTCCTCTTGGGTAAAATATTCCGGAGGTAAAATAGTCCCCCATTCGGATCTCCGGGCGGGGACTACTCAAGAGGATGTCGTTATCAGGAGAAAGAAAACTGGCGTTCTACGGATCGGAGCGTGGAATGTCAGATCCCTTAATCGGGCAGGTAGGTTAGAAAATTTAAAAAGGGAAATGGATAGGTTGAAGTTAGAAATAGTGGGAATTAGTGAAGTTCGGTGGCAGGAGGAACAAGACTTCTGGTCAGGTGACTACAGGGTTATAAACACAAAATCAAATAGGGGTAATGCAGGAGTAGGTTTAATAATGAATAGGAAAATAGGAATGCGGGTAAGCTACTACAAACAGCATAGTGAACGCATTATTGTGGCCAAGATAGATACGAAGCCCACGCCTACTACAGTAGTACAAGTTTATATGCCAACTAGCTCTGCAGATGACGAAGAAATTGAAGAAATGTATGATGAAATAAAAGAAATTATTCAGATAGTGAAGGGTGACGAAAATTTAATAGTCATGGGTGACTGGAATTCGGTAGTAGGAAAAGGGAGAGAAGGAAACATAGTAGGTGAATATGGATTGGGGGACAGAAATGAAAGAGGAAGCCGCCTGGTCGAATTTTGCACAGAGCACAACATAATCATAACTAACACTTGGTTTCAGAATCGTGAAAGAAGGTTGTATACATGGAAGAACCCTGGAGATACTAAAAGGTATCAGATAGATTATATAATGGTAAGACAGAGATTTAGGAACCAGGTTTTAAATTGTAAGACATTTCCAGGGGCAGATGTGGACTCTGACCACAATCTATTGGTGATGACCTGTAGATTAAAACTGAAGAAACTGCAAAAAGGTGGGAATTTAAGGAGATGGGACCTGAATAAACTAAAAGAACCAGAGGTTGTACAGAGATTCAGGGAGAGCATAAGGGCGCAAATGACAGGAATGGGGGAAATAAATACAGTAGAAGAAGAATGGGTAGCTTTGAGGGATGAAGTAGTGAAGGCAGCAGAGGATCAAGTAGGTAAAAAGACGAGGGCTAGTAGAAATCCTTGGGTAACAGAAGAAATATTGAATTTAATTGATGAAAGGAGAAAATATAAAAATGCAGTAAGTGAAACAGGCAAAAAGGAATACAAACGTCTCAAAAATGAGATCGACAGGAAGTGCAAAATGGCTAAGCAGGGATGGCTAGAGGACAGATGTAAGGATGTAGAGGCCTATCTCACTAGGGGTAAGATAGATACCGCCTACAGGAAAATTAAAGAGACCTTTGGAGATAAGAGAACGACTTGTATGAATATCAAGAGCTCAGATGGAAACCCAGTTCTAAGCAAAGAAGGGAAAGCAGAAAGGTGGAAGGAGTATATAGAGGGTCTATACAAGGGCGATGTACTTGAGGACAATATTATGGAAATGGAAGAGGATGTAGATGAAGATGAAATGGGAGATATGATACTGCGTGAAGAGTTTGACAGAGCACTGAAAGACCTAAGTCGAAACAAGGCCCCCGGAGTAGACAATATTCCATTGGAACTACTGACGGCCGTGGGAGAGCCAGTCCTGACAAAACTCTACCATCTGGTGAGCAAGATGTATGAAACAGGCGAAATACCCTCAGACTTCAAGAAGATTATAATAATTCCAATCCCAAAGAAAGCAGGTGTTGACAGATGTGAAAATTACCGAACTATCAGCTTAATAAGTCACAGCTGCAAAATACTAACACGAATTCTTTACAGACGAATGGAAAAACTAGTAGAAGCCAACCTCGGTGAAGATCAGTTTGGATTCCGTAGAAACACTGGAACACGTGAGGAAATACTGACCTTACGACTTATCTTAGAAGAAAGATTAAGGAAAGGCAAACCTACGTTTCTAGCATTTGTAGACTTAGAGAAAGCTTTTGACAATGTTGACTGGAGTACTCTCTTTCAAATTCTAAAGGTGGCAGGGGTAAAATACAGGGAGCGAAAGGCTATTTACAATTTGTACAGAAACCAGATGGCAGTTATAAGAGTCGAGGGACATGAAAGGGAAGCAGTGGTTGGGAAGGGAGTAAGACAGGGTTGTAGCCTCTCCCCGATGTTGTTCAATCTGTATATTGAGCAAGCAGTAAAGGAAACAAAAGAAAAATTCGGAGTAGGTATTAAAATTCATGGAGAAGAAATAAAAACTTTGAGGTTCGCCGATGACATTGTAATTCTGTCAGAGACAGCAAAGGACTTGGAAGAGCAGTTGAATGGAATGGAAAGTATCTTGAAAGGAGGATATAAGATGAACATCAACAAAAGCAAAACAAGGATAATGGAATGTAGTCTAATTAAGTCGGGTGATGCTGAGGGAATTAGATTAGGAAATGAGGCACTTAAAGTAGTAAAGGAGTTTTGCTATTTGGGGAGCAAAATAACTGATGATGGTCGAAGTAGAGAGGATATAAAATGTAGGCTGGCAATGGCAAGGAAAGCGTTTCTGAAGAAGAGAAATTTGTTAACATCCAGTATTGATTTAAGTGTCAGGAAGTCATTTCTGAAAGTATTCGTATGGAGTGTAGCCATGTATGGAAGTGAAACATGGACGATAAATAGTTTGGACAAGAAGAGAATAGAAGCTTTCGAAATGTGGTGCTACAGAAGAATGCTGAAGATTAGATGGGTAGATCACATAATTAATGAGGAAGTATTGAATAGGATTGGGGAGAAGAGAAGTTTGTGGCACAACTTGATCAGAAGAAGGGATCGGTTGGTAGGACATGTTCTGAGGCATCAAGGGATCACCAATTTAGTATTGGAGGGCAGCGTGGAGGGTAAAAATCGTAGAGGGAGACCAAGAGATGAATACACTAAGCAGATTCAGAAGGATGTAGGTTGCAGTAGGTACTGGGAGATGAAAAAGCTTGCACAGGATAGGGTAGCATGGAGAGCTGCATCAAACCAGTCTCAGGACTGAAGACCACAACAACAACAACAACAACAGTCTGATAAAATGAATAAGATAATAATTTACTGTTTAAATGGGGCTACTAGTTGCTTATAATGGTTCAAAAACTTCGTGAATGGCGTAAAGAAGTAATAACTGGCTAGCAGAGGTCTTCAGAACTCAGTATCTTAATAACAGTAACAATCTGAATGTCTTTGGCAGGGAGCCGACAGTCTTAGTCAGATGAATCCATCGTCTAAGGCAGTATAAATTAAAAGAACCTTTCAACATGAAATAAAATATAATTTAACTCGTAAAACTTTAAGCGGTAAATAAGTCGATAGAAAATTCCAATTCTCAATTTGCGTTGTGACATAAGGACGGCAAAAAATACTTCCAGCGATTCTCGCCTAAACTTGCTCAAGCAACAGCCATAAGCGTGCACCCCAGAACACACATATATTGTGTACAAATGTTGAAGAAGATGCTCAACAAATTGACTTGCTTCTTGTGTCTGCCAGGGTTACATAAGGTGGACTCCGAAAGCTTCTGCAGCCTGTCCACCAGTGCATCCAGCGACTGCTTGCGACCGACTGTGCCACTTAAACTCAAACTTTCCAATATCAGACACTTAGATCGGTATCAAACGTTTCGATAAAGTATTAACGAAAGAACTGATAAACTTCGTGCTATGTGCTGACGTCCAGGAGAACAGTTTGTGTTATGTCCTGCCATCCAGGAGAACACGTGTAAACGACAATAAGTACCACATGACGTACAGAGTACAAGTAAAGCAAAATTGCGAGCATTTACTCTGTGTACGTCATATGGGGAAGTCGATAGAGCGTCTTACGAAGGGCCCCGGGTTTGATTCCTGGTACTGCTAGATTTTGTACTTAGTATCTAAGACACTATTATATGGCGCAACACGTTCCTGACATATAAAAGGACTGTTCGTAATTTATAGCAATTTTCTATTGGCAATCCGCTTTTGCTTCGTTTATTTGAAAGTAGCAAACCTACAGGGCACATTTTTAGTTTTACAGAATAAACACAAAGAATCGGAACAGAAGAATAAAGAAACAATTACATCAGTAGCGCAGAGGTATTAATAGTAATAATAATAACAACGGCGACAATAAGTGTAGTAATTGACTGCTAGATAGCAACACTGCCGGGCATCTATAAACTCTGAACAGTCCTTTTATATGTCAGGAACATGTTGTCCCATATCAAAACCTTCACACATATTGCAGTTCAAAAACTAGCATGACCATTGCTCGAAACCAGTAAGTTGTTGTTTTTCATTCTGTTGTTAGTTTCTAGAAGCATACCATTATATGAGGACTGTTCAGAAAATAAGGTCCTATCGGGCGCGAAATGGAAACGACACTGAAAGTCCTATGAAAGAATTGCACAGATGTGTTGGGTAGTGTCTCTAATATGCCCACCGATCGCATTACGTCACTCTTTTCAGTTCTGAGCGCGAAGTGAGTGCGTAAAGGTGCATGGAACAACAGTGTCTCCCGCCAAGTATGAGCGCCTGGTGAGAGATTTCGCCTGATGTCATGCAGCCCACACAACACACCTGCCATGCGTTTCTTTTTGCATTGCAGTTCTTGGCCACACGCTGCCGGGGCAGCTCCTGCAGCGTTTTCGATGGGAGTGTATGATCACGCACAATACAGCCCATAATTGGCTCGTCTTGAGTTACATCTCTACTCATATGAACCGCTGGATATGAAGAGAACATTTTGGTAAGACAATGAACTGCAGACCAGCATAGGGAACTGGCAGAAAACACAGGCAACTCCTTTCTATCACAAGGATATTGGAAAGTTGGTACAGCGGTACGCAAAATGTCTGTGTCGTATTGGCTTCTATGTAGAGAAGCAGCTGGTAGCTGTTGTTAACTGTTGCAAATAAACAAATAAATACGCTGGTTTCTGTATGGTAACCGATCGGACCTTATTTTCCGAACAGCTCTCTTAAAATACAGTAGGGAACCACGGGCCGTAGAAATACTTGATTCTTGCCACATGCGGCCCACAGGTCACAGTTTGACGGCCAATGAACTAAACGAAACCGGAAGAAGTATGGCATTAATAGAAGCAGGTAATTTGAAGAAGTTTTATCTTGTATCCAGAAGTGCGTATTACATCACAAGCAAACGCTTTACTAGCTAAAATTTTATGTTGTAATAAACAAAGAGCTTTGCATCTGTAGCAAGCGATGACGTATACGTCTGGTGCTTACAACCGGTCTTAGAATGATAATTAACAAATGAGCAGAGGATTCAAGAGAATTGTATACAACCATACGAAGAAGTTAATTCTAAACTAGGCTGCATTTGAAAGAACAACGTTTTATAAACACGGGCCCTGCCAGGAAGTTATCACTACCCCTGCCGTTCGCAGTGCAGCCTCCACCTCTGCCGGACACCTTGTAAATCGCCCCGCGTTCACCATGTACTGCACAGCGCCGGCACCTCCTCCCTCCCTCCCCCCTCTTGCCAGCGGCCAGAATCGCTTTCCAATACCCGACACGTCCGGCACATCTACTACTGCACCCATTTCGTAATAGACGACCCTCTTCTGTCTCCTGTACTACTCACAGACACCGCCAATCTCGTAAAGGCCAACAATAGCTCCCACTGTCCTAGTAACTTGCTGATGCACATCTCACAGTCTAGAAAGTAATTTTGTTTCTCAAGGTTTGGTAGAACGGTGAAGTGTAAAGTAGGATGTAAAGTGGGAATCATTTCTCTCAACAGGTCTGGACGAATGTCCACAGATTGGTTTGACCCGTGAGAGTGTTGTAGCACCAATAATGCAGATACAATACCTTCTGCAACATTCAAAATTCTTAGGCGTTCAATATCCGGTTATAAGTTGTACTGTACTTCTAATTCTGAATCTGTAGCCTTTTGTACAGAAACTATGTTTAATTTGTAATTGTGTACTTGTTTCTCATCATCTGCTCATCAACAAATGGTTCAAATGGCTCTGAGCACTATGGGACTTAACTTCTGAGGTCATCAGTCCCCTAGAACTTAGAACTACTTAAACCTAACTAACCTAAAGACATCACACACATCCATGCCTGAGGCAGGATACGAACCTGCGACCATAGCGGTCGCGCGGTTCCATACTGAAGCGCCTAGAACCGCTCGGTCACTCCGGCCAGCCGCTCATCAACAACATCGTATGACTGTTAAGTAACAAAATATAACTAATACTGTAGAGGCATTGCCCAGTGACATTTCTTTCACAAAGTATGATTGACCTGATTAATAACTGCAGTAGTTAAAACTTGTGGGACAGCTGTGTTTTCATCGTCCTCAGACATTACCAACCATGTCCCTTTCCTTTACATGCAATCACCGAGTGTTGTAAAAATATGAAAACTGGTTAACTATTTACTATCAGTTTTGTTTGTTTGCTGATGACCAGTTTCAGTCTAAATTTCCTGCTTCGGTAACTGTTCATTGTCGTACTGCATAACAGAAGCATAACTAATTTACAGTTTTGAGTATTAACTTCAGTCACTTAAAGTAACGAAAAATTTCAGTGAAGATGCAGCACAAATTAAGAGTGTACAATTTCTTTTACTCTGTATTTAGCTCATCGAGTGACTTCTGCTGTTTTGGTACGTATTTTATTGTTGTTATATTAAAAGTAAAATCAGTTGCTCATTTGCTTAAAGTAAATTCAATTCACTGTTTCAATAATCAAAAGTAAATTGTTTGCCTTTATCTAAATTTTGCGTTATGTTACACTGAGGATACTGAAAGTCACTTTTTACAAAAAAAAATGGCTCTGAGCACTATGGGACTCAACATCTTAGGTCATAAGTCCCCTAGAACTTAGAACTACTTAAACCTAACTAACCTAAGGGAATCACACACACCCATGCCCGAGGCAGGATTCGAACCTGCGACCGTAGCAGTCCCGCGGTTCCGGACTGCAGCGCCAGAACTGCTAGACCACAGCGGCCGGCTCACTTTTTACATACAGAGTTAAAGTTACAGCCAGTCATTTATTTACCGAGTACGTTCATTTAACTTTACTTGCACAATTTAGTCTTCCAGAATAAGTTACTGCAAACTCAGTACTTTCGAATCCATTTACTTTTTCGTGAACTTTTGTGCTGTGGGAAAGCGTGACAGCCTTCTGTTGCCACGCCAGTGATTATTTCCTTACATTTCTTTGCCATTACACTTCTCAACATTCTGCAGATTCATTGCCCTAGTGCGCTGGCGACCGTTCAATTATTTCCTTTTAAGCTAATAAGTATTTTTTGTATTGTTAGTATTTTTTGTATTAAATATTTCGCGGTACCCCTTTCCCTCCTGTGTGGTTCGTAAGCGACTGCACTATATTCCACCCATTTCAAAATTATCATCAGTATTTAGATTAGGTTTAGAAGAGATTCTTCCTTCAGATGGACCTGTTGTACACTTCCCTCCTATTAGCCTATATTAGTTTCCTTCTTCAACGATAGACTTACAGGTACGTTACAGTGTATCACAAAGATGCTGAAAAACTGAACTGGCGAACTCTTGAAAACAGACGTAACGTATCCCGAGAGCGCCTACTTACAAATTTTCATATACCGTCTTTAATGATGACTCTAGGAATATACTACAACCATAGCCAACTTCTCACAAGCCAGAGTCATCTGACAATGTCATAACGTCATGCAGCTGTCAAGTAGATGACCGGCTTTCCAGAACGGCCATCCTGTTGTACGTTAAGAGCAAAACTATTTTACTTTGTAACAAGTGTAAGTGTATGATTATAGCAGCAAAACTATTTTACTTTGTAACAAGTGTAAGTGTATGATTATAGCATGCACGCAAGAAAGAATCGAATGTTCTTCGTGTTTAAATAGCCATTAATGCAATTTTAACAAGCGTTGTAAAATTTAACACACAAAAACAGAAATGGTATAGAAGTCAATTGTACGTTAAGACGTGTGGCTCAAAATGGTTCAAATGGCTCTGAGCACTATGGGACGTAACATCTGAGGTCATCAGTCCCCTAGAACTTAGAACTACTTAAACCTAACTAACCTAAGGACATCACACACATCCATGCCCGAGGCAGGATTCGAACCTGCGACCATAGCGGTCGCTCGGCTCCAGACTGTAGCGTCTAGAACCGCTCGGCCACTCCGGCCGGCTAAGACGTGTCATATCCACATCAATTAGCGCAATTTTGCTATTAACAGAACGAAGAGGTTACTATTATTCTTCCCTTTTAAATGTCTAAGAGTGCAATTTTAACGTAGAGAAAACTTATTATATATACATGAAAACAAAATTTTGTGCAGCTCTAGAGGGCAGCATGACCAGTATGTACATACATTTTAAAAAGCAAGTTTTCCAATAATTGTAGAAGATGACAGTAGCTTCCTACTAGATGTTAAATTAAAAGTGCATCAGGTGGTTTGTAACATTATTACATAGTCGCTTAATCCATTAAAATTTCAATGGAAGTTTTCTGTGTGTTCACTTTAGGAAGCACTAACCAAAAGCAGCTTACTTTCAATGAGCTATTTTGACAGATTTCCTGGTGTCTGTTCGTCCATCTGCAATTACTCAAAACTAAGGCTCACAAATTAGGGAACCCAAGGAAAAAGTGCTACGTAAGTTCACTGATAAGCCTAAACATTATGACTAGCTGCTTAATAGCTTGTTTGTCCGTTTAGTGGTTTGTGGAGGTAAGTGGTATTAGATTTCTATGCACAGGTCATGTAATTCGGTTAAATACGGGCCGCTGATTTGCGTACGTGGTGATGCCGCCCGATAGCTATCCAGACGTGTTCCACAGGATTTACATCAAGCGAATTTGGTCGCCGAGATATCAACGTGAGCTCATTGTAATGCTGTTCAAACCACTATAGCACGGTTCTGGCTACGAGATAAGGACAATTATCCCGGTGAAAGATGACATCGACGTAGGAGAAGACATCAAGCAGGAAGGGATGCAGGTGGTTCGCAGCTGTCAGAGTGTCTTGGATTACTACCACAGGTGCCATGCAAGCGCAGGAGAATGTCCCCCGTAGCACAATACTGCTTCCTGCATCTGTGGCACACCGAACGTTTCGAGCCGCCATTCACCTCGGTGACGGCCTTTGAGGACACGACCACCGACCTAGTGTAGCAAACAAGTGGCTCACCCGAAGAGCCGACATGTTTCCATTGAAAGACGATCGAATTCGATCGTCCCATGTCCACTGTAATCGGAAATGTTGAGTCAACATGTGAACGTGTAGGGGTGATCTGTTGCGGAACTGTGTGCTCCGAAACACTTGTGCGTGCACCAGCTTACGGTAGAGATGCCACAGATCACCGTCTATTCTATTTAACAGAGCAGACAAACTTCTGAACCTCACGGTCTGTAAAGAGTCGTGGACGTCCGACCATTTAGCGCCTATTGGCAGTTTCACTGTCCTTCTACCTCTTTCCGTAGATGCTCACGATAGTAGCAGGTGAACAATCAACCAGCTTATCAGTTTCGAGATACTCGTTCATAGGCTCTGCGTAATAATAATCTGACTTATATCAAAGTCGTTTATCTCAATGGATTTGCCCATTTTTAGCCCATATCTCCGCTAGGATGATCCCCCATCCGTGTCTGCTCCTCATACATATTTTTGTTACCGCGTCACGTACATGAAACGCCACCAGGGACCATCCCACATCGCGGTGGGCAGTGATCATGTATTATCAGTGTACATCTTCAATTCAAATAACTCCCATGGGAACTATATAGTAGAAAAAATTCCAACAGTACAGTTTGACATTAGTATAACCTGTATGCTTTTCTTATATCACTCTTTTTAAATCAGGAGATTCAATGAGCATAAACCGGAATCAGATACGTAAGAGCAAAACATAAAATTACTTGGAGACAGGATTGCAATACAAGTAAAACATCCCTATCTAACCAAATCTTTATTTTCCTTGAAATACATTAATCTTCCTTGTATTTCTTTTTTGCTTTTTTTGAATGTTTGTAATAATTTTTTCGTTTGGTATAGTTTTTCCACAGAATACTGAAAATGTATTGGCTAAATCATCAGACTTGTCACGCAGAGCATCACCACACCAACATTTATCATGAAGAAAGAAGTTTAAACTGGTTTCTGACAAAACTACTCTTTACAAAATTAACTTCAGACCCTAGCTTTGGTTACACACTTTTAAAAAGTGTGCTTCTCATGAATCTGCTATCGTTACACAAACACTACTCCAAGCCAGGTGGCACAACTTTATAAGTGCTGAGGATGGCAAAGTGGAGAATATCAAAATAAAGGCTCTAGCATTTACTTGACTGTACAACTGCAACACAAGTTTCACATGACTTTTTTTGTAAAGCCTTCTGTGATAGATACCCAAAAACATAAACAAAAGCAGGGTCATATTATTTTTGTTCATTACTTTGATACATGAATCTTCAAATTCTTGGTTTTGCTAGAAAAATGCAGTCATCCACGTCACCACAATCAGACATGAACATTCCAAAATCATCATTCAGAATCTGATGATTGAATGAAATGCTTCTACATCTACATCTACATATGTACTCCGCTAGCCACCAAGCGGCGTGTGGCGAAGGACACAATTCGCGCCAAAGTCATATTTCATCCCCTCTGCTCCACTCGCGGATCGCACGAGGAAAAAACGACTGTCTGAACGCCTCATTACGAGCTCTTATTTCCCTTATCTTTGAACGATGATCATTACGCGATTTGAAAGTTGGTGGTAGTAATATATACACTACATCCTCGGCGAAGATTGGATTTCAGAATTTAGTGAGCAGCCCCTTCTGTTTAGCGCGTCGTCTACCTGCAAGTGTGTCCCACTTCAAACTTTCTATGAGAATTGTAACGCTATCGCGATGGCTAAATGTACCAGTCACGAATCTTGTCGCTCTTCTTTGGACCTTCTCAATCTCACGAATCAGACCCAACTGGTAAGGGTCCCATACAGACGAACAATACTCTAAGACTGGACAAACTAACGTATTGTAAGCTATTTCATTTGTCGAAGGACTGCATCGCTTCAGGATTCTACCAATAAACCGCAATCTAGAGTTCGCCTTACCTGTTACTTGTGTAATCTGGTCATTCCATTTGAGATCATTTCGAACAGTCACACCCAGATACTTGACTGATGTTAACGCTTCGAAAGACTGATCATTTATTTTGTACTCATACATTAATGGGGATTTTCGCCTTGTCATACGCAGTAGGTTACACTTACTAATATTGAGAGATAAGTGCCAGTCATTACACCACGCATTTATTTTCTGCAAATCCTCATTGATTTGTTCACAGCTTTCGTGTGATACTACTTTCCTGTAGACCACAGCATCATCTGCAAACAGTCTAAGGCCGCTGTCAATACCATCAACCAGATCGTTTATGTAAATCGTAAAAAGCAGAGGACCTATTACTCTGCCGTGGTGCACACCTGAAGTTACTCTTGTTTCTGTTGAAGTTACCCCATTCAGGACAACATACTGCTCCCTGTCTGTTAGAAAACTTTCTATCCAACCTCATATGTCACTGGATAGACCGTAAGCGCGCACTTTTTGTAGCAAGCGACAGTGCGGAAGTGAGTCGAACGCCTTTCGAAAGTCGAGAAATATGTCATCAACCTTCGAGCCGGTATCTAGGGCCTGTTGTATATCATGCACAAAGAGGGCCAGCTGTGTTTCACATGACACCTGTTTCCTAAAACCGTGCTGGTTTCTGCAGATGAGCTTCTCAGAGTCTAGAAAGGTCATTATGTCTGAACACAAAATATGTTCCTTGATTCTACAACAAATCGATGTCAGTGAAATTGGCCGATAATTATGTGCATCCGATTCTCTACCATTTTTATAGATTGCTATGACCTGGGAGTTCTTCCAGTCCCGTGGAACTTCCCGCTGTTCCAATAATCTCTGATAGATGATGGATAAGAATGGTGCTATAATTATAGCATAGTCAACATATAATCTTACGGGATACCGTCTGGGCCAGATGCCTTCCTGACGTCAAAGGATCTTAACTGTTTTACAATCCCAGATACAACTAAACACTTTGTCAGCCATCCTTGCGTTTGTTTGATAATTGAAAGGGGGAATGGTGCTGCAGTCCTCTACCGTAAACGAGTTTTTGAAAGCTAGGTTTAGAATTTCGGCCTTCTGTTTATCATCATCAGTTACATTACTGTCAGCAAGAGAAGGTACTGAATTATTTGTAGCGTTCAAAGGTTTACGCTCGACCAAAATTTTTTGGGGTTATTTTTAGAATCTGCAGATAAAATACTGCTTTCAAATTCGTTAAACGAGACTCTCATTGTCCTTCTGACAGCTGCTTTCATTTCTCATAATTTCTGTTTGTCAGCGGGGCAGTGACTACGTTTAAAACGACTGTGCAAAATTCTCTGCTTTCTCAGCAACTTCTTAATATATTTATTGTACCAAGGTGGATCCTTTCCCTCCCCTATACTTTTGCTAGGCACATACTTCTCTAGCGCATGGTGGAGAATACCTTTAAATTCCGACCAAAGATGCTCAACATTTTTGTGTCCCGTGGTGAATGCTTGGAGCTGACTATGAACATATTCATTAATGACACTTTTATTTGCTTTCCCAAACAAGAAAACTCTACGCTTTTTTTTATTCTTTTAGCGGCTTCCACTGACATAGAAGCCACAACGACATTATGACATTATGATCGCTAATACCTTCTTCTAGATTAACTTCCTCAAAAAAATCAGGTCTGTTTGTTGTCAAGAAAGCCAATATGTTCCCATCTCGAGTTGGTTTTCTAACCAATTGCTCAAGGTTGTATGTTGAGAGCGCTCCTAGAACAACTTCACACGAATCATTGCTTCTGCCCCCTGTGATAAACGTGTAATTTTCCCAGTCAATGGACGCTAGATTAAAGTATCCACCTATAACTAATGGATAATTTGGATATTTACTTCGTGTGTACTCAAGACTTTCCCTGAAACGTTCTGCGACGTTTGTTGCGGATGCTGGTGGTCTATAAAAACATCCTAATACAATGGTCAATCCGTATCTGATTGACAGCTTTATCCAGACTATTACACAGTCCGACGCAGTATCGATCTCAACTGCGTTCAAACAGCTTTCAACTACAATGAACACATCACCTCCAATAGCATCAGTTCTATCCTTCCTAAACATTGTCCAATCAAAGTTCAAAATTTCACTGCTTTTTATGTCTGGTTTCAACCAGCTTTCGGTACCTAACACAATATTTACATTGCTACTGTTTATTTCAGAGATTAACTCGGGGATCTTGCTACAGATACTTCGACAATTTACTAACATGAGATTAAGCATGTTTAAATCCTTTGGAAAGACCTGTTTGGGTGAACTAACAATCTTTACAGTTGGCACACCCACATCGGTATCATGAACTGGTAATTTTTCGGGCCCGCGGTTTGTTTCCCATGGGGAAGAACCTAATCTAAAAAAAAAACCATGTGTACGCCACAAGTACTGTGCTACCCATGTAGCTGCTTCCCGTGAGTAGTGCACCGCTGCTATCGAGGGGTGTCCTACAACCTTACACTCCATAGCGTAGGTCGAGGAATCTGCAACCATTTTCGTCACAGGGTCAACGTAGCCTCTGGTTTAGATTCTCCACTCGACTCCAAACCGGAGGACCCTGGTATACCCTGGGTATGATGCTGCAGATCGTCAGCTTGGCTTCCACTCCTCGAGAGATGGAGGCCACCTTCACCAATTTAGCCAGCCGTCGGAAGGATCCAAGGATTTCCTCGAAACTCCGACGACAGGCATCGTTCGTGCCGACATGCCCAACAATCTGCAGCTGGCTGCACCCCGCACGCTCGATAGCCGTCGGAAGAGCCTCTTCCACATCCTGGACAAGGCCCCCCAGCAAGCACGCCGAGTCAACGTTGGACTTCTTCCCCGCCCTAGCCGCTACGTTCCTGAGGGTCTCCATGACCTTCCCAACATTAGAGCTCCCAATAACTAACAAACCCCCACGTGCCTGTCCGGACCTTGCTGAAGGAGCAGCCACTATCCTGGCAGAAGGTGCAGTCTCATCCGGCTAAGCCTCCCCCCCCCCCCCCCCAGAATCAGATAGCACACTGAATTTATTAGCAAAGTGCATGGGATTTGGCAGGAGCCTGCGTCCCCCATGTAGCCTTCGCCTTGAGGCTCGAGACCTCGACACAGTCTGCCACCCACACCGAGGTGAGAGTGGGCCGGCCGGCTCAGTGGCACCTCAGATCGGCTCAGTGAGAGAGAGCTGTGACATCCCCCCCCCCCCCCCCCCCCCTGCACATCTAGTACAGCAGAGGCTGCCCCAGGCACCCCATCCCCACCGCACCACAAGGTGGCACTCTGGAGCTTGTTGACTGTGGCCAACAAAGCTTCCAGCTGCGTTTGGACTTTGGCCAACTCCTCCTGCATCCGCATACAACAGACACAGGCCCTATCCATCTAGCTAATAACTGATTTACTATAAAAAAACTTATGGAAACCTACTGTCACACAAGGTTAACAGCTACACTCTAGTTGGCAGAAAGGACACTCAATAACGAAAATAAAAAATTTATGGTAGAAGCGAGATCTGGTGCTTATTTTCCTGCTAGGGGCTATTTAGTGAATGTTAAAGAATAAGACAGTGACCCACAGTAAACTGCTAGGGGCTATCTAGTGAATATTATAAACGAATTAAACAGTGACCTACGGTAAGCTGCACCTACTGATTATCCCTCGTATTTGTAATTTAAACAAGCGTTTACGTACACGCGAAAGTGATCTAATAAAACTATACAAAAGTATGACCTTAAATGTATCAAGTCTAAATGACACTAATAAACATAAACACTGGGTATTGTACACCGACAGATGCAGGTAAAAAAAACCTTTACCAAACAATAAGAGTTCGGAATGTAAGGCACAAATACAAATTCTACTTTATAGGAACCGATGGGCTTACAGTACGCGATTACTAAAGCTCACAACAAGCTAAGGAATTTAAGCAGACGGCGAGATGAGTTTTAGCTTTCTGCTAACTAAATTGTATGTAATAAGGGCTCAGAAGTTGTATTGTAACACTGATTTACTCAGATATTGTAGTGTAATTTACCACGTATTATACGTTTGTTTAACTGTTAACGGTCGCAGGTTACGCTAGTCAAACGTATACGAGTGAGGTTAGAAATCACTGTTAATATCACTGTTCCTAATATAACGTATAAAAACTGCTACCTTCAATGTATCGAGTGTAAATGACACTAATAAAGGTGAAAACTGAGTATTGTACACTAACTTAAACTGATTAACCCTCGTATTGATAATGTAAACACACGTTTACGTTCACGCGAAAAATAACCTAATTAAATGTATAAAAACTGCTACTTTCAATGTATCGGGCCTAAATGACACTAATAATCGCAAATACTAAGTATTGTCCACTGAAATAATTCATAATCCCGCGTATTCAACGTCAGTTAAGAATGTAAACAAACGTTTGCGGACGGCCGCTGTGGCCGAGCGTTTCTAGGCGCTTCAGTCTGAACCGCTTGACCGCTACGGTCGCAGGCTCGAATCCTGCCCCGGGCATGGGTGTATGTGATGTCCTTAGGTTAAGTAGATTTAAGTAGTTCAACGTTCTAAGGGACTGATGACCTCAGATGTTAAGTCCTATAGTGCTCAGAGATATTTGAACCATTTTTGAACCAAAAGTTGGCGTACACCCGGAACTGTCCTAAATAGAAACTTCGCTTATCTTATTCAGACGCAAATAAAACGGAAACTTTTAATTTATCACGTGTATGTGACACTAATGCACGTAAATACTATAGAATAGACAACAAAAACAATTTATTACCAGCTAAATTACTTATCTTGTAACACAGCATGCGAAAAGCGCTCCCCTGGGTACCGTACAATTGCTACTGTCACCCATCAATTGCCAGCTCTATTCTGATCATTATTTTGTAGAGTGTAATTAAGCACTCCTCCACAAAAAACAGATGGGCCATGCAAAAACACCGGCCCATTAACATTATGAACATTAATGTCAATGTTGCCTACATATTTATAAACTGTGTGGCGTGAACGCCTGCTCCTCCTGTAGTAACACTGATTCACTTCCGGTTGCGCAAGCGTTTACTGATATCGCGTGGCAGCAGGATGTTGATCATGATAGAGACATTATTGCCTGTCGTACATATCATATAGCTGAAGTGTTTAACAGAGATATGGGATCGTCCTATTTTATCTCTACAATGCTTTTTTTTAAGGACTAATTCAGTAACGTAAAGCCCATGAACAAAATAAACTCTTGACACGAATGTGTCTGCGGACTGTATAATGCCATATATGACCTTAAAATGCAGTAAGTGTTACCATCTGGGAGGAATTTTGCTGTTTAACCGTCCTTTAATCTAACGGACAGAGGCAATCGAACATAAATTTCGTAAAGATAGCAATTAGTAGAAAGCAGAAAGACTATAATTTACAAAATAATGGAAGTAGAAAAACTTTAAGTAAATGAAACAAACTCTTGCAAAAGGAACTTTCATTAATTCTTTCTTAGTAAAGTGCAATGAACACCATAACGACCAGATGAACTTCACTGTGGGTAACAGTAATTATCAACAGTATAGGTTAGCAATCACAGAAATGTAAAATAGGCTCTACCCTTGTTAACTACAATTATCACTTCAAACTTTGACTAATTCAGCACAAAAAATTGTTCCCAGAGACAACACGAGACTAAATAGTACCTGACAAGAGTTCATGTTCAACTAACATACATATACACATCACATATGTAATAATATGACACTGAAATAACACATTTCATGTTCATACCACGGTGGCAATGTTTCAGATTCATTTGCAAAACCCAGATTCAAACTGACTTTCCCCTTCAAGTAAAGATTAAAGTGGGACCCCTTAAACTCTCCCTTTCTTTATAAGTAACTATGCTCACATTTCAGAAACACTTTGCATTACATAAATGCTGAACTACAACTCCACTTTAGATTATTTAGCCCTCAATGCTTTAAAACAATTAACAGTAGCAATATTCTTATTAAGCTTTGGAAATAAATTCAAGTTCAAGGTAAGTTTCAAATACAATCAAAATTTAAATGCCTCATAACACCACTTGTGGAGAAAGTCATTCCAACTAACTACATTTATTACATTACATTTATCGTTTTCCATGGATCCCTTGGAGAAGGGTCCCTGGGATGTGGAAAGAGTCATTGTCTTTTTCCCTCAGATACATGGACAAAAAAACCTTTGACTCTTTCCACATCCCAGAGACTCCTCTTCAAGGGATCCATGGAAAACGATAAATGTACTGCAATTATGCTCATTAGTACTAAAATTTGGCACTTTCAAATTAAAGCAGTTCATTGAAAATTATAACTTTTCGTCAGTTAAATATTATGTGCCTCTCTATTTGTCTGTGAAACAAATGATTTAACTAGCAACTTTTATATGCTTTAAAACTAAACTTACACACGTTTAAATGGAAACAAATTAGCATTTCTTGATAATTATGATACTCTGTTTTTAGCACTATTAGGATATGACCCTACTTGGTGTCATGAAGAGGTCAGTTCAAAGTTTAAACATGTATTTTGCAACACTGATTATTATTGCAAAAGCACTCACAAGCACACTGGTTCATACTGACATACGTATCTGTTTTCCAAAGTTGTTGCAGCAGTTGCGCAATATTGGTGGCAAACACGTGGTGGCTATCAAGTCTCCTTCTGGCAGTTTTAAGCTCTATTTAATACTTCTTGGCAGCGTATTCACCATCTTCAGAGCTTTTTCAAATACGAAAACACGCCTTTTACAGCCGGAACCACATCCGAGGCCATTCCATTGTAGATCTGGTTACAGAACGCCTCACTTGACACCTGCAGTGTTGACTATGCAACTGTTGGCCACTGAATGCCTAACGTGCTTCCTCCCTTCCGCCCAGACAGAACGCCACTTCCACCTTTTCTTGCGCACCAAGCCTCTTCCGTAATGGATGGGGTTCCCTACGCCTTTTAAGTTACATCACATAATTTCCCTAAGTATGAACCAGTTTTTTACGTACAATTGTGTTTTTACATACATACATATTTTATAAAATTCCATTATTTAAGCACACTATTAATTTAAACAAATTATACAACATAAAGATCCATTTCCCCACAACAATTCAAAGATTTAACTCCTACAGAAAAATCACTCAATACTTCTTATACACTTGATTACACTCTACTAACTTCTCACAATCGATAATGGTGTATAAAACTCGATAATATGCTTCAGATAGTAGATCTTTGTAGTTCGCCGATGACATTGTAATTCTGTCAGAGACAGCAAAGGACTTGGAAGAGTAGTTGAACGGAATGGATAGGGTCTTGAAAGGAGGATATAAGATGAACATCAACAAAAGCAAAACGAGGATAATGGAATGTAGTCGAATTAAGTCGGGTGATGCTGAGGGAATTAGATTAGGAAATGAGACACTTAAAGTAATGAAGGAGTTTTGCTATTTGGGGAGCAAAATAACTGATGATGGTCGAAGTAGAGAAGATATAAAATGTAGACTGGCAATGGCAAGGAAAGCGTTTCTGAAGAAGAGAAATTTGCTAACATCGAGTATAGATTTAAGCGTCAAGAAGTCATTTCTGCAAGTATTTGTTTGGAGTGTAGCCATGTATGGAAGTGAAACATGGACGATAAATAGTTTAGACTAGAAGACAATAGAAGCTTTTGAAATGTGGTGCTCCAGAAGAATGCTGAAGATTAGATGGGTAGGTCACATAATTAATGAGGAAGTATTGAATAGGATTGGGGAGAAGAGAAGTTTGTGGCACAACTTGACCAGAAGAAGGGATCGGTTGGTAGGACATGTTCTGAGGCATCAAGGGATCACCAATTTAGTATTGGAGGGCAGCGTGGAGGGTAAAAATCGTAGAGGGAGATCAAGAGATGAATACACTAAACAGATTCAGAAGGATGTAGGTTGCAGTAGGTACTGGGAGATGAAGAAGCTTGCACAGGATAGAGTAGCATGGAGAGCTGCATCAAACCAGTCTCAGGACTGAAGACCACAACAACAACAAGTAGTCTGTACAATCCCGATATTGCTTGTAAATTATCTATCAGAAATTTCCAGTCAGAAAATACAGTATTTTGAAGTTACTGAAACATAACTGAATAATGCGAAGAAGATCTTCATTAGTGTGATACAAAGCTTTGAGTATTTGTCCTGAAAGCGTTGAACTCCTTACATTTAATCACTGCCACGGGCTTAACCAACGTTCAAAATTTTCCAAAAACTGTAATCTAGAATCATTACCAACAGAACAGTGGACTGGGTTTCTCACATTGACTGTCTTCCACTAGTATGTAATTATTAGTACAATCTAGGCTGTACCTTCACTCTGCACTTCAGAACACATCAAAGCAGCCACAGTTGTGTTATGGGAAACGTCGTTTGCCAAGTTTACATTTTGACGTTCAATTGCAGTTAGAAACAGACGTCTGTAATTGAGCTTTAGAGTTGCTTTTATAGTGGTTGTGCCTAGATTCTACTCTGTATAAGTTCAATAAATCAAATAACTTAGCTTCTAATACTTATTGGCAATTGTGATCAAATGAAAGGAATATATAGGTCTTCTCTGCATCTGCTAATTTTATCCAATTGTTTCTTATGTTCTTAAATAGCTGCATAGTACCATACATGACATATATGACATTATTCTTACTGTCAAACGAAAAATGGAAGTCATAATTTCTTTCAGAGTTTTCTGTCAATTTCATAAAGTTTCTATTTACAGCACTGTTATCACAGGTGACAGTTATGACTTTAAGTCATAAGACATTACATGCTGTCAAATTCCAAGCGTTTTTTCATGTACCTCCTGTCCAGATACATGTTTCACTAGAAGCAATGAAACAGTTTCATTGATGTTCCCCACAAATGCAGATGACTCTAGAAAAGCTAGAACTGTTGTAGCTTTAGTTCTTAATGAATTCTCAGCAACACAGGTTATAGCGCCTCCCTTGAACTGAAATTCTGCATTAACATAAATTTCGTCCAACTGTAAAATGCGTATTCTTTTCTCTTCAAGCAATCTGGCTGCCATAGTCTCATGAAACTGACAATTACTTGTTTTCTCCCGAAATGTTTAAGGAAGCAATAAGTTTTTGTATTTGATTTTGATGTGGTACACATAGAATAGAGTTTGATAGAAGATCGCTATATGCTGCACTGAAGTTTTCAGATATTAAGAAATAGTATAGCAACATATTGACCGAGTACCTTTTCTTTTTCATATCGCATAACATAATTTGCGCAAACAAAAAATTGACACAAGTACCGTTTCTATTGTCGTCAGTAAAACTTTACTCCAAATATTCAACGTAGTATTTTAATTTTCTGACACTATCACGCTCACAACTTTTACTGAATGCTTTATTGGCTACATACCTCTGTAGAATATTCTCTAACTGTGACGACCGAGTTATTTTGAAGTTTAGAGGCACTCTCCAATTCAGACCGTGGGCCCTTACAATATTATTGCCAACACGCACTTGGACACATACAAACAACTGTCAATCTTTACGCTAACTTAAACTTTTGCACTGTCGTCCACTGATATTCTTTAGAAACATAACTTCTCACTTCGAACAATTCTAATTACGTTTTCACACAAGTCTGTAAAAATTTAATAACGTCTGCTACAAGCCGTTATTTATTTCTCTTAAGGAAGTTCTTCCTCTTGCTTCCGACGTCTTTCAACTGTATCTTTTCTTGAGTCAGATTTATACGGTTTGCTATAATAATGCGGAAGATTGACGAAAATTCTTGTTATTGCGCCGTCTTTTAATTTTGGTCGAAATTTGGGGTATTTCTTCTTGTTTCCTAGCATATCTCTGAGAGCATTAAAGTTTATTACATCCCCTTCTTCGAAATGGTTAGCGCAGATCACAGATCTCTTGGAAGATAACGAGTCTTGGAATGGCTTTTAATCATCCTCTGTGCATATCAGTGTCTGTTAGGGACCGAAACACCATGACATAGCTTTTATTACCAGTGGATCGGTAATTGCTTGAGCATCCTGGAACGCAATGCTTACCTGGCATCTAAAATATCGTTGTACTATTGGTAATACATATTTTCTGTGGATAACAAACTACTCTTCAGAAATGGCTCTGAGCACTATGGGACTTAACTTCTGAGGTCATCAGTCCCCTAGATCATAGAACTACTTAAACCTAACTAACCTAAGGACATCACACACGTCCATGCCCGAGGCAGGATTCGAACCTGCGAACGTAGCGGTCGCGCGGTTCCAAACTGTAGCGCCTAGAACCGCTCGGCCACTCCGGCCGGCTAACTACTCTTCACTAGCATGTTTACCAAATGGCTTCACTCTCTGCATTATATTCACATATCGTTTCTATAAAAATATATCAGTCTCAAAACTGATCTTTATAAACAGACCACCGATCATTCTTCGTTTAGGGAACAAGTTTATACAGTATCAAAAGTAGTAGATCTCATAGCAAATGAAGTCAAACATTCGATGTACACAGAACTGCAGCAGTTAGTAGGGCGTCTTCACAGCGTTGCCACTTCTCAATACTCCAGCTTGTGTAAAGTGGGCTATGCTACAACTCCCTAATCGCTCGAGTTGAGATCGTGGGAGCAAGATTAAATTACACTACAACCCACACGGAGACATTTAAACGGACATTCTTCCGACGGTCCACATGTGAATGATAATGGAAGAAGGCATAATAAATGGTACAACGAGATGTATCCTGTGCCACGCACATTGCAGATGTTTGTAGAAAATAGAAGTAGATGTAAGCGTAGATGTAGATGTAGACACTGTGAGTGAACGGAACTAGTTTTTCTCTCTAAACAAGGCCCAAAGTGCATACCGTCCACATTCAGACTTTCTATACTTTTCAGTCACCTTTAGAAGTTTCTATTACACAATCCACTAGTATATCCTGCAATTTTGTGTCCTGTAGGAACATGAAAGCAATGCGCCTCAACAACAATTAATGCAAAACTTAATTCAAATCCATTGACTTATATTCCCTAAATGAACATCCAACTGATCTTTTGCAAATAGGGCTTTGACATGGGGAAGGGAGCAAGTCACGAAAAGCGAATTTGGCAGAACCAAAAAAAATAGTTTTGACAATACGAAATACGAAGGTGTATTTACAAAATTGTTTCAGAAACTACAAAGTAACTTAAAATTACGTTTACAGAGAACTGTCACATTTGTGTAAGAGATATAATTATGGTGTTCACAAACCGCCGTAAAATGCTTGATATTTGATGCCCATGATGTAGTGCAACGTCGCCAGGAGGTGTTTTTTTTAGGATCACTATCATGGGCGTAATCTTAACAATGCTGAATGGTTGTATATTCCTTGTTATTCTAACGACATCAGCTATTTCGTCAAAAGTGACTGGTTGTGAAACCTTCTTCCTGTTCTCTGTTATGCTTAATTCTCGGTCACAAGGCACGTAATGAATGTCCCCATACTAGAAATTTCAAATCGACATTATCAACCATTCCGTTCACCACTGTGTGGATTAAAGTCATGAAAGCTGTCCTATCTTTATTTTGGTCGGCGCAGTTTTCACACCATACAGTCAGAGTCAGTGACAGATATTTGTCTTCTGCTCAAAGCAGGATCGTCGATATTGCGCAGTCTTCTTTGTTATATCTGCACTATGTTGATTAAACCGAAAAGGAAGTCACCTTGCGTTATCCAGTTTTGGTTCTAAAACTTTGACTGCAGCTTCCGTACGTCATTCTCTTCAAAACTATGGCAGTTATTTTTGGCTTTACAAGCTGCCTGCACGAAGGAAATATACAAATCGGGTAAGTGACAAGAAACTACAAAGGTAGGCAATACCACTTCATGTAATCAAGTAAATTTCACTACAGACTAAAAACATGGATTACCAGTTTTTGCGGAACTAGTTTCGGAGTCATTTGTCGTATTAACATTTCCTGGTAACATTGCTGCCGAATCAAAAACACTGTAATAAACGGTTGGTCACAGAATAAAATCTAGTAACCCAGTGACTTGATGACTTACTCCCACATACGTGCAAGGTCACGTGATGTTACTACAAGTTTCCATTGCGTGTCGTTTGTAGGGAGGCAACCGCTCACAACTTTGAAATTCTACTGGTTCTATGCCTCTGGCCACATGTCTTACTACCCTTCCGATAAAAAAAAAATAAAAAAATAAAACAACAAACGCACAGTCACCGGGCTCACAGTTTCTCGGTGTATGATGTATTCTGAGAATCACAAAACGACTTATCGTCCGCTACTGGATCAATTGAAAATGTACGGCTTGCACCCGTCAGTCCACTAGGACGTCACAGCGCTCCAAGTCCTACTGCGGACGCTGGCCGAGCGACGTCGTGTACACATATCCACAGCAGTGCTTTCCAACATCTGAGTGGGGTCAGCACACATACAGAAAGCTAGATTAACTGCATCGGAAACCTCACTGCAAGTTTACAAACTTGCGTTTCGCTGTATGAAAGAGCAGCGACAGGATATATTTCTTAATGCCTTTGTTGATTCCCAATTGCCGTATTTTATTTTAGTAAATTGTAGTGCTCAGGCTACTGCCATTTGTTCTGTGCATTATCAAGCCATTTTTTTGAGTCATCAGTCTCTTGACCGACTTGATACGGCCCGCCACGAATTCCTCTCCTGTGGCAACCTCTTCATCTCAGTGTAGCACTTGCAACCTACGTCCTCAATTATTTGCTGGATGTATTCCAATATCTGTCTTCCTCTACAATTTTTAACCTCTACACTCCTCCAGTAACACGAGAGTCAGTCCCTGATGTCTTAACAGATGTTCTATAATCCTGTCCCTTCTCCTTATCAGTGTTTTCCATATATTCCTTTCTTCTTCGATTCAGTGCACAGGCCCCTCATTTCTTACCTTATCAGTCCACCTAATTTTCAAAGTTCACCTGTAACACCACATCTCAAATCCTTCGATTCTCTTCTGTTCCGGTTTTTCCACCGTCCATGTTTCACTACCATACAATGCCGTGCCCCAGACATACATTCTCAGAAATTTATTCCTCAAATTAAGGCCTGTGTTAGATGCTAGTAGACTTCTCTTGGCCAGGGATGCCCTTCTTGCAAGTGTTAGTTTTCATTCATGTCCTCCTTGCTCTGTCCGTCATTGGTTATTTTGCTGCCTGGGTAGCAGAATTCCTTAACTTCATCTGCTTAGTGACCATCAGTCCTGATGTTAAGTTTCTCGCTGTTCTGATTTCTGCTACTTCTCATTACATTCAACTTTCTTCGATTCACACTCAATCCATATTCTGTACTCATTATATTGTTCATTCCATTCAGCGTATCATATAATTCTTCTTCACCTTCACTTCTTTTATTTCCATCGTTGCTTCCTCGATGTACAGACTGAACAATATGGGGGTAAGACTGCATCTCTGTCTTACTCCCTATTTAATCCGAGCAATTTGCTCTTGGTCATCCACTCTTATTATGCTCTCTTGGCTCTTCTACATAATGTATATTACCCGTCTCTCCCTATACCTTACCCCTGTTTTTTCTCAGAATTTCTAACATCTTGCACCATTTTACATTATCGAACGTTTTTTTCATGTCCTATGAACGTGTTTTGAATTTTCTTCAGTTTTACTTCCATTATCAGCCCCGGTGTGAGAACTGCCTCTCTGGTGCTACTGCTGTTCAAAAAAATAGCCTAATAACTTCGTCTAACTTCCTACTAACAATACTATTTTCCCAGGAGAGGGTGGTATTAACTATTTCATTTCACTTGCTTTTGATATCTTTGACGTCAGCTTAAAGTCTCCTAAAATTTAAGTAACATGATTATAGTATCTCCAAAATTCTCTAGTAAACTATTTGAATTAAAGCACACATTAAATGACGTCATCACAAATTTCCCTTACTATAATGTGATTCCAAAGTCTAATTATTGCTCACTGGCAAACATAGATGCTTGTTACGCTAGCAGCTACGCAGATTTGCGTTATGGTTGTGGTATTCCTTAGGCAATGCTTGAGCGCCTTTAGGTCGGCAGTCCTGCAGTTGCGGACGTCGCTTCAGGCTGAAAAATATGGGTGATTTAAGAAAATGCAGATCTCAGGGGTAATTCGGGATCGAATCAAGTTCAGTGGCGACAAGTGAGAATTTGTTTAGTACTGGGACTCGAACTCAGATTTCCCGCTTTTACGAGTGTGCTTCCCTTAACTGGCTTTCCATCCAATTCAAATTCTCTACATGTCACACACTACACATGTAGCGTCCACCGTCTGCCGTCCATTATCCTCATTTCTCGTACTGTTACCTAATTCCCGCAAGAGTAGTATTTTTTTCACTGGCTACCATTTTTTAAGTAGAAAGTAAATTGGTCAGTGGAAGAGAAGGAGCTGTCCAGTAGAAATAATATTAAATTAAATTTGTCAAGTACGATTCAGGTCAGCTGTGTGTAAAGATAAAACTTGAGTTTCTGTAAAAGAGTATTATGATCTACATCATCGAAGCCCTTGCAGAGTTCACAAATAATACCGACTGGTGGTATATTTTTAGATGTTGCTGAGCAACAGTCATATATTTTTTGAAGGAACACACTGTCATTTGACTGTTTTAGTGTTTCTGTGAGTACAACCCAGGTTTCGGCCTTTTATGTCATTTTCGAGTATTGGTTTTATGTCTTTCTTAAGGCTTATAAATCTGACAAGAGAATGTACCAACAGCATTCCCAGTCGAGCAACGTTTCTGGAACCCAAGTTGTGATGCGTTAAGTAAACTGCTTGCACTTCAGTGTCTGACTACTCTTGAGAATAAAATCTTCTCCGTTTTCAAGCGTCGCCAGTTCCAATGAAATTTTCGAGCTTTCGCTGGCTCTGAAGCAACGGCGGACGTTTAACGCTTGTAGGAAGGCAGGGGCGGCAGTTTCAAACGTGGCGCCGGCCCCTCGCGCGATCTGACGTCACTCGCTTCCAAGGCGGGCCGGAGCTGCTATCAGCTGCCCAACTCGTCGGTTCGGCCCTCTCAGATTGGTGTCAGCGGCCGTAATCGTAGCTATGAAAGCGTAAAATCGTGCCAGCCCCGGCAGTTAGCAGTTTTACTCCTAACAACGATGGCCGAGATGGCCATCGAAAGCCCGAGAATTTTATTCGAATTGACGCAGCTTGAAAACCGAGAATATTTTATTCAGAAATGCCGCCGCGAAAGACTCCGAGGACACATACACTTTAACACGTCACATTTCCAAATATTTTGGAAAAAGATATCCATAAGGTAACTGGAAAATAATTGTTTGTCTTGTCGCCTTTCTTGTGAAGTGGTTTAATAATTACATGTTTTAACCTGTCTGCAAAAGCTTCCTGTGGCAGTGATGCATTGCCCATTTCACTAAGGACATTACTTATTAAATTGGAACTTTTTTTTTATAGTTCTGTTTGAAATTCCATCGATCCCACAAGAGCTTTTCTTTCTTAGAATTTTTATTTTTGTACTAATTTCAGAGAAGGATGTTGGTGGTGCTTCTAGTTGCTAGAAGGTTTGTGGAATGTCATTTGTAACATATTCTCTTGATTCTTCAACTACACTGTTTTATCCTATAATTGCTGCTATATTTAGAAAGTGACTCTTAAAAGTAAATACAGCTTGTGCACTATCTATCATATCATTGTCATTTAGTTTGTTGTGCAATCTTGTATACTAACTGGCTGTCCTGTCTCCCATGTGACAACAACGTTTCATATAGTTTTAATCTTATTATCTGCTTTGTTTATTTCTGTCAGTGCATGCGTACTTCTGGACATTTTAATGACTTTCTTAAAATACTACAGTGTTTCTTGCAGTATGCAAGTAATGTATCTTGAATTACTCTGGCCTCTACGTAAATTTCCCTCTTCCTCTTAGATGACGTTTTCTTCCCTTAATTATCCATGTTTACTTGTTTTTCTATTGGATGTTTTGGATAATTGTTTAGGAAAGCAACTTTAAAATATTGAGCCAAATTTTCTATGAAATAATTTCAATTTGACATTAGATTCTCTTTCCACATATAACTCATCCCATGCCACCCCTATTAGCTTACTTTTACAACGTTGTATCTTCTTCTCATTAATAAGCCTCACTGCCTTGTATGAACCTGCCTTCAGATTGTAAGGTCCCATACGGTTTCTTTCCGCTAATTGTACATCAAGATCAGATTGTCTGTTAAAAACTGGAGATACATTGATTGTCTCAGCCTGAGCATTGTCTATAAAAACGTTATCGATTAGCGTCCTATTATTTTGCTGGACACAAGTTGGTAAACTGACAACAGAAATTATATGCAAACACCCAAATAATAATTGTTGTTCATTTTTTGTCTATTTCTATTAAGAAATAGACATTCAATTTTCCACAAACTATTATTTGCATCTTTTTGTTTGATAGATACATCAATAATGAATCTAGATTTCTATAAATAGATGAAAGTTTCCTAGAGGGAATTTGTAGACTGTTACAGTTATCAGAGAAGTATTCTGCATTAACAACTCATTAGCATCAAGGTGCATATATATTTTTATATGTGTGGTGTCTGTTGTGTCTGTCGTGTCTGAGAAAACAGGCACCACACAATAATGATGTATTACTTTTGTATTTTCATAATGTGAGAGATTATTTTAATGTGTTTTTACTGTTCCCTAAGCCGTAAGGCAAATCTCTACACAAAGCGCGACCTGTAAGACAGATATGTATGCGTGTAAATGAACAACAGCTGCAGCTGTGGAGACTGATTGCATAAAGGGAGATCCTTACTGAACCATGACGGCTCTCCTCAGAAGCACATCCGTAGCGTCTCCATCCGGCCCGTCGGGGAATTTATTGGGCCCAAGTATCAGATGGATGCCTGAGATGTTGGTCTCTAGTGTGGAGCATATGTGTGCATGCGTGGGCGAACTGACTGATTCGTGAGTTCATCGACACTATTCTATATCCACTTCCATCACCACTAAGCATTACATCTATCGCTGTCGCACTGTCTATACATTTTCCTCGTTGTTGTTTCCATCTCATTACCAAAATAGTCTACATGGAGGGATCTATAGGTATTAAAAAAAAGAGAGAGTCAAAGATTGAAAGTACACAGTTAATTACTTGTCAGTCTATAAGGGTGCTGAGCGATCACAAGAGGAAGGTAGACCTAAAATATTAGATATTGTAGCTGTAAATTCTACTAACTGTGTTGGGAAAAAAAAACTCCAAGCTCTTATAGAAACCATAGAAGTTCAGATCTGTATAGATATGGAAAGCTCGCTAAAGCCAGAGATAATTTCAGTCGAAATTTTTACAAAAGATCTAACCATGTTCAGAAGGGATAAATTAAATACAGTTGGTGGTGGAGTGTTTACAAGTAGTTTACCTTGTAGTGAAATAGAGGCAGATAGTTCCTGTGAGTTAGCATAGGTACACGTTATATTTGACAGTCGGATAAATGAGTAATGGACTTATTTTTACTGCAACCGCCCCCCCCCCCCGAATCCAGTGATATAATTGCTGAACAAAACAAAACTTGAGTCTCATTTCACACAAGCACCCCACTCATGTAATTATAGTTGGTGGTTACTTCAATCTATCCTCGACGTGTTTAAAGCCGGTGGAAAGCTTAAAACATAGCCCGAAATCGTACTGAATGTTTTCTCCAAAAAGTATTTTGAACAGGTAGTTCAGGACCTCACTCTAAGCGTAAACCGTTGCCAAAACATACTTGACCTCTTTGCAACAAATAATCCTTACTAAATAGGGAGCATCACGACGGATACAGGGATTAGTGATCACGAGGTAATATTAGCAAGACTGAATACCATAGCATCCAAAGCCATGTGGTCATTCAGATACTTTTAGTATTTTGGGTAACTTGCGGGGTGCATTTGATCAAAGGGTGGGAGGCTGGTCTGTTCGCTGCAGGGCACAGAATCCGAATAATTCCTGCTGGATGAGGGGAAGACAGGGGCTGAAGAGATGGAGCTCGATTCCAATTGGTCTCATCTCCCCCTGCCCTATTCCTCTCGTGGGTACCCCAGTGACCTCGCCCCTAGTCACCAGCGACCTTCAATATGACATGCACAGAGATAATGAGAGAGCAAAGGTCACTTGGAAGTTATCTAGTGCGTCCACCGACCTTCTACTCGCATGGCTGCCTGCTAAGAGATCAAAGCCATCTACAGCGTTAGGACAATTTTTTAAAACCACTATTCCGGAGTTCTCCAGAATTACAGAAACTGAGAAAATGAAATTGTAATATAGGGATGGGCAAAATAAAACTGACCCACAAAATATTTACAGTAAGACTGACGTGGAATTGTCCGTTATTAATGATCGTCAGAGAAGGTGCTGGAAACGACCTCCGTTGATGTTGATGCAGCACTGTACTCTGCTTATAAAACTGAGAGACATGCGTAGCAGCTCTGCTTGAGGGACAACAGCAACAGCGTTTTCTATGTTCTGCTGTAGCTGTCTGTGGCAGAGAGCCATCTGAGTACACCTGACCCTTTAATATGCCCCACAGATAAAAATACCTTGGAGAGAGACCAGGCGATCGAGGTGGTAAGGAGACTGCACTGCCTCTGTTCTTTTCTCGCCGAACGCCTCATGCACTCGTTACAAGGCTGTGGAGGCGATGTGCGCTGTTGCTTTCTCTTGATGAAAATATCTATACAGTCTTTCAGGTTCTACGAGTTGCTCCACATGTGACTCAGGCAGTTACTGGACTATGGCTGGACTCTGTAACGCCCGTTATATACGATGTGAGCAGAGAAAAAAAAATTAGGAAAAATCTCTCTGACTGCATAAATAATGTGCAAGTCACACCGCTTCATTAACGAATCGTGGTTTCAAATCACAAAAAATGAGCGTCACATCGGTGAGAGAGAAGACTACTTTAAAATTATTAATTACAGACATCGTACTTAGAAATACCTATTTCTCACGCTGTAGGGTAGTAGATTTAGCATAGAGTATTTTATCTTGAACTGGAAGGTTTGCTTAAAAGAAATGGAATGATCATGAAATTTGTTTTCACACAAGATAATTAGACTGACAAAACGAGCAGGTTCCATGTAATGTGTGTAACAAAATGTAATATTGTGATTAAACTACTAGACCACAATGCAATAGATTCCTTTTTATGTTATTATTCAGTAAGTAGACATTCATAGACTATATGTCTGTACCGACACAACCAGAAGCAAAGCATAAGAACTGATAACAGAAGGGTGTAAAAATATGTGACAAAAAATGACAAAGATTTACTTTTTTATTCTGCTCTCGAAGATGAGAATTAAATCAACGTTATTCTAAGTCCAAGTAGCTTGTGAGTCCTTTTCTTGTAATAACAAATCATCAAAACATCGCCCTTTTTTTAAATTAAATTGTGCAAGATGAGGAAGAAAAGAAAACATATCATTGAGTCTTTTCAACATACTGTTTAGGATCAACACAATTTGATGAAAGAGTAGTCATACGGCGCGGGCAGCATACAGTGCGCACCAAACACTACTCTTGAGGTTCTGAAGGGCTCTACTGATGAGGATTATCCGATGCATAATGGTGCATGTTTAGTGAGTTCAGACAACTGTAATATGTTTAATGAAAGACATGCACATAAACACCATCAACGGCTGTTGTGTTAACTTCATTGATAAAAAAAATGGTTCAAATCGCTCTGAGCACTATGGGACTTAACATCTGAGGTCATCAGTTCCCTAGAACTTGGAACTACTTAGACCTAACTAACCTAAAGACATCACACACATCCATGCTCGAGGCAGGATTCGAACCTGCGACCGTAGCGGTCGCGCGGCTCCAGACTGTAGAGCCTAGAATGGAACGGGAAGAAGCCCTAATAAATGATACAATGGAACGTACCCTCTGCCGTGCACTCCACAGTGCTTCGCAGGGAGTTGGTGTAGATGTAGATGTTTGGGTAACTAGTTGAATGCAACGTAAAATGGTGCCCATGACACAACTGCACGTGTTCGTGGTCGAGAAGTTAAGTCCCATAGTGCTCAGAGCAATTTAAACCATTTGAACCTTTCCATTCACGTATGGAGCGCGAAAAGAATATCTCTGTGAGTGCTATAATTAATCTTATGTTATCCTTTTCATCCCGATGAGAGTGATACGTAGAGGGTTCTTTAGAATATGCCTAGGGACCATTTAAAGTCAGCTCTTGAAACTTTGTCAGTAGACGTTCTCGGAACAGTTCCCGTTTATCTTAAAGAGTCTGCCAGTTCAGTTTCTCAGCATCTCAGAGACACTGTCCAAAGGATCAAAGAAAGCTGTGACCAATCGTGCTGCCCTTCCCTGTATACGTTCATTATCCCTAGACAGTCCTATTTCGAAAGTGACCCACACATTTGAGCAAGAATTTAGGATGGATCGCACTAGCGATCTGTAAGCAGTCTCCATTGGAGACTGGTGGCATTTCGCTAGTATTGTTCCGATAAACCGAAGCCTGCTATCTGCTTTACCTGCGACTGAGCCTATCTGATCGTTCCACTAGGTGTTATGCATGTATGAGTTTACAGATTCCAACCATGACTCACTAATATTGTATTCATAGGATAGTTGAATTTTGCTTTTTGTGAAGTGCATAATTTTACATTTTTGAATGTCTAATGCAAATTGCCAGTCATTGAACGACTTTGAAACGTTATCAAGGTCTGACTGAATATTTGTAGAGCTTCGTTCAGACTGTATTTCGTTGTGGATAACTGTGTCATCTGATAAGTCTCAGGTTACTATCAATATTGCCGCCGCAATATCACTAATGTACAATATGAACAGCAGCGAACCCAACACACCTCCCTGGAGTACTCGAGAAGTTAGTTCCACATCTTTCGATGACTCACCATGCAAGATAACATGCTGCATCCTCCGTACCAAGAAATCCTCATACAGTGAGATATTTCGTGTGATACCCCGCATGATCGTACATCTACATCTACGTGATTACTGTGCTATTCACAAGAAAGTGACTGACTGAGGGTTCAATGAACCACCTTCAAGCTGTCTCTCTACCGTTCCATTCACGAACGGCGCGCGGGAAAAGTGAGCACTTAAATTTTTCTGTGTGACTCCTGATTTCTTATTTTATAATGACAATTATTTCTCCCCATGTAGGAAGGTGCCAACAATGTTTTTTCAATCGAAGGAGAAAACTGGTGATTGAAATTTTATGAGAAGATCCCGTCACAACGAAATACGCCTTTGTTTTAATGATTGCCACTCCAATTCACCTATCATGTCTGTGGCACTGTCTTCTCTATTTCGCGATAATACAAAACGAGCTGCCCTCCTTTGTACTTTTTCGATGTCATCCATCAGTCCCACCTAATGCGGATGCCACACCACACAGCACTACTCCAGAATAGGGCGGACAAGTGTAGTGTAAGCAGTCTCTTTAGTAGACCTGCTGCACCTTCTAAGTGTTCTGCGAATGAATCACAGTCTTTGGTTTGCTCTACCCACAGCATTGTCTATGTGATCGTTCCAATTTAAGTTATTTGTAGTTGTGATCCCTAAGTATTTAGTTGAATTTACAGCCTTCAGATTTGTGTGACAAGTCACGTAATCGTTATTTACCGGATTCCGTTTAGTGCGCTTGTGAATAACTTCACACTTTTCTTTATTCAGGCTCAATTGCCACTTTTTCCACCGTACAGATATCTTATCTGAATCATTTAGCATTTCGTTTTGGTCATCTGAAGACTTTACAAGACGATAAATGACAGCATAATCTGCAAATAATCTAAGACGGCTACTCAGATTGTCTCCTGTGTTGTTAATATACATCAGATCGTACTTTGGGTAATAAGCGTAGGTGTGGTACTGAGCCTAATGCGTTTCGGAAACCGTGAAATACCGCGTCTACCTGACTGCCTTGATCAGTGGCTTTCAGGATGTCATGTGAGGAAAGTGCACATTGGATTTTACATGATCGACGTGTTCGAAATCCATGCTGACTGGCATGGAGCAGGTTGTTCCGTTCGAGATACCTCATTATCTTTGAGATGAGAATATGTTCTAAGATTATACAACAAATGGATATCAAGGATATTGGACAGTTGTTTTATGGATCACTTCCGTTACCTTTCTTGCAGACAGCTGTAGCCTGTCCTCTCTTCCAGCCAATGGGCACTGGTTTTGCTTCTGGAGATCTGCGATTAACAGAGGAGAGAATTCACGTGTGGTCCTCTCACTCACTCAAACCTAGTAACACAGCTAAATACTCGAGATGGAGTGTGCAGGAGGTGCGCATGCATAGATTTTTGACTGAAATGGATGGGTGAATTTAACACAAAGTTTGCAACATTTCCTGTTCATAAATAAGAGTCAAATCCTTGCCAGTCTTATAAATATTATCCGAGCCAGTTTTCCTTTCTCCACCCTGTACATTGGGTTCATTACGGACTGGATTGATGGCGGCTGTAGATGAAACGATAAGTGCAGCCTCAATATAGGTACGAATGCCTTTCTATAGGCGTAATGATGGACGCTAGGAGAGCTGAGATGGAAAATACAATACACACCGACTAGCAATTATCCACGTCTTTCGAAAATTTACTGCTTTGTTGTGTGCGAATCGTGCTGAAGCAAGAGTGCGTCCCATAGATCAGGGTTCAACGACCTCGGTGGGCGAGCTGCGACGGGAGTCCAACAAAGGCCGCTTTCGCCGTCGCTACGGCGCGCTGGCGACGCGTCCGGGCCTCATCACAATGGAGATTCGCTGCGGACGTTGAAAGGCAGATTAGTCTTCGCTGATCGGTCGATAGGCTGCGAGAGCAGACGGACAGGGGCTTTAGGAATGTGTGCCGAGGTGGAGGGAGTAGGGGGGGGGGGGGAGGGGACTTGCTGGGGTGGACGAACGGAGAACAGGAAAGGCCGACGACCCTGGCGTGACAGCACTAGACAAATTGTTCACCTCCCCACTGCGTCAGACACCTGGTCTACACGCCTCTCACACTTTTTGCCAGTTTTGGAGGTACAATCTACGTGCAGTAGGTGGACCAGTCACCTTATCTCTCACATAAGTTTACTGTGTCGCATCCGTATTTTCTAAACTGTTTTGTAGACAATTTTCGTTTATGGTTTTCCCTCAGTTGCACATTTTTAATTAGATTGTGTGTGCGATTCCTCTGGATCATGTTCAAATCGAAAACAACTAAAAGTAAATATGTACCGTTTAATATTTCACAATAAAGTGGAAAGAAAAGAATTGTACATAAATGTAGCGTTTACCTAAGTAGTCGTGTCAACAACCCGTCTCATCTACTCACACCCAGAACCACATATCAGACTACTGTGTTTTGCAACTGCGGTCAGTTTTTAAATAGGAGTGTGTTGGATATACGGCACAGCGGATGAAGGCGAAATGGAGTCAGGCTCATGGGGGGGGGGGGGGGGGGGGGGAGGGAGGGGGGTCGGAAGCAGGGTGGGGATGTCATGAGTTTAACAAGAGGGGTCAAGCTAAAATTATGGAAAGTATAATTATGTAAAAATTCTCGTTGAGAACAATGGGTATGTAAATTGTAAACAGCACAAAATAGTGAAGTTATAGAACGGAGCGAGAGGGACTGGGAGTGGGCAAGGAATAGTGGGAGGAAGGGACAGATTGAGGCGGGGAAGTTATGGGTTTAACAAAATAGGGTCTTGCAAAAAACTACAATACGCAAAAAATTCTTTTAAAGTACCACTACAAATGTGTAAAACCGTAAAAGCGTATAAAATAATAAATTGTGGAAGTGGAAAAAAGGTAGTAAAAACTAAATTAGTGTCTTCAGATATTCAAAGTGTGACACTTCTGAAGTATAAAGTCATTAGGTCTTACTCTGAAAGAATAAAAATAAAAACTGTGTAAAAGTTTTTCTTTCAAATATTAAAAGTATAGCCTTACAATAATGGATGTATAAATAGTGAAATACATAAAGATCATAAAATTACAAATTTGGAATTGTGTAGAGGACCTACAACTGCGTGAAGTGTCATTAACTGTCATAAATTTTAAAAATACTGGAAGTATAAAACCTACTTAGGTAAATTTTACATTTAAGTCAATTCCTTACTTTTCTACTCATTGTAAAATATTAGATGGTACATATTTAGTTTTACTTTGTTTTAGATCTGAAGATGATCAAGAGGGATCGAAACATGTAAAATAACTAAAATGTGCAACTAACACGGAACAAAAAGTAAGAACTATTTTAAGTTTCGATACAGGTCCTGAATCTCTCAAGACTGCTATGTAGGCTGTAGTAAATCATTTTTATCTCCTAAACTCTTCTCTGAAACAATTACAGGATTAGCTCGAAATATTGGGGAATCGCTACCGTCTTTGTGATGTTCAACTCTTTGATCACATTTCACCATCATACGAACAACTATCTTGGCAGCATGCAGACGAGAGCAGAGATTTCCATGCCCTCTGTCTTCTCTGCTGTGTTATCAATGGACGCTGTCCTTCACATGTCCCTCGATATTAACACTCTCATCTGAACAACACTGCAGAAACACCCATTCCAATCAGAGCAAAATCCTTTGTCTCCCACTCCATCGTTCATCGACCTTCTCATAGTCCTTTTCAGTAGCAGGAACCCGACTCTGGAATAACGTCCGCCATTATTTTAGAGAACTAAATATGATTTCTAGTTTCAGAAGGCAAGTAATGATGTATCTACTAAAGCAACAATAAACATTACCGTTGTCCTTGTTCGCACTAGTTACCCTTGTTCATCCTTCTTTCCAATACGGTCTTGCTCATTTCCCAGTATTCTTAGCTGATGTACTCTCCCTAAATCTCCTTTTTCCAGAACTCGCTATAGCAGGAGTAGTACAAGTAATGCCAATATTAAATTTGTTAGTTCATAGTCAGTATAGTTTCCTCACACTGCCATGCCACTTCAGACTAGTATTTGAATACTAGTTATCATACTAAAAGTATTATTTTTCAGGTAGCAATGATGTAATAGATACTGTATGTGTGAAACCCTGGTCCGGCGTAAGAGAGTTTATAACACTCCCGTCTGCTACTACTGTACCATAACCTCAATGCTAGAAACAGGTTGTGACATAAAACTATTTTGTAAAAGCAACTAAGGCACAAAGCAACAGAGCAGTGCTACCCTCTGAGAGGAATTTTGTTATGTTGACCGTGTTGTACCTAACTGAGGTGGCTTATCGGAAATGAAAGTCAGAATTACGTAAATATTCGAACGGTAGCAAACAAGATTTTTGCCTATCTGCACTGTTTAACGTATAAAGAAAACGGTCGCCAGACTAACTAGCCAAGAGAATGATTAACATTCTCGTATAAGAAAGTAGGTATAAGTAACTATAACGGACAAACACAACCTAGACTTGGCCACACGCGAGTGCAATGAACTCTGACACACATATGTTTTAAGATTGAAGCTAACAACTGGAGCAGCACAAACTATTTGCAAAATTATAAGAGATACCGAAACACCCTATTACTTTCAGGCTTACATAAACTGAATGGTATTTATAACATTACTATTAATATGCACTTCTAATACACAAGATACACAAACACTTAGCAAACATGAGTATATAACGTTTCACAACTGCAGCTTTCTCACTTTTACTACAGCGAAACACAATACTGACCAAATTGCAAGAAACTGACTCACCTTTTAGAATTTACTACAGACAACAATGTGATCATTTGCTTTATAAGCCTCAGTCTTAAGAACTTTTAATTTTGAAGTTAGCAACAGCACTTTAAATAGCAGTTTTAATAGGAAAATTATTTTCAGCAAATAACATTTATTTTAACTCACTCCTCACTCTCTTGCCACATTAACTTTAACTTTCTTTTTACTAAGTTCAAGAGACATTAATTAGCAAAACTCTAGGCTTTAATTTCTTTTAGTAAGGACACTCAGATATCTCTTTAATTCAAACGGGGAGGAACCTGAGAGGTGTTACGATAAGGAGAAAAATCAAGGTAGGTACATAAATTCAGATATAAATTACCTTATATTTGAGCACAATAACACATCCATTAATCTGATCCTTCACTGTACATCATTACAGCATTACGATGCAATGATTGCGCAATGTGGTGGCAACTGCACGTTGGTAGGTGGAATTGCAGATAGAATTGCTGGACTCAGTCATTTCTTGGTGGCGATGATAGATACAAATTCCAGAATAGTTCCAGCTATTTATCCATCCATCCAAGGCATTGGAAAGTAGCAGAAAAATCCTCTCTCGGAACCAGCACAATATGCATCTTTTACATGGCAGTGCACGGTTTGGACTCGTCTCCGACTCGTAGCTTGTCCCCGACTGACTATCAGTTCCACCTTTTCTACATAGGCCAACCACAATTTGCGCGCGCTATACAGTTCCGTTCCCGAGGGGAACCACTACACCTTTTACATACAAACTAACTAAGAACCCTAAGTGAGGATCAGCAGTTTACATAACAGCAACCAAATGCATTAAATAAAACAAAACATTTGCACATATCGACATTTCTACCAAAAATTATTCACACAAAATTACAATCATATACAGTAAGTTTTGTTCCCTCCAAATGGGTCAAAGCATTTAAACGTGAGATATACTACATCGCATAGAATCAAACCATGACTCAAAGTTTTTACAGAGAAAGGAGTATACAGTTTTGTTTTATCTATTCAAACAAACACATTTACAGAAGCACAGCAATGTAACATTAAATGAAACAAAAGCAAAATAAATCAGTACAGCATTAGAGCTATGGTGTTACACATGCCCCATGTTTCGTTGAAGTTTCCTGTAAGGGATACCTCAAGGAAACATCTATAACACCTACGTGGTGTTGGCAAAAAAAATTATTCCATCCAACTTCAGTTGGGACCAAAAAATTACGTATTACAGACATACAGTATATACACTAAGAAATTTCATAGATTTCTTCCCAAAACATTTTCAAAAAGTAAGACATTTACAGGAACTTCATTTTCACACCGGTTTAAGGAAACTAATTTTCATTGTGACACTAGATATCTTTAAGCATGTTCATTTCATACACACACAGTTCAAATAATTGACAAACAGTACACAAACTAATCTATATATTAGTAGAATAGGTAAAGCCTTTAAATAAAAAAAATAAACACATATACAATAGCACAGAATATTTTAACTTAGCAAAACAGAAGTTTGTCCCTCAATAATTTTAAAGGAATGTAAATTTTCACAGGCACACAAGCATACTCATGGTCACAGTACATTTTGCAATTAATGAAATGTTGAAAAGTTCAGTTTGCATCCACTTATGTACTAATATTTACAAAAAACAGCTATGAATACTTTTTTCAACTGACTCTTTAAATACAAAAGTAACTTTTCAAGGTTTTCTCAAAACAATTAACTCTAAAGCTGCTCTTCATTAATAGCAGTCTAAAATGTTTGCTGCACATAAACACATTAACCTATTCAGACCCTATCTTTAATCATTACTGCTGTATTTTTGAAATAAGGCAGTCCAAAACAAACATCTACATCCATTTGAATAAGAATACATATATATTTTATAATAACTTTTCACTGACTTCAATAAGAATAGTCAGTTCATAACACACTGATCAAAAAACCTAACTTACTTCACTGCTTGCCTCAGTGCTAGCAGTCCATGTTACACATTCTGCCCACTATTGGTTTGGCAGTCTTTATCTATAAACATTTAGGCACAAAAACACAATCTAGATTAAAAACCACTAAAGAAAACACATTTTTAAATTGACACACTGCCCCATCCTCTAGGTTTGGCAGTTCGTGGTCTAGTATGATAAAAACAATTATTATTATTGTTATGTTAAATATATTTCAATTCTATCAATTTAAATCTGTGTTTCATACTAGAATGTCGTGTTCCCAGTTTGGCACAGCTTTGCCACAGGAGACACGAAAGCTGTCGAAGACGTCCGTCTTCTGGTCGGCTCCTGATCGTTTACAGAAGGAGGCTAGTTTTTGATTACGCAAAGACTTCTATTACTTGGAAAAGAACAACCCGGATTTCTTTACGTAATCAGTATGAATTTTATAATTACCTAAGTGACCTTTAACAATGAACAGTAAAAAAAATGCATTTGCAAATGAAATCATTCATAAATGGGGCTGCTATGAGCTGTATAGAAGACAAGGGGCGGCCTTCTGTACACGACCAGGATGCCGCAGTATTTTCTGCTGTAGTAAGGGCTGTTTGACATTTCTGAAAATAATACGGCTTGGAGGTTAAAAAAAAGTATAAAGGAAAAGAATAGAATAAGAAATCTGGTAAACACTAAATATATTCTAATAATTCTCACAAGCAATTAGAGCTACTTCATAGACAGCATAACTTACATAAGTAATTATCTGTCCTTTACTAGCTCCTATGTTCGCGTTTTTGTCACAAATTACACTTTTCTCCTTCGTTAAAGACAATTCTTGCACTGTTCAACACCTCCGATAACAATAGCTTGCCGAGTTACAGTTTCGAACATAAATTACTTGAATGTTATTAATTAATAATGTTGTCCGCACGCTGGCAAGACCGCTCACTTTTTTAGCTTAAAGTCGACCATCTTCACGCTTTCACACCACAAGCAGAAGTACATTTAAAAAAATCTGAAGATCTACCAAAGTTTTTTTTTTTACTGTCATCTTTTATTTAGATCGAAGCGGAACGTCGTTCAGCTTCTGTTAAAATGTGTCTTTGACTGCGCAATCGATGTATTAGCGTCCGCGCTAGATGCGCATCTTTACAGTAATGTTAATTATATAAAATAAATGTCTTTCATGTTAATTATATAAAATAAATGTCTTTCAAAGAATATGTCTCATAAGTTGATCATTTAATATACAGATAATTGAATGCCTCTCCAAGGGTACTCAAAGTTTTCATAGGACGGAAATACCAATAATATTACATCGCTTCCCGCGTGAGGAGTAATGAGTCTGAAAGATCGTTACGACTCACGCGCAATCGTAATATTATTGGATTCACGTACTTTGTGAATGAAGTATTTAAGGATCTCTCCTTGTAGGGAGCAAAACAAACATGACATAAGGCACATAGAATTATATACGTTTCACACTAAGTCGTCAAAACTAATCACAGTTGCTTGATCATTAACAAACTTGGTTGTAGCCTGATGCCATCATAAGTGTTCAAGGATTTAACATAGGTTCCTTTTCTGCGTGTTCTCAAAAATTACTCTCATTCAGTCAATTGAAACATTGAAATACTAACATAGATACCAGTACAAATTAAATACACATACAGATAAATATATACATAAATATTGACAAGAAGAAAAAAAAATCCTATTACAGTATTGGTGCATTTCCGCCAATTGTGAACAGAACATAAAACTTTTATCAGTCTCTCTCGTAGCGACGCCACTCTTCACTTTGTAGTTGGGAGTATTTCCTATGACTCGGATGATTTTCACAGGGGAATTCTTTCATCACCTGTCACTTTTCACTGCACTAAAACTGGGGATCACCTTTTCACACTCTGGTGGAAAACACTGGGGATTTCACTATGTTAAGCGGAAGTGATATTTCTTGACTCGACAATCCATCGGGTCATGTCGGGAATCAGGAAAGTTGATGACTGGTTCAATGACGAATGAGTCAGTTTGGTGGCTGTCTTAAACTCATTCCAATTCATGTTTCAGCACATGAAAATACAGAAAAAAAATCTGTATTAGGACTTGCTCATTAACTAGCATTTTAATCTAAGAGAGTAGAGAGTAAGAATTTAAGACAATAAAAATTACTACATAGACCATGTACATATACATTATATATATTATTCATATTTTGTGTCTAGGTTTTATATTCTTTCGTTAGAAAATATTAGCAAAACACGTTTCGTCTTGTATAGGTCTTTCTTAAGCAATGTATTTAGTAATATTGCCGTAGCAATTTTCATAGTTACGGAAAAGTCATCATTAGTGTCCTTTTAATGTAAATATAGTAAAATCGTGCGTAGATTATCAACGTTTTATTATTTTTATGTCCATTTTCATCTCAAATCTTGAGCACGCTTTCGCCCGTTATAGAGAGGAATGCTTATTGTTGAGTGCGAGCCAGCGAGCAGTCATTGAATGTTGCCACAGTGTTTCACAGTCACGTGGTAACGAACTGGCGGTTTAACAGCGTTGGCAGTCCGCGTCCTGCACGAGGCAGATAGTTCAGTGGCTACCAATCGTTTTATAACTTGTGCATTTTGTTGAATCATGGGTACTGGAGCAGCTCGTCAAGGCGACATGGTCAACCTGGACGGTAAATTGACTGCACCAGCGACGAAGAACAGTCATCGATGAAAATGACTACTGTCACCTATTTCAGTGAGTACAATAGCTTGTCTATCCTTTGACTGATAGTCACTGTATCGTCGTTGCAACGTGAGAATACTTGTAATGCTACTTCACACGCGGAACATCACTCGTGTCCATAAGTTTATTACAGTTTTGATTCACACAAGAGATAACTAGTTTTCGTGTCCATACCTGTGTCTAATTACGATTTTACACACGTGTCCATCATTTTGTCACTGAGTCACACGCAGCAGTCCATACGTGTCCATATAGGTGTCTCTATACCACAGAGTAGCACAGGTAACGCTAAAATTACTTATCATAAAAGGATCATTTACAAAACATACATAGTTTTTTTTTATTACTGTCCAAGACCTAACGAGAAACGTGTTTGCTATTCTGAATGGTGCTTCTGAAGCACGTTAGATTTTATATGTATTTTAAATCTGATTCTTTTCCTTTTCTTATTGTTCTATAACAGCCTTTTTTTTGTTTCTTTGTTCATTTACTCGGTTACATCAATAATCAGTAGAATATACCCTCTTTGGCGTGCCGAACAGTTCACGTTCAAAACTTCATCTAACAGAAATCGGGAAAATTATTCATATTTCCTAGGATGCTTTTGCTCACAGCAAATCAAATTTACATCACGTTTCGATAATTAACCGCAGATACGCATTAACCAACGAGCCACGATCGTCAATACACACAATATACACACGTCAAGTCTTTTGAACCAATTTCCAAATTTCTTCCCCTACCAGGTAGGGTAGAAAGGTAAAAATGCTAAAGAAGAAAAATACAATAGGATAGTGCAAGGAAATGAAAGATACGAAGATAGATAAAAGGTGAAATAATCAGTTAAGCAAATTCATTCTTCGGCTCCACCGTTTTTAGTGTCATCCACGTGGCATAACTTGACTTCAGTATTAAAATGTCGCACAAATCCGCTTCCAAAGCATCTTCAAATATATCTCAAAATCACGGCATGCGGACATAGCAGAAGAATGTAAGCAGACTATCTCAGTCCTCAACTAGGTGTCTTAATATCGAAGGTTTCTGTATAATACTCGTGACATAGGAATAGTCTCTCTAAGTTTCTCCAATACAGCACCTAATTATTATTATAAATGCAAATTTCTTAACTGGTTGACTCATAGTAATAAATAAATTAAAGTTGCTCTCCAGTTGCGGGTACCATTATTCATTTCTTTGTACATTAACTATATGTTGCTGCTTATACTCTGTGTAATCTACAGATTACAATGTATCAGTTTTGCATCGTACATGGTTCTAGCGACTTAAAATATCAATTCTTTGAAAGCTTAACTTAGGTTAATACTTCACATATACGGACATTCTGGTCTGAATGAGGGATTTAATGAAAACCTTTACTACTTGGTAAAAAGTAGATTTGCCATAACTTAAAACTAAAGCAGCAGGTGGCACTTTGGCACATCCCTTACTCAATTCAACGACTGCAGTCTTCTATTGCTCAAGAAACTTAAAACTACCTTAAAACTAAAGCAAATCTTATTTTCCAAATACGTAGAGTACCTTCTTCAATCACTTCATATCTTTCAAGCTCCATCATTACTTTGTGTCCACCTCACTCAAATGATTACGTCACCTGCAGAATACATGTACATGCTGTTGACTCACATACTTTCTAAACAGATCACACTCTTGTTTCAAGTTGCAGCTTAACATAATAAATGATATTTTTTTAAATGTTTTTCATGGTACTTCTTTAGGTCTACATGGTGGTAAAGTCCTTTTATTCGTCCACTAACTGGATCTGCCAACACGTAACAACCAATATGCGGCTTCCTGACTATAACAAACGGTCCTTCGTATAGGTGTTGCCACCTACGATTTTTACGTAAGATGAGAGATGGTTTGAAGTGTGTCCTCAGAAGAACACGCTCGTTCAAACGATACGACAGAACTTTATTGACATGCCTGTCAAATGCCTTTTTTCTTAAATTGGCATGAGTTGTGAGAGAGATCAGGGCTTGTCTTAACTTATTATCTAGGTTGACTTCTGGACCTTCTATCTTGGGGATAGGATCAGCCCATTCATTGCTTTCCCTTTGCCTTTGATTAGTTCTGAAGGTGTGAAATCGGTAGAAGTGTGCTTTTAGTTTTCCGCATGATCACTAGGTTGACTTTCGCTCAAAATTACCTTTGAAGTACCGGGCGGTACGCTCGGTACGAAGTTTGCTTCCGTATTCCACCTAAGTTGCGAGCTATTTGCCGGAATTTCAGTCGAGATGGTGTGTGTTGGCGGGTTTGCTCGGACATAATAGATGCGAGAATTTTGAGGTTCATGATTTTGACTTTGATAGTTAGTAAAAGGTGGAGGACTATTCCTAAAGTTTGGAGCATACTGTTGTTTGTATTGCTTGGAAGGATCTGGAGCATTTCTCCCTTGAGAACAGTGCTGGAATCTAGGCTGGTTACCATACTGCTGTTTACTGTTGGTGTTAACCCAACGTCCCTTTCCATTGAAATTATTATTATTTTGGCGATCGTTATTGTAGTGATAGCGATCATTGTAATTAACTGTTGTGTTGTCTGGTATATGGGGTGGTACCTGTTTTGATCCTAGAATTTATGTTTCTGCTTCCCGTTACGGCGATAGTAGTTGTTATTATCACACGGAACGTCGTGTCCTTTACTGTTGTTGGGTTGGTATGACATACCTGAGTCTGCACCTACACCGTGCGGCTGTGTAGTGTGCAGGCCAAGATTACAATTACTCCGCGCACTAGCACGCACGTCTTCTTGAATCATGTCAAGGTTGTCAAGTACTGACAGAAAAGCCTCCGTGTCGTCGTCACTGACATTTACTAACTTCTCCCTGATTGATACCGGTAGCTGTGACTTAAGGATCATAATTACGTCCTTCGTGGAAATGGGCGTGTCCCAATACTGTATTTTTTTCAGGTATTTCTCGAAGTACCTACGGAGACCAGCACTTCTCGTGTTAAACGGTTCAGCATTATATACTTCCTTTTTAAGGCGTTGTTGTATGCCTGAACTCCAGAATTTGTTCAGAAATTGCTTTTCGAAGTCAGCGTAATTATTACATCTGTCAATTACTTCTGTTCCCCAGACAGAACCCTCTCCTTGAATGTAACCTACTATAAAGCGCATACGTTGCTTGTCATCCCAGCTCTCAGGAAAAACACCATTAAATGACTTCAGAAAAACCATTGGGTGGATGTTGCGTTTCTCTGGCAGAAAAGGCTGGAACACGCGGTGCTTGAGAACGCTTTCTTCTTTCATTAGCTCGACAAGACTTACTTGATCACTCTGGTTGTGTACTAACGGATTCTTACTGCTGTGTCCATGTACAAGTGGAGAGAATTCTACACGAGACACGGGATTATTATTGTATTCATGTTCTGAAGAAAGCAAGTGTGAATGCTCACTTCTATTGTCATTAGGAAAACCATTGACTTGTTGTTTCAACTGCTCGATTTCCTCAGTGAGGTGTCGTTTCCACTCGGGAAGATCTCTGTGAAAAACTCTACGAATCTCTCCTAATTCAGTGAGAATCGTATCTCCTGATGTACCTGGAGCAGCTAAAACTTCAACTGTGGCTGACTTAACGGCTTCTTTTAAGTCGTGTTCAACCTTGTTTTCTATGTACTGTTCCTTAGTCTCGACCCATTCTACAAATTCTTTTCTTATCGTGGAACGTACGTTGGCTGCAGCATCATTCACCGTCTTTTCAATGTTTATTTCGGATAGCGTCTGTGTCAGGTCATTGACCTGGCCTTGCAGAGTGACGACATGGTCTGCAAGCTTGTTTACTTTAGTTCCGACCTCAACGGACTTTTTTGAAACTTCTGTTGTAACTGCCTGGCAACTTTCGATTTTTACTTTGATGTCTTTGTGCACGTTACCTACTGTGCTCTCACATGCATCTACCTTCTGCAGAATACCTTCTATCCTTTCATTAACTTTAGTACTTAATTCCGAGATATATTCCACCGTGACTGTCCTTATTCTTGCCTCTAAGTTGGCATCAATATTATCTAACCTATTTTTCATTGTACCAATCATGGTATTTAGGTCAAACGATTTTCGCTCTGTCTCCCGTTCCTTTTCCCTTTCTTTTTGTTCCCTTTCTTTTCTACCTCGTTGTTTTTGTAATTTATAAGCTTCCCTTCCCCGTTTCTCCTGTTCTCTTTCTTGAAAAAAAAAATTCTCATCATTTCAACCATCAAGTTTTCTCCCGCTTGCTGTGACGATGATTGCTGTGACGATACGTCACTCACATCACCATCGTCTGCCGTTCTCTCCATTCGCGAATCGGGTCTGCCTGTTCCCGTTCGCGAACGTAGTGGGTATGACATGACAACTGTGTCATCACCGTCATCCACACTGTTTGTCGGCTTTCCTTTGTCATCTGCCATGTTTATTTTCAAGTTTGTGACGTAATTGCTCAAAGAAATATTTCGCGGCACGCCGATCGTCAACTCTCAGATGCGCGCGCTGATAGTCAAACGTCACACCGCGGTAGGTGACAATTGCAGAGCTATACCGGGTAGAAGACAAGATGGCAGCTAACTTTGAAAATAAATGACAAACACCTAAAGACACTGAATCCAGCTATTATGGCATCCATCTTGTGTTCTTAACCATAGCAACAATGAAGATGCTCATAATACTAACAAATAAACTTTGCATGAAGAGATGATCAGAAATGAATTCTAACTACGTAAATAAGCAACTCTGCAAGGAAATAACAGCGATAGGATAAAATGAAGCAGTAAGGAAAGAAATTCCGGAAATCAGTTTTTTTTTTTATACAAGACGCGAGATTTTATGCGTAATGAAAACCGTACTTACATCAGTCGTTTTGCGCACTGCTGTTATTTTTCGAAAATTTTTTTTTAATACTTCCACGGTTTCTATCAGTACTTCCTTTACGGCTTCCCGATGTCCACCGGATGATGTCATGAAAGAATAACAGAACAGATTAAAAAATTTTAACAGGTCCCTGTTCGGGCACCACATCTAGTATGATAAAAAAAAATTATTACTATTATTATGTTAAATATATTTCAATTCTATCAATTTAAATCTGTGTTTCATACTAGAATGTCGTGTTCCCAGTTTGGCACGGCTTTGCCACAGGAGACACGAAAGCGGTCGAAGACGTCCGTCTTCTGGTCGGCTCCTGATCGTTGTCAGAAGGAGGCTAGGTTTTGATTACGCAAAGACTTCTATTACTTGGAAAAGAACAACCCGGATTTCTTTACGTAATCAGTATGAACTTTATAATTACCTAAGGGACCTTTAACAATGAACAGTAAAAAAAATGCATTTGCAAATGAAATCATTCATAAATGGGGCTGCTATGAGTTGTATATAAGGGAAGGGGCGGCCTTCTGTACACGACCAGGATGTCGCAGTATTTTCTGCTGTAGTAAGGGCAGTTTGACATTTCTAAAAATAATATGGCATGGAGGTTAAAAAAAAGTATAAAGGAAAAGAATAGAATAAGAAATCTGGTAAACACTAAATATATTCTAATAATTCTCACAAGCAATTAGAGCTACTTTATAGACAGGATAACTTACATAAGTAATTATCTGTCCTTTACTAGCTCCTATGTTCGCGTTTTTGTCACAAATTACACTTTTCTCCTTCGTTAAAGACAATTCTTGCACTGTTCAACACCTCCGATAACAATAGCTTGCCGAGATGCAGTTTCGAACATAAATTACTTAAATGTTATTAATTAATAATGTCGTCCGCACGCTGGCAAGACCGCTCACTTTTTTAGCTTAAAGTCGACCTTCTTCACACTTTCATACCACAAGCAGAAGTACATTAAAAAAATCTGAAGATCTACCTAAGTTTTTTTTTACTGTCATCTTTTATTTAGATCGAAGCGGAACGTCGTTCAGCTTCTGTTAAAATGTGTCTTTGACTGCGCAATCGATGTATTAGCGTCCGCGCTAGATGCGCATCTTTACAGTAATGTTAATCATATAAAATAAATGTCTTTCATGTTAATTATATAAAATAAATGTCTTTCAATGAATCTGTCTCATAAGTTGATCATTTAATATACAGATAGTTGAATGCCTTTCCAAGGGTACTCAAAGTTTTCATAGGACGGAAATACCAATAATATTACAGTGGCCACTTATCAACTTCTTGCCCCACAATGGCAAGTCCTTTGGCTACTGCTCACACAGCATATTTGGTAGCCCTCAACTTCAGGACCACAGAATTTTTATTCTTTTGTCTTGTTTTGTTGCCCAACAACATATTTTTGAGCAGTTCATTATCATCATCTCGAAGTTTTTCATCATTCTGTCATACTTTTGGTACAAATTGCCTTAATGGGATAAAACACAAAACCTGCAACTTTGAAACAGCAATTAGACACTGGTAATATTAAATTTTTCTTTTCAAATGACAACATCAGGTAACATATACATTAATCAAGAAACAATTAAATGTCATACTTGGGATCAAGTCAGGAATAAGAATTTCTTACTACTCCTTTACCATTGCTTTTCCACACACAGTTAGGTCATTACATACATCAAGTCCAGGACAATAATTTTATATCCTATTGCAAGTGCTTTTTGCCTTTGGTGGCACTAGACATATACATCTCATATCCATCTTACACACATTAGACAGGTTCATCTCCACAGTTTTTTAACACACAAAGTTTTTCAACATCATATTTATCCCTATTTTCAAAAACATTTACATTTAGTTATAATATAGTATTCATTTACTCTGTTTTCAGTATTCTTACCTTTTCTCATCTGTACTTCTCTTTCCAATTACTTTTCCATTACATTTTTTCTTTTGCAATACTCACTATACTTTCATTATTCTTGGTCATTTTCTAGTGTACCCAATGTAATCATTCATTTCTATTTACAGAAACATTCACCTTTAGTCATATTATACAAGGAAAATTTACCATTATTAATAATTTTTATCATCATTCAAATCCACTAAAAAAATTAAATAAATATATATGGTTTGGGAACCAGAGTTTAAAATAACCTTCAACTAATGCTAATTTTCAAGTCCGAAGCAATTGGTTAGAATTGTGGCTAGAACACTGGGAGTTAGTTATTTTAAAGTTAAATTTACATTTTGTAAAACATGATTCAATATAAAAAGGGAAGAAAGAAAGAAGATAGTCAAAGTTCCGAATGAAGAAGGGAAGGTTGCCAACACGAAAAGAAACGGAAGTAGTGCTGGCAACGACTCGGGTCCCTGGTGCTCGTCAGGCACCTGACAATGCAAAGAGTGCATGCCCCCTGAGGGTCAACAACCCTCATCTGAGGACATGTACCTTTAAACATACAACATGGTGCAAACATAAGCCCTTTTCTGGTCTTTAAGTATAATAGAAATTAATTATTGTCATATGGAGTTCTTTGCACTCTCATAGTTACCATAAGCATCATAATTCATAAAGTTTACAGGTTTCTCACACTACATGGCCCTCTCTTCATAATTAGACTGGCAACAATAAGTATCCAATTGAAAATGAAACAATTTCTAAGCAAAGTCAAACAGTACACTACAGTAAATAAGCAACACCTGCCCCAGGTCTCAACTTCAACAAAACAATAACTCACTTTCAGGTAACACCCAGATACAGTAATAATAAAGTCATGCATTATATTAATAATATATATACATACATCCTGCCCCCAGTCTCTTTATTAACAAGGCAGTCTTTTATGATTCATAAAACAGTCACTCAAGTCTGGTGGCTTTTTAGGCCTCCTATCTTCTACATCTTTCACTATGCTATTCAGATCTTGCCAACGTTTTGTTTCATCGGGTGGCTTTTTAGGTTTTGTAATTTCAGAGTCTTTAGCAAGGCGCAACATCTCCTGTTCTGCTATTATTTTATCAGGTGGTTCTTTTTGTTCCTGTGATTCACACCCCTTCAAACCATTTGTTAAGGCTTGCCCCAGTATAGTATCATCTGGAGGTTCCTACAAATTATGCCCCTGTGTTACATTGCTGAATAATTCATTCCGTTTTGGCCCAGTCCTACTTTCTGTATTTTGCTTTGGATAACTGTCACTAATTTTCTCATACCCTCTCTCAGTAAAAGTATATTCACTTTCGTTTACACCTGAAAATTCATCTTCACTGGAATCATCACTACTCTCTTCCTCACCATCAGATTCACTTAAGTACTCGACTTTTGAACAATAGAGAAAGTTAGTATATTCATTCTGATCTGTATTCATATACCCTTCATCATCTGAACTATCACTGATTTCATTTTCGTCATCAGATTCGAGCAGGAAAGCAACTTTTAAACAGTGAGGCAGATTATCACTAGATGTTTCAGCCACTTCGTTTTTCGACTCATTTTCTACACAATGCATATCGTTTGGACACTCAGGCACTTCAGCTGTATCACTTTGAACGATTTCAGCCTTAACTTCATACTTAGTATAATCGTCATATACTTCGATAACCTTCATTTCATTTTCTTCCATGCTATCAGTTTCAGACAATCGTGCGAAATTCGTACTAGACCCTCCTGCATCAGAACCACAAAATACCTTTCCATCAGCAATAACTTCACCTGCACTGCTTATAATGTCATGTTCACTAACGTCCTCCTTTACATCATTTTCACCTATTATTAATTGTGCACACGTTTTTTGCGTGGCATATTCTACCTCCCTTTCCTCTTTATTCATCATAACCTCCCCCACATCTACTTCTTTTACCTCATACACATCAGTAACAGGGCCAATACTCCCCTTTTCACTCGCGTTTTCTGTCTCCCTTTCATTCTTTAATAAAGTCTTTTCGCACGATTCCGATACTGAGTTATCTTTATCATATGACATATTAACTTTATTTTCATTTCTACATTCATCTACTACTGAAACCGGCCAACGGAAGTGTCCGATCCCGCCTCTTCTGTTTCTCTCTACGGCAGCCATCTTGTTCTGACGTCTGCCATTTGTGTGTGCTGCCAAGTGCAATGTTCGCTGCTCCGGCAACCGCTGGCCCGAGCACGAACGGTCACGTGACTTCGCACTGGGAACGCCACTATGTATCACTCCGCGCCCGTCTGCTATAGGCGCGTCCTTAACCTTCCTGCCCCATAGTTTACATCTTTCCTTCTCGAATCTAATATTTGACATCTTTTCTTTGGGCCCAAACCCAGTTTCCGCGTGAATCCGGCCCGTAACACACGCGGTTTTCAGTTTTCCCTTTCGTCTCTAGTTTGGACGACCTCTTTGAACCGCGTTTACACGATATCTTTCGTTTTCAGGTCGTTCATTTCGGTCATTACTTTCTCGCAAATAATTTTTGTTATTGTGGGGACGAGATTCGCGATTTCTTCGCCAGTGATCTTCATCCTCGACCCTTTCCAAAAAGGCAGAAAAACTTCTATGGGTACTCCCAACATATCGTTTAGAATCCTCAGTCAATTTCTGCCAAAGAACCCAAACGATCTCGGCTTCAGTTCTTCTTGCTTTTAGGTGTATTAGTTATCTGTACCATGATTCGCAAAACTCTTTCATGGTTTGCCTACCTCTGACTTCATTCAGTCTGGCCATTAGAAATTCACGCCACAACTGGTCTTGTTTTTGTTCTGACCAGTATTCATCAATAAATTTTGTTTAAAGGTTTCAAAAGACATCTGGTTAGTATCAAGATTCAACCCCCACCTTTTTGCTTCTCCCGTTAATGCAGTGATTTACAACATTAATTTTTTCCTGGTCAGACAAATATTCAGGAAAATTTTTTTCGCAATTCTTTACAAAGTCTAGGGGGTGCCATCCGTTATGTCTCTTCGCAGGTTCGAATTTTTCCTCGCCCTCTAATATTTTACTGAAAGGCATTTTTTCAGTAAAATGTGTAGGGCCTGATTGTATTTTTCTTTCCAAGTGATACATTTTGCCTTGGATTTGTGAAGTGTTATGTTCACACTTCTTTTCGCAAGTAACAATCTGTTTGGTTAATTCTCTACTTGTTTCTGTTACAGATTGTTTAATCTGTGCAAATTCCACGTTACATTCTGTTTGTATTTCGGATTTAATACCGAATACCTTTTCATCCACTTAAGTACAGACTAAGGGTTCTATTTGATCATGAATTTTAATTACTTCTGTGTCAAATCTTTCGTTAATGTCATCAATTTGTCCCTGTATGTTGGCAATATTGCCATTGATGACAGTAATTTCGCTTTTGAGGTTTTTAATTTCATTACTCACAATGTCAACTTTTACATCAACCTTCTCAATCTGTTTATTAAGATTCTTGCCCTGCTCTTGCATTTGTTTACTAATATCACTACCTAGTGCTGCGTTTTGTGCTGCGTTTTGTTGTCCCAGTGCTGCAATTTGTGTTGCAAATTGCGCAGACAACATCCTGAACAAATCAGTTACATCTGGTGTCTTTTCACTTTTATTTTCTACCGCATTTTCGTGTTCGGGTCCTACTTCCCTTTCAGTTTTTGGTGATTCAAACATATCCCGCGATTCATTAACATAGCCACTGTCTTCCACAACATCACTCATATTGTCTTGCTTAGTACGCGCGACACACATAGCTTCGATCTGTTTATTGACGTCTGCGTGATAACGTACGTAATTTAACTCGCACGTAATCCCATCTGTTGGTGCGCTGCCTGAACTACTCTCGATTGCCTTCTGCTCTCGCGTATCTAGATTCATTTCTAGTTTCCTGTCCATTTTAATTACTGTTAAGTACCGATACCTTTTATTTTCAATTTGAGCTGAACTTTAATTACCCGTTCTGTCAAATAAGTTACAGGTTCGTGCCGCTGGACGTTTTGTGTTCACTCTATGTTTGTAAAATGCTAACTACTTATAATTTTTTCCGTCTGTAGGTGCAAACTGAACAACGTCCTGTCACGCGGCGCCACATATAACACTGCAACAGCATTTACGTAGCTTACGTAATCAAATACCAAATTTGGTTTATTACTTATTATGCCCCTACAGAACAAATAGTCCTGTCACGGAAAAGCCACGTATAACACTGCAACAGCATTTACGTAGCTGACGTAATCAAATACCAAATTTGGTTTATTACTTATTATGCCCCTACAGAACAAATAGTCCTGTCACGGTCGCCACATATAACACTCCCGTCTGCTACTACTGTACCATAACCTCAATGCTAGAAACAGGTTGTGACATAAAACTATTTTATAAAGCAACTATGGCACAAAGCAACAGAACAGTGTTACCCTCTGAGAGGAATTTTGTTATGTTGACCATGTTGTGCCTAACTGAGGTGGCTTATTGGAAATGAAGGTCAGAATTACGTAAATATTCGAACGGTAACAAACAAGATTTTTGCCTATCTGCACTGTTTAACGTATAAAGAAAACGGTCGCCAGACTAACTAGCCAAGAGAATGATTAACATTCTCGTATAAGAAAGTAGGTATAAGTAACTATAACGGACAAACACAACCTAGACTTGGCCACAGGCAAGTGCAATGAACTCTGACACACATATGTTTTAAGATTGAAGCTAACAACTGGAGCAGCACAAACTATTTGCAAAATTATAAGAGATACCGAAACACCCTATTACTTTCAGGCTTACATAAACTGAATGGTATTTATAACATTACTATTAATATGCACTTCTAATACACAAGATACACAAACACTTAGCAAACATGAGTATATAACGTTTCACAACTGCAGCTTTCTCACTTTTACTACAGCGAAACACAATACTGACCAAATTGCAAGAAACTGACTCACCTTTTAGAATTTACTACAGACAACAATGTGATCATTTGCTTTATAAGCCTCAGTCTTAAGAACTTTTAATTTTGAAGTTAGCAACAGCACTTTAAATAGCAGTTTTAATAGGAAAATTATTTTCAGCAAATAACATTTATTTTAACTCACTCCTCACTCTCTTGCCACATTAACTTTAACTTTCTTTTTACTAAGTTCAAGAGACATTAATTAGCAAAACTCTAGGCTTTAATTTCTTTTAGTAAGGACACTCCTCGGATATCACTTTAATTGAAACGGGGAGGAACCTGAGAGGTGTTACGATAAGGAGAAAAATCAAGGTAGGTACATAAATTCAGATATAAATTACCTTATATTTGAGCACAATAACACATCCATTAATCTGATCCTTCACTGTACATCATTATAGCATTACGATGCAATGATTGCGCAATGTGGTGGCAACTGCACGTTGGTAGGTGGAATTGCAGGTAGAATTGCTGGACTCAGTCATTTCTTGGTGGCGATGATAGATACAAATTCCAGAATAGTTCCAGCAATTTATCCATCTATCCGAGGCATTGGAAAGTAGCAGAAAAATCCTCTCTCGGAACCAGCACAATATGCATCTTTTACATGGCAGTGCACGGTTTGGACTCGTCTCCGACTCGTAGCTTGTCCCCGACTGACTATCAGTTCCGCCTTTTCTACATAGGCCAACCACAATTTGCGCGCGCTATACAGTTCCGTTCCCGAGGGGAACCACTACACCTTTTACATACAAACTAACTAAGAACCCTAAGTGAGGATCAGCAGTTTACATAACAGCAACCAAATGCATTAAATAAAACAAAACATTTGCACATATCGACATTTCTACCAAAAATTATTCTCACAAAGTTACAATCATATACAGTAAGTTTTGTTCCCTCCAAATGGGTCAAAGCATTTAAACGTGAGATATACTACATCGCATAGAATCAGACCATGACTCAAAGTTTTTACAAAGAAAGGAGTATACAGTTTTGTTTTACCTATTCAAACAAACACATTTACAGAAGCACAGCAATGTAACATTAAATGAAACAAAAGCAAAATAAATCAGTACAGCATTAGAGCTATGGTGTTACAAGGTCCTCATGGCCCTAATCAGTTCGGGTTAAATAAATAAACAGAAAATACAGGAAATACACCATATTGCCTATTCTCCTATTCGGAGATTAGATACATTATATGCTCGACGTAGTCTTTAAAATGCTTCACTGTCATATCCGTGATGCTCTTGTACAAAAACATACGGTTATCCTGAATTTATGATTTCTCGTCTCTCTTCGATCGTAACTTCTGAAAAAATGGTGGCATTATTCACTGCGTAGTGTTATTAGTTCTTCCCTCTTTGTGACTGTCACTGTGGTGTCACCGCCAGACACCACACTTGCTAGGTGGTAGCCTTTAAATCGGCCGCGGTCCATTAGTATACGTCGGACCCGCGTGTCGCCACTGTCATTGATAGCAGACCGAGCGCCACCACACGGCAGGTCTAGAGAGACGTACTGGCACTCGCCCCAGTTGTACAGCCGACGTTGCTAGGAAAGGTTCACTGACAAATACGCTCTCATTTGCCGAGACGATAGATAGCATAGCCTTCAGCTACATTTGCTACGACCTAGCAAGGCGCCGTATTCAATTGGTATTTATTATGTGAAGCATGTATCATCAAGAGCGATGTTCTACAATTGTGGATTAAAGTTAAGTATTATATCAACTACGTACTTTATTTGCAATTCTCAAGATATTGTCCTGTTCCAGACCTCACGCCAGTCGGCGTGTAATTAAACGCGTGCATTTCGGCCTCCTCTAGAAACACAGTGTTGGCTCTTCTGCCAACACTACAGTCACAGTGTATATAACACTACCACGTAACTATCCATACATTTGCATGCATTCATCGTCTGACTGGTGGTTTCTTAATGCATGTGAACTCTCATTAGGCCAAGGCAAATGTTCCACTCTTGGACAGTGGTGACGTTGGATACTTCCGGCTGAAGCTGACCACCTTGTCGTCTGCAAACTTATCTGTCTGCCCATTACTTTTGACAGACACATTCGTTAGTTAGTTACATGTTTCATGGATCATAGAGACGATAAACGTTACACTCATTTAAAAAAGAGTAAAATTTATTTGTACGGCACATGCTGCCAGTTACATAGATTTTCTGCATAAGTGACTAATTATTCCTATTCAAGAATTCCTCTACGGGACAAAAAGATTCGTTAAGGAGAAACATCTTTAATCTATGTCTGAAAACATTTGTACTGACTGTCACACATTTTATATCAATACGTATATTCTCAAAGACTTTTATAGCTGCATATTTCAACGCTTTTCTGTACCAAAGTTACATTCGTGAAAGTGTAATGCAGATCATTTACCTTTCTAGTGTTGTATTTGTGAATACCTCTGTTGCTCTCAAGCTCACAGGGTAATTGGCCGATTCCACATGTCAGAACCTATCCTGATATTTTTCACGCATGAAAAATAACCCGAAAGAAATGCGCTGTCAAAATTTTAACTTTAAAGGCGCACTGCATGTATTTTTTTAATGTTAATACTACTGATTTTTGCTCCGCGAAGACTCGCTTGTAACAGGTTTATAAAGGCCTTTCTACCTAGTCCACGAATCGGAGAATAAACAGACGCAGTCGTGACTAACGTGGCGCCGTGTAGTTCGAAGTCCGAAAGGCACACATGCGAATTTTAAGCACCTGCACCATACCGAAAATGTCTCATATCATTAGTTTTTTTAATAACTTGTTCATATCATCAGCTACACTGCTGCAGATGTAACTGCTGCATAAGGGACTAGCAGGGGAAAGAAAATCAAGGCAGTTCATGTTGTTAAATTACAGACGACTTTCACCAATCGGGAATTTAATACGTTGATATGAAATATTTTATAACAATTTCTGTAGAACAGCTCGTACGATAATTTTTCAATAATGTATATTTTACCAGCAATGAAACTGTACTTTGATTATTTCCAGTAGTTTTCACAAAAATGCGAAGTATCTATTGGATGACGCAAGGCTGAAAACATGAATTGGATTCCGCGTTACTGTGAAATTGTGGAATCTGCACAAAGACAGATACTATTAGCAAGCATATATGGGGAAAACACAATGAAAATTAATTCAATTTCTTCTCCTTTGTTAACGCTTTGCGATACCGCAAAGGCAATTGTCAATATTATGGATATTAAACGAATTGGAAATTAGAGTTAATAGTAAATGTGAGCAACTGTGTCATGGAAGCTTTCAAAGGAAACTGAAATCCAATTTACAAAGTCAGATCGCGTTGTGCCGTGTTATCTTTTCACTGATGTGCTGTTGACCAGGGATATATGCCTGCCATGTTGCACATGTGCTGTCTGCTACAGCTACGGCGGGGATGTACAAAGTACACACCTCTAGCCGCCTGGTAAACTACGAATTTGACGATTTCCAACACTTTTTAAGTACTTGCAGTGTGTCGTAGCAGCTAAACTTTTGACATTGTGTTTCTTACGGTGTATTCTTCTTGTATACAAAATTTCAGGGCAAGTTTCGACATCTCACACTGGAACATTCCCTTTTCAGATGGACTCACGATAACAAAGTGAGTAAATGTACTGTCACGTTATTGTTAATACTCTCAGTTACTTAAAGAGATGCCTACATCATTTTACGCATGAGCTCAACACGTAATTCCAGTGACTTTCTTTTGTGCTGTGACGACTTTTTGCCTAAGTGTGTAGTTACCACACAATATTATCCAGTAAGACATCAGTGAATAAAAATACATAACTGGTGATAAATCACTTAATTCTGTAGCCACAAAGTTGACAGTTATTCTTATGGCAAAAGTAATCGAACATGAACGCTTTAGTAACTCTGCTGTAATGTTTTCCAGTGTAAGTTTCCATCAATATGCCCACCTAAGAACTTTCTAGGTTTTGACGGTGGAATACTGGACTGGCTGCATTTCTTGCTACTTCAAAGCTAGCTCATTAATGCGAAACTAGCTAGTAAGTTTCCGAAAACACCAGGTCTGGTGGTCTGCAGTTTTCGTTGCAGTCAGCTCCTTAGTTTTGCTCTGCGCTACCACACCCCCTGTCAGTTGGGTGCACGACGTTCCACATGCTGTTTCGCACGTAGGCCATAGGGCAGAAATGTTGCACGAAGTGCGGATTCGCAACAGCTAAACTGATTTCCAAATATCTTTGGAGAAAACAGACAATAGCCCAGATTAAATACGTAAATAAAGACAGGGTTAAAATAACAATAAGCTGTAAAAGCATAAATTATTAGGCTGAAAATATGGAAATTCGTAGGATTGGATATTAGGAAATGGAAGAAGACTGGAGCTAAATGTTCGGTGGAGAGGATGAACGCAAAACCAAACACTGAAAGTTTGAAGAAAGGCTGGAGCAGGCGAAGAAGATAAGCTGAGGATAGAGGATTGAAACTGTTCGAGGTACTTAAGACGCAGGAACGGAAAAAACACTGAATTATTTTTCATAATAATGTTTGTATAATAAGGAAGGACAGCGTCTGGTGGACCACAAGGGTCCTTAATAGCTTTGACACACAAACAAAAACAAAAATTACGTACGAGAAATGAGCGTACGAGTAGAATACGCTCTTAACTGAGACTTCTTCAAAGAAGCCATCATGACTTTTGGGATTAACTAAGACGACAAACGCTGAACTGATCCGAAATGAACACAATACGTTGATGGAAAGAGACCGACAAATTGTCATCAGGATGCTAAAAGAAGATTAGAGTTTATCCTATCTAGACGATTAGCAAAATTAAGAAAAGCCACTAAAATTGATTTCGTTATTCTAAGCTTCACTATTTTCCAGTAAAACGAAAGGAGTCGCATATGTCCCATTGGTAGGAAGCCAGTTCCATTCACCAGCAATGATATGGGTATTTGTAAAATATGATGACTGGGTACCTCCACATAAAGATTATCTCCTTATTTCCAATTTATATGAGCGAATCGCGGCTACCATAACACAGTAAATTGAGTTTAAGATATTCGTACAAGGAAAGGTGCTTCGGTGGGAAGAAGCTTCCAAATTCCGCTTTAAACTTTGTAATATTATAACCTTCAACCTCAGACACGTGTGGGGAGTCTATTGAAAAATATAAGTTACTGAATACTGCCCGCAATTAGATCTATCCTTCACGCTAATCTTTTGCAGTACAAAACCCGTTCTTTTACCTTTCTTTCGCTGGAGGGATGCTGCTGACTCTTTTAAACGATTTGATCTCGTCAGCAACTAATCTCCAGAAGAACTTAAGTTTAATGTAATTATTTATGACCACTGACAAGATTACGGCACTTACATCTTAACAGACATCCTCTGTGAGTCAACGCTACAATATATACGGTACATGTTAGTATTGATAGTAATTATAGTAACGGCAATACTAGCAATAATAATAATAAAAGAATTGAGTCGTGGCGAGGTTGCTAGTGTCGGCTTTCGAATTCCTGGCGCCAGTAGCTCGACCTGTCGTATGATATCGATCTGGTTAGAGGCCACTAACATATTTGCTCGAGGTTGTTGATGGAGGACGGGGCGAGTTCGAGAGTGGTAACGGAGCGAGGGGGACGATGCGGGAGGTCCGCCCGGCGATTAAAACGAGCATTTCTGCTAGTGCCGATTCAATGGGAGTTAACATCTGAGGTCCCCTAGAACTTAGAACTACTTGAACCTAACTAACCTAAGCACTTTACACACATCCGAGGCAGGATTCGAACCTGCGACCGTAGCAGTCGCACGGTTCCGGACTGAAGCGCAGAGAACGGCTCGGCCACCGCGGCGGGCATGTGCAAGTGCCTTTAGTGCCGGGGTCCAGTGAGTGGTTGCTGGGCATACTTGTGGGACGATTTGAATCCGTGGCTGACTTCGAGTGCCGTTTTCGTCCGTAGCCTGGCCAGCCAGCCCTGAACGTGGCACCCCGATAAGAGAGTTGAAGCCAGTTTCGCTGTACTAAATTCTGGGCCCCCTTTGAAACCTGCAAGCCTGATCTCTAATTCGTGAACTTCAGTTAAGTTTTGGATTTTGAGGTCTTAACTGTTATTTTCTTATTGATAACTATAGGTATGTAGCGATCATTGCGATTTCTTAGCTGATCTATTTCACCACCAGTTGGTACCTAGAATTGTGGCAGTTGGTCCTGTTTCAATTTGGTAATTTTACTTAATTGAAAGGTCTGCCTATTTTCTATTTTCTAATCTTACTTAACCCAGTTCGAAGCAAAGAAGGGAAAGCAGAAAGGTGGAAGGAGTATATAGAGGGTCTACACAGGGGCAATGTTCTTGAGGACAATATTATGGAAATGGAAGACGGTGTGGATGAAGATGAAATAGGAGATACTACACTGCGTGAAGAGTTTGACAGATTACTGAAAGACCTAAGTCGAAACAAGGCTCCGGGAGTAGACAACATTCCATTAGAACTACTGATAGCCTTGGGAGAGCCAGTCCTGACAAAACTCTACCATCTAGTGAGCAAGATGTATGAGGCAGACGAAATACCCTCAGACTTCAAGAATATAATAATTCCAATCCTAAAGAAAGCAGGTGTTGACAGATGTGAAAATTACCGAACTATCAGTTTAATAAGTCACAGCTGCAAAATACTAACGCGAATTCTTTACAGATGAATGGAAAAACTGGTAGAAGCCGACCTCGGGGAAGATCAGTTTGGATTCCGTAGAAATGTTGGAACACATGAGGCAATACTGGCCCTACAACTTATCTTAGAAGAAAGATTAAGGAAAGGCAAACCTACGTTTCTAGCATTTGTAGACTTAGAGAAAGCTTTTGACAATGTTGACTGGAATACTCTCTTTCAAATACTGAAGGTGGCAGGGGTAAAATACAGGGAGCGAAAAGCTATTTACAATTTGTACAGAAACCAGATGGCAGTTATAAGAGTCGAGGGACATGAAAGGGAAGCAGTGATTGGGAAGGGATTGAGGCAGGGTTGTAGCGTCTCCCCGATGCTATTCAATCTGTATATTGAGCAAGCAGTAGAGGAAACAAAAGAAACGTTTGGAGTAGGTATTAAAATCAATGGAGAAGAAATAAAAACTTTGAGGTTCGCCGATGACATTGTAATTCTGTCAGAGACAGCAAAGGACTTGGAAGAGCAGCTGAATAGAATGGACCATGTCTTGAAAAGAGGGTATAAGATGAACATCGTCCGCCCCTGGTAGCTGAGTAGTCAGCGCGACAGACTATCAATCCTAAGGGCCCGGGTTCGATTCCGGCTCGGTCGGAGATTTTCTCCGCTCAGAGACTGGGTGTTGTGTTGTCCTAATCAACATCATTTCATCCCCATCGACGCGCAAGTCGCCGAAGTGGCGTCAAATCTAAAGACTTGCACCAGGAGAGAGGTCTAACCGACGAGAGGCCCTCGTCACACGACATTTCATTTCATTTCACATGAACATCAACAAAAGAGAAACGAAATGGAATGTAGTCGAATTAAGTTGGGTGATGCTGAGGGAATTAGATTAGGAAATGAGATACTTAAAGTAGTAAAGGAGTTTTGCTATTTGGGGAGCGAAATAACTGATGATGGTCGAAGTAGAGAGGATATAAAATATAGACTGGCAATGGCAAGGAAAGCGTTTTTGAAGAAGAGAAATTTGTTAACATCGAATATTGATGTAAGTGTCAGGAAGTCGTTTCTGAAAGTATCTGTATGGAGTGTAGCCATGTATGGAAATGAAACGTGAACGATAAATAGTGTAGACAAGAAGAGAATAGAAGCTTTCTATATGTGGTGCTACAGAAGAGTGCTAAAGATTAGATAGGTAGATCACGTAACTTATGAGGAGGTATTGAATAGAATTGGGGAGGAGTTTGTGGCACAACTTGACTAGAAGAAGGGATCGGTTGGTAGGACATGTTCTGAGGCATCAAGGGATCACCAATATAGTACTGGAGGGCAGCGTGGAGGGTAAAAATCGTAGAGGGAGACCAAGAGATGACCACACTAAGCAGATTCAGAAGGATGTAGGCTACAGTAGGAACTGGGAGATGAAAAAGCTTGCACAGGATAGAGTAGCATGGAGAGCTGCATCAAACCAGTCTCAGGAGTGAAGACCACAACAACAACAACAATCTTACTTAACTGAAGCTGTTATGATTGTCGGGCTGCCAGTGTTCTATTTGGTAAATTTACTTAATCGAAGCTGTTATTTTTATTGAAGACCTGCCTGTTCCCTTTTAATCAAGTTAAGAGATATTTAATAATGTGGGTTAGCTGAAACTCTCATTAATCAAGGTTAAGGTTGTGTGAAATCTTATGGGACTCATCTGCTAAGGTCATCAGTCCCTGAGCTTACACACTACTTAATCTAAATTATCCTAAGGACAAACACACACACCCATGCCCGAGGTTAGACTAGAACCTCCGCCGGGACCAGCCGCACAGTCCATTACTGCAGCGCCCAAGACCGCTCGGCTAATCCCGCGCGGTTATTAATCAAGGCCTACCTGTTTTATTGCCCTTTTATTGAGATCCTAAATCCGACTCAATCTGAAATTGATTACCGAAGGCCTGTTTCAAAGGTATTTATGTCAATAAGGTAGTAGCAGGAAATGACACATGATGGTACATGGGCCCTAACAACACAGGTTTTCCTGGGGTTGTAGCGTACACCCCTGACTGAAGGGGTTACAGAAGACACAATATCTGATAATATGGATGAAATAGATTATTATTATAATTGTTTTTGTTGTTGTTGTTGTTGCTGTATCCAGGACAGTACAGGTATTTACGAATTCAAAACAAATCTGCAACATATTCACAAGACTTTCTATGTGTCTATTTGATTTTGAGGCCCATAATTCGACAGCCTTGATGACTGAAACATCTGTTGTAATCATGTCGTCCAGTGAGCACGCTTGAAGCAACTTCAGGCGGACCAAGGTGTGTTCAGCACCTTGAAGTTCTCCACATTTGCAGGTTGCATTTCCAGTAAAGTATTTTGCTCCATGTCTCTCCAGTTGGCAGTCCGTTCAGAGTCTTCCGCGTCTTACAATAGTTGGACACCAACAGTGAGCTCTTCTTTTAGGTTTCGGCTTTTATTTCTAGTTGCTTTCTTTCGCCACAGTGCTATTATGCGAGTGGCAGGCGATGATGTAATTGTTTCAGTTGTTCGACATAAGCTCTTTCTCGACAGGGCGCATTAGTTCCAAATATGCGATGCCCTGAATCAGTATTATTGCTATTATTACTACGCGAATAATGCGTTTTCAAAGAAATTACGTAACAGGCCCTACAAACATCGTACAAGAAACCAAGTAAATCATAAAAAGGACAGCGATGAGATGAACTCATTGCAGCTTCAAATATGACTCGAGGAACATTATTATAAAAGTTACTACTGTTTTTAATTGCAGTAGACTACAAAATTAATAACAACTAAATAAGTGCAGCAATCTGAGCACATAACGTGTTATACGAAAACTGACAATGACAATAAACACCACGGCAATATACTTTTCAAATTTGAACGTATGTAAATAATTGCAGACGATTTTATTAAAGGCTTATATACAAATCTGTTAATACTATCAATCGTCTACATTCACACATAGTATGATGGCAGCATGAGTTTCCGAGAACCTTACCATACTGTTCCTAGTGGATGAGTAACCAAAATCTGCTATTTGACAACTATTTATAATTTTCCCCTGAGCTTTGTCATGTAGAAAACCAGGATGCAGACTTGCTACATGAATTTCTTTAATACTGTATTTTTAATTTAATAAGTAGCTGGAAAAAGACTGCAATAATTTTCTCTGCTTCTTATTACCGTAAGTATTGGCTTTAAATATGAATGGTAGTCTTTACAGTATTTGATGTGGATTTTGTGAATTACTTAGCAATTTAACCGACTCTGGTCATAGGTGTTTCTGTATTCAGTGTTCTGGTCGCACTGCGTGACTACATAACTAATTATCGTTTAATTCAGACGAAGATCAAAACTTTGATAGAATAAAAATTCACTTCAGTTGTAAGTAATTTGTCTCTTTTATTGCATGATGAATTTCAGAAACTTAAAGCTTCATCATCATGTGTTACCAAATAATTAAAAATGCATGCATGTGCAGCGGTCGGGCCAGTCACGTAGGAGGGATCAAACTCATGCCAACGCCAATAACTGACGAGGAAGAAACCTCTTGTCGGCTGTCTAGGCAAAAACCCCAGTTGCTGTGCCTACGCTCCTATGAGTTGTTTGACGATGGGTTTGAGTCCTCGTAACTGAATGGCCAATAACTGACGAGGAAGAAACCTCTTGTCGGCTGTCTAGGCAAAACCCCAGTTGCTGTGCCTACGCTCCTATGAGTTGTTTGACGATGGGTTTGAGTCCTCGTAACTGAATGGCCAGACCGCTACATATTCATAATTTTTCAAGTATTTCGATGCACCTGATGATGCAGCTTTAATTTTCCAAATCCGGCCGTGCAATAAAAGACGAATGATTTACAGCTCAAGGAGATTATTATTCCATTACTATTGTTTAATTGTTCTCCGTTCGAACCCTCAGTGCACATGACTTCACCGTTATGAAGTGAATGAACTTCAGTTCATAAATATTTCTTTGGTTTAAACTGTAACTATCTGAGTTTGTCGATTGCCACTCATCCAGTCTTTTCTTATTTACAGTCTAAGACAAGAAAAGAAAGGGAAAAAAAACACGCATCACGAAGGAACTATCCGAATGGGACGGAAATCGGCAGATGTGATGTACATGAAGAGACAAATAAAAAATTACAATTTCAGAAAAATTGAATAAGTCAATAGCACAGAGTGAGATTTTCACTCTGCAACGGAGTTTGCGGAGATACGGAACTTCCTGGTAGATTTAAAATGTTTGCCGGACCGAGACTCGAACTCGGCACCTTTGCCTTTCGCGGGCATGTGCTCTACCATCTGATCTACCCAAGTACGAGTCAGGCGCCGCCCTCACAGCTTTACTTCTGCCAGTATCTTGTTCCCTACCTTCCAAACTTCACAGAAGCTCTTCTGCGAACCTTGCAGAACTAGTACTCCTGGAAGAAAGGATATTGCGGAAACATGCGTTAGCCACAGCCTGGGCGATGTTTCCAGAATGAGATTATTACTCTGCAGCGGAGTGTGCACTGATATGAAACTTCATGGCAGAATGAAACTGTGTGTCGGACCGAGACTCGAACTCGGGACCTTTCAAGTCAATAACACGTTGGTCCGCCTCTGGCCCGTATTCAAGCAGTTATTTGGCTTGGCATTGATTGATAATGTTGTTGGGTGTCCTCCTCAGGGACATCGTGCCAAATTCTATCCAACTGTCGCCTTTGAAGTCAAAATCCTGACCTGGTTGGAGGGACTTGCCTATTGAAGGGCCCTGCCTATAATGTTCCAAACGCTTTCAACCGAGGAGAGATCTTGCAACCTTGCTGGCCAAGGCAGGGTTTGCAAGCACGAACTCAAAGCGTAGAAACCTTCGCCTTGTACGGGAGGGTATCATCATATTGAAATGCAAGCCCAGGGCGGCTTGCCATGAAGAGCAACAAAGCGGGGCGTAGAATATCCTCGACGTACCGCTATGATGCAAGGGTGCACCGCCGAAGGGGTCCTGCTGTTTAAGATGTGGCATCTCAGACCATCAGTCACGGGCCGCATGGCAGGCGGCAGTCTGATTTATATCCCACCACTGTGTGGCGTGTCTCCAGTCATGTCTTCGCTGGTCATCAGGACTTAGTTCAAAGTGGAACTAATCACTGAAGATAATCCTAGTGCAGTCAATGTAGCACGCCGAACACTTGTCTGGAGCTGACCCAGACAGCGGTGGTCGACCTAACAGCCCAATTGGACAGAATCTGGCACGGTATCCCTGAGGAGGATATCCAAGAACCCTCTTAATCAATACCAAGCCGTATAACTGCTTGCATAAGGTTCCTAAGAGGACCAAAGTGTTATTGACTACAGTTTGTGAAGCTCTTTCTTTTTATAAATCATCCAATTTTTCTGAAATTGTAATTATTTGTTTGTCTCTACATGTTCATTACTTCTACCGATTGCCGTCCCGTTCGTATAATTCTTTCACCATGCGTCTTTTCTTTTTCTACTCCTCTTAGAGTATATTTATAATTGCTCCTTCACTAATAAATAAGGTTTAAGGATTTGTTCTGTGTTAATTGTATGGGCCTTAAGGCGACGATGGAAAAAACAAGTGAAGCCAGCAATTAAGACGTGCGTTGCCCACATCTGCAACGATATATGAATCCGCACATATGGAACCGCAGTCGTGCTCGCAAAGTGAGGAAGAATAACTACAAATACTAGCAGCTTGTACGTCTGTTACGTTTGTGTGTATCGTTTGCAAGTATTTTAAGAAAAAAAAAGTTCTAACAAAGGAATTTTTTGGAAAAAGCGACATTTTGTCAATGGAGTGAGTATTTTATAAAAATGTTTTGTTTATTTATAGACCCAATCACATTCTTATGACACAGTCATAACCGGTTTTGGCCATACAGTGACCATCTTCTGCAACAGACGCGTACTTCAACATTTACGGCGATCTGTTCACCTGAGCGAATCGTTTTTGCTACATACGAGCTTCAGCCTTCCGGCGATCGAGTGTAGTGCGGGCCGCAGCAGATGTCAACAGCCTTTAAAGCGAAGGAGCGTGCCATCCACCTCCAGCAGAGCACTACACTCGTCGTCCTGCCGCGTCGTCCGTGCCGTACTAATGGACAACGGCATAAACAGGCAATAGCCGGAAATACAGCGCCATGGGGCGTCAGAAATACACTCTACAAATGCTGCTACTTTTTTCATCTGTAGTAATGTTTTCTCCTTGTCCTTAAATGTTATTTCACTGATTTAACGATCTATTCTGTAATTTTAAATTTTATGTACATTTGACCTAAATAATAATAGTAAATTTGTCATATTTTAGACTTTTGAAAAATAAAGACTAACTTGTAGAGGACGCGCGCATCTAGCGCAAAGAGTGGGAACATAATCCAACAAACCTTTATGTCTATATAAGACCGGTGTTTTACATTTTATAGCTAATTTGACAACGCATGAACCTGTGTTCAGTGTATGCCGCCTTTAGCTACAGTCTGGAACCGTGTGACCCCTACGGTCGTAGGTTCGAATCCTGCCTCCGGCATGGATGTGTGTGATGTCCTTAGGTTAGTTAGGTTTAAGTAGTTCTATGTTCTAGGGGACTGATGACCTCAGAAGTTAAGTCCCATAGTGCTCAGAGCCATTTGAGCCATTTGCCATCTTTAGGTATCAACTACATGTATTTCGCATACATTCAGTTAGATTACTAGTAGGCATGGTTAAATATTACACTTATTTTTTAGTTTTAATGTAAATTTTCTTTCGCGTTGTTATATAATCTGAAAATGGTTACTGTACGGCCGAAAACGGTTATGACTGTGTCATAAGAATGTGATTGCGTCTATAAATAAACAGAAAATCTTTACAAAGGTAATTTTGGTGATCACAAAAGATTAAGACACTGTCACCGACGTGAATGGTGTTGCAAATGGAAAGCAAACGCCTTGTAGCAGACCGGCGCAGAGCACTAGGTCAAGAGGCGGGAGTGAAGGCGAGGTCGGGGGCGAGAGCGCCCAAGCAGGCGCGCCCGCACAGTGCGGCGTCGAGGGCAGCGTCGCCTACGCTGCATCTCGCACTCGGCCGAGCTGAATAATGTAGCGAGTTTCCTCTCACGACTTCGCTGTGGCCGACAACACCCTGAGCGGGGCGGCGACAGGTCGGGTGGGGGTGGCGAGTAGACGGTAGGGGGACACACACTACTGTCTGCTGCCAGCGCAGTCTCGTATGACAAAACACTGAATCGGCGAACTCTCTGGTCTTTAAACTGTTGTCCCAAGTTCGTTGGTTATACACAGTGTAGTCACATTAACGAGGCCACCACCTATGTCCGACGTCAACGGGAAATAACCAATGACACACGACAGGGGGCTGCACTAGCAGTGAAGTGTATATAAAAACCAAAGAATTAGTGTACAATTTTCTTGTTTGGGAAAGCAAATAAAAGTGTCATTAATGAATATATTCCTAGTCAGCTCCGAGCATTCAACGCAAGCCACAAAGATATTGAGCATTTTGTGTCGGAATTTAAGGGTATTGTCCACCATGTGCTAGAGTAGTATGTGCCTAGCAAAACTACAGGGGAGGGAAAGGACCCACCTTGGTGCAACAAACATATTAGGAAGTTGCTGAGAAAGCAGAGAATTTTGCACAGTCGTTTTAAACGTAGTCACTGCTCCGCTGACAAACAAAAATCATGCGAAATGAAAGCAGCTGTCAGAAGGACAATGAGAGATTCTTTTAATGAATTTGAAAGCAATATTTTATCTCCAGATTCTAAAAATAACCCCAAAAAATTTGGTGGTACGTAAAAACTATGAACGCTACAAATAATTTTTTACCTTCTCTTGCTGATAGTAATGTAACTGATGATGATAAACAGAAGGCCGAAATTCTAAACCTAGCTTTCAAAAACTCGTTTGCGGTAGGGGACTGCGGAACCATTCCCCCTTTCAATTATCGAACAAAGTCAAGGATGGCTGACAAAGTGTTTAGTTGTATCTATGATTGTAAAACAGTTAAGATCCTTAGACGCCAGGAAGGCATCTGGCCCAGACGGTATCCCCGTAAGATTTTATGTTGACTATGCTACAAATACAGCAACATTCTTATCCGTCATCTATCTGATATCATTGGAACGGCGGAAAGATCCACGGGAGTGGAAGAAGGTGCAGGTCATAGCAATCTATAAAAGGGGTAGAAAAACGGATGCACACAATTACCGACCAATTTCACTGACATCGATTTGTTGTAGAATCATGGAACATATTTTGTGTTCAGACACAATGACCTTCCTAGACTCTGAGAAGCTCATCTGCAGAAACCAGCACGGTTTTAGGAAACAGCTGTCATGCGAGACACAGCTGGCCCTCTTTGTGCATGATATACAACAGGCTCTAGATACGGGCTCAGAGGTTGATGCCATATTTCTCGACTTTCGAAAGGCGTTCGACTCAGATCCGCACTGTCGCTTGCTCCAAAAAGTGGTCGCTTACGATCTATCCGATAACATATGCGGTTCGATAGAAATTTTCTAACAGACAGGGAGCAGTATGTTGTCCTGAACGAGGTGACTTCAACAGAAACAAGCGTAACTTCAGGTGTGCTACAGGGCAGCGTTATAGGTCCGCTACTTTTTACGATTTGCGTAAACGATCTGGTTGATGGTATTAACAGCGGCATTAGATCGTTTGCCGATGATGCTGTAGTCTACAGGAAGGTAGTATGATACGAAAGTTGTGAACAAATCAACGAGGATTTGCAGAAAATAAATGCGTGGTGTAATTAGTAAGTGTAACCTACTGCGTATAACAAGGCGAAAATCCCCATTAATGCACGAGTACAAAATAAATGGCCAGTCTTTGGAAGCGGTAACATCCATCAAGTATCTCAAATAGACTGATGAGATTACACAAGTAACGGGTAAGGCAAACTCTAGAATGTGGTTTATTGGGAGAATCCTGAAGCGATGCAGTCCTTTAACAAAGGAAATAGCTTACAATACGTTAGTTCGATCAGTCTTAAGAGTATTGTTCGTCTGTATGGGGCCCTTACCAAGTGGGTCTGCTTCAAAAGACTGAGAAGGTCCAAAGAAGAGCGGCAAGATTCATGAGTGGTACATTTAGCTATCACGAGAGCGTTACAAAGCTCATAGAAAGTTTCAAGTGGGACACACTTGCACATAGACTGCGCGCTAAACGAAAGAGTCTGCTCACTAATTTCCGAAATCCGATCTTCACCGAGGATATAGAGCATATATTATTACCTCCAACTTTCAAATCGCGCAATGATCACCATTCAAAGATAAGGGAAATTAGAGTTCGTACTGAGGCGTTCAGACAGTCGTTTTTCCCTCGCAAGATCCGCGAGTGGAACAGAGGGGGGTGTTGGGACTGGCAAGACAGCCAATCCACAATGACAGGTAGCCGAAAGGGCACGCGTGAAGCTCACGCAGGATGGCGTGAAGTCTGGAACAGGTAAAGTAATTATACTAGCAAGAAAAGTACGTAGCTGCTGGAATACTTAACTTTAATCCATAAGTGGTGAACATCGGTCTGACGGTACATGCATCACAAGATAAATAGCAATTTATAATGGTGCCTTGCTAGGTCGTAGCAAATGACGTAGCTGAAGGCTATGCTAACTATCGTCTCGGCAAATGAGAACGTAATTTGTTAGTGAACCATCGCTAGCAAAGTCGGCTGTACAACTGGGGCGAGTGCTTGGAAGTCTCTCTAGACCTGCCGTGTGGCGGCGCTCGGTCTGCAATCACTGACAGTGGCGACACGCGGGTCCGAAGTATACTAACGGACCGCGGCCGATTTAAAGGCTACCACCTAGCAAGTGTGGTGTCTGGCGGTGACACCACATTCCTCACCCGCAAATCGGCGTACGGTTGCGTTATAAGGCCTCCGCCCGCCGTGGGGAGGACCCCATGTTGACGTATGCGACGAGGTGGCGAGCCTAACAACAGGCGAGGCTGTGCCACCCGCACGCTGCCATTCGGTCCGAGGGGAGCTAGGAAACGCCTGAAAACCAAGTCCAGGGTGCACGCCAACATGCGGTGTATGCGACCGTAAAGAGACAGGAGGGGCCGAAGGGTCGACCTCCATCGGGTCGGGGCACCCGACTGGCGAAGACGCCATGTGGTCCGGAGCGGGCAAGAGTTCCATGTCGGAGGACAACTGGTCACGGGAAGCGATCGGCGGCGCGTGACCCAGGGAGTCGCCCGGCGGTTGCAGCGAAGCGTCCACTGCGGGCGTCGCCGGCGGGAGAACAGGCGGCGGCGGCGGCACGTCGCCATGGGGCAAAATGGAAAGCATCGTCGGTAACACCTGGGGCTGAGGCGAGCCAGTAGATGGGTCCCCAGGGCGCTGACCGGACGGCACCGTCGCTGAAAGCAGACGGGGAGCAGAACCCGTGCGACGACAGAGGCGCAGCTGATTGAGATGCCGCCGCACCTCACAGAGGCCCCCAAAACCAGATACATGGCGCGGCCGAGGCAGCGAAGAATGCGCCCTTCGAGCCAACGCCGTGAACCTCGATAGTTGCGATAGTATACAACGTCGCCTGGGGCAAAAGCAGGTGTCTGCCGCTGCACAGGAACCTGATGCGGCGGATGTAGCAAAGATATCAAGGTGCGATGAGGGCGACCGTGGAGCAACTCAGCCAGCGAGCGACCACCTCGGGGCTGAGAGCGATACGAGGACAAAAAGAGCAATAACGCGTCCTCCCGAGAATGCGACTCTTTCAACTTCAACATCTGGGACTTGAAAGTCCTGACCAATCGTTCAGCGGCACCGTTTGACTGCGGCGAAAACGGCGCGGACGGCAGATGTTGAATACCATTGGCCTGGCAGAATGACTGAAATTCTGCGGACATGAATTGTGGGCCATTGTCGGAAACAATAGTCTGTGGAAGACCTTCAATGCAAAAGATAGCGGATAACGCTTGGATGGTGGCAGATGACGTCGTGGAAGACATCCGGACAACAAAAGGAAAATTACTGAGTGGATCTACCATAACCAACCATCGAGCATTCCAGAATGAACCAGCAAAATCGATGTGTAATCTTTGCCAAGGAGAAGTGGCTTTTGGCCATGCAAAGAATTTCCGCGGTGGTGCGGATTGTTGTTCGGCACACGCCATGCAAGAAGAGCACATATTCGTAATCGCAGCATCGATTCCGAACCAAGTACAGTGCTGACGAGCAAGTTGTTTCGTTCTCACTATACCCCAATGTCCTTGGTGGAGAAGCCGTAAGGCAGAGGACTGTAACGAACGTGGGACCACGACCCTGGATTGATCATTATCAGAACGCAACAGCAAAACACCACGTCGTACAAAAAGTCTCTCCTTGTGAGCAAAAAATCAGCGAACCAACGGATCCTCGATCCGTGACTTTGACAAGGGCCATTGCGTAGCAACAAAACGCAGAACGGTAGCAAGGACAGGGTCAGCAGCTGTGGCTGTAGCTACACGACGAAAATCAATCGGAAACGATTCGACCACGTCATCGGTTTCCGAATCAATGAACATGCAAGCAAGTTCGGAAGAATCGAATGCTCTATCCTCAGCAACAGGCAAACGGGACAACGCATCGGCGTTTCCGTGCTTAGAAGTGGACCAATACAAGATATCGTAGCGGTACTGCGAGAGGAAAATTGACCAGCGAATGAATTTCTGCTCTGTACATGGAGGTACAGGTTTGTTCGGATGAAAAAGCGATGTCAAAGGTTTGTGGTCTGTGATGATGGTAAAGTGACGACCATACAAGAAATCATGAAACTTAGTAGCACCAAAGACGAGAGCCAAAGCTTCTTTCTCGATCGGTGAATAATTTCGTTGCGCAGACGAGAGCAATTTGGACGCAAAGGCAATAGGGCGATCGTGCGATCCATCTTTGTGCGCAAGCACAGCACCGATCCCAAAATCCGATGCATCTACCATCAACAAAAGGGGTTTCTGGGGATCGAATGGCGTAAGGCAAGTATGGGAAAGCAACGCCGATTTCAACTGGCGAAATGCTCGTTCGCATTCCGTCGTCCAGACGAACGGAACACCTTTACGGCGTAAGCGATGAAGCGGAGCTGAAATGGAAGAGGCGTGGCGCATATACCTGTTATAATAATTTATTTTTCCCAGCACACTCTGTAGCTGCTTTAAATTCTGCGGCGAAGGCAAGTCTTGTATGGCACGGAGGTGCTCTGGTCTGGGATATATGCCTTGGGCATTGAGTACATGGCCCAGATAGGGTAAGTCACGAGCAAAAAACACACATTTGTTCTTCCGCAAGCGAAGACCATTTTGTCGCAAGACCTGAAATAATGTTCTGAGATTGGCTAAATGTTCTTCTTCCGTCTTTCTGGAGATCACAATATCGTCCAGATAGTTTGCTGCAGTAGGGACTGATGCACAAACAGTTTGTAAATATTCCTGAAACAATGCAGGGGCGGATGCACACCCGAATGGCAGTCTTTTGAATCGGTACAAACCAAGATGCGTGTTAACCACCAAAACGCGCTGGGATTCTTCGTCCACCGGTATTTGCAAGTACGCATCTGCTAGGTCCAAACTCGAAAAATATTTACCCGGGCACAGTTTGTCAAAAAGATCTTCCGCTCGGGGTAAAGGAAAAGTTGCAATCACGAGTTGTGGATTCGCTGTTGCCTTGAAGTCCACACAAAGTCTCAATTTTCCGGAAGGTTTTTGCAAAATTACTAAGGATGATGCCGAGAGAGAAGCCTGCACACATTCAATTACACCTTGTGATTCCAAATCGTGTAATGTTCTTGCGACCTCATCACGCAATTCGTGGGGAACATTGCGCGCTCTGAAAAATTTCGGTTTCGCGTTTACTTTCAGTTCCAAATGTGCTTTATAGTTCTTAGTGCAACCAAGGCCCGGTGCAAAAATGTCTGCAAACTTTTCACATAGACGAGAAACACTGTCTGAAGGCACAGTCTGGTTCACTGATAGGACCTGATTGACTATAGACAAGTTAAATAACTGAAATAAATCTAAACCAAACAAGTTCACTGCAGAAGAAGAACGAAGGACGTACAATGACACAAGTTTTGTTTGGCCCTCGTATATTGCAAGAAGGCTGCACTGTCCTAACACGGGGATAGCTTGTCCTGAATAACTACTTAACTGAACATTTGTGGCACGCAACGGAGGTGTGCCCAGCTGTTTGTACGTGTCTTGATTGATCAAGGAAACTGCAGCTCCGGTATCGAGCTGGAATGGTATCACATTGCCGTGAATGTCCAAGTCCACACAAAGTTTATTGTCCTGCTGACAACAAGAGCGACCGTCTTGTGCAACGTGAACTGACACTGGTACAGAATCACTTGCGACTTGACGAGATTTCCGGCGATGTCGATGCACACTATTCGTGGGACGAACACAGTCACTGTTAGAGAGAGTGCCACTGGGCGGAGTGGAATGAACGACATGAATGTCCATGGGTGAAGGTTCACGAGCCTGAGTATTCGGGGTTATATTCCGATTCCGGCGTGAAGCAAAGGGCCTGGAATGGTTGTGAGTGTCCGTTCTGAGCTTTTTCTGGCAAACACTTTGAACATGTCCTTTTTTATAACAGAAAAAGCAAATAGCCTGGCGTGACGGGCAGTTCTCACGCGAATGTCTAGTAGCACACCGCGGGCATGATTTCACTGCATTTGCTTGCTGGCGCGGTTCATGCGGCTGAGAGCCAGGCGGCTTTGGCGCGGCCGGGCGCGAGGACTGTTTACTGTTCCGTGCAGCTCGCCCGGCGGGCCGGTTAACGTGACACACGGGTGGCGAAGTTTCAAATGATTCCTGAGCAAAGTCAAGTGTGTCCTGCCGATCCAATATGTCCATCACTTGTTGAAGGGAGGGATTGATTAGTTTCAAAATCTGTTCCCTTATACGAACATCAGAAACGTTCTGTGCAATTGCATCACGCACCATAGTATCTGAATAAGGGAGTCCACATTCACACTCAAAAGCACAATCCCTAGTAAGGCCTTGCAAAGTTGCAACCCACTCCCGATTCGTTTGACCGGCTGTACGTTTTGTACGAAAGAACGTATACCTTTTTGCAACTACATTGACTGATTCTTTGAAATATACATCTAATGCAGACAAAATTTCGTCGTAGGACAGCGTTGCCACGTCGCGTCGGGGAAATAATTTCACTATCACACAGTAGGTGGACACTCCGACACAAGAAAGCAAAAAAGGCTGCCGCTCATTACCTTGAATTCTGTAGGCGGCGAGATGGAATCCAAATTGGCGTGACCACTCCGTCCAGCTTTCCAGTGCCGCATCAAAAGGACGAAAAGGTGGTGCAACTGCGTGTTGTGGCTGCGGTAGCGGTGGAGCGGCGGCTGCCGCATCGGTTTGCATTGCACGTTGACCCTGGACGAGCTGTCCAAGGGCATCCAATAAGGCCTGCGTCTGCTGATTCTGTAAGCGATAAAATTCGGGCAGTACATCTGGAGATTGTGGCGAAGCCATTACACAAGTAAGTCAAAGCAGAATTAGTACAAACGCGATTTAGCTCGTCGCCAAACTGTTGTAGACTGGCAAGACAGCCAATCCACAATGACGGGTAGCCGAAAGGGCACGCGTTAAGCTCATGCAGGATCGCGTGAGGTCTGGAACAGGTAAAGTAATTATACTAGCAAGAAAAGTACGTAGCTGCTGGAATACTTAACTTTAATCCATAATTGGTGAACATCGGTCTGACGGTACATGCATCACAAGATAAATAGCAATTTATAATGGCGCCTTGCCAGGTCGTAGCAAATGACGTAGCTGAAGGCTATGCTAACTATCGTCTCGGCAAATGAGAACGTAATTTGTCAGTGAACCATCGCTAGCAAAGTCGGCTGTACAACTGGGGCGAGTGCTAGGATGTCTCTCTAGACCTGCCGTGTGGCGGCGCTCGGTCTGCAATCACTAACAGTGGCGACACGCGAGTCCGAAGTATACTAACGGACCGCGGCCGATTTAAAGGCTACCACCTAGCAAGTGTGGTGTCTGGCGGTGACACCACAGGGGGAAAATACGACTTTTACGCGAATTGTGCCCTCCGCCACACACTGCTTGGTGGCTAGCGGAATATACATGTAGATGTAGATGTAGAAAACGTTGTCGTAATGAGGAATTGTAGCCATTTACCTATCTGACGTCCAAACGAGCAAGACCATTGGTTTTCGGGTCAAGTGTGGAAGCATTTCTGATACCTAGAAGTTTGTAAACCGTTTGAGAACGACGCTACCGATAACTGGTGTCATGGCAACTGTGATGCGCCACGGGCCATAGAAAATAGGGGTGAACGACTGCTGCGGGGATGTGTACAGGTGGATAGACGCGCAACTGTTCAGCAGCTGACTCCCCAGATGAACCAAGGAGATACCAGCAGTGTCTTCTCAATGACCGTTCAGCGAGCGTTGCTGTATATGAGCCTCCACAGCAGGCGCCTGGTTCGTGCATCCATGCTGACTCCTTTTCATTGGCAACGAAGGCTGGACTTCGCAAATCAGTGCTGTAGCTAGATGTGAACTGAGTGGTGATAGATGGCCTTTTCAGATGGATCGCGGTTTATGCTCCATCTGACAGATGTATGTTGGCGAGTACGTCGTGAAATGTCTGAAAGCAAATATAGGAGGGGGCGTTAAGGTCTGGGCAGTGTTTCCGTGGAATTCCCTGGGTCATCTCGGCTTTCCTGAAGCCACAGTGGATCGTCTGCTACTGGTCTATTTCTACCCCTACATGCAGTTTGTTTTTCCTCAGTGCGTTGGGATCTACCAGGAGGAGGTGACGCATAACACAGCTCACAGTGAACATGCTTGGTTCGTACTTTCCACCAAGCTCCCCAGATTTAATCCAATCGAGAATCTGAGGGACTACCTTTATCGGGCTGTATGTATCACGGATCCTCGAGTGCGAAACCTGGTGCAGCTGACCAAGGCACGGGGGTCAGCGTGGCTGCACATCCCAGAACCTCACTGACACTCTTCCTACACGTCTCGCACAGGTCTGCGCTGCAAAAATGTGCTTATTCAGGAGTTTGACAGGTGGTCAGATTAATGTATCTGGACAGGGTAACAGTACATATCGCCGCTCAAAACCAGAGTATAGACGCTTCACCAGTCCTTACGAGCAACTGTATGCTAATCGTTCTCCGAAAATTGGCGTCATGATGATAACTGAGTGGGAATTGAACAGAAACACCAGCTTCAGTTATGTAACTGACCAAGGTGGTTTACTCTTTACTCGATAGTATTTGTATCATTCACACACACCCATTACAGAAAAGTCCACCCCCTGTAGCTGAGTGGTCAGCGCGATAGAAAGTCAGTCCTAAGGGCCCGGCTTGGATTGCCGGCTAGTCAGAGATTTTCTCCGCTCAGGGACTGAGCGTTGTGATGTCCTAATCATCATCATTTCATCCCCATCGACGCGTAAGTCGCCGAAGTAGCGACAAATCGAAAGACTTGCACACGGCGAACGGGCTACCCGACGGGAGGCCCTAGTCACACGACAATTCATTACAGAAAAGTCTCATTTTCCACATGTAGATTCACAATTAAAATTACAGGAATCTAGAGGTTCAAGGGAAAAAAATGAAATGATCGTATGGCATTTATTGGCCGGGATATGTCTTTGGGAGTTCGGACGCCGTATTGCAAGCCTTTTTAGTTGACGCCACTTCGGGGATTTGCGTGTCAGTGATGACGAAAATGATGATGAAGGGTACAAAGCACCCGGTCCCAAGGCAGGAATCGGACCCGGACTACCATGCTTGGTAGGCGGTAACGCTACCGCTGCTGACGGGGTTCAAGAGAAGACGTCGGAATGAGTTTTGATAAGGAACCCCTTCTGTAAATGTACGAGTTGGTTACAAACTAAGTTTGAATTTCGCAGAGGCAATGATGTCTGACCTGTACGGTCTACTAGAGCCCATGGCACGAGCAGTATTTCGTGTAGTCGTTAGATTCTCTCCATCTTCTTCAAAGACGAGAGAGTGGCGCGTTATTGGAGTACCACAGTCAGACTTGGTAGAGGCGAATGTATCAGTCCCTCGCAGTCGTTGTTGTAGTCGGATGAAAAGGGTACCTGATGTCATAATTAGAACAGACACTACCGACCGTGCCCCCATCTCAGTCCGTGTGTGTGTCGTAAAGCGACAGATTTGAAAGTGATCTGATCTTCAAACTCATTTTATCTCCAAATTGTACACCTTTGGGCATGGGTTCCTTATCAAACCTTTATCTACTGAGTCACCTCTACAGCACCTAGAAGACTGTAGTAGCGATTGTATATAAATTTTGTTCATATGTGGGTGCACAGTCTACAAAAATTTTGTTGGAGGGAACAGACTGTACAAATATCTCATTTATTCGTTGTGCGATTGGCCAGCTTCGACGCAAGGTCACCTTGCATATATTGTGCAACTGTTTAGTGTCTACATCCATGCAGTTTCACAGCCACGTTTGATGTAAACAGTTTCTTGTTTCTTCAGTTTTTCCCAGTTGAAAATACCTAATGTTCTATGACACAGGAGTCAGCTACAGAGAAAAAATTCCAGATAGTTATCTAATCGATTGAAACAGTAAAAACAGCATAACACAGTAGGTACGCTTCTGACACAAATCGAACATTGGCCATCCTCCCTCTCTCCACCCAATGGTGGTAATTTCACAGTTTGAGCATCAGGTCTATAACAATTTTATTGTTCTTAGGTGGTGATCTTACAAGGGGAGGTCGCCAATTGTGAAATTGAGATTCGATTCATACTGCGCATAATAAAAGCTCATGGCCAGAGGTGTAATGTGGCAAAGCACCAAGATGCACTTCTCAGCCGTTGTCGAGAAAATCGACAGTTAAAAGAAACCGTTGCCGTGAAATACTCTCGACGATTAATAATTGTCTACAGCGTCGTGACGCAGCGGTAAGCGCTTGGGTTTGTAATCCGAAGGTCGCCGGATCGAATCTCGCGCTATGCAACCTTTTTTTTTAGTATTTGTTTTTTATAATTCAAATATATATATATATATATATATATATATATATATATATATATGTAATTCCCGGCAATCAGCTACAACAATTATGCATATAATAAGTTGTTGAAAGAAGTTTGTCGTGGAAAAACTGGCGACATCATTATGTTTTCTGCAAACAAAGTTGTATTTCACAAATGTTATTAATTGTCTTCATAATGTTAACCACGTATAGTTAACGGAAGACGTAGAAACGATATTCCGAAACGAATACGTATAGCGTAAGTCAAAAGTTCGAATTAGAATAGAGACCCCACGAACACAAATTTGCTGTGGCAGGTATGAAATATAAACTCCGTTACTCGCTCGTTACACTTGAATGACAGATGTTGAATGGGCCGAAACGAGCCGCCGCATAACAGCGTAGTTGCCTGCTAACTTCGAAAGAAGGTGGATGCGGTCCCTAGCGCAACTTATAACATTGTCGAAAATCAGTGCGGACGGGAGAGCTTTGGTACACCCTGTTAAAAAAAACGGAAAAATGGAGGCGGTACAATTGGAGAGCGATCCGCCTTCACCAACATGCATAAGCAATTCATTAATACTTTATATATATATATATATATATATATATATATATATATATATATATATATATATATATATATATATATTTGAATTACAAAAAACTAATAATAAAAAACAATTGCATGGCGCGAGATTCGATCCGGCGACCTTCGGATTACGAACCCGAGCGCTTACCGCTGCGCCACGACGCTGTAGACAATTATTAATCGTCGAGAGTATTTCACCGCAACGGTTTCTTTTAACTGTCGATTTTCTCGACAACGGCTGAGAAGTGCATCTTGGTGCTTTGCCACATTACACCTCTGGCCATGAGCTTTTATTATGCGCAGCATGAATCGAATCTGAATTTCACAATTGGCGGCCTCCCCTTGTTAGTTACGAGAAACATACGGAAACAGTGGCTACCACATGTACAGGCCAACAAATGATTACAATTTCAGGAAAACAGGATGATTTATTCAAGAGAAAGAGTTCATCAAGTGAATAGCGCGTTGGCCTAGCCCTGACCGTTATGTAAGCAGCTATTCGGCTTGAATTGATTGATACAATTATTGGATGTTCTCCTGATGGATGTCGTGCCAAGTTCTATCCAGTTGGGGTGTTACATCCTCAGAATCTCGATCTGGCTGAAGGATCCTGCCCACTATATTACAAACGTTTTCAGTTGGGGAGAGATCCACCAACCTTGCCGGGGAAGGTAAGGTTTGGCAAGAGCAGCAATAGAAAGTCTCGCCATGTGCGCGTGGCCATTATCTTGCTGAAATGTCGGCCATGGATGGCTTGCCAGGAAGGGCAACAAAACTGAGCATAGAAAATCGTCGGCTTACGGCTATGAAGTACGGGTGCTACGGATGACAAGTACATGGGTTCTGTTATGAGAAGAAATGGCATCCCAAACCATCACTCCTGGGTGACAGGTCGTACGGCGAGCGACCGTCAGGCTTGTATCCCACTACTGTTCGGGGCGTTTCCAGACACATCTTCTGCCTGGAATCTCATTGACTGGACTAGAATTGCCTTTAGTGATGATTCCAGCTTCGAATTGAGACCCGACCAGCGATGCCGCGTCCTACAGTCAAAAAGCCTTTACAGTTCTCAGTAAATTCAACTAAGGCGTAGAAAGTTTTTGTCTATTTTTTTATACAAAATTTTCTTTTCTACTCCAAAGCACCAGTGTTCTGTAAATTAGCCCACATATTTGTTTAACTGTATTAACTTTATTTTCAACGTGACAGTCTTCTGTTGGAAGTATGTAGACATACAAAGTAACTGGGTATCCGCTCCAGAATTCGTCTCTAGCGTAGTTCTCCTTGGCTCTTCTCCCCCCGCAAGTTTTTAAAGGAACCACCTGTGCTTCAATGAAATACGATAAACAAGGTCTCACTTTCAGCAAAACAGAGCTATTTTTTTGAACTTACCTCAGTATGTTGCAGTGCAGTTGTGGTGACATCCGCAGACTTTTCTTTACTTCCTCTGAATATATAAAAGAGAAATTCTGTGAATTTGAATTTTGAGGTCACGAAGTTAATGCTATATGTCGACTGTATTTTGCATTTCGGCTAACGCTCTGTTACAAATACAGTATGACACACACAGCGCAGGCATGTTTAGGCAATATCCTTATTGCAAATTAAGGCCCAAAATGTAATATCGGATAAACGTTTTTGAGGAAATAAACGTCAGACTACATCAACATTGATACACACCTCTTGTAGTGCGCCTGCTCTGAACCTTGAGAGACATGGTTTTATGTCTGTGCAACATCTTTCATTAAACCTTCTGTATTTTTTAAGAGTTGTGGAAGTTCGGCAATTTCACTGCGGTAAACAGTTTGCCTTATTTCTACATTATCATCTTGTGCGTGTGCTAGGCTTTGCATGTTGCTCCTACTTAAAGAGATCTGTTTAACTCCTTCTAACTCAGTTTGACTCTCCCGATGTTTGTTCATTCTTTATAGTATTTTTGGTAGTCTGGCTTCCCCCATCCTACTCACATGCTCTTTAAAATTCCTTTCGTATTCTTCTATTTGTTCGTTTAGAGACATAAATCCTAATTATGCTCTTATTCGTGTACTTCGCTTTCGATCTTGTTTTGTGTGTTCTGCTTGGTGTCTGAGATATCTCACGCTCACTCTTCGGATTCTTAGTGTACTTTTTTCTTTTTGTTGCCTAGGTTCTGCTTCCATTCATTACAATTCTAAGTGACCATATGTTGTAAAAAATTCCTGAGCGTCAATTTCTTTACTATTGTTTGTAAAGTTTGTCTGATAGTACCATTTATAATGTTAATATCTCTATTTTGAAAATCAGTTTCATCTTCATGTGATATAATTCATGATAAGTTTTGAAAATGTGTTGCTTGCTCTGGTAGTACCCACATTTGCACACTTTTGGACCAAATTATATCAGTCCTATAAAATACAATCAACTCTGTATGCTACAAGTTGTATGAAAAACATATTTTTTCGTACATTATATGCTGTTCTTTGTAGGTCATCCTCACTCTTTACAATAGTTACTTGGTTATCTGTAAACAGTGTCGTAAATATATAGTCAGGATTTTTTAAATTAAAAGTGTACAATTGTAGTTCATTTCAAAATGTTTTCGATTATGTAGATGTCAAAAATCCTGGGGGATAAACAGCGCCCTTGAAGATCTGTGCTGATATTCTCTATATATTAATCTCTATTGCCTTTAGCAGGTATATGTAAGCCGTCCTGCATAATTTTTACGACTTCTGTTAAACGGTTAGGGAAAACCTTGCTGTAAGTATCTAGAACAGTTTTCCTCATTTAACACAATCAACGAAATTAACACGTGTAATGAATCAGTGAAGCTTATGTGTATTTTCTTATTGTGGTGCCTACTTTTTCAGCATATTGCTTCTAGCTCCTTCATCCCCTGAATCCTGGTTGATTTTATTGATTTTCGTCGTATTCAATAAGATGACCCCTCAAAACTTTTCGCAATTTGCTCAGGCTCCTCTATTCATTACACGGAGAATTTCTGCATGCTACCACTACAGTTGTTTGTTTTCCTTTCTCCATCATATGTTCACTAATTTTGTAAATCTTTTAATCCTCTTTCCTAGTAGAAATTTAGTAATCCACCATCAATACTCTGGCTGCCTGTACATTGTTATTGTTTTTGTATTTTGAAAATTGTACTGCTCCTTCCTTCTCCAATATTTTCTTCTCTACCTGCTCTTAGTCTTCTACACAGGTGTTTACAATATGCCAGCTAGTGTTCCTGCTGTATTATTTGGGATATTTGCTATGTCTCTTCCCTGAATGTTAGATGTTTCAGTTACATTAAGCTGCTTTCTGGCCTTTGTGTACGTCTGCTTCAGTGTTAGATATTACGTATGTGCCCAGCTTTCTTGCTGACGATTACTAATTATTGGCTTAGCCACAAGTAGAATTCTTTGTTCTTAGATACTGGTTTTTGAAGCATATTGCGAAAGGCTCATTCTGGCTGCTCCTTTTATTTCTTGATTCGACAACTTGATTCTCTCTCTCGTTCTCTCTCTTTTTTGCAGATTGTCAGGAGGGCCTCTGCAGTTGCTTTTGCAATTGTGTGTCTGATATCTTTCCACTCCTCTACAGTGTCATTAACTGATTCAACTGAACTATTGTTCGCCGACCGGAGTGGCCGTGCGGTTCTAGGCGCTACAGTCTGGAACCGAGCGACCGCTACGGTCGCAGGTTCGAATCCTGCCTCGGGCATGGATGTGTGTGATATCCTTAGGTTAGTTAGGTTTAATTAGTTCTAAGTTCTAGGCGACTGATGACCTCATAAGTTAAGTTGCATGGTGCTCAGAGCCATTTGAACCATTTTTTGAACTGTTGTTCGCTTCCGACATAAATCTCGTAGTCGTTTTTATTGAGCAATATACGTTGTACAACATGTACACTGATTTTAATTTCTGTTCTTTGCTCCTTGTTTGTCTTATTTTTTCAGTTACGCTTGGTAACTGTAGCTGTGTTGACATACGTTTTCCTAAAACAGCTGAAAATATCGAGTACTCGTTCGTGCTCGCGCTTGTCAGTTGTTTTAGGAAGCTACAAGTGAACGGATATTTGCTACATCTCGGATGTAGGCAGTAATCAACGAGACGGAAGATTCCCCTGTGGGTGCCCACCGAACTGACTTGTCACACCCCTTGCAGACTGAGTGCTGCCATAACTCACGGGGGAGGTGCTGACGACGCACACACGCGGCACTAATGTGTGCTAAACTGGGCTGTACCGAGCTCAGCTCTCTAATATGTGCTCTGCTGGTCGGTGCTGAGGCAAGGTGTCTGTGACAACGCGCCCGGCGCAGCGCTTTCGAACGAGAAACAAAAGCACACAGGGAGCGCATAAAGATACCTAGAACAATAGTGTCTCCCGCCAAGAACGAGGGCCTGTTGAGAAATTTCGCCTGAAGCTATACAGCCAACATTACATAACTGTTGTGCGTTTTCTTCTTAAAGACAATTCTCAGCCGCATTCTGCAGGGGCAACGAAGATTCTCCTGAATAGTTTTAAGTTGTAAATGTTTGATTACCCACAATACAGCCCGTAATTGTTTCCCTCTGAGTTTCATCTCTGCTCACATGAACTGCTGGCTATGGAAACAACATTTTGGCACAGATAACGAGCTGTAGGCCAACACAGAGAATTGGCGGAAAGCGCTGGCGGCTGCCTTCTATAACGAGGGTATTGGATAGTTGGTACAACGCCACGACAAACGTCTAAGTCGAATCGGCGACTATGGAGATAAGTAGCTGGAAGTTGTAGCTAATTGAGTTTTGATTTTCACTGTGGTTTCCATTTCGCGACCTACCTTTCCTTATTTTCCGAATAGCCCTCGTGTATGTACGTGCTGAGAATAAGGAACGTCCTGTAACAAGATTTTACCGTAAACAAAAAGGGGAAAATATGATTTACATAAAATATGCAACCAGAATGTGGCATACAGTGCCGTCTGGTTTGCTAACAGTAAGGAAATACAGACTCATAAAGGAAAGGGAGAAAGAATGTTTACGAAATAAAAGTGAACGTAAACACGAACCAAAGCAATATCTAGTTGTGAGCAATGGTTTAAAGACGTTGAAGCGTCTTTTGCTTTGTAACTGTAGTTGTTCGTTGGAAATCAGACAATCGCTACTGACCATACAAGATCTCAATTTATTCGAGGACATCAAGTTTCCACCCCTTCTTTCCTCTATACTGAATTGTCATTTTGTCTCCTCCTCTTGCATAATGTCCCGATACTAATAAATGCTGCGTAGAAGTAAAATTGTTAACAATAGCACGTTTCTTCCTTAGCAGGTGTTCCTTACATCTAATGTTAAAAGCCCTATCAGTTTTTGCGATATACGAGTAAAACACTGGGCACAGATCACAAGTACTTCTACTAACTTCTAAGCTACGTAACGGTGATTCAGTTTGTTTATTTCTTCTTGCACATAATTAGTTACGTCACTGAACAACACCTGTCGTATGAAATTTGGACTCCTGCTGCACTGACCCAGAGCCCATTCTGTAAAGTGCACACGCCCATCAGGGTCATCCTCCGAGAGAGCTGTAACTTGTACGAGTCCCACTGGCGTGTGTGCAACACACATAGGATTCAACACTGACTGACACCGGATATTGCTGATAACCAGCGCGTACTGCGATGTGAACTTTTCACAAGCGATTCCACAATTGTTATTGCAGTCTCCTCGTACCAAAAAATGGTTCAAATGGCTCTGAGCACTATGGGACTCAACATCTTAGGTCATAAGTCCCCTAGAACTTAGAACTACTTAAACCTAACTAACCTAAGGACATCACACACACCCACGCCCGAGGCGGGATTCGAACCTGCGACCGTAGCAGTCCCGCGGTTCCGGACTGCAGCGCCAGAACCGCACGGCCACCGCGGCCGGCTCCTCGTACCATGGCTGTTCTTGGAAGTCCACTAAGTGGCTTGTTCACCACAGAAAGTGCTGTACTAAATTTGTCCTATAACTGGCATACTGTCATACGTGAAATGTCATTTCCCTCAGGATGCCGGGCACGGAAGTCCTCAGCAATCTCTCTGGTACTTTGACTACCACTGATTAACATAATTTCAATGCGTACCTGCTGTGTGTCAGCCATTGTGGATCACCTGCAACGATAAAAAGAATTGATCACCTCCTTGCCATTTGAAAGTTCAAAATATCATTAGTCCTACAGAAATAAAGATATCTTAAAACCAATTTCATATGTGTATTTCTGAGAAAATGGCAGTTCAAAATGATGTGGTACACGAGCGCTGTCCTATTTGAAGCACGTAACCCAAAGACAAGATGGCGGATTTAAAGATGGCCTTCGCTGTCGCCGTAGCTCCTGCAAGTTGCTCCCCACCTACAGTCTCCCCGTAATATCACACGCCATTATGATTCCATGTGCCGTTCGACTTTTGTAGAGATGAATCCAGAGTTTTGCCTTATCCTGTATTAATGTGCTGCTTTTGGTGGCGGCTTATATATTTAAATGACATATGTTTCCTACGGATAACCTCACTACGTTCAGGAAAATACTAGCCACATTTCCAGAAAGCGAGGTACACTGTAATTGCATTACCCTCAATTTAAGAATCTGCCCTAGGTGGCACCAGATATTTCGATGGACCAGTTCGGAGTTTGTCAAATGAGTGTTTGTTCTACCGGATTTGAATAACTTCTGAATTACCATAAATCGTGTTTGAGTTCTTGGAGTTAAGCTAGTAATATTCATTAACGTGTCTCACGAAACCGTTTGCTGTGTGAACTTTCGTTAGCATTAGGACCCCGTTATTCGCGAGGAAGTTCATGTTTCACTTATAAAATAGTCGCAATATATTAATTACAGTTATCACTTTTTTCGAGTCATCAGTCCTATGACTAGTTTTACGCGATACACCACAAATTCCTGTTCTGTTCCAACCTCTTCATCCCAGAGCAGCAATTGCAACCTAAGTCCTTAATTATCTGCGGGATGTATTCCAAATTCTGTTTTCCACTACTGCTCCCTGTAGTACCCGAAAATCATTCTCTGATGTCTTAACAATTGTCCTATCATCCTGTCCCATCTTCTTTCCAGCGTTTTCCAGATATTCTTTCTTCGCTCATTCTGCACAGCAGTCTCTCATCCCATACTTTATCAGACCAGCGAATTTTCAACATTCTTCTGTACCGCCACATCGCAAATGCTTCAGTTCTCTTCTATTCCGCTTTTCCCATAGACTGTTTCACTATCATACAATTCTGTCCTCCAGACGTAAATCCGCAGTAATTATGTCGTCGAATTAAGACCTATGTTTGATACTAGTGGACTTCTCTTGATTAGGAATGCCCTTTCTTCCAGTGCTAGTCCACTTTTTATGTCGCCTTGTTCCGTCCGTCATGATTTATTTTGCTGCGTAGGTACAGAATTCCTTAACTTCGTCTACTTCGCGATCCTCAGTTCTGATGTTAAGTTTCTCGCTGTTCACGTTTGTGGTTCTTCTCACCTTTCTGCTATTTACCCACAATCCGTATTCTGTACTCACTATACAGTTCATTCCATTGAACAGGCCCTGCAATTGTTCTTCATTTTCACTCAGGATAGCAATCTCATTAGCGAACCTTAACACTGGTATCCTTGAATTTTAAGCCCACTCTTCAAACTTTCTTTTGATTCCGTCACTACTTCCTCGACGTATAGATTGAACAATAGAGGACAAAAACTACGTGCCTGCCTTGCAACGTCTTTAATCCGAATACTTCGTTCATGTTCTTCCAGGCTTACCTAGATATCTTTTTTGCACCATCGCCTTCAAAGTAGACTTATTGGAAGGGAATATATAGATCTCAAAGTTTCTATAACTTTTGGAAGTATTCCTTTGTTGTAATGTTTAATACCCGCTGCGACTTCGCTTGACTGTGCTCCTCTGAATCATGTTTCCGCCCCTTCAACTTAATTTTGTCCTTGGCGAGGAGGAAGAAGTCAAACAGAGCCAAGTCTCCTGAGCACGGTGGGAAGCGAACAACTGCCATATTCAGAATGAGATTTTCACTCTGCAGCGGAGTGTGCGCTGATATGAAACTTCCTGGCAAATTAAAACCGTGTGCCCGACCGAGACTCGAACTCGGGACCTTTGCCTTTCACGGGCAAGTCCCGAGTTCGAGTCTCGGTCGGGCACACGGTTTTAATTTGCCAGGAAGTTTCAACTGCCATATTGTTTCTTGTCTAAAGTTCGTAAATAAAGTAGGAAGAATGTGGTCGTGCGTAGTCATGGTGGAGTGAAGTAGTTCGTGCACTACCTCTGTGGACGATACCTCCTTGTGTCTTGCCTCAGACGTCTTAGAACATAGTGAAACTACTCATTATTGACTCTACCAGCAGAAGGGACGAATTATTCAGAAATAGTCCCGTTAATATAAAAAAAAACAGAAAAACGACTTAATGCTACTCTTGACTTGACTAGAATTTTTTTGCTTCAGATGGTGAAGAACTTTTCCATTGCAAAGGTTGCTGCTTAGTTTTAGGATCATACCCGTAAGCCCAAATTTCGTCACCAGTACCACCCTTTGAAACAAAATATGAAACGTTTTGAGGCAGGAGTTTTAGTTCTCTGCAGTCTTCCACGTGACGTTGCGTCTGATATTCTTGAAGCATTCATGGCATAGACTTCGCATCAATCATTCCGATAGAAAAAGTTAAATGTGTACGTTATCTTACTCCCAAGGTGTGGCAAAAGTTTTGGGTGATCAGTGTACAATTTTACAGAATCAGATCCCTCATTTTCTGAACATTTCCTGGTACTATGGCAGACCGGCACGTCGTCATTATCAGTCTATATTCGCGTCTTTTTAAACGTGTATACCGGTCGTAAGTCTGCGTATGACGTAAAGCTTTGTGTGTCTTCCACGTTCGTTGCGTTTCTGCACCCAAGCTTTGCAAATTTAAAACAAAACTTTATATAGACACGCTGATCTTTCTCGTTAGCCATCTCAAGCTACAAACTCACGGGAACACGACAGAGGTAATAAGCTCAGCAACAGCTAAACAAACCACTGAGCTCGCAACCGCTTGGGGCACTGATTCAAGAATGATGTATGGGAAAAAACCTAGTGGGATTCCAGTGTAATCGTAAGCATTTGTGCGAGAAATTCAGATTTCGAGGATTTATAGAGAGCACCGAGTGATTTACCGTCAACAGCCTGACAGTCAAATTAACACAGCCAGCGAAAAGCTTACCAGTCCCGGGATGCTTTGCGTTGTACTTGACAGTGCTAAACCTACAGCTGAAATAATTATTTCCAGAAATTCGTGACAAAAACTCAGGTTCCTGGAGAGGCGAGTGTTCCATCATAACCACACGTACTCGCTTCCTACCAACATCTCCCCCACTCTTTGCCGAAGCTCATTGTCCGAGGGTATATCTTTTTGTCACAAGGAAATGAAATAATATACTTAATTCTCTCGTAACCGTAGATACTGCTCCAGTTCACAGTATGTTTCGGTTTTGCCCAGTGGCTTGTTGTCACCCAGACGAAATGTAAATGCAACAAGAGAGTAATCCCTGAGGCGCTGCTGTGCCTCCGCCGCCGGCAGCACGCAGGGGGAATAAAATTCAAACAGTCGCGTATTTCATCTTCCCCGTCATTTCAGTTTATGAACGTGGGGCGGTAAAGCTGTGTCAGGGTATTCAGAGCAAGATTTACAGCAGCACTCTGCGCTCCTAAAGTCAGTGCCAGAATTACAGTATACCTCCGAGAAGTTCGTCACTCCACTACGAACAGGTTCACCGCAACGACGGTTTTAATCGGAACGGAAAACACGAGGTGGCTTTGAGTGCTCTTATAATCTCTATCACACTTCTCCACGTTACTGCCCTTGTGTTCAGTGCAGTAGTAAGCACTTGTTTGCCTCTAGAAGATGACCTTTCTTAGACGTTTAAATTCCAAATCATCCATCGAATTTGCTCCATTCTCACGAACTATCATGTTTTTCAACACTGGGAGGATAGGTCATAACACTTTAAAAATCATAATTAAAGACAATTCGTTAAATCAACAACTCTAATCGTATATAACTCAGCACCACAGAGGAATCTACAGCACTTCGAAGTTACGAGTAATTCAGTTAAAGTGTGTTCATAGTGTAAACAAATTTGCATGCTACGACAAAAAGAAAAAGACGCATCACGAAGAAATTATCTGAATGGTGAGGAAATCGGCATATGTCATGTATGAACCGTGGCACTACCTAATTATTGAGAAAACCAAAACTGCAATTTCACCACAGTTATTTAAAGGAAATAGGAAGCCCAGGATCACTGGTGATGGACAAGCTTGTGATTCTTTTACCATTTTAATTGGACTCAAAACAAACTTTATTATAAACTTCAATTCGGGCATTTGCCCTCTTACTGACGCAATATGCAAATCTTCAATTTGGCTGAACTACATAAACACGAATAAGAATCATTATTTTGCGTCCGCGACCAAAATCATTGATAGTAGGCATGGTGAATAATCAATCGCACACAATAGTTCTTGTTTAACCATGTCTGAAGAGACTAATAACACCGTATAGTTCCAACCAAAGTTACACAGCCACATAATACCGTAACTTCATAAAGAACAAAGAGATCTCAATGCTTAATAAAACTGAACTGCCCACATAAAGGTCCACAGTGAAACATGCTTATACTAAAAATACAAAGTGGGCCAATCAAGGTCGCAAAACTTGCACACAGGAATAATAATAAGTTGCACGTTCATTGAAGATACACAAATGATTAACATGAGTCTTAGATAAGAAGGGCTAATAATAACTCAACTAATAAAATGACTTACAGAAACGCCAATATTAACAAGGTGGCCTCACTTAACTAATGGGCATCATGACTCAGAATCATTCCCAAAGTGCACTTAACTTTGGAGAACAGCATTAAGACCCACAGCAGTGTTTGGAAGCAATAACGCTACGTTCGGCAGGCAATACGAGCGTTCACTCCCCACGGCTTGTGCACAAGGTCACATAGCAGGTGGTATATAGTTATACATAATCCGACCGACCCCACAATGAGCGGTCCTGACAACAATCTATAACCGCGCCGACGCCAGGGAACGAGCAGTCTTAACAAATGGCCTGCAGCACAAATAGATTACAATTAAGACAAGGTCAAATCACAGCAACACTGGAATATACACTCCTGGAAATTGAAATAAGAACACCGTGAATTCATTGTCCCAGGAAGGGGAAACTTTATTGACACATTCCTGGGGTCAGATACATCACATGATCACACTGACAGAACCACAGGCACATAGACACAGGCAACAGAGCATGCACAATGTCGGCACTAGTACAGTGTATATCCACCTTTCGCAGCAATGCAGGCTGCTATTCTCCCATGGAGACGATCGTAGAGATGCTGGATGTAGTCCTGTGGAACGGCTTGCCATGCCATTTCCACCTGGCGCCACAGTTGGACCAGCGTTCGTGCTGGACGTCCAGACCGCGTGAGACGACGCTTCATCCAGTCCCAAACATGCTCAATGGGGGACAGATCCGGAGATCTTGCTGGCCAGGGTAGTTGACTTACACCTTCCAGAGCACGTTGGGTGGCACGGGATACATGCGGACGTGCATTGTCCTGTTGGAACAGCAAGTTCCCTTGCCGGTGTAGGAATGGTAGAACGATGGGTTCGATGACGGTTTGGATGTACCGTGCACTATTCAGTGTCCCCTCGACGATAATCAGTGGTGTACGGCCAGTGTAGGAGATCGCTCCCCACACCATGATGCCGGGTGTTGGCCCTGTGTGCCTCGGTCGTATGCAGTCCTGATTGTGGCGCTCACCTGCACGGCGCCAAACACGCATACGACCATCATTGGCACCAAGGCAGAAGCGACTCTCATCGCTGAAGACGACACGTCTCCATTCGTCCCTCCATTCACGCCTGTCGCGACACCACTGGAGGCGGGCAGCACGATGTTGGGGCGTGAGCGGAAGACGGCCTAACGGTGTGCGGGACCGTAGCCCAGCTTCATGGAGACGGTTGCGAATGGTCCTCGCCGATACCCCAGGAGCAACAGTGTCCCTAATTTGCTGGGAAGTGGCGGTGCGGTCCCCTACGGCACTGCGTAGGATCCTACGGTCTTGGCGTGTATCCATGCGTCGCTGCGGTCGGGTCCCAGGTCGACGGGCACGTGCACCTTCCGCCGACCACTGGCGACAACATCGATGTACTGTGGAGACCTCACGCCCCACGTGTTGAGCAATTCGGCGGTACGTCCACCCGGCCTCCCGCATGCCCACTATACGCCCTCGCTCAAAGTCCGTCAACTGCACATACGGTTCACGTCCACGCTGTCGCGGCATGCTACCAGTGTTAAAGACTGCGATGGAGATCCGTATGCCACGGCAAACTGGCTGACACTGACGGCAGCGGTGCACAAATGCTGCGCAGCTAGCGCCATTCGACGGCCAACACCGCGGTTCCTGGTGTGTCTGCTGTGCCGTGCGTGTGATCATTGCTTGTACAGCCCTCTCGCAGTGTCCGGAGCAAGTATGGTGGGTCTGACACACCGGTGTCAATGTGTTCTTTTTTCCATTTCCAGGAGTGTATAATAAGCACGCCCCCAAATTCTTAAGTAGCAATACTCTAACATTACCCGTCTCCCAACAAATTAGCAGCAAACTTAGAGATCACTTCCAGTTGCCTTAAGGCACTTTCAACATTAAACAAACATACCAAATGCTGCCGTGGCAAATGATTAAACCATTAACTCTACGGCTGCCGGGCACGAACACAACCGCAGCCAGTCCCAATGCGGACTATATGACCTAAAACAAGTTAAAATTTGCATGAAAATCACTTAAAACACACACTCCACGGATGATCAAAACGGAATGAGGAACATCAGCCTCCTTAAAATAGCCACTGTGGAACCAAGTATGGAAACATCTCCGGCAGCTACCCATGCCAAAATAAGTTTCAACAAACTTCTTAGTTAAACACAGCATAATAGTCTTACGTAACTTGGAGCTTACAAAATACGAGCTGGGAAGCTGTTCAGCGTCAGACGACGAACCCACCACAATTTTGCACCTCAAGGCGCCCAATGATGGGCACCGTACACCCGGCGCGCGCCAAAAGACAAGGGTGGCGCGCACGGCGCGGCCCATGCACCACGGTTAGGGGCGCGTGCTTGTTTTCAACACAAGTTGACTCGTTGAACGCCGACCGAAGGGTCACTCGTCACACGTTCACCCGGAAAACCCGCCGGGGGAGCAGTCAAAGATAGCAGGACAGCCGAATATCGATATCAGCGATGCAAGTCGAGCACCCTAGCGTCAGCCACCACAGCTCAATGTACATGTACAGGAAAACAAATGATTAGAATTTCAGAAAAACTGGATGATTCGTTCAAGAGAAAGAGCTTCATAAATCGAGCAAGTCAGTAACTCATTGGTCCATCTCTTGGCCTGAATGAAGCAATTATTCGGCTTTGTATTGATTCGCAGAGTTGTTGGATGTCTGCCAGAGGGATATCGTGCCAGTATTTGTACCACTGTAGCGTTAAATCGTCAAAATCCCGAGCTGGTTAGAGGGCCCTGAGCATAATAACCCAAACGTTCTCAGCTGGTGAAAGATCAAGTGACCTTGAGGCCATGGTAGGTTTCGGCAAACGCAAAGTCAATCACTAGAAACACTAGTCGTGTGCAGGCGGACACTATCTCCCCCAGAAGGGCTTGCGATGAAGCGCAACAGAATGGGGTAGTCGATGTACCGCTGTGATATAAAGGTACCGTGGATGACAACCAAATGGGCCCTGCTTTGAAATTAAATGGCTCTGCCCCTAGCTATCAGGCGCTATGGCGGGCGACATTCAGGTTGACACCACACCGCTGTCCAGGGCGTCTTTGCTGACCATCGGGGCTCAGTTCGAAGCAGGGCTCATCACTAAAGACAATTCTACTCCAGTCAATAAGATTCCATGCCCATTGTGGTCGACACCACTGCAAACGGGTTTCTTCATGTACTGAGACCAATGGCAGCCGGCGCAAGGAACGCCGTGAGCTCAGTCCCATTTTTGTGGGTCGCCTGTTAATTGTCCTTGTTCTCACTGAAGACCAGTTGAACGTCGGATCGATGATAATGATGAATTCAGGGTTCTGAGTGCGTCTCTGACGATTGCTCGGTCCTCACATTGTCGTCTCTCTATGTCGACCGCTTCCATCTTGACGCTATGTTCGGCCATGGTTCACCAATTCCTGCCAACATCCTCGAATAGTGGCATCGCACCTCTTCAAATCTCGAGCGATTCCCCAATTACTCGAATCGGCTTCTTTGAGCCCAGCTTCACGTCCTTTCTCTGAAAAGCTGACATCTACGTACGAGTGTATTGTTCGTGCACCTATCTGCGAGGCAAAGTTACTATCCAGGGTGTAACACTCCGGTTTAATCTACTTACTTATCCCGCTCGATCGGGATCTGATAGCAGCCCAAATAGATATTAATTAATGTGACCGTGTACCTAATGGGGCTGGCAATCGGATTGGACTGCTACGGAGTTGTTACATTCCATTTTGTCCTTCTCAAATGCTGTAATAATGATATGTCTGGTGCCAAGAAGAACAACAACACAGCTTCATTAATCAACAACCTATATTTATCACCAAAAACACAAGGTAAGGAGACAGCCACTGCCTTCGTCGTACAGAGTTAATAACGGCTAATCTCAGCACAGGCCTCTTGTTATTCATTATCGTCACACGCAAATTTTAATCACTGTATCCAACACTGCAATCCAAATAATGCCGGCGCGGTAGACGCGAAAATACAAATATCGGCACTGAAATATCACTGAATCACACTATTAATTGTACTTGTTCACTTTCCCGTATATTTCTAACACAAAAGGGGTTAAACCGCGGCGATGGCCACCCCATTTGTCGGTACGGCCTTGCATTACGGCCACCGGCCGCCCCACGGCCCGGCCCGCAGCGTGGGTCCCACTCTACTGTCTCAACACTCGCTCTCGCTCTCGCAACCCGACACACACTATCGATTGTTTGTCCTGTCGACCTGTGCTGTCGCAAAACTTATAGTAAGGGCCTACGGACCCCTTACAAGCTGAGTACACAGAATGAAACTGGCAGACTTTATGCCCCGGTATCGACATGGTCCCTGTTTGCTATCCTGGCAGCTAAGTCGTGAAATTGCGCTGTAGCGTCACACATTCATCCATCGGCCGCCAAAGTTTAACATTTCGCGTGTTCCGCCGGTACCTGTAGGAATATCAGTCTGTGACCAATTTATATAACTACTTCGTGGTGCTTCTTTCTTTTTGTCTTAGAGAATATTTTAATTATGTATCATGTGTTGCTTCGTACTGTTTTTCGTTATGTCAGTCTGCAGGAATATCCTTCTGTATTTACAAAACGTCGTTGGTTGAGGTCAATGACCCGATTCATTCCCTGATGGGAGCCTAATGGCTCTGTCACTGTCAGAGTTGGTATGACGCTGAATATGTCTCACCTTCACAGTGCCAACCAAAACTCGACCGCCAAAATTGGAGGTGGTTCAGGAATATTTTCTGAGTATTTTGGCATAAGGAACCATTGCTCCCCTCGGGCTAGCTACAGAATATTCAAGTCGTTATGATTTGTTCGGGTTGTTACTCCAATTACCATTCTCTCCCCGAAAATAGTTCCACAGCTATGAAGACGCTGTACTGCACGAGGAGGCTGTAATGTTCAATGATCACATTTATTGCACTCCTCACAGAATCGTCAGTTTTTCAGATCCAGGCGTCTACAAACTTTCTTATGAAGGTTGCAATAAATTTAATGTGCGTCAAAAGGGCAGGAATTTCGGAATCAGGTTTAAACAACTGAAACGTCCCCTTTGAACAATTATACATGACTGTGCTTAACCTGACACAATATTTTGTTAGCGCAACGCAATCTGACTTTCAAAATTCCCTACAAAAGAATGGCCCTGACTAACATTAAACTATACCTTTCACAAATCACTTACCTCACAAAAATCTTCGCTGCTCAAGCTACTGCAATACAGCGAGCGCCACTACTGCCAGCTAAATAAAAGATTCAAACTATGGAAGGCACTAACTACTGATAGGGATAGTTAACAAATGAAAGATATTAATAGAGAACGAACAATGTATTTACCTTGATATCATCACAAGTCATAATATATATATCAGTTCATGACAAATTACAAACCTCCGCCATCTCTCTCCCCACATCCACCACTGCTGGCGGCTCACCTCCAACTGCGCAACGCTACGCGCTGTTCACAGCCAGCTGCCGCTGCCCAACACTACAATGGCAGACAACAATGCAAACTAGCCACAGACTGCACACAGCACAGCCAGTGATTTTCATACAGAGGTGGCGTTACCAATAAAAATACCTAAACAGCCTACTTACATAGCCCCCATGCTCCCCACAAAAATTTTTACAAATGGTGTTGGGCACTGGCCAATACAGATTTGACAAAAATTTTTCACAATTACAGTAACAGAGATATAAAATGCACACACTTATTAATATTACGTTGGTCAAAAGATCAAAATTTCTCACAGTCCATAAAGACAGTCCTAATCATACATAACAGTAGAATAGCAGTGTTTTTCTCAAAGTCTGAGCAGTAGAAGAAAATGCACACGTAAGTAGTGGATTTCCATGCAGTCTTGAAGAAGTAGTGTTGTCCTTCCAACGGAAAGACAGTTCTGACTCTCGACATGCTGACAGGTAATGGGCCACAACAGAGCAAACCCACTGCAGAGTCAGTCGAAGTTTTGATGAATATTGGTAGGTAGGTCATCACAGAGCAGACCCACTGTAGTCCTGGTAGAGATTACGGTATTGGTGGGCCACCAGAGGTGCAGACCCACTGCAGTCCTTGTAGAAATAATGGTATTGGTGGGCCACCAGAGGTGCAGACCCACTGTAGTCCTTGTAGAGATGGCCAGCAGCCATCTGTTGCGATTGTGCAGGTGCACATTCACCATCAAAGAGTCTTGCAGAGAATATAGCAAGTCCATAAACCACCACTTGTGCACTCACAACGTTTTTGGAATTGTCCTTAGAACCAGCAATGCTGTTATCCAGTCCCTTGCTGAATTAGTAACACACGTGCAAACACTAACAGTCCCAACTTCTCACATATTATCCACATACTATGACCAACAGAAACGTGTGCAGTGAAATGTAACTAACAAGTTAATAATGTCATGAACTGGTGACAATTACAATTTTATAACATAAGAATACAATAACAAGGGTACAAAATACATCATTAAAAACATAATAATACAGATAACATTTGTAGTACAGGCTTTACAAAAGAATAGAAATAAACATATACATCAGTGTTACAAAAATAGTGACATAAGTACATACATAAAATAATGAGAATAGTTTTCGAAACATTAATTTCACACATGAGCATTAATCAGAATAAATAATGTGTAAGCATATTTATAAGGTAAATAACATATTATTAATGCCAATTATATTTGAGGATAACAGTATTCCTCATCATAGTGAATGTAGCTTAATATTAAAAGAAGAAAAAATTCTATGAAACTACACAGAGACAGGAAGAAAACAAATACCGAAGGGTACACAAACACATAGTGGGATAACACCAATAGGAAAGGACAGGGTTCGTTTTCAGTGTAACATTTGGTACTGCAGTCCAACCCAAAACTTCATTCTATAGATCTTTCGTCTTATTTCAACCTTCGCTTCCACCAAAAAAATCTTATCCAAGCATGCTTTCTGTATTTATATGTTCACACATTTCTTACCTCAACATTTATTTCCAAGAAAATCCTACCTAAACCTGTTTTCTCAATGCATTTCTTCCAATTCATCGCAACTCATTCTCTTAGAGGCTACCCCCTCTTAAGCTAACTTAAATCTACTGAGCTCAGATGCTAAACTAAGGGACGAGGCAATGCAGCAGCACAAAACAATTAATACAAACAGCAATGAAAAGAATGCAAAATGGCAAAGCCAGCAGCAGTAAATGTAATAACTTATATCTAAACATGACAAACGCACAAGCAGAAAAAATAGTACACTAAAGATAACAATGCAGATAAGGGAAATGTATAATCACATCTTAATGTCTATGTAAGTAAAGTGGTGCACCACAAGAAGTTATTCTACCAAAAAGTTACCAATTACTTGAAAAGAAAATTATGAATGCAGTTACTAGTTCCTTCTTATTGTTCTTTCCTTTCCAAGTGCTCCTTTTTTAAAGAATGTGGATCATAAAATAATTATTTAATAGATCTGTTGACAGAAAGTGTTTACATTAGCAAATGCATTTTATTTTATAAAAGCAATGCTGCAACACAGCTGGAAAACAGATGTCAAATGAAATAAGCAATTATGAAAAGCAAAGCATAAAAATATCATTCAGTAGTCATGTGACATTTCGTAAGTTAGTAGAAATTCTCTCAACTCTCATAGAAAGACGCTTGACATAATCAGGTGTGCAGATGTAAAAATATTTCTTGTCATTTTATTAGGCATTTCAGTAAATATCGTAAATTAAGAGCTAGTGTAATCATATGTTTTCAAGTTCGACCGTGTCGTTTTTGCGATGCTTTCTCTAAAGGAATGACAATGGCCAGGATAATGGCCTTCCCTTTCTTTTTTTTTCTTTCTTCCTGTGCTCTGAAAGACACGCGCTAATGACTTTTTCTCCAGGCGTCTGACACAGCTGGGTGCCCGCGACGCATTACATGCAGGTGGTCACTTAACTTTCGTACGGAAATATTTACGACAGCAATTTTCGCTAAAGTGACAGTCTCACATAAAAATACTTCACAGGTCAAGAATTAGCGTTGCAAATCCGTAGAAACAAAATCCTATGAATATAACAGTGTCCAAAAAATGTTCAGTGGCATTGTGATACATTCACACATGATTCACACATGTCATAACTCTTAAAGTACGATTCTTGGTTTCCAACATCCTTTTTCACAAGTCAAGAGTCCCTACCCACTATTCATTACTCCTTACCTTATTACACATATACGTATCCATCGACACTCGTCAATATTTCGTCATTATAAATATGAAGCATAATCAAATAACTCATATAGTAGCCTCAGCCTATTAATCGTAAACATACCTCAGCAGCATAATACACATCGTCGTCGTAAAAATAACATCATAACACCTCAGTCAAATCTCAAAATCGTCGTAGCTTCCTCCAATAATTAAAAAAAATTCTCTGCTCATGTCAAAAGTGTCATCTGCCTCAAACGTACTTTAAAAATCATAATCCCTTTACCAAATACATCATTCAAAGCTCTCATAGTATCACAATGGTTCCGAAAAAATATGAGCATTTCACAAAGTACAGACAAAATACAGTTTCATAAGTGTGAAGTTATCCAGCTGTGTAATTACGTAAACATCTGTCACTGACGTAGTAAAAAAATGTTTATCTCTCAGTTAAATGATCAGATAGCTGTGTAATTTGTGTGTTAGAGAAATATGGTACCGATGTGTAAAGTTGTATAAGCAAATACCATATTAGCTAGGGTTCCTTGTGGTTGCCACACACATGGTACACAAAGTAAGTGTGTACCCCCCTGAGGATTTATGTAATTATACCCTCAGGTGTTACAGATTACAGCAATGAAATGAAATATATCACGGAAAACTTTCTTTGTAATTCAAAAATCTTTAAAAATAAATGTTTTAAGTATAAAATTGATCACTGAAATGCGTGTCCTGTAGCGCTAAATGTGCATCTTGTTGTAAGATAATCTCTGTGGAAGTGTCGTAGTTATTTTCCTCCGAAAGCTAAGTTCTGCAGAAGCCAATGTACTTACCTCATGATAAACAAAAGTGAAATGCTTTGCGTATAGATATCGTAGTTATTATGCTTATTGGCGTGATGAAGAAAGTACTGTACAGTAACGTATTGTTGTGCCACGAAAAAGCTGTCTCATTGTTGCTATACCATAAAAGTTACTACTAAAACATGTTTTACTTTCCAGAATAATACAGAAAAACTGTGCAGATATAAAACAGAAACACCGCAAAATCAACATTGTACATTGTCACTCATTAGTAGCGTCGTGATAAAAATCGTGTAGCTATCACATAAACTAACCACTGTGTCGTCTGGTATCTCACAGAAAGTACTTTAAACCCAGAATGTATTTTCAAGTAAACCAAAATGTTGCATTAAAATCTCATTAGCAGTACCAGTATATGTCCTAAGTATGTAACCCTGATAGTCGTTACGTAATCGTGCAACTAACAAGCAAGAATGTACAAATACAACACTGTGTCGTCTGTTCACTATAACAATGCATTCGTAATTTCTGTTTAAATAAGTTCTCTTGGTTCTTGACTGGGTATTTCACTTCAAACATTGTTACATGTTAACAGATTCTAAATCTGACAAAGCATACTAGAAATGTGAAGTGAAAAGTTTGATGGCAAAGACAAAGTTAAAAAGCAGATTATCTTTCAATAAACGGTTTTACATGTGAAATGTGGTGTAAACCTTTACTCTTCATAGTACTCAGAGTTTGAACTTGAATGCAATTGTCATGCGGTATACGTCGGTAAAGAATACTGGAATTTTTCTCAAGGTTAGCGTCTATGTTATTTTTCTCTGAGCCAGCCGGCGCACGCGGCTGCCTGCGGTGCGAGTCATTGTCTGTCTCTTTCTTGGCGCGCGTTGTTATTGGGATTAGGAGACCTAACTTCCACAAATTCGCCTTGCCGAGAGGGCCCAGCTCTGTTTAAAGCTCGCCAGTTCTGATGGAATTCAGGTCTGTCGTTATGTCGGTAGTTTACATAGTTTCTTGTTTGTCGGTCATGTGGTGGAGAATTTCTCCCTGAATCGTAACTCTGCGCCGAACTGTTGCGTCTGAAATTATTCTGCCTCCCTTGATAATAATTGTTTTGGTTACCATATTGTCTATTTCTATGGTTATCTCTGTCATATTCATTACTACGGAAATGCGATCTTTCTCTGTAACTATTACTCTGCCAATGGTTGTCATACGGGTGGTGTCTGTTTTGGTCACGATTTACGTTGTGAGAATAGCCTTGTCGCGTCCAGTTATCGTTTCTGTCGTCATGGAATTGTGACGGATGTGACCTGTAGTGATTGTTTTCCTGTTTTCGCATCCTGCGACGGTCTGTGTCAATTTCTAATTCTTGTAGGAGTCCCTGAAAAGTTTCAATGTCGTCTTTGCAACGTCCTGCCAAAATAATGTGTCGTAAATGTTCAGGCAATTTGATTAAGCAAATGCGGATAAGTTCTGAGGGGCTGTATGGGTTTGAAAGATACTGATTCTTATGCAACATGTCTTCAAAATATTTCATAAGACTGGAAAATTCAGATTGTTCGAAACGTTTCATCATTATTATGCTTTGTTTTACTCGGTCTTGTGTGGCCTGAGACCAATATGCTGAGAGGAAGGCATGGTAAAACTCTCCTTCACTGTGGCAATCGTGAATGACCGACCGCATTCTTACAGCTGGTTCATTCTCTAAGTAGCCACACATAAATTCTAATCTGTGCTCTAATGACCAGTTGGGAGGAAAACAATGAGAGAATTGATGGAGCCATGCTTGTGGATGAATGTCGTTGCCAGAATTTTTAAATGTTTTGAATTTACGTGTAGTAATGAACAGCTTATAGTCAAAATCGTCATGTCGGCGAGTCGCATATCGGTCGTTGTTAGGTCGTTTCGGCGGTTCCATCTCAAAATTCGGCGTACCTTGCCAACTTCTTTCACAATTTCCGAAGTGCCCTGTGTTGTTATTTTGTGTCTGTTCCGTATTTGTATGTCCCTCTTCCCGTATTGGGGCGCGAGTGTCCTCTGAAATACGTAATTCTTGTACTACTTGTGCCAACTGATCTTGCACTTCCCGGATTTCTCTTTTGTACTGTGTATTGATTTGATTTTGATTTTGTTTGAATTTTCTAATTTGTTCATACTCTTCTGTGTCAGTGAAGGCTACAGGTGTTGTGTCATTCAGATCATCATCTACCTTTGTAGATAAGTTAGTGAACTGATCTGAAAGTTCGGCTACTTTATCCGATAGTGAAATCATTTCCTCTTTATGTTTTTCTGAACCAAGTTTCAGAGTGTCCATTTGTGTTGCAATCGTGTCTACTGTGACCTTTAAGTTTTCCTGAGTTTTTGCAAGTTGCGTAACCGAATCGGTAGATGCAACTGAGTCAATTTTAGCTTGCAAGGTGTTGTGATTTTCATGAAAAATAGTTTGCAGTTCTTTTATGGCTGCTTCATGATTCTGTAATGCATTTTCATGCCGCGAAAAAATAGGTTGGAAATGCTCACAAATTTGTGATTTTACGTCATTACAGACTTTTTGACATTTCGATTCAATGTTATGTAACTCACTAGTTAAATCTTCACGTGTTTGTTCAAGTGTGGTGTCTAACTTTTGAAGATTTTGTTCCATTGTGTCTAACTTTTTGAGACAATCAATTCACATTTTAATTGCATTTAAGAAGCTGGGAACACAAAGCAAAAAAAACTTTCAGCATACAAATTTTACACAAACTACGTGAAGTACACAGAATGAACATTTTAGAGTAAATAGAAATTTACACTCACACAAAAAAATACGCAGAAGGCATTCTCAACAAACAAACAGATTTTAAACATAAGAAATACCTATAATATTTAATTAACTTTATAAAACAAACAGCGTAAATTATAGTGATAAGCACAAAACAATAGAAAGTTCGTCATTTACTTAAAACCACAAAAATACTACATCCGAGAAATTAAATGTAATAAAAATTACATTTGAACATATAGCATCCGTTTAGCCGAAGCTATCAAAACAGTCGTCAAAAGTAACTTTATAAGATCAGGCAAATAAAAACTAATCTTAGAAATAAGGTGGTCATATCATATCAAAGAGACAACCGACTTTTTCGCTCCAAGATGCCACATGGACCACTTCATACCAGCTAAGACGTAAGCAAAACTGCCATATGTAGACATAGACTAATATAGACGTAAGGAACAATATTGTATCTATTACATCATCCTCACAGCTATGCTTGATAATGGCAAAATAGCCTGTAACTTTTATCCCTAAGAGTATGTAAATAAATAGTGAAGTAACAAATGTACTTAAAACATGTCGTTTATAGTTAGTGTGCTGTGTCAATCTTACTGTACAACTGAGATTATCGGAAACAAATCCGAGGCAGAAAAGAATTACTGTTGTTAATAGCAAGTGCCATGACTGAAGGAAAGAAGTTTGTTTGCAAATAAGACACACGTCGCCCAGTTATTGTTTTTGCAATGTTGTGCAGATAGTTTCAGTGCAGTACAGATACAAACATAAGTGGAGGAAAGAAATCAAACGAAATGCAATTACTCTGTAAATGGCCACCAGAGACCGTATACCAAAGTAATCAAAAATTACCTGAACAGTCTCCGAAATTTTTTCGGTGGAGTAGAATAAGGCGAGATCTCATATAGCCTACCCTATACGAATTGAAGAGGAGTACAAAGTGTAAAACCTAATTAGATAAGAAAAACATTGAAGCAATCAACTTTTGATTTTTCTGAGTGATCGGTATGCTGACAGGTACGCCTTACTCCAAAGACCTAATCCGAGAATCTTCTTCTTCATCCCACATCCTCAGATAACTCCTTCGTCTGTGCAGTTTATCTTTCGTCAGTGGTATGAAATGGAATTTTACCTTGTTGCACATACTTATACTGACAATGGTACATCTACGTCTACATGACTACTCTGCAATTCGCAATTAAGTAGTTGGAAGAAAGTTCAGAGAACCTCTCACAGACTGTGTTTCTACTGTTCTGCTCTCGAATAGCACATGGAAAAAATGAATCTTTCACTGCCAACTCTGATTTCTCTCATTTTATTACGCTAATTATTTCTCCCTGTGCAGCTGAGCGTTAATAGAATATTTTCGGATTCGGAGGAGACAGTTGCTGACTGAAATTTCATGACAATACCTCGCCACAACTAAAAACGCCATTTTTTAAATAATTGACTCTCCCCTATCGCGTACTCTCTATCCCACTTATTTGGGTTCCCTATGGTTAACGTAAACCATTCCATCCCAACTCCAGGATTAAGTTGACAGGACGTGGTCACCATCTTGCCCTTTGATTGCCTTCTTGTGTGTGGTGCACTGATTAGGGCCCCCTTGAGACACCAGGTGGATGGCAGTTCAGTTCCCCATCGTATCAGTCATATCCAGGTTTGCTTTGTTTCACCTTTGTTAGAGCACTTGTGATGCACCTCGTGGATGGCGATTCAAATCCAATCCTACCACTCATACCTAGCTTTGCTTTCTTTTACTTTTGTTAGGGCACTGGTGCCACAAGATGGATGGCGGTTCAAGTTCTCATCCTACTATTCATATCTAGGTTTTTTTTTTTGTTTTACTTTTGTTAGGTGATGCACTGGGTGGATGGCAGTTCAAATCCCCATCCTACCACTCATATCTAGGTTTGCTTTGTTCTACCTTTGTTGAAGCAGTTGTAGTGCACCGAGTGGATAACGCTTCAGATACCAAACCTATCTTTTATATCTAGGTTTGCTTTCTTTTGCGCTTCTTACTGCACTGGCGAGGCACTGGTTGGATGGCAGTTCAAATTCCCATTCTACCATTCATATCTAGGTTTCCTTTGTTAGGGCATGGATGATGCACTGGTTGAATGGCAGTTCAGATCCCCAACCTACCATCGATATCTAGGTTTGCTTTGTTTTACCTTTTCTTAGGGCACTGTTGACGCTCTAGCTGGATGATGGTTCAAATACCCATCCTACCATTCAGATCTAAGTTAGGGTTGTTTTACTTATATCGCCTAAGTTTCTCACATAAACATAAGGCCAACATTCATCTACAGTCCTAATATGTGCTCCATCTCTAATGAACCCACTATCGACAGGACAGTGAATCCTATTCATACACTCCTGGAAATTGAAATAAGAACACCGTGAATTCATTGTCCCAGGAAGGGGAAACTTTATTGACACATTCCTGGGGTCAGATACATCACATGATCACACTGACAGAACCACAGGCACATAGACACAGGCAACAGAGCATGCACAATGTCGGCAATAGTACAGTGTATATCCACCTTTCGCAGCAATGCAGGCTGCTATTCTCCCATGGAGACGATCGTAGAGATGCTGGATGTAGTCCTGTGGAACGGCTTGCCATGCCATTTCCACCTGGCGCCTCAGTTGGACCAGCGTTCGTGCTGGACGTGCAGACCGCGTGGGACGACGCTTCATCCAGTCCCAAACATGCTCAATGGGGGACAGATCCGGAGATCTTGCTGGCCAGGGTAGTTGACTTACACCTTCTAGAGCACGTTGGGTGGCACGGGATACATGCGGACGTGCATTGTCCTGTTGGAACAGCAAGTTCCCTTGCCGGTCTAGGAATGGTAGAACGATGGGTTCGATGACGGTTTGGATGTACCGTGCACTATTCAGTGTCCCCTCGACGATCACCAGTGGTGTACGGCCAGTGTTGGAGATCGCTCCCCACACCATGATGCCGGGTGTTGGCCCTGTGTGCCTCGGTCGTATGCAGTCCTGATTGTGGCGCTCACCTGCACGGCGCCAAACACGCATGCGACCATCATTGGCACCAAGGCAGAAGCGACTCTCATCTCATCGCTGAAGACGACACGTCTCCATTCGTCCCTCCATTCACGCCTGTCGCGGCACCACTAGAGGCGGGCTGCACGATGTTGGGGCGTGAGCGGAAGACGGCCTAACGGTGTGCGTGACCGTAGCCCAGCTTCATGGAGACGGTTGCGAATGGTCCTCGCCGATACCCCAGGAGCAACAGTGTCCCTAATTTGCTGGGAAGTGGCGGTGCGGTCCCCTACGGCACTGCGTAGGATCCTACGGTCTTGGCGTGCATCCGTGCGTCGCTGCGGTCCGGTCCCAGGTCGACGGGCACGTGCACCTCCCGCCGACCACTGGCGACAACATCGATGTACTGTGGAGACCTCACGCCCCACGTGTTGAGCAATTCGGCGGTACGTCCACCCGGCCTCCCGCATGCCCATTATACGCCCTCGCTCAAAGTCCATCAACTGCACATACGGTTCACGTCCACGCTGTCGCGGCATGCTACCAGTGTTAGAGACTGCGATGGAGCTCCGTATGCCACGGCAAACTGGCTGACACTGACGGCGGCGGTGCACAAATGCTGCGCAGCTAGCGCCATTCGACGGCCAACACCGCGGTTCCTGGTGTGTCCGCTGTGCCGTGCGTGTGATCATTGCTTGTACAGCCTCTCGCAGTGTCCGGAGCAAGTATGGTGGGTGTGACACACCGGTGTCAATGTGTTCTTTTTTTCATTTCCAGGAGTGTACTTCCCTTTCTTGCCAGTTATTAAAGCACTCTTAAATGAATTATATTCAAATTTTTTCATCTCTAGTACTGCAACACTTGCCTAATTTTTCTCCATAAATTCTAGAAGTATAAAGAAACCAGCTAAACAATGCTCCTAACAAGGCACAAAAAATGCGAATATGTTCCTCTTATTTTAAAAGAATCTAACTGAAATGTGGGTTACTAGCTGCTTCATTCTACCTTCCTCAGCAGCTTTAAAATGTTTCCTACAAATTTTGCCATGCGACCATATTCGTGCTTTTTTAACATGCGACTCACCTCTCACTCCCAAAAGCTCCCGTATCTCTCTCGCACCCACAAGTCCATCGCTATAAGTCGCTCATAGTCATCCACTCCAATTTGCCTATACTCACTCACTCGTTCAGCCCAAAACATTGTCACTATCTCTTTGCGTTTCTCTCACTGTCACTGTCTCCTGTTTCACAGCCACAGTCTGCTTCATTCTGCCCTACGACTACTGTCTCGTCTCACTGTCACTGTTTTCATCTTGCTCTCTCTTACTGTTACTATCTCATTCGCTCCTTCTCACTGCTGCTGTCTCCTTCATCACTCTCTCTCTCTCTTCCTCGTTGTCGTTGTCACAAACTATGTCTCTCATTATCACTGCCTCTCAACCACTTCCACTTTCTTCTTCTCTTTATCTTTCCCCCTCCCCCTGGCACTGCCTCATTCACTCTTTTCCTGGAACTGCTCTTTCACTGTCAACTAAATTCTACTGCCACTGTTTCTCTCTTTCTCTCCACTGCAGTTCTCTTCTACGCTCTTTCTACACGACAACCACTGTTACTATCTTCCAGTATTTCTTACCTTTCCCTCTCTTTCTTACTGCCACTGTCTCCTTGTCTCTCAGTATGAAAAGTGCGAATGTACTAGCATGCCAAAATTTTTGTGAACATTTTTAAAGGCACTGAATGAGGTAGAGTGAGGCAGCTGGTGTCCCACTTTTCAGTCAGTCTTTTGAAACACGAGGATATTAGCCTTTTTTTCTGCTCGGATAGGAGCATTTATCTGCTGTTTCCCTCCTTTCCCCTGCAGCAGCAGAACATAGAAAAAAATGTGTTGGCACGTAAAATGTAGATTGATTACTTATGTGAAACTGAAATAGCTGGTACCTAATTTTACACATCAGACCGGATTTTGCGTGCAAAAATTTTTTACATGAGCTGCAGTATTACAATTTGAGGTTCCCACATGGTAATGGAAACACTGTACAGCATATTCCTTCCTGCTGCGTCATTCTGTAAACAGTGTCTTCGCCGCACGCCAGATTTCACGTGCGTATTTTAAGTGTACAAGTAGGGTAATTTTGAACATCTGAAAATCGGGAACGGATTAAGATATGATGAATATGTTCAAGGCTGTTCGAGATCAGCATCTTAAGAACACATCGTAGAAATTACAGCCATTTGCTGTGCACAGTCATCTAGGAATCCACGGTTGGGTTTTGATCGGCTGGTGACGCCCAAAATATAGCAAAGAAACCCCTTTTTGTGGGGTTTCCCGACGAATCACCCATGAACTAATGGTGTCTCCATTATTTTTCCTGTCTCTGTCTTCCTCTACAGTTTTTGCCCCCTACAGCTCTCTCTACTACCATGGAAATCATTCAGGGATGTCTTAACAGATATCCTATCTTCCAGTCCCGTCTCCTTGCCAATATTTTCCACATATTCCTTTCCTTTCCGATTCTGCTCAAAATCTTCTCATTCCTTACCTTATCAGTCAACTTGATTTTCAACATTCGTCTGTAGCACCACATCTCAAATGCTTCGATTCTCTTCTGTTCCGGTTTTCCCACAGTCCATACAACGCTGTGTTCCAGACACACATTCTCAGAAATTTATTCCTCATATTAAGGCCTATATCAGATACTAGTAGACTTTTCTTGTCCAGAAACGCTCTTTTTGCCAGTGCTAATCTGCTTTTGATGTCCTTCTTGCTCTACCCGTCATTGGTTACTTTGCTGCCCAAGTAGTAGAATTCCCTAACTTCATCGCTTGCGTGACCATTAATCCTGATGTAAAGTTTCTCGCTGTTGTCATTTTTGCCACTTCTCATTACTTTCGCCTTTCTTCGAATTACTCCCAATCCATGTTCTGTGCTCATTAGACTGTTCATTCCGTTCAGCAAATCATGTAATTCTTCTTCACTTTCACTCAGGATAGGAATGTCATCAGCGAATCGTATCATTGATATCCTTTCACCCTGCATTCTAATTCCGCTCCTGAACCTTTCTTTTATTTCCATCATTGCTTCCTCTATCTACAGACTGAACAGTAGAGGTGAAAGACTACATCCCTCCCTTCCACCCTTTTTAATCCGAGCGCTTTGTTCTTGGTCGTTCACTCTTATTATCCCCTCTTGGCTCTTGTACATACTATATGTTACGCGTCTCTCCCTATAGCTTACCCCCATTTTTCTCAGGATTTCGAACATCTTGCACAATTTTACATTGTCGAACGGTTTTTCTAGGTCCACAAATCCTATGAACATACGTGCCACGAGTGTCTGGACTCTAGTGATCAAGGAGAACATCCTCTTGGTTTTTTTCCGTGGTGTAATGGTTAAGGAATGGCGAAGTGAACTTAAAATGCATAGCTTTCTTATTGTTTCACCATATGATTTCACTGCAAAGAAAAGACGACGCCGACCGGAGTGGCCGTGCGGTTCTAGGCGCTACAGTCTGGAGCCGAGCGATCGTTACGGTCGCAGGTTCGAATCCTGCCTCGGGCATGGATGTGTGTGATGTCCTTAGGTTAGTTAGGTTTAATTAGTTCTAAGTTCTAGGCGACTGATGACCTCAGCAGTTAAGTCGCATAGTGCTCAGAGCCATTTGAACCATTTTTTTTTGAAAAGACGACGAAATTTAGGAGATTGTTTACCTCGCCTATGAATCGGTTGTGAGAGTCGCAAGGTGTGCGTCTCAATGCATATCGCTACACTGTAATCCAAATATTTTTCTTCTTCAGAATGTAGCGAAAGATATAGCGTCTTATTTCAAAAAAATGTGTCAAACAAGTAAAGGGAATTTCCGGAGGGTGGGAGCATTATGCTTTAAAGAGAGAACCAAACTTTAACTTTTTATCACCCTCCCCCCCCCCTCCCAAATTCTCTCTCCCTCTCTCTCTCTCTTACACTTACCACTCCCTCACCTTATAATGCCATCCTCCAAAACATTGTAAAATATCAAACGACTGTCGTTTAAATTATACTTTTTACTTCAGTTTTTCTCTCTCTCTTCCACTCGTCTTTTGTATTCCTCATCTATAATTCCTCCAAGACCTGAGAGTTCAGTCTTAAATCTCTACATTTTTCATTTTCAAAACATCTTGTTTTCTATCCTTTTTTGTCTCTTCTCTAGCAGAAATTGAACTATCACATGCATAGCTTTCAGTTTTACTTTTCTTATTTTGCAATCTTGCATTTTGCATCTACGCCCTCGGTCATGTATCATGTTCTGCCACAGTTCATCCGTCCAATCCTTCTCTCTCTCTCTCTCTCTCTTCGTGTGGCTCTTTCTTCTTTCTCTGTCTGTCATATGTAAGCAGAGACGAACACACGTCCATATTCACTTATTATTTCTTACACAAAGATGCGCGCGCGCGCGCGCGCACACACACACACACACACACACACACGCACACACACACACACACACACACACACACACACACACACACACGCACACACACAGGATTCGAGGATGTAATTGAGGTCATAGCATTTAGAACACAAATATTTATTTCGTAGCACATCGGTTTCTTAAGAGAGGCTTTCGTGATCCAAGGGGATTGGACAAAATACTTTTGCGGTATGGTCAGACTGCTGGATTTTATGTTATGTTCCTGTGGCTAGGTACTGAGGTTCGTCAGCTGTTTACGACTTTTGCAGGCTTGCGTTGTTATTTCGTGCAGAGGTGCGAGACTTCGTGGCAGCAGCTTCCTGTGGCGATGGCTGACCGTAAGTTTTGTGTAGTTCAAAGTAGAGAGTGGTTGGACATAGAAGAAACTACTGATGAACAACTATCATCGGAGGATTCTTAAAAGAAAAAGGGACTATATTTTTTCTGTGAAAACTGATGTGTTTGATTTTCCGTGGCTGTTGGCTCTTTCGAGTTGTGGACATTGGACCTGAGAACTTTTCTTTGTTTAGTTTTTGATGTTATTGTAGTCTTGTGGTTTGGAGCTGAGTGGAGAATGGTAGAGATGTATGTTTCCAGTTCATTGGTAGCAGTTTGAAATAGAACGCATTTTAATTAGTTTCTTGTTTACGTATTTTTAAAAGACAGAACCATAATTAACAAAACTATTTAATGTGAATATCATGAATCCTCAGACTGTAAAAAAACGACTTTAAGAATTTCCCTAAAATTTAGTAAAGGAAAATAAAAATACACTTACTCTTACTCCAAGTTAAGAAAGAGAGGAAAATAGAAATTTAGTTTCAAGGAAAACTATAGCTTTTAGCAAAAAAACTGCAAATTAACGAAGTTGTTGAATAACAACAGTGCCGGAGACCAGAGTACATGCTAAAGTGTGCAGCACCTACCATAGCAAGGTGAGTCATAAGCGACGCAGCAGTGTGTTTATGCATGTTACACGGCGTAGTATTCGCCGACCACCAACCCCACGGCCTGCCAACGTGATAAACACATCCAGTTACGCGGAAAGATGACGAACACCAGGCATTGGCACACCTTCGGAGAACATCATAATAGTAAAGAGACCGTTAAGGGAAAATTCATTCTGTTCTTTAAGTGCTGTCGGGCTCTTTTCTTTGGCAGTATAAATTTCTAGTTTTTCAAGCACGCCGGATTACCGTCCCTTGTTTATTGTCAGTACTAGTGACCTTGCGGTTGTGTGTTGGTAAACGTGTACCAAGCGCATTTTACTTTTTGTGAGTACATGTTCATTCAACTAAGTTTTAAACATTCGACGCGTATCTGAAATATAGTTCTCTTGACAGCGATTGCATGTTATCTTTTTCGTCTTTCAGTTCAGACCTGAAGATGATCTGCGGTACAGACACCGGCCTGGGCGGCAAAGCGGTGCTAGGCGCTATAGTCTGGAACCACGCGACCGCTACGGTCGCTGGTTCGAATCCTGCCTCGGGCATGGATGTGTGTGATGTCCTTAGGTTAGTTAGGTTTAAGTAGTTCTAAGTTCCAGGGGACTGATGACCTCAGATGTTAAGTCCCAGCCGGCCGGTGTGCCCGTGCGGTTCTAGGCACTTCAGTCTGGAACCGCGTGACCGCTACGGTCGCAGGTTCTAATCCTGCCTCGGGCATGGATGTGTGTGATGTCCTTAGGTTACTTAGGCTCAAATGGCTCTGAGCACTATGCGACTCAACTGGTGAGGTCATCAGTCGCCTAGAACTTAGAACTAATTAAACCTAACTAACCTAAGGACAGCACACAACACCCAGCCATCACGAGGCAGAGAAAATCCCTGACTCCGCCGGGAATCGAACCCGGGAACCCGGGCGTGGGAAGCGAGAACGCTACCGCACGACCACGGGATGCGGGCTAGGTTACTTAGGTTTAAGTAGTCCTAAGTTCTAGGGGACTGATGACCTCAGATGTTAAGTCCCAGCCGGCCGGTGTGGCCGTGCGGTTCTAGGCACTTCAGTCTGGAACCGCGTGACCGCTACGGTCGCAGGATCTAATCCTGCCTCGGGCATGGATGTGTGTGATGTCCTTAGGTTAGTTAGGTTTGAGAAGGTCTAAGTTCTAGGGGACTGATGATCACAGATGTTAGCTCCCATAGTGCTTAGAGCCATTTGAACCATTTTTTTTTTTTGTTAAGTCCCATAGTGCTCAGAGCCATTTTTTTGCAGTACAGACTGAAGCCGGTGGTCAGAAATATACGATCATTTAAGATGCGTGACACAGTGCTGTTTCTTAATTTCGTATTCATTGTGATGACTGTCGCCTAAAAAAATTATTGGTAATAAAAGAAGCTGTGATCCAGACGGCGTTTATTTATTGACACCAAAGATAACATTGTGAGAGATGCCATCTCTTGACTGGCTCAAAAAAACTTTCGTTGTGTTAGTTGATGAGGGGACAAGAGTGCCCACACAAGACATATCTTGTCAAACACGTGCAGCTGGTAGACTGAGGACACTAGCTTGCAAGCTCGCGTGGCCAGTGCACTCGGGATACGTTTGAATCTCATATATCACATCACTGGGGGGGGGGGGGGGGGGAGGGAGGGGGGGGTATTGTGTGCACCGTACCGATTACGTTGCTCCATTGGCATTGGTTTTCCCCATTAAGGAACAGTTTGTGGCCTAGGTACTTCAGGGTAATTGGAAATTTGAGGTAAGGTTCAAATGGCTGTTAGCACTATGGGACTTAACATCTGAGGTCATCAGTTCCCTAGAACTTTTTTTTTTTTTTGGTCATCAGTCTACTGACTGGTTTGATGCGGCCCGCCACGAATTCCTTTCCTGTGCTAACCTCTTCATCTCAGAGTAGCACTTGCAACCTACGTCCTCAATTATTTGCTTGACGTATTCCAATCTCTGTCTTCCTCTACAGTTTTTGCCCTCTACAGCTCCCTCTAGTACCATGGAAGTCATTCCCTTATGTTTTAGCAGATGTCCTATCATCCTGTCCCTTCTCCTTATCAGTGTTTTACACATATTCCTTTCGTCTCCGATTCTGCGTAGAACCTCCTCATTCCTTACCTTATCAGTCCACCTAATTTACAATATTCGTCTATAGCACCACATCTCAAATGCTTCGATTCTCTTCTGTTCCGGTTTTCCCACAGTCCATGTTTCACTACCACACAATGCTGTACTCCAGACGCAAATCCTCAGAAATTTCTTCCTCAAATTAAGGCCGGTATTTGATATTAGTAGACTTCTCTTGGCCAGAAATGCCCTTTTTGCCATAGCGAGTCTGCTTTTGATGTCCTCCTTGCTCCGTCCGTCATTGGTTATTTTACTGCCTAGGTAGCAGAATTCCTTAACTTCATTGACTTCGTGACCATCAATTCTGATGTTAAGTTTCTCGCTGTTCTCATTTCTACTACTTCTCATTACCTTCGTCTTTCTCCGATTTACTCACAAACCATACTGTGTACTCATTAGACTGTTCATTCCGTTCAGCAGATCATTTAATTCTTCTTCACTTTCACTCAGGATAGCAATGTCATCAGCGAATCGTATCATTTATAACCTTTCACATTGTATTTTAATTCCACTCCTGAAACTTTCTTTTATTTCCATCATTGCTTCCTCGATGTACAGATTGAAGAGTAGGGGCGAAAGGCTACAGCCTTGTCTTACACCCTTCTTAATACGAGCACTACGTTCTTGATCATCCACTCTTATTATTCCCTCTTGGTTGTTGTACATATTGTATATGACCCGTCTCTCCCTATAGCTTACCCCTACTTTTTTCAGAATCTCGAACAGCTTGCACCATTTTATATTGTCGAACGCTTTTTCCAGGTCGACAAATCCTATTAAAGTGTCCTGATTTTTCTTTAGCCTTGCTTCCATTATTAGCCGTAACGTCAGAATTGCCTCTCTCGTCCATTTACTTTTCCTAAAGCCAAACTGATCGTCACCTAGCGCATTCTCAATTTTCTTTTTCATTCTTCTGTATATTATTCTTGTAAGCAGCTTCGATGCATGAGCTGTTAAGCTGATTGTGCGATAATTCTCGCACTTGTCAGCTCTTGCCGTCTTCGGAATTGTGTGGATGATGCTTTTCCGAAAGTCAGATGGTATGTCTCCAGACTCATATATTCTACACACCAACGTGAATAGTCGTTTTGTTGCCACTTCCCCCAATGATTTTAGAAATTCTGGTGGAATGTTATCTGTCCCTTCTGCCTTATTTGACCGTAAGTCCTCCAAAGCTCTTTTAAATTCCGATTCTAATACTGGATCCCCTATCTCTTCTAAATCGACTCCTGTTTCTTCTTCTATCACATCAGACGAATCTTCACCCTCATAGAGGCTTTCAATGTATTCTTTCCATCTATCTGCTCTCTCCTCTGCATTTAACAGTGGAATTCCCGTTGCACTCTTCATGTTACCACCGTTGCTTTTAATGTCACCAAAGATTGTTTTGACTTTCCTGTATGCTGAGTCCGTCCTTCCGACAATCATATCTTTTTCGATGTCTTCACATTTTTCCTCCAGCCATTTCGTCTTAGCTTCCCTGCACTTCCTATTTATTTCATTCCTCAGCGACTTCTATTTTTGTATTCCTGAATTTCCCGGAACATGTTTGTACTTCCTCCTTTCATCAATCAACTGAAGTATTTCTTCTGTTACCCATGGTTTCTTCGCAGCTACCTTCTTTGTACCTATGTTTTCCTTCCCAACTTCTGTGATGGCCCTTTTTAGAACTTACAACTACTTAAACTTAACTAACCTAAGGACATCACACACATCCATGCCCGAGGCAGGATTCGAACCTGCGACCGTAGCGGTAGCGCGGTTCCAGGCTTAAGCGCCTAGAACCGATCAGGCACTTCGGCCGGCTTTGAGGTAAGGTCTTTTGGGACCAAACTGCTGAGGTCATCGATCCCTAAGCTTACACACTATTTAATCTTACTTAAACTAACTTACGCTAAGGAGAACACACATACACCCATTCCCGAGGGAGGACTCAAACCTCCGATAGGGGCCTGAGATCACGCTGCTACCCCGCGCGGCCTTTATGGTAAATAACGGTAGATTAAGGTAGATAATGCTCCAGCACAGTTCAACAACGACACCATCCGAACAGACCTTGAAGTTCAACAGTACCGACGGGCCGCCGTGTCATCCTCGGCCTTGCGGCACCACCGAATGCAGATACTGAGGGTCATGTGGTCAGCACAATGCTCTCCCGCCAGTTGTCAGTTTTGGTGACCGCTGCCACTGCTTTTCAATCAAGTAGCTCCTCCATTGATCTCACAAGAGCTGGGTGGACCCTGCTTGCCAACAGCACTCGGCAGACCTGGACGGTGACCCATAAAAGTGCTAGCCAAGCCTGACAGCGCTGAAATTCGGTGATCTGACAGGAACTGGTGTTGAGTGTGACAGTGAAGTCCTCAGTCCTTAATTGCTGAATGTTTTTACTGGCCATCCGATTCCGCTGTACCAATTCTAGAGTCATTCACAGAAAGTAAACATTCAGAGCAATACACTGCTAGTTGGAGGCGATTTTAACCTCCCTAGTAGACTGGGATGTCTATGGATTCATTGGGGGGGGGGGGGGGGGGGTACAGACAGACAGTCATGGGAAATACTTTTGAACACTATAGCACTATAGCAACCATGATTACGAAAGTTAATACATCAGTCAGGAAGGCTAGGAGAGTGTTTCTGATAGATATGAGCAGATAAGCAGTTATTAATATGTTACTTAGTGAACTGGCATCACTTAGTACTAGTAAGATGGGAGTAGAGGAATTATGGGCAAAGTTTAAGCAGATTGTAAATCGTCGCCTGGACAGTTACGTGTCTAGTAAGTGGATAGAGGATGGAAAAGACTCACCATGGTTTAATAACGAAATTCGTAAGGTGCTGAGGAAGCAGAGCCTGTTGCACTCAAGGTTCAAAAGGGGACGCACAAACGACGACAAGCGAAGGTTAGTAGAGACTTGTGCGTCTGTGAAAAGATATATGCACGAATCACACAATGACTACCTCCGTCACACCTTAGCAAAAGATTTGGTAGAGAACCCTAGAAAATTCTGGTACTACGTAAAATCACTAAGTGGGTTTAAGACTTCCATTCAGTCCACTGTTGACCAGTCTGGTGTGGCAGTTGAAGATAGCAAAACAAAAGCCGAAGTTATAAATTTCACGTTCGAGAAATCGTTCACGCTGGATACTACAAATATAACGTCATTTGACCTTCGGTCAGACTCTCGTATGGACGACATAGAAATAGGCATACCTGGCGTAGAGAAGCAACTTAATGACATGAAAAAAAAACAAATCATGTGGTACTGATGGAAACCCAGTTCGATTTTACAAGGAGTACTCTACGACATTGGCCCCCTAACCGAGCTTACATTTATCGTGAATCTCTCGCCCAGCACAAAGTCCCAAGCGACTGGGAGAAAGCGCAGGTGACTCTAGCATATAACAAAGGTAACAGAACGGACCCGTAAAATTACATATCAATATCCCTACATTCTGTCTGTTGCAGAGTCCTTGAACACATTCTCAGTCCGAATACAATAAACTTTCTTGAGGCTAAGCAGCTTATGTCCACGAATCAGCATGGTTTTAAGTAAGGCTCGCTATTGAGAAACTCAGCTTCCCGTTTCTCACATGATATACTGCGAACTGTGGATGAAGGGCAACAAGCAGAGACCATTTTTTAAGATTTCCGGAAAGCATTTGACACTGTGCCTCGTTGCAGGCTGTTAACGAAAGTACGAGCTTATGGACTAAGTTCACGGATATGAGAGCGGCTCGAAGACTTCTTAAATAATAGAACCCGGTACGTTGTCCTCGACGGTGAGTGTTCGTCAGAGACAAGGGTATCGTCAGAAATGCCCTAGGGAAGTGTGATAGGACCACAACTTAAACAAAATTTCCAGTTGGTGTGATGATAAATATGAAAAAATGTAAGGAAATGAGTAGGAAGAACAAACATGTAATGTTCGGATACAGTATTACTAATGTCCAGCTTGACACAGTCAAGTCGTTTAGTTGTCTGCGCAAAGTGATATGAGATGGAACGAGCATGTGAAAACCGGGGTAGGGAAGGCAAGTGGTCGACTTCGGTACACTGGAAAAATTTTAGGAAAGAGTTGTTCACCTGTAAAGCAGACCGAATATAGGATACTTGTGCGACCTATTCTTGATTACTCCTTGAGTGTTTGGGATCCGTACCAGGTCGGATTGTAGAAAGACTTCGAAGCAATTCAGAGGAGTGCTGCTAGATTTGTTCAAAAATGTTCAAATGTGTGTGAAATCTTATGGGACTTAACCGCTAAGGTCATCAGTTCCTATGCTTACACACTACTTAACCTAAATTATCCTAAGGACAAACACACACACCCATGCCCGAGGGAGGAGTCGAATCTCCGCCGGGACCAGCCGCACAGTCCCTGACTGCAGCGCCTGAGACCGCTCGGCTAATCACGCGCGGCTGCTAGATTTTTTACGGTCAGGTTCAAACAAAACATGTTACAGAGATGCTTCTGAAACTCAAATGGGAATCCATGGAGGGAAAGCGGCGGTCTTTTTGGGAAACACTATTAAGCAAATTGAGAGAACTAGCATTTGAAGGTGACTGCCGAACCATTCTACTGCCGCCAACATACATCGCGCGTAAGGACCAGGAAGATAAGATACATGAAATTAAGCTCATACGAAGGCGTAGAGAGAGTCGTTTTCCCCTAGCTCTATTTGCGAGTGGGACAGGAGACGAAATGACAGGTAGTGGTATAGGGTATCCTCCGCCACGCACCTTAGGTTGGTTAGGGAGTATCTATGTAGATTTTGATTACCACTGCGGGAAGGCAGTTGGCTCAGGATAACTGAGGAAATTTATTATACGTCGTTCGCGACAGCATTATTTAACAAAAACGGACAACTGTTAGGACTCGAGCTCTGAGGGGCCCGTGCAAACTTACTTATGAATATAAGTTCACAGGACAAAAAATTAGTAACTTCAAGAGAAATCATTACAAGTATCATTTAGTACTGTGTAATTCCCAACCTCGTCTTGATAACAGTCTGGATTCGGTTAGGAAATGAGTCCACAAAGTTGTGTGGGTACGTCACGTCCAGGTTAAGCCATCCAGAAGATTTGATCGCGTAATTCCACCAAAATGCGGGGATGCTGTTTCAAGGTGTCCCATAGAATTTCTACGTGGGTTCAGTCACGTGATTTTGCAGGCCAATCGAGAAGTAGTTACGTGGGGAAGTGTTCACAAAACGTCACATATTCTTCCAGCCAAGCTTCGCCGTTGTCGTCTTTATGGACCCGTCTGAGCATGGTCTATTGCGAGGTGACGGATTCCAAATGTTCATTGCATATAGTTACTGTCGAATTGTTGACTCACGACAACTTTGGAATGGACCTTCATTTAGTGCCTGCAGCAGTGGGCTATTTTCCTATGTCAAAAATATGCTTCGGGATGCTGTCATTCTGATTGATCATAATATTTAAGTAGCATTTGCGGCCAATGTCTTCATAAAACATCGTTATTTTTATGTAATGAAAGGCTGAAAATCATTAAATATGAAGATCTGGTCAAGTGAACGAAAGCGCTCTGTTACCTGTTGATTCTCTCGTGACGTCACAGACTAAGAGTAAGACGAAGCTATACTCGTGGTATAGAAACGTTAGCCGAAGTTACTAGGTTTTTACGTAACAGTTTAGCTATTTAGTCATGGGAAACACAATTACAGCTTTTAAGTAACAATAGAAAGGAATTTTGTGAACAAAATGATAGTGGAAGCATTGAGAAAGTTGATGCGTTTATGCCCCACCCATTTAGAGCGGCGATATGGAGGTATGTGGAACGACGGACATACTTTTCCCTGCACACTGCAACATCATTTAACTCTTTCAAACCCAAGGAAATGCAGAACTTTTGCAAATGGGTCCGTATAGTATCACTAAATTATCGACTGTCAGTCGTGAGCTCTAACTCAAAACACAATAAAGTTATTCTTGGCAAAACTCAGTACTGATTTCCTTCTAGAGGACGCTTAACAGACATTCTATAGCCTGAAAGCATTCGATGGCGTAATGGATAGCGCATCCGACTGCAGATAAGGTGGTTACATGTTCGAAATGCGGAAGGGTTATATACTTTTAAACGTTTTAGACGAAGTACGAAAATAATATTAGCAAGAACTGATTGTAGCAGTTGTTTTACTTGCGGGATGTGTTATATATAGCTTCACATTATTCTTAATCTGAGAGACGGACAACAGAGAATAAACGCATTTACTTTGTGAACAAACAATTCACTTTGTTGGAAAGCATTGCTAACCACACGCCCACAGAAAACGAGGTGTAGAACGATGAGGTTATACAGACAGACATAAAGCCTGTACAACATGCAGGTGACACAAACGTAAGGGCTGTCATGTTTGTGAGCGTACGAGTAAACTAACGTTAGCGTGTGAAGCAGACTTACTTCATCTTTATGTAACATGATGAAACTGCCAAAGTTTTAACGAAAAGGATCCTAGCTGGAGAGTACGGAGATATAAACATTATTTCTAATAAAGTAAAAAGTGTGTGGTCACATTAACTAGAAAATATCTTTTTGAACTTGACGTGTGTGAACAGCAATTGCAAATGTAAGCGCATGTAAACAGCAAGGAAAACACAATAATATTCTGTTTCTGATCGGTGTGGTGAGGTTTTACAATTGTGATTCGTTTTCATATGTGAGTACTGTCGAGTCATTTTACAAGTAAGTTAAAATGTTCTATCGGGTCAGATTCGAACCAGCGATGTACGGAAATCATTTTATAAAACTCGATGGCCTACCGCTCTAAGAACTGATGTCTCGAATAATTTAGGCTTAGTCGGATGAAACGACAATTTTCACTAGCAGTTTAATGTCGTTGAATGACGCTATCCACCGATGTAACATTGGGAGAGCGTATCTCGGAGGTAAGTTAATATTAACTTCAAAGTGTAACCTATTTTCAAGTAAGTTAGTGAACTTGTGCGTCGACGTGGTGGTAGTTTGTAGGTACAGTGCAACCACATTTTACACATCTTCTCATTCTCTGGAAGACTTAAACAGAACTTTTCAGGAGCTTTTGCAGATGTATTTGTATGGTATGGTATTACAATTTTCACGTGACCGTGAATTGGCATTATGACAGTAGGAGCAGCGAGTTAGCCAGTGACGTCACAGGCATCAAATGACTCGAATCGAGAGTTTTAGCTGGCTTCCAAATTATTTGAATTTCATTTCCGTTTTTGGAAAATAATACTGAAATTCAAAGCATGTTTGTTGTTGTTGTTGTAGTCTTCAGTCCAGAGACTGGTTTGATGCAGCTCTCCATGTTACTCTATCCTGTGCAAGGTCCTTCATCTCCCAGTACCTACTGCAACCTACATCCTTCTGAATCTGTTTAGTTTATTCCTCTCTTGGTCTCCCTCTACGATTTTTACCCTCCTAGCTGCCCTCCAGTACTAAATTGGTCATTCCTTGATGCCTCAGAATATGTCCTACCAACTGATCCCTTCTTGTAGTCAAGTTGTGCAACAAACTACTCTTCTCCCCAATTCTATTCAGTACCTCCTCATTAGTTATGTGATCTACCCATCTAATCTTCAGCATTATTCTGTAACACCACATTGCGAAAGGATCTATTCTCTTCTTGTCCAAACTATTTATCGTCCACGTTTTACTTCCATCATGGCTACAGTCCATACAAATACTTTCAGAAAAGACTTCCTGACACTTAAATCTATACTCGATGTTAACAAATTTCTCTTCTTCAGAAACGCTTTCCTTGCCATTCCCAGCCTACATTTTATATCCTCTCTACGTCGACCATCGTGAGTTATTTTGCTCCCCAAACAGCAAAACTCATTTACTACTTGAAGCGTCTCATTTCCTAATCTAATTCCCGCAGCATCACCCGGTTTAATTCCACTACATTCCATTATTCTCATTTTGCTTTTATTGATGTTCCTCTTATATACTCCTTTCAAGATACGGTCCATTCCGTTCAGCTTCTCTTCCAGGACCTTTGCTGTATCTGACAGAATTACAATGTCATCGGCGAACCTCATATACAGATTAATAAAATCGGGGATAGGTTACAACCCTATCTCACCCCTTTCCCAACCACTGCTTCCCTTTCGTGCCCCTCGACTCTTATAACTGCCATCTGGTTTCTGTACAAATTGTAATTAGCCTTTAGTTCCCCGTATTTTACCCCTGCCACCTTCAGAATTTGAAAGAGAGTATTCCAGCCAACATTGTCAAAAGCTTTCTCTAAGTCTACAAATGCTAGAAACGTAGGTTTGTCTTTCTTTAATCTATTGTTAGGAGCATAAATCATGTTAGGAGCATAAAATCACATAATTAGTCATTTAAGACAATTTCCAGGAAACAGTCAAATACCCTATTCCTGTCGGATTTGGAAACAATTTTGAGATGAAAAGTGTCTCCAGTCCCTCACAGTCCACTGTGAAACACCAACTTCAGATACCGTATATCCGCGGGCACGGCCAAATACAATTGCCTTTTTTAGCCCCTCTTTCGCGCCTTTACATTTTCACATGTTTACGAAGAAATCAGCTTCAAACATAAATATCTCACTTATCGCTGCTGCTTTTTGCCCACGCAATGGCTGTGTGCGTGCGGCGTAGCACACGACTCGATCGCTGCGGCATCTGTAAAGGCTTAACAGTTTACCTACGGGTGCGGACGATGATGAGTAAATGAGTCTCAAAACGTGTAGCAAAAATGGCCGTATTTTTTCACTGCGTTAACTTCCAAGCATAATTTTTTTACAGCGCCAGAGGGCTGTATAATTTAATATTTGACATAAATGTCAACTTTATTGCCGGCCGCTGTGGCCGAGTGGTTCTAGGCGCTTCAGTTCGGCAGCACGCGACTGCTACGGTCGCAGGTTCGAATTATGCCTCGAGCATGGAAGTGTGTGATGTTCTTAGTTTAGTTAGGTATACGTAGTTCTAAGTCTAGGGGACTGACGACCTCAGATGTTAAGTCCCATAGTGCTCAGAGCCATCAACTTTACATCTCTACCCCTTCCTGAGAAAAAAGGGCTCTTAACAGACAGACGGACCGATAACAGAGAGACCCTGTAAGGGTTCTGTTTTTACCGGTGGAGGTACGGAATTCTAAAAACAGTATCATTTCGATCTTACTCTGATTAACCGTTATGTTCCTGTTGTTGAATCAGACGCTGTATGCAGTGCGGTGTACGATAGTGCTCAGAGGTGAAGGTATCAGTGTCGGTCAATTGTGTCTTAGCAGTGCAAAATTGATCACCATCATCCGGTTTGCGCAGGTCGCGGAATCCACCCGCGCAACGACCGGCAATACTTGAAAAGGTCTGTACTGTCGCAAGATCCATCCCTGTTCTACGAGCGTTTATTTGCGTCGAGTGAGGAAAGGACAGAAGTGAATCGGACAGTTTTACGTCGCCGGCACCGTCATCGTCACCACGTCACATATCCCGAGTGGCAGAAACGTCTCAACCCATCAAAGAGCAGGACGCAGAGAGTGATGCTTTACGGCTGCTCATTTCGAGTGCGCGCAAATCTCTCTGCTCGTCTCTCTCGCCGTGCCACGGGAAACGCGATCGCCGTGTGTCATATGAAAGCAATCTCAGTTCCCGAGGACAGCCGGCGTGAAACAAAGCACAGTCGGAGTGCGGTTTACACCGTTGCTAGCAGAACGACGCCGCACTGGCTGCGCTAAGTCTGCGCCTTTTTACGGCCTCCGCTTCCGGCGCTCACTGAGCCCATTTATTAGCTGCGTCGATTTATAACGGCGGGGAGTGAGTTACGGCCCGCGATATGAGAGCGATACACATGCATATCGGCGCGGAAACGAACCGGTGGCGGCGCGTGCGTAAGCACACGCATGTACGCACTAACACGCACGCACAACCACCTAAGCCCTCTCCTCCCACGAGTTTTGATGCTGATACGCATCTGCGTTTCGCGAGGCAGCGCACATCGGTGTCAGCCAATCTTCTCACAGCGTGTCGAAGAACGCTGCCCAGTCATATTATGACATCCGCCTGCTAGGTGTCACTTTTGCGCGAACGTCGCGGAATGTTGAAGTGTGGCACCCGAAGTACTGTAGATTTTAGTGTAGTTGTACCAGCAACTATCAAATATACTCAATTAAATTCATAAGGCTCCTGAAATATTGTTTACAGAATAAATCATTGGTTCATAAATGTAAGACATCTGAATAATTTTCTATGTCGATCACAGACGAGAGAGAGAGACAGAAATCTACAGTAGTCGGTTACGTTTCGTGCACTCTCTGACTCTGGAAGCAGATCTACCTATTTGCTCCACAAAGAAACATACACCACATTTCATTCTAAAGATTCCTCCCTTGTAAATAGTTTTGATTTGTGGTTTGTGTGCCTGATTATTTTTCCCTTTATCTTGTCCTACAAATTTGCAGAACAAAAATCACAAAAAAGATAAAGAAGTAACAATTCCGGAACAAAAACTACAACCTAGGTAAAGAAATCAAGTTGACAAACCAAGCAGTTCCAGAAAACAGCAAGTACATTGCTTTGTCCAACTATGATCCTCCGTCACACGGAACAGGCCGTAATTTTCGTAAAACTAATGTGCTAGATAGGTTCTGCAGGGACAAAAAGGCAGAAAAATAGTTTTTAGTCACTACGGTGTCTTTGAGCTGTTGGCTTTAATACCACTGAACTAACTTGCCGAGTATGCTCAATTCAGACATGGAAGGGTAATGGACACAAACGAAAATAAATTGCACACGCTTATTTAACGGTAAATTGCAAATAAAACTTTCATTTAGGGTAAATCAGGGTGATATAGCGAACAAAAAATTTGGGCATCGTACAAGACAAGAAACTGTTCATTTGAACAAAATAAATATACTCTCCTTTCACAAATTCATAAGTAACACATAACAGTACTACATCCAATTTATGGCACTACAAAAGTTAAAATAATAACAATACTTATTTTAACTTTTGTAGTGCCATAAATAGGATGTGGTAATGTTAATGTGCCCTTTGGGTGAAATGGTGAACTTATTTCCCCGGCTTTTTGCCACATACGTCACACACAGATTCATATTTTGAACAGTCTTCATGCAGCCAAATTTGGCAGCTAATACATTTGATTCAATCCACATCCTTTTTAGTGGAACTGTACAGTTCACCGCACCCTACACAACAATACTCTTCATCATCCGCGTCGTCATCATCGTCTTGCAATTGGATATCCAGTGACGAGTCGGATTCGGCGTCAGTGTTAGACGCTTTTCGTTTCTTAGGCTGCTTCTTTTTGATAATTCCTTTGGTAGTCTCTTTGTTTACGATTTTTCCTTTGGTTACGGTTTTTCCTTTGGTCCTCTTTTTAGCATTGCTCTACTCTTCACTGACTCATTTTGTCGTTTTCTGTTCCGCAGGGCCGGCCGGTGTGGCCGTGCGGTTAAAGGCGCTTCAGTCTGGAACCGTGTGACCGCTACGGTCGCAGGTTCGAATCCTGCGTCGGGCATGGATGTGTGTGATGTCCTTAGGTTAGTTAGGTTTAATTAGTTCTACGTTCTAGGCGACTGATGACCTCAGAAGTTAAGTCGCATAGTGCTCAGAGCCATTTTTGTTCCGCAGGTTGTCGATGTTTTCTGGACAAGTCAAAACCTCAGCTAAAGCTCTGGACTTCTTCCTTGCAGATGCAACTTTATCTGGGATAGGTATCGGTGAAATATGGTCAAAGAGTTTGCCAGGGGTTATTTGAGCTCCTTCTGTTGCCACTGTCGAGGACATATCTGTTGCTTCTGATGAAGACTGCATGTTTTCCTGTGCATTTTCCGTCCGTTGCGAACAGCCCATTTGTGGTGAAGCTTGTATGTGTTCAAGTCCCTGATCGTTATCTACGTTTGCAGTCGCTTCTTCCGAGGGATAAGGTATCTCCTGCCAGTGCGAACAACTTGGTCGAGGTGAAGTAGTTCTTTTTTCACGTCCTTCGTTGTTTTCCTGATGTTGATCTGAAGCTGATATTAAAACGCGTATTCGGGGATGACATCAGGATTAAACGGGATGGTTCCTGTGCTTCTGAACCCCGATATTGCATTCTCCGTCGTAGCTGCTTTTACCCATGCCTTTGTAAGCAGTCTTCCGAACACTAGTCTCAAATTTTTCTATTTGGATTCATTTTAATGTACGAATTGCGAGCACTGTAATAATAGGATTTCAGAGCTTTAAAAAATTCTCTGTCTAGCGGCTGCAGATAGTGTGTGGTGTGGCTGGGTAGACGGAGCAAAATTATGTTTTTTTCTTCTGCAAATTCTACTTCATCCACGCTGCTGCAATGAGAGGTATGTCCATCCAAAATAAGCACGACTGTTCCCTCAGGCTTCCTCGGTGTAAAATGGTTCCTTAGCCACAGAAGAAAAATATCAGTTGTTACGTACGCCGACTTTTGTGACATGAAAATCGTGGAACCCGGCGGCATACCGTCTTTGTACTCAGCCTTTTCATTTTTTTCCCTTCAAAACACAAGCTGGGGGTAAAAACATGCCCTCTCCATCGCAGCAAGCGATTACAGATATGGTTTCACCCTTTTCACAGGATGTTATCGCTGGAACGCTCTTAGGCCCCTTTGCTGCCAACACGTAACCTGGTCTGTTATTCAGCTGAAATGCGGACTCATCTACGTTGTATATATTTCCCGGCTTATCAAGGAGGTTATGCTCTACCAAGATGTTCTGCAGCAATGAAAAATAGTCTGAGACGTTTTTCATACTTAAACCCCTTGACCGTGCTTGTGAAACTCCTTCCGAGTTGCGGATTGAAGGTTCCGGATTTCTTTTTAAGAATAAATGTAGCCTGTCCATTCCAGCAATTTCCTTTTCTCGGTTAAATTTGTGATGTTGGTTATATTTCTCAGCTACTTTATATGCCATGGTACGTACTTCTGTCTTTGTTGGTGCAAATCCGAAATTTTGTTATTTTATGATATGTTTCACCGACTTTTTCTCACATTCTTATGTTAGTACAGGTGGCCCACCCAAAGGTTTTTTCGTAAAGCACCCGTTTGCTAATCGTCTCTTCAGCGTTTACCATGGAACGTGAAACTCCTCTGAGGCTTTATTCAGGCTCATTCCATTTTGCACCGCTTTTACGGCATCGTTAAGTTCCTCCTCTGTCCAATCAGCACGGCTGGATCCTTTTTGTGTTTTGTAAAATGTAGGCATCTTTGCCCGGAACAATGGCGGTAGTAAGAACATTTACTTTTTTAATCACTGACAAATCAAACTGTACTCGCAAAAAAATATATAAAAACTAATTTTTAAATTAACGATTGTATTGAGACGTCGGATAAAACAGAATATAACTCTCGCGTAGGATAGGGAACGCTAACATTTCATGACTTGTCAAGAACCCTGCTTGGGATGTACCTAAATAAAAGCTTTACGCTTTACACATAAGAAAAGTCCTTCACCGTATCACCCCTGCCCGAGTTCACCATTTCTCCCATTTGCAATGGGGGAACCGGTGAATAGCACGGCAAGAAGTTCAAAACACTAGACGCAACAATTTCTAGGTTGTGTAGTACATAAGCAGTATAAGAAGGCAGAATATATCGAAAAATACCTCGCGGACTACGCTACCTAAACTAACATCTACAAATGCATGCAGCATATAAAAATTATTTAGCATCGAAAACAGTTTTGTACACAGTACTTACTGTTTTTAAAACGGAGCTGGTTTTCAACACGTGCACACTCCACAGATGATCAGAGACCGTTGGCATGCAGACATACAGAGACATCTGTTTAACCAGTAAAGAATTAAAGCAAATTCACCGTTTCACCCGATTCACCATATCACCCTGACTTACCCTATAACAAACAAATGTACCATATCGTAACTCACTCGACCAATCTTGCAATAATAAAGAAAACAGTATATAAAAAAATTATCAATAAGTGAATTAAGCGTGTTGTTGTTGTTGTTGTGATCTTCGGTCCTGAGACTGGTTTGATGCAGCTCTCCATGCTACCCCATCCTGTGCAACCTTCTTCATCTCCCGGTACTTACTGCAATCCACATCCTTCTGAACCTGCTTAGTGTATTCATCTCTTGGTCTCCCTCTACGATTTTTACCCTCCACGTTGCCCTCCAACGCTAAATTTGTGATCCCTTGATGCCTCAGAACATGTCCTACTAATCGGTCCCTTCTTTTTGTCAAGATGTGCCACATACTCCTCTTCTCCCCAATTCTATTCAATATTTCATCATTAGTTATGTGATCTACCCATCTAATCTTCAGCATTCTTCTGTAGCACCACATTTCGAGAGCTTCTATTATCTTCTTGTCCAAACTATTTATCGTCCACGACTCACTTCCATACATGGCTACACTCCATACAAATACTTTCAGAAACGTTTTCCTGACACTTAAATCTATACTCTATGTTAACAAATTTCTCTTCTACAGAAACGCTTTCCTTGCCATTGCCAGTCTACACTTTATATCTTCTCTACTTCGACCATCATCAGTTATTTTGCTCCGCTAATAACAAAACTCCTTTACTACTTTAAGTGCCTCATTTCCTGATCTAATTCCCTCAGCATCACCCGACTTATTTCGACTACATTCCATTATCCTCGTTTTGCTTTTGTTGATGTTCATCTTATATCCTCCTTTCAAGACACTGTCCATTCTGTTCAACTGCTCTTCCAAGTCCTTTGCTGTCTCTGATAGAATTACAATGTCATCGGCAAACCTCAAAGTTTTTATTGCTTCTCCATGGATTTTAATACCTACTCCGAATTTTTCTTTTGTTTCCTTTACTGCTTGCTCAATATACAGATTGAATAACATCGGGGAGAGGCTACAACCCTGTCCCACTCCCTTCCCAACCACTGCTTCCCTTTCATGCCCCTCGACTCTTATAACTGCCATCTGGTTTCTGTACAAATTGTAAGTAGCCTTTCGCTCCATGTATTTTACCCCTGCCACCTTTAGAATTTGAAAGAGAGTATTCCAGTCAACATTGTCAAAAGCTTTCTCTAAGTCTACAAATGCTAGAAACGTAGGTTTTCCTTTCCTTAATCTTTCTTCTAAGATAAGTCGTGAGGTCAGTATTGCCTCACGTGTTCCAATATTTCTACGGAATCCAAACTGATCTTCCCCGAGGTCGGCTTCTACTAGTTTTTCCATTCTTCTGTAGAGAATTCGCGTTAGTATTTTGCAGCCGTGACTTATTAAACTAATATTTCGGTAATTTTCACATCTGTCAACACCTGCTTTCTTTGGGATTGGAATTATTATATTCTTCTTGAAGTCTGAGGGTATTTCGCCTGTCTCATACATCTTGCTCACCAAATGGTAGAGTTTTGTCAGGACTGGCTCTCCCAAGGCCATCAGTAGTTCTAATGGAATGTTGTCTACTCCTGGGGCCTTGTTTCGACTCAGGTCTTTCAGTGCTCCGTCAAACTCTCACGTAGTATCGTATCTCCTAATTTCATCTTCATCTACATCATCTTCCATTTCCATAATATTGTCCTCAAGTACATCGCCCTTGTATAGACCCTCTATATACTCCTTCCACCTTTCTGCTTTCCCTTCTTTGCTTAGAACTGGGTTTCCATCTGAGTTGATATTCATACAAGTGGTTCTCTTTTCTCCAAAGGTCTCTTTAATTTTCCTGTACGCAATATCTATCTTACCCCTAGTGAGATAAGCCTCTACATCCTTACATTTGTTCTCTAGCCATCCCTGCTTAGCCATTTTGCACTTCCTGTCGATCTCATTTTTGAGACGACTGTATTCCTTTTTGCCTCCTTCATTTACTGCATTTTTATATTTTCTCCTTTCGTCAATTAAGTTCAATATTTCTTCTGTGACCCAAGGGGCTCTACTAGCCCTCGTCTTTTTACCTACTTGATCCTCTGCTGCCTTCGCTACTTGATCCCTCAGAGCTACCCATTCTTCTTCTACTGTACTTCTTTCTCCCATTCCTGTCAATTGTTCCCTTATGCTCTCCCTGAAACTCTCTACAACCTCTGGTTTAATCAGTTTGTCCAGATCCCATCTTCTTAAATTCCCACCTTTTTGCAGTTTCTTCAGTTTTAATCTACAGTTCATAACCAATATATTGTGGCCAGAGTCCACATCTGCCCCTGGAAATGTCTTACAATTTAGAACCTGGTTCCTAAATCTCTGTCTTACCATTATATAATCTATCTGATACCTTCTAGTATCTCCAGGATTCTTCCATGTATACAACCTTCATTTATGATTCGTGAACCAAGTGTTAGCTATGATTAAGTTATGCTCTGTGCAAAACTCTACCAGGCGGCTGCCTCTTTCATTTTTTAGCCCCAATCCATATTCACCTACTACGTTTCCTTCTCTCCCTTTTCCTACACTCGATTTCCAGTCACCCATGACTATTAAATTTTCGTCTCCCTTCACTACCTGAATAATTTCTTTTATCTCATCATACATTTCTTCAATTTCTTCATCATCTGCAGAGCTAGTTGGCATATAAACTTGTACTACTCTAGTAGGCGTGGGCTTCGTGTCTATCTTGGCCACAATAATGCGTTCACTATGCTGTTTGTAGTAGCTTACCCGCACTCCTATTTTTTTATTCATTATGAAACCTACTCCTGCATTACCCCTATTTGATTTTGTGTTTATAACCCTGTATTCACCTGGCCAAAAGTCTTGTTCCTCCTGCCACCGAACTTCAATAATTCCCACTATATCTAACTTTAACCTATCCATTTCCCTTTTTAAATTTTCTAATCTACCTGCCCGGTTAAGGGATCTGACATTTCACGCTCCGATCCGTAGATCGCAAGTTTTATTTTTCCTGATAACGACATCCTCTTGAGTAGTCCCCGCCCGGAGATGCGAATGGGGGATTATTTTACCTCCGGAATATTTTACCCAAGAGGACGCCATCATCATTTATCCATACAGTAAAGCTGCATGCCCACGGGAAAAATTACGGCCGTAGTTTCCCTTTGATTTCAGCCGTTCGCAGTACCAGCACAGCAAGGCCGTTTTGGTTAATGTCGCAACGCCAGGTCAGTCAATCATCCAGACTGTTGCCCCTGCAACTACTGAAAAGGCTGCTGCCCCTCTTCAGGAACCACACGTTTGTCTGGCCTCTCAACAGATACCCCTCCATTGCGGTTGCACCTACGGTATGGCTATCTGTATCACTGAGGCATGCAAGCCTCCCCACCAATGGCAAGGTCCATGGTTCATGGGGAAAGCGTATAATCTTTAAAAAAAGAATTGTGCGAAAGACTGTCGTGACATTTATCAGAAAATTAAAGCTCTTTAAACAGAAAATCCTAAGAACGCTTTCTCTAAAACAACTTTTAAAATGAAAAGGTTAACCATATTAAAAACCACTAAGTAGAATCTTACGGTAAGACTTACTTAAAACACAGCTATGGAGAACTAATTTAATTCTCATCGCCCTGAGTGGCGGTTGCAGCAATATTAAGGTTACTAGAGTAAGTGAGCCAGGAAATGAGCAGTTTAAAATATTACACTAAACAAACAACACAACGGAAGACGAAGCGGGTTTTCTGTCATTCTTGAAACAGACAAAATTCGTAAGTATGCGGCGCCTTCTGCGCACGCAATAGGGAAAGTCATGCGCTGCAGCATCGAGCAAATAAGTGTGCCACTTCCCGCTCTCCATGTCATGCACTGAGGCGTTGCCTGTCCTGCGCTATAAGAACCCATCAGTCATGTATCGGGAAGCATCCATAACTGCAACTAGTACAGACAATGGTTGGCAGCTCCGACTTAACCACCTGATCGCACACAAATCACACATCTGTTTAGGGACCTCATTCACCAACCGTACACTGCAGCTACCATGACTGATCCCCTTCAGTGTGCACTGTGTCGACCGTCAAACGACTACGTGCCCATTAGGCTACAGTGACGCCCCACAGCCTGCACAAGCTCTTCCCTCCGAAGGAGACAACAACAACAACAACAACAATAACAACAACAACAACTTACTGTCCAGAGAAGACACTGTATAAGCCCCTCTTAGATAATAGTGGATCGGACACTCGGAGACTTCTCGCTCACGAGGAGAACACGGTAAGTGCCATAACCTGATATCCCAGAAACTTCGAAGAGTGGAAGAGAAGGAAAACAAACCAACACTTGCCTCGGCTTATCCACAAGATATTTGGCCGTTTCTGGCAAAACGACCGTCAAAGTTTCGACGTAATGTAGACACCATTTAGCGCAAGATATCCTCAGCAGAAATGGTGGCATAGTGGCTAGCGTAAATGTTTCTCACATTCGCACCCCGTGTTCGAAACCTGATTATTATTTTTATTTACTTTAGTTTCATTTATCTGCTGATGTCTGTAGAAGGCTGCTACACGACTGTTTCTTATCAAGGTAATGTATACTAGGACGTTATATTAATTGTAAAATTACATCTTGGTTCCACAATAAATGTCTTACATGTACGAGTATTATATATGTTTGTGTGTGGTATTTTCAGGGATCACAAACTTTTGAAATTCTCCAAGTCTTGTACTTCATTCTTATAACAATTCTTTTATTTACTCTTATATTTTATTCTTATTGTTATTAGTCATTAAGATTTGATGCGTTCCCTTGCGTGATACCGATCGTAGAAACATCGAAACATAGTAATTCCGAACACCACGAGGATCGAGCGAAGGCACGTCTGACACAGTGACATTTCTTCAGCTGAATGTCACTCGAGAAAGAAACTCGATGACATTGTTGAAGATTTCATGCGCTGGCGATAATTTCGTAGCATATCACCCGTAACAGACGACTTTAGCAGAATTTGTCGCTTGCAATGGATTACTAATCAAAATACACTACAGGAATTTCACCGAAAATAATTTCAGATTATTTCCTCATTAATTTATTGTTCTTTTTTTAATTAATCCAGTTATAAGACGAACAAACACGAAGTTATTTCAGTATACAACGGAAAACATTCATGCAATACTCTTCTAAGGACATGGGCAAATAAATGTAAACCAAAAATAAAAATAATAACTTGGCTTCGAGCACAGGGCGCAAAACGTTCGAGTATCCATGGATAAGCTCACACACGTGTTCACTTATTTTGATCCCTCTTGCACTGAGCCGCGTGCGATCCCGTAATCCGACTCAGACACCTCGGCCGCCTCCTAAAGAGGCGCCGGGGTAGTGTAGATCTTATTGCGGCCGAAGATCATTGACTATCGACAGCGAACCGGCTGGGAGGGAGTGGGGGTGGGGCGCTAACGGTTTTCCGAGCCGTTACCGGCCTTTGTCATCCCTATCATCCTTCTTATCCAACTTAAGTTGGCTCAAATGGACCTACATGAGTTTCTTCGTTTTAGTATTCTGGACCCAGTAAGCTGAGTGTAGTAATCTTTCGGAAGACCTTACATTGTCCTGTACACTGCAGTAACAGCTCTTCCGTAAGTCATTACGTACAGTCGTGCTCAAAAGCATCCGAACGACCTGAATTGCATTTCGCCTAATTCGCATGCAACCCACATACCGCAGCTGTCTAGCAGGTCCTCTAATCGCTCCTCGGTACAGTCGTTTGACTATTGAAAATGGTTCCAACAAGTCACCACTAGAAAACACTGCTCTGTATCGCAATAACTCAAGGTGTAAAGTAATACCAAAGTACTAAAAATATCAGCGAACGCCTTATCACAGATAAGACTGTCTTTATGGCTTGTAAGCTAACATTTATTACAATAGATGCTATACCTGAAATGTTACCACTCTCATTCTTACGTCAGATAGGTAATGCGCGTTGGTCGTATTCATGATTTCTTCTTCAAGGTAACATACCATACTTATTATTTAGTAAAAAATGACATTAAGAAGTTACGTTATTCACGAGCAGCTAGTTGAAAATGTGTATGAACTTCAAATGACGCGACGAACTGTCTCGTTCTGCATATAGATTCAAACCCAGGTCATGCAGACTAAGCAAAGACTTCATGACTGACGGAAAGTAACAGTCATTCCTGACTAGGCATACAGAGAGTGATATACGTCGATTTTAGACAGTATCAGTTAGCAAATATCAACTTTAAATTACATAACGTAAACATTTTTAACGGACGCGAATTCCTACACAGCATGTATTGTCCTTGTTAACGAACTACGAGAGATGTTAAATATTGCTTCTTCACAAGTAACTTACTTGAAATGCCGTGAGGTAAAGCTTTGTGTCGGACAGGGATTCGAACCCAGAACTTAATCGGATTGTTATCGAAACACAATCAACTGTGACATATCGGATTTTTCGGCAGTAGCTGGATGTTTTAACTGAAATGACGAGACGAAACATTAATTATTTCCTTCCCAGGACTCCAACCTGGCAGCTATCGCTGTTATATTTGAGAGAAAACGAACGTTAAATATGGGTTTGTTACACCAGTAGCGACATGAGAGCATGTTCGAACTAGAAATAATATGATGAAGAGTTCAGTGCTGGCTAGGAACCGAACCCCACACATATCGTTGTTGACTACACACAAAGAGACGCCAGCTACGAATTTTTCTCCACCAGCAACTCGGAATGACGTCCTTGAACTTACAGCGATCTCGCAAATAGCTCTGTGTCTCACTGGGCTTCATAACACATAATGAAACCTTTAGTGCCGGGTCAGGATTCGAACCCAATCACGCGCAATATGTGGAGATGTTGAGGAATCTGCTGTTTTGAACCAACAACAAATTGTAGTCGAGCTTTATTGTCACGAAGGGATCAAATTCCGCGTTAAGGGCGGTCTGAGTTGCATTCCCAGTTCAGAACCAATTTTTTCGACATACAGAAGCTGAAATAAAAGATGGAATAAGTGTCCTGTGACCCTACATAGCGTTTGTTCCGTCACTAGAAATAAATAACTAGTATAAGAAAGGTTACTGCTGATAGAGTTTCTACGTGTCGTCACTCCTGACTTTATTGTGGTTCAACCTTACGTCTACTTGGTAGAGAAGAAATAACCTGAATTTCAGACTGCAATGACATTATACCTTCTCCACTTGGGGTAGCCAGAAGAAATTAGAATCTGTCTCTCCTTATCTGTTTCTCCTTATCAAAGTGTTCCAGTGAATATTATCTTTCACGATGCGTTAGGAGGCTGAGCGACCAATACCATGATGAGAGTGGCGTGTTGACAGTAGTGTGTCCGTAGCCCCGTGGTACCGCCTGTGTGTCGTGTCGCAACCGCCCAATGAGTCGTCAGTTCTAACCGTGGTAGGGATCAGCGTGTGTGAGCCTTTTTTTCTGATCTATTTTATGGAGCTACGAATTTTCAGAAAAAATTCTGTAACGAAATCGGAAGAAAACCTTTACACATCAAGTCCTCTTGGTAGCTCGACTCAGTAAGTTGTGTTAATGGTCATAGATCTCGGCTTTCTGACTGCCAAGCTGCTTCACAATACAAGCGTCCCTGAAGAAATTCGGATCTACCGTCAACGATACGAATTTCAATATTGTTCTTTACTTAAACTCACAAGCCAGGGTGATAAGCATGAAGGAAATGAACCTCTTGATTACTATAGGGCCTCTATGCTAAATTTCCACAGCAACAATTAGGAACTCTCTGCAGATATTTGCTAACAGCGGCTTTAGCAACTTACTTTTTCTCTGGGTAGCTTCAAATATGGGCAACTTTGCCGCCTTAAATCCAGTTGAATAGTTTAAATATCACTTTTGAACAGCGTTCACTTCTCCATTTATTAATGTATGGAAATAAAAACAAGCAATTTGCCTGAGTAGCTATAGAGTAGGTTCTGAAAGGTATTGACACAATGTTTCGCATCCATTTACCATAGGGAATCAAAAAAAGAAACCACACACATTACATTGCATTTACTCTCTGTGCCTTGACTAACACATATGCATCAATGGCAAAAATAAATTATTTGAAGAACCTCCTGTTAAAGGAAAAAAAAACAGAATGTGAATCTTTAATTACAGCGCACATGATCAGAAACAATGAAATTAACTCTGTGCTACATTGATGTATTGCATTGTTATTGTTGTGGTCTTCTGTCCAGAGACTGGTTGATGCAGTTCTCCGTGCTACTCTATCCTGTGCAAGCTTCTTCATCTTCCAGTACCTACTGCAACCTACATAATTCTGAATGTGCTTAGTGTATTCATCTCTTGGCCTACCTCTACGACTTCTACCCTCCACGCTGCCCTCCAATACTAAATTGAAGATTCGTTGATGCCTCAGAATATGTCCAACCAGGCGAACCCTTCCCCTAGTCAAGTTGTGCCACAAATTTCTCTTCTCCCCAATTCTATTCAATACCTTCTCATTAGTTATGTGATCTACCTATCTAATCTTCATCGTTCTTCTGTAGCTTTCGAAAGCTTCTATTCTCTTCTTGTCCAAACTATTTATCGTCCACATTTCACTTTCATGCATGGCTACACTCAATAAAAATACTTTCAGAAACGACTTCCTGACGCTTAAATCTATACTCGATGTTAACAAATTTCTCTTCTTCAGGAACGCCATTGCCAGTCTACATTTTATATCTTCTCTAATTCGTCCATCATCAGTTATTTTGCTCCCCAAATAGTATTGCATACTAGTGTAATAAAATACTCACCAAATGAAGAGTGAGGCACGCAGTGCCTCAGCCCCCGCCAGTAGGCAGCAAATCGGTCCCAGAGAACTCAGACGCATGCGGTGTTCAGAGGCAGATGGTCGGCCAAGAAAGCTCTCGCTAAAATATTGTTGAACCAAACTTTTATTACCAATGTGACAGAAAGCGAAATGTTTTGTAGATTCACTTGAAATACACTCATAGCTTCAGCTCCGAGGAATTTGAATCTCCGCCAGACGTCATCTACATCGAAGACCCCTAGAGGTCTCTGCACCATCGTGCCATAAGCTGTGGCGGCGCACGCCTCTTGGCTGCATTTAGTGTGAGGGCGCCACAGTGGAACACGCAGTGCAAACGGCCAATAGCGGCGCCACCGATAGAGTATTCATGGCCTGCCTCTCGCTCAGCCAGCTCACCCCCTGGTTGCTCCTCTCCTCTCCTCTCCCATCCCCGCCCCCTGCCACGCCTTCACTGCTGTGTCCCCCCTACCCTCCACCTTTACACCCTTCATCTCCTTTCCCAAGCTGGCTTCCATCAACTCCCCCTCCTGGATGATGCCCTCTCTCCTCCATTTATCCCTCCTATCAACTCTGATCCTCACTTCCCCTCCTCTCCTCTGTCCTTTTTCTGGGCTCCCTCTCCCTCCCCCCTTCCATCTTCTTTTCTCCCACCTACCCTCTCTCTGCTCCCCTTCTCTCCACCGAGTCTTTTTGCATTTCCCTCCTCTGCCATTTCTCGTTCCCTCCCGCGTCTGCCCTGCCCCTCTCCCTACTTATGAGTCCTCTCCCTCCTTTGGTTCTCCCCCCTTTTTGGTGTTTTTTTCCTCTCCTCTCTCCTTGTTTTCCCCCTCATCTGTTCTGGTCTCCCCCCCCCTCCCATCTGCCCTTGGCTAGGGAGTGTCATCTTTGTGCTGACATTTTCGGCAGTGTTTTACAGTGAGTGTTCAGTGTTGTGTGTCTTCTGGGGAGTGTTGCGAATGGACATCATACTGTCGCTGCGTGTGCTTTTTATATCTCTTGCGAACAGAAACCAGGCTGTCGCCATGTTTTTTTAATTGTGTGTCTACTATGTTACTTGTCTGATTCCTGTGTATTTTATTAGAATTTCCTACCCCTTTGCTTTATGTTTTAACTTTCCATTTAATTTTCCGCTGTTTTAAAATTTAAGTCACCGTTTTATCGCCTGCTTTTATTGTTTTCTTCTTCTTACGTTTTTAAAGTTTGTAGGCTGTAGAGCGGCGTACTAAGCTGCTGTCAGCCCTCCCACTTCGGGGGAATCGAAATTCAATAAAGGAAAAAACAAAAAAAAGCTCGGCTAGCGAGTCTAATCTTGCTTACATCTCAGGACACATCACTTCGCCATAGACAGCTTATTTACTTCTTGTTCTGTGTATGAGTGGACGTGGTTGTTATGTTTTCTTGTGACTCAGTTGTATCGATCTTGTTGTTGTTCGTCCTGTCCTTCGTTGGTCGTGTCCGTCCTCTCCCGTTGTGTTGTTGTTCACGGGCCGCCCCGCAGGTCCCACCATGCTTTCTGTCACTTCAACCCTGTCACCGTTCCGGTTGCCGTTACAACAAAAGGGGCCATAAAAACTTTGTCGACGTGTGCCTTCTGTTAGTTAGTCCCGCGCTATACCTCAGGACTACGGTCGTAGTCAACAATGATGTACTCAGACTGCAGTCAAGACTTCCTCTGGGAAGTGCTGCAGTCAACAATATTTCAGCATATTGCCGGACATAGAATTCTGAGGGGAGCACAACTGTATTGCCCACCTTACGTGAACGAATCGGCGGTGAATTTATTTGGCCTAAGACTGTATCTACAACACATATTGCACGCTGAAGACCAAGAAGGATTAAAAAAATAAAATTAGTTTATGAGAGCAACGTTAACTACAGCGGTCGAAGTATTCATATTATTGTATACATGTGTGTAAATGCCTTCCAATGCCCACCCAAGGAAGACAAGGATACACAGTCTAGCTTCAGTATTATAAATACGCCTCAGGTTCTGGATGAACTCAGGTAGATAATCATTTTGAATATTTAGCAGTACTGTTCCCATTGGTGTTAAACTCGTTTTCAACCAACGATTCCCACAGCTACAGGAACACTACTTGTGATAACTTTTAGACAAAATACTTACGCAGTGCTATCAGACGAAAAGATCAACCTGATACAAATGGTGGGAAGTTTCTTTTACAACCTTCATACCTGGATAAAGAGATTTTCCTATTTGTGATATCTGTGAACGTTGCTGTGTAAGACGATTTAAGAAGAAACTAAATTCTTCAGCCACGACAATGTTTAAGGAAATCGTCTTAAAGGCACTAAATCGTGGCCTTTCCTACATTATAGAAGCGAATATCAAATTTGAACTAATATTGCGAAAATTTTGAACTTAGATAGCTTAGAATGAAAGTCTTTCTGTTTATTGCAAAGGAAACCAATTGATTCTCTAAAACATTCTCTGTCATACAAAACTTGAAACAGGTCACGTCGACCAAATCATATGGAAGAACTGACAGCGACGTATATCGGAAGGCAGTAAGATCCCTTGGCTTTTGGTTTGGCAGTATTCGACAGCCATTTCTAGGCGCAAGTAAGTGAAGAAAGGCAGCGGGTTTTTGTTATCAAGTAACATCTTCATCAATTTCTTTAGTTTTAATGTAATCTACGAGTAATTACTGATGTTTGATACTAACATGAAAAGAATTCCGTAGACAGGGAAAGAAATTCTTCTTAAATGATCTTCAAGCACATGTGTTCCAGCAGCGGTATGAAAAAAATAACGACGGTAATAATAGAATTATCCGGTAATGTCACACTTCACAGTGGATTTTCTCGAACAAAGAAATTTGTTGAATTAGCGAAAATTTCAAAAAGGTTGAAAATTTCAAAACGGCTTCACATCGAGGCTATGATGCCTAGAAGAGTCTTTACATCCTCCTGACATGGGAATAGCATAATCTCCGCGTCAGAAGATTGCTTCTACTTAACCATTTACTAGACTCGAATTTTTTCCACCGTGATTAATTTTGTAAGCTAAGCACATCATTCGTTACAGCACACTCTTGGGGCTGGGAAATGTTGCCATAATGGTCTGGTGGAACGAACTATCACAGGTGCAACGCGTGGGTTCGTGCATTTAGTTTTAAGAGGCACAAACAGATTTACTTTACCTCTGGTAACCTCAAGAGAAAGACGTTATAATCCAGAATCTGCATCACGTCCCTTCATTACCAACTGGGCAGAGCCGGTTTACGTTGCGAAATGACATAGGCGGAAGTCATCGTAAACAGAAATACCGTCGCCAGTAAACTTACTTACATTGCAAAATTTATTTTATTTGATGAACCGATAGCCATTTAAAGAAACAGGGCTCTTATTTTACTTGTACTTGATTGAACTAGATACGTTGAAAAATTTGGTGCTGGACTGCGATTCGAATTCGTCTTTCGAGGATTTGATTCTCTCAGAACAGTATAGCTCAATCATTTCGTTCCTTTACCCAAGACTGCAATCTTCTGTAGGTCTCATCCAAAGGTAAGTATGTGGGTCCCAGTCCTGATCCAGTTAAAAACTATTCATAATTTCATTTCAAGCCCTATCACGTGCACACCGGCCTGCTAGTGAAAATTAACGTGAATTTTTAATGTCTCTTCGTGTGTTGCCAACAATCGCAGTAGGTGTCGATATTTTTGGTCAAACTCGCACACATCTTACTGTTAATGAGTAAGCAATTGGTACTTAAGCTGTGTTCGTGGATGATAATGAAGGACGGTGGTGTGCGGTTTCGATTGTCGCTCAGGCACAAAAATTTTTATCCTTATTTTAAATTCAAACACGTAGCAGCTGGTAAGCATCTTTCGTGGTTAGTTAACAGGGACGAAATGATCTTGATAGGAGTCCCGGGTTATTGCAAAAACTGTCGTCTTTTATTTTCAAGTTTAGATTTGGTTACTAATATTGGCGAAAATTTCGGTAATTCATGCCTCCTCATGGTTAGTCAGCAATATGATATGTTTAGATTAGATTAGATTAGATTAATACTTGTTCCATAGATCATGCATACGATATTTCGTAATGATATGGAACGTATCACTTTAATGAAAGATTTCTTTACATACCATGATTCAATTTCTTAACAACAATTTTTTACTCTATCTCTCATTCTTTTTTATTTTCGTCTCTCTGTCTGTCTGTCTCTCTCTCTCTCTCTCTCTCTCTCTCTCTCTCTCTCTCACACACACACACACACACACACACACACACATACACATATACACACATTCCTTTTTTATTTTTATTTGTTTGTTGTGCTCGACTATCGGCGAGGCACGAAAACGTCCGTCAATGAGTTTCTTAGTTTTGAGTACACTTACGAAAGGAATATAAAAACAACTATGAGAGCTATTGATTTATGATGCTTAGTTTGGAGTCAGTTCTGAGTATTATTAGTAAATACTCTCCAGTCCCTAAACCTAGTTACAGAAATACGAATCAGACGGATTACGTATTCCAGGCCGTAGCAGCCGCGTCTTTGAGACGCCAGCTATGGTCACTTCCCAGTCTGCTGTAGGATCACATCTGTTCGTCTTCTTCCTGCTGGTAATGTAGTTGAGATTTGGTAACAAGGCAAAGAATGTTTGGCAACTCTGTGATCGACGAGTTACTTCCTGGTGTGCAAAGAATTAAGCCTCAAATTTCACTTGTCCGCAGCTCGTGGTCGTGCGGTAACGTTCTCGCTTCCCACGCCCGGGTTCCCGGGTTCGATTCCCGGCGGGGTCAGGGATTTTCTCTGCGTCGTGATGACTGGGTGTTGTGTGATGTACTTAGGTTAGTTAGGTTTAAGTAGTTGTAAGTTCTAGGGTACTGATGACCATAGATGTTAAGTCCCATAGTGCTCAGAGCCATTTGAACCATTTTTTTTTCACTTGATTTTTCCTGCCATTTATATTGAATAATCTGAGTTATTATCGCTTGAGGTGTAACAAAAGAGTGTAAATTTACGGTTTTCAACCCAGGAAAGTCGTTGCGCATGGGAATCGCAATTAATCTCGTCCTTTAAATAGCGATTTACGAGTTATAGCCCATATTGGCTCTGTAAGAGGATACCTAGCCACAGGCCTATTCCCTAGCTTTTTGGTAACGTGCTGACTTGTAAAAAACCGTCAGTTATGGCTTGCGGTTCCAGTCTTATTGACTGTAACGTTTTTATCTCTTACGTGAAAGAGCTACAAGCAGTAAGATCAAACATCGATAAGGAAATCGCAAGAAAATACTTTCGGCTCATAGTACAGTAGTGAAAAACTTACAGTGCTCCACAACAAGTTACGCCTCTTTCCGCTGCTGACAAGCAAACTTTGGTTTTCTAGGAATACATAACTTTATTTATGAAATGCCACATTTGCATACCACTTGAGTATGACACAGCATACCAATCAAACAGAGACCCAATCGAAATCTAAGTGAGTAGTATTTTGCTAATCCGTGCCGATAGAGGCACCCTTGTGTACGGGTAATCAGATTTATTGAAACAGACTTTCGTCGTAAGGTTATCGTGGGTAGTTTTACTTCATTTCTTATAATACAGTGAACAATTGTCGTAAGCTTTCCTTTAGTGGTGTTGAAACAATAGTAAACATGAGAGAGAAATTAATCATCAACAATATATATGAATTCTCTGATGTTATCTATAACAGTCTGATATTGCACATGCAGTTTATTGATTGCATGCATGTATAAAACTTGTTCTGAGTTAAGGCTGTCAAACAAGGTTTGATGAAGAGTAAAATGCCACTACCACACGACAGTTAATGTGGAAAATACTTTTCTGACGTATTTTTGCATGATGCGAATTATTATTGGGGCGATTCTTGGACAAATTAGTTACAGTTAATTTACATCATTAGCTGAGCACAATGCTGCTTCATTACCTTATTTTAAAATATAATATACCTCGTCCTGAATCTTGACCAGAATGCCATGTCGACGCCCGCCGACTGCTCACACACAACTGCTAACCCGCAACAGAACTGTCTCGTAACTCGACTGCCACAGAACTGAACTCTCGTGCGGTCAAGCGCAGACTAGGAACGACAAATAGCTCTCTGGTCAGAGACTCTGCAATGCCTCGCCATCGCCGCCACACAACATACGAGTTTCAGTATGCACTGGGTAGCGGAGACAGCTAGTTCATGGCGATTCGGTCAACCAAGTAAATGAATGTATTGAACATGCTGAAAACCACTACAGGGAGCCTGTGTGTCAGAATTCTCATCCAGTGTGGCGCAACGTTGTTATGATAGAAAAATGAGTCACAGAGAAGTGGATTTGGTGGTCTGTTGGATTGCTGATGACTTCATGTACTTACGGTCTGGGTTCGATTCCAACTTCTGCTGATGATTTTTGATAAGGAAAGACAGATTCTATTCTCCTCTGGATACGCCAATTGGCACTGTGTTCTGAAATTCACGTTAAACATGATATTTCTTCTTTACCAAGTAGACGTCAGGTTGAACTATAAATAAGTCAGGAGTTGCGACAAGTAGAAACTCTACCGGCAGTAACCTTTCTTATACTAGTTATTTATTTCTAGTGACGAAACAAACGCTATGACGGGTCACAAGCCACTTATTCCATCATTTATTTGACTTCCGTATGTCGGTAAAATTGGTTCTGAACTGGGAATGCAACTCAGACCGCCCTTAACGCGGAATTTGATCCCTTCGTGACAATACAGCTCGACTGCAATTTGTTGTTTGTTCGAAACTGGAGATTCCTCAACAACTCTACATATTGCGCGTGAATTGGTTCGAATCCTTGCCCAGCACTAAGGTTTTCATTATGTATTATCAAGCTCTAGCATGGTGGATAATAATTTTGATTTTTAATGTATTTTCATTCGTTGTCAACACTAAAGATATCTGACGTTTTTGACGGCCAGTGAAACACCTAGCTATTTTCTAGACCACTGTAAGTTCAATTATGTCATTCCGAATTGCTGGTGGAGAAATAGTTGGTAGCTGGCGTCTCTTTGTGTGTAGTCAACAACGATATGTGTGGGGTTCGGTTCCTAGCCAGCACTGAACTCTTCATCATATTATTTCTAGTTCGAACATGCTCTCATGTCGCTACTGGTGTAACAAACCCATATTTAACGTTCGTTTTCTCTCAAATATAACAGCGATAGCTGCCAGGTTGGAGTCCTGGGAAGGAAATAATTAATGTTTCGTCTCGTCATTTCAGTTAAAACATCTAACTACTGCCGAAAAATCCGATATGTCACAGTTGATTGTGTTTCGATAACAATCCGATTAGGTTCTGGGTTCGAATCCCTGTCCAACACAAAGCTTTACCTCACGGCATTTCAAGTAAGTTACTTGTGAAGAAGCAGTATTTAACATCTCTCGTTGTTCGTCAACAAGCACAATAGATGCTGTGTAGGAATTCGCGTCCGTTACAAATGTTTACGTTATGTAATTTAAAGTTGATATTTGCTAACTGATACTGGAGAGGAGGAGGAGGAGGAGATTAGTGTTTAACGTGTCGTCGACAACGAGGTCATTAGAGACGGAGCACAAGCTCGGGTAAGGGAAGGATGGGGAAGGAAATCGGCCGTGACCTTTCGAAGGAACCATGCCGGCATTTGCCTGAAGCGATTTAGGGAAATCACGGAAAACCTAAATCAGGATGGCCGGAGACGGGATTGAACCGTCGTCCTCCCGAATACGAGTCCAGTGTGCTGACCACTGTGCCACCTCGCTCAGTGCTAACTGATACTGTCTAAAATCAAGGTATATCACTCTCTGCGCCACCTCGCTCGGTGCTAACTGATACTGTCTAAAATCAAGGTATATCACTCTCTGTACGCCTATTCAGGAATGACTCTTACTTTCCGTCAGTCACGATTTTTTGCTTAGTCTGCATGACCTGGGTTTGAATCCATATGCAGAACGAGACGGTTCGTCGTGTCATTTGAAGTTCATACATATTTTCAACTAGCTGCTCGTCAATAACTTAAATTTTTAATGTCATCTTGTATTAAATAATAAGTACTGTATGTTACTTTGAAGAAGAATTCATGAATACGACGAACTTACTACGTGCATTACCTGTCTGACGTAAGAATGAGAGTGGTAACATTTCGTGTGTGTCATTTTTTGTAATAAATGTGAGCTTACAAGCCTTAACGACAGACTTGTCTGTGATAAGGCGTTCCCTGATATTTGTAGTACCTTGGTATTACTTTACACCTTGAGTTATTGCGATACAGAGCAGTGTTTTCTAGTGGTGACTTGTTGGAACCATTTTCAATAGTCAAACGACTGTACCGAGGAGCGATTAGAGGACCTGCTATACAGCTGCGTTATGTGGGCTGCATGCGAATCAGGCGAAATGTAATTCAGGTCGTTCGGATACTTTTGAGCACGACTGTACCTCTATTATGCGCTCAAAAGTTCTTCACGTACACCAAGTCCCCAAGGCGAAGGGAAAGCCACACGTGCCCCACCCCATAACTTCTTCATACTTCCATCTTCTCGGATAGGATGTCGCCTATAGTTCACACATTACTTTGTGGGGAATGACTTTCTTCCATTATTCCACAGTCTAGGTTTTATGGCTTCGGTACCATGCTCTCCTGATACGGGCATTCGCCTCAGTTATGAGCGGTATTGGAATTCCAGTCCGCTCTCCAGTTCCCTACTTCTCGACCTTCCTTCGTGTTGTTTTAGTACAGACAGGGTTCGCGAATGCGACATTCAGTTCAGCAGTGATTTTCGCAAGTGCCGTTCTCTTATCTTTCTCACAATCCTCTTCAATGATCTTCTGTCATGATCACTCGACAAATGCAATTTCGTTCGCGTTGTATCTCAGCGATGATTTTTCTCCGTTTTCCCTGCATGCGGTTTAAATATTCGATACAATATCCCTTGAAACATTAAACACTTGGACTACCTTGATTACGGAAGCACCAACAATTTGCCCCTGCTCGAAATCACTTAGCTGCAACATAATGCACTCACAAGTACATAACACTGTTCTGGTCACGACTGGTTTTTGCAACGCACTGAGGACATTGCACAGGTACTGTTCGTGCTCAAATGCAACAGCGCAACCCCCAGGCTTGGTTAGCATCTGCATTTGTGTTCAATCAAGCATTTATCACCGTGTTTTCATATTTTATCAACCCCTGTATGTTTGTTGTAATATTATTTGTATATCTGTTATCATTCACAATTATACTATCCGTAAATCCCATCGCTTGTTTATACTGAAAGCGTTCTCTTTATGGTAGTCTTTTTTAATCTCTAGCTGCATTATCTTGTCCATCGTGTCAATAGATATACGGTCCGGTAGCGTATTCTGGCAGCTTAGCCTTGGCGCGAATAGTTCACGGGTGTTGCGTCATTTGCTGCTGCGTAAACCGCCCAATGTTTCCACGACGCTGTTACTCACCATTTTCAGCTGCTAATGACGCATCGTCCCTGTGGCTCGCCAATTTATGGCCCGGCTACCTAGCAAGACAGCGCATAAACTGGCCAGCCACGGGAGCGATGCGTCATTAGCACCTGAAAATGATGAGAGATTGTGTCGTGGATATTTGTGCCAGTTGCACAATATCATCCGACACAACGCCTGTGTTCCATTCAAGCAGTTATTACGTCAGGAAAGCGTCAGACAGCTCACCTGGTACCCCCACGGGGAGGAGATGGTCGACACAGTACGTGAGTTCGATAAACCCCGTGACAACATGAATAGCTGTGGTGCTCTCTCTCATGTTTACTGTGCTGTCTGGACCATCAGGCTACACCTACGTTCGCCGAGTATACCCAGTATACCGCCTCTGCGGGCGCTTAGAGGATTTAACAATGAGTCAGCAGGACACCGATGAGAGAAAGAATCCCTTATACAAGGCGAGAATTGGACAGTCTCCAACAGGTTTTGCATATGAATATCTTGCCGTGCCTGTCAATGGATTCCTGGGAGTGGGTGAAACGCGCTGAGTGGTCGCCTTCAGACAGCATGCGACATCAGGTCATTGCATGTCAGATTCCCATCCCTTTACACGCTGATTATTGAAAGAAGAAAATCTACATGTACATCTACGTATATACTCCGCTAGCCACCAAGCGATGTGTGGCGGAGAGCACAATTCGCGCACAAGTCATAGTTCCCCCCTTCTGTTACACTCGCGGATCGCGCGAGGGATAAACGTCTGTCTGAACGCCTAAGTACGAGCTCTTATTTCCCTTATCTTTGAATAGTGATCAATGCGCGATTTGAAAGTTGGTGGTAATAATATATGCTCTACATCCTCGGTGAAGATCGGATTTCGGAATTTAGTGAGCAGCCCCTTCTGTTTATCGCGCCATCTATCTGCAAGTGTGTCCCAGTTCAAACTTTCTATGAGATTTGTAACGCTCTCGCGATGGCTAAATGTGCCAGTCACGAATCTTGCCGCTCTTCTTTGGACCTTCTCAATCTCTTGAATCAGACCCAACTGGCAAGGGTCCCATACAGACGAGCAATACCCCAAGACTGGAGGAACTAGCGTATTGTAAGCTATTTCCTTTGTTGAAGGACTGCATCGCTTCAGGATTCTACCAATAAACCGCAATCTAGAGTTCGTCTTACCCGTTACTTGTGTAATCTCATCATTCCATTTGAGATCGTTTCGAATAGTCACACCCAGATACTTGACTAAGGTTACCGCTTCCAAAGACTGGGCATTTATTTTGTACTCTTACATTAATGGGGATTTTCGCCTTGTTATACGCAGTAGGTTACACTTACTAATATTAAGAAATAACTGCCAGTCATTACACCTCGCATTTATTTTCTGCAAATCCTCACTGATTTGCTCACAACTTTCATGTGATACTACTTTCCTGTAGACTACAGCATCATCGGCAAGCAGTCTAAGGCTGCTGTCAATACCATCAACCAGATCGTTTATGTAAATCGTATAAAGCAGAGGACCTATTACGCAACCCTGGGGCACACCTGACGTTACGCGTGTTTCTGTTGAAGTCACCCCGTTCAGGACAACATACTGCTCCCTGTCTGTTACAAAACTTTCTATCCAACCGCATATGACATCGGATAGACCGTAAGCGACCACTTTTTGTAGCAAACGACAGTGTGGAACTGAGTCGAACGCCTTTCGAAAGTCGAGAATTATGGCGTGAGCCTGGGAGCCGGTATCTGGAGCCTGTTGTACATCATGCACAAAGATGGCCAGCTGTGTCTCTCATGACAGCTGTTTCCTAAAACCGTGCTGGTGTCTGCAGATGAGCTTCTCAGAATCTAGAAAGGTCATTATGTCTGAACAAAAAATATGTTCCATGATTCTACAACAAATCGATGTCAGTGAAATTGGCCGGTAATTGTGTGCATCCGATTTTCTACCCCTTTTATAGATTGCTAAGACCTGGGTCTTCTTTCAGTCCCGTGGAACTTTCCACAGTTCCAATGATCTCTGATAGATGATGGACAAGAATGATGCTATATTTGTAGCATAGTCAACATAAAGTCTTACGGGGATACCGCTGGCCCAGATGCCTTCCTGGCGTCTAACGATCTTAACTGTTTTACAATGGCAGATACACTAAACACTATGTCAACCATCCTTTCGTTTCTTCGATAATTGAGAGGGGGAATGGTGCTGCAGTCCTCTACCGTAAACGAGTTTTTGAAAGCTAGGTTTAGAATTTCGGCCTTCTGTTTGTCATCATCAGTTACATTACAAGTACTGTCAGATGCACTGTATTTACTTTCACACAAAAACCACTCAGTACTCTGCGATATCAGTGTGGGAAAAGGGAATAAAGTTTGCGCACTCTCCAAAGACTTTGCACATCGAAGATATTATCAGCACCGTAGGTCAGGATGGCTTGAAACTCTCCCAGCGCGACTGGCCAAGAAGTAAGGCTCGAGATCTGAGCGTCTTAACTAGAGCACCCGCGCCAAGTTAGCCATATAACACAACTAACAATGCAAATCCTGCAGCGCATAGTCTGAACGTTCTTTCTGTAAAGTTGGATAGCCATACGTTAGATAGTTTTCCATCTACACCGGCAACCGTCCTGCATTCAAGAAGCTGGTTTCTGTCATCCACCGTGAGGGATGGACACTATCCTTTTTCCCTGCAGGACCATCTCTGATAAAGTGGGTCGTGAAGTTAACCCTATGGCGATGCGAGAAACGGATGCACAACATTCATAATTCCACTAACAGCGAAAGCCATAATCGTAAGTATCCTCTTTCATCAGACGAAACATTGTTCGACTCATCAAGAAACAAGGCACGAACCGAGAGTGTCGGATGTCGCTCAAAATTGGGTTACTTTATGTTGACAGGCAAATGCATAGGTATAGGAAAATCACCTTCTTTTTTTTTGCTTTAAAAGGTCAAAGTATATGTCAGTACCTTTGTTAAGGTACTCAACAGGTATATTTTCCTGCATTGCACATGATCTGAACTCGACTACGATGGACCTTTTACAGTTAATTGTTACATCAAACTACACTGATCTATTTGCGGAAATAAGAGGTTATTGTTGCTACAGCCTGCTTGGTCGTGGCGTATTCTAGAGGCAGTTAAAAAAAAGAAAGAAAAAAAAGAAAAACCTATCGACCTTCATGCCCCTACGGCCAATGTGTCCCGGTCTCCACTACTTCAGGAACGGACACATGAATTTCTGTTACGGTCTTAGAATTAAAATTCCTCCGTAACTGATAGGTACACACACTAAGATAAAAGAAAAACCCTGCACCACGGTGGAATTATCGGAATGAGACGGAAAATTGTCTTCGACTTGGGATATCGTTGACTGGAGTAGAAATGCCTTCAGTGATGAGTCTCGCTTTGACACGAGCCTCATTGACCAGCGAAGATGTGTCTGGAGGCGTCCTGGCCAGACGGTGCCATTTCATTTCACTGCAGGACTCTTCTGGTTGTCATCCGGGCCACGCTCACAGCACAACGGTATGTCAACGATATACCACGCCTCGCTGTGTTGCCCTTCATGTCAAGCCATCCAGGGCTTACATTTCAGCAAGATAATGCCCGTCTGCACACGGCGAGAGTTTCTATTGCTTGTTTTCGTGCTTGCCAAACCCTACCTTAGCCAGCAACATCGACAAAGCATTGTGGGCAGGGCCCTCCATCCAGCTTGGGATATCGACAATCAAAAGCGCCAACTGCACAAAATTTGGCACGATAGTCCTCAGGAGGACATCCGACAATTCTGTCAATGCCAGGTCAAATACACTACTGGCCATTAAAATTGCCACACCAAGAAGAAATGCAAATGATAAACAGGTATTCATTGAACAAATATATTATACTAGAACTGACATGTGATTTCGTTTTCACCCGATTTGGGTGCATAGATCCTGAGAAAACAGCATCCAGAGCAACCACCTCTGGCCGTAATAACGGCCTTGATACGCCTGGGCATTGAGTCAAACAGAGCTTGGATGGCGTGTACAGCTACAGCTGCCCATGCAGCTTCAACACGATACCACAGTTCATCAAGAGTAGTGACTGGCGTATTGTAACGAGCCAGTTGCTCCGACACCATTGACCAGACGCTTTCAATTGGTGAGAGATCAGGAGAATGTGCTGGCCAGGGCAGCAGTCGAACATTTTCTGTATCCAGAAAGGCCCGTACAGGACCTGCAACATGCGGTCGTGCATTATCCTCCCGAAATGTAGGGTTTCGCAGGGATCGAATGAAGGGTACAGCCACGGATCGTAGCACATCTGAAGTGTAAGGTCCACTGTTCAAAGTACCGTCAATGCGAACAAGAGGTGACCGAGACGTGTAACCAATGGCATCCCATAGCATCACGCCGGGTGACACGCCAGTATGGCGATGACGAATATACGCTTCCAATGTGCGTTCACCGCTATGTCGCCAAACACGGATGCGACCATCATGATGCTGTAAACAGAACCTGAATTCATCCGAAAAAATGACGTTTGGCCATTCGTGCACCCAGGTTCGGCGTTGAGTACACCATCGCAGGCGCTCCTGTCTGTGATGCAGCGTCAAGGGTAAACCCAGCCATGGTCTCCGAGCTGATAGTCGATGCTGCTGCAAACGTCGTCGAACTGTTCGTGCAGATGGTTGTTGTCTTGCAAACGTCCCCATCTGTTGACTCAGGGATCGAGACGTGGCTGCACGATCCGTTACAGCCATGCGGATAAGATGCCTGTCATCTGGACTGCTAGTGATACGAGGCCGTTGGGATCCAGCACGGCGTTCCGTATAACCCTCCTGAACCCATCGATTCCATATTCTGCTAACAGTCATTGGATCTCGACCAACGCGAGCAGCAATGTCGCGATACGATAAACCGCAATCGCGATAGGCTACAATCTGACCTTTATCAAAGTCGGAAACATGATGGTACGCATTTCTCCTCTTTACACGAGGCATCACAACAACGTTTCACCATGCAACGCCGGTCAACTGCTGTTTGTGTATGAGAAATCGGTTGGAAACTTTCCTCATGTCAGCACGATTTAGGTGTCGCCACCGGCGCCAACCTTGTGTGAATGCTCTGAAAAGCTAATAATTTGCATTTCACAGCATCTTCTTCCTGTCGGTTAAATTTCGCGTCTGTAGCACGTCATCTTCGTAGTTCAAATGGCTCTGAGCACTATGGGACTTCTGAGGTCATCAGTCCCCTAGAATTTAGAACTACTTAAACCTAACTAACCTAAGGATATCAGTCACATCCTTGCCCGAAGCAGGATTCGAACCTGTGACCGTAGCGGTCGCGCGGCTCCAGACTGTAGCGCCTAGAACCGCTCGGCCAACACGGCCAGCCATCTTCGTAGTGTAGCAATTTTAATGGCCAATAGTGAAACTGCTTGCGACAGGGTGAGAGGTGTACCAAAGAGTTATTGACTTGCTTAATTTGTGAAGATCTTACTCTAGAATAATTCATCCAATTTTTCTAAAATTGTAACTATTTGTTTTTCTGTATATGTACATCACATATACCGATTTCCGTCCCATTCGGGTAATTCGTTCGTGGTGAGCCAGTTTTTTTGTGTTAGAGTGTATTATTCAGCCGGCCGGAGTGGCCGAGCGGTTCTAGGCGCTACAGTCTGGAACTGCGAGACCGCTACGGTCGCAGGTTCGAATTCTGCCTCGGGCATGGCTGTGTGTGATGTCCTTACGTTAGTTAGGTTTAAGTAGTTCTAAGTTCTAGGGGACTGATGACCTCAAACGTTAAGTCCCATACTGCTCAGAGCCATTTGAACCATTTTTTTTGTATTATTCAGGAAACAGTAACTTAATTTAACTCTTGTTACTTAAAGAGAATATTATATTGAATTTCTCTTTGAAAGTTACTACACGGAAAATTAGAGTGTCAGAATACGTAACGATGTGTCTGTGTAGTTACTGTCCAGCCATACCTAACGTTATCTTGATTACTGCTTGATCTGGTAAGAAAGGTAAACTTCACAAGCGCTTTCTCTTTTTAACGATACGTCATGTTGAACTGTATAATTAACTTAATATAGTACACAATTTGAAAACATCGAAAGTAAAATTTCTCAGGTTACAGAGACGAACGCAGCGAATACAATTAATTTGTTTTTGCTACAGTATTTCTAATATCACTTTGTGTGATAATTTATTTTTGTGTTCACTTACCCTGTACGACGCATGCGAGTGACCAAGTTGTACAGTAGCCTCACTTTTTGTTTCGCCCATGCGCGCTCCGCCGGCGCGATACGGGCGGGTCATAAATATTGTGGATTACGGCGGACGTATTCAGGGGGCGGGCCTGCTGTTGCTTTGGCTGTGTTGGGTACAGGGGTCAGTGTACAGTGCAGCACTCCGACCACTGCCCAGCCGCGCATAGCCCATTCTTGTGAACCCAGAAGGCACATTGCGATATTCCCTTCACAGCCCTTTTCAGCCATTCGAACGGGGACTTCGCGTTTTCGAAATGAGGTCTGCGACGGTTAGCCATAAGGTTTTATTTAGTACCTCAGAAAAATCAATTTGTGTAATTAATGTCTAGTTCAATTTCAGTTACATTTTAGCAGCATTGGTGCACATAGCAAACCCAGTGCTATATTTGTGGTGTCACCGCCAGACACCACACTTGTTTGGTGGTAGCCTTGAAATCGGCCGCGGTCCATTAGTATACGTCGGACCCGCGTGTCGCCACTGTCAGTGATTGCAGACCGAGCGCCGCCACACGGCAGGTCTAGAGAGACTTCCTAGCATTCGCCCCAGCTGTACTGCCGACTTTGCTAGCGATGGTTCACTGACAAATTACGCTCTCATTGCCGAGATGATAGTTAGCATAGCCTTCAGCTACGTCATTTGCTGCGACCCAGCAAGGCGCCATTATCATTTGCTATTTATCTTGTGATGCATGTACCGTCAGACAGATGTTCACCAATTATGGATTAAAGTTAAGTATTCAAGAAGGTACGTACTTTACTTGCTAGTCTCAATTACTTTACCTGTTCCAGACCTCACGCCAGCCTGCGTGAGCTTAAACGCGTGCCTTTCGGCTTCCTCTCCTAGTGGCTTGGCTGTCTTGCCAAGTCACAACAATATTAACAATAAAATACCACATATACCATGAACAGTAAACTGCCCAGCGTTTGGAAGAAAGGCCAGGACACACTTGTCTACAAGGAGGGCAACAGAAGTGATCCACATAAATAACGTTTAACCTCATTGACGTTATAACGTAACAAATTATTACGAGTTGTCACTTCGCACTGAAAGCGTAGCTCGCCGTGGAGCAGGGAGGAGAACAGATTTTGGTTCTCAAGATGGCACAGCTGACGCCGGCTAGTGTGCCGAGCGAGCTGTGTACTTGATTAACCCTGGATGGTATAAGTTATACATACTCTCTATGATCCTGAAGGAGTACTATTAAATACAAATCGATCTTTATCATACTTAGTGCACCAAAATCTATGGGTAACGAAACCATATTGCTAAAATTTCAAATCGATAACTTCCATACTTTCGGAGAAATAGATCTGTACCCAAAACACAGCATAACCGCGCTGGCATTGTTAAACTGAGTTAGGCGCTGTAAGGTGTTCGTCTAAGGTATCAATTGAAATTACAGCTTAGAGGATACGTTTATTTAAGCTAATTTTCTGAAGTTTTCTTTAGTTTCATTACCACAGATTTCTGACGAAATAAAAAATAGTTTGGAAAATAATTATTTCATCGTGTTTTGATTATGTGTGTGATTTTGGAGAGACAGAGAGAGAATAGAGGACCTGCGTAAAGGAAGAGAGTGATATTGTATTAAAACTATGTAAATGTATGCGTGAGAAAATTGTTTGCAACAGGGGAATTAGTGACGTATACCGAGTGAGATTGATTTCGTGAAAGGCAGCCAGAAGGGGTGTTGAGTGTTAAATTTATTAGTAATTTATTTCGTGGAGAGGAATTGTACTTAGTTTTCATTAAATTTTATTTCGTTTCGGAACTACGAAATTTCTAGTCTATATTACTTGTGGTACTGTAATTGGCTGACATAAGTAACACCGCCACTATAGCGCAACACGAGATGTTCTGAATGGCTGTTTAACACACAAGCCAATTGAAATTCAGCGTTTCCCGCGCGTTTGAGACTCGATATAGTCGCTTGGGAGACAACATCTGGTAAACACCTATGTTAAACCGCGCTGATCAAATTTGTACCAAAATGAAGAAATTCGTGCGTTTGATCGGTTCTCACGTAGTTGACGAAAGGCGATTAGAGTGTCGACTATTTGGTGAGAGTTTGAGCATAGTGAGTGGTTTATTTTATGAGATATTCCTGTGGGAACCTTTCATGTCGTAATAAACTCCGCGCAGCGTGCTTCATACAGATTACGAGACATTATGGCGTCCACTTCTTTATAGGATGTCTACTGAACGACTGAATGTGTTGACTCGCAAATAGTTGTAGGTCTGTGACTGTTTAGGTCGTTTAAAATATCGGGTCGGACTATATATCTTCTGGCTACATTTGGGTGTAAACTTGTTACAGAGACAGTCAGTAACATTGCATAATTTACTACCTCCCCCCATGAACCATGGACCTTGCCGTTGGTGGTGCGGCTTGCGTGCCTCAGCGATACAGATAGCCGTACCGTAGGTACAACCACAACGGAAGGGTATCTGTTGAGGGGCCAGACAAACGTGTGGTTCCTGAAGAGGGGCAGCAGCCTTTTCAGTAGTTGCAAGGGCAACAGTGTCGATGATTGACTAATCTGGCCTTGTAACAATAACCAAAACGGCCTTGCTGTGCTGGTACTGCGAACGGCTGGAAGCAAGGGGAAACTACGGCCGTAATTTTTCCCGAGGGCATGCAGCTTTACTGTATTATTAAATGATGATGGCGTCCTCTTGGGTAAAATATTCCGGAGGTAAAATAGTCCCCCATTCGGATCTCCGGGCGGGGACTACTCAAGAGCATGTCGTTAGCAGGAGAAAGAAAACTGGCGTTCTACGGATCGGAGCGTGGAATGTCAGATCCCTTAATCGGGCAGGTAGGTTAGAAAATTTAAAAAGGGAAATGGATAGGTTAAAGTTAGATATAGTGGGAATTAGTGAAGTTCGGTGGCAGGAGGAACAAGACTTTTGGTCAGGTGGATACAGGTTTATAAACACAAAATCAAATAGGGGTAATGCAGGAGTAGGTTTAATAATGAATAGGAAAATAGGAATGCGGGTAAGCTACTACAAACAGCATAGTGAACGCATTATTGTGGCCAAGATAGACACAAAGCCCACGCCTACTACAGTAGTACAAGATTACATTCCAACTAGCTCTGCAGATGACGAAGAAATTGAAGAAATGTATGATGAAATAAAAGAAATTATTCAGATAGTGAAGGGAGATGTAAATTTTATAGTCATGGGTGACTGGAATTCGAGTGTAGGAAAAGGGAGAGAAGGAAACGTAGTAGGTGGATATGGATTGGGGCTAAAAATGAAAGAGGAAGCCGCCTGGTAGAATTTTGCACAGAGCACAACTTAATCATAGCTAACACTTGGTTTAAGAATCATGAAAGAAGGTTGTATACATGGAAGAACCCTGGAGATACTAAAAGGTATCGGATAGATTATATAATGGTAAGACAGAGATTTAGGAACCAGGTTTGAAATTGTAAGACATTTCCAGGGGCAGATGTGGACTCTGACCACAATCTATTGGTTATGACCTGTAGATTAAAACTGAAGGAACTGCAAAAAGGTGTGAATTTAAGGAGATGGGGCCTGGATAAACTGGAAGTACCAGAGATTGTACAGAGTTTCAGGGAGAGCGTAAGGAAACAACTGACAGGAATGGGGGAAAGAAATACAGTAGAAGAAGAATAGGTAGCTTTGAGGGATGAAGTAGTGAAGGCAGCAGACGATCAAGTAGGTAAAAAGACGAGGGCTAGTAGAAATCCTTGGGTAACAGAAGAAATACTGAATTTAATTGATGAAAGGAGAAAATATAAAATTGCAATAAATGAAGCAGGCAAAAAGTAATACAAACGACTCAAAAATGAGATCGACAGGAAGTGCAAAATGGCTAAGCAGGGATGGCTAGAGGACAAATGTAAGGATGTAGAGGCTTATCTCACTAGGGGTCAATAGATACTGCCTACGGGAAAATTAAAGAGACCTTTGGAGATAGGAGAACCACTTGTATGAACATCAAGAGCTCAGATGGAAACCCAGTTCTAAGCAAAGAAGGGAAGGCAGAAAGATGGAAGGAGTATATAGAGGGTCTATACAAGGAAATGGAAGAGGATATAGATGAAGATAAAATGGGAGATACGATACTGCGTGAAGAGTTTGACAGAGCACTGAAAGACCTGAGTCGAAACAAGGCCCCCGGAGTAGACAACATTCCATTGGAACTACTGACGGCCTTGGGAGAGCCAATCCTGACAAAACTCTACCATCTGGTGGGCAAGATGTATGAAACAGGCGAAATACCCTCAGACTTCAAGAAGAATATAATAATTCCAATCCCAAAGAAAGCAGGTGTTGACAGATGTGAAAATTACCGAACTATCAGTTTAATAAGCCACAGCTGCAAAATACTAACACGAATTCTTTATAGACGAATGCAAAAACTAGTAGAATCCGACCTCGGGGAAGATCAGTTTGGATTCCGTAGAAATACTGGAACACGTGAGGCAATACTGACCGTACGACTTATCTTAGAAGAAAGATTAAGGAAAGGCAAACCTACGTTTCTAGCATTTGTAGACTTAGAGAAAGCTTTTAACAATGTTGACTGGAATACTCTCTTTCAAATTCTAAAGGTGGCCGGGGTAAAATGCAGGGAGCGAAAGGCTATTTACAATTTGTACAGAAACCAGATGGCAGTTATAAGAGTCGAGGGACATGAAAGGGAAGCAGTGGTTGGCAAGGGAATAAGACAGGGTTGTAGCCTCTCCCTGATGTAATTCATCTGTATATTGAGCAAGCAGTAAAGGAAACAAAAGAAAAATTCGGAATAGGTATTAAATCCAGGGAGAATAAATAAAAACTTTGAGGTTCGCCGATGACATTGTAATTCTGTCAGAGACAGCAAAGGACTTGGAAGAGCAGTTGAATGGAATGGACAGTGTCTTGAGAGGAGTATATAAGATGAAGATCAACAAAAGCAAAACGAGGATAATGGAATGTAGCCGAATTAAGTCGGGTGATGCTGAGGGAAGTAGATTAGGAAATGAGACACTTAAAGTAGTAAAGGAGTTTTGCTATTTGGGGAGCAAAATAACTGATGATGGTCGAAGTAGAGAGGATATAAAATGTAGACTGGCAACGGCAAGGAAAGCGTTTCTGGACAAGAGAAATTTGTTAACATCGAGTATAGATTTAAGTGTCAGGAAGTCATTCCTGAAAGTATTTGTATGTAGTGTAGCCATGTATGGAAGTGAAACATGGACGATAAATAGTTTAGACAAGAAGAGAATAGAAGCTTTCGAAATGTGGTGCTACAGAAGAATGCTGAAGATTAGATGGGTAGATCACATAACTAATGAGGAAGTATTGAATAGGGTTGGGGAGAAGACAAGTTTGTGGCACAACTTGACCAGAAGAAGGGATCGGTTGGTAGGACATGTTCTGAGGCATCAAGGGATCACCAATTTAGTATTGGAGGGCAGCGTGGAGGGTAAAAATCGTAGAGGAAGACCAAGAGATGAATACACTAAGCAGATTCAGAAGGGTGTAGGTTGCAGTAGGTACTGGGAGATGAAGAAGCTTCCACAGGACAGAGTAGCATGGAGAGCTGCATCAAACCAGTCTCAAGACTGAAGACCACAACAACAACAACTACGACATGTCGGGATATTAATTACAGACTTGACAGACATTTTCCATGTTTTAAGGACAATAAAGCAACTAAAAGGACATTGTAGATATCTTTTCAATCGAGTCATACAAGAATTTCGAAGGCGTGATGGTTAAACTAACTTGCAGGTAGTGCCCATGGACTGGAGTTATGTAGGTTTGCGTGGTATTTAGTCGAATTTTAGTCAACTCTGATTTTGTCGGCTAAACCAGTATCAGAGTGAAGGGCAGAAGCCTCTCCAGGCAGGTGGACAAATTGTTTAAAGGCTAGTGGTTGGTTGGTTATTTGGGGAAGGAGACCAGACAGCGTGGTCATCGGTCACATCGGATTAGGAAAGGATGGGGAAGGAAGTCGGCCGTGCCCTTTCAGAGGAACCATCCCGGCATTTGCCTGGAGTGATTTAGGAAAATCACGGAAAACCTAAATCAGGATGGCCGGACACGGGGTTGAACCGTCGTCCTCCCGAATGCGAGTCCAGTGTGCTAAAAGGCTAGTGAGAGACCAACCCGCACATCCGTAACATCAAAGATTTGTGGAATAGTGGAACACATTCTCACCTCAAATACACTACTGGCCATTAAAATTGCTACACCAAGAAGAAATGCAGATAATAAACGGGTATTTATTGGCCAAATATATTACACTAGAGCTGACATGTGATTACATTTTCACGCAATTTGGGTGCATAGATCCTCAGAAATCAGTACCCAGAACAACCACCTCTGGCCGTAATAACGGCCTTGATACGCCTGGGCATTGAGTCAAACAGAGCTTGGACGGCGTGTACAGGTACAGCTGCCCATGCAGCTTCAACACGATAACACAGTTCATCAAGAGTAGTGACTGGCGTATTGTGACTAGCCAGTTGCTGGGTCACCATTGACCAGACGTTTTCGATTGGTGATAGATCTGGAGAATGTGCTGGCCAGGGCAGCAGCCAAACATTTTCTGTATCCAGAAAGGCCCGCACAGGACATCCAACATGCGGTCGTGCATTATCCCGCTGAAATGTAGGGCTTCGTAGGGATCGAATGAAGGGTACAGCCACGGGTCGTAACACATCTGAAATGTAACGTCCACTGTTCAAAGTGCCGTCAATGCGAACAAGAGGTGACCGAGACATGTAACCAATGGCACCATATGCCATCACGCCAGGTGATACGCCAGTATGGCGATGACGAATATACGCTTCCAATGTGCGTTCACCGCTATGTCGCCAAACACGGATGCGACCATCATGATGCTGTAAACAGAACCTGGATTCATCCGAAAAAATGACGTTTTGTCATTCGTGCACCCAGGTTCGTCGTTGAGTACACCATCGCAGGCGCTCCTGTCTGTGATGCAGCGTCAAGGGTTACCACAGTCATGGTCTCCGAGCCGATAGTCCATGCTGTTGCAAGCGTCGTCGAACTGTTCGTGCAAATGGTTGTTGTCTTCCAAATGTCCCCATGTGTTGACTCAGGGATCGAGACGTGGCTGCACGATCCGTTACAGCCATGCGGATAAGATGCCTGTCATCCCGACTGCTAGTGATAGGAGGCCATTGGGATCCAGCACGGCGTTCCGTAGTACCCGCCTGATCCCACCGATACCATATTCTGCTAATAGTCATTGGATCTCGACCAACGCGAGCCGCAATGTCACGATACGATAAACCGCAATCACGATAGGCTACAATCCGACCTTTATCAAAGTCGGAAACGTGATGGTACGCATTTCTGTTACTTACACGAGGCATCACAATAACGTTTCACCCAGCAACGCCGGTCAACTGCTGTTTGTGTATGAGAAATCGGTTGGAAACTTTCCTCATGTCAGCACATTGTAGGTGTCGCCACCGGAGCCAAACTTGTATGAATGCTCTGAAAAGCTAATCATTTGCATATCACATCATCTTCTTCCTGTCGGTTACATTTCGCGTCTGTAGCATGTCATATTCATGGTGCAGCAATTTTAATGGTCGGTAGTGTATATTTTGAGTTCTAGAACAGAATGGCTCCATCATTGGATTCGAGAAAACTAAGCCCCGCTAGGTCTCAAGCTTATGTCATATGATATCATGAAAGCCATAGATCAAGGGAATCTGGTATATTTACAGAAGGCATTCGACTCAGTACTACACCTGCACTTACTGTCGAAAGCAACATCGAATAACAGATCAAGCGAAATTTGTGACTGGGTTGAAGAATTGTTGATAGTGAGGAGGCGGCATGTTGTCTGCACAACAACAACTGCAATCAACGTCCCCAATTATTTGCTGTATGTATTCCAATCGCTCTCTTCCTCTTCAGATTTTCCCTCCGCAGCTCTCTCTCTCTAGTACCTTGGAAGATATTCCCTGATGTCTTAAGAGATCTTCTATCATCCTGCACCTTCTTCTTGTCAGTGTTTTCCATGCATTCCTTCCTTCGCCGATTCTGCTGGTAACTTCATCATTCCTTACCTTATCAGTCCACCTAATTTTCAACGCTTTTCTGTAGCATTACATATCAAACGCTTCGATCCTCTTCTCTTCCGATTTCCCCGCAGTCCGTGTTTCACCCCAATACAATACTGACCTCCGAACGTACATTCTCAGCAATTTCTTCTTCAAATTAGGGTCAATATTTGATACTAGTTGACTTATTTTGACCAGGAAATTCTCTTTTCGCCACAGCTAGTCTGCTTTTTATATCCTCCTTGCTGCGTCCATCGTGAGTTATTTTACTGCCTATGTAGCAGAATTGCCAAAATTCATCTACTTCGTGACCATCAAACCTTGTGTTAAGTTCCTCCCTGTTCTCATTAGTCCTACTTCTCATTAGTTTCGTCTTTGTTCTATTTACTCTACATTCATATTCTGTATTCATTATGCTCTTCATCCCATTCAACAGGAACTGTAATCCTTTTTTACATTCACTCAGGATAGCAATATTATCAGCGAATCTGATGATCAGTGTTCTTTCACACTGAATTTTAATCCCACCCTTCAACCTTCCTTTTATATCTATCATTGCTTCTTCGATGTATAGACTGAACAGTAGAAGCGAAAGATTACATCCCTGTCTTACACCCTTTTTAATCGGAGCATTTCGTTCTTGGTTTTCCTCTCTTACTGTTCCCTCTTGGCTTTTGTACGTACTGCATATTACCCGTCTTTTCCTACAGCTTACTCCTATTTCTAACAGAATTTCGAACATCTTACACCATTTTACATTATCGAACGTTTTTCCAGATCGACAGATACTATGAACAAGTCTCGATTTTTCTTCAGTCTTGCGTTTATCATCAACCGTAACGTCATATCTGCCTCTCTAGTGCCGTTACCTTTACTAAAGCCAGACTTATCGTCATCTAACATATTCTCAAAAAAATGGCTCTGAGCACTATGCGACTTAACTTCTGAGGTCATCAGTCGCCTAGAACTTAGAACTAATTAAACTTAACTAACCTAAGGACATCACACACATCCACGCCCGAGGCAGGAGTCGTACCTGCGACCGTAGCGGTCACGCGGTTCCAGACTGAAGCGCCTTTAACCGCACGGCCACACAGGCCGGCAACATATTCTCAATTTTCAATTCCATTCTTTTGTATGTAATTTCTGTCAGAAACATGGATGCATGAGCTGTTATGCTGATTGTGCGATAATTCTCGCACTCGTCGGGTTTTGCAGCTCTCGGAATCATGTGAATGTTGTTTTCCCGGAAGTCTGATAATACATCGCCAGCCTCATGGATTGTACACACCAACGTGAACAGTCGTTTTGCTGCCAGTTCCGCCAATGATTTTAGAAATTCCGATGGAATGTTATCTATTCATTCTGTTATATTTGACCTTAAGTAGTCCAAAGCCCTTTTAAATTCTAATTGTGGATCCCCTATCTCTTCCTTGTCCACTCTTGTATCTTCACTCACGTCATCGGAGAAGTCCTCCCCCTCAAGAAGGCCTTCAGTGTACTCTTTCCATTCATTCGCTCTCTCCTCTGCAGTTAACAGTGGAATTCCCATTGCACTATTAATTTTAGCGCCATTGTTTATAATTTCACAGAAGGTTGTTCTGACCTTTCTGTATTTTGAGTTAGTCAATCCGACATTCTTTTCCGATTTCTTTACATTTTTCATGCTGCCATTTCCTCTTAGCTCTCCTGCTCTTCCTACTGATTTCGTTCCTAAGTGACTCGTATTTCTTTATTTCTGAATTTCATTGCACATTTCTGTACATCTTTCGTCGTTAAGCAGGAGTATTTCTTCTGTTACCACTTGATTTTCTTTCCAACCTCTGTGTCTGCCCTTTTTAGATATGTCAGTTCCTCTTCTGCTGAACTGCCTACTGAGGTATTCCCTGCCAGAGTATCTATAGCCCCAGAGAACTTCAAGCGTATCTCTTCATTTTTAAGTACTTCTGTCTTCCACTTTCTGCTTTGATTCTGTCTGACAAGTCTCTTAAACGTCAGCCAAATTGTTATATCTGCTCCTGGGTAAACCTTACAATCCAATAAATGATTTCGGAATTTCTGCCTGACCTTTTCCAAGTATACCTCCTCGTCTTGTGGCTATTGAACAGAGTGTTTTCTATTACCAACTGATATTAATTGCAGGACTCAATTATTCTCTCTCCCGTTTCGTTCCCACTACCAAGCCCACATTCTTCCACAACCCTTTCCTCTATTCTCTCCCCTAGAACCGCATTCCAATCCCTCATCACTATTAGATTTTCATCTCCCTTCACTTACTGCTTTATCCGTTCAATATCCTCATATATCTTCTCTGTCTCTGCATCCTCTGCTTACGACACCGGCATGTATACCCGAACTATCGTTGTTGGTGTTGGTTTGCTATCGATTCTGATGAGAACAACTGTATCATTGAACTGTTCACAGTAACTCAACCTGTGCCTTAACTTCCTTTTTCTAACGAATCCTGTTCCCGTTATACCGTTTTCTGCTGTTGTTAATATTACCGGATACTCGTCTGACCAGAAATCCTTGTCTTGTTTAGATTTCGATTCACTGCATTTCCCTTTTCAGACCTTTTTAGCTTCCCTACCACGTACAAACTTCTGACATTATACGCCCAAACTCGCAGAAAGTCACCCTTTTATCAATTACCCGATCTTTCTCTCGTCTCCCCCTTACCAGTCCGCTCCCGGAGATCCGAATGGGGCTATTCCGGAATCTTTTGCTAATGGAGAGATCATCGTGGCTCTTTTTAAATTACAGACCACAAGTTCTGTGGATACATATTATGTCTTTAATGCAGTGGTTTTCATTGCCTTCATTGCCTTGATCATAATGATTATTCCGCCTTTTATGGGAAGTTTCCCACTCATAGAGCAAGATGATAACCTGAACATTCCTCCGACCTCTTCGACAAGGCCATTGGCAAAAAGGAGAGTGACTTCTAAAACCGGAAGTCTTCAGCCATCAGTGCTGATGATTTTATTCTAAATTATGCAAGGGCAAACCTAGGAATAAGGGCATTTTAAACACCAATCAAAGACACTATGCTTTTTTAACAAATATATTTATTTATTTATTTCACTTTTTCCAGCAGATCCTACTACCGTCATCCGAAACTTCCGAGTCACCTCGGCGCAAATTAATGGAGGAGGTGCTCCTCTAAACCTTTTTCTCGGAGGATCAATTATGTTCCGTGAGTCCTCTTCAACTGTACCTTCTGGTACTCGGAATTCCCCAATGGGCAGGAGGATCCCAGAATAATGCGACTAAATAATTCGCTAGTCCTGTCCGGTACAAAGCAAAGTGGCAGAACGGCTCATGAGTCATCGTCAGTGCTTTCAGGCGAGGCTTACAAAACGTAATACAGCTCCACGCCCTTCAGCCAGTTGACGGCGTTCATTCTGGGGGTGGGAAAGTAAACAGTATCTGGGCATAGAAGTTTGTCCGGCATGATAGACTTCGAATGTCTCCGCGACAGGAGCGTCATCATACGCTGTATATAATACCAGCAGCTACCCGTCGCAGCACATGTCAAGTAGTGCATGTCCGAATCGACGATTGCGCATTGCGGGCACAAAGCATCGTCCTTAAGATGGATGGAATGGAGGCGCTGGTGTGTGACTAATTTGCCATTCACCACCACATGCCGCAAGGAATGAGTATACGTTGGGAGGTATGGTGTGTGGATGGCCCGCCACAACGTGGCCCAGGTGATTGCCAGTATTGGTGTTCGACCTTGTTGCAGGGTTGTCGTGCTTGATAGAGGTTGTAATAGTCTCTCGTGCTGGGCGTTCTAGTCACCGGTAGATCCTCGGCGAAGTAGCCCAGTTTGACCAGGAAACCTCGCATGTGGTAGAGGGACGGTTCTATGTGGCCCACGGCGACCGGTAGTCGAAGATCTTGGGCCGCGATGATCTGAAGCAGCGTCCCTGTCAAGTTAGTACTGCATGCGAGTCGCGTCGTCCATAGGTATAGCGCCCGCGCGCGGTTGTGGACATGAGTGAACCCCAGAACTCCCGACAGTGGTGACCTGGTGAAAGTAGTGTATCGGACTTCGAATATTTGGCCTGTTCTCACAAAATGTGCGTAAGCCGCATCAAATTATGGGCCTTGGTAACAGTTAAGGGAAGAATGTGTGCAAAATAATTAAGTTTAGACGCTACGTAAGTGCTGACATAACAGAGAATCGTATCCATGTGGCGCAATTTGCTGTTACAGAGCAGCGCACGTGTCCATTGTAGTAGCCGGCGATATGTGGCTGTCGCAGTTTGGCGAACATTACTGGGGAACTGGACTCCCATTGCGTTCAATGTGGGAACCTTCTGAAAGCTGACCGCTGTCGGGCGGAGAAGATCTCTTCGGACATTCAAGTAAGTCGTCTTGTGCGCGTTGACGACCGTGCCTGATACCGTTCTGAAGTAACGCAACCACTAAAGCGTCGTTTGGATTTCGTCACTCGACCACACCACGTCGTCAACGAAGGCACTGCATCGGAAGATCACGCCTCGAATTCAGATGTCTTCCAGTCGTAAGTGAAAGCCTTCTAGCGCGGGTTCGAGGGCCGCCTCGAGTAAGACTCCTGATAAGGGACATCCCTGTCGCACCGACCGCCTAAGAGTGATGTGCTCGGTCCAACGGCCATTGACCATAACCAAGGAGCGAGCCCCGTGGATCAAACGTAGGATCACCCTTGCTGACGCCTGTGACAGGCCCATACATTCCTGCACTGGGCAAGGTAAACTGTGATCGATACGATAAAAGGTGTGATCAAAACCGACGGGAGAAGGGCGCGACGGAGGCGCCAGGCTGCTGCTAGTGCCGTGACGTCGTGGTAGGCTTCATGTGCCTTGTGGCTGTTCTCGTCACAACCTAAACATGTCTGGTCACGATAGATCACGTGTCTGAATGTGGCCTGAAGATGTGCCCGAAGGATACGGGCGACAAGTTTGTAATCCACGTTCAGGAGCGTAGGGGGATGACAGTCGTGACAATGGTGTGAACTGTTCAGTTTTGGAACCATAATTGTGATATCTTTGAGGAAATCCGTAGGGTAAAATGTTCGTGGAAGAGGTCTTGAAACATCTGAAACCACTGACCGCCCTTCAGGGAATAGCAGGCGCGGTAGAATTTCTTCGGTAAGCCGTCCAGTCCCCGTGATTTGTTCGCTGTGCCGCACACCAAGGCTGGTGGTAAGTCCTCAGTAGTTACGGGAGCCAGCAGGTCGTCAACCCGGAACACTACTCTCTGGACGGGCAGATCGCACAGGTGGCCTTCGTACTCGAGGACAGTCCAAGGGTCCTCAGAATAAACGACCTGTAATGCTGGACGAACCCTGCAGCAAAGGCCATTGCGTGTCGACGTGTCCACCTACTGCTCTCTCTAGTGTTGCGATAAGGTGGCGCTTGCGTTACCACCTCTCTTGGATGACGTGGTTACGGACACCATTTCAGTGGGGACGGTATCCTGCCCCTCGCCTGGGGTCCCTCAAGCTGTTCTTTGGTGAGACAGATTTGGCGAGCTTTGAGACGATTAACCATTGTCTGCTGGTCTCGTGATAGCGGCTGTGTCATTTGATCTCTTGGCGCTGTGTTATAAAATTCCGACGTTGCCTGACACAGCGCGCTCTGTCATGGCTATATCCCATGAGCGTCTGTTGGAGTGCCAGCTTCGCGCGGTCGAGTCACCAATGTGAGATGAAAGGATGTGCACGGTGATTCTGGAGGCAATGATCTCTCACTGACATGCGTCCTCATACTGTAATGGCCAGGCCTCACGCAGGTGGCAGTAATGTGACGTCCGATGTCTTGATGCTGTTGCGTAAGAGTGGTCCTGTCGGCACAGTTGCTAGATGGAGTGCTCTAAGCTGTGTACCTGTAAATGTGCAATCGCATCTCTAGGGGACTTCTTGGAGCAGGGTGATATCCAGGTCCACTGCACCGATCATGTCATGGAACATGCATGTTTTGATGACAGAGTGTAAGCCGTTGATGGTGACTGTACCTGCACGGCAAGACTGGAACATCTTAAGGCTGAGTGTGTAGGTACTAATGGCGGCTCCTCAGTGGTAATGGGGCCTCTTGGCTACCTAGCTTTGTGGCACGAGTGTTCAAGGCGGCCGTCCTGTGAGTGTTAGACTCCCCCCAAGTGGGACGCCAGCCCCTTGTGGTGGAGGAACATCAGGAGTGTCTGGTGCGTCTTATGCATCCGTATCTGCAGCCCAGTCGCCGAGCGGAGAAGGGGTTGGTGAAGGCGTGCCGTTACTGGCAGTGGGCTCCATCACCTGGTCTTTATCCTGAGCAGAGTTGGTCGCCTGGGGTGGTCGGGGCCGCCGTCCTCTCTGCAGCGTCGGATGCCTGCCTCGGATTGGTGTTTGTAAAGTCCATTGGAAAGGATGAGTCAAATACGATGTGGCAACCTGGTCTCTGTCTCCACCTCGCTGGCCGTCATCCGTCGTGCGGCGGCGTTACTTACGACGCTTCGGCGACCGTTGTTTCCGGGGCTACGTGTCCACCCACGACGAATGGCTGGGGTCAGCACCTTCGGCCGTGAAGCCGACGTCTGGAACCTGTGCCTGCGGGACAATGACAGCTGTAGTGATCGTGGGCGTCGTGTCCTTCATGGGCGTCTCTTCGTTTGGCGTCGTCGTCACTGCATCATCGGCGGTTGCGCTCTCGTTTGGATGAGGCTGCTTCATAGGCGCGGCATCTGTGCACAGTGGCCCCACCACATCGAGGTACGTAAGCAGCAACGTTGTCGGCACCACTGTCTGTACTGGTTCCGCACGTGGCGCCTGGACGAGGCGACTCTGTAGGCAGTTTGATTGGACGTGGCCTTCCTGTCCAAAGCCGGACTACGTCAGCGGTTGTCCATCATAAATAATGGTGGCTCGGCAACCGCCGATGAACACAGACGACGGCACTTGTTTGCGGAATTCGATGTAAGACCGTGCCATAAGACCGTAACGCGTCAGTGACAAGCGCGGTCAGGACTTCGAAAGGCAGTTCGAATATGCGCACCGTTCCCACGCACCCCGCAGAGTGACCGCCCGGTTCTAGGCACCATGTGACGGATTGCACAGCCCCTCCCGCCGGAGGCTCGAGTCTTTTCGCGGGCATGGGTGTGTGTGCTGCTGTTAGTATAAGTTAGTTTAAGTAGTGTGTAAATCTAGGGACCGAGGTCAGCAGTTTGGTCCAAATGGCTCTACGCACTATGGGACTTATCATCTGAGGTCATCAGTCCCTTAGATTTAGAACTACTGAAACCCAACTAACCTAAGGACATCACGCACACATCATGCCTGAGGCAGGATTCGAACCTGCGACTGTAGCAGCCGCGTGGTTCCGGCCTGAAGCGCCTAGAACCGCTCGTCCACAGCGGCCGGCAGTTTGCTCCCCTAAGAATTCACAAATATTTGAACTGAACGCTCGCCCATACCCATGTGGTCCACGGTTATTGAGCTGACGTTACCGTCGACGTAGCGAAAGCGGTAGCCGTTGGTGGAACGTCAGATTAGGTTGTAACACGCCTCTTCGTTCTTCATCTTGAGGTACACTATACTGGAATTGATAGACTGGTGGATGCCTGTCAACTCGTGGGGTTCGACATGCATGTCGTCTCTCAAAAACCGTTCGATACTAATCATGCTGTGTAGTATAGCCGAACGTCATACTTACTTTTTCAGCGCAGAAACCAACTTTAAGGCCCCTAACAGAAGCTGAAATAGAGACAATTGTCAGTGATCCACAGATTTCCGATTCAGATGATGGAAGTGATGCTGGAAGAAATCGACTTATCGCCAATGATTATGATTCAGAGTCTGAGGCGTCCTCAGACTCTGCTATGCTTTGTTTATCCTTTTAGGAGGTGAAAATTGATAATAACCTTTTGTCCCCAACATTATGGTTTACAAACAACATTTTTTATTTATATTTTCTGTATTTTTTCGTTTGGTTTATATAAGACCAAATCAGCATATTAGCGCAAACTGGAAACCCAAGCACATTTAAGGGTTAAAAGTAACCTCAGACAATTTTGAGATGGTGGAGTTATTTAGATTGTAACGCTATATGGAAGGAGCTGTGCAGCTATTTAGTCAAATATTGATAAGATTTCAAAGTGACCTCTTACTGGCAGTTTCATTTGAATGTTGATAAATGTAAAGTTCTTCAGAAAACCAAAAAACGAGTCTCCTAAGGCCACAATCGCAACAAAGTAGACAACTCAAACAATTCTCTAGTTGTAACAAGTTGTATAGGTATGAAATGGAACGATTATATACGCTCATTCGTGAGTCAGGCAAGTGACAGACTTCGGTTCATTGACAGGACGCTGGTAGCATGCACAGAGTCTTGTACAAAGGAGACTGCTTACGAGTCAGTCATGTGTCCCGTGTTGGAATACTTCTCAAGTGTGCCCCACCAATTGTACATACGGCTACCGCAGGAAGCTGCACGTATAAACAGCACTGATACCATGATTCTGCAGAGCACAAGAGAGTTGTACCAACCGAAAAATGCCACGCCGCGTTACTCAATTAAACATCGCGCTGCACCGAGTACTTTGCTAAGTATTCCCTACAACGTAGTTTGCAGTGGTTTGCAAAGAGTGGGTGTAAATGTAGACCAGGGCCTGCCACGGCGTGCCAAACTTCACGGATGCTAGGTGTGCGCGACCGTGGGCATTCCACGGCTCAGCCTGTCACTCGACTTCGCTCGTTCCTCCCCAAAGTACTCGGTGCAGCGCGATGTTTAATTGAGTAACGCGGCGTGGCATTTTTCGGTTGGTACAACTCTCTTGTGCTCTGCAGAATCATGGTATCAGTGCTGTTCATCTTTTGCTATTTGTTCATGATATGAAGCATTTTCACAGGTCCAGTGGTTCTTTGCACGAAAAGAGGCTATCTGGCGTTCTATCACTACAAGCCTTCAGAAATGAATGTGAGTGACAGAAGCCAGAGATGAGACTTCCCAATACATATTATGCAGTCGTATAAGCGACGGGTACTGCAGATTCGTATATAGAAAGATATTACAATACTATGCTGAAAGAATTTAAAGATTTAAGTGGCAATGAAAGAGCAAAAAATTACAACTATCGACAGACGGAATTAATTTTTCTGTATGTTGTGAAGCACTTGGTGCTAAATATACAGACATGTAACACATGAAGAATTGATAGTACGAACAGTGAAATTTCTGATGTCACACGCACTATTCCACTGTCAGCTGCAACAGTTTTCGATAGAACTGAACAAAGGGTATGGAGACTTTATATATTACTGCAAAGTACGTTGATTAAGTCAAGGGGCACGCCTGGAACGGTTTTTCGATTTAAGACTCGCATTATTGAATTTATCAAGGAAAAAAGAGTGAGGGAAGAAAATTTGTGCATCCGGAATGGATTGCAGACGTCGCGTTTTAAGTGGACTTGACTGCACACTGCCCACAGTGAGTTGCTACAAGGAAAGAAACAACATATTTCTGATTTCACAGGGATGCATTTAAAATGGAAATTTCGTTGTAGAAAGGACATATTCTGACACAGTGAGACCTGAGTTTCTCTGGCGTACAGAACTTTCAAATAACTTCCGGAAATTCAGCCAGGTAACAATTTCAGCGACCGCCGATATTTCGGCGGGAGAACACCCCGCGATTTTCAAGGCAAACAGCAACGAACAGGCGACGTACATGCAAATTTAAAACCTCGGTTCTCGGACTGAAGCAGGAAAGATAACACACACACTGAACACTGGTGCCACCAAAGATGACCAAAGTCAGAGTTATCGATAGTGAGACTATGAATTCGCAGGTCAGGTACCATTGACTCTGTCCCTCTGTTTTTTGACAAGGGAGAGAGCCGGATTCCAAACAGAGTTTAAACAAAAACATCCATCCCTGTTAACGAGGTTCAAACTTTGCCAAATGCCGGGCAGTACGGAGCTGTACTCCCAGTCAGCTACAGTCCATGAGGCACCGTCCAACCAATCCCAAGTGAAATCAGAAGTTTGAACGTTTTCATCGCGCGGAGTCGCATGTTATATCTCGACGTTCTGTGATAAATCTCACAGAGAAATCTTTTGCCGACGCAACCTAGGGAAGGGTTTAAATTTTGCACCCACTCCGAAGAGTTTGCCGGTAGTTGATTTTATTAGTTCAATTGAACAGGCAGTTTGCAAACTACCTCCTGATGCTGCAGAGTAGGTTAGGAGGGAGGCATGCCTTGTGTTGACTAGGGCTCGTCCACACAAGAGTAATGTAACAGCAGCAGAGAGGGCTGCTTTACGCTCTCTCAAAGCTGATCCTGATATTGTTATTTTACATGCGCACAAGCGCAATGCCACCGTTGTTTTAAATAAACATCATTATGTACAAAAGATGCAACGTTTACTATCTGATTCAGCGTATCGCAGAATCGATGCTGACCCCACAAAAAGTGTTGAGAGAAAGACCAACAGCCCCCTGAAGAAAAGTGGTTTGTCGCAGGACACTCTCGAGTCTTCCCCCTAGGTTATATGGCCTTCCGAAGGTTCACAAGGAAGGGGTTCCTTTCCGTCCTATAGTGAGTATCGGCGCTCCGACATATCGTGTAGCCAAGCATCTTGCTTCTCTGTTGAGTCCACAAGTAGGTCGCTGTGAACATCATATCAGGAACTCAGCTGATTTTTTACGTCATTTGGGGGGGACTGCGGTTGAATGACTGATATTTTAGTGAGTTTCGATGTGGTCTCTTTCTTCACTCGTGTTCCTCTATCTGATTCGTTGCGGTTAATTGAGGCCAGGTTTGGTGCTGATTTAACTAATGTCTTTCGGCATGTGTTGACATCTACTTACTTTTTATTTAATGACCAGTATTACGAGCAGACAGATGGAGTTGCGATGGGTAGTCCGTTGTCTCCTGTGATCGCAAATTTGTTTATGGAAGACTTCGAGGAGCGTGCATTGGAATCAGTGCCTTTGAAACCCGCCTGTTTCTTTAGATACGTTGACGATACCTTCGTTGTTTGGCCTCATGGTAGGGAGAATTTGAGTGTCTTTCTAGAACATCTGAACTCGATCCATCCGAACATTCGTTTTACAATGGAAGTGGAAGAGAATGGTTGTCTTCCCTTTCTTGACGTGTTGGTTAGGAGGAAGGATGATGGATCATTGGGACATGCAGTCTACAGGAAACGTACTCACACCGACTTATACTTACAGGCTAATAGTTGTCACCATCCGGCTCAGCGTGAAGGAGTACTTCGTACCTTGGTACACAGGGCACATGTCGTTTCTGACGCTGAGACTTTGCCAGCTGAGCTGTCCCATCTTGAAGTTACATTTCGTCAAAATGGTTATAGTGATAGACAGATTGAACGTGCGTTGCGCTATCTACCAACTGTACATCGGGTGATTGATGACAATTCTGAGTCAACACCTAAGTCTACTGCCTTTTTGCCTTATGTAGGAAACACGTCCAAGAAGATCGGTCGTATTTTACGGAAATACGATGTGAAATGTGTTTTCCGACCTCCATCTAAAATTATAGCACTTTTGAGATCCGTTAAGGATGATCTTGGACAGCGTAAGGCGGGTGAATATCATATTCCTTGTAGCTGCGGCATGGCATATATTGGTCAAACTATCAGGACCGTGGAGGACCGATGTACTGAGCATGAACGGCACACACGATTACAGCAGCCAAGTAGATCTGCTATTGCCGAACATTGCTTGGATACTGGTCACCCCATGTTATATAATAACACCGAGATATTGGCATGCACGTCCAGCTATTGGGTTGGTTCAAATGGCTCTGAGCACTATGCGACTTAACTTCTGAGGTCATCAGTCGCCTAGAACTTAGAACTAATTAAGCCTAACTAACCTAAGGACATCACACACGTCCATGCCCGAGGCAGGATTCGAACTTGCGACCGTAGCGGTCGCTCGGTTCCAGACTGTAGCGCCTAGAACCGCACGGCCACTCCGGCCGGCCTAGCTATTGGGACAGTGTTATTAGGGAGGCAGTTGAGATTAAAGTAGCGAGCAACCTCGTTAACAGGGATGGAGGTTTCTGTTTAAACTCTGTTTGGAATCCGGCTCTCTCCCTTGTCAAAAAACAGAGGGATAGAGTCAATGGTCCCTCACCTGCGAATTCATAGTCTCACTATCGATAACTCTGACTTTGGTCATCTTTGATGGCACCAGTGTTCAGTGTGTGTGTTATCTTTCCTGCTTCAGTCCGAGAACCGAGGTTTTAAATTTGCATGTACGTCGCCTGTTCGTTGCAGTTTGCCTTGAAAATCGCGGGGTGTTCTCCCGGCGAAATATCGGCGGTCGCTGAAAGTGTTACCTGGCTCAATTCCCGGAAGTTATTTGAAATATTCTTACACAGTCCAGTTTCGTAAGCTTCCTGTCGTTAAGGAAAACGCGAAGTATGAAGAATTCATTGTCGCCTAGAAATAATTGCAAGGATAGTTTCCTAATCGTTTTGATGACGTAGCCAGTCGCACGTCTGTTTCCGAGAGCGTACGCTATTTAACTTGAGAGCGTCACTGTACATGTGGAGATGTAATTGAGGGATCTGCAATGTAATTCCCGTTTTAAAGACAGATCCCTTTAATATTAAAACTGTCCAGTACGTCTATACTGATTTCCTGAGGTAAAGTTTGCACGTCTCCATAATAAGGCTGTGAAAGTGCTACAATATTTCGACCGATATATGTGTATGAAAGACTTGTTTTGGATACGAAACTACTCGTAAATAAGCCATGGTTACGTGGCAACCTAAGTGCGGAAATTTGTAAAAATGCCTGCGTCCGTCCGTATGCCGACAGTTTCTACAGCAAAAATTACATGTCTTAAGCACGCCAAAGATAATTAACTAATACTGAAAACCATCAGGTTACGTTCCATTAGGAACGTGGGTGCACTCAGCAGCTGTGATATGACTTTCTAATGATAGAGCACAACAATCAATCGCCATTTTCTTGCAGGTTTTATCCGGCAAATCTAGATTTGGCCTGCGCCTAGTCATTATCAATGCATCATTTCGTAGTACCAATGCATATTCTAATACGTCAGTCCCCTGTTGTTCGGGCTTCTGAGTCTTGAAAGAAATATTACAGAAGCCCGAACAACAGGGGACCGATGTATTAGAACATGCGTGCTATGCTATACTATAAACTGGTGCATTGATAATGGCTAGACACTAGCAGAAATCTAGATCTGTCGAACAAAACCTCCTGTAAAAGGACGACTGATTGCTATGCTCTATCATTTGATACTGAAAATTTGTTTTGTTTTTGATCTACGTTGTTGAGAAATGTGAAATATGAAACCAGGTCGTACGCATTTCGACTGCATTGCCATTTAAATGAGACAAGTTCGCTTTTCCGCCTCTCCTCGCACTCAGACAGCTTGGCGTGGCGGTGGGAAAAATGTGCCAGCAAGGCTGAGCGCTACGGCTCCCGTGCCAAGGCATGAACTGCGAACCGAATTCTTGGCCGCCTTTGGTGTTGTTGCAGATGTAGATGCAGTACTGTGTACGGCGTTAGAGTAAACAAATCAAGATGGCGCAGCTCCTCCACTTGCGTAATTGGTCTGCGTGCTTTCTTTCTGGTCCCTCTAGCGGCGAGCTGCGGCGCTACAACGCTGCGTTTTCAGTGTGTACCACAACCGCAGACGTGTACATACTGCTGGTTGAAACTTTGTAACTACAACTCTCATAGCCCTACATCCAAAGGTAATATACGAAGATAACAGGACGACTGTGACTGACATGGACGGAGACGGCGTTCTCTGAAAGACTCCAAAAGTCTATGGCTGCAACCTACTAGCACGCACTTCTAACCTCCCTTTATTCGGTGGTGTAGTGAGGGGCAAGGTCGTTGGTAGCTGTTTTGCTGCCCTAGACGAAAACTGAAAAATGACGTTTACTTTATTTTATTACCAACGGTCTCCACAATATCGTTCCTGTTGCCCCCCAGCCGCCCATCCGCCACTACCGCCATCCAACGGCACAGCAATGCACATCCCTATTACTATTTCAATCATTAAACTAATGTGACCAGAGGTCTTCATTTTCTGGGGACAGCTGTCAATTTGTCTTCAGTTCCTTTAAAACTGATTGAGATCAAGAAATGTCCTCAATTTCTTATTCCTTGTGCTCAGGTTTTTAAATTTCCCAAAGCAATTGAAATAGGGAGAATGTGCTGAACATTTTAAACTTAAACTCAACTGAAAGTACCAGTTCAATCAAATTTGGCACCAATTACTTACTTGCAAGAAATTGGACTAATAAAGGTGTGGAACTATTTCCTGGTGCGAAAGAATTTTGACCTGAATTTAGAAATTGTGCTATACGGATGGGAGACGTGCCGAAGCATCGAACTAAGATAATCGTGTGCTATTTCATTTCTGTTTCACCTGAAATATTTTTAGAATGAGAATGAATCTCATCTTTTTTTCAGCATCCACGTTCGTGAAACTGAGTAAAGACTTATTAAGTAACTGTTCTGTTTGCTTTTGAAAACAATTTGGTGTTTTAATTTTTCCTCTTTTTCATTTTTTCTCCTCATTTACTCAAACTTTTCGCTGTTTGATTTGAAATTATTTTTTTCCGCTCTTGACTCGCTTAAAAGTTTGCCGCTCTAGGCGGCTGTCTTGTGTTGCTTTATGGCAGAAACAGCCCTGGTGAGGGGCGTTCAAGACTAGGAAGCAGCGAACGTAGCCACTCAGCGCTATGTGTTATGGTCCTTCACTGATACCCGAAAGGGCACTGAAACATCCAGTAACAGCCTCCTACAACAGTCTACTTTCACTTGAAGGCAGCTGTACAACTTTTAAGTAGGGATTTTGCCTGCATGAAAACGTGCATCTTCTGATTTTCAACTACTAGCTTTCAGTGCAAAAAGAAATCGGAACTCTGGAATTGGAACAATGAATGAAGTTAAACTATGTAGTTCATTACAATTAATCAAGAACTCCCACCATAACACTGCCAAAAACTCAGTTAAATTTCGTAATTTGTCCATTAAAGATTTTTCATTCTGTAGTTTGCCATCCCTTATGCTTTTTGTATAATCTAGCACTTACATCACTGCTGTCAATTCTTGGTCGCCGCCCTTGTCAAACTAACCCAGATGTTACGTTCACTTTTATTACACAAATGTGCTGTTAGAGACAATATGACTACATATTAATATTTCGAAAAAACTTCTATTGACATTTTTCGTACATTTCTTGCCAGAGCTCTATACCCATATGTTGTTGAAAATAATAGCAATAATATTAATTATAAAAATAATACTCAGAATTTCATTTTTTTAAATCTTATAATAATAACAATAAGTGTGAGTAGCGTTTGCGTGAGTGTGTGCGTGTATACATTTCCGACGAAGGCCTTGTTGGCCAAAAGCTCACTTTCTGACAATAGTTTTTTTCTATCTATCTGCTGCTCAGAATCTCTGCTATATGGTGAGTAGCAACTATCCTTGTCATAATATTGTAACAATAATAATAATACTAACATAAAGAACCTTTTAAGAAACTTTCTGATTTTAAATTCCCATAGGGTAAATTCGGAGCAACAGAGTGTTTTCAATCAGGCAATCTTCTTAAAAAGCATTACATTATTTTTCTTTTGATACTTTTTTGTTGTTTTAATGATTGCAATTTGGACACAAGTAGTCACATACTTATAGTCGAAATCATAAATACCAAACAAAAGTTTTCTATACAGGCATTATTTTTGAAAATATAAAGATTTATTTTTTCATTTTTATTCTTACTCGACTGCAATTTGGACACAAGAAGGTGACATGTGTTTTTTAAACGTATTTATCACACGTTGCAGACAATATATTTGTGATGTTTAAAGCTTTCCCGGCGTACTGATGTTCCATAAAAACACGGGAGAACTGCCGGATATTAGTAATTTGTATATTTTAATTGTTTTCTAGACCCAGTTTACAGTGTGCACGTTCGGTAGATTTTGTTGTTGTCACTGATTTTGATACACTTACCACACATTCAGCATTTTCGATTCACAGGGAATCTTCCGTTCTTGGGAAATACTTCCTTGATCCAGTGTGTAGTGCTCCCAGTGACTTTTCAAGTTTATCCAAGAATATTCTGCGCCTCAGTACTTCAGGTCTTTATTATTTCATTTTGAAGCACTCTGCGAAATTTTACTTCTAATGAGCTTTTTATGTCACTTATTTTGCTGGTTCTACTTGTCGTAAATGCCAGGGAACTTTTAGTGGTATTTGAATATGATAGGCGGTCATATTGCACTGATGGATGCAAGAACCATTCTGCAGTCCTATTTTTATCAAGATGTGTCTACAGTATTTTGTACACGCTCTGGACTCTCGTCAGTAGCATCAGAGAACTAGCATTCAGATATATTACTTCCAACTTGAAAGGTGTTCCATCATCTGTTGAGAATCTGATTGCCATAGTCCCACAATTCAAACTAAGCGGAAACGATAAAGACTCGTAATTGAGAAGTGTTAAACTTTCTTGGATAATGCAAGGAGAAAGCCAATTGTTTCAAATGCAGAGAATAAAGTACAGCTGGCCGTTGTGGTCGAGCTGTTCTAGGCGCTTCAGTCTCGAACCGCGCGACCGCTACGGTCGCAGGTTCGAATCCTGCCTCGGGCATAGATGTGTGTGATGTCCTTAGCGTAGCTACGTTTAAGTACTTCCAAGTCTAGGGGACTGATCACAGCAGATGTTAAGTCCTGTAGTGTTCAGAGCCATTAAAACCATTTGATAAAGTACAACAGACAACTAAAAAGATATTTGACGTTAGAGTAAAAATATTTTTGTCGGGGCTATAAGAACCAAACGTTACATATGCCACTATTAAGGTTTATGGTCAAACTACTTAAAATAATTTAAAATAGTTTTATACATTTATGTTTTACGTATTTTCAGACAATGTCGCCAAATTTCATAAAATTATTATTTTATTAAAATTATAAGAAATGAAATTTATTACCATTTCGAATCATGGGCTCGAAGTGAATAGCAAGAGTTATACGTGATGCTTCAGTGAGGCATTGGTTGCTAATGAAGAAGGTACAAACCCCGCATCCGGCCAACTTGATTTAGGTTTTCCGTGATTCCCCTAAGTCGCTTCAGGCAAATGCTGGGATGGTTCCTTTGAAAGATCACGGCCCACTTCCTTCCCCATCCTTCTGTAATCCGATGAGACCGTTTATCTCGCTGTTTGCTCCCCTCCAACATATGAACCAACCAACTAAAAACAGCTACTAGTGAAGAAAGGTTGCATGCAGTTACTCTCCACTTTCGAAACTACACAATAGCACGACAGAATTCACACACAGTTACGTCACTTGTAAGTTCAACCTTTCATGTCAGTGCTTCACAGTGCGATACACTCCACGGTCCAATATGATATACACTTCTCGCTAAGCTATTTCACTCAACGACTACTGATACGCCACTGCTTCTGAAACGGGGCGCTGCCCTTTGCCTGTTGTTGTTGTGGTCTTCAGTCCTGAGACTGGTATGATGCAGCTCTCCATGCTACTCTATCCTGTGCAAGCTTCTTTATCTCCTAGTACCTACTGCAACCTACATCCTTCTGAATCTGTTTAGTGTATTCATCTCTTGGTCTCCCTCTGCGATTTTTACCCTCCATGCTGCCCTCCAGTCCTAAATTGGTGATCCCTTGATGCCTCAGAACATGTCCTACCAAACGATCCCGTCTTCTAGTCAAGTTGTGCCACAAACTCCTCTTCTCCCCAATTCTATTCAGTACCTCCTCATTAGTCATGTGATCTACCCATCTAATCTTCAGCATTCTTCTGTAACACCACATTTCGAAAGCTTCTATTCTATTCTTGTCCAAACTAGTTATCGTCCATGTTTCACTTCCATACATGGCTACGCTCCATACAAATACTTTCAGAAACGACTTCCTGACACTTAAATCTATACTCGATGTTAACAAATTACTCTTCTTCAGAAACGCTTTCCTTGCCATTGCCAGTCTACATTTTATATCTTCTCTACTTCGACCATCATCAGTTATTTTGCTCCCCAAATAGCAAAACTCCTTTACTACTTTAAGTGTCTCATTTCCTAATCTAATTCCCTCAGCATCACCCGACTTAATTCGACTACATTCCATTATCCTCGTTTTGCTTTTGTTGATGTTCATCTTATACCCTCCTTTCATGACACTGTCCATTCCGTTCAACTGCTCTTCCAAGTCCTTTGCTGTCTCTGACAGAACTACAATGTCATCGGCGAACCTCAAAGTTTTCATTTCTTCTCCATGGATTTTAATACCTACTCCGAATTTTTCTTTTGTTTCCTTCATTGCTTGCTCAATATACAGATTGAATAACATCGGGGATAGGCTACAATCCTGTCTCACTCCCTTCCCAACTACTGCTTCCCTTTCGTGCCCCTCGACTCTTATAACTGCCGTCTGGTTTCTGTACAAATTGTAAATAGCCTTTCGCTCCCTGTATTTTACCCCTGCCACCTTCAGAATTTGAAAGAGAGTAGTCCAGTCAACATTGTCAAAAGCTTTCTCTAAGTCTACAAATGCTAGAAACGTAGGTTTGCCTTTCCTTAATCTAGCTTTTAAGATAAGTCGTAGGGTCAGTATTGCCTCACGTGTTCCAACATTTCTACGGAATCCAAACAGATCTTCCCCGAGGTCAGCTTCTACCAGTTTTTCCATTCGTCTGTAGAGAATATGCGCTAGTATTTTGCATCCGTGACTTATTAAACTGATAGTTCGGTAATTTTCACATCTGTCAGCACCTGCTTTCTTTGGGATCGGAATTATTATATTCTTCTTGAAGTCTGAGGGTATTTCGTTTGTCTCATACAGCTTGCTCACCAGATGGTAGAGTTTTGTCAGGACTGGCTCTCCCAAGGTCGTCAGTAGTTTTAATGGAATGTTGTCTACTCCCGAGGCTTTGTTGCGACTCAGGTCTTTCAGTGCTCTGTCAACCTCTTCACGCAGTATCGTATCTCCTTTGCCTATACGCTTGAAGCTCTCCTCACTGCAGACATCACACACAACACTTAGACTCACGTAGACCAGCGATAATTACTCTTTTATGTCGATGTTAATAAAATTTCTCTTTTTGTGAAACATTCTATCTGATATTCTTAGTGTGTATCTTAAATATCTTAACCTTCGTCCATCTTTTTCTGCTCAAATAGTAAAACTCGTCCACTACTTTCAGCGTCAAATTTTCGATACTAATTCCCACTTAACATTTTATGGTTGGCATAGACTTCGCATAGGGATGAGCAGCTTTCTTGATGTTGCTAGATATGTATAAATTTCTTCACAAGTTTATAACCTTATTGCAAGTGTTCTACGTATTAAAATTATCAGCAGTAATTTCAATCTCGGAACCGAGAATACTATGGGCTCTGTGGCTAAATACCCGTGTGCTGTTCACAGGAGTTGGACACAAATTTTGAAACGCCGCGAGATATACATTCTTGAACATAAATGCTGATATTAGCCAAGCCTGCAAATGGCGCTATTGTATTTGACCACTAACTGGACCTGTGCAATGCGCCCAAATTTTCCTGGAGAATAAAGTTAAGAATGAAATATAATATGAGATTTTAAATAGACTGTAACTCCTTAAAATACGGTAACACATATATTATTCAATAAATGTATGAGACTTGTTGTGGAACACAGTTCTAATTGTATAATTAATATAACGCCCTTGTATCCCATAACTTGATAAGAAACATTCTGTAGTAACGTTCTTCGGACATGAGTAGATAAATGAAAAAAAATTAAATAAATAAAAACAATAATCGGATTTCAACACAGGCGGAAAAGTAGGAGACTGCAACGATAACCACGGTGCCACTAGCTGGGATGAGCTCATCTCGCCCTAAAAGGCATTAAAGTTACGTCGAAAACTTCAAGAGAAGTTTCTGTGAAATCGGGTTATGACACTTGCCGTGTTCCTCTCGTAAATGAGTTTGAACGTGGGAATATTGTTGCTGGCATGGTGAGTGCTTCCGTAACCAAGGTAGCCGAAGTGTGTTGGTGTTTTCAGAGGCACCATGTCGAAGATTTATACTGCACGCATGGAAAGCGGAGAAACATAATCCGCCGAACCACAAACCGGAGGAAGATGTTTGTTGAATGATCGTGATGGACCGTCGTTGAACAGTGTTGTGGCGAAAAATAAGAGGACGACAGCAGAAAAAGTCACTGCAGAACTGGTGTCGCACTCGCAGACCCTGACGGCACCAAAACAACACGAGGGGAACTACACAAGCAGAGTTTTGTAAAGCGAACTGGCATTCCAAAACCACACATCAGTCTATGCTAATGCCCATAACAGGAAGACGTGGTGTCGAAGACATTAATCCTGGACTATGGATCCGAAGAGTCTTGTTTTTATCTTCTGGCTGAGTTTTTGTCCCAAGAGTGAAACATGGATGGAGTCGGTGAGGATTTTGGCTACATATGGTTGTGTTCCATGGGCCCAGGGTTACGCAACATGGTTACATTACTGCCAAGGTTTGTGTCCATTTGGTCTGATCAGATACATCTCATGGTACAACGTTAGTTCCCCAAGGGTGATGTTCTGTTCCAAGACGACAGGGCCACTGTTCAGATTCGTTTTGAGAGCACAAGTATGGATTGTCGTATTTCTTCTGGCCACAACAGATTTTAATATTATTGAGCCTTTGTGGTCTGCTTTGGATAGAAGGGTGTGTGATCGATATTCGCCTCTATCATCGGTATCTGAAATTGCTACTATTTTGTGGTACAGGATTCCTTTGAAAACGATATAGAACCTGTAGTTATACATTCTGAGATGAGTGGAAGCTATTTTGAACGCCAACGATGTTCCTACTTCTTTCGTGAGATCGTGTGTGGAGCACTTGGGGCACTGAGCTGTTGCAACCCATTCTTCCTTATCCATGCCCCTCCCTCATTATCCTCGCTTCTTCCCCTCTGTCCCCTCCTTCGCTCTCTCTGAGTTCTCATTTATGTTAACCTAACTATCCCCCTGGTTTCCGATAATCCTTGTGGCTTTGTTCCCCTTCCCTTTTCTTTTTCGTCCTTCCTTTTTGGCGTTTTTGGTGCCCCTTTGGCGTTTGTCCTCCTCTCCGAAATTTTCTCTCTGTAGTGTGAACTATTTGTTAAAGAACTCCCTGCTTAGCATCTACTGCATGGATACTCCCCCCCATTCCTTCCCCTCTTCCTTCCCCACTGTAGCCCTCCTACACCCCACAAGGTTACCAGCACCTGTAGACAATCTGTGTGGTGGGGCTGTTATGTACTCATCTGGCTGTGCCCTTTGACGACACAGGGATCACATCTCTGATACCTTAGCTGTTGCCTCTCCTTGTATGCCTAGGAGTGGCTGCCTGGCGTTCTGCAGCACTGGAATACCTAGCAATCTTTATCTGTCTGTATGTATTTAAACATGAAACTATTTGTACTTGAAAACCACATACGCTAAATAAATAAATAAATAACCTAGCAATGGCCGCTATGCCAGACAGTCCTTGCCGTGGCTGGGTAACGCCTGTGGGGAGAGCCACTGATCAAAAAGGGTGGTATCAGGGCGAATGCTTTGTGTATGAACCGCATCAAGCTGCAAAAAACTGACCATTCTTCTAAGGCTGTCTCTTCGGTTGGTAATGTATCATTTAATGCTGCTTCTTATGACGCTGTTCCCTTTTCTTCCCTGGCTACACTGTGGGAGGAAGGACAGGCTCACTGGCTTGGAGTGAAATCGTTTTCCCTACCTGCTCTGCACTAGGACAGACGGGGACACGTTCACTGCCACAGAGCCGTTATTTTGTTGAGGAAAACATCGAAGGCAAGTTTGGCAAAGGGCAGAGTCTCAGTAATACGTGGTCGGGTTCAGCACTGGTCAGAACTTCTTCTGCTACCCAGTCTGCAGCCCTTCATGCTGGTGACCATTTTGAGGAAATCAAAGTGTCCATTAGTCCTCACCAGCCATTGAATCTACTCCACAGAGTCAGTCCTTTTTCATAGGGGCCTCATCCTTCAAAAGACTGAGCACTCATTTTGTTTGGCATGTTCAGAAACGTCGTAACGAGAATCACACCAACATCTGCGCCTTTATTCTGGCATTTTAGGGAAATAGCCTCCCAGAAAAAGTTAAGGTTATATGTTATCAGTATGACGTGAAACCGTACATCCCATTACGCATGAGGTGTTTTCAGTACTTGCATTATGGGCACATGTCTTCCATCTGTATGGCGTTGGATGTGTGATTCTCCACACCTAGGTCATGAGAAGGAAGAGAACATGCAGGTTCCTCAAATGATTTATGTGGTGTCACCGCCAGACACCACACTTGCTAGGTGGTAGCTTAAATCGGCCGCGGTCCATTTAGTACATGTCGGACCCGCGTGTCGCCACTGTGTGATCGCAGACCGAGCGCCACCACAAGGCAGGTCTCGAGATACGGACTAGCACTCGCCCAGTTGTACGGACGACATTGCTAGCGACTACACTGACGAAGCATCGCTCATTAGCCGAGCAGATAGTTAGAATAGCCCTCAGCTAAGTCCATGGCTACGACCTAGCAAGGCGCCATTAGCCTTACATAGTTTGATAGTTATCGTATGAAATGTCTCATCAAGAACGATGTATACAACAAGGATTAAAAGTCAAGTAATAGCAGCTACGTACTTTTCTTGCTACCATTCATTACGTATCCTGTTTCAGACCTCTATCTAGCCTAGTGAGATTACGCGTGCCTTTCGGCTACTTCAATGTGGCGTAGCTGTCTTGTTACGCCACAACAATTTATCTCGCACTGAAGCTTGTCAGAAATGTGACCAGCTTCACCTTGGGTCGATGACATCTTCATTTGCCTCTGTTATGCACTTTCCCATTCCTGCACCTTCTGTACCTTAGTCACCCTCCCCTCTCCTTTGCCCACCCCTACAGCTCCCATTCCCAGCCCTCCAGGTTCTGCTCCCTGTCCCTGGTAAGAGAATTCTTCCCCTTCTCCAGCGTCCTGCGGTGATGGCGTTCCCTCTTAGGAACCCTCCCCTCTGGATTTTGTCAGGCTAGAGGCCTGCTACCACAGCTCAACCAGGGGCCACACAGTCTGTGTGCCCAAGGTTGCCAGATTTTGTAGAAGTTCGTGCCCTGCTCTTATCAACCCACGAAACAGAAGAAGAAGGAACATAAGATTCAGGACAAGGCACTCCTGGTGCCCACAAAGGTGAGATCTCCCCCCCCCCCTCCCAAACCCCCCCAAAATCTGAGACTGACCTTATTTATGGACGTCACCCTGTCCTCCTTGGCCATGAATGGTGACCCAGAATTATGATTGGCAACCAGCCTATTTGCCCCCCATCTGGATACCCACACCGTGCTTATTCAGCAGAACTATAATGGATACTGTTGTTACATCCCAGAGGAGCGATCTCCTATTGCCTTTTACTTTGCAGCTTGTGTCGTTGTCCAGGAATCTCATTTTACTGATGCTCACTCACTGACTCTTTGTGGTCTCTGTACTTTCTGTCACAACTGGGCTTCAGGTGGCGTTTGTATGTTGGTCTGTATGGACGTTGTCAGTACATGGACCCTCTTGATACTAAATTGGTAGCAGTTGCTGTCCAGGTCCACTTGGACTCTGCAGACATTCTTTGCGATCTCCATATACCTCCTGACAGGCCACCTACACCTGCTGCTCTAACTGCTCTTCTTCAGTAACTCTCCCCTCCCGTTTTCATCCTCAGGGAATTTACTGCCCATCACCCTTTGTTAAGCAGTCCTTTTTTGTCTATTTGGAGGCTCCTCATTGACCAGTTTTTTACAGACCATGACCTGTTCCTTCTTAATGATGGTTCCCCTAATTTTAGTGCCACATATGATACTCTCTCTGGCCTTGACCTTTTGTTCACTTTTCCTCCTCTTCTTCCTTCCTTACATTGGTCGCCACACAATGACCTCTGTGACGATGACCACTTCCCAGTGATTCTCTCGTTCCCTTCCCACATCCTGACAACCACGTTACTCCACTAGGTTTTCCATCATGCTGACTGGCCTCTATACACGTCTCAGGTTGTGTTTGCACCTTCTTTATCAGACTGTATTGATGAGGTCGTATCTTTGCTGTCTGATACGATTATCCACGCTACCAGCATTGCTGTTCCCCATACAATAGGCCCTGTTCGCCGTCGGCCAGTTCCATGACAGCACAACCATTGCCACCAGCAACTGCGATCACTGTCGCTCCCCAGTATCTTAAGTGGCACCCGTTCTCTGCCTGTCTTATCACCTTTAAAAGTCTTCATTCCAAAACCTGTTAATCAAACAGAGCATTCAGGTGTGTTGGGAATGCTTTGTCTCCTCTCTAGGTTATCCTGTCCCTTCATCATGGATGTGGGCTGTGCTCCACACCCTCAACGATTGTCAGTGGCAGTCTTCCATTCCAGGCCCTGTCCTTCCAGGTGGCCTTTGTGCAGATCCATCAGTTCTCACCAACATGTCGTGACACATTTTGCAATGGCATTGGCATCAGCTCTCTATCCAGCCACCTTTCTCCTCGAGCAACAGTTTCCTGAAGCTTCCTGCTTATGTTTTACTGCTTGCCAGGTGGAGTCCTGAATGAGGCCTGCTTCTGGTCCTCCCCTGTTTCCATGATCCAGCCCCTGGCCCTTAATCCATCCATAACCAATCGCTTCAACTCTTCAATCCTTCACAACAACCATATCTCCTCCAAGTCTTTGACTGCATTTGGCTGCAAGGCATTTACCCCTCTCAGTGAAGAGATAGTATTGTGGTTCCCCTCCTTACACCTGGCAAGGATCTGTTATCACTTGATAGTTACTATCCAATCAGCCTGACCAATGTCCCGTCCAAGTTATTAGAATTTACAGTGGCCTGTCAACTCATCTGAATCCTTGAATCTTGGGACCTTCTATCTCCTTACCAGTGTAGCTTTCAGGAGGGACAGTCTCCAATTGATCATGTGCTTTGACTGGTAACTGCAGTTTACCAAGTCTTTTCTCAGTGACACTATCTTGTAGCGGTTTTCTTTGAACTTTGTAAGGCCTACGACACAACTTAGCGCCAGCATATACTCCTTACATTCCGTGAGTGTGCTCTTCGGGCCCCTCCCGACTTTTACTTTCCACTTTCTGTCCAACAGGTCGTTCAGAGCTTGGATTGGCACCATTCTCAGCTCTCAGTGTTCCACAGGGCTTTGTAATAAGTGTCCTTTTTCTCATTGTTGTTAATGGACTTAGGTCTTCTACCAGAGAGTTAGGCACCCTTGCTCTGCATGTGGATTTTTGTATATGGACTGGCTCAGACTTGGTGGCTTCTGTGGAATGACAGCTCCGGGGTACCACCCGGTGCACTTCCAAGTGGACACTCCTGCATGGTTTTCGATCCTCTCTCCTTAAGTCAAGGGTAGTGCATTTCTGTCACCATGCTATTGTCTATCCTGAACCAGAGCTCTGCCTCGACACCCATCACATACTGTGGTCCCCCAGTTCCATTTCTTCGGTCTTCTTTTCGACAAGAAGTTTACTTGGTTCTCCCATATCTGTTATCTGAAGGTTGGCTCTTTTTGTAAATTCAATGTCGTTCGCTTCTTTGCCCACATCTCTTGGGGCCCAGATCATTTGAGCCTTCTCTGCCTTTATTGGGCATTAGTTCTGTCTTTTCTGGACTATGGTTGTCAAGTTTATGAATCATCTGACCCCTCCACGCTCTTGCTCTTGGATCTGGTTCACCATGCTGGTATCTGTTCAGCCACCGGTGCATTTCGCACTAGCCCTGTCGATAGTCTTCTGTTGACGCTGGGATCCCTCCTCTCTTGGGTCGCTAGTCACAGTTCCTGGTTTCCTAAGCCATCACTATCCACTCTTAGCTGCTCAACACTCCCTGCCCTCAGCAGGGTTTACCATTAGGGCTCTGCCTCATTTCTCTCCGCCATGATTTCCATCTCCTCTCCTTGTCTTCTTCCTCATGTTCTCTCCCAGTTATCCCCTTCTCCTCGGTTGGTTCCTCGGTGCCACATTCGGATGGCTCTCTTCTGTGGTCCAAAAGCCTCCAACTCTCCAATGGTATTCCATTGTTTGTTCCAAATGCTCTTATGAAGTTTAAGGATGTCATTATTTTCTTGCACTGACGGCTTGAAATCAACCTGTGAGGATATGCCTTGATATCTTGTACTGGCATGGAACACCATCTCTTGCTTCCTATGTGTGGGGTATTTACTGCAGAATTTATGGCCATCTTTTGGGCCCTCTGCTTTGTTAAACAGTCCTGCCTCACAGGAGTTTTGTTATGAATGGATGCAATGAGTGGCCAGGCTATCGCTCAGTGTTTTTCCCACACCTTGGTCTCTGTCAAACATGATCTTTTTGCTGATCTTGGTGATGCTGCTTGTTCGATTGATTTCCTCTGAATTCCCAGCTGTGTAGATATCCTGGGTAATGAACTTGCTGATCTTCTGACTGGGGGGGGTGGGGCTACCTGCCGTTCTCTGTGACCCCTCCAGGGGCGGCTTACATCAAATCCCTTTTTGCTCAATCGTGTGCCAACTCTTGGGAGATTACCCCCTGCCTGATCAACTTCATGGAATCAAGGAGAATCCAACCACATGGCGTTCTTCTCTTGTCTCTCCTAGCAGAAATCTACCATCCTCTGCTGTCTTTGTATCAGCCATACTCTTTCAGGCAATGGCTTTTTACTCCACAATGAGCCATTGGCCCCTCTCCCATTGTAGCTGCGGCGCTCCCCTCCCAGTGATCCATATTTTTCTGGACTGCTCTGCCTCTTGGCTCTTCACCGTTAACATGCTCTGGGTGTTTATACACCAACAAGGTCCTTCACACTTCTTCCCAACGTTTTATTTGGTCATTTGTGCAGTTTTTTTCCCTTTCGTTGTGCCTTCTTTCTCTGGTATTGTCCCTATCATATCGTCATCGTGGAATGGTGTGGGGAACAGGATAGCTTGGTGATACCACTGGTGCACCAACGTACATAGCATCCCTGGGGCATCCCTGCTATCACCATTTTCCCCCAACACTCTCCTGTTCTTTCCTCTTTTTTTTTTTTTTGTTGTTGTACATTTTCCCTTCTCCTTGACTTGATTGTGCTGTTTGTCTTGTTCCTCCCTTGATTTCTGCCACCTTACGTCATGGGACCAGTGACCTCGCTGTTTGCCCCCCCCCCCCTCCTCATTCGACCAACCAAACAACGTATTAAGCATAGTAATGAATAACTACGATTCTTGGTGTTTCCATATTTTTGCCTACTCCCAACAACACTTCCGTCACGTTTCGCTGCTCATATAGCAGAACCCGTCTACTACTTCCTGCGTCACCTTTTCCACATTAATTCCCTTAGTATGTTCCATGGTTGTCAAAAGCTTGGGACGGCGAAGAGTACTTTTTTTGGTGCTAAGTGATATTTATAAGTATCTTAATATGCCTATACCATTACTGAAATTATTTCCCCTTATTTAAATTACTTGAAGTAGTTGTAATAAAAATGTAGAAAATTGTAAGGGCGTACTTGGCAACGGAGAGTCGAAAATGATTATCTAACGATAGAATACAAAGTATGTCACAGCACTTATCTCCCGGAAAAACGAGTACAGGCGGTTAACAACCTATGTACAGTTAATGGTGGCTAGTGTTACGTTTGATGCTCATATTCTAGAGTGCACGCAGGTAATATGCCGAGTGCGCCCAATGGCGGTATCATCATTAGACAGAGTGCAGAGGCAGCATCACAGTAGCTCTGATTTTACTTTCAGTGAATGTGGAATGCCATGAGCACACCCAGTGAAAGTGAAACGAGTTGTAACGGCAAGCGCAGTCTCTGCATGCCGAGAAACCAGCAAATAAGGATAATTAACTTACGCGTTTCTGTAGCTCGTGTAAATGCGCTTGTTTAACCAGAATAATAACCAGCGGAAGAACAAAAGGCGAATACGATCATCTTTAAAAGACAGAAAAGTGGGGGACAACTTCAGTCTGGAACCGCTCGACCGCTACGGTCGCAGGTTCGAATCCTGCCTCGGGCATGGATGTGTGTGATGTCCTTAGGTTAGTTAGGTTTAAGTAGTTCTAAGTTCTAGGGGATTCATGACCTCAGATGTTAAGTCCCACAGTGCTCAGAGCCATTTGAACCATTTTGGGGGACAACTGCCTCAATCCTCAATGGCTTTCCTCGCCAAAAATTATGGCATGTGAACATAATCGCGCTACATTAACACAGAACATTCTAAATCCTTTTACTCAGTCTCTCTTTGTACTTAAGCCATCATACTCAGCATCTACCTCTCACTGCCGCTGTCTAAATATGTCTCTCTCTCTTATTTTTCTACCATTGATTTACATCATATCCCACTGTCATTTTATCCTCTCTCTCTTACACTGATTGTTCCCTTCTGTCTTTCTTTCTCACTGCCACTGCCTCCACCATACCTCAGCAGCTCAAAAGTTGTGGGGGTCAAAATTGTTTTTTCCCCTACGTTTAAAATTTCGGCCCAAAATGCGCACTCCCTGTACCTAAATATTGCAGTCCGGGTGTGTGTGTGTGTGTGTGTGTGTGTGTGTGTGTGTGTGTGTGTGTGTGATCGGGACCTCAATTCCACTGTCACCTCTCTCTTTCGCTACCGCTGCTAATACACAGTTTAGTCACACTAACGTCACCGCCTCCTATGTTCGACGTAAACGTGCAATAACCACTCACAGACGGGAGGTGGCCGCACTAGGTACATAAAGCGTGTCGGGGGACGGAATTAACAGTGCAGTTGAAGCTTCCTGGCAGATAAAACTGTGTGCCGGATCGAGACTCGAACTCGGGGCTTTGCCTTTCGCAGGCAAGCGCTCTACCAATTGAGATACCCAAGCACGACTCACGCCCCGCCCTCACAGCCGTAGTTCCGCCAGTACCTCGTCTCCTACCTTCCAAACTTCACAGAAGCTCTCCTGCGAACCTTGCAGAACTAGTACTTCTGGAAGATACTGCGGAGACATGGCTTAGCCACAGCCTAGGGGTTGATTCTAGAATGAAATTTTCACTCGACAGCGGAGTGTGCGCTGATATGAAACTTCCTGGCAAATTAAAACTGTGTGCCGGGCCGAGACTCGAACTCGGCTAAGCCATGTCTCCTGCAATATCCTTTCTTCCAGGAGTGCTAGTTCTGCAAGATTCGCAGGAGAGCTTCTGTGAGGTTTGGAAAGTAGGAGACGAGGTATTGGCGGAATTAAAGCTGTGAGGACGGGGCGTGAGTCGTGCTTGGATAGCTCAGTTGGTAGAGCACTTGCCCGCGAAAGGCAAAGCCCCGAGTTCGAGTCTCGGTCCGGCACGCAGTTTTAATCTACCAGGAACTTTCATATCAGCGCACACTCGGCTGTAGAGTGAAAATCGCATTCTAGAAACAGTGTAGTTGTTGTAATGCGGGAAAGGAACGATTTGTCTAACGTGTTGGTTTTCGAACCAAAGGTGGAAGCATTTTCTAAACGGCTAAGGGTGTAAACTTTTCGTCTGCCGCCATGGTTAAAGTATACAGTGCCTGGCTAAATGGATCTATTCGAAAGCGGCGCCGAGGCTACTGTGGTGCACCATGGGCCACAGGTGACAGGGGTGAACGACTGCTGCAGAGATGTTTACGGACGAATATACGTGCAAATGTTGATCAACTGCCCGTCCAGGTGAACCAAGGTGCTACCAACAGTATATCCTCAACAACCGTTCAGCGAACATTGCTGCCTATGGTCTCCCAGAACAGGAGCTTGGTTCATGCACCCATGCTGGCTGCTGCTCATAGGTGACGATGACTCGAATTTTCAGACCAGTACCGCTTCGTAACTGGACGCCCACTGAGTGTGGTCAAGTGGCGTTTTCAGATGAATCACGTTTTATGCTCCATTGGTGTGAACCATATGAAAGGAACCATCCTACAACAATCGGAAGAAGGTTCAATCAGGAGAAAGGAGCGTTATGGTCAGGCGAATGTTTTCGTGACATTTTCTTTGTGACATTACCACTCAGGAACGTACAGTGGATCAACTTAAGTCTGCACCTCTCCTTGGGGACCATGTCGACCCTACACACAGTTTGGTTTTCTTCGGCCTGATGGCATCTACTAGCAGGACAATGCTACGTGGAAGACAGCAAACAGTCTACGTGCGTCGCTCGAAGTGCACCAGGCTGGGTTTACCGTAATCATCTACCCACGAGACTCACCGGATTTAAACCCAATCGAGAACCTGTGGACCACCTTGATCGGACTATTCGCACCATGGATACTCACCCGAGAAACTTAGCGCAGATGGCGACCGCACTGGAAACGGCATGGCTCCACACTCTTGTCGACACCTTCTAGAACTTCACTGGCTCTTCCTACACGTCTCGCAGCGGCCCGTGCTGCAAAATGTCGCTATTCAGGCTTTTGAAGGGTGGTCACATTAATATGACTGGACAATGAGTCTCTTTCTCTTCAGCTGCCATTCTCTCTTACTGACCATCGCTGTCTCCTCTCTCTTTGGCTACCACTGCTATGGTCTTCATCTCAGATTCAAGAGCCGGCCGCAGTGGCCGTACGGTTCTAGGCGCTACAGTCTGGAACCGAGCGACCGCTACGGTCGCAGGTTCGAATCCTGCCTCGGGCATGGATGTGTGTGATGTCCTTAGGTTAGTTAGATTTAATTGGTTCTAAGTTCTAGCCGACTGATGACCTCAGAAGTTAAGTCGCATAGTGCTCAGAGCCATTTGAACCATCAGATTCAAGAGAAGTAAAAACCTATTTGACGAACAAAAGCTGAACGAAGTGAAAATGAGCGCAAGGAGAGCAATAACAGAAGCGTTCTATGACTTTGAATGTAAAATTTCGTCAAGCGATCTGAGTAAAACGCGTAAGAGGTTTAGGGTCGTATGTAAAATCGGTAAGTGGGTCAAAATCATCTATTCATTCACAGTGAAGATCACAGAGAGAAGATCGAAATACTGAATTCGATCTTCCGAAATTGTTTCACCGTAGAAGATCCTTCTTTCAATCGTCGAATTGATATTGAGATAACCGAATCAACATGGATTCCGCAAACAGAGATCCTGCGAAACTCAGCTCACTCTGTTTCTCCATGAGATTCACAGTGCTGTAGATAACGACGCTCTGGATGATAGTTTGTTCCTTTACTTCAGGAAGGCATTTGACACCGTCCCGCACTTTCATTTACTGAAAAAAAAGCGAGCTTATCGAGTATCAGACTTGCGACTGAATTCAGCACTTCCTTGCAGATAGAGCTCAACACGTCTCTGTTAAGAGGACAAAATAGACAGATGTAATTTCCGGAGTACGCCAAGGAAATGTGATAGGATCGTTACTGTTTACAGTATATATAAATGATCTAGTAGAAAGCGCCGGATGCTCTTTAAGGCTGTTTGCAGATGATGCGGTTGTCTATAACAGAGTAACAACACCAGAAGATAGTAACGATCTGCAGAATGTCCCCCAGAGAACTGATGAATGGTTCAGGCTCTGTCAGTTGACCCTAAAGGTAAATAAATATAAAGTATTGCACATACATAGGAAAATTAATCCACTACTGTACAACTGCACTATCGATGACGAAACTGCAGCAAACACTACCTACCGTAAAATATGTAGGAGTAACTACCCAGAGCGATCTTACGTGGAATCACCACATAAAACAAATAGTGGGAAAGGCAGATGCCTGACTCAGATTCATAGGAAGAATCTTAAGGAAATAAATCTTAGCCACGAAGAAAGTGGCCTATATGTCGCTTGTTCGACCGATTCTTGAGTATTGTTCATCTATCTGGGATCCCTACCAGGTAGGACTGATAGAAGAGATAGAGAAGATCCAACGCAGAGCGGCGCGTTTCGTCAAGGGATCGTTTAGCTGGCGCGAGAGCGTTACAGAAGAACTCAAAAAATTCCATTCGCAGACGTTACAAGAGAGGCATTGGGCGTCACGCAGTGACTTACTATTGAAATTACGAGAGAGCACTTTCCGGGAAGAGTCGGACGATATACGAGGGTTGTCCATAAAATAAAGTTCCCATGGCGCTACAGTCCTGAAAAGCGCTGTTACGGTGGATCCAGCGATTCTGTGGTGTACCGTGGTTCCCCCACTCCAAAACCCCTCCCTAGCGAGCTGCCTGCGGAGCTCAGTCTTGTAGAGATGGGTCGAACTCGTTCATTCCCGTGAAGTACTTCATTCATTTCACTCTTTGCCGTGAAGCGTTCAAATGAAGTAGTTCATTCATGAAGTACGGAAGCCTGGCGAAGTTGTCCAGTTCGCCGCTCAGCCGCGGCTACGCTCGCTTCGCCTCGCTCGTACAATAAAGCTTCGTAATACTTTATATTTTTACCAACAGATGGCCGAACTATGCAGTAACGTCCACGCAACGTTTTGCGTCTTACAGAGACTGAGTTAACTTAAATACAGCATGGTCGAAGGGGACAAAGGAAAGATAAATAAAGAAGCCTGTCACATATAAAGAAGGTATTACATTTAACCTTGCTCGACATTTTCTCATGAAGCGCCAAAAAGAGTCTTCATCTGCCAAGTGAAACCTTATTTGTTGTATTTATGGACTGAAAAACTAGGGCTACTAACGAAATTCAGTCCAATTTTATGTTCTTTTTAAAATTTAATCCAAAATAGAATGAGTATGTTTACCACTGTCACAAAGTCTATATACCTACGTTAAGTAATTATTCAGAAGTTTTCCTGTAGATTTTATTTTTGTTGAGAATTATAACCCTCTAAATTCAAAACGTAAACTGTCACCTGTAGTCATTGGTTCAGGTAAAATACCTCTTTATTTTATTCGGAAAGCAATTTTTGTGTCTGTTCACGCTTATACAACGGCTAGCAACTCGCGATTGCGTAGAACTAGTGAAATTTGGGGTTTCTTCGCTGATTTAGGTGATGGGAAAGCAAAGTGCAACTGTTGTTGTCAGTGTATTTCACCGCGCGATTCGTCGACAGGCAGTAGAGGGAGGACTGAAGTGAAGGGAGAATGAGTGACGTAGGCCATTGTAGTGGGAGAGGCAGAGGCGAAGAGAGTGAGTGAACGAACTAGAAAAATAGTGTGGAGTGTGCTATCTGTGGAGAGTCTGAAGTACCAGTTCATTGAAATTGAGTGGTTAGTTCACACTTCACTGGAGTGAAGCGTTCGTTTGAACGACTCATTCACGAGCTCCCCATCACTACAGTCTTGGCTTGGCGGCCGTACGTGATGGATTTCGCCCTTGCTTCGCTCGCCAAGTGTGAGCTGCGCTCGGTGATCCGTTTCCTGTCTGCAAAAAACATTGCGCCGGCAGAAATCCATTCCCAGCTATGCGAAATCTATCGGGAACAAGTGTACGAGCGTACAACACGTCCGCAAATGGTGCAAAGAGTTCAAGACCGGGCGTACTGACGTAAATGATGAGGAGCGTTCCGGACAGCCATCTGTTTCTGACGAAACAATCGCAAAAGTGGAGAAAGCGGTGCTCTCAGAACGAAGAGTGACGGTTCGTGAGCTCCCTGAAATGATCCCTGATTTCAGCAAAGCCTCTACTGACAAGATTTTGACGGAGCATCTAGGGTATGCTGAGGTTTGCACGAGGTGGGTGCCAAGAATATTGACCGAAGACAACAACCGTCATCGCGTTGAAGCGGCTCAAGAACTTCTTCAAGATCACGGAACTCATGGCGCGGAATACCTCGACTCCATCGTCACTGGAGACGAGACTTGGGTGCACTACCGCACACCCGAAACCAAAGAACAGTCCAAACAATGGAAGCACCCAGAGTCGCCGAGATCGCGAAAATTCAAACAAACGCAAAGTGTCGGCAAAGTGATGGCAACAGTGTTCTGGGACAGGAAGGGGGTATTGTTGTGCCAGTTCTTGCCCACCGGTACAACAATCAACGCTGCCGGGTACGGCGATACACTGCAAAAATTGCTTCGTGCAATTCAAAACAAGAGGAGGGGTATGCTGTCCAAGGTGGTGTGTTTGCATCATAATAACGCTCGACCGCACACCGCTAGTCACCAACGAGCTCATCGCAAAATTTGGATGCGGTATTGTCAAACACCCACCCTACAGCCCGGACTTAGCCCCAAGTGACTACCATCTCTTCCCTGACATCTGGGTGGAACGCATTTAGGTGACAGAGAAGAACTGAAAGTAGCGGTTCTCAGGTATCTGCGCGGCTTGGCGGCAGATTTTTTTTTGACTCGGGCATTCAAAAGCTCGTACACCGCATGCAAAAATATATTGACTTCAGTGGCGACTATGTAGAAAAATAGGTTAAAGCCTGAAATTTCCAAAAATGTACGCATTCAGGAAATAAACACGTTTTACTCTGTGAAAAAAAAATTGGGTACCTTATTTTACGGACACCTCTCGTATTACTTCCCCTCAATACGTCTTGCGTAATGGCAGGGAGGAGAAAATTCGAGGGATTAGAGAAAATGAAGAGGCTCGCCGGTAATCATTCTTCCCATGCGCTTTTCGCGAGTGGAACAGGGTTGGAGGCTTCCGTCAGTGGTACGAAAGTACCATCCACCAAGCACCATTAGGTGGCTTGCGCAGTATGATGTAGATGTAGATGTCATCTCCATCTCTCTCTCTCTCTCTCTTTGACTGTCACTTCCTTTCTCCTGGTATCACTGTCTCCTCTTTCTTTATCTCCCACTGGATCTCTCCCTCTATCGTGCACAATCATTCTCTTTCTGCTGTTGTCTTTCACCACAAAAAAAGCGCGAATATGTTCGCAAGCCAAAATTTTTGCGAGGAAGGCGGAAGGACGACTGTGGCTGCTGGTTTGCCACCTTTCTGTCAGTCTTCTAAATAGGCACATATTCGCTGACTTTGTGCCCCGATAGGGGCATTTTTCTTTTCGTTGCCTTTGTTTCTCTGTTACAGCTGCGTGTGCTTCTTACGTGAAACGACTTCTATAGCCCAGTAAAGTTTTGACAGTTGTAACACTCCGGTTTAATCTTCTTACTTATCCCGCTCGATCGGGATCTGATAGCAGCCCAAATAGATAATAACTAATGTGACCGTGTACCTAATGGGGCTGGCAATCGGATTGGACTGCTACGGAGTTGTTACATTCCATTTTGTCCTTCTCGAATGCTGTAATAATGAAATGTCTGGTGGCAGGAAGAACAACACAGCTTCATTAATCAACGACCTATATTCTCACAAAAAACACAAAGTAAGGAGACAGCCACTGCCTTCGTCGTACAGAATTAATAACGGCTAATCTCAGCACAGGCCCTTTCGTTATTAATTATCGTCACACGCAATTTCAATCATTGTAATTCACCACTACAATCCAACACTGCAATCCAACACTGCAATCCAAATAATGCCGGCGCGGTAGACGCGAAAATACAAATATCGGCACTGAAATATCACTGAATCACACTAGTAATTGTTCTTGTTCACTTTCCCGTATGTTTCTAACACAAAAGGGGTTAAACCGCGGCGATGGCCACCCCCTTTGTCGGTACGGCCTTGCATTACGGCCACCGGCCGCCCCACGGCCCGGCCCGCAGCCTGGGTCCCACTCTACTGTCTCAACACTCGCTCTCGCTCTCGCCACCCGACGCACACTATCGATTGTCTGTCCTGTCGACCTGTGCTGTCGCAAAACTTATAGTAAGGGCCTACGGACCCCTTACACAGTTTATACTTATACTCCGTCACATTTAAACAAAAAATAGGCACGCATAATATCGTTGACTTTTCATTTTTCTGGATACATCGCAGACCATCGAAAACGCCGAGTTTACTATTTGTATCTTAAAAGAGTAAACATGTTATTATAAATCAGATGGTTCAAATGGCTCTGAGTACTATGGGACTTAACGTCTGAGGTCATCAGTCCCCTAGAACTTAGAACCACCTAAACCTAACTAACCTACGGACATCACACACATCCATGTCTGCGGCGGGATTCGAACCTGCAACCGTAGCGGTCGCGCGGTTCGTGACTGAAGCGCCTAGAACCGCTCGGTCATAACGGCCGGCTATTATAAATATTTTACTGAATTCGCAGTGTTTCGGGTTTTATATCACTTTTTCCAGTCATTGTATGTTATTTTCAGATATGTTAAGACTCTTTAGCCCATTTTTTCTCGCTGCAGCACAAGTTTGGGCATATTTGTATAGGCGCGAAGTGCCCATTATACACAGACATCTCGTCACGTCATGAAGTTTTACTTGTGAAAAAATGCCGACTAAAAACATAGTTTCGTGTCCTCATAAATCTTGCAGCGATCCTACAGCCCTTGCCATGTGTTCACCATGTCAGTCAAAACCACATTTACGCCTCAGATCGGATATTACGCGCGTATTTTGTGTGCATAAATATGGTAACTTTCAACATCTGGATCTCGGTAACGGATAACAATGCCGAAAAAAGTTTAAAGGTTCCCATAAAACATCATCTTAAGAAAATATGGTATAAGTTTCGACGCTTTTTCATGAATAGAAATTATTGGCCATCCTCAGACATGGTACTTTTTGTACTCGAAAATAATGTTTTTTCGGGTCTGTTTTGATAAGGGGTACAGATTTTAGGAAACGGGAAAATGGTGTTTTTAGATTAATGTCTAAAAATGTACAGTTAAAATTTGAGAGATTTGCTATGGTAATTTATTTAGATGATTGCAGCCCACCGTGCGCTTTTCTGCCTAAGTACTGTAACTTTGAACCTCTGGATCTCAGTAACTGGCAAAGGTAAGGAAAATAAAATTTGAAGTTCCCCTAGAATATCGTCTTAACAACATATGGTTAAAACTTCTATGGTCTGCCACAAACAGAAATTGCGTAGGTGGCCCTTCTCACAATTGGTAATTTTCAAACCTAAAAATCATGGTTTTTCTGGGTTTTCTCAGGAACCGCCCATGAACAAATGGTACTTTTATAATCCGCCTCAGGTTAACTCTAGACTAAACACAATGCAAAAGAACCAACCGATTTTCTCAATTTTCCTGGTCTGGAGGAAGGGTGTAATGTGTTTTATTTTGACCCTGCACTATAAGGCAGCTATAGTACGCCCGATCGTCAAATAAGTGTGCAAATGGTCGCTAGGACAACGGCTATCAAAAACACTTGACTCCTTATATCTGTGATGAACACGACCCGAGATATGTCTCCCTGATAAATCGCATTTTCTCATGGGCCTTTTCCAAACATTTTGGTACCGTGCATGACAGAACGCAGCTGCCAGTGTTGAGCATATTGCATAGGTAATGTCGTCAACTACGAGCCACCGCATTGGGAAGACTTTGCCTCATTAGAAACAGCGAAGTGAAACCGAGGCAGGTCCGTTGAATCCCTACATCCGACAGACTGGATAGTTTTCGCCCCGCAGTTTATTGAGAAATAACTTCGTTATTGAACACACAATTCCTTTGACTGGCTCAGCGAGAACTGCGAAGAGGTACGTGTCTCTGAGGAATCGCTTGGGCAGGGGGTAGGGGTTCCGTGTCCTTGCGTTGTCGCCTTTGTACCCCGCGTAGAATGGGCGCCGCAAGCGGAACGAGGCTGCGAAGAATACTGCGCCGGGTTTTCCGTTGTTGCGAACAGACGCCGCTGCAGCGAATAAGGAGCAGTGGCAGTGTCAGCAGGGGACGTTTCTGTAGAGGTTCGATCGTTTTCGTAACACTACGTCTATACCTGTACCCTACAAACCACTGTGAACAGTGTGGGGGAGGGTACATCCTACGTACTACTTAGAAGGTCGTCTGCCCATGCCATCAGTGTAAGCAGCATGGGAAGAATGTCTACAGTGTGCGCACTAATACTCCAACCTTATCTTCGTGGTACCGAAATGCAGAACACGAAGAGGGTTGTAGTAAATGTATCCTACAAGAAACGCATCTTTTGAATGCATAATAACAAAAAAAATTTGCTGAAGTTAAGTAATTTGCATCTTGCTTGAGCGTATGTTATCTGTGATTCTTCACTCTCAAGAAGTAATGATTACTATCGACAGTGGAGTCATATTGATTCCATATTTTTAAATTTTCGCAAGGCTTTTGACACTGTTTCTCACAAGCGAATTCTAATTAATTTTCGTGCTTCTGGAGTATCGTTTTAGTTGTGTGACTGGATTCGTGACTTTCTGATACAAAGGTCACAGTTCGTAATAACAGACGGAAAATCAACGAGTAAAACGAAGTTGTATCTGGCGTTCTCCAAAGGAGTGTTATGGGCTCTCTGCTGTTCCTGATGACGTAAACGATTTAGGAGAGAATCTGAGCAGTCCTCGTAGATTGCTTGCGGATGATGCTGTCATTTACCTTCATGTAAAGTCATCAGATGATCAAAAGGAATTGCAAAATGGTTTAGACAAGATATCTGTATGGTGCATAAATAGGTAATTGACTCTAAATCAAGAAATGTGTGAAGTCATCCACATGAGAACTAAAACGAATACGCTACATTTGAGTTATACGATAATTCACACACGTCTATAGGCTGTAAACTCAAATAAATACATAGGGATTACAATTACGAGTTACTTAAACTGGAACGATCACATGGGTAATGTTGTGGGGAAAGCAAACCAAAGACTGCCGTTTATTGGTGGAACAATTAGAAAACGTTGCAAATCTACTACAGAGACTGCACACACTACGCTTGTCCGCCCTCTTCTGGAGCATCGTTGTGACGTGTAGGATCCGTATCAGATAGGATTCACGGAGGGCATCGAAAATGTTCAAAGAAGGGCAGCTCGTTTTGTATTATCGTGAAACAAGGGAGAGAGTGCCACGAATACACTACAGGCCGTTAAAATTACTACACCAAGACGAAATGCAGATGATAAACGGATATTCATTGGACAATATATTATACTAGAACTGATATGTAATTACATTTTCACGCAATTTGAGTGCATAGATCCTGAGAAATCAGTACCCAGAACAACCACCTCTGGCCGTAATAACGTCCTTTATACGCCTGGGCATTGAGTCAAATAGAGCTTGGATGGCGTGTACAGGTACAGCTGCCCACACAGCTTCAACACGATACCACAGTTCATCAAGAGTAGTGACTGACGTTTTGTGACTAGCCAGTTGCTCGGTCACCATTGACCAGATGTTTTCAGTTGGTGAGAGATCTGGAGAATGTGTTGGCCAGGGCAGCAGTCGAACATTTTCTGTAACCAGAAAGGCCCGTACAGGACCTGCAATATGCGGTCGTGCATTATCATGCAGAAATGTAGGGTTTCGAGGGATCGAATGGTCAGAGCCACGGGTCGTAACACATCTGAAATGTAACGTCCACTGTTCAAAGTGCCGTCAATGCGAACAAGAGGTGACCGAGACGTGTATACAATGGCACCCCATACCATCACGCCAGGTGATACGCCAGTATGGCGATGACGAATACACACTTCCAATGTGCGTTCGCCGCGATGTCGCCAAACACGGATGCGACCATCATGATGCTGTAAACAGAACCTGGATTCAACCGAAAAAATGACGTTTTGCCATTCGTGGACCCAGGTCCGTCGTTGAGTACACCATCGCAGGCACTCCTGTCTGTGATGCAGCGTCAAGGGTAACCGCAGCCATGGTCTCCGATAGTCCATGCTGTTGCAAGCGTCGTCGAACTGTTCGTGTAGATGGCTGTTCTCTTGCAAACGTCCCCATCTGTTGACTCAGGGATCGAGACGTGGCTGCACGATCCGTTACAGCCATGCGGATAAGATGCCTGCCATCTCGACTGCTAGTGATAGGAGGCCGTTGGGATCCAGCACGGTGTTCCGTATTACCCTCCTGACCCCATCGATTTCATATTCTGCTAACAGTCATTGGATCTCGACCAACGCGAGCAGCAATGTCGTGATACGATAAACCACAATCGCGATAGGGTACAATCCGATCTTTATCAAAGTCGGAAACGTGATGGTGTGCATTTCTGCTTCTTACACGAGGCATCATAACAACGTTTCACCAGGCAACGCCGGTCGACTGCTGTTTGTGTATGAGAAATCGGTTGCAAACCTTCCTCATATCAACCCGTTGTAGGTGTCGCCACCGGTGCCAACCTTGTGTGAATGGTCTGTGTGGTGTCACCGTTGGACCCGCGTGTCGCCACTATCAGTGATTGTAGACCGAGCGCCGCCACACGGCAGGTCTAGAGAGACTCCCTAGCACTCGCCCCAGTTGTACAGCCGACTTTTCTAGCGATGGTTCACTGTCTACATACGCTCTCATTTGCAGAGACGACAGTTTAGCATAGCCTTCAGCTACGTCATTTGCTACGACCTAGCAAGGCGCCATATTCTTCAAGAATGTATTCTGAACTGATAATATTGTGAATTATGTACCGTCAAGAGCGACGTTCATCATTAAGTATCAAACTAATTACGTCCGCTTTCTGCTCATTCCTTGTCATATTCCAGACCTCACGTCAGTATAGCCCTTCCTTCCTCACGCCAGCCGGCGTGAGCTAAAACGCGTGCATTTCGGCCTCCTCTCGTAACACGGTGTTGGCTCTTCTGCCAACACAACACTCTGAACAGCCAACCATTTGCATATCACAGCATCTTCCCCCTGCCGGTTAAATTTCGCATCAGTAGCATGTCATCTTCGTGGTGTAGCAATTTTAATGGCCAGTAGTGTATAATACATGAATTGGGGCGGTAGCCACTAAAATATGGTCATTTTCCGCTGCGGCAGGACCTTCTCAAGAAACTTCAGTCACCAGCTTTCTCCTAAGAGTATGAAAATGTTTTGTTGGCGCTCACCTGCAAAGGAAGAGATGATCATCACAATAAAATAAAAGAAACAAGAGCTCGCACTGAAAGTCATAAGCGTTCGTTTTTCGTGCGGGAGTGGAACGATAGAGAAGTAGCTTAAAGGTGATCTGATTAATCCTCTGCCAGGCACTTAATTATGAATTGCAGAGTAATCATGTATGTGTAGTGATTATGTATGAAATATAATATTACTGAAATGTCATCTACGACTCTGCAGGCACATTCTCGTTCTTTTGATGAAGTTTTCTACAATTTTTCTGCATACTTGCGTCTATAGTTCTGAACTTACACGCTCAATCTCAAACTTGAGCTCTGGAAGTAATCGTAGGTTTTTGGCATACACACGATATTTTAAATACCCCCACAGAAAGAAATTGTATGGTGTCAAGTCTCAAGATCAGTATGGCCATTACACATTAACTAAACTCTCTCGTAACAAGTCCATTGTTGCAACTGATTTGTGAAAAATTACACCATCGCCCGGACACCAAACGTTTTCAGCATTCACGCTATCCTTTGCTTTCCACTGGTAACGCGTTTCTAGCACCATCTTCGAAGGAGTAGGCCCATTTACGCCTTCAGCCTAAATGCGACAGCACGCCATTTCTCACGGATGTAATTTTTTCTCCGTAGTTACCCAAGGATTTTTAGAGCCCAAAATCCTGTAATTTTGCTTGTTCACGTAGCCATTCAATAGACAATGCGTCTCACCATTGGACGTTTTTTCTTGGTGGATGTTGTCCGCTCTTTGTTTCGCAAGCACCCAATGGGGAAATGTTTTGCGCTTTTCGTGATAGTTCGTCTTTAGTTACTTTGTCAGTTGGGTTTTATAGGCGCTTTTATAGGTGCTTTCAGGAATCGTTGCAAGCTAGTTCTGGGAGCATCCAGTTTTACCGAAGTAACGGAAAGATCATAACTCACGATGGCGATATTTTCCGAGAAATGACTAAGACGAGGAGACCCTTCATGTTTAATGTCTACAACTCAAACTATTTTCTCAGATTTACCAATCACTCTCACCACGGTCGATTTATTCGGTGCATTTCGTCGACCAAACACTACACGGAGTTTGTTATCAGTCTCTGCATAACATTCACCACAAGTTTTCAGTATGACAACACGCTGTACCGTCGTGAAGCACTTCACTACCAATAAGGAAGAAAATGGATGAAATCGTGCAAAGTTCACTGCTCCAAACATACTAGAACAGAAGTGGAGTGGATTTCAAAAGCCGGCCGCGGTGGCCGAGTGGTTCTAGACGCTTCAGTTCGGAACCACGCGACTGCTACGGTCGCATGTTCGAATCCTGTCTCGGGCATGGATGTGTGTGATGTCCACAGGTTAGTTAGGTTTAAATAAAGTCTACGGGACTCATCACCTCAGATGTTAAGTCCCATAGTGCTTGGAGCCATTTGAGTTTGGATTTCAAAAGCTGGGCTGTTTATCCGACACCCATTGCACTATATTTCTGTATTGCTCAGTTGTTCTCTTCTTGTCTGACCTGTATATCGTCCAAGTATCACTTCTGTGGAAGATCACACTACAGCAAGTATTTTCAGGAAGCACTTCGTAACAATTGAATTTACATTGAAGGTCAAAAAATTCTCAGTTTCAGAAATGATTTTCCTGTTATTACCACTCTGCATTGTACACGGTCATCTAAAATGCCCCCTACAAAATTCTAGAACTTGAAGAGGGGACTGTATTCGAACCGTTGTCTGGAAACGTACCGTTTCCATGCTACAGCCGTTTCAATACATGTTTGGTAGGTAGATGTGCAACTAGATGGTCGTCGTGGGGAAGGGGTACTTACATTGGATCGGCTGATGTCATTTGACGTCTGCCCAACCTCTCTGACCTTATTCGATCATCATTCGAGTGTCTGTGAGTGTCAGAGCAACATAGTTGAGTACACATTTGCACAATACATCGACATAATCTTTCTGCATGGCGAAGCTCACGGTAAAGGAAGAGCTGCTCATTGCCTTTACCAAGATCGTCCTCCAAAACGTCCCACTTGACCGTATATTCTTTTCGCCACAATTGCAAAACGGCTTCGAGAAAGGCTTATCTTCAGCAGGCATAACTGTCGTGCTCCAAGGAGACACCACCAACCCGAAATCGAAGAGGCTGTACAGCATCACGTTGAAGAGAACCCGTCAACGATTACACGAGCAGTTGCGCGTGCAATGGACGTTGCTCATAGCACCGACTGGTATGTTGTGCATCACCAACAATAACACCCACACCACCTCTAGAGGAATTTTCAGATGGCTATACGACGGAAACAGTAGGTTTGCGGACATTGGTTCCCATTCAAAATATTATCTACTCTGTCCCCTCTATAAGTTATAAGGGAAATTTTAGATAACTCTGTATGTCCTCTCTACTTCGTCCATCGTCTATTACTTTGCTGCCCAAATCTAAAAACAGGCCTACTACTTTTAGCGTCTCTTTTCCTAGTCTAATTCCCTTTGCATTGTCTGTATTAACTCGACGATCCTCCATTACTTTATTTTTGTCGATATTTATCTTGTAGCAATTTTTGACGACACTATCCCTTCAATTAAACTGATCTGATGCTACTCGTATGTACAAAGGACAATCTAGAAAAACATGCCGCGCTTATACCAGTGGGGTTGGGTCTTGACTAACCCATGTCCCCTCCCTGATACTAGCAGTGTAAGTATACGAAGAGCCAAAGTGAGTGCGATTAATTCTCCTCCGCGCCTTCCCCGACGGCTGACAGGGCCAGCTCTTGGTCGGTAGAAGACGGAGCCACGTCGGCGCCACTCAGGCCGGCAAGAACATATTGACGTGCCGCTGATGGCCTATCGGCTCCAGAACTGGAGGAGAGGATCTTCCACGCCGAGGGTGGAAAATGAAGTTTTTACCCCGGCCTGTTTCCTCCTTGTGAAGGATGGAGTCCGCTCTTCGGCTGGCACTTCTTGTAACACAGACTCCCGGAGGGGAACATAACATTCTTCAGGCTGGTGGCTGCCCAGAGACTAGCACGTTGTTTCCGTGTTGTCCGCAAGCGAGAGGAAAAACCAAAGTAACTACATGTCAGAGCTGCTTACTCCCCAAACATTAAGACCTATAAAACCTACACCACAACTCGGTAATTGTGGTGTGCGTACTGTAAGACCTTCAGTACACACACCATCAGATTATTTGACTTGTCCCTCTAACGAAGTAGGCGAGTGTCAGTAATATGTCACGTGCTCTTATCGTGGCGTGTTTATCTTCTGCCGTTAGGTCTGACGATAGAAATGCCACTTGCACGCTTAGAGCAGCAGATTGACGGTGACCAACTTTAAACAGAACTTGATTAATTTTCACACACATTTATTAAAATAATAACAAGCATAAAAATTACTTAACTTGTTTCTGGATGCTATTTACAATTGACAATCTGAAGTTCCTTTGGTATTGGTACGTTAACCTTATTCTCACATATATCTCTGATAATTGACAAAAGTGTCTATACATTTATCTTCATGGCTATGTACAGGAATATGGCAATCTTATTAGACGCAGACTGAAACTTGACTATAGACTGGTACAGACAAATGCAGAACTCGAACAGACTGTTTCAGACTAATGCAGACTGGTACAGACTGGTGCAGGCAAATGCAGACTGACTAATCGGAGGTCTGTACACTCGTTATAATACCTCGCGCATTCATGTATCACTGTGCGAGTGTGATCCACGAGGAGAAAAAGTTCTACGTAAGCAGCAATCTCATTGGCTGTGTTACATATTAATATGCGTTTCGGCGGAAGCAGAATTTGGTCCATCTCTATGGCAGCGCCATCTCGTAGTGCGGAGACGGACGAGCGCTGCGCCTGCACTGTTGTGCTTAGCGGGGCGCGCTCTAGTGGGAAAGTTGTGTACGCGCTGACTACGCGGAACTACGTACACAACAGTAATAAATTGGTTTGGGAGGATAATACGATACACCTCTGAAAAGTCTAATACAGGGTGTACATAAAGTCTGGGAACACTTTCAATTATTTATTGCACAAGAACTAAACATTGTACAGATGTCATACATATTGCATTTTGAAGAGAAACTCTGAAAGCTTTTTTTTACAAACATTCGATATGCGGACCATGAGTGACCCGGCAGACGTCAATACGGTAACCTAATTCTTGCCATACCTGTCCCAGCATGGCATCGTCGACTGTGGCAGTCACTTCCCATATTCTCTCCTGGAGCTCTGCTACATCATGTGGTAGAGGCAGTACATACACAACATCTTTAATGTGTCCCCACAGAAAAAAGTCACACGGAGTGACATCTGGTGATCAGGCAGGCCATTTCATGAAATAGCTGTCCCCTTCTGTAGCACGGCCGATCCATCGATGTGGCAGCTCCGTGTTCAGGTACCCACGAACTTCAGGATGAAAATGGGGTGGAGCGCCATCCTGTTGAAAGATGAACAGAGTGTCCGATTGCAATTGTGGCATCGGCCATTGCTGCAACATGTCCAAGTAATGACATATGAGTGATATCTGTAAAATATTTGGTTCTTGTGCAATAAATATTTGAAAGTGTTCCCGGACTTTATGTACACCCTGTAAATGTTTCCTTTCAATGCAAGTGTTGCTAGCCGGGTATTCCTTCCTTCTTCACTACCGTTGTTGTTCTTGGTTTTGTCATTCCTGGTCCGAAGACTTGATTGATACAGCACTTCCCTCCAGGATATACTGTGCACGCTTCCTTTTATTCATAACGAGGACAATGTGCATCAGTCTGAACCTGCTTACTGTATTCAAGCGTTTGTTTCCCTCTACAGCTTTTATCCCCTACACTTTGAGGTGCAACATATAAAAATGTTTTTTGTTATTGCTTCTATGAAGAAACCAGTAACCTGTAAGCAACCATCATATCACAAAACGTATACGTAATATCAGTGATGTTAATTGTAACTCACAGACTGTGTACATAACGCGTAACAATAATCTCTGTATTGCATTCAGCTTCTTGAGAAGCAAACGATGTATTAGGAAGCTGAGACATTCACTTCTGGCTACTCACTTATGTTTCAGATCTGGATGCATTAGGAGGTACGTGTTGTTAGCTATGGGTCATATCTGATCAACCAAATAGTAATCATTTTATCCATAATTCCTGGTGTCTGCAGTTACTAAAAAGACCTTTGTCATTATCGCATTAATTTTATTTAATGATCTCATACGTTTCAGGTGGATGTGCTAGGAAATTGTGCACACATTGCTTGAAGGCAGAACGACCGATTGCCTAGCACGTCGCGTCGTTTGAGCATTGTGTTCTCCACAAGTCGAACCAGCAGATCAATTTTACAAACAAAAGGTTAACAAATTCCTCTTTTTGAGAAGCAGTTCTTTGCTATTGACAGTTTCAATTTTAAAGCATCTCTACTTTGGCCATCATCAATTATTTTCTTTTCTGAATAGCAAATCCCAACGACTGTTTATAGCGTCTCCCTTCCCAATCTATTTTGTCGGCATCACCTGACTTAGTTCGACTACATTCCATTACCGTTGTCTTAGTTTTGTTGAGATTCATCTACACTCCTCTTTCAAGACAGTATCAGTTCTACTCACTTGCTACTGCAAGCTCTCTGCCGCCCATGACAGAGTTACAATTACATAGGCGAACCTCGAAGTTTTTGTTTCGTGCCGGCCGCGGTGGTCTCGCGGTCCTAGGCACGCAGTCCGCAACCGTGCGACTGCTACGGCGCAGGTTCGAATCCTGCCTCGGGCATGGATGTGTGTGATGTCCTTAGGTTAGTTAGGTTTAAGTAGTTCTAAGTTCTAGGGGACTGATGACCACAGCTCTTAAGTCCCATAGTGCTCAGAGCCATTTGAACCATTTTGTTTCGTCTTCGTAACGACAACATCCTCCTGAGAAGTCCCCACCCAAAGATTCGATTGAGGGACTATTTTCCCTCCTGAACATTTTACCCAGGAGGTTTCCATCACCGTTAAACCATACAGTAGGATGCATGTCCTCAGGAAATACACCGTGTTTCAAACAGAATAAACGTATTTCTTACGCATATATTTATTAAACTGACAGACGTAGTACTATGAAACCTGGGACACATGTTTACGAATCTCTCAAGTTTAGATTACAGATGTTCGATATGTGCTCCACCATCCACCCAAACAACACCACATCGATACTCGAATTCCTCCCATACTTGCGTAAGCATGGCCATTTTCACTGATGTTAAGGCTGTACCGGTCCGTTTCCTCAACTCATCTCTCCACAGGAAGACGTCACTCAGGGTCAAATCCAGTGACTGTGGAGGGGCCGGATGAGGATCTGCTAAGTCGCGGGCTGTTTGACGACCAATCCAACGGCTCGGTAGAGTTTCATTCAGATATTCACTCACAAGGGGAATCAAAGGAACGAAGGAAGGAAGATTGGGTTTAACGTCCCATCGACGGAGTTCAGGATCGGGTCGTGTCAAGGATGGGGATGGGGGGGGGGGGGTTGAGTTGTTCCTGCCCTTTCGAAGGAATCATCCCGCCAATTGCCTGGAGCGATTTAGGGAAATCACAGAAATCCTAAATCTGAATGACCGGACGGGGGTTTGAAGCGTCGCCTTCCCGAACGGGAGTCCTGTGCGCTGACCAATGCGCCACCTCGCTCGGTTTGGGGATTCCAGTGGGGGATTGTCCTATCTAGTGAAATATTAAATTTTCCTCGTTCAGCGCCGAAAACAATCAGTTTCGTAACGTAGCGTGGTACTCCTGACTGTAAAAACGTGTTTCCATCAAATGAGAATGGGTCGTAAGCAGATGAGTGGGCTATCATACAAAATACATGACTTTGGGTGAAACTCGTCAATGTTCAGTTGCGAACGTAGATTCAGTAGGCCCTAAATTCGAACAATGTGTTTATTTTACCGCTTAGGTAGGACGCCGCACCGAACACGATGGACTGTGCGAATCTGTTGGCATTCTGAAGCTCGTCAGAAAACGCCTCACGTTTGCCTTTGTCGTCATGACATAGACTTGTAACAATTGTAACTTTTGCGGTTTCATAACGGACCGACGTCTCAGAACACTCCAAATTATTGTTGAAGGAAGCAGTAAATGCCGACAGGCACGACCAGTTGCTTTTGTGGGACTACTTTCGAAAGCGATTTGAATTCGTGTGACATTTTCGTCGACAAATCGAGGGCGGCAAGAGTTCTTTTCTTTACATACATGTTCTGTGTCTACAAACTGTCGATACCAGGATCAGTTTGGTACGTCAACCAGAAACGTCTCTGTTCTGTAATCACGGAATTAGATTTCACTAACGCTAAGACACAAAATGATTTTTGCTACGGTGTTGCCATTTTGCAACATGTGATAGTAACCAAGCGAGCAGAAGACAACAGACATTTAGCGTCGGTGAGTATAAACTACACTACGTATTCGTTTCTCCCTTAAACGAGCTGTGGCGCAGCGATCGATAATTTTGACAACACAATACTTTGTGGTAAGTATATTCTTTTTGAAACACTCTGCATAACGGCTGCTGTTTCCCCTTGCTTTCAGGTGTTCGCAGTACCAACACAGTAAGGCCATGCTGGCTGAAGTTACAAAGCCAGATATGTAAATCATTTAAACTGATGCCCCTACAGCTACTGAAAAGCTTACTGCCCCTCTTCAGGCGTTACATGTTTTCCACCTTCTTAGAGGTACCCTTCTGATACGGTTGCTGCTATCGGTACGGCTATCTGTATGATATGACGTTCATGTTTGAAGTCATTACAGAAGAATTCTGGTAAAAGCCAACCTCAGGGAAGATCAGTTTGGATTCCGGGCAATACTGAGCCTACGACTTATTGCAGAAGATAGGTTAAGGAAGGGCAAACCTAGGTTTATAGCATTTGTTGACTTGGAAAAAGTTTTTGACGGTGTTGACTGGAGTACTGTTTTTGAAATTCTGAAGGTAGCATGAGTGAAATCTAGGGAGCGAAGGAATTACCAGACTGTGCAGAAACTAGACAGCAATTATAAAAGTTCAGAGGAATGACAGGATAGCAATGGTTGAAAGGGAGTGAGACAAGGTTGTAGCTTATCTACAGCGTTATTCAGTTTTGTACACTGAGCAAGCAGAAATCAACCCAAAAAAAATTTGGAGTGGGAATTAAAGTTCAGGGAGAAGAAATAACAACTTTGAGGTTTGCCGATGACAGAAACAGCAAAAGACTTGGTAGAACCGTTGAACGGAATGGATAGTGTTTTGATAGGAGGATATAAGGTGAACATCAACAGAAGTAAAACAAGGATAAATGAATATACTCAAATTAAATCAAGTGATGCAGGGAATTAGGTTAGGAAACGAGACACTTACAGTAGTAGATGAGTTTTGTTATATGGGCAGCAAAATAACTGATGATGGCCGAAGTAGAGAGGATATAAAACTGGCAACAGGAAGAGAAGCGTTTCTGAAGCAGAGAAATTTGTTAACATCGAATGTAGATATAAGTGTTCGGAAATCTTTTCTGTAGGTATTTATACGGTGTGTGGCCTCACATGGAAGTGAAGCATGGACAATAAACAGTTCAGACATTAAAAGAATAGAAGCTTTTGAAATGTGGTGTTACAGAAGAATGCTGAAAATCAGATTGGAAGATACGTTAGTAGCCAGAACGTATTGAATAGAATTGCGGAGAAAAGGAATTTGTGGCTGAATAGTTATGTTGACAGAACTCATTCCGAGAAATCAAATGATCACTATTTTAGTATTGGAAGGAAGTAGGAGGGAGGGGACGGGGGCAAAAATCGTAGAGAGGGACCAAGAGATGGATACAGTAAGGAGACCCATAAGGATGTAGGTTGCAGTAGTTATTCGGAGATGAACAGGTTTGTACTGGATAGTGTAGCATCGAGAGCTGCATCAATCAGTCCTCGAACTGAAGATCACAACATCATCTGTATCATATCACCACACGCACATCTCGTCTCTTTACTACTAGAACTACAACTATTACTATTTAACTGTTCATGTGCAAGGTGCAGGTGTGTATTCGAACCTGATCTCCCGATTAACAGCAATGTGCAAGTGGGTACTTGATGAAGAACTCTGGTTCACCAAGAGCAACAATAAATCTCTTCAGTCAAAAAAATGTATAGATCTCTGACTTAAATTGTAAAAGTCAAATAAGTAGAAAAATTGTTCAAATGGCTCTGAGCACTATGGGACTTAACATCTATGGTCATCAGTCCCCTAGAACTTAGAACTACTTAAACCTAACTAACCTAAGGACATCACACAACACCCAGTCATCACGTCAAATGAGTAGAGCCTGTAACAGAACAGATTGATTGGTTCTAAAAATACTCAAGCCTGAAATGGAAATAGCAGCGATGAACATGTGGAAAGAGAATGGTCCATACCCAAAGTCATATCAAAAACTAGCGCGTCCTTTTCATAAGCATATATTCAAGCAAAAGCATGGTAATACTGGGAACACAAACTACCGTGTGTCTGATAAAACACAAACATGAGTTGTCATTAGCTGACAGCTCACGTTAATCAAACACAAGTGTCTTTACTGAACTGTTTTAACAAATATGGAGGCTGACACAGCTAATCCAACAATGATATGAAACAGGTGTTGGTTATGAAAGAACACAAATGAATTGATTAACGGGGTAGGAAAAACTCTCTGCATCAAATGGTTTGTCTGGAGAGATCGTTATAGGTTAAACACAATGGAAATCTCATCACCCCTATGCAATTCGCAACAGCATCGTCACAACAGATACTATGTGTTAACTGGACCACCAACAACACTCTCACGTGAGCATAAGTTATCATTTAAAATCAAACTTTAATGCTTTGAAGTAGTGAAACACCAGAAGTAGCGGATTAGAGAAATCAACAGTATATTAGCACATATGTCATGAGTCAGGAAAACGCGAATTACAACCAAAGCTCAGCAGGTTAATTAACTGCGATGCATATGCTCTACAGATATTGTTCCGACGCATTTATAATGTAAGAACCGTATTCGAAGTTACGGATAAGATTAGACTTCGGATGTGCAATTTATTAGTGACATATGAAAATTTGTGCGAGATCGGAAATCGAACCTTGATTTCCCGCTATACGGCAGTGGTCGCCTTAACAATTTCAGCTGTCTGAGCACACTTAATTGCTCTGACCCAAACCTCCATATGTCACCGTGTGTCCACGTCATGCGTTCGCAATTTACACGTGATTTCCGCACAGAGAGAGAATTTATTATTATTGATGAGGCCTGTCTAGGCATGTAGTACTATTTTTCAGCGCCTGTGTTTTACAGTGTACTATGCAAGCCCTTCAGACAAGCATGCATGTCTGAAGGAACAGACGATGCTACAGTCTAGAGCTGTATGAAGAATATTGCGTAACACACTGTAAGACAGAGACAGGCCGCGACAATGATAAATAAGTCTCTCCCTGTGGTGGAATCACTGCAGCTGGGCGCGTGTAGTTGATAGAAGGCGACATATGGGGACTTGGGTCTGTCTGGGAAGCATGCTTGGGTAGCCGAAGTGGCTAAGGCTACTAGTCGAGTAAAGCAAGAACTCTGGATTTGAGTACCGGTTCGGCACAATTTTCATGTCACTAATAAATTGTGTAGCTGTAATTTAATCGTGTTCCCAACAGCGAATACATTTATTCTGTTTCGTAAAACTATAGTCCGTAGCAGAATCTGTTCCCTCGACATGCATGAATTTCTGGAGGACATTGCACAGTACACCGTAAAACACAGACACAACAAAATAGCATTTACAATAAGCAAATAAGCGAATTTTCAAATAAGTTAACAAAATCTATCTTACTCCTCCATAGTGGCTTCAAAAAGTTCTTGTCTCGTCCTCGAGTTCCCGGTGTTCACACAAACCGATCTCGCTTCTCGCTTCACAGTTCTCGGCTTACGATTATCGCATCTCAGCTGTCGCTCTTTACTTCTCGCTTACCGGTTCTCCGATCTCTGTTCTCGCTTTCCAATTCCCGGTTGTGTACTCGTTTCTATTTTGTGCCTGCTATCAGTAACTGCAACAGTTCGAGCAACATTTGTGATTCTTTCATTTGTTATGAAAGTATGTATTAAAATCATATACAATATCTGCAACAAGAATAACTTTCAAAAATGATCATGGAAATGCTAGAGGGTAAAATATTTTGAAACTAACTAAGTTGTAACACACCTGAAAATTATATGTAGTTGAATAGAGCTCCTTAAAATGCAATGCAAATTTTTAGAAAAGAACTCAACTCTTCTGGAACTTGTATAAAGAAATGAAATTCTAGACATCAGTTGTGCACCCTGCCACAGTTTAGAAAATTATTCATTGTTACTATACACGTAAATCCATAAATTATCGTTTCTATGTGGTTACAGAAGGGGTCAAAAACTACATTAAGCATCGCAGCGGAAAGGAGTTTGTGATGGGGTTTGAGGCTCCTGTATACGTTGAAGTTTTCGGGCGTGTATTCGAATTCTTCCCGTCTTGAAAAACTGAAGTCTCGGTTCCTTTAGGTTTTCAATTACTGCCCACTGGCAGCATGCTCTATTGAACCATGTAATCGCAACAGAAGTTCTCTGGCGTCACATAAAGCACCCATAACAGAGCAAGGAATTTCTGCCAAAGTGTTTGCAGTTTCCAGCCTCTCCTGTGTTCCGACTGTTGTCTGCTACTTCGTACTCAATGGTAAGGAGAAGTGGGCTACAGAGAGTTGCAGCAGCTGTCGTCATAGGGAAGCTTGACAGGAGCAGAAATGATTAGCGAAAACGAAAATAAAGTAAACAGAGGTTTTAGTTATAGCTTTCTCCAAGCATTGCAAAGAAACTTTGCAAAAGAACAAACAACTGTAAAGTCCAGCTATTGCTGAAGAGCATCGTGCAGTCTGAGGCTCCCAGTACTAAAGCGTGAGAAGACTGTCAAAATCTGACTAAGGCTGACTGTCGAAGACTGCGACTGAGACTGGACCGTGTAGCTGCTGCCAGCCAACCTACATCGCGGCGCCAGAGGGCGCTTCTAGTCAAAAGCCGTGGAATGTGCGCACACCATTGGACCGACCGGTTCCCGGGCAACCGCTGTCGGCCTCTGTCGCAAACATGCGTTTCCGTTGCCAACTGCGGGATACCAGTGAGGGTGGTATCGATCTATGGTACCACACCAACCGAGGATGCAGTAAGCTTCACAAAGGTGGGGATTGCAAGAGAGCCATCAACATCATATACACGTTATGACCACTGACCAACTATCGATATAAACCCGTCCAGGTGATAGCAGTATCACCTGGCTAGGAATGACTGCAGACACACACTTGGTGCTTGTAGTAACAGTGCATGTAGAATAGGGGAAGTGCATGATGTCTCTAAATTTGACCGAGGGCAGATTGCGATATCTTGGAGGGTCAGTACAAGAACAAGCATTTTGGAAACAGCACGACTTGTCGGATACTATAAGAGTACTGTGGTGAGTGTCTTTAACACGTGGCGAAACCATGTCGACACAACATCCAGACATCATGGGACAGGGCGGCCACCACGCCTTACAGATATGGTACGTCATAGGCTGGGCACACTGATAAGGACAGGCACCAAATTGTGCAGGAAGTAATACCAGACGTTGTTGTTGGCAGAGAACAAGTGTGTCTGAATACACAGTGCACCGAACACTCCTAGCGATGGGCTTTCACAGTTAACGACCCATGCATGTGCCAGTCTTAACACCCCCACATCGGAAACTAAGAATGAAATGGGAACGTGACCGTCGGTCCTGATAGTTGGCGCAGTGGCAGATGGTCTGATGAATCCAGATACCTTCTTCACCATGCCGGTGCCGGTGTGAGGGCGCGAATCTGTCGCCTTCCGAGGAGACATCTCATTGACATCTGAAATGTGGAATGGAGACAAGTTGGCGTTGGCTCCGTTATGCTCTGGGAAACATTCACGAGGGCATCCAGTGGAGCTCGTGCAAGGCCCACGACGACCAACGAGTATCGTACATCACTTCATGACGATCATGTTTCCCGACGGCAGAGGCATTATTTTTCGACAAGATAATGCGCCATGTCACAAAGCCAGGAGTTTGATGGGGTGGTTCGAGGAACACAATGGCGAGTTCCGATTGAGATGCAATCCCCCCCTCCCCCCCCCCCCCCACCCCAACTCTCCAGATCTGGGGTGTCATTGAACGTGCCGTCAGAGCTCATAGCCTCCATCCCCGGAATTTACGGGTATTAGGTGACTTGTGTTTGCAGATGTGGTGTCAACTCCCTCCAGCGACCTACCAAGAACCATGGCTTCCATGTTACGACGCGTCGCCGCTTTTATCCGTGTCAGAGGTGGGCATACCGGCTATTGGGTACGTGGTCATAATGTCCTGGCTGATCAGTGTATGTGAGTGGTGAGAGTCGACTGCAGCAAAGCGCTGAGATGTCTAGACGTGCAGCGGATAATCTTCTACTGCAAGGAAACCGTATCCAGGTGTTAATCATTTTCCAATTATGCAATGTTTTAGATGATACATCTACGTTTCAATGTCCTCAGACACAGTGACGAAGCGGGTGGTCTCTGAAAGTAAATCATTTTCGTTTTAGAGAATTAATTAACTATGAGATGATCGTAACACGCAGTTGTACGGTATTGTGCGAGGTAGTAACCTTTTCACATAATACTACATAATACACTAGATTTTTAAGCGCTTTCATAATAATAAACAATGCTGTTTGTTCTGTTTATTTACGAGTTTTGCAACAAGGACGTCTACTACGTTACTAAGAAATAATCTCTAGAAATATGTCTGCGTTACTTTTATTGTCCGGAGTACCTTAGAGGAAAATAATTTCACGAGATACCACGTTATTATCTGCAGGATATTTGCGCCCGCTGTTGTCGTTCCAGCAAAGCCGAGACGTAAAGCCAGCCAGCGTCAAGCGAGAAGCAATTAGGGCGGTTGTCTGTGCCTCGGCTTTCCTCGAATCTTCTCTGTTTGTCCGGTAATGACGACTGCGGTCGGTTTGTTCTCTGGTCCTCGTTAAATCTAAGAATTCTTGCCGCAAGAGCATAGGGAACTTCACCACAGGGAGGTCTTCTTCCTTGAACAGTGAAGGCACGGCATCAGATATGAGGTATAACCGCTTTCGTAACCTAATTTACTTACTGTTCAGTGTGCAACTATTTCAGGCAGATGACAGTGTGCCAGAGACCTTATTACCCATGACATAAGCCGTGCAAAAATATTACCAGCACCATCGATTCTGTGGGAAGATGTGTGGAAGCTGTGGAGGGGGAAGGGGGAAGAGGTGGACGGGGGGGAATAAAGAACTCACTGGACAAAAATTTGTCACAGTACCCCTTTACAAAAACTGATGACAATAACGTAACTCTTAACCATGTTTTCTAGCTTGTAATGTAGATAAAATGCGCAAAAATGCTAGCCTTCTAGTTACACCCGCAGTCAACTTCTCTACCGGTCTTGGTTTCATCCCTGTCAGCATTTCTGTCACACAGGTGACATACAGTGACTAATCCTTGATCAGGGTCATTGTGATCTTCTGACCGTTCCTTTCTGTTGTCACCGCTTCGCTACCGACAACACAATACGCCCTTCCTCATTTTATACTCCCAGGTCCACGTTTCGTAGTAGAATTACTGAATCACCTAAATAAGACTGTATTTTCAGTGAGAATGATATCAGATGTAAGAGATTTAAATACAAAAAAAACTTTCATACTTTGCTGACTTTCATTGGATTGCTCCGTAAGGGATCATATTCAGGAGTAACCACCGAGCGAGGTGGCGCAGTGGTTAGACACTGGACTCGCATTCGGAAGGACGACGGTTCAATCCCGCGTCCGGCCATCCTGATTTAGGTTTTCCGTGATTTCCCTAAATCGCTCCAGGCAAATGCCGGGATGGTTCCACTGAAAGGGCACGGTCGACTTCCTTCCCCATCCTTCCCTAATTCGATGAGACCGATGACCACGCTGTCTGGTCTCTTTCCCCAACCAACCAACCAACCAACCAACCATCAGGAGTAACTCGTCTAACCGACCAAAAGTTTTTAACTTGCAAAAGCGTGTTATAAGACTCATTTGTGGTGTGAATTCAAGAATGTCGTATATAAACCTGTTCTAATATAAAAATACGTAAACTGTGGCTGATTTGAAAACATCCAGCTGCTCGCCACGAGGAAGTGGTGTTACCGAGTGGGGATGATTTTCGTGGTTTATTTCGCTTAAGAAAGTAACAAATGCGGGCGTATATGAACACGTTTTACAGCTTTGTATACTGCATGCAGTAGAGAAACAGTTCTGAGATAATGACTGATTGCATGAGAATGGCGATGCGCTCTGTCATACAGCAGCAGCTGCGAGGTCATGATTTGAGGACATCCCTGAAATGGATTGACCTGCCAAGAGCTCCGTCTTGAATCCAATCGAACGCCTTTCCATTGAGTTAGATTGTCGATTTTGCTCCAGGCCGCAGCATTTTACATAATTAAAATCTCTAGTATCTGCACTTGAGGAAGACATTCATTGAATGTGTGCCCAACAGAGCTGAAGCCGTCATAACGACGAAGCATGGACACACCCATCTTTAATGATCCCTTATAGGTGACTGAACTCTTCTGAGCAGGTGGTGGACGTTGTCCTCACTACCATCCACGCTATTTGAGATCCAGCACTCCTTGAACCCTTTCGTGATACAATCTGGTATGCTGTGCGCCATGAAGTGAGAATAGCCTCCTACATAACAGTGATGGCCTTTTACGTGAGACCCTGTTCCCCAGCTAAATAGATATAATGGCTGGGTCCATCTCCAATGCAGCAAATCCTTCAGATGTGAAGTGAAATAGAAAGGCATCCAAAACTAGCACAGAACTCTCCCTGATCAGCGCATCGGCTCTGAGATTCCAAGTTCTCGTAGCAGCTACACTGTGCGATGTAACATATCTACAGCACCAAAAAAACCAGCCTAGACCTTGAAAAATCAGAAATTTGCAATACTGTTTGTAGAAATTTCCCAAGCTCTTATCTTGGACAGACCGGCAAAAGCTTTGGTGTAAGATATTGTAAACATATGGATGCTTTTAGACTAAAAAATTTAAATAAATCTACTACAGTTACACACGTTAATCATTATGGATACACTGTTTCTGACTTCAATGATAACTTACATTCCACTAACAAAGGCAATAAAATCTACCTCCTAGAGAAACTAGAAATGTCACACCCTCAGTTCACCACAAAACATTCTAAATGAGCATCTGGAGCTAGCCAATAAACAATTTCTAAATAATTTCCTTAGGCTCCTTTCATATAAATGAAACCCAAACTGGACCCGATCAAAACTCCGCAAAAAAAGATGACATGGCTAAAAACAACTTGTCTTATTATCTTTTAATAGTAAGTTTGCTCTTAGAGTTCTAACATATTCTGTTATTAACATGTTGCAATTTGCACATCTCAGGCATCATCTGTGCTCTGTTTAGTTTACATCCTTGGTCAGTAGGAAGTGAATCAGATCTTTGTATATTTTGAAAATTTGTGGTAAGTTCCTATGCGACCAAACTGCTGAGGTCATCGATCTCTGGGCTTACACAATACTTAATCTAACTTAAATTAAGTTACGCTAAGGACAACACATCAAACCAGTCTCAGGACTGAAAACCACAATAACAAGGACAACACACACGCACACACACACACACACACACACACACACACACACACACACACAGGCCCGAGACAGGACTCGAACCTCCGACGGGGAGATCAGCGCGAACCGTTGCAAGGCGCCTGAGAAAGCTACCCCGCGCGGCTTTGTAGCTTTGCTTAATGATGATCTTTGTATTGTAAATAAAAACGTAAAGTGTACAGCGCATGTGTGATGCTCTACAATGACATTAAGAATATTATGAAGTGTGCCACAAAAATTTATTTACAATATGTATACTGTTTGCATTTCAACAACGCATGCATCGACCTTGAAAACCGCACTGACTACGGTGGTCAATCGGAACGTATATAAATAAAATAAAACTATCTCACATTACCTACACAGAGTGTTACAAAAAGGTACGGCCAAACCTTCAGGAAACATTCCTCACACACAAAGAAAGAAAATATGTTATATGGACATGTGTCCGGAAACGCTTACTTTCCATGTTGGAGCTCATTTTATTACTTCTCTTCAAATCACATTAATCATGGAATGGAAACACACAGCAACAGAACGTACCAGCGTGACTTCAAACACTTTGTTACAGGAAATGTTCAAAATGTCTTCCGTTAGCGAGGATACATGCATCCACCCTCCGTCGCGTGGAATCCCTGATGCGCTGATGCAGCCCTGGAGAATGGCGTATTGTATCACAGCCGTCCACAATACGAGCACGAAGAGTCTCTACATTTGGTACCGGGGTTGCGTAGACAAGAGCTTTCAAATGCCCCCATAAATGAAAGTCAAGAGGGTTGCGGTCAGGAGAGCGTGGAGGCCATGGTCCGCCTCTACCAATCCATCGGTCACCGAATCTGTTGTTGAGAAGCGTACGAACACTTCGACAGAAATGTGCAGGAGCTCCATCGTGCATGAACCATATGTTGTGTCGTACCTGTAAAGGCACATGTTCTAACAGCACAGGTACAGTAATCATGATAACATGTTCCATTGAGCGTAGGTGGAAGAACATGGGGCTCAATCAAGACATCACCAGCTATGCCTGCCCAAACGTTCACAGAAAATCTGTGTTGATGACGTGATTGCACAATTGCGTGCAGATTCTCGTCAGCCCAGACATGTTGATCGTGAAAATTTACAATTTGATGACGTTGGAATGAAGCCTCATCCGTAAAGAGAACATTTGTACTGAAATGAGGATTGACACGTTGTTGGATGAACCATTCGCAGAGGTGTACCCGTGGAGGCCAATCAGCTGCTGATGGTGCCTGCACACGCTGTACATGGTACGGAAACAACTGGTTCTCCCGTAGCACTCTCCATACAATGACGTGGTCAACGTTACCTTGTACAGCAGCAACCTCTCTGACGCTGACATTAGGGTTATCGTCAACTGCACGAAGAATTGCCTCGTCCATTGCAGGTGTCCTCGTCGTTCTAGGTCTTCCCCAGTCGCGAGTCATAGGCAGGAATGTTCCGTGCTCCTAAGACGCCGATTAATTGCTTCGAACGTCTTCCTGTCGGGACACCTTCGTTCTGGAAATCTGTATCGATACAAACGTACCGCGCCACGGCTATTGCCCCGTGCTAATCTTACATCAAATGGGCATCTGCCAACTCCGCATTTGTAAACATTGCACTGACTGCAAAACCACGTTCGTGATAAACACTAACCTGTTGATGCTACGTACTGATGTGCTTGATGCTAGTACTGTAGAGCAATGAGTCGCATGTCAACACAAGCACCGAAGTCAACATTACCTTCCTTCAATTGGGCCAACTGGCGATGAATCGAGGAAGTACAGTACATACTGACGAAACTAATATGAGCTCTAACATGGAAATTAAGCGTTTCCGGACACATGTCCACATAACATCTTTTCTTTATTTGTGTGTGAGGAATATTTCCTGAAAGTTTGGCCGTACCTTTTTGTAACACTCTGTATTAATAAAAATCACTTGCTGCACGTACCAAAGATCATCACCTGAGAACTACTTGACCGATTCGGTTGCCTTTTTTATTTGTTTGTTCGTTGTGGTCAGCATAAGGTTTGATTGAAAAAACCTTTTTGTAAAATCCAACGGAAAGTCGGAAATTAACATCAGTTGCCACATGTATGAAATATTCTAGATTAAGAGCAGCTCGACAGAACGGCTCGACCGATCCGGTTAATTTTTTTAAAATTGTGTATGGTAATGATATTTCAGTATTAAACAGAAATTGAAAAAATATTGCGTTCAGCTAGAAAGTTATATGTATAATATATAAATGTATTCATAATATATAACGAGGAAATGCCGTTACCGAAAATCTCTAAAAGTTCTTGAAGGATTTACTTCAATTTTTTACTTGTTACTCTACTGAAGATTGAGACGGAAATGGGCGTACAGAGGGCGGGAGGAGATTTACAGAGAGGGGTAGAAGGAGGCGCAGTATAGGAGTAGACGACATGCTGTTGATCAAAACATGTATGTAACTGCAAATATCAGCGAGCTGAAGATAGGCGTGGTAACCCGAATCATTTATGGCACTGCAATAAAACATTTAAAAAGTACTTGCGGCTGGTTGCATCATTCACCAACTATCAATAAAGGCCGCAGAGTTAGCAATATCCATCATGGATAAAATAAAATAGAATTCCACATCTGTGATGTCTTTGTTTCTTAATCGAACCAGAATTTTATGTTCTCAGCTTTCAGCGGAGGACCAGAAGTGAAAATAAGTTGTTCTGTAAGATTCTCTCGCTCATGAAAAGAGGCGTCATGGTGAGTTAATTGTTTAGTAATATTCACAAACGTGGAACTCGAGGCAGTACCAAAATTGGATAACACATAAATTTCCCGAACGAGAAGGGGATCATAACAGTGATCGTCGATCGCTTTACCTAGAAAATACGCTTACTTTCAGTCTGTCGATCGGTTTGGTTATCTTAAGCATATACGACTTTAAAACTGGCTGTGATTCTGAAGGACAGGTTACCGTGTAACTAAAACAGATCTCAAGATGTGTCAGAGTGCCTGAAACTGCTAGTCAGGTAATGATGAAGTACAGAAAACCTCGTTTATCTGACCTCGTGTGGTCCGACTCCCCGGACCGTCCCATTTCCGGTGTTTGTTTACATTCATGGGCAGCTGTTGCAGTTAGTCATATCTAGACTCGTCTACATGCCTCAGTAGGCAGTTAATGTTGCCAGGTGCGACAGTTCGATCAGCCCTAGAACGAAATTACTCGATCAATAACTATTATTGTGCACTTATTTGCTTTATAAGTTAGTGATAGTGTTCCTGTTACATATTAAAGTGTGTAAAACTAAATTATGGCACCAGATAAACATACACATGTGACGCTGTCTTTACAACCGGATGTTGAGCCCCTTTGACATAAGTGAGCGGAGCAGTACGGCTGACGTTGACTGCACCACGGAGGCAGAATTAAATGACGACCAACTCAGTGACACTGTAACTCGAACAACAGACGAAACGAGAAAGACGATGACAACGGAGTCAATGAATCTTCGGCTCGAGTGTCACATACAGATGCTAAAAATACATTTGATATAGCCCTTCAACACATCGAAAAAAGCTCAGCGTCTACCCCAGTAGGCATTTTGTGAACTAGGAGAAGCCGGAACGTCGCGGCAAAATCAAAATTGTCGTCTGCTAAGCAAAAAAAGTTATACTTTTTTTCACCCTAGTTAAGAATAGTAGATTTCATTACCGTGTGATTTCTCACGCTTTAAACAGTTTAATAAATTTTAGTTACGTGTCAATGGATTACGGTAATAAGGTATGTACAGCTGTTAAACTTTCAGTCCGCCCCGATAGCTGAGTGGTCAGCGCGATGGAATGCCACGCAAAGGGGCCCAGGTTCGATTCCCGGCTCCGCTCAGGGACTGGGCGTTGTGCTGTCCTCGTCCTCGTTATCGTGTTGTGTTGTTTTCATCATCATCTCATCCACCGGGGTGGCGACAGGAAGGGCATCCGGCCACCCCTTAAATTAACTTTGCCAAATCGAGCGTAGCCATGCCGACCTTGCGGCATTACGGGACACAGGCACAAGGAAAGAGAGAGCTGTTAAACTTTCACTCGCAGTAACAACATGTCAACTTACGATATAAACATATTTTACAGTACTTGCACTACTGTACATTACACTTTGTTATAAAGTTTTTTAGTGTTTGAACTTTTTCTTTGCGTTTTGTTAATATTTTAACATGGACCAATATTTCAGACAGTATTTCCAGTTGAAAATTAAAGTTGTGCTGTACTGTACTGTGATGTTATGGGTCAACAAAAGTGTTCCGCTGATAATCCGACCTATTTTGCGTACCGACGATGCTCGTGGTCCCGTAGCATGGTTCTACTGTAGCTATTGACATACAGAAAATGTGTATTTTTTAAAAATTACTGCACCAAATTCCGATGCTTGTTGATAATTTTTTTCGACGTTACCACTCACTGATGAAGACTAAATCTTACTCTTTGGATAGTGAAAAGAACTGTGCCTTTCCTGTCGTGTTAAATAACGGAACTATGGGCATGATTATAGTCACAACCCAAAGGAAACCACTAGAGTGAAGTGAGATGATCCTACTGAAGTACTGGCCGGGGCACCTCATCTGGGGCTTTTCGGCCGCCTAGTGTAAGCCTATCTATTTAAAGCCGCTTCGCCGACCTCTCCGTCGATGTTAATGAAATGCTGATGAGGACAACCCAACACCCGAGCAGTACCCGAGCGGATAAAATTTGCGACCCAGCCGTTAATAAAACCCGTGAATCTGCAAGCTAGGGACAAAAAAGTTAAACACTAGAACACGAGCTGTGGCAAGTCAACAATGGAAATTGGCTACAATGTCGTCTGAAATTACACGATTAATCTCTTCACACTACGTACACTGCCAGAAAAATAAATTTGTACACCTGGAAAGACGACGTTGATTTTGATCCGATGATGGCGTATGCTACATGAGGGGCAGTAGATGTAGTGATAATGGTGTCAACTTCGTCTACAGATAGCTTAGTTACATAGCTACCAAAGCGCCATATGGGTCCACCCTTTAATAGGAGTGCTCAGAATCCTCAGTGTGGTGCAAATGTGTGAATCAAGCAGAAATCTATGCCATTCAGTTGCTCTCGTGCTTCGTACGGTCAACTGAGCAAGTTTGAAATGGGTCAAACTGTGGCCTTCCCAATGGCAGGATGGTCGTTTTGGAGAAATGGAGATAAATTTGACGTGCTGAATCAGTGGTGCAACGATACTGGTGTCAGTGGTCACGTGGAAATTCACACTTGTAGGCGAGGTTCTGGACGTCCAAGCAACACAGATACCTGCCTGGATCGTCGTGTTGTATGGGCAGCAGTGGCAGACCGTAAAGCAACCACAGTACAGATTAGAGGGTTTGTGAGCCTAAACGTGACAACACGAGCTGTTGTGAACTGCTTATTAGCATGGGACTACGGGCACGCACATCTCTAGTCCGTCTTCCACTCACACCATAGCATCGCCATGCACATCTCGACTGTTGCTGTCAGATGATCACTTGCAAGATGGAATGGCTCGCCGTTTCAGCGATGAAAGCAGATGCTGCCTGTACGCAAATGATGGTCGTTTCCGCATACGAGGTAATGCTGGCGAGCGCTGTCTCGTAGAGTACATTCGTCCCAGACACACTGGCTCCACCTCAGGCCTTATGATCTGGGCCTGCGTTGTGCTACGACTCTCGTTTGTCTTTAGCGTATCTGGGCGGTGTGCTAAGCAGCACTCGGCACGTGAAGAATGTTGTTATACCCTTTTCTCTGCTGTTCTTGCAACAGGAAGGTGAAATGTTGTTCCAAAAGGATAATGCTCGCCCACACACTGCCCGTGAAACTCAACGTGCTCTGCAAGACGTTCAGCAACTTACCTCCGGACTTGCCTCCAATCGAGTGTGTGTGGGATACCATGGGACGAGAAGTGACTCGTGCGACTCGTCAACCAACAACTCTTACAGAACTACGTGACTGGAGTGAGCAGGCTTGGCGTAACATTTTCCAGGACAGTATTCGCCATCTATACGATCAATAGTATGCCAGAGTCAGAGCCTACATTGCCGTCGATGGAGGCTACACCACGTATTGGTATGGGTGTTTCAGCATTGGTCGATACTGGGTACTTCAGAACCGCTTCTGCTATTGATCTATAAAGATAATCATTTCATGCACTCCGTTGCTCTGCTGCAATAATAAATCTTGCGTGATCTGGAAACTCCTAAACGGGTGTACTAATCTTTTTCCGGTAATGTATATTAGTCATTTCGAATTAAGAAACATGTGACGTCTTTATGTTGCGAAATATACAGCAGTTTTCCTGTCGTTGCGCAGATAAGACGTATCCTGAATTTTCGCAGCAGAGGTCTTGGGATATAAGAGCGGTTATACACTCCTGGAAATGGAAAAAAGAACACATTGACACCGGTGTGTCAGACCCACCATACTTGCTCCGGACACTGCGAGAGGGCTGTACAAGCAATGATCACACGCACGGCACAGCGGACACACCAGGAACCGCGGTGTTGGCCGTCGAATGGCGCTAGCTGCGCAGCATTTGTGCACCGCCGCCGTCAGTGTCAGCCAGTTTGCCGTGGCATACGGAGCTCCATCGCAGTCTTTGACATGGTAGCATGCCGCGACAGCGTGGACGTGAACCGTATGTGCAGTTGACGGACTTTGAGCGAGGGCGTATAGTGGGCATGCGGGAGGCCGGGTGGACGTACCGCCGAATTGCTCAACACGTGGGGCGTGAGGTCTCCACAGTACATCGATGTTGTCGCCAGTGGTCGGCGGAAGGTGCACGTGCCCGTCGACCTGGGACCGGACCGCAGCGACGCACGGATGCACGCCAAGACCGTAGGATCCTACGCAGTGCTGTAGGGGACCGCACCGCCACTTCCCAGCAAATTAGGGACACTGTTGCTCCTGGGGTATGGGCGAGGACCATTCGCAACCGTCTCCATGAAGCTGGGCTACGGTCCCGCACACCGTTAGGCCGTCTTCCGCTCACGCCCCAACATCGTGCAGCCCGCCTCCAGTGGTGTCGCGACAGGCGTGAATGGAGGGAGGAATGGAGACGTGTCGTCTTCAGCGATGAGAGTCGCTTCTGCCTTGGTGCCAATGATGGTCGTATGCGTGTTTGGCGCCGTGCAGGTGAGCGCCACAATCAGGACTCCATACGACCGAGGCACACAGGGCCAACACCCGGCATCATGGTGTGGGGAGCGATCTCCTACGCTGGCCGTACACCACTGGTGATCGTCGAGGGGACACTGAATAGTGCACGGTACATCCAAACCGCCATCGAACCCATCGTTCTACCATTCCTAGACCGGCAAGGGAACTTGCTGTTCCAACAGGACAATGCACGTCCGCATGTATCCCGTGCCACCCAACGTGCTCTAGAAGGTGTAAGTCAACTACCCTGGCCAGCAAGATCTCCGGATCTGTCCCCCATTGAGCATGTTTGGGACTGGATGAAGCATCGTTTCACGCGGTCTGCACGTCCAGCACGAACGCTGGTCCAACTGAGGCGCCAGGTGGAAATGGCATGGCAAGCCGTTCCACAGGACTACATCCAGCATCTCTACGATCGTCTCCATGGGAGAATAGCAGCCTGCATTGCTGCGAAAGGTGGATATACACTGTACTAGAGTCGACATTGTGCATGCTCTGTTGCCTGTGTCTATGTGCCTGTGGTTCTGTCAGTGTGATCATGTGATGTATCTGAGCCCAGGAATGTGTCAATAAAGTTTCCCCTTCCTGGGACAATGAATTCACGGTGTTCTTATTTCAATTTCCAGGAGTGTATTCTGGCCTGTGCAGTAACTAGCATTGTGCCTCAAGCGATGCCCCTTTCCCAGATAATTTTTGCAGGTGTAACACTAAGCCAAGGCCATACATTTCAAAAGACAACCCAATTTGTTAAATTGTTAAAACGCTGCTTAAGTTTATGTGAACGTTTCCAGCAGTTCGAGAACATCCAGATGTGAACAAAACATAGACAAAACTTCACAAGAAAATTGTAACTTAGTCTATGTGTAGATGCTGAGTTGTATGTAAATGAGACAAGTAGAAACTGAACTTTCCACTTCGTACACTTACTGACATTAGTGAAATTCTAACTTAAGTACATCAGACGTATAGAACTTCATAGACATGCAGGTTATGCTTTTTATTTGATAACCTATATGACTGAGCACTGGTGCAAAAGAGAAAAGATAGGGTGATTGAGATAATTGCCTCTTCAGTTAGTTGTTGGTACAATATTTCATACATTATGTGCGAAAAACTCATGAGACTTGTATAACATTTCACAACGTTTGTAATCATGTTGCCTTTCATTCAATGATACGCCGCCCAATATCCATGACCATGAGTCATCAGAATTTCCAGACGGAATTAAACACAATTAAATGAGTAGCATAACAGTGGTTACTCTCCTACCTTGTTAAACTCCATACAACATAACAAAAACAAAAAAAGTAAGATCTCCACTGTTCTGTTTCCCGTGTGCCAGAAATCTTAAATCAAGGAACCGGGAAACATGATTGCGCGTACACAACGCTACTGGACACATTTCTCTCAATGGTAAGGACAGCAAACAAGCTTTCGAAACGAATGGAATGTACAAAATCACTTGTGATTGTGGCAGTAACTACTGTAGGTAGCCCAAACTGACATGGCAATATCAAATCGTCTGAAAGAACACGCCACTCCACCGGCTTAACAGAACGGCAGTTATAAGGTGATACGTGAAACATCCCGAGAGGGAAATTAGTAAACATGTAGCTATTTGGTCAGTCTTACTACTGCATGATCAGCACTTACTCACCAAAAACTGCAAATACACCAATCAACTTTGCTTTGTACACCCGATATTTTGCTTTATGCCTGTTGTTGCGGTTTCACTTACCTTATAACATTACTTTGAATTGAACTGTTGCAGTTGTTTCACTCACCAGCATGGACTCAACATGTCTCGTTTGCAGTTCTACACTTATTTAAGGCATTATTTATCTTGTTCAGTCATTCTTGTCAAACATGTCGTCAAAGTTTCCTGTATTTTGTTCAATTTATTTTTCTTTTCTGAAGAGTTGTTGTAATTTGTCATGCAGTACGTTAAGTAAGTGTCAAATATTTTATCTAAGCTAAATATTATTACTTCGCGTTTAAATGAAATGTTTCGTCCCACTTTAGTCTTATATCGCAGGTTAATAATTGTCATTTTTGTCAGGAACTGAGAGACTTTTTGGATACACCTCGTTTAATATCTTTGTTCTCACGAAATCCAAAGCCACGCATATTTATCTCTGTACCTGATGAGGGCCTAATGACCGAAAAAGATTAGTTAAGTAATGAATACTGTAGAATATTATACAAATGTCATGTGCTTTTCACTCAGAAATAGAGCAATGCTACAGTGCTCTGCAGCATGAAGTTCGTAGATTGTCCTCAGAGGAATAAAATTCCCTGTAAGTCGAGCAATACTGTGACAGTCCCACTTTGCAAGAAAGGAGGCAGAGATGATATAAAAACTTCAGACTTATCATGCTGCTTGCTATTTTATATAGTACAGTTACTAAAACTGTCACCAACTGCGTGGATAAGTAGTTTAATCAGGCAAACGAACAAATTGGCATCAAAATCGAATACAGCACAAATGGCCGTATTTGCTTAATACATTTCTTTAATTATTACGATATTTCGGCTATTACCATCACCAAATTAAATCTTAAATGAGTTCTAAATTTTGATATGATGAGGGGCCCTATAAGCAAACAAATCCACAACGATCGCAGATGGTATTTGAAAGGTACGGGGGAAAACCGGGTAATCATTTTTCTTTTCTAAGTGAGTTTCAAGTGCCACTAGATTCTCCATCGAAATGCCTGTGTTTTAGAGATACGAAACAGATATAGAAACAGATTAGTTATGAGTTTACTTAACATTAACTTTCGGCGTATAGGGAACGAAGAACAGTAAGTCATCTAACTACAAAAGTGGAAATGCGATAGTTGAAATGCTCCGTTCGGGGTTATCCATTCGGTTTCTTACTGTAGGTTCTAATTTGAATGTTGTGTAATAAAGTGTGCTGTTCTGTTGAGATGTACACTTTGGAAAATTATGAGCTTGGTATTCTACAAAATGAGCCCAAAAATATGGACAAACTGGCTGGATGATAGATGGTGGCAAGAAATTGGGATTAAATTTACATGAAATGGGGAATGCTTGCAAATGTCCCTGTCTTAAACACCGTGAAGTCGCCTATGAAGCCGAAAGAGTTGAAATAATACGCAAATTCAACAGCCTAGAAACATACAGTAATCAGAATGTCTTATTTTGGGAAGGTTAATAACACTCGTCAGTGTTAACAATCGAAGAACAGGTCAGAAAAAAGAAGTTGCAAAATTATCAGGTGCTGTAGCTGCCTATAGGGTTCGATTTTCTGTGGGATCCGACCATAAATTCTGTACACCAATTTGTGCAAAAGCGTATTGTGCAGTACGTGGTATCACGATAAACAAATTGGAATATACACCGAAGTACCAGAAAATGAAATAGTCAATTAAAGGCTCTTGACAATATTCGTTGTCAAAAATATGATATTGCCGATGATTATAATGATGTGATTAATTTCTTCTTAGCTATGCAAAACGCTCCTTCATTAAGGCAGCTTTAATAGTGCCTGTTGTAAGTAGGCTGTTTAGGTTTTTATGTTGGTAACGCCACGTAGCGCTCTGAATGTAAATCACTGACTGTGCTGTGTGCAGTCTCTGGCTGGATAGCATTGTTGGAATATTCGCTGTTGTAGTGTTGGGCAGTTGCATGTGAACAGCGCGTAGCGTTGCGCAGTTGGTGGTGAGCCGCCAGCTGTGGTGGATGTGGGGAGAGAGATGGCACAATTTTATGAGCGGACGATCTGGACGTGTGTCCTCCAGAAAGTAAATTTGTAATACTGGTTATCATGATGTTACAAAAAGGTACGGCCAAACTTTCAGGAAACATTCCTCACACACAAAGAAAGAAAATATGTTATGTGGACATGTGTCCGGAAACGCTTACTTTCCATGTTAGAGCTCATTTTATTACTTCTCTTCAAATCACATTAATCATGGAATGGAAACGCACAGCAACAGAACGTACCAGCGTGACTTCAGACACTTTGTTACAGGAAATGTTCAAAATGTCTTCCGTTAGCGAGGATACATGCATCCACCCTCCGTCGCACGGAATCCCTGATGCGCTGATGCAGCCCTGGAGAATGGCGTATTGTATCACAGCCGTCCACAATACGAGCACGAAGAGTCTCTACATGTGGTACCGGCGTTGCGTAGACAAGAGCTTTCAAATGCCCCCATAAATTAAAGTCAAGAGGGTTGAGTTGAGGAGAGCGTGGAGGCCATGGAATTGGTCCGCCTCAACCAATCCATCGGTCACCGAATCTGTTGTTGAGAAGCGTACGAACACTTCGACAGAAATGTGCAGGAGCTCCATCGTGCATGAACCACATGTTGTGTCGTACTTGTAAAGGTACATGATCTAGCACCACAGGTAGAGTATCCCGTATGAAATCATGATAACGTGCTCCATTGAGCGTAGGTGGACGAAACTAAAATGAGCTCTAACATGGAAATTAAGGGTTTCCGGACACATGTCCACATAACATCTTTTCTTTATTTGTGTGTGAGGAATGTTTCCTGAAATTTTGGTCGTACCTTTCTGTAACACCCTGTATATACAGGGTGTTTCAAAAATGACCGGTATATTTGAAACGGCAATAAAAACTAAACGAGCAGCGATAGAATTACACCGTTTGTTGCAATATGCTTGGGACAACAGTACATTTTCAGGCGGACAAACTTTCTAAATTACAGTAGTTACAATTTTCAACAACAGATGGCGCTGCAAGTGATGTGAAAGATATAGAAGACAACGCAGTCTGTGGGTGCGCCATTCTGTACGTCGTCTTTCTGCTGTAAGCGTGTGCTGTTCACAACGTGCAAGTGTGCTGTAGACAACATGGTTTATTCCTTAGAACAGAGGATTTTTCTGGTGTTGGAATTCCACCGCCTAGAACACAGTGTTGTTGCAACAAGACGAAGTTTTCAACGGAGGTTTAATGTAACCAAAGGACCGGAAAGCGATAAATAAAGGATCTGTTTGAAAAATTTCAACGGACTGGGAACGTGACGGATGAACGTGCTGGAAAGGTAGGGCGTCCGCGTACGGCAACCACAGAGGGCAACGCGCAGCTAGTGCAGCAGGTGATCCAACAGCGGCCTCGGGTTTCCGTCCGCCGTGTTGCAGCTGCGGTCCAAATGACGCCAACGTCCACGTATCGTCTCATGTGCCAGAGTTTACACCTCTATCCATACAAAATTCAAACGCTGCAACCCCTGAGCGCCGCTACCATTGCTGCACGAGAGACATTCGCTAACGATATAGTGCACAGGATTGATGACGGCGATACGCATGTGGGCAGCATTTGGTTAACTGACGAAGCTTATTTTTACCTGGACGGCTTCGTCAATAAACAAAACTGGCGCATATGGGGAACCGAAAAGCCCCGTGTTGCAGTCCCATCGTCCCTGCATCCTCAAAAAGTACTGGTCTGGGCCGCCATTTCTTCCAAAGGAATCATTGGCCCATTTTTTAGATCCGAAACGATTACTGCATCACGCTAGCTGGACATTCTTCGTGAATTTGTGGCGGTACAAACTGCCTTAGACGACAGTGCGAACACCTCGTGGTTTATGCAAGATGGTGCCCGGCCACATCGCACGGCCGACGTCTTTAATTTCCTGAATGAATATTTCGATGATCGTGTGATTGCTTTGGGCTATCCGAAACATACAGGAGGCGGCGTGGATTGGCCTCCCTATTCGCCAGACATGAACCCCTGTGACTTCTTTCTGTGGGGACACTTGAAAGACCAGGTGTACCGCCAGAATCCAGAAACAATTGAACAGCTGAAGCAGTACATCTCATCTGCATGTGAAGCCATTCCGCCAGACACGTTGTCAAAGGTTTCGGGTAATTTCATTCAGAGACTACGCCATATTATTGCTACGCATGGTGGATATGTGGAAAATATCGTACTATAGAGTTTCCCAGACCGCAGCGCCATCTGTTGTTGAAAATTGTAACTACTGTAATTTCGGAAGTTTGTCTGCCTGAAAATGTACTGTTGTCCCAAGCATATTGCAACAAACGGTGTATTTCTATCGCTGCTCGTTTAGTTTTTATTGCCGTTTCAAATATACCGGTCATTTTTGAAACGCCCTGTATATGATGACTTTTGAACATTATTAAGGTAAATACGAAGTTTGTTGTCTATCAAAATCTTTCACTTGCCTTCGTAGTTAGAATCTTTTATTTAGCTGGCTGTAGTGGCGCTCGCTGTATTGCAGTAGTTTGAGTAACGAAGATTTTTGTGAGGTAAGTGATTCATGAAAGGTATAGGTTATTGTTAGTCAGGGCCATTCTTTTGTAGGGATTTTTGAAAGTCAGATTGCGTTGCGCTAAAAATATTATGTGTCAGTTTAATGTTGGTCAGAATAAGTAAAGAGAGTAATGTCTGAGTACGTTCGGTTTTGCTCAGCTGTTTGAAAATCAAATAACGTAGAGGTTTATTTGCGCAGTAATTCATTAATTTTTCAAAGGGGATGTTTCACTGTTTACAATGTTTGAACTTGGATTTTTAAGGTCACGGTCTACAAACACGACGCTGTTTGTCTTCTCTCGATAACGTAACGAGATTGCTATGGCACTGTTTTTACGCTGCGTTTTCACCAATCGCCACGGCTGGAGTAAACACACAAAGGCTGCATGTTTTCCTTTCCTCTTCGGTATCAGGCCAACGTGGGATCGTTCAGATATGGGAGCAGCCGTTTAGTGACGAGATGTGCCGTCGTGCTGTCGGACGCACGGGTAGTGGTTGACATGCAAAGTGAATGTGTGTGTGTGTGTGTGTGTGTGTGTGTGTGTGTGTGTGTGTGGTGGGAGGTATCTGAGTAGGGGAGGGCGGACAGAGATAACGGTGCGGGAGGTAGAAGAAAGGGAAGGGGATGGAGTGACGTGTCCTGGCCTGGACGTTCAGGTCAGGTTTTCGCTGGATTCATACCGTCAATTCAGCGATTTCCATCCTTTTTTCCTGTGCAGTTCCGGTTCATTTGTTGAATTTTCCATCGCTCTGATTCCTTACCGGCATAGCCTGTTTGCTGGCCTCAGCAGCGTATAGCGGTTAGTTGGAGATAATCTAATCCTTTTTCCTCTACCGTTGCACTCACAGTTTATGTCCACATTCGTCTTCTGCACTTTCTGAACTGCTACTGTGCTTAATGGGTGTCCTGGGGAGTAGTCGCCCCATTTTTATAAGCGGTGTTTCAACGGGTTTCAGTCATATGTAACAAACGGAATGCAAAAATTTGTGCTGAATAATTCAGACAATGTTGGAAGGGTAGAAGCGTTTAGTGACTGGGGAGAAATCACAAAAGGAGTCCTACAGGGTGCACTTTTATTCCTTATATATATAAATAACCTTCCACATAACATTCAACAAGCAGAATTTTTTTTCAGACGATTGTGTCGTAATACATCCTATCAGAGAGAAAGCCACAGAAGAGATTGTTAACGACGTTTCTGAAAGAGTAATCTGCTGGTTCTCTCAAAATGGGTTCTTCCTAAATTTTGAGAAAACACGTTGTATTTAGTTCGTTGCAACAAATTGTCGTACCAACAATTGATTTACAACATGAACAGGAGTGAGGAAATAGCGAGGAATGTTCCAGATTTTTGTGTGAACACGCTGAACTGGAAGAAGGAAATTACTGATCTTCTTAAACAGTTAAGTTGAGCTATTTTTGCTCTTCGTTTTATTGCAAGTCTTGGAAACAAAACGAATGAACCTCCTTACGTATTTTGCATATTTCCAATCAATAATATCTTATGGAATAGTTCTCTGGGGTCACTTAGCCCTTATAAAGAAGATATTGGTAGCACACGAGCGAGCAGCAAGAATAATATATGGTGTTCACCCGCCGTCGTCATGTAGATGCTTCTTCAAGTAGTTAGGAATTTCAACTAGATCGCTACAATACATATTCGCCAATTAAATTCGTCGTAAATAATTCATCACAGCTCGGGAAGAATAGTAATGTCCGTAGCTACAACACTAGAGGAAAAAATCGCCTTTATTTCCCTTTGCTAATGCTGCCAGTGGATCAACAAGGAAGTCAATATGCTGCAACAAAAATTTTTAGGTTATTTGCCAAGTAACATAAAATTTCTGACAGGTAGAAAAGCAAGTTTTAAATCTACACTAAAAGCATCTTTCCATGACAACCCCTTCTATTCCATTGTCGAATTTCTATTTAAAACCTGGTGACCTGAAAAACATCTTGTCTTTAAGTGTAGTTGCATGACTAGGACCAAAAATAATCACATATACAATTTCTATAGGAATAAACGTATACAGCAATAAAGGAAACAAAAGAAAAATTCGGAGTAGGTATTAAAATCCATGGAGAAGAAATAAAAACTTTTAGGTTCGCCGATGACATTGTAATTCTGACAGAGACGGCAAAGGACTTGGAAGAGCAGTTGAACGGAATGGACAGTATCTTGAAAGGAGGATATAAGATCAACATCAACAAAAGCAAAACGAAGATAATGGAATGTAGTCGAGTTAACTCGGGTGATGCTGAGGGAATTAGATTAGGAAATGAGACACTTAAAGTAGTACAGGAGTTTTGTTATTTGGGACGCAAAATAACTGATGGTCGAAGTAGAGAGGGTACAAAATGTAGACTGGCAATGGCAAGGAAAGCGTTTATGAAGAAGAGAAATTTGTTAACATCGAGTATAGATTTTAGTGTCAGGAAGTCGTTTCTGAAAGAATTTATATGGAGTGTAGCCATGTATGGAAGTGAAACATGGACGATAAGTAGTTTGGACAAGAAGAGAATAGAAGCTTTCGAAATGTGGTGCTCCAGAAGAATATTGAAGATTAGATGGGTAGATCACATAACTAATGAGGAGGTATTGAATAGAATTGAAGAGAAGATGAATTTGTGGCACACTTGACTAGAAGAAGGCATTGGTTGGTAGAATATGTTCTGAGGCATCAAGGGATTACCAGTTTAGTATTGGATGACAACGTGGAGGATAAAAGTCCTAGAGGGAGACCAAGAGATGAATACACTAAGCAGATTTACAATCATGTAGGTTGCAGTAGTTACTTGGATATGAAGAAGCTTAAGCAGGATAGAATAGCATGGAGAGCTGCATCAAACCAGTCTCAGGACTGAAGACCACAACAACAACAACAATTTCTACGAACTGTCTCGATCCAAGACAGTTCGATAAAAGAATCGTTAAAATGGTCTATGGAACAAGTAACTAAATAAGTAACTGAAGCTGATCAGTTGCCTTCTTGAGGTGCTGCTGCTTGTGCTGTTTTGTTTACTCGCTGCCTGGACCCACACCACACCGGAATGGTGGAATCGGGCCGCTATTGACAACCGTTTAAGACCCCCGGAGCACTACGCTCTTTGATCCTCGTTTGTCGTTCATTTGTTTTTTACGAGTCCTCTCTGTCATTCTGCAAGACGCAGGTGCTCTCAGTGTTTCCCATGAGACGATCGGCGAGATATAATCTATGCCTGATCCGAGGCCTTACTTGAATTGAAACCTCTGTCGCGGTTTTATTGTGTGTTTGTACGTTTTTTTTTGCGATCATCATAATGTACATTTTCACGTTAGACGTCTTTGCCCGCAGGTCAAAGCAGATTGTGGCATCCTCTTCGTGGTCGTCCTACCCTTCTTCTACACTTTGGTCTGTAGGCATTGATTTTCCTAGGAATCCGGCTTTGACGCGTACGTAGTACATGGTCATGTCGTTCCTTTCTAAGCTGTTGAATCTTTTCCTACTGTGCCTAGAACACATAGCGTCAACGGCCTTTCTGCAACACCATTTACCGTCAGATCACTGAAGTTAAGCGTCGTCGGGCTTGGTTAGAACTTGGATGGGTGACCATTCGGGTCTGCCGAATACTGTTGACAAGCGAGGGTGTGGTTGGTGGTTGTGAGGCGAATTGATGAGCTACTTGGCTGATAAACAGCGGCTCACACAGAAGCTGACTATGCTTGGGAGAGCGATGTGCTGATCACATGGCCCCCCTCATCCGTATCCAGTAAAGACTGTGGTCTGACGATGACGCGGCGGACGGTCGGTATCACTGGGCGTTCAAGGCCTGGTGGGAAAGAGTTTGGCTTAGAACGTGAAGCTCCTCCCTTACTATTATTCATCTTATGGTTTTTCAATTTGTATCCTGACAAAAGTCTTAGAAGTCTTATTTCTGCCGCTTCAGTTCCAATAAGCTACTCTCGATTATAATTTTAAATCTAACAAGGAGACATCACTAACACGACCTCATATTTTAAGGGGGGAAACGCATATTTACAAGATACCAGCCGCAGCAATCAACCCCGCGCTACAATGTGAGCCGTAATTTAGATAATACGCACTTAGGACCTTCTGAATGTACAGCACTTAAATTCTGCTCCTACTGTGACAATAGTAACATGCTTCCTTCACTGTGTCAAATTGCGCGGTTTCCAACCTCTAGCCAATGCCAGACACATGTTTTCTTTAAACATTTTTACGTTGTTTTTCACAAATGTAGTGTACATGCGTGAAACGAATGAGTGTGTCATTAAAGGAATAGCGAAGAGCTACGTCATTATCAACACCACTGTTGTATGTCATTTTCTTTGAATTTTAAAGCTGGAAGTTTAAAGGGAAGTACATATGCAGGAGATGTGCTACTCTTCAAAGGGCACGATTAAATTGTAAATCGACAATAATTAACTTCATTCAAACTAACAAAATTTGTGAGTCTGTAAAAACTGGAAAAAGTTGAAAGAAGAATTCTTAAGTAAATACTGGGACCTAGAACTAATAGTGGTGTCAACACAAATTGAGATCAAATAACTCTGTTTGAGAATGAAAAAGGTAACTGACGTAATGAGAAAAAGAAGATTGCAGTTTTATGAACGCACATATCGAATGGATAGTAGCAGACTAACCAAGCAGATCTTCAACTTGCTAAGCAGTTGCAAATTCAAACCAGCATGATTCACCAAAATTTACAAAGATATGAAAAACACAGTAGTCAGAATGGACATAAAAGATAACAGCACAGTTTTAGCTAGCAACACAAAGACCAGATTTCAGAAAAGAGGGTTGTACAGAAAGGAGAAAATGGATCCAGGAAGAATAGGAATTAGATGGAACGTAGTAGATAACAGAACAGTTTTTAGCAAGCAACACAAAAGACCGGATTCCAGAACAGAGAGTTATGCAGAAAGGAAAAGTGGACCCAGGGAGAAAAGGAACGATACTCTCGAAAGACGAAGGAATCTGGGGGCAACGAGAATTAAACACAAAGACGCAAAAAGCAAAGTTGATTTTTGTACCCTCCAAAAGGGTTATTCGAATAAATAATAATTCTTCAGTTGCCTAGGTTTACTCATTTTGCTTTCTAGGGGTATATATAGTTTCAGAATATCGATGCGCGAATATTGTCAAATAAAATTATTCGTATATGTTCGTGAGGTTGGTATATTAAGTACCGTACTTGCATTATGTACCAGTTTTTTGCGCAAAGAAACATGCGTTCGCTAACAAGATTTCGTAACAAGTTTGGCAGATGCGTTCTCCTGCTCCCTTGCTCTAAAGATCTCGCGTTTGGGAGGCCTCTAGTTGCCACTCGGCTGTTCAGTATTTCGCGATCGAGCGTTAGCCTGTTGCAAGATGGGGAGGGGGGGAGAGGGCAAAGGGAGGGGAGGGGATGGAGCGAGTGACAAACAAATGGTGCCCTCGAAATGTAAAAACTGTAGCCTACATACAAAACGTCAGAAATACGTACTAGCAGAATTATGGCCCAAATTTTCGAGCGTCGTCGATTGCTGGAACTGATATCTTGCAAGAGTACTTTTTTATGCTTAAAATATGTCGACTTGGTGATGTTTCCTTCTAAAATGTTCTATTGAACTAATGGCAATCACTTCAGTTTTCTTGTCGCTCTGGTCAAATTATATTGCTTTGTGGTTACATAAAAGGTCCATACAGCTCATCGTAGGTTGTCTCAAGTATACGCCGGTAGCAGAAAATTGGGGTTTGCTCCAAGATTCTGATCTTGTCGTATTTCATTTCGTGATAACACCCGAAGCAGTGCTCGGCGACAGCTCATTTGCCCGGTTGTTAACGTCAAGCGTGTCGCTGATGTTTTCGTTTTTCTCCTCATCTAGTTTAATACTTCATGGGCATCCATTTTGACGTTCAGTTTATTGTAAACCTTATTTTTGTTACTTATTACTTTTTTGTTGACTCCCAAGGCAGATTCTTTACTCATTAAATTTGTCATTCCGTTCCACACGTTTTGTATTTCTTCCATATTTTCATTGAGAACAGCAGTGTCATCAGTGAATCATATAAGTAATATCCTTTCTCCTGGATATTAATATGTCCTTGAATATTTCTTTCATTTCTTTCATTGCTTCTTCAATGGAAAAGTGGAGTATAAGACCTCACCCTGGACTTTTTACCGTTTTTAATCTGAGATCATCGTTTTGATCTTTGTTTCCTATTCGTTCTTATACATGTCGGACCTCATGCTGCTTTCGCTATAACCTGCTACTATTTTTCTTTTCAAAAATCTCGCACCAGTATACGTCGTCTAACGCTCTTCTAGATCGACAAATCCTATGAAGGCCTCTTGATTCTCCTGAATTCTTGCATCCATTATGAAGCACGTCGCCTGAACAGCCTTTCTCGCACCTTTAACTTTCCTACAATCACCATCTGACAGTTCCTAACTTTCCTGTTCCATTCTTCTGAACATTATTTTGTCAGAAACTTGGATTCTTGAAATGTTAAGCTGATTATGCGATAGTTCTCGCACTTACCTACCCTTGAAATCTTAAAGATTGTGTGGATTATGATTAACTGGAATTCTGATGGTATATCTGCAGTATCATAGATTCTAAAAACCATACTGAATATTTGTGAGGTTTCTGCTTCCCCAAGTGGATTTTGATATCCAGGAGGAATGTTATCCAACCCATCTTCCTTATTTGGTCATGAGTCTTCTAAAACTCTGTCCACCACTAATACTAAGCCCCCTACGTCTTCCAAATTAAATCTAATTTCTTCTTCTCCCACGTCATCAAATAGTTCCTCTCCAAAGCAAAGACCTTCAATTTAGTTTGTCCACCTATGTGCCTTCCCTTCTGTGTTTGATAGTTTGATTGCTTTTCTACTCTTTAGGTTGATGTCTTTGCTTTTTATTTTACCAAAGATTACTTTAACTTTCCTAAATGCTGAGCCTTTCCTTCCTTTCCCATTTCTTCACATTTTTAGTGTAGCGGTATCGCTTTAGCTTCGCTGCATTTCCTCTTCATTTCGTTTGTAAGTGACTTATCCAGCTGTACTACAGCGTTTTTCTTAATCTTTTGTACTTTATTCTTTCATCAATCAGTTAACATATTTCGTCTGTTACTTCGCCGTTAACTTTCTTGCCATATGTGCACAGAATTTTTGGGGTTATATTACATCCAACCATTAAGGACACAATCCTATTGGTGCTACTGGTCATAGGCAGAGTGATCCATTTATCTTGAACATCCCAAATAGCTTTTCGTCCAGAAGCAAAAAAGGAAATTTTTCTTGTGTTTCTATTTACTGAACGTCATCTCAGGTAAAGTGAGCAGTTACATTACCGTAGCCAGAGCCAAAGTCAGTTTTGTGTTACTGTTTTAATAACCACATGTTTACTTGACTGCTATATTGTGATTCTTCGTGAACAGATCTTGATGAGAGGAAGTGGATTACCCGATAAAAGTAGTGCTATTTAAAAACACAACGGTTCTTGGTATATCCATAAGGAACAAAGTTACAGTAGTAGTAGTATAGTATTCTGCCTTACAGCAAGTCTTGTCACTGTTAAGCCTCTTCCACTTTTGTCTGTCCATAGCCAGTCTTTTCATTTCTAAATATTTATCTCCTTTGACATTGTCCAGCATTTTATATCTTCTTTTTCCTCTTCCCATTTTTCCCTCCACTACTCCTTCTATTCCTTCCTCCAATAAACAGTCGCTCCTCAAATAATGTCCAATTCAGTTTCGTTTTCTCTTTCTGATGACTTTCAGCATGTTTCTTTCTTCTCCAACTCTTCTTAATACTTCTCCATTCCTTAATCGGTCTTCCCATTTCACTTTTTCTATCCACATCTCTAGTGCCTCCAATCTTCTTTCATCCTCCTTCCTCAATGTCCAGGTCTCCGCACCGTACACTTCAACGCTCCAGATGTAACGCTTGGTCTTTTCCTCAGATCATTGTTTAGTGGTCCACAAAGTAATTTCTGTTTCCTCTTCAATACTTATTTTGCCATTGCAATTCTTTTCCTAATTTCTGTTGAGAAATACATATAATCCATTATTAAACTTCCCAAGTAATTGAAGTTATTCGCTTGCTCTATTTCCTCTCCCCCTATTTTCATAAGGCGTTTTCTCCGCTTTCCTCTAATTACCATGCTTTTCGTTTTCTTCTTGTTAATCTTCATTTCAAATTCTTCTAGTTTTGTGTTTAGGTCATTTAACATTTGTTCCATCTCTTTTTCACTCTCTACCATCACAACAATGTGAGCTGCAAATTTTACACACTCGACAAAGTTACAAGAAAGGCAATAATGCTCCTTATTTTCCACCTAGTGCCTGAACATTTCCTTGACGCATTATTTATTTTGGTCCTAAACCGAATAGTTATTTCAGGTGGTCAAGGTCATATGATGCCCTGTTTTATACCTCGTGAAACACTACTTTGGTAATAAAAGTATGAAAATAATACCTCATTTACATGTATAAAAACAAACTACCACACTAAAATACATTGACGAAAAAAATTACAGCACCAAAAGATAACTATTGTAGAGTAATGAAATTTCGGAAATAAATTTATCTAGGTGACTTATTTAAGTGATTAATATTTCAGGGTCAAGGGTTAATGTAAGTGGGAGACAAACCATTGAAAATCTGAAATGTGGTACGTTAATGACCGTGCAAGTGCCATAATGTTGAATGCGAGTATGCAAATGTGCATGCTCTGTCTCGTACAGATGGCGTATGTCAGTTATGGGATAAAGTTCCATGCCTGTTACACTTGGTATATCAGCACACAGACTGTTAATGCTGCTTGTGGATGATACTGTAATTGTAGAGAATGTTGAGTTACAACAGCGGTATGTGGGCGACCGTTATCCTGTTGGAAAATATCCCCTGGAATGCTGTTCATGAATGACAGCGTAACAGGTCAAATCACCATACTTACTACGGGGTGAATGGGATAACCACCAGAGTATTCCTGGTGTCATACGAAATCGCAGCTCATGGCATAACTCCAGATGTAGGTTCTGTGTGTCTAGCATGCAGACCATTTGGTCCTCAACTGGCCTTCGCCTAACCAACACACGGCGATCACTGCCACCGAGGCAGAACCAGCTTTCATCGGAAAACACAATAGACCTCCACTCTACCCTCCACTGAGCTCTCCCTTGACACCACTGAAGTTGCGAAAGACGGAGGTTTGGGGCCAGTGGTATCCATGCTACAGGGCGTCAGGATTGGAGCTGTCCTTGAAGTAACTAATTTGGAACAGTTTGTTGTGTCACTGTGGTGCCAATTGGAGTTCAGTTTTCTGCTGCAGACGCAGTAAGATGCGCCAGAGCCATACCACAAATACGATTGTCCACCCTCTCGGGAGTGCCATGGGTCCGTCCAGAGCCCGGTCTTCTTGCGACTGTACATTCTCGTGCCCACCGCTGCCAGGAACCATGTACAGTGGCTGCATTCCTGCCAACTGTTTCTGCAGTATCACAGAAGAAACATTCAGTTTCTTGTAGCCACATTACACGACCTTGTTCAAATTTAGTGAGGTTTTGTCGACTTAAGGGCATTCTTGACTAATATCAACTAAGCACGTCCAATCTCGAATGTAACATACTCTCACGACCGTTACCGCATGTATCTACTCTTATCGACTGGTGATAAATTTTAATTGACATCATCTTTCAGATGTAGAAACACTCCTACCAACTTTTGTTTACGTCACGCAATTCCTTCATGGCACTGCGATTTTTTTCTCCGTTGCAGAAGGAACGATGCCCTAGAGTGCGTAAACGCGGGTATCGTATGCTTCATTTTGTCACGGTATCAGACAATTCACTTGTCAAGGCAGCTACACCTTACAGTGTAGATTAGCAAATCCTTGTTGAGAGCCGGAGAGACAGACAGGGTGTGGATGGACCGGCGCCGCACTGCGGGCAGAGACCATCAGATTCGGATCGTGGTCCCCTAGCGCCGGCCGCGCGGTCATCAGCGGGATCTCATCGGCGTGGGCGGAGTGCCAGCCGGGAGGCAATCCATCACGCAGCTTCCGCTGCCGGACACTGACCGCGCCACGCCACTCTGCAGCACAGCACGCCGCGCGCCGCGGAAATGGAGCGCAGCCGAGATGGGATCAGCGTGGCGCCCTTCACACAACACAGCACAATAGAGGATTCGGCGGGCACCGTGTGCAACGTCCATTAATACTGCAGCACGAATAAGGAATAACGAAATGTTACTTACTGTGCGAGTACAGTGTGGTAGGAAGAATACAATGAGAAATTTGTAGGTAGGGCAGTAGCAACGACTCTAATCAAGCCGAACTAAGCTTGAACGACAGATATGGATATAACAGGCTTAACCGGTCGCATTGGCTGGGGAGGGGGATGGCGGACCAGACGAGATATTTCCAATATGTGACAGGTATGAGGGTGTAGGTTGGCAGCCCTGCGAGAGGGTGGCGGCGCTAGTTCCCCTGCGTGCACTTCACTACACCCCGCCCCACCCCTGTGGCGGCCAAAGTTCTCGTTTGTTTACGCTCGAGACCGAGTGCCACGTTGTATAGGGGACTTGTAGAGAGGACTGAGTACATAATATTTTGAACAGAAACCCATATCCTGAAACGTATCGTTTCCATTCTAAGACCATTTCATTTGAGATGTGTAACGCGTCCAAATCTGCTGAGGGAAACAGAAAAGTCTCAGAACTGCGTGTCCTGCTATGCAGTAGGGTAGACAGGATGATGTACATTACAACAGACGGTCACGTGATGTCCCTTAACGCCTGCCTTGCTGCGTGACCGATTCAGTGCCTGTGCGTCTCCGATACAGTAAATATGGTTCGGTTCACGTTTTCGGAAAACACAGATGAAATCTGGAATCGCAGGACAGAGCGGATCAGGTTGTGGAAAGGGGCCAAGATCAGTTACTGTTATTTATACAGGAACACACTTAACTTTATTCCACAGACCAATGCACAGTTTTCTCCTTAAAACAACAAAGATCAATTCACGGCTGAGGGCCCAAGTAACTTCTCCAGAACAAGTTTAAATGATTCCTTTTAAAAGACCATGATTTAGAGTAACGGCTGAAGGCCTTACTTGAGTAAAATTGCAATATCTTCTCGGTTTGAGGCCGAAATAATATTTCAGATCAGTTAAGGAAATTCCTCAGAAGCCGAGCATTTACAATTTTCCGCTAAAGACCATATAAAGGAAAATTCTAATAAATTCTTCGGCTGAAAGTCCAATAATTTTTTTTCACATAATAAAAGAGAGGCTTCAAAAATAAGCTTTTACACAGTACAAGAAAAACATCTTAAGAAAACCTAAAGTGTCTTGTCGGCTGAAGGCCCAAACAATTCCTCAAGAATAATTAAAGACCACCTTAAGATAAACGTTTACAGAATATTGCTGAAGGCTGTTTCAAGAATTTAAGATAACTAAAGTGAAACCTTACAAACAAGGGTTTACACATTAAAACCACAGATTCTGAAACAAACACTGTTGAAGGCCTAATTACACAGCAACAAGAATTTCAAATAAAACACGGCTGGAAGCTTAATCTTAAAATCGTTGTCAAGAAGTCGGCTGAAGTCCATATAATAAACGTAAAACAGACAATATTAATACACGGCTGAAGTCCTGGCACAGTACCTGCGACCAAATAAAATGACAATCACAAACAACAAACAGTGGTGCTCCGAAGCTTTCCAAGGGTCTTCATGGGGAGGAAACTAACAACAGTTCAGGTGAGACAGGCAACCAAGCGTAACACTAAATAATCAGGTGGCAGCACAACCTAGGGACGGCTGAAGAACCAGCCAACAACCTAATCAATTCCCTCTGTCGCAACCGACCAACTGCCAACATCAGTCCGGAGACGGCATTCATCTGCTCATTGGAAATCACAGAAGCTACGCACCGTTCCACGTAAACACACTTGCACAAGAACTCGAACAATCGTAAAAGCAATCACTGAGGAACAACAAGGGCGAATCAGTTCGACACACAGAGTGTTTCCACAAGCGGTCGGCGACCACGTACACGTCATCCGATGAGAGGACCGACCGAACGACCGACCCAGGTCGTTCCCACTGAAGTTACGTGTGTCGAAAACGGTCAGGCGAGTCTTGGCTGTCCGAAGCTGACTGCAGCTCCAACCCGACTCAACTCAATGCACGTTCGGAGACACGGCGACCTAGGCACACTGGCTCGGACCCAACCATGCAGAGGTAACTCTTACCCTTTGGCCACGACATCTCTGCACAAGGAAGGAACCGACCCACGTCCGGAAAGATGACCAACTGACGAGGTCCAAATACACGTCGCCCGATGAGACGACCAACCAACGGTCGTCCCGCTCCAGTCTCCTTCCATCGGACAGTTCATGTATGTCGCCAGCGGTCGGTGAGCACTGGGTGTCCGCACCTCACTGGCGCTCCGTCCTCGACTTCACTGCTGGTACGTCCCCCGACTGACTCCACTGCTGGTTCGTCCGCAACTGACTTCCAGACACACGACGACCCGGAAATACTACCGGTCGCTCCAGAGACAGTACGGCAGTGCACTTATCGATAAGCGCTGCTGCTGCCACTCACGGGCAGGTAAGGCAGGAAGTCAGTGACGCCAGTAAATGGAATAAGAAAACGAGGCGGCAGTACGGTAAGAGGAGATAACAAACAATAAACGGGATGAATGCGAGCCGCGCACAGCTCGAAGACATGTTCCTTGTGTAGGGTGAAGCTCGAGGTAAGGGGAGGAAGAGCAGTGAGTCGTCTGTATCGTGAACGTTTTCAAAAAAAAGTTGTTCAAATGGCTCTGAGCACTATGGGACTTAACTTCTAAGGTCATCAGTCCCCTAGAACTTAGAAGGACATCACACACATCCATGCCCGAGGCAGGATTCGAACCTGTGACCGTAGCGGTCGCGCGGTTCCAGACTGTAGCGCCTAGAGCCGCTCGGCCACCCGGCCGGCTTGAACGTTTTCCTCAACGCAGCACGCCATCGTACACGCTATGAGTCCAGCCGATTTTCAACAGTGCGTTGTCTACTCCACGTGTTTGCTGCACTGCTGCACCGGCACACCCCAGTTTCCACGTCGCGTTCAGTTCACAGATGAATGCAAGTTCACTAGGGCCTGTGTTCTGAATTCGTGGAACAGTCATATCTTGGCAGACGAAAACCCTCGGGACAAGCATGTTCAGAGATTTCAGCATCGGTTCCATATTAACTAGCGGGCAGGTACTCTGGACGGTCATTTGACTGGGTCATACCTCCTTCCTCTCAAGCTAACTAGTCATGTGTACTTGATCTTCCTACAAAACGTGTTGGACCCGTTTTTGGAAGCTGTGCCACTGAATGTACTCAGAAAATGTGGTTTCAGTATGATGGTGCTCCACCTCACATCTCACTTGCGGTTCGGAGACATCTCGGCAGATGATCTGGTGAAAAATGGATGGCCCGAGGTATCCAACCGAAAACCTCCGCTATCCCCGGATTTAACTCCTATACACTACTTCTTGTGGGGTCGTATGCAAAGTTTAATTTACGAAACTTCTGTAGAGACAGATGAAAGATCTACTGGCACAACTTCTATCCACTGTGCTGGAAACTGAAGAGAAACCAGGTGGGTAGAGAGTGCGTACCAGAAAATGCTTTGTAGGTACAATGTATGCAACAACGTTGGAGGTTGACAAATCGAGCCGCCGTTGTAATGCAACAGTATTGTGTACGTACAGTATGCTGACTTATTTTTTGTTTTGGAATAATGTAAACGTTTGATGTTTAAATATTAATACGAACAAATATGCTTAAGTGATAAATGGATGTTACATTATGTTTCCTTCCGAACTGTTACCTAATAGCTGTACTGCATCATGCATAATTCAGTTCGTCAAGCAGGAGTGGATGGTTTAAACATATTAACTAAAACCGTCGTAGAACGGAAACGGTATGTTTACAAACATGGTTTCCTATTCAGACTATTATGCACTCACCCCCCTCTACAAGTGCTAGAACTTTTTGCCTTGATTCCAAATACTGATTTGAAGCAGCCGTCCAACCTACTTTCTCCTGTGCAAGTCTCTTCACGTCTGAGTAACTATTGCAACCTACACCTTTCTCTGAATCTGCTTACTTCATTCATCTCTTGATCTCTACGATTTTTACTCTCTAGTACTAGACTGATGATCCCTTGATGCCACAGAATGTGTCCTACCAACAGATCGTTTCTTCTAGTCAGGTTGTGTCACAAATTTCTCTTCTCCCCAGTTCTATTTAGTGCATCTTCATTAATTACCCGATCTATCCATCTAATCTTCAGCATTCTTCTATAGCACCACATTTCGAAAGCTTCTATTCTCTTCTTGTCTAAACTGTTTATTGTCCAAGTTACAGTTCCATACATGGCTAAACTCCATGAAAATACTTTCCTAAAAGACTTCCTGACATACATATGCTCGACGTTGACAAATTTCTCTTCCTCAGAAGCGCTTTTCTTGCCTTTGCCAGTCTACATTTATATCCGTTCTACTTCGAACATTATCTGTTATTTTCCTATCCTAATACCAAAACTCATCTACTACTTTAAGTGTCTCATTTCCTGACATAATTCTCTCAGCATCATTGATTTAATTCGACTACATTCCATTACTCCTTTTTTTCCTTTTGGTGATGTTCATCTTATATCCTCCTTTCAAGACACTGTCTATTCCGTTCAACTGCTCTCCCAAGTCATTTGCTGTCTCTGATAGAATTACAATGTCATCGGAAATCCTCGAAGTTTTTGCTTTTTCTCCCTGAACTTTAACTCATAATACAAATATGGAGTACTAGAAGGTCGTAACGGGAAATTCTGAACATGTTGTAGATTCTGCACTACGCGGTATCAGGGCATAATCATCTTGTGGGTGTTGTAAGCTCTTGATTACCTATTTTCCGTGTCTGCGAATTAAATCTGGAATTTAAGCTCCGTCTTCTGCAGAACACCTTGTATTTCTTTTTACGATTCCATACGTCAGCCGGTAAAAACGGAACGCTTATAGCATCACTTTTTCTCCGTTTCTCTATCTATCCGTATGTTAAGACCCCATTTTTCAGGAACGAGTAGAGATATCAAGTTGAAATTTATGTGAAACAATTTAAGTTTCTAAGTAATGCAATCAAAGGATATACGTGTAACATCTTCTGATACAGGAAAGAATGATCAAAACCTACAGGTTGTAAGGGGACACCCTCCTTTAGCATTATTTTTCCTCAACGGAAGTAGTCGATACCAGAAATATTTTCGAATTTTGAAGAGGTTAATATTATCTCAGCTAAATGTGAATGTATGCTTTCCCGGCGTATACAGCTGGCGAAGGGTTCTCGGGCTTCCAGCCGGGTGGCGGTGTCTTCAAACTGCGACGTTTCGACGAGTGACATAGTCATCATCTTCTTCGCCAGAAGATGATGAGTATGTCACTCGTCGAAACGTCGCAGTTTGAAGACACCGCCACCCGGCTGGAAGCCCGAGAACTCTTCGCCAATTATCTCAGCTGTTTTTCTAAGAAATTTCGTATGATTTTTTACACAACGAATTATATTTCAAGCTAAAATGTATAGAAAAGAATTACTATATTTCTTTTGTTCCAATCGATATGTACTAGCTCTGAATGTAAAATTAAAATCATTTCTTTAGAATCATTTGAAATTACGAAATACATGGCACGCTTAAAATTTCTACTATTAATTACGCAATTTGGTGCTATTTATTATGTTTATTTTTGGATTCATTTATAAAATAATACTATGAATAAATAGAAATTCATTTGTCAAGGAAATTTGTAAACTCTTTGGAATATTGTTATTACTGCAGAGTGAAGAAGTACTGGCATGCCTTTGATGTGATCGGACATGTTTTGGTATTTTGGAAGAACAATGTAATTTCGGTTGTGTTAATGTGAAAATTCAAAAGACAGAGGGATACAGAAAAATGTGAGAAAATATAGTGAAAAAATTGCAAAGGCTTACTTCGAAGTAAATTATGTCAATTGAAACCCTGAGATCCTAAAACATGAAAATTTCAGCTTCAAGAATTAGCCCCTAGACATGAAGAACTGGAGCCAACTACGAGAACAGAAGATAGAAAATAGTAACGACAACAACAACAAATTGTTAGAGGGGGAGATTACAAGGTGAACTCTTTATATGCACATGTCGGGCCTGGAGGTCCAGCGATAGTTTCGCCCCTTGCACCGAGCGTGAAGGTTCCGAGTCTACCGTCTCACCCCAGCGTCCCACGCGCCTGGACAGCTATTCCTTCGTGTTGTTTGTGTCTCTGTATGTGTGAAATCTTCGTTTGGTCCACAGCCTCAGTTACTGTGTGTGTGAGTTGGTAGCAGCGTATTCCTCTCATAACGACAACCACGGGTTGCAAGTGTGTTCTGAGAAAAGGTACAATCACCTTTAGTTTCGACAAATCCACGCATTCTGTGCAGCCCCCATCTTTGGAGATTCATGGCTGACTCGTTGATACTATTCACATAACGTCTGATCAGGTTGACATTGCCTACTTTGATTCTGATAACTATGTCTATTTCGTCAAGTTTTTGGGTCCACTCGGTTGATAAGCTGTTTTATCATGACGGTTTCCTAGTTCCGTTTAAGCACCACGATGTTTCGATAAGTATGGTCCTCCTTTCTAACACGGAACTGTATTATGTGGCTGTCAGAGTGTTGAATCCCCCGCCGGATTGTGGTGACATATTAATTAAGGAGGTTTTGCTCCTTTATTGTGATGGCAGCGGTATACGATGCGAACACTGGTCCACTTAACAGTGGTTGCAACATTACAGCGGAATCCGTTCAGCGGAGACGATAGTCAAACGTAGCATTCCTTCCCGTCTCCAGAACTGTGGTTACCGCATTCACCTAACGTATGGTGGTAAAGTGGGGCGTGCTTTCACTGCATCTAAAGTGGCAGCCTTCGATCCAGTTGCCCTTGGTGGGTAGTTGTAACTGATGTTAGCTGATTTTGTTTCTATGCTCAAGAAGCTGGCACCATGTCTTCCACAGGTGCAAAGGAACGACATAAGGACGCAAGGCTTATTACTCCCAAATTTCTACCATTAGCCTCGCAGCACGGTCCTGAAATTGTTGCTGCCAAGCCGCAGCGTCTGCAGTGCAACATAATAGACGTCGTATGCAGGATGGTTAGGAGTCAGATACGTCTGCTTCTCACCCTCCCCTCCCTGAAGTAATTTTTGCGATTGCTGTATCTTGCAGTGCTGAGTCCTGCATGTGTGATGGGGCCAGTGGTTCGCAAATATCTACTGAGGGCTCTACTGTTTCTCCTAGTGCTCCTCCAGCCGTTAGGTAACTCCTCCAGACCCACTTAAGGATCGAGGAGGTAGTTGAGCCTTCTGGTGGTCCAATGATTCAAAAGGACAGCTCCCCTAAATTTACCTGTTCCCTTGACATCAGCCATTCCAGTGACGTCGGAACGACCTACTGTTGTTTCTCTCATAGAGGCGATTGGTGGCCAGGAAGTCCTACCTGTCCTGTCACCCCAGGTGTTGTGAAGCCTAGCCCCTCTCTTGCGCTGCGTTGCTGTGAACAATGCATCCAACCTGAGTGCGTAGTGGCTCATAGAAAGAAAAACATAAAACTTCCAGAGGCGGGGTTGCAAGGCTCCCATCTTTGGTCTCGACACTGGTGTCGAGCCTAGTGTCGAAAGGTGTGTCGACATAACGCTGCTGACGTAATAAAGTTGATCAGCGGATCTAATTTTGTGTCTTGTCGTTAAAATATACAGATTTATTCCTTTCTTTCTTTGAATGTTAATTAGATGGAATCAGAACTGCGGCTCGCTTCGTTGTGCCAGTTTATCTATGATACCTGTGCAGATGTCGTATTTATACAAGGAGTTCTGTTTACTCGCTTCTCTCTCCCTTGTTTTCACATTGTGTTTATTGTGGCTCCCGAATGTTGCACGGAGACTGCCTTGCTTTTTTTAGGGGCGGCATTTCCATTGAAGGGACTGATAATGGTGGAGCAATAGCATTTAATTTTCTTCACCTGAAGTTGATTCTCCTTTATTCGCCATTCTGTACCGGAAACACTTTGGACCATTCCTGATTTTATATGGAAGAGGTGGTTTATTTGTTACAGAAAAGCCTGCAGGGAATTATTTTGATAGGTGGTGGTTTTAACAGTTGGTTTGTTTAAAGGAGGGGAGAAAGGGAACAAACTGTAAGGTCATCGGCCCCTTGTTCCCGATAAAATAAATACACAAGAAGAAAAGGAAGGAAATGTACAGCACAATAACAGGAGAATAGAAGAACGAGAATAACGACAGAAGGACAATCCACACTACTATGGACAAAACAGATAGAAGCAAGAAACAGGTATGGTCGAGACATATCTCTCCCTGCAGTCCTGGTTCCTTAGTGTGATAAGTTGGCGAAAGCGGGCACGGAGACATTTAAAGGCTATCAGGCGGGGAAGTGGTCACTACCACACGGGTCGTCATGTGCTCTCCGGTGGATAGATGGGAGAAGTCCTGGACTGCAAATTGATAAATTAATGGCCGAGTAACTACCATGAGCCACAATGAAATGTGCGGCGGCTCCAGTATTTAAGAGGCAGAGGTTGAACTGAAAAAGTAAAGTTTCGACATCTCTGCCTCGGTCTGTAAGAACAGTGCCACCCCACAAGGGACTATGGGTGTTACAATCTCCAAAAAGTAGGAAAGGTTTAGGGAGTTGATCATATAGTACAGCTAATATATTCTGGGGTACTGCACCATCTGGAGAAAGATATACATTGTAGACAATTATTTCCTGTATCGTCCTTATTCTGACAGCCACAGCTTCAAGACGGGTTTGAAACGGCACAGTTTCACTAAAGACTGAGTTTAGGACATAAACGCAAACTCCACCTGACACTCGATTATAGTCGTTACGGTTCCTGTAATACCCCTTATAGCTGCAGAGGGCAGGAGTCCACTTTGCCGGGAGCCAGGTTTCCTAGAGAGCAATGCAGGAAGCAGGTGTGAAGCTTAACATTTGCCATAGCTGAGTCAGGCGGTGGAAAAAAACCACTGCAATTCCATTGGAGGATGACGTCATCGTGCGACTGGGAAGGTATGGAACATTCAATTAGGCAATTTACGCATCAGGGTCACCTGATGCCACCGACTTATTGCCTGAGCAGCCTATATCCATTGTGTCTGAGCGTCCGGTGAGATATAGGTCCTCAGTGGACACCAGAATCTCCACGTCATCTGCAGACGCAAAGGTAGCAGTGGTGTGGGTGCCACCACACTTCCGTTGGTCTTGGCGATTTCTCTTTCGATTTCTCTCGCTGCTCCTTGCATTTCCGTGGCTGGGAGGACTTCACTGATTCAGTATCTGGAACTGAGGATGAGCGTGAAGCCCTACGACCAGCTGCTTTGGGCTCTTCAGCCACTGGCAGGCGTCATCTTTCCCACTAGCAGAAACCTGGGAAGGGAGTGACCCAACAGAACCCTTCTTAGCGAGAGGAGCCGTTGAAGACTTACACTTCTATGGCGCAGATGAGGGGACTGATATCCCAAATGGTTGGGGGGGGGGGGGGGGGGGCGGGCGGGTAATGCTCCTGAAGTAGGTGGTTCAGGAGCAACAGGCAGGGAAGTGATCCCCACCTTCAAGGAGGCAGGTGTATTCTTCTGGCTCTGAGAAGTGACTGGGGTTGGCGGAGTTGATGGGGCTAGAGCTTTTGTAGCAGCATTGTAAGAGGATGTCGTGGGATGTAGGCGTTGAAATTTCTTCTTAGCCTCAGTGCAGGTCAGTCGATCCAGGGTCTTATACTCCATGATTTTCCTTTCTTCCTGGAGAATCCTGCAGTCAGACGAGCAAGGCGAATGGTGCTCTTCACAGTTGACAAAGATGGGAGGTGGAGCACATGGAGTATTGGGATGTGATGGGCATCCACAGTCTCGACATGTGACGCTGGAAGTACAGCAGGAAGACAAATGGCCGAACTTCCAGCATTTAAAGCACTGCACTGGGGGAGGTATATAGGGCTTGACAACACAGCGGTAAACCATCACCTTGACCATCTCAGGTGATGTATCACCCTCGAAGGCCAAGATGAAAGCACCAGTAGCAACCTGATTATCCCTTCGACCCCAGTGGACACGCCAAATGAAATGTACACCTCGCCACTCAAAACTGACGAGCAACTCATCGTCAGACTGCAAAAGAAGGTCCCTGTGAAATATGAAACCCTTGACCATATTTAAGCTCTTATGCAGCGTGATGGTTACAGAAACATCCCCCAACTTGTCACAAGTTAGTAACGCCCATGATTGGGCAGAGGATGCTGTTTTGATCAAGACTGACCCAGATCTCATTTTGGACAAACCCTCCACCTCCCCAAACTTGTCCTCTAAATGCTCAACAAATAACTGAGGCTTCATCGTCATGAAAGATTGCCCATCAGCTGTCGAAAATAAGGGTACTGGAGCGAATAAGAGCTGCTGCCGCCCTTAGCCTGATGTTCCTCCCATCGCATGGCTGGGGAGGGGAAAGATGTGGGTAGTACTTCTGTGTGCTGAACTGAGCCCGTGAATGGTTAGAGACTGCTGGTGTTTGACCACCAGCAAGAAATGATGTACTACACTTCATCGCATGTCATCCACCCTGCTGCCACCGACTATGACCAGGGGCGATCCCCACGGGCGCCACCTAGCCACAGCAAAGGCCACCTGGCAGGATGGCTATTGCTGCGAGTCCCAATGCCCCAGGGTGATGGGCATCTCCTCCTCAGCATACGTCGGGAGTTGACGGCACAGGCATCAGCAGAGCGATCCTGTGTAGTTAGGGAGCTACAACCAAGAGGGTATATGGCGGCCCCATCACAATAGACTGGCTACCGTGCAGGATATCAGGTGCAACCAAGCAAACAAGTCCATTATCAACGTCAGCGTAGGAAACGACACTGCGCAGTTGATCCAGGAGGGTGACCTTGCCCAACAGTTGGAGAATAAGCGGAAGTGCAGATCCACGTCGACGAAGGATGTGATAGCTCTCAGCGCTTGATGGGCATATTGCACCATGTAAGGCGCCCTTCCCCAAATGGCTCGCTCTTCGGGAAAAATTTGAGAAATGGAGGTCAAACCCTACAGAGGACCATCACATAAAGGCCGAAACGAGTAAGACTCCTTTTAGTCGCCTATTACGACAGGTAGGAATACCTCAGGCCTATTAAAGCCTCTGGACCTACAGGGGACGATATTACCTGTGTTTTGCATCCTGTAGATCAGTATCCCAATTTTAATTTCTGTATGGAATTGCAAGATTTGATTCGTTCCTTCGGATTGCAAGATTTATGGGTCTGTAAATATCTGACTCTTGTCAAATTTATCGATACTATTTTTAGCAGTAGGCTTGACAGATTTATTTATTTTATGGGATGCGTGATAGGACTTTGGCTGTCGGCGTCATCCCCGCCAGCTTCAAATGTTCAAATGTGTGTGAAATCTTATGGGACTTAACTGCTAAGGTTATCAGTCCCTAAACTTACACACCACTTAACCTAAATTATCCAAAGAACAAACACACACGGCCATTCTCGAGGGAGGACTTAAACCTCCGCTGGCACCAGCCACAAAGTCCATGACTGCAGCGCCCCAGACCGCTCGGCTAATCCCGCGCGGCCCCGCAAGATTCACGGACCACTGTGCAGTGATGATGTACTACACTTCAGTCACAGTGGGTGAAACTGTTTCGATCGCCTTGGATGCTGGATGTGGCGCACTTGGAGGATCCCTCTCTCGGTGTGGTGTATTGGGAAGTGTCCATTCAACTGCGCGATACGCCTCCATTTTGGACTGGTGGGTTCAGCTGGCAAAGCTGACGCTCTGACAGACGTTGATATGATTCTGCGCCAACAGAGAGCGGGAATTTCGGGGGGCCCAAGAATTTAACTGCTGTCTTTTACGTGACATTTATGGAAGTGCTCACCACGCTCCCCAACGGACTGCAGACGTCAGGAATGTAAAGGCGCAATTGTTACGGTTGGGGCAATGCCAGATGCAAGGGTTAAGGATATGATCCAAACCGTGCTACTTGGTAGTGGAAAAACTGATTTCGCTATATCATCTGATTCGACATCAGAGCCGGCCGCGGTAGCCGACTGGTTCTAAGCGCTTCAGTCCGGAACCGCGCTGGTGGTTGAACATTTGAAGCTGGTGGGGATGACGTCGACAGCCAAAGTCCTATCGCGCATCCCATCAAATAAATAAATCTGTCAAGCCTACTGCTAAACCAGCTGCCTCGGGCATGGATGTGTGTGATGTCGTTAGGTTTAAGTAGTTCTAAGTTTAGGGGACCGATGACCTCAGCTGTTAAGTCCCATAGTGCTTAGAGCCATTTGAACCATTTCGACATCAGACTCGTCGTCGACGTGCGTGTATTGTGTCTCTCAAGAGCGACGACGGCAATATTGTGACGGCATAGAAGGACATATTGCATGCTCTATATCAATTCTACGTAGGGCTGTATGAGATACATGTTGCTATCGATATGTCATCTGGTTTGTTTGTTCGGGCTCTGCATCGTACTATACCTACACCTGCTCATAATACTGCATTTTTGGATGCTTTTTAATGTGACAATATCTATGACTTTATTGTCACATTTCCTTCTCGTAAGTGGCCGGGTCTGAATGGCCTGCCAAAGAAGTCTTTGGTGTGTTTTTGTCCTTTGCAGGGTTCTTCTTTTACATTGTTTTTGAACGAAGTTTTGAGAGGGGGTCTTGTGCCCAACTAGTTTGAAGTTGGTAAAGTCGTCTTAATTACTAAAAGTTCTGGCCAGGCAGCACATGATAACTTTTGATGAGACTGCGGCGAGGGCGGTGAATAGTCAGCTGTCTGCATTGTTGGAGACGGTCGTTGCTGGCCATGAAAGTTGTATATCTGGTTGTACTGTACTGATCAAAGCAGTTGAATGTCGGGATGACTTATCGGTGGACGCTGTTACTTCTGATCCTGGTGCTATGGCATTGCTCGATCGACCGGGTCAGCCACAGCTGTTGCAAGTACTGGAATCCGTTAGGTTCACAACTGACGCGCTCAGAGTCTTGTCTAACTTGTTTATAGGAGTCCAAGCTTCAGTGGCTGTCAGTTGCCAAATGACATCCCTGATTAACATCTGTAGGGATTATCCTCAGGGAAGTACACTTTCATTGTCATTTTTCTATCACGTGAGTCCTCCCTTCTTCGAAGGATCGTCGGTCAGTTATGACGATGGACATTCTTGGGCGAGACGATAAGGTTCGTGCATACGTGGACGATGTGATGGTGCTACTCCGTTCTTGTGCTGAGGTTCCGTTAGTCAAGGCTACGTTGGATGCCTTTTGCCTTGTATCTGATACCCCCATCGGCGAAGGCAGATGTCGGTTGATCAAATTACTGGGTTGTAATAATGTTTCCATTTCTTGTATGTGTAATAAAACGTGGCGATAATGTTTATGTGAAGTTTGGGATGTTCTCATAGTTTAACACAAAAGAAACAATGTTCATTCACTATCTAAATATTTCATACCACGTTTTACAACACGTTACCAGCATTCGGATAACCTTCCTCCAGTTTGTTGCTCGTTTTTTTTACCGATTTAAGTGCAAAATATCGAAAATTAAACAAAGTGCAATTAGGCTGGTATACGTTTTGCAAGTAATTATACGTATCATGTATAATCCGCGGTGCTGCTTCTTGATGCTGCCGTAGGTTCACTTTGGAGTTACTCCATCGTCACATGGATATTATGAAATGGTCAAAATATGTTTTAGTAGAATATTTTCTTCTTTACAACAGTTTTTATTTCGCACTCTAGATGCTCGGTGGCGAACGTGTTTTTCATCGTAGAATTTACATCTTTCACTTATAAAACAGTTTACACTGTGACAAAATGAAGTCTGACTGCATGCTGTTGATACAAAATTTAGCATAATACTGAGGTATGGTGGCGTACAAATCACCTCCCTTTATATAGTTTTTAACAATTACTATCATTGTTACGTATTGAATTTTACTTAAGAACAATTAAAGTTTTTACATACATCTTCCCGAATTATATAGAAATTTACATATAATGGAAGTGAATAATCCCACACAAAGACAGGAAAGAATCCGTTTCTGTTAAGACTACAAATTACATGATTTACCATTGCAACGATATATATTTTGTCAGTTTGCGTATAGTATTTAATTGACTCAAAAATCATGCTAACATTTTCAGCTGTACAGAGTGCTTAGTTTTATTGAATGAAAGGCCTGGATGCAACTAATTAATTTTTGTAAGAGTAAAATTTATATTTCTATATGATTGCAATTACAGTTTAAGTCATTTTTAATTAACTAACACCAATTAAAACATGAGTATGATTGATTCTTACCGAAAAATTATCGTGTCATATATTTATTATGTATTCAAACAATTTCTGGCTTCAAAAGATAAAAATATCTGTCTCTCTATGAATTGGAAATATCGGAAATTCAATCGTTAATTATTCCATAATTACAATAGAGAAATCATTCATACTATGCGCCTCAAGATTGTATTGTGTTTAAACTATGATGGTACATTAGTTTTTAATCCGACATCTTTCCTTCATCCCAGTTACTGGTGAGACACAATGTAAACAATGTCAAAACAACAGTTTAAATTAGTGTGAATTATTAATATTATTTATACACGCTCTCTTCGGGAGAGTGGAGTATGAGATTGGAATAGGATATAGGGTACCAAGGGGTTGTGGTATTACGGATGGTGGTAGTCGATAGACACAATAAATCTTTGGGAGTCATAATTGGTCGTTCTCCACTTCAAATGCATACACTTAATTGGAAATGGGTTACGAAGAAGATACAAGCAGGAATCCTGGAACATGAACAGTGTTCCCTTAAGCCTCTTCAGAAGGTTCGGATCCTGAATACCTGTGTCTTGTGGAAAGTTTATTAAATCGTTTAGCACATTATATGGCTAGGAAGCTCAAACAGGTGTCAAGTCGTCTTTTTTATGGAAGCATCATATTTTTTGATTATGATACGAGGTGGTTGCGCGTGGGCGTTCCCTCGAGGGTTTGGGACTTTCCGATATTCAGAGGAAGCGTCTGTGTTATTTTTTCGGCGCCCCTTGTTGACTCTCTCTCACGCAACCCACACATTCCCTTCTCGGTACTGTACTGTCTGCACTCTGCGGCCGGACAGTGTTGATCTATCTGTCGATGCTGGTCGACTGAATTTCCATCTGAAACATATCCGTAAAACTTCTATTGCTGTCAGTTATTTGGGGGCTGATATTCTACAAAGGCAGCATCTCGCTACCGTATTTTTTTTTTTCAATGCGCGTAGGAGGGATTGACTGTACGGCGCCTGTTGAACAGATATCACTGCAAACTTTTTGGAAGACAATGTGGTTCCATCATTTCCTATTCTACCAATGGCGGTAGCGTCCTCGAGCGCCTCTTTCGTAATGGACATAGTCACGGATTAGCGCAGTCGCTTTCCCGCCAAAGACGCGCTACAACATAGGTTTACCTGTTATGGTCGCGAAATGAACTGGAACTGGCGAAATGAACTCGATGCATTGATCTGTCTTTTCGGCCGATGTGCTATTGAGTCCAGACTCCTCCTGATTTCGGAGAGCAAAGCCCAATACATTTGTATGGCTGCTAGGACACTATGTTCATTACACTGTAGGAGGGGACGATACGGACCCATCTGCCTTCCAGCAATATATGGCCACTGTGTACTGGAAGTGTTACGGTATCACAACGACCAGTATGTTGAACCTTCCATTTCTTCGTTGAGTGAGGCTTTGTGACTCTGCTGACCTTTAAAAAATAAAAAAAAGATACATTCAGAAACGACTGGTAAGGGATAAAAGTATCTTTTAACTCCGATTTTTTAAAATTCTTTCTTGAGGAGCAAGTGAAATTTGGAAAAAAATTTAAAAACAGTGAAGCAAGTGTCTTAAAAAAAAGATGAAAATAAGAAGCAGTAAATACTTTGAAGAGGAGATATTGTCTCGCTGTTGAAACTTCATTCTTTGGGCTTACTCGTAATGACTTATGAAGAGTAGCAGTACAATCAGGAGAGAGAACTAATACTGAAATCCTTTTCAAGTACGAAATAGCTGGGAAAAAGTAAGATAGTCGTTTTCTTAAACCTCCCAAAACCAAATTGTCAGAAAGAAAACATATAGGTACATCCTATAGCAGCGCCCTTGGGTTCAGCAAGTGAAACAAAGATAAATTCTATAACATTCTGGAAGACGTTATGTTATACTTTCTTTCAAACTAGGTTATGTTTTCTGTGATATAATAGATTTTCCAATTTTATTCTGTGTCATTTTAGTTATTTTTAGAATGGACCCGGTTTCAGCAGCTATTTTTCAGACTCGCCAAGTGTAAGTACTTGAGAGTAATTTTTTTCCGTGGTAACTTTTAATTGTATTTCATAAGAATATGATGTAAATGGTGTATAACATTATAAAACAAATATTTATTCTTTCAAAAAATGAAGTTTTTGCTATTTTATGTTTTTTAGAAATCAAAAACTGGATGTGGATCCAGCCTTCGCCAGTTTCCTCTGCACTTACCAGAAAGTCAAAAATGAAATGAGCGTATGGCATCGGTGGCAGGGAGGCCCCAACCGGTGATATTCGGCAGCCAAGTGCGTCTTACTTCAGTCGATGTCACATGGGGCGACTTGGCTCGCCAATGATGAGGATGAAATGATGATGAGGACAACACAACACCCAGTCCCCCGAGCGGAGAAAATCTCCAACCCGGCCGGAATGGAACCCGGGCCCGTGAGCAGGTTACCACCCTGCTAAGCAGGCGGACACCACAACGTAAATGTTTGTGTATAACAGAGCTTGTTTCCGACTATCAAAACTGAACAGTTGCATGGCAGGGTGGTGACGAGGGGAATACTGATTGTTGAGTTAATGGCGTGGCTGGTGGGTAGTGTAATGTCGCTTGCTAGATGTTTCCAAAGAGGAACACTTAAGATAAAAAGGATGCTATGGGCTGCAACAGAGATTCTTGTAAATGAGAGAAATGTAATTGTCGCTTTTTAAGTCGGTGGAGAGAGAGGAGTCTGTGGTGTGTCTTGAGGAAGAGAGGACGTTAACATTTTTATCACTCTTCCTGTTCTAACCGTTTTGTTAGTAAGATTGGATTTTGGGTTAATATCAAGAACGTAAAGCGAGTTACGGTCTCTGTGTAACTATTTGCCAAACAGTTCATCTCACGGCATCGAAAATGAATTTCTTTTATTAGGTGACACCGTCAACAATTAGAAACTTCTATAACGGCTGTAGTCGATATGTCCTTCGCAGCAGAAAGAAGAAGCAAAGTTTCCCACTGAGTAGAAAATACAACTAAGAACATTTACTATTAAATTTCTTAGAAAATACAACTAAGAACATTTACTATTAAATTTCCTATCAAGTTTTTTGCAGATATGTTTCATGGTGGCTGTTCAGCAGCCGGCCGTAAAAGCATTTCATTAACTTCCTTTTATTACTTCACAGTTAAACCATTTCTATTTCAAAATCTCAAATTCATAATCCAGCCAACAGTAAAAAATAGAATAGAATACAGCTAGGTTTCGAACGTAAAGGCGTAGATCAAATCTTTGAATCAGAATGTAAACGGTATTGTGTAAACTGCAGAAAGACAGTGATTAATACTGAATAAACTGGCGGTGAACTATGACAGCTATGGACACAAAACAGTGGATCACTGATGAAACAATGGGTGTGTGCAATATAAAATTTAAAAATTTCCGGGATTGTACTTTCATGTGAGTATGCCTTGAACTGCGTCATGCCAGTGATTGAACTGAAAGTGTTTAGCAGGTCCCTGTGGCCAACGGAGCGTCAATTACAAGTCGGATCGCTGACAGTAATGGATCAGGGGATGTCGTGCCCCTCTCCCGATTGTTCGGTCCTCAGGTTCCGTCGTCTCCTTAGGTCGACCTCTTCTTTCTTGACGCTGTGTTCGGCCATGATTCACACATTCCTGCCAACATCGTCGAATAGTGGCATCGTCCTATTCACGCGTCGAGAGATTCGCCGATTACTCCAACTGGCTTCTTTGAGCCCAGCTACGTATCCTCTCTCAGATGTTGATATCTGCACATGTTGCCCACACGCCTGTCTGTCTCACAGAGTACACGGCATGAATTTCACAAAGACTTTGTATCATGGTATCGATATGCACCCAGTTTAAAATGGTTCAAATGGCTCTGAGCGCTATGGGACTTAACATCGGAGGCCATAAGTCCCCTAGAACTTAGAACTACTTAAACCTAACTAACCTAAGGACAGCACAGACACCCATGCCCGAGGCAGGATTCGAACCTACGACTGTAGCGGTCGCGCGGTTCCAGACTGAAGCGCCTAGAACTGCTCGGCCATAACGGCCGGCGCCCCCTTTTACTATGCTTGCCAGGTATGAGGTGAAATTGCGCTGTAGCGTCACACATTCACCCATCGACCGCTAAAAATTTACAGATTTGCAATCTCCAACGACATCTGTAGGAATATCAGTTTGTGACCAATTTTAGTAGGCTCCCTCGCGGTCCGTCGTTATGTTTTGTTTGTCTTCGAATATAAGTCGATGTTGCGTTTTTGATCAAGTTATGGTGGACAATATGGCGCACTTTTGTCTTCGAATGTAAGTTGACGTTGCGTTTTTCATCAAGTTATAGCGGACAATATGGCGAACTTACTGACATTTACAAGTAATATTTATCGTTTGTAGTCGCCGAATTACGACACCGACTTCATTTTTTTCTAATGCAACTATATATTTTTTCTGCGTCATTTAAAAGAAGCTTCTAAAGAAACTTCAGTGACACAAAATGTATGGTAACTGAGTAAATAGTATCAGGACATCGCGCCACAAACCACTGTCTCCCCGTTAAGAGAAGAGGCTCCACAAACGTTTTCCCCATTATACTAAATGTAAGTAAACATGTAACTTAGGTAAGCTTCTCGTGTTTACCTGAGAGCCCGAAGCGCACCGTTCTGTTTTCTACTGTTATAGCAATCCGATAACTTGTTCGTAAAGCTGTTGAGACATTGGCAATGGATACAACAGTCGAAAAAGTGAATAACGTTTATGACGAATGCCGCCAAACTACTAGAGCAGCAGTGTGGTTGTACGTTAAAAAGTATGCAGATCATACCAATATGCATTCACGATCTATCTGTGAAGGTATTAAGAAAAAAAAGTTCTAGAAGCTGGATCTATGAATAGTAAAACAGGCAAAGGGAAAGAAGGAACAACTGATGAAATAAATGATACTAACATTAACAGAAATAACATACAGTGCAAATGCCACCTAAGAGGCATCTCATAAGCACGAGATGGATCAACCAAATGAGTATTCTACGAACACTACATTCCATCATATTTCAGCCTCTTCACATTTTTGGTGTGTCTACAGCTTTATGGCAATGACTTCCAAAATTGGTTAGAGTTCTCCAGATGTTATCTATGATAAGTACAAAGTGATGCGGCGTGCTGATGCGGCATATCTGTGCAAGATTTTGTTTGAGGGCGAAGCATCCTTTACAAACCATGAGCATGTCAATCATGATAATATGCACTAATCTTCAGTTGAAAATCCATGCTGACTCAAAGAAATGGATAAAAACAATCGTCTTGGTCTATTAACGTTCGGTGTGTGTTTCGCAAGACTGCCATCACATTCAATGTTTTATTGACGGCAATCTAAATACACTCAAATATCTCCAGTTTCTAGGATACGCTGCTGCCGCAGTTACTGGAAGATATACCACAGCAAATAAGGCACTCAGTGTGGTACCAACATGACGGATGTTCCTTCTATTGCGCACATGTAATGACATACCCTATTAAGAGAACATATGGAGAACAAATGGAACGGGCGACCAGAAAACGCAAAGTGGTTTGCACACCCACCAAACGTGACACTTCTATACTTGTATCTGTGACAAAATGGAAACAAGAGGTCTCCTAGGAAACACCGACGACTCTCGAAGGCATGAAATGCCTTATAACACGGGCCTGTGCTACCGCTAACTCCAGATGAAATTAAACGTGCAGTATTGTTCCTCGAGAATCACTTTACAGCAGATAACAGCGCTCAAAGTCAACATTTTGAGCAATTTTTATAATAACCATCATAATAAACACACGAACCGTGTCTGATTGTGAGTTATATGTTTGCTTTCATTTGGCATAATAGGGCAAACCCCTTCTCCTGAGGAGGCACAGTGGTTTGTGGTGCTGTTGTCTTGACACTATGTGATCAATTAATTGTGGTCACACTGGCTGCATTTTGGAACTGCGACTGTGTCGAATAATTATTTATTTGTATTTTCTGCTACCAATCACTTTTGTTTGACCTTTCATTTAACATAGCGCAACGCGCTTCGGGTATATTCTCTTGATTTCTGGCGTATATGGATACATAAAATTGTTGCTTAAAAATAAATTCTCGTGAATTTTTTTAGTATTTTTTTTTTTTTTGTATTCGCTGCTCCATATACCCCAACAGCCCCGCCAGTGGCAAACTATGAACAAAAAGTAATGTATTAATCCACTCATAGTTGAAGATAATTCATATTTAAGCAAAAGTTTTCTGTATGCATAAACGCCAGAAGAAAGACATGACTTACTCGAAACGCGTTGCGTTATATTAAATTAAACATAAAACAAAAAAAAGTGACTGATAGCAGCAAATACAAATAAGTAACTATTTGATCAACTCCCATACAAATTTTTGTATCCCACCTGGATAGGCGGCGGGTGGATCTGCTCCTGTGAACTGCTTCTGCAGAATAGGGCGAGAGTGAAGGACGCGAATAGGAGCAGGAAAAGGTGAAGTACTTTGGTACTGCCTGTAGATTTTACAAGTCTACTATTTTTGTTCTTTATTGTCATTTTACACCTTACACAAGGTGGGCTGGCAGCGGCAACATTACGCCGCCCTTCAGCCACAGGTAGTACAAGGAGAAAACAGTGAAGACACAGAATTAACAGAACATAACGGTGGGCAAAAACAGCAGTCACAGTAATTAAAAAACACAAAGCCGTTCACACGCGAAGAAAAACAATATACTGTCAGCACTGTACACGAACACTGATGACGGAGTTGACACACGTGAACGATGGAGCGTGGGCGGCGAAAACACTGAAGCACAGACACGACGGCACGCACACAAAACCGATGGCGATGATCTCCGGCGCGCTAATGTCCATTTAACGTGTGCGAGTCCAAGTTTAATAAAAAAAACATGAGTACATAGATGGTTACTTAACTTTGGCTGAGATGAGCACGTAGGTGCGAAGCCGTGCAGGTATCAAAGCTAACAGCTACTAGAAGCTGCAAAGGCCAAATCTGTAGTGGCTCGCCCACTATGAAATAGGAACAATGCTGCTAGGTAGTCTACTCGTGATGGAATGGCCTGAATGTGGAGCGGCGCCCGCCGAGCTCCACAGCGTCGGCTACAGGGCGCTGTGGTCGGCGCTGTTCGTCCATTCTCGTAGTGCCATTCTACGAGAGCGCACCTACGTTGTCGCATCGTAGCTATCGATACCACACATGTTACGTCGTTGAAGTTCTCTTAGAAGCTTCTTTAGAATGACAGAAAAAAGTAAATAATTCTATTAGCAAAAATGTCTGTCTCGTATTTGGGCGACTATAAATGATAAAAATTACTTGCGTACGTCAAGAAATTCGCCATATTACCCTCTATACCTTGGCGAATCCGCTCCTCAATGTATTTATTCTGAATGTATCTACAGCACATAATAAAAGCTCATGGCGAAAGGTGTAATGTGACAAAGCACCAAGATGCACTTCTCGGCCGTTGTCGAGAAAATCGACAGTTAAAAGAAACCGTTGCTGTGAAATACTCTCTACGATTAATAATTTTATACAGCGTCGTGGCGCAGAGGTAAGCGGTCGGGTTCTTAATCCGAAGGTCGCCGGATCGAATCTCGCCCTATGCAACCTTTTTTTTTTAGTATTTCTTTTTCATAAAATTCCCGGCAATCAGTTGCAACAATTATGCATATAATAAGTTGTTGAAAGTCGTTTGTCGTGGAAAAACTGGCGACTTCGAACATCACTATTTTTTCCGCAAACAAAGTTGTATTTCACAAATGTTATTAATTGTCTTCATAATGTTAACCACGTATAGTTAACGGAAGACGTGGAAACGATATTCCGAAACGAATACGTATAGCGTAAGTCAAACGTTCGAATTAGAATAGAGATCCCACGAACACAAATTTGCTGTGGCAGGTATGAAATATAAACTCCGTTACTCGCTCGTTACACTTGAATGACAGATGTTGAATGGGCCGAAACGAGCCGCCGCATAACAGCGTAGTTGCTTGCTAACTTCGAAAGAAGGTAGATGCGGTCCCTAGCGCAGCTTATAACATTGTCGAAAATCAGTGCGGACGGGAGAGCTTTGGTACACCCTGTTAAAAAAAACGGAAAAATGGAGTTGCATGGCGCGAGATTCGATCCGGCGACCTTCGGATTACGAGAGCTTACCGCTGCGCCACGACGCTGTAGAAAATTATTAATCGTCGAGAGTATTTCACCGCAACGGTTTCTTCTAACTGTCGATTTTATCGACAACGGCTGAGAAGTGCATCTTGGTGCTTTGCCACATTACACCTCTGGCCATGAGCTTTTATTATGCGCAGTATGAATCGAATCTGAATTTCACAATTGGCGGCCTCCCCTTGTCAGTAGAATGCCAATTTTCTCTATCTTGGTTATTGCATGTTTGAGTAAAGATACAAAGTGAGTATATCAGTTCACTTTTATTTCTTTTAAATTCTACAACAAACTTAATTTCATTCTTTTGGGTTAGAAACCCACACGTCTAATTAATCGCTGTTAATTAACACACTTAAGTTCGTTCAGTGTAACATAACGAAGTTAGGGGACCACTTGATTGTGTTATTTTTAATACTATCTAAAAATACTTGTAGGTTGATTGTTCCCGTCGTGTTGTAAGTTCCCCAATTAAAAGCATAATTCCCTTCAACAGTCCAGCGCTGTAAGCTGAAACCGTCGGCACACGGACCGTGCATTCGAGCGTTGAATGCACCGAATTTCTGATGTCAGAACATGGAAAAGCCGCGTTGGGGAGTCTTTCCCCACTTGCTGAGCAGTATCTAACACGCCAGATATTCTAAACGTGTGCTTGAAGATAGTCCAATGAGATGGAAGAACGCCACATGTACGCCATATGCATGCCATCTGTCTTCATTATAGAGTCGCGAAACGCCTGCTGGCTTTCAGCTGAAGCCCAAATGTATATAAACCGGTATCCCGTTTCTGAACACCAGAAAATTAAATATTTGTCGAAATACCGTTGTTAATTGTATGATTTATTGCAATAAAATGATGTGAAACGTCATATTCGTGATTAAAGAATTATTGTAAATTGCGTACTATGAAAGTATGCCATTTCAAGACAACGGTACATTTAGGGTTCATCAAAAACGGATTTCTTCATACAGCGTCGTGTCTGAATGTCAGTTAATAACATTGAAGCTTTCTGGCGAAGCTAAGATGCAAAGTATGGTCATAAATCATTCATGGGCGGTGCAGCATGATGAGTACAGTCGCAAAATTGTATAAAAGCGAGTGACGTGTTGCTGCTTGGCTTGTCACTGGATCGTAATATATTTTTTTATAACGTTTACGTTTTCTAATACGTTCTGAAACTTTCGTCACCATCCTCGTCTTCAAGGATTTTTGGCCTGTTCCGCCTCAGAATTGTTCACACCATCTCTTTAAGAGACGTCCAAGGTTCGTCTGGCCTGTTGGGATAATCCCGTTTCCACTCTAGTTATTTCATCAATTGAAATATATTGGACTTTCCAGTTCAGTCGGTATTTTTCAATTATATTTGTGATGGGCTCAACTTTTAGTTCTTGTCTAACATCGGTATTTCTTTTACAGCCCAACGATGAGTATACCACTGCAAAGTGGAAGAACGTCATCTGTGATGAATCCATTCGTTGTAACTGATCAGATGTTGGGGGCCAACATCGGCTACCATATACCAGCAATGGTAACACTATTACTTTGTAGAATACATTTAACGTTTATTTATGTACGTTATGTTTTAATGCAGGGTATATAGTTTCCCAGAGATGTGGGAACCTGTCAATGTTACCTCCACACAATCTGACTCGGGAAATTTAAAACTGCGCCATAAATACTTAAACACTCTTACTTGTTCAATTATTCGTCTGTCTGCAACAATTTAGGCTCTTATGAGTTCTGTTCCTTGAAATGCCATCACTTTTATCTGCTGATATTCTCGTTCCATATTTAGCGGCAGTTTAACTCAATTTGTGTACTGAAATTTGAACCTTTTCTTCGGGTTCGTCTATTATAATCTGATCATCAGTAAACAGCATTGTCACAAAATTAAAATTATCAGTTCTTAATGTGTCATTCAATAAAGTCAACCAATTACGAAAGATATGGTCAACGTAAACATTAGAAAGGGGGAGGGGCGGGGGACAGTGGGCAGCCTTGTCTGATTCTTTGATTGATCTCGGCAGATTCTGCCCCAGTCCTCACAGTACGGATCCTTTATTTATTATTTTTGTGTGATGACTGAATTGCCGTAAGCAGATGTGCTGGAACTCAAAGTTGTTCCGCTTTACCTTGTCAAACACCTTTTTAAATCGATAAAAAAAATAGTAAGTTGGCAATCGAAATTTCCTTCTATTCTCGTTTACTTGTGCCAAAGTGGAAAGACAATTAGAACATGATCTACCTTTTCTAAAACCATGTTGCACCTCTAACATACTTTGTTATTGGTCTGATAAAAGGATGTTCTATAATATTCGATGTTATGGAAGTATAAGTGCGCACTTTCTCAGAAGAGGTTTGTTCGATTTGCTTAATCTACAAGAAAGCTTACTCTACTGGCAGTAAGATATTCTGCACTTTCTTGTTTTAAGTTTCGTATTTCACATGTTGTAAATAGGAACAGTAATCTAATACGAGCGGCATTAGGTTTTTACGAAAAATGTGAGAATGATGACATGATTTTTATCTTATTTTGTATCCCGCCTGTTCCTGTGGCGAAGCCGTGGTTTACACAAATGAAAGTCTTATAGCGAATGGTGGGAGCACTTGAGAGACAGTCTCTCAGGCACACGGGGATATCACAAAAAAGCTAAAGCAGAACCGAGCAAAAAAGGAAGTGATAGGAGAGGGGAAAAAGAAAATTGTAATCCCCGTTCGTCGCCAGCTTTTGTATCCCGCCTGGAATGCAGCGCGTGGGTCTGCTCCTGTAAACTGAAGGGTAGGTCGAATGTAGCAAGTGAGAAGGAGCAGGAAAAGGTGAAAATCTCTCGGTGCTGCTCTTAGAAATGGTTTTACTATATCGCAATATTAACTGAATACATAATAACTTTGCACTGAGGAGCACGTAGGTGCGTAGTCTTAGACCCGTCGTAAGTAGTGCAAAGTTTCTATATAAAGCGAAGCTGAAGCGAAGCATCCCGGCCGTCTGCTCTTGATCAAATGGGCTGAATCTGGAGCGGAGCTCGTAGAGCTGCACAGCGCCAGCTTGAGGGCGATGTCGTTGGTGTCTGTCGTTGTGCCAACTTACAAACTTGCACCTACGCCGTGGCATCGTAGCTATCGATACTACATCTTATGTGGAGCACTATTGTAAATTTTTGTAGCACTATTTGCGAAGAAACTTTCATAAGCCGATGTCCTTATTTACTGAACGTGATTCTTTCCTTTCTGCCTTATAAGAAATGTTCATGGATATTGAACTATTTATCTATACTACAAACAGAAAAACATGACTAGCATATGGATGAGGGAGGATATTTGCGTTTTAACAAATCTCCCGTAGGTATTTTACCCCATCCATTTCATAAATAGTGCGTGCCAGATAGTCTCGTCAACTGCCGCTGGAGCGCGCTGTGATCTGTCTACAACACACGTGTCGTGTGCCCAAGTCGCATCGCTTCCGTTCGTTCAGCAGCACGTCGGAGTCGGTGCGCTCAACGTTGACGTTCGAAAACACGGTCCCTGCGCCTCAAATGCTGCAGGGGAAATTGCTACTCCCACGCCGTTGCGGGGGCGACTTGCCGGCCGTGTTTATGCGATCTGCTCTTATTTATTGCTTTCCGTGAGAATTACGCGTTGCCGACGCGTCCAGGCAATATCCCTGCGGCGTAGGCGCGAATGGCGCGCCGCGGCGAACAGCGGACCAGAGAAACAAGAAAAAGGAAAGGAGAACGCAGGAGGACGTAACAGGACGGACCGTTATTGAGTTTTAGCGCCATCTGGCTCGTTCGCGTGAGCTAAGCCCAGGGTGCTGGCGCCAGAAATCGCTCGTGTATCTCAAACAAACAACTTTAATAGTGTTGTCTTCGACCCGGCACGGCCAGGACTAGAGGAGCAACAACTTACTGTGGCTGGCGTCGCGAGGCAATTCTGGCACTCCGTCGATAGAAAAACCCAGCAGAAATACGACCGACTACCTCAGGGCAAACAGTGCACTACGCGATGTTATGGCCGCTGGACATATATATGCGACGTAAACGAAAGTTGGTAGGCGTCTTTCTACGCCTAAAAGGCGACATCTATTCAGTTTTCTCGCCAGTCGCATACGAATGGCGTTAGTAGCGCCATTATGAGGATTCTAATCAGGTTTGCTTTAAATAACGTCGTGAGCATTAGTTGCCTTTGGGATTGGACGTGGTGATGATTGTGGTGTCACCGCCAGACACCACACTTGCTAGGTGGTAGCCTTTAAATCGGCCGCGGTCCGTTAGTATACGTCGGACCCGCGTGTCGCCACTGTCAGTGATTGCAGACCGAGCGGCACCACACGGCAGGTCTAGAGAGACTTCCAAGCACTCTCCCCAGTTGTACAGCCAACTTTGCTAGCGATGCTACACTGACCAATACGCTCTCATTTGCCGAGACGATAGTTAGCTTAGCCTTCAGCTACGTCATTTGCTACGACCTAGCAAGGCGCGATTACCAGTTATATTCAGATTGTAATAATGTGTAAACAAGAGGGATGTTCTCCGATTATGGATTAAAGTTAAGTATTCCAAGAACTACGTTCTTTTCTTCATAGGATAATTACTTTACCATGTAATGTTCCAGACGTCACGCCAATCTACGTGAGCTTAAAAGCGTGCATTTCGGCCTCCTCTAGCAACAACGGTGTTGGCTCTTCCGCCAACACTTCAATGATGATAGCAAGAACTCCGCTTACAGCTGGTAAAATTGTTGTTTATTAAAACACGACTGCTTTCGCTTCTTTAAGTCGCATCATCAGATAAACAAATCGCTCCTAGTCAAAATTTACTATTTATTCTCGTCAGTATCGTGAATAGTAAATCTTGACTAGAAGCCATGGGTTGAACTGATGATGCTGCTTAAAGCTGCTAAACCAGTCGCGTTTTAATAAACAATAATTTTACTAGCTGTAAGCGGAGTCCGTCCTAACGTCATGCCTTTCAACAGGTGCGGATGGCCGGAATATAAAATAGTTTGTGGACGTCGTGAGTTGATGCTAGGCAAGAATGCCTTCGAGACGAAAAAATCTTTATCGACCGCTCACTGAGTTTGAATGTTTCGTGCGACATGGCTACGAGAAACTGAATTTTCCTTATACCATATTGCAGAAAAACGTGACATCTGGAGATGAGCTTGGGCAGCGGTGGCCACGAGAAAGTACGGTCGCAAGTATACCGTGCTCTGGATGGCCACATGGAGCTACCGTGGGGATAGACCATTCTGTTCGGCGTGTGGCTCTGGCGCATCGTACTGCATCTGCAGCAGCAATTTGAGCAGCAGGTGGCACCACAGTGACACAACGATTTGTTAGTAATCGGTTACTTAAAGGACAGTTCCGATCTAGACGCCCTGTAGCATGCATTCCACTGACCTCCAGCCATTGCCATTTGCGACATCAGTGGTGTCGAGCGAGAGCTCGTTGCAAGACAGTGTGTAGATAGTTGTGTTTCCTGATGAACGCTGGCTCTGCATTCATGCCAGTGATGACCGTGTGTTGGTTAGTACGGGGCCAGTTGAGAACCTGCACCCAACCTGTCTGCATGCTAGACACACTGGACCTACATCTGGTATTACGGCCTGGAGTGCGATTACGAATGGCAGGAGGAGCATTCTCGCCGTTATCCGACCCACCTTGACTGCAAAATTGTACGTCACTCTGATGATTCTATCTTTTGTGCTGCCATTCACGGAAAGCACTCCAGAGGGTGAAACTTCCTGGCAGATTAAAGCTGTGTGCCAGACCGAGACTCGAAATCGGGACCTTTGCCTTTCGCGGGCAAGTGCTCTACCGACTGAGCTACCGAAGCACGACTCACGACCCGTCCTCGCCGCTTTAATCCCACCAGAACCTCGTCTTCTACATTCCCGAGTTCGAGTGTCGATCCGGAACATACTTTTAATCTGCCACGAAGTTTCACATCAGCGCACACTCCGCTGCAGAGTGAAAATTGTATTCTTATTCCAGGGCTGTTTTACAACAGTATAATGCTCACCCACTTACCTGTCCTGTAACCCAAAATCCTATGCAGAGTGTCGACATGTTACCTTGGCCTGCTCGATCGCCAGATCGGTCTCCAGTCGAGCACATGTGAGACATCCGACGACAACTCCAGCGTCGTCTGCGAACAGCATTAACCGTCCTTGTATTGACCGACGAAGTGCAACAGGCATGAAACTCCATTCCACTGACTGACATCCAGCTCTTGTGCAACACAATGGATGCTAGTTTGCATACTTGCATTCAACATTCTGATGGTTACACCTGTTATTAATGTACCAGCATTTAATTTTTGCAATAGTTTATCTCGCGCTTACATTAAACTGTGATATTGTAATATTAAGCACTTAAATTACATGACCGGCTACACAAACGTATTCCCGAAATTTCATTACTCTACATTCATTACTTGTTGCTGTTGCGATATTTTTCCGTCAGCTTATATATATATCAACCGGCAAGCCGCTGTACAGCGCGTGGTGGAGAGTGCATCGTCCCAGCATTACCGATTTTCTTTTCTATTCCATTAGCATCCTAATCGAGGGAAAAATGGCTGTGCAAGCAGTAGTAATCACTTTCATCTTGTTGTTGTTGTTATTGTTGTTGTGGTCTTCAGTCCTGAGACTGGTTTGATGCAGCTCTTCATGCTACTCTATCCTGTGCAAGCTTCTTCATCTCCCAGTACCTACTTCAGCCTACATCCTTCTGAATCTGTTTAGTGTATTCATCTCTTCGTCTCCCTCTACGATTTTTACCCTCCGCGCTGCCCTCCATTACTAAATTGGTGATCCCTCGATGTCTCAGAACATGTCCTACCAACCGATCCCTTCTTCTAATCAAGTTGTGCCACAAGCTCTTCTTCTCGCCAATTCTATTCAATACCTCCTCATTAGTTATGTGATCTATCCATCTAATCTTCAGCATGCTTCTGTAGCATCACATTTCAAAAGCTTCTACTCTCTTCTTGTCTAAACTATTTATCGTCCACGTTTCACTTCCATACATGGCTAGATTCCATACAAATACTTTCAGAAACGATTCCTGACATTTAAATCTATACTCGACGTTAACAAATTCTCTTCTTCAGAAACGCTTTCCTTGCCATTGACAGTCTACATTTGATATCCTCTTTACTTCGACCATCATCAAAATGTTCAAATGTGTTTTAAATCTGATGGGACTTAACTGCTAAGGTCATCAGTCCCTAAGCTTACACACTATTTAACCTAAATTATCCTAAGGACAAACACAAACACCCATGCCCGAGTGAGGACTCGAACCTCCGCCGGGATCAGCCGCTCAGTCCATGACTGCAGCGCCTTAGACCGCTCGGCTAATCCCACGCGGCCCGACCATCATCAGTTATTTTGCTCCCCACATAGCAAAACTCCTTTCCTACTTCAAGTGTCTCATTTCCTAATCTAATTCCCTCTGCATTACCCGACTTAATTCGACTACATTCTATTATCCTCGTTTTGCTTTTGTTGATGTTCATCTTATACCCTCCTTTCAAGACACTGTCCATTCCGTTCAACTGCTCTTCCAAGTCCTTTGCTGTCTCTGACAGAACTGCAATGTCATCGGCAAACCTCGAAGTTTTTATTTCTTCTCCATTGATTTTAATACCTACTCCGAACTTTTCCTTTGTTTCCTTTATTGCTTGCTCAATATACAGATTGAATAACATCAGGGATAGGCTACAACCCTGTCTCACTCCCTTCCCAACCACTGCTTCCCTTTCATACCCCTCGACTCGTATGACTGCCATCTGCTTTCTATACAAATTGTAAATATCCTTTCGCGCCCTGTATTTTACCCCTGCCAGCTTCAGAATTTGAAAGAGAGTATTCCAATCAACATTGTCAAAAGCTTTCTCTAAGTCTACAAATGCTAGAAACGTAGGTTTGCCTTTCCTTAATCTGCCTTCTAAGATAAGTCGTAGGGTCAGTATTGCCTCACGTGTTCCAACATTTCTACGGAATCCAAACTGATCTTCGCAGAGGTCGGCTTCTACCAGTTTTTCCATTCGTCTGTAAAGAATTCGCGTTAGTATTTTGCGGCTCTGACTTATTAAACTGATAGTTCGGTAATTTTCACATCTGTCAACACCTGCTTTCTTTGGGATTGGAATTATTATATTCTTCTTGATGTCTGAGGGAATTTCGCCTGTCTCAAACATCTTGCTCACCAGATGGTAGAGTTTTGTCAGGACTGCCTCTCCGAAGGCTGTCAGTAGTTCTAATGGAATGTTGTCTACTCCGGGGGCCTTGTTTCGACTCAGGTCAGTGCTTTGTCAAACTCTTCACGCAGTATCATATCTCCCATTTCATCTTCATCTACGTCCTCTTCCATTTCCATAATATTGTCGTCAAGTACATCGCCCTCGTATAGACCCTCTATGTACTCCTTCCACCTTTCTGCTTTCCCTTCTTTGCTTAGAACTGGATTTCCATCCAAGCTCTTAATATTCATGCAAGTGATTCTCCTTTCTCCAAAGGTCTCTTTAATTTTCCTGTAGGCAGTATCTATCTTACCCCTAGTGAGATAAGCCCCTACATCCTTACATTTGTCCTCTAGCCATGCCTGCTTAGCCATTTTGCGCTTCCTGTCGATCTCATTTTTGAGACTTTTGTATTCGTTTTTGCCTGCTTCATTTACTGCATTTTTATATTTTCTCCTTTCATCAATTAAAATCAATATTTCTTCTGTTACCCAAGGGTTCCTATTAGCCCTCGTCTTTTTACCTATTTGATCCTCTGCTGCCTTCACTATTGCATCCCTCAAAGCTACCCATTCTTCTTCTACTGTATTTCTTTCCCCCATTCCTGTCAATTGTTCCCTTATGCCCTCCTTGCAACTCTGTACAACCTCTGGTTTTGTTAGTTTATCCAGGTCGCATCTGCTTAAATTCCCACATTTTTGCAGTTTCTTCAGTTTTAATCTACACTTTCATCTTACTCTGATAATTCCTACACCAGGCATACGATAGCGGTAAATTAACAATTACACAGTCTCCTACGAACACAGATTCTCTGAAAGTGTCCCACGGTGTTTTTTCCTAGGATTCTCGTTTATGTTCCTCGAGTATTCCTGTTACACTTTGGTATGAACTATAACGAACTGTTACGATTACGTAAATTGAAGAGGGTGGGGGTAGGCGGGGGGGGGGGGGGGAGAGAAAGGAAATAAAAGCGGAGGAAATCATAATATCAGCTCCACCGGCACTTTGCGAGGAATCAGCGGCGACGAGTGAAAATATGTGCCAGGTAGGGATCCGAACCCAGGATCTCCTGATTACGAGGCAATTGCGTTAACGACGGCGTCATCCGCTGATTACACGCGCAAAGTCCCGATGCAGATGATATTATTAGTCCCTTCCTTTCCTTTCCTTTATTCCCCCCCCCCCCCCCCTTTCCCGTTTAATTTACATAATATACATCTCAACTGCGGATCTCGCGTGATGTCTGTTCTTTCAGACACATCCAAAAGAACAGACACCTCTCATTCATTTAACAGGTTCACCTTGATGGGTAATGAATCTATTAAACCTTCAGTGTACATGCATATTTACGTTCGACCTCCTGCAGGAGTTAAAAATTAGCAAGCATGGAGGATATAGACGGGAACTGTGGATAGGTGGCGAAAGGTGGAAATGTGAGTTGGCCATGGAGCCTGCCGAAATAGTCCGCGCATTTGCGATGTCTAGCTCGCGTAGTGGTTAACGAACTGCGTAGCAAGCAGAACATCTCGGGTTCGAGTCCCGGCGTGGCACACATTTTCTTATCGCCGCAAAGTGCCAATGCAGCTGATATCATTAGATCCTTCCCTTTCGTTTCCTTTCTGCGCCCTTCCCCCTTAATTTACATAATATGTATCGCAGCTGCGGATCTCGTGTGAAGCCCGCATCTCGTGGTCGTGCGGTAGCGTTCTCGCTTCCCACGCCCGGGTTCCCGGGTTCGATTCCCGGCGGGGTCAGGGATTTTCTCTGCCTCGTGATGGCTGGGTGTTGTGTGCTGTCTTTAGGTTAGTTAGGTTTAAGTAGTTCTAAGTTCTAGGGGACTTATGACCACAGCAGTTGAGTCCCATAGTGCTCAGAGCCATTTGAACCATTTTGATTTGATCTCGTGTGATGTTTGTCGTTTCGGACACATCCAGAATATTCACCTAAATTGGGTGCCTGTTGTTGCACGTACCTGATGAGTACTGAAATCATTGGAACAACACTGTAGAATTCGTTGCACTAGCGTCTGGTATGAGGCCTCTTTTAGATGCATTGCGTTTTCACACAGCCTTTCCAACAAATCCAAGTCTCCTATTTACCACCATTAATACTGATTTTACTTGATCTTACCACTTCGTATCGCTTCTTAGTGCTGTCTCTACATACGTATGTGAAATGACGCGCTTAGTAAGTTGGCCAGTCAACTTGTAATCAGATGTCATACGGTTCCTTCTCTTCGTTACGTGTGTCCACAGTTAACGACAGCTACCATTCATTACACCGAGTGCAAATTTCGTCCTAGTCTTTCTTACATACGTCCACTATCGTCATACGACTATTCTTTCCTGTACAAAGCAACATCGTTAGCGAACAATCTGTAGTGCTAATGATCCTCTCTGAGGAATCTGGGGCACATCAGAAGACTCAGGCGTCATACTATGTCGTTTTTGGTCTTGTGGAACATTCACCGTGCAGCATAACGTAATGGATTCTACACGATCCAGCCACTTTACTGTGAGAATCTATGTTCGTCGCAAACCACTCACAGACGACAGGTGACAGCGCTGGCGGTAGAGGGTATACAAAGGGCGCCGGCCGGAGTGGCCGTGCGGTTCTAGGCGCTACAGTCTGGAGCCGAGCGACCGCTACGGTCGCAGGTTCGAAACCTGCCTCGGGCATGGAAGTGTGTGGTGTCCTTAGGTTAGTTTGGTTTAATTAGTTCTAAGTTCTAGGCGACTGATGACCTCAGAAGTTAAGTCGCATAGTGCTCAGAGCCATTTGAACCATATACAAAGGGCGTCGGGGGGACGTGGAAAACACTGCAGTTGTTGCCGTAATGTGGAAATGTAGCATTTTATCTGACGTCCAAAATAGTATTGTCGTTGGATTTCGGGCCATGCGTGGAAGCTTTTCACAAAGAGCTGCGTATGTAAATTGTTCCCATGCTGCCATGGTTAAAGTATACTATGCATGGCAAAACAGAGATATCCAAATATCGCGCAGAGGTAACGGTGGTGCACCATGGACTGTACAGGACAGGGGTGAACTGCGGCTGCAGACATGTGTGTGGCCAAATAGACGTGCTACTGTAGCCGGCCGCGGTGGTCTCGCGGTTCTAGGCGCGCAGTCCGGAACCGTGCGACTGCTACGGTCGAAGGTTCGAATCCTGCCTCGGGTATGGATGTGTGTGATGTCCTTAGGTTAGTTAGGTTTAAGTAGTTTTAAGTTCTAGGGGACTGATGACCACAGCTGTTAAGTCCCATAGTGCTCAGAGCCATTTGAACCATTTTTTTTTTTTTTTTTTTTTTGCTACTGTTAAGCAGCTGGCTGCCCACATTAACAAAGGGGCTACCAACAGTGCATTTTCAACGACTGTTCAGCGGACGGGCCTCCACAGCCGGAGTCTGGTTCATACAGCCATGTCACTGCTGGTCATCAGCAACGAAGGCTGACATTTGCATGCCAGTACTGAAACTGGATGGCCACTAAGTGACGACAGTTGAGCTTTAGACATTAATCATGTTTTATGCTCCATCGGACAGCTGACCGTTGGCATGTATGGCGTAAAACGTCTGACAGAAAACACCTGGCAATTACCGCCGGAAGGGTCCAGGCCGGTAGAGGGAGCGCCGTGTTCTAGGGTCTGTTTTCGTGGCGCTCCCTGAGTGATCTCTCCATTCTGGAAGGCACAATAGATTGAGACGTGCATGGCTTGTGTTCATGCCATTTATTGTTTGTCATCTTCTATTACGGTACTGCTGCCTCATTTGCTTATTTCATTTACTGGCGTCACTAAATTCTTGCCTTACTGCCCGTGAGTGGCAGCAGCAGCGCGTAACGATACGTACCATCTCTGGAGAGACCGATAGTATTTCCGGGTCGTCGCGTGTCGGGAAGTGAGTTGGAGACGGACCAGGAGTGCAGTCGGGACCGAGCAGCAGTGAAGTCGGCGATGGTGTGCGAGTGAGGCGCGGACAGCCAGTGCTCGGCAGACGCTGGCGACACACATAAACAGGCCGACAGAGGGAGATTGGAGCGGGACTACCGTTGGTTGGTCATTCGGTTGGTCGTCTCATCGGCCGAAGTGTATTTGGTCCTGTGACCGTTTCCAGGCATAGGTGGTCGGTCGGTTGGGGCAGAGCAGCGAAGAAGTCTCCATGGTGCGTGGTCAGGCCGGATCCGCTGGCGGCGTGCATGCGCAGTTGGAGTTGTGGGGCGCTTCTTGCGAGGGTTACAACGTTCGTCGCCCACCGATCCTGGACACTAAAATTGTGTGCTCACTTAACCTACTATCAAGACTAAACTGGTATCTCATATCTTCGTTTGATCCTGGTTGTCCCTTTCTGAGTGATTCCTGTGAGCAACAATGTGTGTGCATTGAAGTCAGCTAGAATTGCAACCGTCTTCCTGTGTCGTGTTTAACTTAATTTAATTCATTCCTTCATTAATGAAGCGTACCAGCGGTATCTTCTGCTTTGTGCCAGTTGACATTCCGATGACCTGCCCTGGTCGTTTTCAGCAGTGTATTTTCCTCGCTGTGTTGATGCTGTCCAGCATGGCGTGTAGTTCGACAGGTGAAGTGTTGTTGGTAGTTTTGGGCATTTATTCTGACTTGACTGGATTGGGCACCAGTATCCAGAACGTTGTGTTCTGCTGGTCAGCTGGAGCAGAACTGATCTTGTTGGTTGGTTCGTCGGCTGGCTTTTGGTTGGGTTGCCTTCTGATTAAGAAGTTGTCACTCTTACTATCTGTCTCACCTAAACATGCTTTAATGTTACCTTCCCAGTCTGATACTTGGAATCTACTGAGCGCTGGCCCTTGTGTTTTACGTAGTGATTTCCTTTTTAGTCTTAAGTACTCCGTGCGGCCTTCAGCCAAGTTTTACCTTATTAAAATTTCAAAGCTATTCTTCTTAGGCCTTAAGCTGTAAAAAAAATTGTTTCTTGTTTGGTTTGTGGCCTTCAGCCGAGTTTCAGCCTTTCAAAATTAAAATTCAAAGTTCCTTGTGCCTAGGCCTTAGCCATAAATTTGTTTCAAGTTAGTATGAGGCCATCAACCGAGTTTTCAGCCCTTTCAAATCGAAAGTTGAAAATTTTGTCTAGGCCTTAAGTCATAAGAAATATTTTCTAGTTATTATGTGGCCTTCAGCCTAGTTTTCCAGCTTAAATTAAAAATTGGAAATTTATTTGTCTGGGCTTTAAGCCATGAGATTGTTTGAGTTTCGTATGTGGCCTTCAGCTCAGTTTTAAGATAAAACTTTAGCGTATTTTAGTTGAAATTAGAAGCTCTTCCCTTTAGGCCTTAAGACATAAAATTGTTTTCTGCATGGTGTACAGCCTTCAGGCGAGTTTTAATCTGTCTTAAATTAAAAATTCAAAATTCTTGTCTTGCCTTTAAGTCATGAGATTGTTATTCTTTAGTATGAGGCCTTCAGCCGAGTTTTACGTGAAGTATTTCAAGATAAGGCCTTCAGCCTTTTCAGATTGAAAGCTCTTCTTCCTAAGACTTGGACTGATGACCATCGATGTTAAGTCCCATAGTGCTCAGAGCCTTCCTAAGGCTTAAGCCGTTAAATTGTTTTGTTGATATGCGGCCTTCGGCCGAGTTTTCAGCCTATTTAGGTTATACAATGAAAATCTTTGTCTCGGCTTTAAGCCGTAACACTGTTGTTGATTAACGTGAGGCCTTCAGCCGAGTTCTATGGGAAAAATTTAATCTAAGGCTTTCAGACTATTTATATAGAAAAAAAAATTTTTCTAAAGAAGTGAAACCTCCAGAAGAACTCCTGTACCTCAATCCCTTGCTTAGGCCTTGTGCCTTGGATTTTCGATGTGGCCTTCAGCCAATCTAAATTAAATCAAATGAGGTCTTTCGTTAAAACTCTGAGAGTTTTGATCCTTGCTTGTATGATTGTGTGTTTTAAGAAATAAACTTTATATGTTGAGCGCAAGTGACAGTAACTTATTTTGGCCCCTTTCCACAAATATAACCTCATCCGCTCTGTCCTGCCAGCCCAGGTATTTCACAGATGTTTGCTTTTATCTTTGCGGTTTGTTCTTCCTGGGCAAGATGAAATCCGCCAGCAGGACAATGCAACGCGTCACAGTTCGCAGTGTACGTGCGTCGTTCGAAAGCACTGGGATGAGTTTATTGTAACCCCGTAACCACTAAGCTCCTCGGATTTAGTCCCAATCGAGAATCTGTGGTACCACCTCTATCAGTCTGGCCGCGTCACAGATCCGCAAACGAGAAACCTAGCGCAGCTGGCCACGGCTCTGGAGTGGTATGGCTCCTCATGACCGTCGGTAATCACTCTCTTCCTTCACGTGTTACAGAGGTCCGCTATGGGAAAGGTAGTTATTCAGGCTTTTGACAGGTGGCTAGGTCAACATGACTGGAGACTGTTTTAGCGGAGTATTCTCCCAGCCAAAGTTGTCATGCGCACATCAAGCTTTTCCTAGTAGTTTTATTACTTTGCACCTTGACAGTACATATCGTTTTTATGGAACTTGATAAGTTTGGAGTACAGAAACTAGACTAAACGGAGACGGGGGGTTGTCTGAACAGGAGAGATATATGCGTCTCAAACAATACAACAAATCGGCGGTGGCAGAACACCAGGAACAGTGCAGGAAGAAGATCGAATTTCGAGAGGCCCGCATACTGGCAAAACAGCCGTTTAGCTTGAGAGGAAGATCAGAGAGGCTATAGAAATAGCCAAGCGACCTGACAACTTGAATAGAGAAGACGGGTGCTGATTCCCGGCGTCTTGGGTGCAACCAGTGACAGCTTTGCGATAGGACAACTTTCATAAAGCAACAGGAGCGAGGTGGGCCACAGCGGTGGAGGGTACAAAGAGTGTTGACGCGCCCTAGTCGATACTAGGCAGTTAGTAAACAACGCTACGCTGCAGTAGCCGCTCAATTCCCTATTCGCCGATTTCCACCAATGGCAAACCATAAAGGAAACTGCAATCAAAAACGCCTATTTCTGCCAATGACAACACGCAACGCAAAGATCGATAAAAGAACACCTAATACCATTCCTCCTCATCCCCATATCCAATGACAGCATTCCTCCATTGTATCTAAGTAAGCAAACTAGCGCCCATTCAGCAGTTATCAATACACCCTGAGAAAGGCGTCTTGCAATAGTCGCCGAAACGTCGGAATTTTATAGTTGACAATGCGGTCCCAACCCCATTTTATTGACTGTGACAACGCCCGAGGGAGCCTACGTTTACATTAAACGGAATTTGTTACTATTTTTCTCGTCGCTAAACATTCTAGTATTTCAGTACATGCCATCCACATATTACAGTCCAAACAGGTAACAAGGTAATGTATTTCGATGGGCCGTGCCACATAAGCCACAGGGGAGGAGGAGATTAGTGTTTAACGTCCCGTCGACAACGAGGTCATTAGAGACGGAGCGCAAGCTCGGATGAGGGAAGGATGGGGAAGGAAGTCGGCCGTGCCCTTTCAAAGGAACCATCCCGGCATTTGCCTGAAGCGATTTAGGGAAATCACGGAAAACCTAAATCAGGATGGCCGGAGACGGGATTGAACCGTCGTCCTCCCGAATGCGAGTCCAGTGTGCTAACCACTGCGCCACCTCGCTCGGTAAGCTCGGTAAGCCACAGGGAGTAGCATCCTTAACTAGGATTTGATTCCACATTTCACCGCATTCCCCTGGGCGAAATACTAAAAAATTCGTATTCGATATTCGCAACGTGGTACGAAAATGTAGCGATGCATGATCACATTCCACGTTAAAAGCTGAACGGCATAGTTCCCGTGTTGCATTATAACTCTTCGAAGCAAAAGTACCACATTTGGTCGTTCCAGTACTGGAATTTACGTGCTATGAAAGTGTGCTGTTTTATCACACCAGCCCGTAAATGATACCAAAAAATTACGTTTTTCTCTGTACGATATTTTGCAGTAGAAAGTATGGAAACTGCGCGGTCCAGTCGCATTAATGTGACCACCGCCATTGTTCGTCGTCGAAGTCCTATAACTCGTCGAAGTGCAATAACCATTCGTAGATGGCGAGCGACATCAGAAGCAATCGAGAGTATATAAAGTGTGTCGGAGGGAACGCAGAAAAAGTGTAGTCGCTGTTGTAACGCGGAAACGGAGCGATTTATCTGTCGTCCAAAATGGCATGATAATTCGATTTCGTGCCAATGGTGGAAGCCTTTACAAAACGGTTGGGTCTGCAAACTGTTCGCGTGCCGTCGTGGATAAAGTATAGTGTGCATGAAAAAATGGCGCAACCCAAAACTGGCGCCGAAGTACCTGTGGTGCACCACGTGCCGTGGATGAGAGGAATGAACGACGGCTGCGAAGATGTGTACGGGGAACTGACGTGCAACAGTTAAGCAACTGATCGCCAGGATGAACCATGGGGCTACCAGCAGTGTGTCTTCAACGACCGATCAGCAAATGCTGCTGCGAATGGGCCTCCACATGAAGTTTCTTGTTCGTGTACCTATGTGGACTGCTGGTCATCGTCATTTTATTTCTTGCATTTGGTTTTAAAAGAAAACCTGTACATTGTTCATTAACAAAAATATAGGCTATGCCTGTTTCAGTGCTATATAGTGTATCATGTAAAAAATTGAAGCAAATCGATCAAGAACTTCTTGAGATTTTTTGCAATCGACATTTCCCATTTATATGTTGGTATATGGACATTTATATATCATATCTATTAAAAATATCCAAGCTGTAAATTTGAAGTAACTCGTTCAAGAAGTCTTGGAAACTTGTTAACAACGCTGGCACTCCATATAGTATGGGTATATTTACATACAGCGTCCATTAAAGAGATGTGTACCCTATGACCATCAAAACTATTGTTGTGGTACAGTGTAAACATCTATAGTAAATCGATCAAGAAATTTTCGAGACTTTTGCTATCAATGTTTATCTTTACATATTATATGTACATATTTACATACCATAGATGTTGAAAAATATGAAAGATTTGTATCCAAACGTTTATTAGGGTTCTATGTAAAAACCTCAAGTAACTATTCAAGAATTTTTTGAGATTTTTGCTAACAATGTTGTCCACCCACTGCTCACATTTTTAAACGTGTGTCTGTGTTGCCATCAGTAATGTTTAATTTCTGCAGTAACAGCAAAAAAAAAAAAAATCATTTAAGCGTAAATTAGGTTTCTTGAAAAATCAATGTATTAAAAGATCCATTTGTTTTTCTGTGCAATTCTGAGTGAATTAATTTGTTATGGTGGTTGTTAAACAGCTTTCTTTGATTTAGTTCACGGATTGAACACCACCTAAACTTTTCATGCTAATTAATACCATAGAAGCATAGTCTTTTCCGAATGTACTTCTGACCAAAAAGCTGCTCTGGAGTAGAAACTTTTCCTTAATCCTGCCTTTTGAGTTCTTGTGGTGATTGTTCCATTTAAACTTTCATCCCCTAACACGTATTTATATCTAACCAGGAAGTCAAGTATCATTTTTCATGCCATTTTCATACCATGAAAAAGGGTTTTAATATACAGTGATATTTTCATAAAAATTTTCATCCCATATTTATCCCTCAGAGGGGTTGTAATTCAAAAAAATAACCAAGTATGTATTCTTTATTTCTATTGAGCTGCCAAATAAGAATTTTCATAATTTAGCTTCAAATATGCTTCCATAAGCAAATATTTCCGCAAAAAAGTTCATCCTCTATTTCAGATTTTTAGAGGTGAATTTAGAAAAACATTAAAACACGTATTTTATTTATTTGTAACCAAGAAGCCACACGCCAATTTTCATAAGTTTATGTTTAAAAATGCATTCATAACAAAATTTTCCATAAAACTCTCCATCTCTTATTTCACCCCCTCAGAGGCAGTATTTCAAAAAATCCCTTCTTAAATGATGTTTTCTGTGTAAGATCGATATCACCCCAAAAATTTCAAGTTTCTGTCCTTAACGTTTTGGTCTGGGTGATGATGAGTCAGTCATTGGAGCAGTCAACCTGTGTTTGTGTGAACGTTGATTAGACTCAGGTATTTTCGGGGTTTTCGATAATAGCTTTAAATAACAACTTGCCTTTATGTTGTAGTAATAGATATAGATGTTACTGATAGGACGTATTGGAGAGTCTGTACGTTACTTCAACTACACTGGTGAAGGTGAAAGTAACTATACTGAACAAGAAATTTAAAATAGTGAGCTAAACATCATGAGCACCGATGAGACATTACGAAAAATTGATAGTTGGCGCTGAAAAAATTTATGTGGTATTGCTGGATTTGGAGTTTTCTGTGACGCTAGGAGTGGTAGTCATAAGATTTGAATTACTGATTCGAAAAAATAGTTTTTGTTTATCTGCAGGTACTCGCCTGCAGCCCTGGTGTTTGAATCCAGTAACGTAGCACGGCACTAAATGAACCGAAACAAAACGCGTCACCGTTGTGGTTATCAACAATGAATGACAAACCTAGTTACTTATTTGTAGGTATTTTTTGTGTATAACACGAAGGTAATAGAGGTGCTCTACATTCCTCATGTTAAAACATTAAGCACAAAACTTTTTGTAAAGATGTTGTTTATAAAAACATACTCTTATTAGTTGCAGGATGCAGGGGTACATTGTTTCAAATCCTCAAATGTTAAAAAACTAAGTCCAAAAAGATTTTCTTAGTCACATAAAATACTTAGAAGACATTGCTACAGTAATGCGAACTATTACGCTGGTTTTTATGTATTTCATTGCCTTCTTGGAACCTAACCACACCGGACATAAAAATGATCACCCCTCCTCCTCCTCCTCCCCCCCCCCCCCCCTCCTTCAGGGTAAATTACACTGAAATCCTTTGTCACCTCCTCCAACCCTAGTACTGGTTCCAGTTCAGCGAGACACAGAATTCACAAGTTTCTTCAGGTATGCCATATCTAGCTGAAGCAAGGCATTGAACAGATCCTTTAGGGCTACCATACTGTGAGGAAGTTAATTGTTACTTTTCACTAGCAGTATGAATTTACCACAGATATTTTCTATTGGATTAAGAGGGGGCCTTGAGGTCTCGTAAATATAGTTCCGGCTGAGACTTCCCAGGTTAGAAATGTATCTCAAGGGTGTCCATCCATAAAAGTTGTAAAGCCCACTAGCCAGAAGATTCCGAGGAAAAGCGCTCTAAAGTTTTACGCCCGGCTCATATACCAGTCAGTTTATACAATAGGGCAGCACAGCTAAATTCCTGTGTCTGTAACTGACCCGCTTGCCGGTTGCGATTCAGGTTCGATCCTACTTTAAGGTAACTTTTTATTTCATTTGTTTTAAAAATTATAGCAGCTATTAAACAAGTTAAGCACGTAAAGTATTAGCAGTTAGATCACAAAGAATTTTTTAAATTTATGAAATCGCTGTTACTATTGTCCTTATGATGTTATTACAAATTTGACGATATTATGAACTGTGGAGAGACTGTAAGCTTTTTCAAAAAATTGTATATGAGAGTACCTAATGTAGAGACATCAAAAACCTTCTCACGTAATGTGTACATTAGATATCGTATTGGACTGCTGAGGAAAACTGACTAGTGTTGTACCTGTGTTGCACACGTGAACTATATCGTGAAATAAAACTAACGTTTATGAAATGCAAAGAAATAAAAAAATGGATCTAATTAAATGCTAAGAGAAACTGGTTGCTCATTGAAGACCATATGACCAAAACTTATTACCGAAGTACATCATGAACATTACTTGATATGAAAGGCAATGTTTGACTTGGAACATCCACAAAATTAAGTTAATGCTCTACTTGGAAGAGAATAACAGTTTGAAGTTACCGACACTGTTCACTGAAAATTAATGCACTAGCTAGCACGACACCTGATAATCCTGACTACACACTGTTTATTCAAGGCTGCCCTGAAATCAGAGTGGCTTACCTCTTGCTCAGCATGCTGTTTTGTGCCTGATGTACTGACGTTATCGAAAGCAAATACAAATCAACAAGTGCAGCAGCTAAAGATAAATAACCTACTCTACTTCATGGGGCGTAAGGTGCAATGCACACACAGACTGTAGCCCCTAGAACCTCTCGGCCACCTCGGCCGGCTATTTTTGACATTGTTCCGAAATCTTCAATGAAAAAAACAAGGAAGTATAAAAAGAAGGAAGTATTATAAATGAGTTATCATCTCCATAATAAAGTATTATGTAGTTTCTCCCAGATTCACAAATAACATTCTTTTTCTGACAAACTCAGTAATTGCTCGCTACTATTCCTCAAACGTGAATGCCCCATCGCTGCACAACTGACTGACTAGCAAGTCAACTACAGATAAAACTAAACCCAGAATCAAGGAGCTTATTAGTCACTCATGCAATGCTCTCACTCATCTCTGTCCCAGTAGAGCAAAGGTGAATTATTTACTATCGCGTAAAACATATGAAAACTTTACATGTTGAAAATACTCTTCGTAAATTTCAGCATCTGGTCTATGCCTGGAAGAGCAGAGTATACCTGTTTCCCTATTGTACATACTGAAACGGGTTCGTAATACCTCGTCTTACCGCTGCAACCGCGTGATCAGCAACAACCTAAAGTATTTCGAAAACAGTACTGCGATCTGTGCAGTATGCAATGCATGGACATAGTAATTTGCAACTACTGCCCTACGTTTATGTACATATAAAAATTGAGTGATCAGCAGGAATTTAGTCAACTAGCCTTAAACGGTGTTAAAAAGCTAAAGAAACCAGTAAAGACTATAACCTACTGTATTTGAAGTATGTATATTATTTAAATACTAACAAACTTTGCGCAGACTTAATTATTCCATAGCGTCTATACTCAATATGCAAGTTTCTGGTCACAACAAAGATACGAATGTTACTCTCATAACCAAATCTGACAAAATACCTCCAGCGCGCAAACGACCAACAATTACGTGTAGCAAAATAGGCATTTATCAAAAACTCCTCAACTGATCCCAAAGTCTCCTCCGGTGCTACTAGCACGACAACGTCAGGCTGCGACCTCTCATGTCGCACTGCTTCTCTCCAGCGCAGGCAGTGTCCGACCACATCTGATTTCTCTCAACAACTGTTCGCACAACTGTTCGCCCTCTACTACTCGCGGCAGTAATATCTCAGACTCAATCATTGGTCAACTTCCCAGAGTAGTATTAATGTCCAACTTCGATAACCCTCAAACTCACTTATAAGAATTTTGTGTCAGTGGTTCTTGCCTAACATGTTGACAAGGAGCAAACGCAAAATTCTTACATAACGAAATTGAGAAAAATAACATCAGATGTTTTAAAAAGTGATAGAATACATAGACATAAGCATAAGGTTACATAAGTGATGTATATAAGAGGAAATTAATAAGCTGCACAATGCAGTCAAGAATAAATAATAAACAAGTATTATTTTATGCATGTAAACACTCATCTCCAGCCGACATTGATAGAATCTGATTTGACAGGATAACAAAATAATATGTTTAGTTCTCCAAGAGTGTAAAAATGTCGTTCATTTGTGTAGATAATATTATTACATGGAATTGCAAATAGTATCAACAAAGAGAAAATAAATATACAAGTACCATCGTGCAGGTGAGCACTCACATCTACATGACATTGGCGTTAGTTCATTTGACAAGACAACGAAATGCTATTTACAGTTCTTCAAGTTAATAAAAATCATCTGGCAATATAAAACCGGGTAAAGAAACATGAGTTTTAGGTGCAGCAGACTCAGGGACAACTCACAATTTGTCCACTGACAACCACACCAAAAGACGACACAAAAGATTGAGGTGAAATCTGACTCAGGGACTCATTACATACATTCTCTCAACCGACAGCCACACCAAAATATTTTAGTCTGTCACTCCTTTTCATGTTCAGATAAAGATACAGTACAGAATCAGTAGTAATTGCATAAAGCACAAGTATACCTTACTAAGAACCAAAGAATTCATGAAGATCGTAAAAGCATTGACATTGTACCCGTTTGAGAAAACAGGTTCTCATAATTGACAATAGAGACATGACACAAGAACAGAATCGAATCACAGAAGTGAATAAATGAATAACAGTAGGTTATATGGACTTTAATATAAAAGTCAACGTTATGTGAATAGGTACATAAGCTCAGTGCTGAGTAAATGACTCAAAATATGTATACCCACTCATAATTACGTAAGTGTGGCAAGTTCCTATAAGTACAGTTGTAAATATGAAGTTTAGGCCAATTACTTAGTGGTAAAATTGTTCTATATAAATACACTTTCTAATGGTACAGTACGTAGCATACCATAAAGTACAGTGTTGATCCAAAACATGCAAAATGTCTGACACATAACATCATTGAATGACATACAGGTTTGTCCAAAGACTTTAATGATTACATACCTAAAAAATGTTACAGTTTACCATAGAGCTCAGAGTTGATATATATACATATTAATTAAATGTCATTTAAACTATCATACAATAGAAAATTTGCATTGCTCGAAGATAAGTTTACATATACAATAAAATTACAGGTAACCAATCAAAATATGGAGTTCACGTAATCCAGTTTCTGTGATAGATACCCAAGAAAAATATATGCTGGTACAAATGTAATTCCTTCTTATGCAGTATGAGTGACTTGAGCTCCAGTCAACTTAAATTAGTAAAGAATGCCATTTCTTATTGACTGCATATTCAGTTTAGTTCTCATAACTTATTACACATTCAATCATGAGTCCGAATCATATGGAGTCAGAATTGTATGACCGTACATATCACAACAACAAAATAAATGCAGCATTCAAAAGACACATCTTATAAAGTAACTAATAGTTACGTAACTTACTCTAAGATGCAACTCAAAAAAGATGTATCCTCGAATTGTTCAGTAGCAGCTGAAACAATTGGATTATTAACCAAAAATGAAGGAAGTAACTTCTCTTGAGCTTCAGGGTTGATTAATTACAAGAGAAAAAATCATCATCTTAAAATCATTAACTTAACGTAACAGAATCGGCACTGCATCACTGCTGTAGCAGAACCATAAGAGAAAGTCTAAAATAAAATTGTTTCAATAAAAAGATGCCAATGTTTTGAAGCAATTTATTTTTCGCAATTATTTACAACATGAATAGAAACGTAGCTGATCAACCAGCATCAAGGTGAAAAATGGTACATACTGAAAAGAAAAAGTTGTCAAGATGCATGACATATTCATGTACAAGACATAGATCAATGGTTTTAGCACGACTTGGTACTTCTGGAATGTCTAGTTCTCCATAATAGACCACCGTAACATTCGTATTGTTAGAATGTAACCCACTCGCTACGTATGTTATACTCAAATCTGAAAAAAAGGCTTAGTTCTTACAAATACATAGATCTCTGTGCTCTTTTTATTACTTCTGAACTAGAGAAAAATTCAATTATGATCATGTCACATACAAAAAATATAGTTAGTGTAAACAGTAACAAGTAGAAAAACAAAATTTTTGTTGAGATAATTTCATTCCACAACTTCGCAAAGCTAGATAATTCATTTCACACGTACCTCACACAATTAAGCAGTAGGACAAAAATCTTTGTAAAACTATCTATGCTCATTACTCTAAAGATACGTCCACGTATTTCTCCAAATACGTGAAAGGAAAATGTGTCATCTGCAAGCGCTGATGTTTCATACAGGTAAAAGTTTCATGTTCTCTAGATTTTACAATGTTTATAGCATGTATGATTGGTGTCTCAAACTGTAATTCGTTCTCTTTCCATAATCGATAGCTATTAACGTCACAATACATCTCGTCAGTAGCAACAAAACTTCAATGGTACTGTCCTCTTAGAAATCCTCTTTTGACAAGTTAAATCTCTTTTGAAGATGACTGTGAATCTACCTTCGAATAAACTGTGCACAAACAGAACCTCCATGTACCTAGTACAGCTGTGAGTTGCTTCGTTTAAAGTTTGTTCATTTGTTACCCTGTCTTGTTACATAGTAGTCTCAAAAAGTGCTTCCTCACCAAATCGTATATAACGACTCGTCTGTCTTCTCTAGAACAACATATTTCATTAACTTTCAGCCTAATAGCCTATGAATCTTAATCTACTTCACGTAATATAACATAATTATCATTCTTCAAGATACTTCATAGATAACAGAACAGGCATCAGTCAGAAATGTTCCTAGTTAAACTACTGCCCATCAGAAATACCTTTCTCAATTCAGAACCACTTATACACAGTCTCTCATTCAAAATAAAGTCAACAGTTACACCTCTAGAATTCATGACCTACTTCACAATATGTCTACTACAGAAAAAGTCATCTCATGCACATTCCTCAAAAATAAAACACTAGTACATCTGGTAAAGGTAAAGCAAAATGTACATCACAAGTTACCACAAGACACAAGAAACTTCATGCAAAGTATCTTCCTGAAGAAAAAAATGAATATCTTAGAACCTCATAACCGAGTCTACTCTCCAAACGACCAACAACTACGAGCAGCAAAAGAGGAAATCACCAAAAAATCCTCGATTAATACCAAAGTCACCTCCGGCGCTACTAGCACGATCACAGCAGGCTGCGACCTCTCACGTCCCAAGGCTTCTCTCCATCGCAGGCTGCGTTCGACCACTTCCGACTTCTCTCAACAAGTGTTAGCTTTCTATTACTCGCGATAATGAGATCTCTGACTCCGAGTTTGTGAATTCTCACCATAACAGAATCACTGGTCAACTTTCTAAAGAAATGTTAACTTCCTGCTTTCACTGCAAATGGGCACACGGTCAGGAAGTGTCAAGACTCTCACGTAACTAATCGGCCAATGGTCCTTACATGCTGCAGTACGATATATATAGTTGCACCCATCCTTATTCCTGTAGAAACTCGAACTAACGTGCCAGTTCGTTATTAACTCGCACAGAGCCTGGAGTGGACAATCAAGGTCTGAATTATATAACGATTTATTTTTCAGGCGGACGAGAAATCACCGTCATGTGCAATTAAAGTGATTTCTCTACATTCTAGTGCTCTTGTTCAACCTTGTGGCGTCTGTTTTTATGGATAGGTAAAACGTCTAATGAAACTTGTACAAAATTACTCTTACCTGATTGGAAATGAGAGAAATATAAATTCGCGTGAGGACTGTACAAAAATACAGTCAACAGTTCATCATCAACTGTCATCGCTAATTTTTAATGATATGATCCAGTATTTCCGATACGCTTCCAGGCTTTCTGCTAAAAGACAAGTTTTCATGAATGTTAACGTAGTATGTTTTCCAACAGATCTTTTAAAAGTTTTTTCATGTAAACAATCGTCCTTCATAGATTGCGCAATATGTCAAGGTATTTGTTGTTTTCAATGTTTTTATGATCATTATCATTCTAGTGCATGTTTATAAAATACGGTACTGACAAATAAAGACAATACTGTAAAAAAAGTTATACAAATGAAATCCTAACCGAAATTTTGTTACAGTGGTAATTAAAGCAATAACAAACCTCCATTAAAAATGCATTTGAAATTATTCTACAATTTAAAAAGAAAATAGTAATTGTAAATCATGTTTTATGTTAGTTTGTTGCTACAGTCATTTCATAAATGCAATAAAATTCATTATTCTTTAAATGATAGTATTTTAGATCATTTAATTAATTTTTAAAACAAGTGAAAAGTGAGTCCTCTATAAGAGCAGCCATTTCGCTGTGCTGCCAGATCTTCTAAACTGACAGGTGTATGAGTTGCGCGTAAAATTTTAGACTCCTTTTTCTCGGAATCTTATGGCTAGCGCGCTTTACTGCGAAGACTAATCCCGAAGTGAATTTCCATTATCGTAAGGTTGCTTTTTGAGATTGGTGATTTGATAAGCCAGTCGAGATGCTATATGTTCGTCAAAGAAGGAATACACTCGCCCAGTGTATGATAAACACCCGCAAAATGTTATGAAGCACCTCCGGCCTCGCCTACACCCTCCACACATAGCAGGTTGAACGCGTCACTGGTCCGTCGTACAAACGGACTCGTTGTATCCATATTACCAAACGCCTAAAATTGTACGTTTGTCACTCAGTCACCTGACTAAAGCAGTAGGTTGTTATGTAGCGTCTCCAAGGAAAACAAAATCTTCATTAACAGTATCATTATTGATCTGTTCCAAAAATTAAAAATTCTGACACAGTCCATTATTAATCATTCATTAACGGCTTAGGAGAAAAAATCAGACATTGAAGTTAGAAACTTACGTAGAAGTATGCATCTCGTGACACGTAAAATATTCGATAGGATTCATGTCGGGTGATCTGGGTGGCCAAATCATTCGCTCGAATTATCCAGAATAGTCCTTAAAATGGACAACTGTGGCCCGGTGACGTGACATCGTTGTTTGGGAACATAAAGTCCATGAGTGGCTGTAAATGGTCTCCAAGTAGCCGAACACAACCATTTCTAGTCAACGAGTTGTTCAGTTGGACCAGAGGACCCATTCCATTCCATTATGGAGCCGCCAAGAGCTTGCACTGTGTCTTGTTGATAACTTGGGTTCACGGCTTTATGGGGTCTGCGCCTCACTCGAACCATACCATAAGCTCTTAAGAAGTGAAATCTGGACTCATCTGACCAGGCCACGATTTTCCATTCGTCTAGGGTCCAACTGATGTGGTCACGAGCCCAGGAGACGCACTGCAGGCGGTGTCGTGCTGTTAGGAATAGCACTGACATTGGTCGTCTGCTGCCATACCGCATAACGCCAGATTTCACCGCACTATCCTATCGGTTAAGTTGATTTCTGCGGTTATTTTACGCAGTGGTTCTTGTCTGTTATCACTGACAAGTTTACGTGTAACGTCGCAAATGCATATCCTCCTATTTCCATCTATTGAACTATAAATTTTGTTCATATTTTGTTACCTGAAGATATGGCATTTCTGTGTCTTTATATATTGTAATTGTTTTACAATATATATATATATATATATATATATATATATATATATATATATATATATGTCGATGTATAATTGGTTTGTTTTGTAAATACTATTTGTATTCTTACGCTTGGTCTTGCCTAGGGAAAACTATGCTATAGAACGATTACATCGATAGGTCCTGTGGAGAACCAAAGTGTTTAGGATCTTCGGTAGTGTTGGCTCTGCCGCGTGAAGCGCGGGCAGAGCAGAGTCTGGCTGGAGTAGGGCGGTGGAGCAGGTGTTTATGTGACGCTCCCCCGAGTTGCCGCGCTTTCGGGGTTTGGCAGCATGTAATTGTGCTCGACTTGCTATGATAGTTTCTGGCACGGGGTCGCGGAACGAAAACAGTAGCTGGCCCACATCAAGAGCCCGTTTCGCCTGGTGACCGTGACGAGAAGAAGGCGCGCCAACATCCAGCTTCTGCAGCGACGGCCGACAATAAGTGATTGTCGCCATCTCCTCGATAGACGACTTCAAGCATTCAATCAACCAACAAGGAAGACTGAAAGCACGTAAAGTTTAGAACTGTATGGCAGGCCTAAGCTTTTCAAATTGTTCCATTTGCATCACTAAAATACAGCAACTTAGCATAAATCTTTGTTGCTCATTGTCCCAATTGCATTACCAAGCAGGGTCCCTTCCTTTTCCGATAGGAACCTGTGTGTCGTTGATATTCAAACGGCAGCATTGAAGTAATATCATTCCGTTTCACTGCTTTAATTTCAAAGATCACTTAAGTTTCTTAGCTGGCTACAATATTTAGATTACACAAGCACAAATTAAGAGTGCGAGTTTTGTTACCATATTTTAGCTTACCTGTGACTATAGCTTAACTTGGTACGTACTAAATTTTAGTATTGCTAATTGTTCAAAATTATTTAATTCAAGTTCAAAGTTAAATCTCTTATTTCTAAATTGCGTACATTGAAGTAGCTTTTGAGATGATTGTTGAGGTAGCCCAAGACTAACCTTATTTTATTTAATTTCGTAGTGCTTCAGAAGCAAAGTTGACTATTAATTTCGGTCACTAAATTAACTTTCAATTTTCCGGTTTTATTAATTCTTTCACTAAATTAAGTCAGAGTGTAGCGAAATTTATTACTTCTGACAAACATTCAGTTTTCACACACCACGTGTCAAGCTTCAGTTGCCACGCTTTTAGTGCTAATTATATGTCCATTAACCTTCCTTTTTCAGTTATTATAGTAGTTTTCGATAGGACTGGCGACCGTAATTTTCCCCAAATCTCAAATATCTAGTTAACGCCAGTTGATTGTTAACGTAACGACCGCACATTTACTTTCTTTATTAACCTTACCCTTTTTCAAAATTAATTTCCACCAATTTCATTTATATTTTTCGTTTCATGTATATGTAATCCTTCCTCCCTCTTTACCGACAGATTAACTTCGGTGACGATTGCTTTTCTCAAATTTCCATTAGGTACACGTGGTTTAAATTTTCACTGACATTAAGGTCGATAAGTGAGGGGAAGTTTACATACGAAAACGCCGCTGCTCTCGGTCGTTTCCGTTGTCCGTGGTGAGAGGTAATGCCTAAAATTCGGTATTCTCAGTACATCTCGGAATAATGAATTCCCCAATGATTTTTGAAATTTAATGTGCGATGCGTCTAGCTCCAACTACCATTCCGCGTTCAGAGTCTGTTAATTTCCGTCGTGCAGCCATAATCACGCTGGACTCCTCTTCACACGAATCACCTGAGTACAAGTGACAACTCCGTCACTGCACTGCTCTTTTATGCCTTGTGTACACGGTACTACCGCCTAAGTATATCTGCTTATCACTGTTCCATGACTTCTGTCACCCCAATGTATTAACCCAGTATTTGAGGGTGACGGCTCATTGCGATCTCCAAGAAACTTAACACGTAACTTCAAAGTTTTTACGAAATCTTTGCTCGTTGACAGCTCTTTTTTTTAATTTTTTTTTGGTCATCAGTCTACTGACTGGTTTGATGCAGCCCGCCACGAATTCTTTTCCTGTGTTAAACTCTTCATCTCAGAGTAGCACTTGCAACCTACGTCCTCAATTATTTGCTTGACGTGTTCCAATCTCTGTCTTCCTCTACAGTTTTTGCCCTATGCAGTTCCCTCTAACACCATGGAAGTCATTCCCTCATGTCTTACCAGATGTCCTATCATCCTGTCCCTTCTCCTTATCAGTGTTTTCCACATATTCCTTTCCTCTCCGATTCTGCGTAGAACCTCCTCATTCCTTACCTCATCAGTCCACCTAATTTTCAACATTCGTCTATAGCACCGCATCTCAAATGCTTCGATTCACTTTTGTTCCGGTTTTCCCACAGTCCATGTTTCACTGCCTACTACATCCTCAGAAATTTCTTCCTCAAATTAAGGCCGGTATTTGATATTAGTAGACTTCTCTTGGCCAGAAATGCCTTTTTTGCCATAGCGAGTCTGCTTTTGTGTCCTCCTTGCTCCGTCCGTCATTCGTTATTTTACTGCCTAGGTAGCAGAATTCCTTAACTTCATTGACTTCGTGACCATCAATCCTGATGTTACGTTTCTCGCTGTTCACATTTCTATTACTTCTCATTACCTTCGTCTTCCTCCGATTTACTCTCCAACCATACTGTGTACTCATTAGACTGTTCATTCCGTTCAGCAAATCATTTAATTCTTCTTAACTTTCACTCAGGATAGCAATGTCATCAGCGAATCGTATCATTTTTATCCTTTCACCTTGTATTTTAATTCCACTCCTGAACCTTTCTTTTATTTCCATCATTGCTTCCTCGATGTACAGCTTGAAGAGTAGGGGCGAAAGGCTGCAGTCTTGTCTTACACCCTTCTTAATACGAGCACTTCGTTCTTGATCGTCCACTCTTATCATTCCCTCTTGGTTGTTGAACATATTGTATATGACCCGTCTCCCCCTATAGCTTACCCCTACTTTTTCAGAATCTTGAACAGCGTGCACCATTTTATATTGTCGAATGCTTTTTCCAGGTCGACAAATCCTATGAAAGTGTCTTGATTATTCTTTATCCTTGCTTCCATTATTAGCCGTAACGTCAGAATTGCCTCTCTCCTCCCTTTACTTTTCCTGAAGCCAAACTGATCGTCACCTAGCTCATTCTCAATTTTCTTTTCCATTCTTCTGTATATTATTCTTGTAAGCAGCTTCGATGCATGAGCTGTTAAGCTGATTGTGCGATAATTCTCGCACTTGTCAGCTCTTGCCGTCTTCGGAATTGTGTGGATGATGCTTTTCCGAAAGTCAGATGGTATGTCGCCAGACTCATATATTCTACACACCAACGTGAATAGTCGTTTTGTTGCCACTTCCTCCAATGATTTTAGAAATTCTGATGGAATGTTATCTATCCCTTCTGCCTTATTCGACCGTAAGTCCTCCAAAGCTCCTTTAAATTCCGATTCTAATACTGGATCCCCTATCTCTTCTAAATCGACTCCTGTTTCTTCTTCTATCACATTAGACAAATCTTCACTCTCATAGAGGCTTTCAATGTATTCTTTCCACCTATCTGCTCTCTCCTCTGCTTTTAACTGTGGAATTCCCGTTGCACTCTTAATGTTACCATCGTTGCTTTTAATGTAGCCAAAGGTTGTTTTGACTTTCCTGTGTGCTGAGTCTGTCCTTCCGACAATCATATCTTTTACGATGTCTTCATATTTTTCCTGCAGCCATTTCGTCTTAGCTTCCCTGCACTTCCAATTTATTTCATTCCTCAGCGACTTGTATTTCTGTATTCCTGATTTTCCCGGAACATGTTTGTACTGCCTCCTTTCATCAATCAACTGAAGTATTTCTTCTGTTACCCATGGTTTCTTCGCAGCTACCTTCTTTGTACCTATGTTTTCCTTCCCAACTTCTGTGATGGCCCTTTTTAGAGATGTCCATTCCTCTTCAACTGTACTGCCTACTGCTTTATTCCTTATTGCTGTATCTATAGCGTTAGAGAACTTCAAACGTATCTCGTCATTCCTTAGTACTTCCGTATCCCACTTCTTTGCGTATTGCTTTTTCCTGACTAATGTCTTGAACTTCAGCCTACTCTTCATCACTACTATATTGTGATCTGAGTCTATATCTGCTCCTGGGTAGGCCTTACAATCCAGTATCTGATTTCGGAATCTCTGTCTGACCATGATGTAATCTAATTGAAATCTTCCCGTATCTCCCGGCCTTTTCCAAGTATACCTCATCATCTTGTGATTCTTGAACGCATCCTCATGTCGTTGATCATTACTGATTCTTCCGCTTTTAGGGGCAATTTCCCACCCCTAGGACAGCTCATACAAAACAATGAAAGGAATAAAATTCTGCCGCTTGATAAGTTTCTGTAGTTCATGTAATAAAACTTCAACATCGGGTACGACGTTTCAATTTATTAATTCTTTTCCACTAACTCTATTCACGCCGGATTTTGCGTGCAGTGTTCACGTATATCACTGACTGCACCTTTAAAATTATTGTTAGATACATATCTCTGGAGCCATTACGTCATACACATTGGACACGAGAGAGATTACCCTTTTTTTAATTAGAGCCCAAATTACTTACAGTGCACTCATCCATTTTTTTATAACTGTGTGTGTGTGTGCGCGTGTGTGTGTGGGTGTCTGGTTAGCTGGGAGGGGGAGGGAGGAGAGGACTTACTCGTCATTTTATGAGGCTCATTTTCGATTCGTCGACCCGTACAACACGCCTCCGGTCTGCTATTGTGCAGGTAATGAGCCGTTTCGCCCGCTGAAACGGTGTATTGCTGTTAGCAGTTGCCCTCTGTGTGGTATCCGAATCCATTGCATGTGGACCCCTTCGCAAAACAATCGCCAGCGGCCAGTTCTACACATCTACGTTGCTCCAGAGCCACCAGAGCGCTCTTTCAAGGGGGGTGTTGATAAATATTTTGTCCAGTGATTTTATCTGTTAATTAGTAGAGTTCTAGAACAGAATACAGGGTGTCCATAAAATCCCGCTTTCATTTGAAAACTCGGAAATTTTTTAAGAGAGACAATGATGGTTTGTTGCAAAACGGTTAGCGGCTCTCATTTTCTGTTATGCCATTATTTTAATATATGCCCCAGACGTCGATCGCAGAACATCAAAGCAATATTTGAGTTTTTCCCTCGTCCGGGTTAACAGCGCAGCATCAACAGTTCTGACTGCTTCATTGATTCGTACACGAAGGGTAGCAATATCATTAACTGTTGGTGCGTACAACCGATCGTTGACGTAATCGCACAAACAGAAGTCTAACGGCGTGACTGCAGGAGAGAACAGTGACCATGCTTTGGGACCATCACGGCACATTCATCTCCCTGGAAATGTATCGTCAGCACATCTCATACGTTCAAACTGAAATGTTAGGATCCAACAACATGCTCGAAGATGATGGAGCGCATCGGCTCCTCGATCTATCATAGCAGTTGCTGTTCGAACATATCCAGGTAAACATTTCCCGTTATGATTTTCTCTGGGAAGAAAAACTGCCCTATCACCCTATCGTGGATTAAGCCACACCAAACCATAGTCTTCGGATTACGGCGGTTGTATTCATGTCTGTTGTGTGGATTTTCAGAGCCCCAAATCCTAATGTCACGGCGATTCAAATGTCCAGAAATGTGGAATGTTGCTTCAATTGAAAACAGGCACTTCTTCAGGTATTCATTGTCAACATCTGTCGAGGCCAGTACAGTACCCACGAATGCATACCGTGGAGGACGATCGTTTAGTTGCAATGCATGCGTCATTTGAAGTTTGTACGGAAAAAGACGTAGTTGCTCATGCAACACTTCATGGAGAGCTGATCGTATTTTCTGCACTTCGTGTGTTACACGACACGGAGGCTACGTAACAATGCATCTTGCACTCTGTGAACACGTGTTTCGGACACAACAGGACGTCCACTTCAAGGACATTCTTCGACATTACCTGCCTCTTTAAAGTGTTTGAACCATCTCATCATGCTTCTTCCTGCCGGGTGCGGCCCCCCATACTGGCGTCCATAGTTCTGCAGTTCCACTGTCACAGGTTTGATTTCTGCATACCAGATCACACACTGAGCCTTAACCTGATATGTCGCCAATTTGATGCACTCTAAGTCACATTTGCAACAAATGACGAAGGGAAAAACTTTGAGAGCTTTTAAGATGACGAACATGAAATTTCGTCGTCTCTTCTTCCGGCCACCTTCGGTAGCACGGCAGTCTGTAGTAGCGGAACTAAAAATCTGAAGGAACAGTGGATAGTGTTTGCTTCATAAAGTACACAACACCACAATTTTGCTTTCACTTTTACACACATTTATTATTCTCTATGTTCTATTGTTGGGACGTTGACAAGTTTCTCAAATTTGTAAGAAAAATAGAGCATAAATCCTGTGAAGTCCCACAAATTGTAGCGTTATTGAAGCAAATATTTTACAAGCATTGTCCGAGAAACAATAGTGGTTGTTAACAAACCATCAAAAGAAAATGATTAATTTTAGTACGGAAAACAATTTATACTTATTGCGTACGTCACAGCAAAACGTACTGTTTTGCAATAATCTATAAAAAATCAAATAAAAGAAGCAGTATCTCACTTATTGAATAAATCGTTGCAGACAGTGATCGTCTGGCCCTTCTACCATTCGCAGCACTATTTAGACCGCTTATTCGCAGCCTCGAATTAAAGAAACCATTTGTATTAACATCTTCAACTTTTGTAGTCCTGTCTTCCACAGTTGCATGGAATATTACAGTAAATTGATAATTTTTACTTTTGGACCGTCTAACGAATTACGAAGAGGGATAAATTCTAGGGATCACAAATATATGAACTTGAATAAAGTTGTGATGCAGTATAGATAGGCATACCATGCAGGAATTTTAAAACACGGTGCAAAGAAAAAACCATTCCACATTTGCAGAGCATTTAAAATAACATAACCACAGTCTTACAAACATAGAACAAGAAATGAAAATAATGAGAATAAACAACCATGACAAACACCTCACACAAATACAAGAAAACTTCCACATCCAGAAAGCCATTGCTAAAAACAAATATGTGATAAATGAGCAAAAGAAACCATTTCTCTCTCTCTCTCTCTCTCTCTCTCTCTCACTCACTCACACACACACACACACACACACACACACACACACACACACACACACACACACACAGCTTAATAGCTTAACAAAAAGGAAATAAGTTAGTAATAATAATAATAATAATAACGCTCACCAAAACAAAAATTTGTAAGTAGAATTTAAAATATTACTAAGTCATAGAAAAACCAACCACCAGAACTGTTTATGACCTCTAACTACATTGCCCAAAAAATGTAAACTAAAGAGCAAAAATATGTACACGTTTCAGGCCACTGAAAATGCCTTGCAGAGAATCAACGCGAAATACGTATGGCGCAAAAATTGAGTTTTATTCAGTTGTAGTCAGACTGTACAAAAGTAAAAATTGCCGCTATACCGTAAAAACCACTTGTAAGTTCTTACAAGTTCTTCTGTGGCTACCGATATGTGTATTTTCGCGGACAGGTTCATATAGCTATAACGGCGGCAGACTCGACATTGATGCTTCTCGTTTACTCCTTGACTATTTTGGATGACGTACTACCTAAAGACTGGCGTATGCACGCATCGTTAATGCGAGAACTACACTGTGATGTGAAAACCAGCTAGGGTAGATTTTACAACTCAGAATGAGCCATAATTACTAACCATAGATTCGTTTATGAAATGTTTGGTCGTCTCGGATATTAGAGACGTTTATGAAGCCATTTTATGCATCCGTGCTGCGAATACTCTGTTCACAGCTAATAAGTATGATATTGAAAATTACAATAAGTCATGGAAAAATCTTAATTAATTGATCAGTCGTTGAATGAAGTATGCCACCTTTTGCATAAATATTAGGTCAGTAAAAGTATAACGGCACAGGCTGAAATGTAACAAGCTCAGAGGCAAGATCTGCTATAGGAAACCTAACAAGGTCTGAATTTGCTGTTAATTATTTTGTAATTTAATTAGTATAATAGGATTTGAATCACTTTGTTGAAAATTCAGAATGTCAGTCTTTACAATGTGTCGTGATACTACACCCATAAATAAGTATTAGCTCATACGATATTTGCTATGACGTGTGCAGCAAAAAGTTTAGTTACGCATATATTTTGATTAGCAGCACTTCCACGAAAACTACATACATTCGTAGAATCAGCACATTAAAAATAACCGTGCGAACTATGAATCCATGTCGAACTGAGTCCATACAACGTTTTTAAATGTATGTCATAGGTAAATTACGTAAGTGACTGTACCCGGTTAGGATAAAGATCAGCAAAGACTTAATTATTATCAGGGGCTGAAGTCATAAAAGATGGGGTAATTCCAGCTTGCTATGTCTCAAACCACAATTCACTATCTCTGGTACACTAAGGTGAAAAAACGACAGGGGCAGGCGATAGGCACATATACATACGGTAGTAGAATCGCGTACACAAGTTATAGAACAGGAGTGTTTGACGGAGCTGCCATTTGTATTCAGCTGATTCACGTGAAATGAGTCCGACGTGATTACAGTTGCATCTACATTTACATCTACATGGATACTCTGCAAATCACATTTAAGTGCCTGGCAGAGGATTCATCGAACCACCTTCACAATTCTCTATTATTCCAATCTCGTACACAGCGCGGAAAGAACGAACACCTATATCTTTCCGTACGAGCTCTGATTTCCCTTATTTTATCGTGGTGATTGTTTCTGCCTATGTAGGTCGGTGGCAACAAAATATTTTCGCATTCGGAGGAGAAAGTTGGTGATTGGAATTTCGTGAGAAGATTCTGTCGCAACGAAAAACGACTTTCTTTTAATGATGTACAACCCAAATCCTGTATCATGTCAGTGACACTCTCACCCATATTTCGCGATAATTCAACGCGTGCTGCCCTTTTTTGAACTTTTTTGATGTACTCCGTCAGTCCTATATGGTAAGGATCCCACACCGCGCAGCAGTATTCTAAAAGAGGACGGACAAGCGTAGTGTAGGCAGTCTCCTTAGTAGGTCTGTTACTTTTTCTAAGTGTCCTGCCAATAAAACGCAGTCTTTTGTTAGCCTTCCCCACAACATTCTCTATGTGTTCCTCCCAATTTAAATTGTTCGTAGTTGTAATACCTAGGTATTTAGTTAAATTTGCGGCTTTTAGATTAGGCTGATTTATCGTGTAGCCGAAGTTTAATGCATTCCTTTTAGCACTCATGTGGATGACCTCACACATTTCGTTATTTAAGGTCAACTGCTACTTTTCGAACCATTTCGATATTTCTTCTAAATCGTTTTGCAGTTTGTTTTGATCTTGTGATGACTTTATTAGTCGATAAACGACAGCGTCATCTGAAAACAACCGAAGATGGCTGCTCAGATTGTCTCCCAAATCGTTTATATAGATAAGGAACAGCAAAGGGCCTATAACACTACCTTGGGGAACGCCAGAGATCACTTCTGTTTTACTCGATGACTTTTCGTCAGTTACTATGAACTGTGACCTCTCTGACAGGAGGTCACATATCTAGTCACATAACTGAGACGATATTTCATAAGCATGCAATTTCACTACGAGCCGCTTGTGTGGTACAGTGTCAAAAGCCTTCCGGAAATCCAGGAATACGGAATCGATCTGAAATCCATTGCACGTCGGGATTTAACAGACTCTGAAAGCGGAATGGTAGTGGGAGCCAGACGCATGCGACGTTCCATTTCGAAAATCGTTAGGGAATTCAACATTCCGAGATTCACAGTGTCGAGAGTGTGCCGAGATAGCTTCATTTCAGACATTACTTCTCACCATAGGCAACACAGTGGCCGGCGGCCTCCACGTAACTACAGACAGCAGCGGTACAGAAAGGGCAACAGCCTCAAAGGGTGCGGCGTAAAGTCAGGACATGCGGGGACCAAGCAGCAATCGGTATTGTAATTGTAAACTGTCGAAGCTGCATCGGTAAAGTACCGGAACTTCAAGCGCTGATAGAAAGCACCGAAGCTGAAATCGTTATAGGTACGGAAAGCTGGCTTAAGCCAGAGGTAAATTCTGCCGCAATTTTTACAAAGGCACAGACGGTGTTTAGAAAGGATAGATTGCATGCAACCGGTGGTGGCGTGTTTGTCGCTGATAGTAGCAGTTTATCCTGTAGTGAAATAGAAGTGGATAGTTCCTGTGAATTATTATTGGTGGAGGTTACACTCAACAACCGATTTAGGTTAATAATTGGCTCCTTTTACCGACCTCCCGACTCAGCAGCATTAGTGGCAGAACAACTGAGAGAAAATCTGGAATACATTTCACATAAATTTCCTCAGCATGATATAGTCTTAGGTGGAGATTTCAATTTATCAGATATAGACTGGGACACTCAGATGTTTAGGACGGGTGGTAGGGACAGAGCATCGAGTGACGTTATACTGAGTGCATTATCCGAAAATTACCTCGAGCAATTAAACAGAGAACCGACTCATATATATAACATCTTGGAGGTAATGATAACAAACAGACCTGAACTTTTCGACTCTGTAAGCGCAGAACAGGGAATCAGTGATCATAAGGCCGTTGCAGCATCCCTGAATATGTAAGTAAATAGAAATATAAAAAAGGGAGGAAGGTTTATCTGTCTAGGAAGAGTAATAGAAGGCAGATTTCAGACTACCTAACAGATCAAAACGAAAATTTCTGTTCCGACACTGACAATGTTGAGTGTTTATGGAAAAAGTTCAAGGCAATCGTAAAATGCGTTGTAGACAGATACGTGCCGAGTAAAACTGTGAGGGGCGGGAAAAACCCAACGTGGTTCAACAACAAAGTTAGGAAACTACTGCGAAAGCAAAGAGAGCTTCACTGCAAGTTTAAACGCAGCCAAAACCTCTCAGACAAACAGAAACTAAACGATGTCAAAGTTAGCGAAAGGAAGGCTATGCGTGAAGCGTTCAGTGAATTCGAAAGTAAAATTCTATGTACTGACTTGACAGAAAATCCTAGGAAGTTCTGGTCTTACGCTAAATCAGTAAGTGGCTCGAAACAGCATATCCAAACACTCCGGGATGATGATGGCATTGAAACAGAGGATGACACGCGTGAAGCTGAAATACTAAACACCTTTTTCCAAAGCTGTTTCACAGAGGAAGACCGCACTGCAGTTCCTTCTCTAAATCCTCACACAAACGAAATAATGGCTGACATGGAAATAAGTGTCCAAGGAATAGAAAAGCAACTGGAATCACTCAACAGAGAAAAGTCCACTGGACCTGACGGGATACCCATTCGATTCTACACAGAGTACGCGAAAGAGCTTGCCCCCCTTCTAACAGCCGTGTACCGCAAGTCACTAGAGGAACGGAAGGTTCCAAATGGTTGGAAAAGTGCACAGGTAGTCCCAGTCTTCAAGAAGAGTCGTCGAGCAGAAGCGCAAAACTATAGACCTATATCTCTGACGTCGATCTGTTGTAGGATTTTAGAACATGTTTTTTGCTCGCTTATCATGTCGTTTCTGGAAACCCAGAATCTGCTCTGTAGGAGTCAACATGGATTCCGGAAACACCGATCGTGTGAGACCCAACTTGCTTTATTTGTTCATGAGACCCAGAAAATATTAGATACAGGCTCCCAGGTAGATGCTATTTTCCTCGACTTCCGGAAGGCCTTCGATAAAGTTCCGCACTGTCGCCTGATAAACAAAGTAAGAGCCTACGGAATATCAGACCAGCTGTGTGGCTGGATTGTTCTCAATAGAGAGACGTCTACAGACGTTAAGGTAACCTCCGGCGTGCCACAGGGGAGTGTTATGGGACCATTGCTTTTCACAATATATATAAATGACCTAGTAGATAGTGTCGGAAGTTGCATGCGGCTTTTCGCGGATGATGCTATAGTATACAGAGAAGTTGCAGCATCAGAAAATTGCAGCGAAATGCAGGAAGATCTGCAGCGGATAGGAACTTGGTGCAGAGAGTGGCAACTGATCCTTAACATAGACAAATGTAATGTATTGCGAATGCATAGAAAGAAGGAACCTTTATTGTATGATTATATGATAGCGGAACAAACACTGGTAGCAGTTACTTCTGTAAAATATCTGGGAGTATGCGTGCGGAACGATTTGAAGTGGAATGATCATATAAAATTAATTGTTGGTAAGGTACGTACCAGGCTGAGATTCATTGGGAGAGTCCTTAGAAATTGTAGTCCATCAACAAAGGACATCACACACATCCATGCCCGAGGGGGGATTCTTATGATACTTATATGTTGACATATATACTTATATGTTGACATGGGGCTGAAGAAGCGTTGTTGATCCAGAGAGGTGAAAGGATGTCAGGATGACAAATAACTAAGAGCTGGCGAGAATGTCTCCTCTATCATGAAGCCATACCGATATGCCCCGCTACCGGTGCCATTGAAGAAGCCGGCGCAGGAGCGAACAACAGAAATGGAAGCTTAACCGACCCCCTGTTTTTCGAAGACAATACTAACCATATTCGCAAAGTCCCTCCTAAGATGTGGGAAAGACTGTTGCTTCCAGTACTCATGATGCATGTAGCCAGTAAACGAAATAAAATCAGAAATACCATCACCATCAACCACTGCAAAAACATAACGGCCAAAAAGCCACATAAAGGTGTTGTTCTTGGTCCGGGGATAAAAAACAGTGTCCGGCCAGCAGAGAATATCAGTTGTGAATACCGATTCCGAACTCCTGGTGAGTAAGGCCAATTGTCGACGCAGCCAGTACCACATGCGAAGACGGTCGGCACAGGTAAATCGGTGGTGGAGTGTGTCAACACAACCACACCTTTGACAATGCTGAGAGACACACAAACCTATACGATGAAGTCGTTCGTTCGTAGGAATCAGCTGATTAATTACTTTATACCAGAGGGAGGCAACAGTTGCTGAATGAATTGGAAGCTAATATTCGTCCATATGTTACGCCAATTAAAGCTGGGAAATTTCAATCGGTTTGGAAGAAGACCTGTGCCATTTGTCAAGCAGTGTTTTCGTAGTAAAAACAGGACGACGTTGTTCAAAAGGTTCAAATGGCTGTGAGCACTATGGGACTCAACTGCTGTGGTCATAAGTCCCCTAGAACTTAGAACTACTTAAACCTAACTAACCTAAGGACAGCACACAACACCCAGCCATCACGAGGCAGAGAAAATCCATGACCCCGCCGGGAATCGAACCCGGGAACCCGGGCGTGGGAAGCGAGAACGCTACCACACGACCACGAGATGAGGACGACGTTTTAATTGGAGACCCAGATAACTAATCTCAATGTAGAAGTCCCGAACATGCCGTAGCTTGGCATTGAGAGGCCCAACGTTAATAGGAGGTAACAAGCTCGCAGGACGAACGACATGGAATAATCGCGGAAAGTAACAGTCGGGGACTCAGAAAATAAAGGATGGAGGGTCCGCTTAACATAAAGGGCAGCAACCTTGACACGGACATCGGTGAACGACAAGCCGCCCGCAAGACACCACAACGTAATTTAAAAATGTGCCCCCTCCAAATATATCTGTTAATAAGCTGGACCATTTTTGCGCCCTGCATTCGGGGAAGCGGAAACAACTGAGCAACGTAGTACACTTTACATAAAACATAAGTGTCTAAAATACGGTTTTTTTTTTTGCAGTAGCGGTATCGAGCGCCATGAGTGTTCTAATAAAACACCTTGGAGCTTCGAGATGGCCACCTGCCAATTTTTTGCAGCCATACGAAGAGGACACCGTTCAAGATAGATACCTAAATGAGTATGGTATTCAACAACTGTAACCCACGGAACAACCACATGTTCAAAGCCCCGCAAATTCAGGAGTTTGCTTTTATGCGGGTTGATACGAGAACCTGAAGCCACAGAAAATGTGTCTAGTTCCATTTTCAACTTCGGCGCTTCTGCGGCGGAACGAAGCAAAACAACCAAATCATCAGCATAAGCTGTTGCTGTCTGGGTAATCCCAGAGATCGTAAGGCCACTAAGTTTGGAGTTAAGACGTGTAAGGAGTGGTTGAAGGGAGAGAGCACAAAGGGTCATGGATAAAAGGCTACCTTGCGGAACGCCACGTTTAATATCAATGACCTTCGTTAGCTGGCCATTAATGTGGATCTTAGCAGAAATGCCAGTCGTCATATTCTTAAGTACCAGCAGCGCTTTCTCATTAAAACCTAGTCTGCGCAGCAGAAGCTCTAAAAACGAATGGGACACGCGATCAAAAGCATTACTTAAATCAACGAATAAAAGAGCACAAGAAATATTGGTGACAGCGACAATCGACACGACATCACGATACCCTGCCAAAGGCGTCAATATGGAACGCCCTGGAAAGCAGCTTTGACAAGCAGTTATCACAGATGTAAGCAAGAGGGATAGACGTGCATTAACAGCCCTAGCAGCCGTCTTATAATCAAAATTTAAAAGGGTTAAAGGACGAAAGTCACTAGCTGTCTTCAAACCAGCAGATTTTGGTATCAGTACAACCGTCCCTCTTTTGAAATCGGCTGGAATTGTGCAACCATTCAAGATTTCATTCACAGTATCCGTAAAAACTGGTCCTATAATAGTCCAAAAGCGAACAAAAACTCCTTAGGAAGGCCGTCAGGACAAGGAGATTTGTGAGATGGCGAACAAGCAATGAAAGCTGAAATTTCGTCTGCAGTGAAAGGAGCTAAAAATTCGCGATTATGGTGGTTCTCTGTGAAGACTGATGGGATAGCAGTCGGATCAGAATCAGCCACAGCATATATGGTCTCATAGTAGCAGGTAAGTTCATGGGTTATTTGATTCTGTAAGGTAAGCCGGCGACCATCAACTGTCCTAAGGCCGTCAATCAATACACGTCGACGTTTCTTTTGGTGACGAAACAGGTGGTACATAGAAGTCATTTCATTTGCTAAGACGGACTGTGGTTTAGATTTAATCTTCAATCCTTCCATCTGAAGCCGTTTAATACTAAGGAGTTTTGCTTTAATTTTCCTAATCTCAGAAAGGTGGGCACATGTCACTCTAGAAGTATCATGGAGTTCGCGAAGCACCGAATAATAATACTCAAAAATCAGTTTCAGATCTCGCGCTCTACTTTAACTGTAGGATATTAAAGTGCGACGTAGTTTTGGTTTCGCACAGTGGATCCACCAGTGAAGCTTAGACGGGTAGGATCGCAAAGAACGTAAACAGGTGTCCCACGCCGCCTGTATTAAAGGTTCGATGCCAGCGTCGTCGAGCAAGAAGACATTTAATTTCCACAGCGGCCTATAAAGTTTAAGAGGCTGACGCTCCAAATTAATTATAACCGCAAGAGCACAATGATCCGTAAAACTGGCTGGAATAACATCTACATTTAAAACAGAAACACTAAGGGGATCAGAAATATACAATCGGTCAAGTCGACTACTTGAGGTGGCAGTAAAAAATGTAAATTTAACTAAAGTGTGGTGTTTAACCTCCCACGCATCGCGTAGTCGTAGTTACGTACAAGAGAATGTAACTCTAAACAATAATTAAAATGAGGGGACTGGTCTTTAGCTTGTAATACACAATTAAAATCGCCCCCCAATATCAAAGTTTCAGGATTTTTGCGTAAAAGATAAATCACATCCTCTTTATAAAAGCGAGACCTTTCCTGCCGTTTGCTGGAACTAGAGAGGGCGTATATATTAACCAAGGTTGTGTCAAATAACCGACAACCAATGCCCCTTCCCGAGTCTAAAAGCTCAATTTCGGTAACGGGGATACCGTCACGAATTAGAAAAGCAGTACCTGCGGAAAACTCAGGCGCAAAATTTATAATAGTGCGAAAGCCAGGAACAAACAGGTGTGCAACGGAGACTTCCTGTAAGAAAACAATATCAGCTGCAGAGTCATACGTAAACTGCTGCAGAGATGCTAACTTCAGAGCAGATTGAATGCCATTTATATTTAAGGTAATTAACGTGTACGCCTGCAACATCAACCAAAAAAGAGGAAATGAACCCTAATTACACCACACTAGAAGCAACTACATCCATATCATCAACATCAGACATGGCTGAGGGTGATTGTCCAGAATCAACGGAATCAGAATCGTCCTTTGCATGCTTATGTTTTTTCCGCACGGCGTGGAGATTGGGGGGCACTTTCACCCGACGATGTAGCTGATGCACACCAGATTCAAGAGCAGGTGGAGTGGGGGGTTCGAGATCAGGCACGTCGACCAAAGCATCTGGAGGATCAGCAGGGCGAGAGGAATCAGAAGAAGGAGCCATCAAGGGGAAACCTGCATCAGGAACATCGTCACCGGCATCAGAAGGAATAGGTATCGGAAGCGTAGGAGTCGGAGAGATAGGTTTGGAATCTTCTGAAGCGGAGCGCGCAATTCTAGGAGCGATTTTCCGTCAAACAGCTGTCTGCGCCGAAGTGTCGTCAACATGTTGTGATGCCTGCAGCTGGGGGGGGGGGGGGGGGTGGGGGGGGGGGGGGGAAGGATGTCAACACCACCTCGACCGAATGTTGTGGCTCTTGCGCTGACGTCGTGGCGGCAAGTTTGACGTCATCAGGCAGAGCAGGAGAGACAGCGGGTAACGGAATCCGAAGCAGGCAAGGGAGATTCCGGAATTCTTTCGTCAGATTCGCAAACCTGCTGAAAAGCATCAGCTTCGTCAGTGCTACCGGTATCACTAGCACGACGGCGTTTGTTATTCGAAACGGAAGGAAGCGGAATAGGATCCGCCGATACATCTTGGCGAGGGGATAAAGGGGGAAAACCTGCATCAGAGGAGGGTGACACCTGTTGTGAAGAAGCCACTGCAGAAGGCTGATGGGAAACAGTGGAGGAAGCCGCTGGCACAAGATCGGCAACTGTTAATTTGCGGCGCTGTGCTAGGCCATTTTTAAGCACAACTCCCCGCTCAGGGCAGTTAGCACGAGCATGGCCATTCTCATTACATAGAAAGCGTGTACCAACTTGCCCCTCATAAGTAAGATGAACACGATAACCACAGATAACCTGATGGGACGGTATATTAGACTTAACATGCATTTCAACCGATCTGACACCACTATAACACTTCTGTTTATGTTGTGCAGACCAACGTTCATTGCGAATTGACCGAACGGTACCATAACCAAGCGAAGCTTCCTTGAGATAACTGTTTCCAACTTCAGAGGGTAAATTATAAACCCGAACTGTGGTATATGTAATTTCAGCATTAGAAACAGTAGCACTGCTAACAGAACCATCTCTATGACGGAACGACACTTGCTCACCATGCTTAAGCAAAATCTTATCTAGCAAAACCCGGATCAACAATTTCACAAAAAAGCAGTAAAGATCAGTATCAAAATACACCGTATTTACCCGCTCCGATGTAATGCCAATCGTGTCCACAATCCATTCATGAATATCCAACGAAGTCGGTTGAACATTCCTGGTGGCCTTGTTAAACTGAAAACTGAGCGTACACTTCCGCGGAAACAACCGGGAAGCCATAACACTTAATTAAAGCAGCAAAAGCCGCTATACAACACAAGACACAAAACAAACACTAAGGCGACGAAACAACGAAGAACAGAAGACAAAGAAACGTCACACACAGAAAGTAAATATTCACAACTCGGGGTAAACGGCGGATCGAATACACAGTACGTCCGATCGCTGTCACATCTCAAGCGGAACTACCGAGCCACCGAGGGCACAGAGGATAGTGCAATTGCATATGCCTCCCGCGTGACCCACATTCTCATCTTATATGTCCACACACTAAATTCGTTGTGTCCCCGCCCAACACACTCATTACTCGTGGAAGACGTTCTTACCAACTCCCGTAAGAGTTCGGGTAAACAGTGTGCACCCACACAGAAGAAGGAGATTATGGCCGGTACTCCAAAACTATACAGGGTGTTACAAAAAGGTACGGCCAAACTATCAGGAAACGTTCCTCATACACAAATAAAGAAAAGATGTTATATGGACATGTGTCCGGAAACGCTTAATTTCCATGTTAGATCTCATTTTAGTTTCGTCCACCTACGCTCAATGGAGCACGTTATCATGATTTCATACGGTATACTCTACCTGTGCTGCTAGAACATGTGCCTTTACAAGTACGACACAACATGTGGTTCATGCACGATGGAGCTCCTGCACATTTCAGTCGAAGTGTTCGTACGGTTCTCAACAACAGATTCGGTGACCGATGGATTGGTAGAGGCGGACCAATTCCGTGCCCTCCACGCTCGCCTGACCTCAACCCCCTTGACTTTCATTTACGGAGGCATTTGAAAGCTCTTGTCTATGCAACCCCGGTACCAAATGTAGAGACTCTTCGTACTCGTATTGTGGACGGCTGTGATACAATACACCATTCTCCAGGGCTGCATCAGCGCATCAGGGATTCCATGCGATGGAGGATGGATGCATGTATCCTGGCTAACAGAGGACATTTTGAACATTTCCTGTAACAAAGTGTTTGAAGTCACGCTGGTACGTTCTGTGGCTGTGTGTTTCTATTCCATTATTAATGTGATTTGAAGAGAATTAATAAAATGAGCTCTAACATGGAAAGTAAGCGTTTCCGGACACATGCCCACATAACATATTTTCTTTCTTTGTGTGAGGAATGTTTCCTGAAAGTTTGGCCGTGCGTTTTTGTAACACCCTGTATAGTTATATGGACATGGTGTCTGTTCCCAGGCCGGTCGCGGTGGTCTAGCGGTTCTAGGCGCGCAGTCCGGAACCGCGCGACTGCTACGGTCGCAGGTTCGAATCCTGTCTCGGGCATGGATGTGTGTGATGTCCTTAGGTTAGTTAGGTTTAAGTAGTTCTAAGTTCTAGGGGACTGATGACCTCAGATGTTAAGTCCCATAGTGCTCAGAGCCATTTGAACCATTTTTTGTCTGTTCCCAGAATGAGATTTTCACTCTGCAGCGGAGTGTGCGCTGATATGAAACTTCCTGGCAGATTAAAACTGTCTGCTGGACCGAGACTCGAACTCGGGACCTTTGCCTTTCGCGGGCAAGTGCTCTACCAACTGAGCTACCCAAGCACCACTCACGCCCCGTCCTCACAGCCTTCCTTCTGCCAGTACCTCGTCTCCTAGCTTCCAAACTTAACAACAGCTCTCCTGCAGAACTTACAGAACTAGCATTCCTGAAAGAAAAGATACTGCGGAGACATGGCTTAGCCACAGCCTGGGGGATGTTTCCAGAATGAGATTTTCACTCTGCAGCGGAGTGTGCGCTGATATGAAACTTCCTGGCAGATTAAAACTGTGTGCCGGACCGAGACTCGAACTCGGGACCTTTGCCTTTCGCGGGCAAGTGCGGCAGAGCACTTGCCCGTGAATGGCAAAGGTCCCGAGTTCGAGTCTCGGTCCGGCACACAGTTTCAATCTGCCAGGAAGTTTCATGGTGTCTGTTCTTTCGGACATGTCCGAATGAACAGACACGATATCCATATAAGTAAGATCCGATGGTCGGGTTCCAACGTAGCGCAGACCCCACGAACAAAAGGACCCAAGTCAAATCAAACACCTTTCAGTCGTCCAGTTTCCAAAATTATTTAATTGGCTACCACTTTCAGCGATTTATTACCCCACCTTCAGGCACCTGACCGACGTGTAGGAAGATTCCACCTCGCTTCTGGTAAAAAAAAGGGGCCAGCAATACTGGTTGCTATAGTGATCACTTCAACCATCATCTGCCGGCCAAAGTGAAGTGATCGCTACAGCAAGCAGAAATCCAGTAATACCAGTATTGCTGGCCTCTATTTTGACCAGAACCGAGATGGAATCTTCCTACACGTCGGTCAGGTGCCTGAAGATTGCGTAGTAAATCGCCGAAACTAGTAGCCAAATAAATTAATTTTTATATTAGACGGCTGAATGGTGTTTGATTTGACGTCCAGTATCAAACAAGCGAGTCCCTCAACCATCTCTGAAAAGATGGACAGACACGGAAGGACCCAAATTGTCAACGGCGCACTGAGCAAGCTGATGGTGGCTGGTGTGGGCTGCCTTTAAATGGAATGGATTGGATCCTCTGGTTCAAATGAACAGGTCACTGGTGGGAAATGGTTATGTTCCGCAACTTAGAGCCATCCATGGATGTCGTCTTCCCAGAAAACGATTTGTGGATGGAAATACGCCACATCACTGTACCACAACTATTAACGTTTGGTTTGGAGAACACTGTGGACAGTTCGAGCGGATGATTTGACCACCCAGATAGCCAGACATGAAACCCATAGAATATTTATGGGACGTTATCGAGAAGTCATTCCGTGCACAAAATCTTGCACCGACAACATTTTCGCAATTATGAACGGCTATAGGGGCAGTATTACCCCATATTTCTGCAGGGAGCTTCCAACTACTTGTTGAGTCCATGATACGTCGATTTGCTGAACTGCGCCAGGCAAAAGGATGTCGGACACGCTATTATGAGGTTTACCATAATTTTTGTCAAATGGTTCAAATGGCTCAAAGCACTATGGGACTTAACATCTGATGTCATCAGTCCCCTAGACTTAGAACTACTTAAACCTAACTAACCTAAGGACATCACACACAGCCGGCCGGAGTGGCCGTGCGGTTCTAGGCGCTACAGTCTGGAGCCGAGCGACCGCTACGGTCGCAGGTTCGAATCCTGCCTCGGGCATGGATGTGTGTGGTGTCCTTAGGTTAGTTAGGTTTAATTAGTTCTAAGGTGACTGATGACCTCAGAAGTTAAGTCGCATAGTGCTCAGAGCCATTTGAACCATTTTTGACATCACAAACATCCATGCCCGAGGCAGGATTCGAACCTGCGCACTTCCGGACTGAAGGCCTTAGAACGTTCAGCCACTGCGGCCGGCTGACTTCTGCCACCTCAATGTAGTTTCCAAGTAACGATTTCTTTAAATGATGACGGTACTTGATGGACACCCTGCACATGGCTGTCGCTGGGATGCCATAACCTACTATTTGTATTTAATGGTTTAGCCCATCGCTACTTACGTCCAACCTGCCACAGGCCGCGCAAGAACCTCTCATCGCCGCCACCACAAGCGTTATGTCATGCGGGCAGTACATGAGCTCGCCGTGGAGTGTGTATTTCGCTTCCGTGTGATGTCGCCGGAAAACGTAGCCCTTCCTTAGATCTGTCGCGGTCCCGCAATGCGCCTCGGTCCACACCGCGGACAGGGCGTCAGAGAAGCAGACAGACAATGTCCTCTGTCCGCTGTCCCGGCGACAGCTCGGGATTTCATTACGACGTCCGCATCGGGCCGCTTCCTCCGACGAGCACTAAAGATGGCGATCTACGCGTCCGGAGGGCGGGATATCTCGTTTAAGGCAGGCAGCTGAGGCGTAACCCAGTTCCGACCGCTTTTACCGCCGCCGTCGCACCGCACACGTGGCTCCCCTCACAAGCCGTCACGTGGACCTTGTACTGCCCGTCCTTTTCATTCCTCTGCTCTGTAGTCTCTAGAGTATCTGGGTTCCTGTGGCAAAATCATTTCGTAACTGAACTGCATAAAACGCGGCTTCCTTCAGGGTTCAATTCCCTTCTCCTTTCCTTATTTACGCCTAGAGTCTTTCGTGGCGAAAACAGAAGTACTGCCAATATAGTAATGAATTAAGGATGGGTCTGTCTTTTTGCAAGTACTCAAATTATTGTTTTACTTTATCACTGAGCGGCATTCTCGATGGGGTGCTTTATTTTATTTTCCTGAAATTCGTACCTACACATCATGTCTAGGTTACGAAATATTATACATCAGATTTTTTGTTATTTAAATTAGATATCCGCTTCACCTTTTATTTTAAACTGTTTCTGTCCTGTGGCTGCCAATCAAAACCCGCCACAGGTCTAAAAAATTTCGCTGCAGACATGAGGCACGTTATACAATTGTCTGCCTTAAATTTTTGTTTATTATGCAAGTTTTACAATCTATGTTCTAGTAAAATTCGTGGCGTATGCCCGTTTTTAGCGTTACCGTTGTAGTATTTGGTTACTCATGAGCTGTGACAAGTTTGTTTTTATATAGGAATTGTGTTTTTGTTTAACTAAGCTGGACCTGTGGAGATCGGTAAAAGTATTGGGAACTGTTTCGTGTGGTTTGTTATTCATGTATTATGTTTCATATATTGCCAGTGTTTACTCACTGTTTTCACTGCTCGTTTGCAAATACTGCGTCTTGCTATGTTGCTGTGGCTTGGACACACGTTTCACTGCACAAATTTACGTCTCTAATGCTTTTCCGACTGTCATTTGTTCACTGTTTTGTTTTGGTTTGACGTCCGCCATCTTTGAATCTGTTCCTTTTGTTTATATTCGCTCTCTCTCTCTATTTGTGTGTGTGTGTGTGTGTGTGTTTACCTGCATGTGTGTGTTTTCGTGTGTTGTGTATTTATTTTGTGCCTTCCGATTAATCGTTTACAGTGATGAATCACTGTTTGGTCATTTATAACTTTTTACCCTATGTGATAGCTTTCTAGAAGTGGTAAATTTCTTCTGTTGTTAAAAATTGATACAAATGGTTACTGTGTTTTAGGACTGGAGGTCTGTTTCTATGCCGCTGGGATGTTGAGTGTTTTTGATGAATTGGTCTGCATATGTCGAATGTGTGCTTTCAGAGTTTAGTGCTCTTAAATGTTCTATTTATCTGATCCTGAAATTACTACTTGTCTGTCCGATGTATACTGAATCACAGTCTTTGAAAATTAGCTGATATACTGGGTGAACATTAATGAAATCGATAAACTGCAAGGACGTATTCCTTACTGGAAATGGAGGATAAAAGATCCTCTGAACATGTGTCCAGAAATGCATCATTGCCACAGTAGATGGCGCTAACGAATAAAAGTTCCTTTGACTACTTGTCGTGCGTCCCTTTTGTGTTGCAGGCTGTGTGAATGACACAGCATACTGTAAGCAGCTGAATGGTTCGGTATTCATTTCTGGAACAAGCTGAGATGTTGTTTGCGTACGGCCAAGCAAATGCAAATGGTCGAGAGGCAGCACGGCTATACCAAAACAAGTAACCTCACAGACACCAACCACATCACACAACATTTCAAGCGTTTTGGGGCGTTTGTGTGATCATGGGTCCTTTCAGACAGAAGAACGTGCAGGGAGGCGGCAGACGGTGTCTACAACATGTTTGGAGGACCCGCTCCTGCAGGATAATCAGACGAACCCTAATACAATCTCCAGGCAAGTGGCCCACCAGCATGGTGTAAGGCAAAGTACGATTGTGTGCCCTGCATGACAACCACAACTATCCCTATCACCTGTAATCCCATGGAGGTCACTTTGAACATCTCTTGTGACGTGGATGCGCTGCTGCTCTTACTGTGCTCCAGGACGATTTGTTGTCGTTGACCGTCCATTTCCAGACACATCTTCATAGGACCTCTTTTCTTCCACTTCCAGTCACGAAACTGTCCCTGCAGTTTATTGGTTTTATTACTGTTCACCCTGTATAACTGCTATGTTGAATTTATCTATGGTTGTGTTGGGTATTTTCAATCTTTTGTGCAGAGTGTTGTTGGTCTTATATGACACACTTATATCTTGTTTCCACATGATGTTTTCTATTTTGTGTTATTTTGTTGTCAAATGTCAGGTTTTGCCATGTTTCCTTGTAACGGTTTCTGCATTTTCTGTGTCTTGTGTGTTCTCTGTTGTGCTCTTGTTGCTGATGTGTTGTCTGTGTTCCATGCCAGACGTGTTTTTATTATATGGTTTACTTTGTCAACAGCGCTCTTTTTGTAACCATTGTCTGTGGCAATCTTCCTGATTATATTTAGTTTTTGTGAGTAGCTATCTTTGTTCATCGAACTTCTGTTCAGTCTGTGTAGGAGATATCTGATGCTGGCCTACTTGTAGGATTTAGTGTGGTTTACCCTCCTATCAAAAACTGTACGGATTGATGTAGGTTTTTGGTATACTGACAACTGGAGTTCGTGATTTTTATTTTGTCTTGCGATGTCTAGGAAATTTATTTTTTTACCTCTTTCAGTTTCACGGATGAAGTGTACTTCTGTATGATGTCTGTGCGTAACTGTAGCACCCAGTCACCTGTTTCACCTATCCAGCAAATTATGTTGTCAACTTAATGGTATCAGTACTGACTTACTATTTTTCGTTTTCAAGATGATTAAGTAAGTTGCTGGCCAGCAGGCCTCTTTGGGTGACCCTCCCTGTTGGATACAGAATTCATCTTTAAACCTGAAATAATTCTGTCCTGTGATTATCTTCAAAATAATTGACACTTCTTGTGGGATAACGTTTTTTTGTCTTAGTTGTATTTCATTATTTTGATTATTTCTTCAGTTGGTATGTGGGTGTACATAGATGTGATGTCAAATTAGGTTCGCGTAGCTGTATTGGGTACATTCATATCTTTGATTTTGTTGATTAGGTCATTAATGTTTTCTTAGCTTGTACTGTTATTAGAAGTGTCGTGATTTTGTAGTAATGTGTGCATGCAGTTATGAAATCAGTCATATGTCTGATTGGAGTATCAGGGTTGCTATTTTCTCCTCTGTGGTTATTTTGTTATCACTGATGGCATTTTTATTCTTTCTGATAATTTGTCTGGTTTCTTCCGCTATTAGTTCTCTTGTTATCCCTGCATTAAAATTTCCTGTGTCTTTCGAGTCTTCCTTTTTTAATATAAATTCACTTTCTAAAATGATGTTTTCTATCGTTCTTTGCGTGTCATGTGTGTTTAGACTGTGCTTGGCATCCCTTTTGGAGTAGTTCTTCTTTCTGTGTTGAGAACTTCACTTCAGTTAAATTGGCAACTCTTTCATAGAATGTATGGTTTGCGTGCTGGTGTCCGTTGTTTCTATTGTGTGGGTTTGTTTCAACAGTCTGTGTAGTTTCTGGTCTTTTTTCTCAAGCTTCTATTGTACTTCGTTTCTATGTTTGATTTCTACCTGTTCAGCAATATGACAGAGTCTTGCAGACTGTTTAATTTGGTTGCCTGGTTGTAAGTGTGTTTTGTATGATATTGGGTTGAGCAGTCGTTTCTTCGAGTGCAGTTCTTAGGTTTTCTTAGGAAACCATGCGGATTCTGCTTTCCTTTTTGCATACTCTGCAGCAGATGACACTTTGTTTACATTCACCTTGGCTTTGTTAGTAATAAGATTGTTAGATATACATATTTTGTTAAACGTTATATTCAGTGTGGTTTGATGGACTGAGAACATTTAAGAGCTCGGAAATATTAATTTCACACATTCCACATTTGCAGTGCAATTCATGAAAATTAATCAACAGATCTCCAAATCCTAAACCATTGAAATCATCTGTACCAATTTTTTATAACAGAAGAAATTTACCACTTTTAAAAATCTGTCACATAGGGCAAAAAGTGATAAATGACCGAACAATACTATGTAATAAAGTATTATCCAACACTCTAAACAAATCATCAGAATACACAAAATTTAAAAAAAAACGGCACACGCCGAGAATGGAAACAAATGGAACCGATTCAAAGATGGCGGACTTCAAACCAAAACAAAACAGTGATTAAACAACAGTTGGAAAGCCATCAGAGACGTAACTTTGTGCAGTGAAGCGTGTGTCCAAGTCACAGCAACATAGTAAGACGAATTAATTACAAACAAGCAGGAGACAACGTGAGTGAACACTGGCAGTATACGAAACACAATAGATCAATAAAAAACCACACAAACAGTCCGCCATACCTAAGCTTCACAATACTTTTACCAATGTCCACAGGTTCAGCTCAATTACACAGAAACGCATTTGGTATATAAAAACAAACTTGTCACCGCTCAGGACTATCCAAATAGTACAATATTAAGGCTAAAAACGGGCATACGCCACGAATTTTTCTAGAACATACATTTTAAAGCTTAGATAATAAACAAAAATTCAATGCAGAGAATTTCGTAACATGCCTCATGTTTGCAGAGAACATGCTATACTAATTTAGACCTGTGGCTGATTCTGGTTGACAGCTACAGCACACACACACAATTGAAAACAAAAAGTATGGTGGATATATAGTTGAAATAACAACAAAATCTGATGTATCATATTCTGTAACCTTAATGTAATCTGAGTATGTGTATTTCAGGAAAATAAAATAGAAAACACCACTGATGATGCCACTACTATGGTGAAACATATCTGAGTGATAAAACAAACCAACGTTTCTGTACCTGGAAAAACTCAGATCTATTCTTAAAACATTATTTTTTTTCTGCAAGCATGAGAACTGAGCTCAAAACTCCAACATGATACTGCCATGATACTTCACACCTTACAACGTAAGTCAGTTGAGTATACTCTATGGCAATCTGATGACAGATTGCTCTCCTGGGTTACCTCAGATAGATCAACTCTTTCTGGAATCCTGTAATGGAGTATTTGGCATTCTGTTGTTGGCGAAAACACAATGAAATTGATTTATACTATAGCCTAAGCGAAAATCCAGACTACCACCACTCAAAAGATAACAATTATTATTATACTAAGTTGTTAATGAAACACTGCAAAATACAACATAATATCTTTCATTCAATCAAAATTATGTTTAAAACTTCCAAAAAAATATATTCATCACAATCCATTAAATACAACCAACACCCTGCACACGTCAACTCAAAAACCTCTTAAGTTCTTCTATTTTTCTCTTTTATTGAATACTACTCCCTCTGTAATGTGATAATAACGTTAGGTAAGTTTCTTATTTACAATAAACTTCAGATCATGGTCTTCCAGATCGGTAGGTTATTAATTGGTGTAATATGCTGCTCGTCATGAACTTTAAATTAGACAAGTTAAAATAATATGAGAGATTTTCACTGTTATATTAACCAGTCCCGCGTTTTTCTTCGACAGTAATCACAACTAGAGAAGAAAAAGCTCCATAATTGTTACAATTAACAAAGATTTTCATTTAATGATTTTCGATAGTATTTAATGCCCGTAAATATGATGACAATATTTAATGGTATTAAATTAAATTTAGTTACATTCACTTTCTTGTAAAAATGTAACTACACGAAAATCAGAATCATGATGCAATACACATCAAATGACAATCTTAGTTCCTAGCATGCATTGCTTCCAGCAACTTCCACCTCGTTATCCTTCCCCTCGATGCTATAGTCTCTCCACAGATATCTCGATAGATATGCCTGCCCATTTCTGCTCATCATAAGGCACTGCTCTCTAGCGACGAAAACGGTAGCCATCCGAGTGAATTACGATTATCTTTTTCGATTTAAATCTGTTCTCACTGCACCTTCCTTTTTACAAAACACACACACACAGACACTCACACACACATATATACACATACACACACAGACACACACAGACACACAACACTAGCATTATATCTAACGCCTTGCTGATTAGAACACCAACCCAGTGTTAATGCAACCACGTCTCTGTTGTACCAGAAACGGGCTGCGCTTAGTTATGTGGAAGGAACGAACCTTCGCACTTAGAAACCCGTCGACATCAAGCTGATTAGACTCAGATTACAATAATAGACTAGAAAATCGTGGTCTTGTTAAAAAACTTAAACAAAATACCCTTGATGTCCATTTGAAGTAATTTAATGGAACCACATGAATGTGTGTGGAAAACTCACTATCGCTAGTTTAATAGAAACGTATTTCTTACTGCATCTCTACTATTAAAGGATTGCCAGTGCGCATGGTGCATGATGCTGGTGTACAGTCCTCTTAGAGGAACTGTCAGCTTATCATTAGTAAAGAGTGGCTCTTCAAGTAATGTTCTAGTTAGTTGTTCAAACATGCTTAAATTTATCACCTACGTTTTGAAAGCACGTTTGTGTAATTTTTACTAACTCGTGAAGTGATTCGGTATTGTATGTACAATAACCTAAGTGGACCAATTGTTAGTTTTATTTTCATTAGCTGCGTATTTTCGTTTCTCTGGAAAAGTAATTTATTTTCTCATCAGACCCTTTTCTCTTTGTTAATGATACGACTGAATATGATGTAATCGGCTAAACAAGTGTAGTTTACAGGTTTATCTTGAATCCTAAACATAATTTTAATATCATTCTGCCGATATAAATATTGCCCGTTTTGCTTGTACGTTTATGTACATAGAACAGTGTTATCAGTCTCCACCTCGCTGCAGTAAGGGACCTAGTGAAGTGCCAATTCAGATGTATGAAAACCTGAGGACTCAAATATGTGTTCAAATTCGCAATACACATAACACTAACGTAATTCAATTTGTAGTTTTCGTTGTATTAAGAGAGTACCATCAGTGCGTGGAGCATTATTTCTTCAAACGTCGCCTAAAACTATAAATCACTTGCGACAGTCAAATTACCGCACGGATCAATGCAAGACCTTATTAGGAAACCTAGATGCTGCGTTATTATTCTCGCCGAACGCAAGTAAATCGCCAAACAAAGAAAAGCAAGTTTTATAAACGGTGTGCCGAGATGCACTCTGTTTTCCGGGACTGACATATTCGATGGCTTTTAGAGCAAGTAGAAACTGCTCTTGAAACTTTCAGCCTTGTTGGGTACCTGGCGAACGGAAAGGCACGGCAAAACCCAACTATCCTTCTTGGTTAAGCCAATTGTAGCGGAGAAAACTTCTCAGCTTTCAGATATAACGGGCAGTCTAGGTAACACAAAGCTACCTGTAAGAGGCGATGCGAGTGGACAGTGGAAGAACTTTCTGTCTAACCCACTTGTCTTGTCACGATGTTTTGAGAGCGGGAGTCCACTGGAAGTCCATACATCTGCGAACAGGAGAAATTTTCTACAGACACCCAGCGATATCAAACGCTAAATCACTTTATCTGGCAACTGTACTATATTTAAAAGTTATTCTGCCCGCATTCAGATGTATCTCGTGGTTTTTGGTTTCAATTTTCGTAAATATGAAGCATAAAAACCATTCTTGGAATTAATTAACAATGTTTGTTTCCGTCAGTTGTAATCACAAGAACAGACAACCTCACATCCTGGTTGCTCTGCTAATGCACACTTAATTCTACTATTTACCATATTAAAAGTATCTATTATAGTATGTACAACGAAGTCTTCAGATAGTATTAATTTTCACATTTAACTTGTAGCGTGTGTTAAACATTTTAAATTGTACTTTCATTTCTCAATTTCAATAAACGTTTCGTCAGATCAGTGATGTTAGCTCTCATAAGTGACTATCTTATTTAGCGTGAAACGGATTAAATATGTTTCTTCCCTGTTGAATTTGCTTAAGTTAAATTATTGATTTGACTGCAGCACCATCTTTTGAACAAAACCGCCTCTTTTGCAAATCATCAATGAAAATTAATATTTATAGAAGTTTTTGAAAGGGAAATCTACAAAATAAGTATATTGACGAAAACTTTTCCTTTTCTTTTCGAGAAACAATACCATTATTTACTGCAGCTCTTTTTTATATACATACAGTTTTTTTATTTTTTTAGTTTCCCCAAATTAATCTATTAGTTTCCATAAAAGAGCCAATATAAATACTAATTATTATCATCACTTTTCATCTTATTTGAAAATGAAATATTTAAACGACCTCAGATATTTGCTTCTACCAAACTCAGTCTCATGGATGAGCTTGTTACATGTGAGTGTGGAATCTCAAGCCAGTTCTCTTTAAGGCAAGAATAATGCTGTTCAGTTCTTCTTAAAGTTCAGTCAAGGAGACCGAAAACTCACGCATCCTAGGTTTCTGTCTATTCTGTCATCATTTTAAGTCACCGCCTTACTGATGTAGCCAGTTTCCTATGTATCTCGCCATCTGTACCACTAGTTGCCGCAGGTCATTTCACTGATAACTCTTCGTGTCGTGATATGGATGTCCTGGGTCCGCCTCTTGACTTTTTTCCCGTGATTTCCCTTTTAGATACGTTATTTATGAAGCATTTATGTCATATCATATGTCCAAATAAATTTTTCGTCTCTGTATCATGTTAATCAATGTCCTCTTCTCTTTAATTTTGTCTAGATTTGTTCATTAGATTTTCTTTCAGTCAAGGATGTTCTTATGGCTCTTCTCCATACTCACATACCTGTTGCCTCTAAGTTTTTTTTCTTGTTTCTGCAGGGACCACCCTTCACAATCATACCTTAAAAGGCTCCAAACTGATTAATTCCTTTCTTGTTTCTGCACTAAGGTGGATATTGTTAATAAATTATTCTTACTCCTGAATGCTTGTTTAGTCATTCCAATACTTCTTTTAGTATCCATTTTACCTCTGTTTACGCCTTTATTATACCTCCCAAGTAGCAAAACTGGTTTATCGCCCTCACTGGGATGTTTAAATTGTCTGCGAACATTATTTTACGGTTATTTTTGTTTATTTTCCGTTTGTGGTTATCCAAGCTGTCAGACAAAGTTTTTAATATATTTTTATGTGTTCTTCAAAAACTTTTAAGATTAATTATCAACCACAAGTCAAATACAATGTGTCTCCGCGGTCCCTCCCGTCGGAGGTTCGAGTCCTCCCTCAGGCATGGATATGTGTGTGTTGTTGTTAGTATAAGTTAGTTTAATTAGTGTGTACGTCTAGGGACCGATGACCTTAGCAGTTTGGTCCCTTAGGAATTCACACATATTTGAACAATGTTTCTTTTTAACATTGAGTTTGTTCCCTTTGGTGCTGTTTTTCATTATTTGTACTTCACTATCTGTACTTAAATTAAATAAATGAGGAGAAACAGAGGATAGGCTTGTCGGATACGTCTTCCTATTCTTGCCTCTGTCTTCATGGCATTTATATCCATGTTTGGACTCTGATTTATATATTCATTGAGAACCTACTATTTGTCTCTCCAGTCCCTTCCAGTTTTATTCAAGTTTCCACACTGTATCTTCACCGAGCGAGGTGGGGCAGTGGTTAATTCACTGGACTCACATTCGGTATAACGACGGTTCAAACACGCACCAGACCATCCTGATTTAGGTTTTCTGTGATTTCCCTAAATAGCTACAGGCAAATTCCAGGATGGTTCTTTTGAAAGGGCACAGCTGACTTGGTTCCTCATCCTTCCATAATCCTATGGGGCTGATGACTTCGATGTTTGGTCCCCTCCTCCAAATCAACCAACCAACAAAACGATATCTTCCAGTCTACTCTGTCAATAACCAATGACTGAGGCTTACGTTTTCCTTTGAATCTGAAATCGTCTATCCAAGATGATTCATTGTGGTATTATGGCTTCCCTTGTTCCTTTCCCTTTACTAAATCCAGACTGTTCAACAGCTAAGTGTTGGTTAATTTTAGCTTTTACTCTTTGCTTAACAATACCGATTAATTATGCCAAATTTCGGTAAGTTGAAGAATCGTTGGCATTTACTTTCTTAAGTATGGTAATTGTTTCACTTTTTATCAACTTCATTGGCAGCGCTACACCCTCATAGCAAAGGAACACAAAAATGTAGATTTGTTCTTTAGCCTAATCTGTAATATTCTTTAAAAACTTAGCAGGAATATTTTGTGTTCCAGTCTCTTTGCTGTTGTTCAAGTTGGTTTAAGTATTGTTGAATTCTGACCCGGTAGTTCTTTAATTAAGTGTTTAAACTAATATCATTTCTAGCTGCAGGAAGAAAACCCGTACCATCTGCTCTACTTTCTGGTACCTACCACATTTGTAACATCCCAGCAATCCTCTTAGAACAATTTTCCATCTACATGTACTCTGGTCCGTAGCCACCTTCACATCGGAACATAAAACTGAAAGGAAAGTGATGCAGTGCTATTTCTTGTAACAAGTAATCGTGCAGTGCACTAGATTTGTCCTCACCGTATGATTACTAACAATCATGTGATCAAATGTTCTTTTACTAATGCTGCATCCGAAACAATGTATTAACCTAAACATGAATGCGCCGTTTTAACAAAAGAGACCTAAACCGCGGACGTAGATGATATGTGACGAACGAGTACAACGTATATCTTTCTCGACAGAAATTAATAATATCCGAGTAAAGGAAATTAAGAATGCATTATTCTCTCAAATGGTTCAGATGGCTCTGGCACTATGGGAAGGAGTATCTGTGGTCATCGGTCCCCTAGAACCTAGAACTACTTAAACCTAACTAACCTAAGGACATCACACACATCCATGCCCGAAACTGAATTCGAACCTGCGACCGAAGCAGTCACGCGGTTCCAGACTGAAGCGCCCAGAACCACTCGGCCACAGCGGCCGGCCATTATTCTCTCTCTTCAGTTTTAGACTCGAATTACGTTGAGCTATGTGTACATACACTCATCACTTCTTGCATATAGTGTGCCCTAGGACAAAAGTATTGCGGAATAAAGGAAATGCCAATCTAGTAACAAACGAAGTCTACGCCTATGTTAATTGCATATTCAAAAATTGAATAAATAACAGAAGAAGTTACACAATATATAATATACAGGCAATACGATAAATCGGGCCTAAAGACGCTCCGTTAAATTCTGCACACTCCACTACGTTACGAACATGCCACTTATTTCAAAATAAATAATTGTTTATTATTTACGAAATACACGTCCGAGAATCGGTCACGGTCACAGTAACGACATGCGAACTCACGCAAGAGAATGTGGCAAGAAACTCGATCTAAGATGTTGAATCGGCCGCTGTGGCCGAGCGATTCTAGGCGCTTCAGTTCGAAACCACGCGGCTGCTACGGTCGCAGGTACGAATCCTGCCTTGTGCGTGGATGTATGTGATGTCCTTAGGTTAGTTAGTTTTACGTAGTTCTAGGCCTAGAGGAGTGATGAGCTCAGATGTTAAGTCCGATAGTGCTTAGAGCCAAGATGTTGAAGAAATAATTCACGAAGTGTTACAGACAGAAACAAGCCATGATAAACAATATTACAAGGTAAAGCATGTGTACGATGAATAAGCGAGATAGCGTGACAACTGATTGGTCGGCAGAAAGACACGTTGGCTAGAATTATGCAAGAATTAAGGAAAAATTCTACTCATTAATTTCAGTAATGAAATTTGCCAGATAAATCCTAGTAGTTAATGTGAGAACAGATCGGTAATGACAAAACACAAGTTAATTCTCTCTCACATGCACGAAGCCAGCAGGACACAGGAAACATCACCCAGATACTTTGAGCAGCGGTGGCGCCTTCTACACAAGTATATCTGTAAACCAGTACCTCTATTGTTCCCGCGTTTCCGCTAAGTCCTCTGAGTACCATAGATAAACCACTTCCTCTGAGGTCACAGATTCTTGCTTGTCGTAAGTTCCATAGTTAACATATCTTTGACCAACAAGAAAGCCAGAATATGGGAAATGAATAACAGTTTCCGACAAATGGAAAGGTTTCTCTGATTACGCGCATGGTGAAGCCATATTCAGCTAGCATAAAAATAGATACGAAAACTATTATGCATCATAGAAATCTGATAATACCCTGTTAATCAGTCAGCGCCACATTGCAGGAACCATTCCACAGTAATTTTCGGCACTCAGTATGTGAATGGACTTGGAAAGGAGATGGATGCTATTGGTATGATGCACCTTTCGTCATACAGTGTGCAGTGGGTACACAGTATCTGGTCAGATATATCCGGACATCCTTAATTAATGCTGAATTTATCACCAGGTGCCAGAAGACCTGGACCTCACAGTATCAAAGAAAGCGGACAGCAGTGACCCCAGAATGGGTCGGTCACAAGAGCTCGGTCTCCTTGAACGAGGACTACTCACTGGATGTCCCGAGGAACAGATCTATTAGGGAGATTTCCACCCTTCTGATGGTGGTCTGATAGTGAAGTGGAAACGCGAAGGAACAACCACTAGTACACTAAGACCAGATAGACCTAATATAGAGGGTCTATACAAGGGCGATGTTCATAAGGACAATAATATAGAAATGAAAGAGAATGTAGATGAAGATGAAATGGGAGATATGATACTGCGTGAAGAGTTTGACAAAGCACTGAAAGACGTAAGTCGAATCAAGGCCCCAGGAGTAGACAACATTCCATCAGAACTACTGACAGCCTTAGGAGAGCCAGTCCTGACAGAACTCTACAATCTGGTGAGCAAGATGTATAAGACAGGCGAAATACCCTCAGACTTCAAGAAGAATATAATAATTCCAATCCCGAAGAAAGCAGGTGTTGACAGATGGGAAAATTACCAAACTACCAGTTTAAGAAGCCACTGCTGCAAAATACTAACACGAATTCTTTACAGACGAATGGAAAAACTGGTAGAAGCCGACCTCGGGGAAGATCAGTTTGGATTCCGTAGAAATACTGGAACACGTGAGGCAATACTGGCCCTACGACATATCTTAGAAAATACATTAAGGAAAGGCAAACCTACGTTTCTAGCATTTGTAGACTTAGAGAAAGCTTTTGACAATGTTGACTGGAATACTCTCCTTCAAATTCTGAAGGTGGCAGGGGTAAAATACAGGGAGTGAAAGACTATTTCCAATTTGTACAGAAACCAGATGACAGTTATAAGAGTCGAGGGACATGAAAGGGAAGCAGTGGTTGGGAAGGGAGTGAGACAGGGTTGTAGCCTATCCCCGATGTTATTCAATCTGTATATTGAGCAAGCAGTAAAGGAAACAAAAGAAAAATTTGAGTAGGAATTAAAATCCATGGAGAAGAAATAAAAACTTTAAGGTTCGTCAATGGCATTGTAATTCTGTCAGAGACAGCAAATTACCTGGATGAGCAGTTGAACGGAATGGAAAGTGTCTAGAAAGGAGGATATAAGATTAACATCAACAAAAGCAAAACGAGAATAATGGAATGTAGTCGAATTAAATCGGGTGTTTCTGCGGGAATTAGATTAGGAAATGAGACGCTTAAAAAAGTAAATGAGTATAGCTATTTGGGGAGCAAAATAACTGATGATGGTCGACGTAGAGAGGATATAAAATGTAGACTGGCAATGGCAAGGAAAGCATCTACCCATTTAATTTTCAGCATTCTTCTGTAGCGCCACATTTCGAAAGCTTATATTCCTTCTTGTCCAAACTACACTCCTGGAAATGGAAAAAAGAACACATTGACACCGGTGTGTCAGACCCACCATACTTGCTCCGGACACTGCGAGAGGGCTGTACAAGCAATGATCACACGCACGGCACAGCGGACACACCAGGAACCGCGGTGTTGGCCGTCGAATGGCGCTAGCTGCGCAGCATTTGTGCACCGCCGCCGTCAGCGTCAGCCAGTTTGCCGTGGCATACGGAGCTCCATCGCAGTCTTTAACACTGGTAGCATGCCGCGACAGCGTGGACGTGAACCGTATGTGCAGTTGACGGACTTTGAGCGAGGGCGTATAGTGGGCATGCGGGAGGCCGGGTGGACGTACCGCCGAATTGCTCAACACGTGGGGCGTGAGGTCTCCACAGTACATCGATGTTGTCGCCAGTGGTCGGCGGAAGGTGCACGTGCCCGTCGACCTGGGACCGGGCCGCAGCGACGCACGGATGCACGCCAAGACCGTAGGATCCTACGCAGTGCCGTAGGGGACCGCACCGCCACTTCCCAGCAAATTAGGGACACTGTTGCTCCTGGGGTATCGGCGAGGACCATTCGCAACCGTCTCCATGAAGCTGGGCTACAGTCCCGCACACCGTTAGGCCGTCTTCCGCTCACGCCCCAACATCGTGCAGCCCGCCTCCAGTGGTGTCGCGACAGGCGTGAATGGAGGGACGAATGGAGACGTGTCGTCTTCAGCGATGAGAGTCGCTTCTGCCTTTGTGCCAATGATGGTCGTATGCGTGTTTGGCGACGTGCAGGTGAGCGCCACAATCAGGACTGCATACGACCGAGGCACACAGGGCCAACACCCGGCATCATGGTGTGGGGAGCGATCTCCTACACTGGCCGTACACCACTGGTGATCGTCGAGGGGACACTGAATAGTGCACGGTACATCCAAACCGTCATCGAACCCATCGTTCTACCATTCCTAGACCGGCAAGGGAACTTGCTGTTCCAACAGGACAATGCACGTCCGCATGTATCCCGTGCCACCCAACGTGCTCTAGAAGGTGTAAGTCAACTACCCTGGCCAGCAAGATCTCCGGATCTGTCCCCCATTGAGCATGTTTGGGACTGGATGAAGCGTCGTCTCACGCGGTCTGCACGTCCAACACGAACGCTGGTCCAACTGAGGCGCCAGGTGGAAATGGCATGGCAAGCCGTTCCACAGGATTACATCTAGCATCTCTACGATCGTCTCCATGGGAGAATAGCAGCCTGCATTGCTGCGAAATGTGGATATACACTGTACTAGTGCCGACATTGTGCATGCTCTGTTGCCTGTGTCTATGTGCCTGTGGTTCTGTCAGTGTGATCGTGTGATGTATCTGACCCCAGGAATGTGTCAATAAAGTTTCCCCTTCCTGGGACAATGAATTCACGGTGTTCTTATTTCAATTTCCAGGAGTGTATTTATCGTCCACGTTTCACTTCCATACATGGCTACACTCCATACAAATACTTTCGGAAACGACTTTCTGACACTTAAATCTATTGTTAACATAGAGAAATTTGTTAAGATAGAGTATAGATTTAAGTGTCAGGAAGTCGTTTCTGAAAGTATTTGTATGGAGTGTAGCCATGTATGGAAGTGAAACATGGACGATAAATTGTTTGGACAAGAAGGAATATAAGCTTTCGAAATGTGGCGCTACAGAAGAATGCTGAAGATTAGATGGGTAGATCACATAACTAATGAGGAGATATTGAATAGAATTGGAGAGAAGAGAAATTTGTGACACAACTTGACTAGAAGAAGGAATCGGTTGGTAGGGCATATTCTGAGGCATCAAGGGATCACAGATTTAGTATTGGGGGGCAGCGTGGAGGGTAAAAATCGCAGAGGGACACCAAGAGATGAATACGCTAAACAGATTCAGATGGATGCAGGTTGCAGTAGGTACTGGAGATGAAGAAGCTTGCACAGGATAGAGTAGCATGGAGAGCTGCATCAAAACATTCTCAGGACTGAAGACCACAACAACTGACGAACAGGGACGGTCGAGTAATGCGGAGGGTGGCTGTAAAATATCGCATCGCATGAAATCGGTGGAAGGAATCACTCGTGAATTCCAAAGTGTTGCTAACAGTCCAGCTAACACAATGGCTCTGCATAGGAAGTTGAAAATAATGGGGTCTTTAGTCTAGCAGATCCTCAAAAGCCACCAATTTCTGTAGACAGTGCTAAGCAAAAACACTTGGAAATTTGTGATACGGTCTTATGAGACCAAACTACTGAGGTCATCGGTCCCTAAACTTCCACAGTACTTAATCTAACTTAAACTAATTTACACTAAGGACGACACTCAAACCCATGCCCGAGGGAGGACTCGAACCTCCGACGGAGGCAGTCGCGCCGTTCTAAGCGACACCTGAGGTGGAGTGAAGAGGGACACCGCTCGTAAGTGGATTACTGGAAACGAGTGATTTGGAACGGTGAATTAGGCTATATCCTGTGAGAAATCAGTGGATGGTTTGGGTCTGACAAATACCTGGAGAACGTTACCTGCCATCACGTATAACAACAACTGTGAAGTACAATGCGTTGGTGTTACAGTATGGGGGTGTTACTCCTGGTTAGGGTCTGGTCCCCTTATTGTGTTGAGAAAACGCTAAATACGGAAGAATAAGAAAACATTTTACAGCACTGTGGTCTGCATACAGTGCAGGAACGGTTCGGAGTCGATGATTGTTTGGATCAGCATGGGGTTGCACCCTGTTGTAAAGCAGCATTCGTGAGGTAATGGTTTGTGCACAAAAACGTCCCAATAACAACACTGAAATGGCCTAGCTAGCCCAAGTCGCGAGTTGAACCCAATGGAACACTTTTAGGATGAGTTAGAACGTCGACTTCGCTCCGACCCCAGCGTCCAGCATCATTACCTGACATTCCTCCCTTTCCTCCAGAGACATCCAGATACCTCATTGAAAGTGCCCGCAGCAGATCTCAAGGCACCATAAAGATGAAAGTTAGACACACCTCACATTAATGTCCATTAGTTAGTATCTGGGTATTTTTGATCATTTAGTTTACATGTAGATGTATACGTGGATAAATAAGGTAAAGTGGCTGCCGAATCAGTTGCACTGGCGCAACATCGATGTTTGTGTACCAACTCAAGTAGTCATCAACGAGGACTGAGAGCATTAATGCGAAAACTACCCCACTGGGATCACCCTTTTCGCATTTTTCTCATTATTTATGTTTTGGTGCGACGATATAGAAAAAGGGCTAATACTAAACAAGCTTGTAGTCTCTACGAAAATGTAACCAGAGTGTGTTAGTAAATAAATTTCTCAGACTAGAGTGTCTGTACTACCCTATTCACCAGCCATTTATCAATTCTGTGACGGCGTACGTGGTGTTCAGATTTATCTGCAGCGGCAAGCGGCAAAATTCCAAAACAAATGAATGTCTGACGTACAGAGTTCTAGCGGAACTCTGGCTCGTAATTAGCTTAGCTTGCAGGGCCTTACTCTGCAGGTAGCAATAAACTCGAGCCGACAGCAACTGCGCAGTAGCTATATTACACAGCCTTTAACTAGTTGAGACGGTGACCGCAAATAGTTCGCATGCGGAGGCTGGATGTCATTAGGGCGGGATTACTTCCAGGTGTAGACCTGCCCTAGAATGTTCTGAGTAAGGCCGGGAGTTGAGCTTCGTGTCAGGCAGCTAGTTGACTACTATAAAGTTGTCTGCACAGTGTTTCGTTACTATATACTGATCCACCGTGAGCAGATTTCTTAGACAGCTAAATAAGTAAACATACAGGCCGTTCCTTTATCGTATGGTAATTCGCCATGGTCTGCCATTAAAGCTGCACCGTAGTGAAGGCGGCATGCAGAAAGCGTCAGATTGGCTAGAAATGTACCGCATTCTTCTGTACCGACAGAGGTGGCGTAGTGGTTAGCACATTGGATTTTTATTCGGGAGGACGACGGTTCAAATAGGAGTGCAGCCAGTAACTTTTAGGTTTTCCGCAATTCCCTAAATCGCTCCAGGCAAATGCGGAGATTGTTCCTTTGAAAAAGCCTATCCGTTTTTAAACTCCGGCTTGTACATTGTCTCTACCTTTGCACCTATATATACATACATACCCTGCAAGCACCTGAATGGTGTGTGCTGGTGAAAACCTTGCAAGACTAATAAACATTTCCTTTGCTGTTTTACTAGCAAATAGAAAGAGGAAGAAACGACTGTGCGTAAGACTCCGTAGGTGTCCTAATTTCTCTTATTTCCGTGACCATTACGCGCAACGTACGTTGGAGGCAGTATACTCGTTCTGCAGTTGCTTCAAATGTCGGTTCTCAAAATTTTCTCAATAGCGTTGTTCGAATAGAACCAGGCCTTCCTCCAGGAAATTCCATTTGAATCCCTGAAGTATCTCCGTATTACTTACATGTTTATCGCATCTACCGGTAAAAAATCTAATAGCCCACTTCTGAATTTCTTCGATTCCTTCAATCCGACCCAAAAAAGGTCCCAAGCATTAGAGCAGCATTCAAGAATGGGTCGTACTAATTTTGTATATGAGATCTCCTTTACGGATGAACCACACTTCCCTAAAATTCTCCCAGTAAACGGAAGCTGACCACGCATATTCCCTACTGCTTTATGTCATCGTTCCACGTCCTATCGCTTTGCAACGCTTCGCCCAGGTATTTAACCGACTTGCTGTGTCAAGCAACACACCAGTAATGCTGTATTCTAACATCACAGGATTATTTTCCCTACTTATCTGCATTAACTTGTACTTTTCTACATTTCCAGCTAGGTGCCGTTCATCACACCAATTAGAAATGTGTTCTAAGTCATCTTCTGTTCTCCTACAGTCACTCAACGACGACATTTTCCCGTGCACCGCAGCATCATTAGCAAACAGCCACAGATTGCTGCTTAACGTGTCCGGCGGACCATACACGTATATATAAAATAAAACGTCCGTATCAAACTTCCCTGGGCGCTCTTGACGATACACTTATCTCTCATGAACACTTGCCGCCGAGGTCAGCGTACTGCGTTATATTACATAGGTCTGCGACATAAAAATTGTTTCAAATGTATTAAGTGATTTTTATAGTGTTTTCAACGCTGATTTCGGGAAAAATAGTGAAAAGTTTCCATCACGTACAGTTATTTCACAAACTGCTTGTCTAGTTTTAGCTTTTTTCGATATTTCAGCACTCTAGTGAGTTTGAATTTTGGTTTTTAGGATCTCCATAAACTGTTATTTAGCCATTTTTTTACACTAGATATACGTAAAATAAACAGAAATTAGGGGAAACCAGCAGTATTTTCATGTCAGTGCCCGTCTGTCGCGCTGCCCCTTCCCCCGCCATCATCAAGCAGTGAGCTTCTGCTGTTGTCCTTCAGTTCACAGCATCTCTTCACTCTGTACTGTTGTTACTAGTGCTTTAAAGTAGTGACTGTTTTCTTGTGTTTTGAAGTCGGTTTATGGACAATGGACAATGGCTAGCGGAGGATGTATAAACTCGCCAGATTGCTTCTGCTACATTTGTGATAACTATACCGTTAAAAAGCTACAAAGAAACATTTCCAATTTTGTTGAAAAAGTATATTTCGCTATTTTTGTATAAAGTTAGGCTATCAAGATAAGCCTTGGGCTCTACACAAAGTTTATTCAGTGCGTGTTGAACAACTGAGGCAATGGTTTCTACGTAAAAAGCAGTCCTTACGTTTTGGAATTCCAATGGTTTGGAGGGAGCCCAAATATCATAGTGATAACTGCTAGTTTTGTTCTTGCAACGTAACGAGGTTTCAATTTGAAGAAGAAAAAAATATTTCTTACCCTAACATTCAATCAGCCATTCACCCCTTTCTTCATGGACCTGAAGTACCAATACCCCCTCCTGCAGATTCTTTGGATGATATAGATGATCACGAGCCATTGGCTCAGCAAGGTGATAGTCACAGGGGAGTCTCGTAGGACCGTTGCGATTCACAATACACATAAATGACCTTGTGGATAACATCGGAAGTTCACTAAGGCTTTTTGCGGATCATACTGTAGTATATCGAGAGGTTGTAACAACGGAAAATTGTACTGGAATGCAGGAGGATCTGCAACGAATCTACGCATGGTGCAGGGAATGGCAATTGTATCTCAATGTAGACAAGTGTAATGTGCTGCGAATACATAGAAAGAAAGACCCTTTATCATTTAGCTACAATATAGCAGTCAGCAACTGGAAGCAGTTAATTCCATAAATTATCTGGGAGTAAGGCATTAGGGGTGATTTAAAATGGAATGACCATATAAAATTAATCTTCGGTAAAGCAGGTGCCAGACTGAGATTCATTGGAAGAATCCTAAGGAAATGCAATCCGAAAACAAAGGAAGTAGGTTACAGTACACTTGTTCGCCCACTGCTTGAATACTGCTCACCGGTGTGGGATCCGTACCTGATAGGGTTGATAGAAGAGATAGAGAAGATCCAACGGAGACCAGGGCGCTTCGTTACAGGATCATTTAGTAATCGCGAAAGCGTTACGGAGATGATAGATAAACTCCAATGGAAGACTCTGCAAGAGAGACGTTCAGTAGCTCGGTACAGGCTTTTGTTGAAGTTTCGAGAACATACCTTCACCGAAGAGTCAAGCAGTATATTACTCCCTCCTACGTATTTCTCACGAAGAGACCATGAGGATAAAATCAGAGAGATTAGAGCCCACACAGAGGCATACCGACAATCTTTCTTTTCACAAACAATACGAGACTGGAATAGAAGAGAGAACCGATAGAGGTCCTCAAAGTACCCTCCGCCACACGCCGTCAGGTGGCTTGCGGAGTATGGATATAGATGTAGATGTAGAAGAAGACAGAGATTGCTACGATCCTGGCACAACCGATCCCATTCGATTCTCACAACCTAAACTGAACGATTTAGTTAGAGACCTGGGCCTTTCGAGAGAATCTGTAAATCGCAATAGGCTACAATCCGGCCTTTATCAAAGTCGGAAACGCGATGGTACGCATTTCTCCTCCTTAACGAGGCATCACAATAACGTTTCACCAGGCAACGCCGGTCAACTGCTCTTTGAGTATGAGAAATCGGTTGGAAACTTTGCTCATGTCAGCACGTTATAGGTGTCACCACCGGCGCCAACCTTGTATGAATGCTCTGAAAAGCTAATCATTTGCATATCACAGTATCTTCTTCCTGTCGGTTAACTTTCGCGTTTGTTGCACGTCTTCTTCGTGGTGTAGCAATTTTAATGGCAAGTAGTGTATATCCTGGCCAGCATTGCTTCGACGAGAGTCAAAATTTACCATTGTTCATTGGGATCATGCGTGAGTGTTCACATAAAACTTCACAGAAATCTGTGATGGTGTAGCAGGAGAATGTTCCGAAACCAGAATTTTGACATGGATTCACTCAACTTAAACAGATGCCGCTCGCGCTTAAAACATTAATTGTCGCCATGAAATTTTCAAACTCTTTACTACGAGTGGTACTGTTTTCTTCAGCTCTGTAATTTTGGGATCCTCGAGTGAAAGTGAATTTTATACCGTTTTAAAACTGTGTACGGCATCTGGATAATGGAATCGTGTATCCAAAATACGTTATTATCGTGCACATACGAATGTTAATCTATACAGCAACAACTACGTCTAACCATCCTGTGAGCCAGCTAGGAGAAACATGTAACAAGTAATAGGAGGCATTCCCTGCAGTTTCACAACTGACGGAGCCATTTTAATTACTCTGCCAGCGCTGCTAACAACATAACGCATCGACTACAAAAAGATAAGCTGTAGCGCAGGACGCTCTCCCCGTGTAGAGACTCAAAAGCGTTCCATACAGTTCCAGCTAAAATTTCTGTGACAAGCTTTTCCTAATATTTACTTTTCATAAAAGTAAACGTAATTACACTGGAGTGTGTTTGCTGTGTATGTTTACAGTATTAGTTCCACCTTCAATAGTAGTTATTATTATTTACCTTCTGTCTATTCTCTGTTTCATTGTAGCTGCTACTGCACGCATCGAAACGTATTCCATTGGAAGTCCATCTTTTTAAGAATGTGTGCATTGTTTTTTCAGCCGCAATTACATACACTGCCAGATCCAAACTTCCATACACCATTTGATCAAAATTATCCAGACACCTCGCTGAAAATGTTTTAGAAGTTCGTGGCACCCTCCATTGGTAATGCTGGAATTAAATAGGGTGTTGGCCTACCCTTAGCCTTGGCCTTGATGTCAACTTCCATTTTCGCAAGCATACGTTCAATCAGGTGCTGGAAGCTTTCTAGGGGAATGACAGCCCATTGTCCGCCCCGGTAGCTGAGTGGTCAGCGTGACAGACTGTCAATCCTAAGGGCCCGGGTTCGATTCCCGGCTGGGTCGGAAATGTTCTCCGCTCAGGGGCTGGGTGTTGTGTTGTCCTAATCATCATCATTTCATCCCCATCGACGCGCAGGTCGCCGAAGTGGCGTCAAATCGAAAGACTTGCACCAGGCGAGCGGTCTACCCGACTGGAGGCCCTAGCCACACGACAGTTCCATTTATTTTTACAGCCCATTCTTCACGGAGTGCTGCACTGAGGAGAGATATCGAAGTCGGTCGGTGAGGACTGGCACGAAGTCGGCGTTCCAAAACATCCCAAAGGTGTTCTATAGAATTCAGGTCAGGACTCTGTGCGGGCCAGTCCATTACAGGGATGTTATTGTCGTGTAACCACTGCGCCACAGGCCGTGCATTATTAACAGGTACTTGATTGTGTTAAAAGATGCAATCGCCATCCCCGAATTGCTATTCAACAGTGGGAAGCAAGTAGGTGCTTAAAACAAATATAGGCCTGTGCTGTGATAGTGCCACGCAAAACATAATCAGTGCAAGCCCCCTCCATGAAAAACACGACCACACCATAACACCACCGCCTCCGAATTTTACTGTTGGCACTATACGCGCTGGCAGATGACGTTCACCGGGTAATCGCCCTACCCACACCCTGCCATTTGATCGCCACATTGTGTACCGTGATTCGTCAATCCACACAACGTTTTTCCACTGCTCAATCGTCCAACGTTTACACACCTTACACCAAGCGAGGCGTCGTTTGGCATTTACCGACGTGATGTCGGTGGATCCTGATGCAGTTTGGAATTCCTGCGTGATGGTCTGGATAGATGTCTGCCTATTACACACTACGGCCCTCTTCAACTTTCGGCGGTCTCTGCAGTCAACAGACGAGGTTGGCCTGTACGATTTTGGTATCCCTTCACATCCACTAACCTAACCTGCTCCCTTCCCCCATCATATCCCCACCCCCAGAAAAAGGCAGGAAGTTCAAATTCCAGCAGGTCAATGCAACACTCCACGACTACCTCCACTAACCTAAGCAAATGGCTGGAAAAGGACTCAGCCTGTTCTGGGTTGCTGGAGAGAGGAAGAAGTGTACTTTATTTATTTTTGGAACAATTTATTTAGGGAAATATTTCATCTAGTTTATTTATTACGTTGCTACAAAACACTTGCCCTGACGTCACAATATATGATTTACAGACCTTGAAACTAATCGTAAATTACCGAAATAATGTCCGCCGCGATAACTGAGTGGTCAGCGTGATGGATTGCTCTCCTACGGGCCCAGGTTCGATTCCCGGCTGGGTCGGAGATTTTCTCTGCTCAGGGACTGGGTATTGTGTTGTCTTCATCGTCATTTCATCCCCGTCCGGCTCGCAGGTCGCCCAATGTGGAGTCGAATGTAATAAGACCTGCACCAAGGCAGCCGGTCCTACCCCGCAAGGGGCCTCCCGGCCAATAAGACAAACGCTCATTTCATTTCCATTACCGAAAAAATACAGTACACTGATGTACACACCCGAAAACAACTCGTAAATTACCAAAATAATGCATTGCACAGCCTGCAGACACCTTCACAAAATAAAGCAGTACACTGACGTGCAGGAACCTTCACTAAGCATAAAATTATCAACATAATGCATGTATAATGCTCTACAAGCATGCTCACAACGCTTAAACAGCCGAAATAACGCAGTGCACAAACACACACTGCATGCAGAAACGTTTTCGAACCACCGTTAAGAAATTCAACCATGATGTATCAGCGATTTGTTTCCTACAGAGGCGCAAGGTGGAATGATGACCAACTGTGTCAGGCGCACGCACCAGCTCTGTCTGCATGTTCCACAGGCGAGAGATGTCTGGGCGCGCACGCCTGGAGAGGCTATTTACCTGGTCACCATGGCTGCGGCACTGACATATCGCCTTTGCAAATATAAAAAAATATAAAAAAGTTCAAATATGTGTGAAATCTTATGGGACTTAACTGCTAAGGTCATCAGTCCCTAAGCTTACACACTACTTAACCTAAATTATCCTAAGGACAAACACACACACCCATGCCCGAGGGAGGACTCGAACCTCTTCCGGGACCAGCCGCACAGTCTATGACTGAAGCGGCCTAGACCGCTCGGCTGATCCCGCGCGGCTTGCCTTTGCACCTGTGAGTCCAGGATGGATTAGTGTTAACACTAGGAGACACAATCCTCTAATAGCTATGCATGCCAGGCTGTCCCACAGGAGGGACGCATCTGATTGACGCCCGTGACGTGAACGAGGACACATCTAGAGGCTCTATACATGACAGCTCTATGACATGGCCTAATTGCCGAGCAAGATGTTTTCCTAGCGACCCACTCTTCCAGGCACGGCGAAAAGTTGACAGTGTTATACTGACATCTCATGTCTACGTAAATGGCAGCCAAATCTTCGTCTGGACACACTACAGAAATCTTTTGCACTGCTTTCAGAGACTATCTACTAAAATACCCCAGAATAACACAGACCCATTCCTCCTAGCGATCCTAATGAGAGAACCTGTCCGTTACACATCACCCCTTCCCATAAATCATAAATTGCTGCAGAAATAGTTAACGATCGCTTTTGTTGTATGAGCTTTCGTGACGCCTCAGCTAGTCTCCATGGAAATTCCTGCCCTAACGGGAAAACCTGTTCAAAAAATGGATCAACACACATTATTAACGTCCGTGGCGACCTGCCTTCGAGGAACAAAAGCATGGTACAGCTAAAAGGTTGTCAATGTTATACACATGTCTCACCTTGATGTAGCTGACAGCCATATCGCCCTCTGGGCAGATGAATGCTATAGAAATCATTTGAACTGCTTTCAGAAAATGTTTACCAAAATATCCCAGAATAACACTGAATGCATTTTTCCCATGGTCCTAACGAGATATCACATTGATCCCTTCCTGGAAATAGTGACGTCCTGCTGTCAACGTAAGTCTCAGAAACACTAAACGTTCTCACCGCTAAAAGCCTTCAACATGTCTGTGCACGCACGTGAAAACACCGTTAATCATAAAAGCACTCCTGTTGCTTGGAGAGAGTGAGAGAGAGCGAGATAGAGACGATGGTCGCATCAAACCTTCCCAGAAATAGTGACGTTCGATAAAAGCTTCTCATTGGCTCTCCATTCAAATGAAGCTCCTTCATTGGTCGCCTCGGTCTATATAGAAACCCACAAGCAACCTCGATCATCCTCAGTCCGCTGCTGTCACCCTTGTTGTGCATTCCATCGTGTCTGTGTGTTTACTTGTTCTTTTCTCTCCGCAATATGAAGAGAGGTAGCTGCAGCAACGCTTCAGACTGTAGTGGCAAGAGGCTTGGAATTCTGGAGACAGGATTACCAAGTGAGTAAATAATTTCTATATTGAGTGTAAATTTTCGTGTGTGTGTTAAATTCGCCTAATTAATTCCGTCTTCTTGTTGTAGTACAACTCCAGGACTTTGTCTTGGAGTGTGAGGACAGACAGGAGGGGGCTGGAGCGCGGCAGGCTCTGAATGTCCAGCTTCCTGTATTGGGTTTATAGCCAGAATTGCCTTGTGAGTATAATTTTCATTGTAATTTGTTCTTGTATAGTACAGATTGAAATTTTCTTATTTCATCCTTTTTTTTATTTGTTCCTCTAGCTCACTTGAAGCAAATGCAAAATGAGCTGGAGGCAGAGTTGGGGGCTGAAAACAACTATCTACTGCATCAGCAGCAACGCTACGTGGAACAGCCTCCAGCTGTGAATAACCAACAACAACAACAACACTCACGTAAGTATATAAAAAAAATCCATGTGCGATTGATCTTTCTGTCTAACTCGACATACAAAATAAATAAAATTATGTCTCATCCTGTCACAGGAACAGCTTAGAGTACTTCCATTTTTTGGACAGACAGCTGGAGGCTGTTCATCAGAAGATGCAGGAACAGCCTCCAGCAAATAAGGAGATGCCCAAGCAGCATATTTGTAAGTTCAAAAAAAGAAGCCTCTAGTAGTAGTAGTGGCAGTAGTATAGGAAGATTTTTTTTGTGTAACAAATCGGTTTATATATCTTGTTTGGCGTTGTCGTAGGCGAGACATACGAGGGCAGACCAAGGTGCTCTGATCTGGCTCTAGTCAATGATGATTATGGCGACTTTTTTGAGCATGCGGTGGAATCGCCTGACCAAGTGTTAATTCCCAGGAGCCAAAGCGAAAAATGTAATTATTCACTCTGCTTATAACCATGTGATCGTCAGAATTCTTTCTTTCACTGCGACAGCAGCGGTAAACAATGTATTTAACTATTATTTACTATTGAATGCATTACGGGAACAGCAGTGATCAATGTCTTATAAATATTTACTATTAAAAACAGTCTTGATCACGATTTATTTATCAAGGTGACCGGTTTCGACTACTACTGTGGTCATCTTCAGACCATTGAGTAGGAACCTCTTTCTGTTGGAGAATCACTGCAGTAGTGATTCTCCAACACAAAGAGAATCCTACTCAATGGTCTGAAGATGACCACAGTAGTTGTTGAAACCGGTCACCTTGATAAATAAATCGTGATCAAGACCGCTTTTAATAGTAAATAACTATTGTTTATTTTATCTCTTCTTCTACAGCGCTCGCGTCTCAACAACCTCAACACGGAGTGGCGTGCATAACGGTGCGGGTAAACCATCTTCCTCGCCAAAGCGGCGCCCGGGGTGAGGAACGCCTCGCCTATATGGGCGCCGCTACTCGCTGCGCGGGAAGCCGCTGCCACCGCCGACACCCCGGCACCGCCGATTTGGCGTCCGTGTGCCGAGCAACGAACCAACGCCCCACAAGTTACCGGGTCGGGTCGACAACAGCATCAGGAGCCATCGCCGCAGCCTGGCTGTTCCCATCACGCTGACCCGGTGACGCCGAAACATCCTCCTCCGTCATCATCATCATCGTATGAGACTTGTCAGAATCGACGTACACACGAGGTAGTAGTATTATTAGAGCCTTTGAGGGGCGTATCTCATTTAATAGAGTAGAGAATCCAGCTGGAGCGGGGGGGGGGGGGGGGGGGGGGTGGTATCGTGACCCAGCCAGGTTTCTAGAAGTGTGCCTCCCGTTAAAGGCAGAGCTCCTGAAAGCCCTAGTCAATCCGAGATATATTGCCATTAAATGTAAAGCATTTCTCTGCTGTGAGTTGACCTACCCGCCCAAACAGCAGGGTGCTGCTGAGGGGAAAAGCATACATTACATCTGGTGTGATAATGGCGTTGGCGCGAATCCACCTGGGGTGCTATACTGGCCCGGTTTCCCGAGATGGAAGTAAGAGGGTCAGCTAAAGCACTCAGCCAAATACCACACGTCGACATCCATATTCGTGTCTATGATCCGTTAGATGGAGGGGCCAATGATATTAAAATGAAGCGGGCTTGAATTAACGTTGAAAATGAATAAGATAATGCTTGTTTTGCAGGGTCAATCCTTGCATGTGAAAGAAAAACTAAACAGCATCTCGATGCGGAATACGTCTTAACATTTGTGGATGTTATAAATGTGATGGTACTGAGTTCCTCTTAACGTTTCAGGACATATGAAAATTTGAGGCACAAAATCCCGGAATATCAGTTCACGTTTATGGTTTGAAGAAGAAGCAAAAAGCAAGCCAGATGAGCAGGACAAGCATACTATAGTTGGACCACTCCATTTTTCGAAATATTCAGATGAGCATAATCTTCATGTAAACATGCTGCTCTTTTCTGAAGATGATAATCAGCATTACGTATGGATCAAATACATGTCACATCTCCTTTACAGCCATTTGTCGAACCATAAAGATAAGAAACACATTTGCTTCAGTTGTCTAAATAACTTTTCAGAAGAAAAGGCATCACGAGGACTGCGAATCCGAGGTACTTATTATTATGCCTACAGCAGAAAACAAGTTCATTGAAGTCAAGAATGCTCATCACCCGGAACGATGTCCGTTTGTTGTATACGCAGACTTGTAATGTCTCCTTGCCGCTATTACCCGCTGTGAAGGGAACCCCTTAGCCTCACATACCACCTTCATGCAAAAACACGTACCGTATGTGGCGGCATACGAAATTGCATGTTAATATGATTCAAGTCTTAACCTCTATGAATCTTAAGTCGGGGATAAACCTGCAGTTTGGTTGCTCACTGAGCCTGAAAAACTCTCATCGGATGATGGCAGGCTTTACAGCACCATCATCCCCATGACCGAATCCGAGGAGGATAAAAAATTATACAATGATGTGGATAACTGTCATATCGGTGTGCTACTATTAGATAGAAAAGCTCTGTGAAGAGATCATTGTCATCTTACAGGGATGTTGTGCACTGCACCTCAGAATGCATGCAAATCGATGTATCAGTTACCATGAAACATACCCGTTTTCTTCAGTACGTTAAGTCGGTATGACGCCCACTTTCTTGCTAAGCAATTGGTTAATTTCGATTGGCAGAAAAGTCAGGTCAGCGCCCTGACTGACAGTGTTGAGAAGTATATTTCATCCTCCAAACGAATGATGCCAAAAATTACTCCCCACTTCCTTGACACGCCACGTTTTATGCAGGCGCCACTCCAGAAACTCATTAAAACTCTTCCCTGAGAGGATATGCATATCACCCAATACGCCTACCCCGACGAGGAAACCGAGCGAGGTGGCGCAGTGGTAGCACACTGGACTCGCATTCGGGAGGACGACGGTTCAATCCCGCGTCCGGCCATCCTGATTTAGGTTTTCCGTGATTTCCCTAAAATCGCTCCAGGCAAATGCTGGAATGGTTCCTTTGAAAGGGCACGGCCGACTTCCTTCCCCATCCTTCCCTAATCCGACGAGACCGATGACCTCGCTGTTTGGTCTCTTCCCCCAAACAATCCATCCATCCAATCCATCCGACGAGGAAAAGTTTCTACTTCTGACTAGGGAAGGAGTTTTCACTTATGAGTATCTGGATATTAAGGTCAAACTCGACGAAACCAGGCTGCCTCACATTTCTGCATTTATCAGTACTCTCACAGGTGATGCCACAACTAGTGTGGATTATGAGCATGCCGTGAATGTCTGGCAGGAATTAAACATTCCAAATTTCGGTGAATACACAAGACTATACATGCACACCGATGTGTGCTTGCTTGCAGATGTCTTTGAATAGTTGCGTAGTGTATGTATGGGCACATACTCCATGGGCCCCGCCTTTTATTACATGGCACCTGGGTTATTCTGCGATGCAATGCTCAAGAAAATGAGGTGCAGCATCCAACTCTTGACTGATGCTGATATGCTTAATTTCTTTGGGTGCAGGATCTGTGGAGTACTTTTATCAGTGTGTCCATAGACATGCCAAGGCAAATAATCCACATATGGCTGTGGGGTTTAACACATCTCTCGATTCAAGTTACATATTATATTTGGATGTGAATAACTTATACGGGCAAGCTATGATGCAGCCACTGTCGGTTGGTGGGTTTCAATGGGTGCCCAAAAACGAATTAGAAGGATTGGGTCTGGCGGCTGATTCTGATTTGTGGTATGTGGTGCAGCTAGACCTCATATACCCTGTTAGTTTGCATGGAATGACAAGTGACTTGCCGTTATGTCCAGAGCAACAAGTTCTGAGAGGAAGCACTATCCCTAAACTGAAGACCACTGTTGGACACAAGCAGAGGTATGTAATTCATTATCATTATCTCCAGCAGTGTCTCAGCTTAGGCATGGAGCTAGGTAGAATCACCTGGACTATATCCTTCAATCCGCCCCCCTAGTTGAAGGAGTATATTGAATTAAATACCAAAAATAGGGCGGTAGCGACTAGTGATTTCGAAAAAGACTTTTAGGGAAAATTGAATTATTCATTAATTTGTAAAACCATGCAGAATGTGAGAAATGAAAGCGATATTTTGATTAGGACCGAATGGGATGGGCGTTGGGACGTAAGAATCTGCATCGCCAGACCAAATTTTAAGTGGGTCACTATTTTCAATGAGAGCTTTGTTGCTGTGGTGTCGTCGAAGGTTTCAGTTGAGTTTACGAAACCAATCTGTTTGGGTATGTGTATACTGGACATCTCCAAACTCCACATGTACCGATTCCACAGTGAGTTTGTTACAACTCATTTCATGGAGCCAACATTACTTTTTACGGATACAGATAGCTTCATCTACTGGGAGAAGAACTGCAATCCATAGTAATTAAGCATCACGGTAATGAATTCGACACATCAGGATTCATAGCCGATAATCCTTATGGTATTGTTACTCAGAAAAAGAAGGTTACCGGCTTAATGAAAGATGAGGCGGATGGATTGCCGATTGTGGAGTTTGTGGGTCTAAGATCCAAATGTATAATATATCGTACAGTAGATGGAGCCACCCAGAGGCGGGCTAAGGGAGTGCAATGTGCGACATCACGTGGCCGCACAGTCGAAGACTACTTGCATCGCCTGTACGGTGGAGTTCATAGTGCTCCGCTACAAGCGCCACGTTTGGTACAGCAAACCAGTATTGGATCGTGAGGCCACGAGGTGTACACTGTGCTGCAATCTATAGTCGGACTGTCACCTCATGACGATAAAAGAGCCATTTGTGATGACAGGATCAAAACCCTCCCGTACTCACACTATTTACTTGTTATCGTGAGGGAGTGGGGGACTCCGACGGTGCGAATGAGAGTGAGTGAGTGAGTGAGCTGAGTGAGAGCTTCTCCTAAATGTATGGCTCTTTTATGATTGTTCCAATATTGTACGTGTGATGCATGGCATGCCTGAATGTGTGTGTGCTTATGTGCATCTATTTGTATGCTTATGAGTGCGTTTGAGTGTGCATGTCTGTGTAAATATGCATACCTTTGTGCGAGTATATACAGAGTGGTCCATTGACAGTGATCGGGCCAAATATCTCACGCAATAAGCATCAAACGAAAAAACTACAAAGAACGAAACTCGTCTAGCTTGAAGAGGGAAACCAGATGGCGCTATGGTTGGCCCGCTAGATGGCGCTGCCATAGGTCAAACGGATATCAACTGCATTTATTTCGTTTGATACTTATTTCGTGAAATATTTGGCCCGGTCACGATCAATGGACCACTCAGTACCATAATATCTAGTCAGGATGATACACAGAAAAAATTATACAAAAAAATTAAAAATGTGCAATGAATATAAAAGATTTAAGAAATTGAACGAAAATCATCAAAAAAATGTAAATGAAGGAATGGAGTGGATGAGTGCATGTGTAACTAGATTAGTTATTAAGTTACAACTATTAGCTATTCAAGTCATACTAGTTTTAAGTGTGAGTTCCACCCAGTTCATTTTAGTGCAGCTAATTGGGATGAACATTTTAGGACCATCCGCTTCATTGCATTGTTAAACTATTTCAGCTGCTTGAACCACCCAGTTCAAAATATAAATTAAGTGTTCTGTTTGGATGGAATTTCACTAGTAATAGTATTAGTATTAAAGAAACTATACCCCTGCAATAGCTGTAACCAGTACTACAATATAAAGTACAGAAAATTTTTTTCAATCTGTACTATTATTTAAAAAATTATGAACTTAAAATAAAAAAAATTCAAACAGCTACAAGAACTTCGAATTTAAAAGCAGTAGTACTTCGTGTACTGTAAAAATAACAAGATTTGTGGACGTAAAGCTGTATTACTACTGTGAGTGTTTATGCCTGAATAAAAATTTGTTATTTGTTACCACAAGTCTTTGTTGTTATTTCACACATCCCTACCCTTACAAATGAATATAAAGACTGTGCCAATGCACAGGATATTAGTTTAAAGCATGAGGGGGGACTGATGACCACAGCTGTTAAGTCCCATACTGCTCAGAGCCATTTTTTGGATTGACAGGCCCACTACTCTATTACTCTTATGAGTGTTATTTTTCCCCTACCAGCTGATGGATGTGACGTGCACATGGCCTTAAATTGTTGGATGGAAGACGAAAAGGAAAACATTTTCCTTCTTGTGTCCGACACCATATGTGGCACATCTGCTTTACCCCTGCTTCTCACATGCCCTCGTGTAATCGGTCAACTTTTCGTGCGATTATTGCGGGTACAATACGGCTAACTTCCGATGTCCCCCTTAACAACGGTAATAGCACAGTTAATGCGATAAGCTAAAATTGGACAGATTCATTCAATAAGAGTTTGAGGAAATCTCGTTTAATAAGTCTGTGGTATCACAGAGTAAAGTAATACAGTGATTGGAGCCTACTTTAATCAATAGGAAATGAAGGACACACTTCGTTCATTTCGAACCATGCAGATCGTCCCCACAGCACAATGTATGTGCTTAACAGTATGAAAATAATGGGTTAACCAGTGTAAGTTCGATCTTACCCCAAATTTCCGCAAATCCCTGTTAAAATAAAATAGCCTAAACCACACATAATATGAAATGTTTCGCCGTAAAAAATGGCGAAACCCTACACTGTGTCAAACTCAACTTTGGTCCAGACGTGATGTCACTACCGTCACTGCAACTTGGACAATGGCCTAGTAAGCTTTGTACACATTTGCGCATGTGGTGCATAACCAACCGAACTTACAGTGAAGAACGATAAAGAAGGTAAGAGAGCAGAGCGAGACTATTTAGTTGATACGTAGATCGACTCTGCAAATGACAAATTTAATTAATTATTGAGTCAAGAATATATCTGTAACGAACTTTGTCTTTCAATTGTAGTAATTCATTTACAAAAGAGACCGACATAGTGTAGAACAGCACTTGTCAAGATACATCAAGTGAGCTACTTCCATGTGTATTTATGGTATAGAGCAAGGATTTAAGTTGAGAAGTAAGCGTCTAGGCTAAGGAAATGTTTAACAAACTAAACTGTCTCTTCGTTGAATCAATGCACATAGAAAGCAACAATCTAATTACCAAATTAAGCATTTCATAACAGGAAAATTTGGAAATTTGTGGTAAGTTCCTATGGGACCAAACTGCTTACACACTACTTAATCTGACTTAAAGTAACTTACGCTGAGGACAACACAAACACCCATGCCAGAGTGAGGACTCGAACCTCCGACGGGGGTAGCCGCGTGAATGTGGCAAGGCGCCTAGCTCACGCGGCTACCCCGCACGGCTCACAACAGGAAGAAGACTTCAAAATCAATTTTACAGTAACGCAATTCGGAGCCTCAGAGAACGGATTCTCTGATTGGTCGCTTGGACATTTAAAGCACTGCTAAAACAGAAGGTACATTGTAAAAGATACGCAACCTAAAATATTAAGGCCAGCCAGAATCGGCCATAATTAACCTAGGAAGTGAAATTATAAGGATTTGTTTTAACAAGTGAGCAACAGGATCTTAAGTAATAAAACTTTAAATTTAGCTCCAGAAAATTAAAAAAAATCTTTAAACAAGAAATCTTAAAAAACTCAGCAACATGTACATTTTTTAAATTAGCTCTAGATAATGAAAATAATCTTTAAAACAAGAAAACTTAAAAAAAAACTTCAGCAACAAGTAAAATTTAAGACTACTGATCGTAACTGTGGGCAATGAACTGTTTAAGAACATTTAAATAACACTGACTAGAAAATTTCTTCTTCATGTATTGAAATGACGTGAACTTTACAGCAAATTCAATAACTCTGTTGTTGCACCACAGCAGACAAATGAATTACAGCAAAAAGCTTACATACTTGTGATAGTGCACAACAGTTGGCAACGAAGTAAACAGGAGGTTAGAGGCTAAGCAGAGAGCAAATGGCCATGAGAAACTGATAATAAAAACCACAATAAAATATACTAACGGTACGCAATGTGAATCCTTAGGACAATAACACGCGGAGAAAGTGGCCCAGGTAAACTGCTACTTTTGAAGTGAACAGCTCGTGCATCGACCGCATGCGATGCTCAACTTTTCCGAACAGCACCGTGCCAGACGATGCACCCAGCGGCTTTCTTCAGCAGTTTCCACAAACGACGCCTCATCTGCGGCCACCGTACTGCAGATTGTACTAGGACACACCTCGACCGGAAATAACCAAGTACGTTCGACGTCGAACAAATGATTCAGCTCTACCAAGGCACCATCGCGTCCCCTAATTCACAAGTGAGCCGGGCACTAGGATACCCAGGTTTCCCTTAGGTAAGTGAGAATGTTTGCCCCTTGCACCTAGTAGACTCGGATATCAGCGCTACCACGGCTGCGAATACATTCCTTCCGGACTCTGCACGCAACTCCACAGATAAACAAAACAGTGACAGAACTTCACTGTTTCGATTTCCAGGCCAACTCTACTCAAGCGCCTCTGCTCACGGCTACAAGATAAGTAGTGAAAACCCATGGTAGCACCGTCAAAGCGACGACCACTGCCAACTATGCCGGCCGGTGTGGCCGTGCGGTTCTAGGCGCTTCAGTCTGGAACCGCGTGACCGCTACGGTCGCAGGTTCGAATCCTGCCTCGGGCATGAATGTGTGTGATGTCCTTAGGTTAGGTAGGTTTAAGTAGTTCTAAGTTCTAGGGGACTGATGACCTCAGATGTTAAGTCCCATAGTGCTCAGAGCCACTTGAACCATTTTTGAACTGCCAACTTTAGACGAATGATAGTAGACGTAAAATCAAATGGAGCTATTGCACTCCATATCATGCCACCACAAAACTCACTCAGTCTATATAACTAACCACCCTATGAGAGGCTGTTGAACCACATGTGTAATTAATTGCATGACATCTACACGAGTAGCATGGCAGCATGTCGTGAATACAATAGACACACTTGACAAACAAGCTTAGATCATAAGATTGCTTTGTTTAATTACTGACTTTAATGAATTAATCATAATTCTTCACAGTTTCATTAGTAATACAAATTTAATGAAATACACTTAAATTTGGATAGAAGCAATTGAAAGAGATCATTTACTGAAAACTGATGTGCCATTTATGTGTCTACCATAACTGATCGAGGAAAGGTCAACAAACACTGAATACTGAATTCTTCCCAAGAAACGGGTGATCTTGATAATGCAGATTGTGGGAGAAAAAATTAACTTATTTTTAGTATAATACATTATTTTAATCAGCTTTGCAACGTATTTATTCTTACGCCTATAGACTTAAGATCGCACCTCTGTATCAAAAGCTATAATTCAGATTGGTGATTTCTCTTAACTTGTTGAATGATGTCAATTCTCGAAAATTCTAAGCCTAGGGGAACCGAACTTACAAAAGGGGGCCGCCATCTTTGTTTTTAGTCAATAGAGACAGGGTCGCTGCCCCTCCGCAACGTAGTTTTAAACGTTCTATTTCGAGGACTTTTCAGTACGACAGTCAATACCTAGAATAATTTCGTCGGTGATGCACTTGAACTTGTGATTTACTAATAAAAGGCTGTTCGTGGCTTAGAATAAATTCGTAACATGTTGGAGTCTAACTCAGTTCAGTGAGGACTCTGAACATTTTTCGTCGGTCGACACTGAGGACATTTTCGTCGAGTGTCGGAGGATTTGTGTTTATCGCGATTGGTGATGGTCTCGACATAGAACATTTTGGGAGAGTCAGCTCATACACTTTAAGTTTTGAATGTTACAAGATTTATTTAAAATTTATAATGAGTTTATAATCGCTTTGTCGGACCTCGCACTATTTTTGATCAGTTTATCTACAGTACGTAGACTGTCACCAATCTGTCCTTTAATATCCGCAATTAATGAATAGACTGTGTTTCATACTGAACTACAAACTCGTTGTTGGGCTATATTATTTGTACGGAGCACTTAAAAACCAACCTATAGTTTTATATTTTGATTGTATGCATTAGGGAAAATTAATTGGAATTTTATTAAGAAATCAACATGCACGGACTCTAAAACTTACGACAACAACAAAAATCAAAAGAGATTTTTGTATATATTGTAGTTTTACTACCGTACAGTGCACCCAGCACGTGGTGTGAGAAGTTGGTATGAGCTGTCTTTGAGTACACAACATTATCACCTCTGATCTACATAGCCAATAACGTGGACGGCAGCCGTTACATTTCTGATGTTTTTAGGCTAGTGGCAGTGCCCTAGCTTCGAGGTCTCCTTAACGATGTCCTCCAACAAGATAACACAAACATCACTGGAGTTACATCATGATTTCACTGGAACTCGTGTAAAAAATTTTAATTTTTCCTCCAATCTCTATTTCATCTATTGAGATGTATCTGATGTTACAACTTTAACTTGCGAAACCCATTATACTAATGAAGGATTTTTCAACAGCTGCTGCAGTGCTTAACAAGAAACTAAAATTTCTTCCTGGTATTGCAATTTTAATGACAACATGCTTATGCACAACAATGCGGCAGTTGGTAGAAATATAAGAACTAAAATGGCATGGCTGTATGAGACGTAGTGGAATACCACAGAAAAAACACATAATTCGTCCTGAATAGCTCTTCTGGGAACACAATGGTCGGGCACATTGAGCTGCTTTGGTGTGTGTGGACAATATCATCAATGATGGTATCCAATGAATTGATTGGGCAAGTAGCTCTCCTATGAATACGTCTAGGGCTGGTCGAAATGCATCCCAAAGACCGCTGTAGAGAATTTTTCCAGATTCGTCTACAGCTGTTTTCCACGAATGGGACCATGTTTCTTCAGTGGTTTTGAATCGCTTGAGAGACAGACCATGTCATATCGCTTCCAGTCGAGGAATCCATATAGCAGTCTAGAGCCTTGCAGACAGGTACCTATAGTACCTATCACGGAACTGAATCTGATGCTAACGCTAGTGTGACGGAATTAATGCTGCGAGATGTTTGTTGCCATGTGAGTGTCGAAGAGCTGGTGCAGAAGGAGGCAGTGTAATGAATGGACGTCATATTCCCTAAATATCTTTTGTAAAACCACGTACAGTTGTATAACGAAACAATGGAAACACCTGAATGACAATTAAGTGCTGTAGTGCCTGGAAAACCGATTATTCATTTATTTTCTTCGGGAGACTTGGCTTACTTGACGAAAATACTGTCGTTTTGTGCAATTTTGAACTGATGTGTAGCCTTAATCATATCTGATGTCATACACAAAGATTCCCACAAAGAAATCATTCTATATCTTTTTCCTACTCCGGGATTTGCAACTCTTTCTAGAGATGTGTACCTCTTCAGGGCGCAAGCATACTACCCTACTGATTTAAATTCATTTTCTTCTGTCTTTAAAAAATACTTGCCAGTATATATGAGATTCCTTCAATATCTGTAATACCATGTTTCTTGCTCTCTTCTTTACAGCAAAACCCACAGCCAAACGTTTTTTCTGTTCTGTTTCCCTGCAGTGAAGTAAGCTTCATTTGGTCGCTGTACTTCTGATGACACCACCAGATGCAGTTTGACGTTATTTAGCTTCTCTGCCAACTTCGCTAAGCTCTACTTAATAACTTTCCACGTAGTAGTGTTTGACGTCTTCTTGCCTGCTTAGCATTTTATGATATCTACCATGTTTGATATAACTGTAGTTCCAAATTCGTCACTTCAGATTAACTTATTATTTTGCACTCCTTTATTCCCCACACTAAACTGTTTAGTTGAAGGCCTACAAATATAACATTTCAGTTGTGAGGATAAAATGGCAATTAGCACACGCAAGAGTGAAGTCTGCCATTAACATCCAGTTCTCCTCTGGTATTACCTTTCACTAACCGAAGGAAGTCATCAGCCTAAGTCGACTCCTGCAGAACTGCGTAGCCCGCGTTTCTATCACGAAACCTTTTGCGAACGCGTCAAGTCGATTGTGTACGCCAAGCACGCGTAAAGTGGAGATTTCAGATCGATAGAGCGCGCTCTAATGGCCGATTGGGAGGCCAAGCCACGTCGCGGGTGGCAGCAGCAAGCGGGGATTCCCCAGATTAAGGGGTAAAGCTGGCAGCCGTGGCGTGGCTGGCTTCCCACCCAGTGCTGCCAATCCCTCCAGAGTTGGCTCCATTGTCCGGTGGAGCGCTAGCGCCACGCGTTTCTCCCTGTGCCGCTCGAAAGTAGCTGACAGTAAGCAGGTCAGTTATTACGAAAATGACGCACACATTTAAAACTTAGCTTCAGTTACATGACAAGAATAATTTATGTGGTCAAAAGTACGTTTTCCTCTAGAATCAAAATTATCAGAGATTCCAGGATCATAAATAGAATGAGAAAATGAAGTATGGAATTTCATTGATAAAAGGACAAAATATAGGAACACAGAAAGTGATGCAGTCAAAAGGGAATACACCCATCTAAAAAATAAAGGCAGTCAAAATGGCAATGCAGGAATGGGTAGGAGCACGTATGAGTATTAAAAATATAATAAATTAAAGAAACATTTGAGGAAAAAGGAAGGAGCTGTATGAATATCAAGAGCTGTAATAAGCATAGAAGGGAAGACTGAAAGGTGGAAGGAATATAGGCCTGCACTGAGATGACAAAGCTGATAGGGTACCTCCTAATATCGTGTCGAATCTCTTTCAGCCCGGCATAGTGCAGCAGCTAGACATGGCATGGGCTCAACACGTCGCTGGAGTTCCCTGCAGAAATAATAACTCACGCTGTCTCTATAGCCGTTCATAATGCGAAAGTGTTGCCGGTGCAAGATTTTATGCATGAAGTGACATCTCGATAATGTGTCATGAATGTTCGACAGGAATCATGTAGAGTCATATGGGAGGCCAAATCATTTGCCCGAATTGCCGACATTGTTCTTCAAACCAATCGCAAACAGTTTTGGCCCATGTCGAGGCGCATTGTCGCCCACAAAAATTCCATCGTTGTTTGGAAGCATGAAATCCATGAGTGACTACAAATGGTCTCCACGTAGCCGAACGTAACCGTTTGCAGTCAATGATCGGTTCAATGTGACCAGAGGACCCAGTCCACTCCGTGTAAACACAGCCCACACCGTCAGGGAGTCACCACCATCTTTCACAGTGCTTTTTTGACAATCTGGATCCATGGTTTCGTGGTATGTGCGCCACCATCAGCTCTTAACAAGCGAAATCGGGACTCATCTGGCCAGGCTAAGAGTCTCCAGTCTTTTAGGGTCCAACCAATATGGTCACGGGCCCAAATGAGGTGCTGCAGGCGATATCTTGCTGTTTGGAAAAGTATTCACGTCGGTCTTCTGCTGCAATAACCAATTTACGCCAATTTCCGCGCCGCATGTCCTGACAGATACGTTCTAGTACGTCTCACATGGACTTCTGCGGTTACTTCCATTCATTAGTCGCTCTAATCCTGTAACTGATTCTGTCCTAACTATTCATGGAACGTATGGCCAGACTATATAATTTTATTTATTGACTGTTAATATGTTGTTTAAGCGTTTCCTGTTGGAGACAGATCTCTAGTGATATAGTTCTTACGATCGGTGGCTAATTTTATCTTTTATAGGCAATTTATAGGTTGCTACAGGCAATGTATTATGTATACTAATTTTTGACCGTACATTCACCATAAAGGGGTCAGACCTATTCTCTTCATATACACTCCTGCAAATTGAAATAAGAACACCGTGAATTCATTGTCCCAGGAAGGGGAAACTTTATTGACACATTCCTGGGGTCAGATACATCACATGATCACACTGACAGAACCTCAGGCACATAGACACAGGCAACAGAGCATGCACAATGTCGGCACTAGTACAGTGTATATCCACCTTTCGCAGCAATGCAGGCTGCTATTCTCCCATGGAGACGATCGTAGAGGTGCTGGATGTAGTCCTGTGGAACGGCTTGCCATGCCATTTCCACCTGGCGCCTCAGTTGGACCAGCGCTCGTGCTGGACGTGCAGACCGCGTGAGACGACGCTTCATCCAGTCCCAAACATGCTCAATGAGGGACAGATCCGGAGATCTTGCTGGCCAGGGTAGTTGACTTACACCTTCTAGAGCATGTTGGGTGGCACGGGATACATGCGGACGTGCATTGTCTACATCTACATCTACATTGATACTCCGCAAGCCACCCAACGGTGTGTGGCGGAGGGCACTTTACGTGCCACTGTCATTACCTCCCTTTCCTGCTCCAGTCGCGTATGGTTCGCGGGAAGAACGACTGTCTGAAAGCCTCCGTGCGCGCTCTAATCTCTCTAATTTTACATTCGTGATCTCCTCGGGAAGTATAAGTAGGGGGAAGCAATATATTCGATACCTCATCCAGAAACGCACCCTCTCGAAACCTGGCGAGCAAGCTACACCGCGATGCAGAGCGCCTCTCTTGCAGAGTCTGCCACTTGAGTTTATTAAACATCTCCGTAACGCTATCACGGTTACCAAATAACCCAGTGACGAAACGCGCCGCTCTTCTTTGGATCTTCTCTATCTCCTCCGTCAACCCGACCTGGTACGGATCCCACACTGATGAGCAATACTCAAGTATAAGTCGAACGAGCGTTTTGTAAGCCACCTCCTTTGTTGATGGACTACATTTTCTAAGCACTCTCCCAATGAATCTCAACCTGGTACCCGCCTTACCAACAATTAGTTTTATATGATCATTCCACTTCAAATCGTTCCGTACGCATACTCCCAGATATTTTACACAAGTAACTGCTACCAGTGTTTGTTCCGCTATCATATAATCATACAATAAAGGATCCTTCTTTCTATGTATTCGCAATACATTACATTTGTCTATGTTAAGGGTCAGTTGCCACTCCCTGCACCAAGTGCCTATCCGCTGCAGATCTTCCTGTATTTCGCTACAATTTTCTAATGCAGCAACTTCTCTGTATACTACAGCATCATCCGCGAAAAGCCGCATGGAACTTCCGACACTATCTACTAAGTCATTTATATATATTGTGAAAAGCAATGGTCCCATAACACTCCCCTGTGGGACGCCAGAGGTTACTTTAACGTCTGTAGACGTCTCTCCATTGATAACAACATGCTGTGTTCTGTTTAATAAAAACTCTTCAATCCAGCCACACAGCTGGTCTGATATTCCGTAGGCTCTTACTTTGTTTATCAGGCGACAGTGCGGAACTGTATCGAACGCCTTCCGGAAGTCAAGAAAAATAGCATCTACCTGGGAGCCTGTATCTAATATTTTCTGGGTCTCATGAACAAATAAGGCGAGTTGGGTCTCACACGATCGCTGTTTCCGGAATCCATGTTGATTCCTACATAGTAGATTCTGGGTTTCCAGAAATGACATGATACGCGAGCAAAAAACATGTTCTAAAATTCTACAAGAGATCGACGTAAGAGATATAGGTCTATAGTTTTGCGCATCTGCTCGACGACCCTTCTTGAAGACTGGGACTATCTGTGCTCTTTTCCAATCATTTGGAACCCTCCGTTCCTCTAGAGACTTGCGGTACACGGCTGTTAGAAGGGGGGCAAGTTCTTTCTTGTCCTGTTGGAACAGCAAGTTCCCTTGCCGGTCTAGGAATGGTAGAACGATGGGTTCGATGACGGTTTGGATGTACCGTGCACTATTCAGTGTCCCCTCGACGATCACCAGTGGTGTACGGCCAGTGTAGGAGATCGCTCCCCACACCATGATGCCGGGTGTTGGCCCTGTGTGCCTCGGTCGTATGCAGTCCTGATTGTGGCGCTCACCTGCACGGCGCCAAACACGCATACGACCATCATTGGCACCAAGGCAGAAGCGACTCTCATCGCTGAAGACGACACGTCTCCATTCGTCCCTCCATTTACGCCTGTCGCGACACCACTGGAGGCGGGCTGCACGATGTTGGGGCGTGAGCGGAAGACGGCCTAACGGTGTGCGGGACCGTAGCCCAGCTTCATGGAGACGGTTGCGAATGGTCCTCGCCGATACCCCAGGAGCAACAGTGTCCCTAATTTGCTGGGAAGTGGCGGTGCGGTCCCCTACGGCACTGCGTAGGATCCTACGGTCTTGGCGTGCATCCGTGCGTCGCTGCGGTCCGGTCCCAGGTCGACGGGCACGTGCACCTTCCGCTGACCACTGGCGACAACATCGATGTACTGTGGAGACCTCACGCCCCACGTGTTGAGCAATTCGGCGGTACGTCCACCCGGCCTCCCGCATGCCCACTATACGCCCTCGCTCAAAGTCCGTCAACTGCACATACGGTTCACGTCCACGCTGTCGCGGCATGCTACCAGTGTTAAAGACTGCGATGGAGCTCCGTATGCCACGACAAACTGGCTGACACTGACGGCGGCGGTGCACAAATGCTGCGCAGCTAGCGCCATTCGACGGCCAATACCGCGGTTCCTGGTGTGTCCGCTGTGCCGTGCGTGTGATCATTGCTTGTACAGCCCTCTCGCAGTGTGCGGAGCAAGTATGGTGGGTCTGACACACCGGTGTCAATGTGTTATTTTTTCCATTTCCAGGAGTGTATTTCCTTTTAATAATTTCATATGGGTAACTGTATTCGTCTTTTACTGTATCAAAATTGGTTTCTATAATAGTTATCAATATTTAAAAGTCTGCTACATGTATTTTATCTAATGTGTTTTTATCATATTAAGTTTTTTGCGTAAATGAGGACTACATCTAAGCCCACATTAGCGACATCTAGGTAGGATGTAGGCAAACAGATTTCTGGTAGCTACTGTACTTCAGTAGCCAGTTGCAATAATGACTGTGTGGACGATGTGGCCTATTCTACACCTTATTTTAGGTGTATGTGACGATGCAGCGCTGATAATATTTATATCTTGAGACGATGCCATTACGGCGTTATCACATTAGGACATGGAGTAGAAAAGGTACGTTTTACCGTATTTTATCTGTACATTTCCCTGATTGTATGATAGTGAATTGTGATACGTTTTGCTGTAATATGTTGAAAGACACACTGCTCACTAGGAGTATATATTTGTATATTGTAGATCTGAGGGTGGTCATTACGGATTGATACCGGTCATCGTCAAAAGAATCGATGTAGTGATCAAAGACTGGAATAAAAAACATTTTCTTGATTTCCCTAAATCGCTCTAGGAAATGTTAGGGTGGTTCCTTTTAAAGCGCACGGCCCATCCTCTTCTCGATCATTGACACAATCCGAGCTTGTGCTCCGTCTCTAGTGCTGTCAGTGTCGACAGGACGTTAAACGGTACCTTCCTTCCTTGTTCCAATAAATGCAGGTGTTGGTAGGTGAGAATATTACAAAACTGGTTGTTCACAATAGAGAGGATATTCCAGGGAAACTGGCAATACTAAGATAAGAGCTTTTGAAGAAGAGAAATCTTTTGACATCGGGTATAAGTTGAAACTTTAATAAATCTTTTCCGAAGATATTTGTTTCGAGTGCAGCCTTGTACGGAAATGTGGTGTGAACGTTTAACAGTTCAGACGATAAAATAGAATGTAAACTTTTGAAACGTGGTTGTGCTGGATTATGCGGAGGATGAGATGGGTAGATCGGATATGTAATTAAGTGGTTGTGCTGTTTTTTCTTTCACCTTCGGCAGTGGGGGAGTACAGCGCTAATTTAAAAGACCCTCTGCTTCAAACAGCGGGCGGTGAGTAGCATGCAGCCTTCGCCTGCGTCGATTAGCCTTGCACCTACACTGACGGAAAAAATTGCAACACCAAAATTAATCAGTGTATAGCAATTAAATTGCGAGAAAACATTTGTCTAGGTAGCGTATGTTATGATTAACATTATAAGATCACAAGTTAATCTAAGCACGAAAAAAGCCGTTGCGAATGTGAATCGCTGGTACATTAATAACCGACGTATCCGCCAGAATGTCAATTGCAAGCACGCAGGCGTGCATGCATTGTGTTGTACAAGTCCCGCATGTCCGTTTCTGGGATGGAGTTCCATGCCCATTGCACTTTGTCGATCGATACAGGGACGGTTAATGCTGTTTGTGGATGACGCTGGAGTTGTCCGACGATGTGCTCGATTAGACACAGATCTGGTGATCGTGCAGGCCAAGCAGCATGTCCATTCTCTGTAGAGCATGTTTTGTTACATGGGCCGAGTAATCCTATTGGAAAATGGCCCGTGCATGGTGGCAGCACAACATCACCATATGGACGTACAGATGTGCAGTCAGATCGCGCGCTACTGTCATACGAAATCGCACCCCAGATTGTTATTCTAGTGTAGTGCAGCACGCAGACAGACTGGTTGCAGATCCCCAGCTGGCTTCCTTATAACCAACACATCTGGCACCGAGGCAGAACCAGCTTTCATCATCAAACACGATAGACCGCCACCCTGCCCTACAAGCTCTCGCTTGACACCACTGAAGTCGCAAATGGCAGTGGTCTGGGGTCAGTGACATGCACGCTGCAGGGCGTCTGGCTCGGAGCTGTCCTTGAAGGAACCAATTTGAAACAGTTTGTTGTGTCACTGTGGTGCCAACTATTACTCAAATTGCTACTACAGACGCAGTACGATGCGCCAGATCCACTTGCCGAACACAATGATCTTCTTATTTCGTATTGCCAAGTATCCGTCTGGGGCCCAGTTTTCTTGCGATCGTACATTCTCGTGACAACTGCTGCCAACAGTCAAGTACAGTGGCTACGTTCCTGATAAGTCTTTCTGCAGTATCACAAAGGGAACATCCAGCTTGTCGTAGCCCTATTACATGATCTCGTTCAAACTCACAAGGGGAGGCCGCCAATTGTGAAATTCAGATTCGATTCATACTGCGCATAATAAAAGCTCATGGCCAGAGGTGTAATGTGGCAAAGCACCAAGATGCACTTCTCAGCCGTTGTCGAGAAAATCGACAGTTAAAATAAACCGTTGCGGTGAAATACTCTCTACGATTAATGATCTTCTACAGCGTCGTGGCGCAGCGGTAAGCTCTAGGGTTTGTAATCGGAAGGTCGCCGGATCGAATCTCGTGCCATGCAACTATTTTTTATTATTAGGTTTTTGTAATTCAAATATATATATATATATATATATATATATATATATATATATATATATATATATATATAAACTATTAATGAATTGCTTATGCATTTTGGTGAAGGCGGATCGCTCTCCAATTGTACCGCCTCCATTTTTCCGTTTGTTTAACAGGGTGTACCAAAGCTCTCACGTCCGCACTGATTTTCGACGATGTTATAAGTTGCGCTAGGGACCGCATCTACCTTCTTTCGAAGTTAGCAGGCAACTATGCTTTTATGCGGCGGCTCGTTTCGGCCCATTCAACATCTGTCCTTCAAGTGTAACGAGCGAGTAACGGAGCTTATATTTCATACCTGCCACAGCAAATTTGTGTTCGTGGGGTCTCTATTCTAATTCGAACGTTTGACTTACGCTATACGTGTTCGTTTCGGAATATCGTTTCTATGTCTTCCGTTAACTATACGTGGTTAACATTATGAAGACAATTAATAACATTTGTGAAATACAACTTTGTTTGCGGAAAACATAATGATGTTCGAAGTCGCCAGTTTTCCACGACAAACGACCTTCAACAACTTATTATATGCATAATTGTTGCAACTGATTGCCGGGAATTATATATATATATATATATATATATATATGTGTGTGTGTGTGTGTGTGTATAGACTTATTTGAATAACAAAAAATAAATACTAAAAAAAAAAATTGCATGGCACGAGATTCGATCCGGCGACCTTCGGATTACGAACTCGAGCGCTTACCGCTGCGCTACGACAGTGTCGATAATCATTAATCGTTGAGAGTATTTCACCCCAAGGGTTTATTTTAACTGTCGATTTTCTCGACAACGGCTGAGAAGTGCATCTTGGTGCTTTGCCACATTACACCTCTGGCCATGAGCTTTTATCATGCGCAGTATGAATTGAATCTAAATTTCACAATTGGCGGCCTCCCCTTGTCAGTTCAAAATGGTTCAAATGGCTCTGGGCACTATGGGACTTAACATCTGAGGTCATCAGTCCCCTAGAACTTAGAACTACTTCAACCTAATTAATCTAAGGACATCACACAGATCCATGTCCGAGGCAGGATTCGGACCTGCGACCGTAGCTGTCGCACGGTTCGGGACTGAAGCGCCTAGAACCGCACGGCCACCGTGGCCGGCTCAAACTCAGTGAGGTGTTGACAATGATGTTGTTTGTCGCCTTAAAGGCTATCTTGACTAACGTCAACTCCCCACGTCCAATCTCAAAGGTAAGTAACGCTCACGACTGGTACAGCGTGTGTTTAAAGGAAACCTGATTTGTAGCCTCATAGTAGCGCTACTAGCGCCACTGTTACGCGACTGGAGTGAAATCTGAATAGACATCATCTTTCAGATGTAGGAACGTGTCTGCCAGCTTTCGTCGCACAACTCCTTGGTGATGCGATTTTTTTTTCCGGAATTATATGAAGTCAGATGTGCTGACAATGCGTTGTTGTCATATTACCGAGTAAATACGTCGGTGATAGTAATATTCATAAGGAGCGTGTTCGATTGCCATATAAGCATATGCGGGGAAGTAGGAGAGAGGAGGAGATTAGTGTTTAATGTACCGTCGACAACGAGGTCATTAGAGACGGAGGACGAGTTAGGATTTGGGAAAGATGGGGAAAGAAAGGGGCTGTGCCCTTTCGAAGGAGTCATCCCAACATTTGCCTTAAGCGATTAAGGGAAATCACGATGAACCTAAATCAGAATGGCCGGACGCGGGTTTGAACCGTCGTCCTCCCGAACGCAGGTCGAGTTGTCTAACCACTGCACTAGCCCGCTCGGTCCCGTTGAAGGGATTTGCCTTTCGTTACAAGTATTGCCTTAAATTGTGTGTTAGTAAGTACTAATAGGATGACATTGTTGTTGGTTGTATTGCAACGTTTCCTGAACTGAGTTAGCTTAATTCACCAAGTCACTAGGCGCCAGGTGCTCATATTTATGGTCTAACTCAGTAATTTTTTTGTGCTTCAATGGTTTTCCAGATTCGGTTTATTTGAGGGTTGCTGGTTTTTGAATTTGTTGAGTGGGACAGTCACTGGGCTATCTAGAAGAAGTTTGTTGTGGTATTAGTATTGTTTCGATTGTTTTTAATGTTAGTATTCTTATATGCAGTTCAAATGTAGGGGCTTCGAGACAACTCTGAATTATTATGGAGTTGATGCCTGACGCATCAACGATAAGGTGGCTCACTTCCCGCATTTAGTTGCTCGTCTCCGGATGAGGTTTATATTACTTTGATGCATTGGTTCGTAGCGTTTTTGTATTTATATATTGGTATTCCGGTTCCTATGGGTTTATTTAACGATTGTCATTATTATGTGTATCTCATTGTTGCTATTTGAGTTCACATATTATCATTTTCTGATTTGGAGATAGTGAGTGGAGTTGTGAACGCTAGAAAATGGAGTGTCAAGTGGGAAAATCGGAGGATTTCCGACGTATTCTACTGTTTGAGTTCAGTAGAAGAGGTGACAGTAGCGGAGCCAACCTGAAACATTTGCGCCCTTTATGGGGATGATGTCATTGGAGAGAGCACGGCAAGCAAATGGTTTTCTCGCTTTAAGGAGGATCGCTTTGACATCGGTAACTCTCCATGTGCAGGAAGACCTTCAGGGTTCGATGAATATCATTCCAGCATCGTGTGACTTTTCATGCAATGAGGAAGGTTCAAAAATCGAGTCTGTGGGTACCTCATGCACAAAGTTCAAATCACAGAAATCAGCTGGAGACCGTATGTGAAGCTCTGCTCGCTCATCATCAGCTGGCTCGTGAACAACAGCGACCATCTGGTGACGATAAGTGGTGTCTTTATGCTAACTTAAGGAAAATGAAGGAATTGCTGAGCCCATACAAAGCAGCATCTGCCAGTACAAAGACCTGCGCGCATCCATAACGCACCTGGTAGAACACCGACGGTATGGTGTGCTACGAATTATTTCCCAGAGGTGTAACCATCACCGTTGACATTTATTGTCGACATGTGAGACGTCCTGCAGACTCTGCCCAATAACAACGGCCAGGAAGACCGCGTGAAGTGGTGCTACTCCACGATAACGCCCGCCCGCATTCTGCTAGACTGACAAAAAATACTATACAGGAATTGGGTTGGGAAGTAATTCCACATCGACCTTATTTACGTGATCTTACACCCTCAGATTTTCAACTTTTCCCGCTCTCCGTCGAACAATATTCAACTAATTTCCTTTCCGGATGAAAATACGCTCCGAACATTACTCGATGAGTTCTTCGCTTCACAACCACGTGATTTGTACAGTCGCGGAATCGGAAAGTTTCCCCAGAGATTGTGGACTGCTGTGAATAGTGAAGGAGAGTATGTCATTGGTGGTTAAAGTCTCTGTCTGCTATGTGTAACTGTTGTGTTTATTAAACTCATGAAAAAACACTACAGACTTACGCACCAACCCAATACTTCAACGTATATCAAGTTGACCAGGGTCGCATTTATAAGTAAATTGTGAAATACGTGTAACCTATAGCCTTGCATAGCGGTAATTGGCGCGTGGCTGAACTACCCTTGTTGGTTGTTAGTTCCGGTCCCTGAATATTGTAATTAGAGGTCGTTTAAGTATTGCGAAAGGGATGAAGCTCAGCCCTCTATTCAAGTATTGCTCTTGGGACCGAGCTGGGGTTTCACAATGTTGAATCAAATTGAGGAGAAAAGAAATTTATGGCATAACTTGATTAAACGGAAGGATTAATTGGTAAGACATATCGTCAATTTGGTAATGGGGAAAAGTTGATGTGGGGAGGTAGGGGGTGGGCAGAGAAGGGGGGGGGGGGGGCGGAGAGGAAGGTAAAATTGGAAAGGTGAATCAAGCAAGCAGGTTCAGATGTAGGTACTTTACAGTAGGTATGCAGAGATGAGACTTGCACAGTGTATACTAGCGTGGAGAGATACGTCAAAACAGCCTTACAACTGAAATTACAACAAACAATTTACACCTTACAGTAACTACTTCAGCTCTCCAACCGTACAAAGTGACGCCCATGGATCTCAGCAGGTGGGTTACAAAATAATCCATTTCCAGGGTTCAGCCCTGCATTCAAAAGCATTTGGCTTTATATCTCTACAATGAATGGAGGATAACTGCTGTTTTACCTGTAGCGCTGTTTTCTTTCATATGTGCATCTGAAGAACCAGGTCGCGGTTGTTTAGAAATGAATTTCTTCCACGGCAACCAACACAATCCCCTCTCGTTCTAATGAGGGCCAACTATTTGTTGAGAAGCTTCGCCAGACCACTGAGTTACCCCTAGGTTTCTATCCACAGAAGGATGTATTTCATCCATTTATAAAGACGCCTGTTAGGAATCTGTGTGCTGTACATTCTATCGTCTCTCTGAAGACTGCATCGTATTGCAACTCATACTGAATATATGTATGCAACTTCCTGTTACGTGTGATGCTCCATCCGCCACAACTTGCTCTTCCTCGACTCGTCGTGAAGTATAAGCAGTGGTAAACCCCATCACACATTACAAACGATTCGGTATTGTTTTCAAGGTGGTGCCACAAGCTTCGTTGCGACAGGTAGTTGTTATGAAATGTAAGGAGTTAAAAAACACGCGTTTCACAAAGCGTGGATCGTTCACTCACACACACCTCCTGAAATACTCATTCACAACTGCTTGTTGCTGATCTGAAAATTCTCAGAAAGATATTGCTTACCAACAGCACAATTTTGTTCCTAAAAGTTTTGGGTACCTATCCCTTTAGGCCATTCATCGGAGAGAAAGTTATGTTATATGCTTTAAGGAGAAGAGAGAAGGAAAATTTAAGCCGCTGGACGTTTAATTCGTTTGTAATAAGGAAATGATTTTATCTTTATGTTGCACAAAAACTTTGTTCATATTGAGAAATTATTTCTCACTCCATACGTATTTTTGCTTATTTTCCACTGTATAACGTAGTGAGACTGAAAAAGAAGTGCTCGAGATTTGTATTTTTGGCCTAGAAGCCCTTAGATTAAAGTATTATCCAGCAAAACGTAAGAAAAATGTATATTTTTCGGCAACCTGTGTAGATAAATGGTAAGTTTATTAGTCTGTAGATGTACTCACTACAAGTATAACAAACAATTCCTTTAGTAAACTGTCAAAGGGTTTCGAGGACGATTATTATCCGCCAACCACGTTCTTCCTCAATTTGATCGATTTACAGGAAATATCAAACCAGTAATCGGGAGATGCGATGGACGAGTGGTTGCATCCTATACACGAAACGAAGCTCAGGTACCTAATCATATGTGATCCAGTTACAAACTTTTATTTAGTCCTTTCAAAACACGTACTATAAATATGGTGTAATGACAGGCTCTGAATGGAAGTTGTGCATGACATATAAGCATATTTTTGAAATTCTGGAGCTCACCTTCCAGGGAAGCTCATGAAACATACGAGACATTATCATATAGATTCAATTATCACATCGAAAAATCAGGCTGTGGTCATGAGACGTGGTGGCAGTGCTATACGCTCTCTCTGTACCCACCCTTCATTGCTACAGAGTTTCCTCGACGATGGATGACACAGCAGATGGTTCAAATGGCTCTAAGCACTATGGGAATTAACACCTGGGGTCATCAGTCCCATAGACTTAGAACTACTTAAACTTTAATAACCTATGGACGACACACACATACATGCCCGAGGCAGGATTCGAACCTACGACCGTAGTAGCAGCGCGGTTCCGGACTGAAGCGCCTAGAGCCGCTCGGCCACAAGGGGTGGCTGACACAGCAGAGATCTTCGTCGAACAAGTAGCACTTTGGCTTTAGAAGGAACGTCCCCTTCTCCCTGTCTTTCAACAAACGCCTGCCACGCAGCGGCTTCTACATCTGAGGAGACGGCAACAAGGCAATGGGTGATATTTCAGGAGAATACAAAAGGGTAGACAAAACCTGACAGCCAAAACAAGCGCCACGTATGACCTCATGCAGCTTACCGTGACGATTTGTATTGGCAACCTCCTGTAACCTCATCAGGAGATTTTGGTAGGCTGCTCCTGTGATGGTTTGCTCTTTACGAGCACAGTCTGTTAGCAAAATACCAAGGCAGCTCCACATAACACTGAGCAGCACCTCTCCCAATGATGGTGGCGTCTTCACCTTATTCGGAGGATCATTCTTCCTGCACTGTCCAAGGCCTTAGAATATACAGTCATTGTATGTCAGCGATAATTCATAAGCTTTGTCCCCATTTACGTTGATGACCTCCAGTTGTATCAAAGTGCAAAACCTACAAACGTGAAGACAGGTATAGAGAATCTCAATACCGACCTTTGTGCACTATCAAAATGGGAGCTCAAAACCCAAGCGGTACTGGTTGGTCACGCTAGGCTCATTAGCCCGAATTATAGGAAACCCCTACCATCTTTAACCCTGAATATTACAAATGTCAACTTCTGTCCCTGAGGAAAGAGTCTAGGAATACTAATAGATGAAAAAAATCTAAATTTGACTGAGCACGTAAGTACAATGCACAGTAAGATATCAGCATTGCTCCATGCCTGTAAAAATACAAAATGTCCTTCCATTTTGAGGTGAAACAGAATCTTGTACAAGGATTTACACTTCCAGCTATTATTTACAGCGATGTTACCCTGAAAAGTCAAAAATGGTTCAAATAGCTCTGAGCACTATGCGACTTAACGTCTGAGGTCATCAGTCCCCTAGACCTAACTAACCTAAGGATCTCACACACATCCATGCCCGAGGCAGTATTCGAACCTGCGGCCTTAGCGGTCGCGCGGTTCCAGACTGTAGCGCCTAGAACCGCTCGGCCACCCCGGCCGGCCCTGAAAAGTCTTTCATAGGAATGCTCACGGTGCCTGGAACTGGTTACGAATGCCTGCGTTCATTTTATCTGTAATGTTCGACTCTTTGACCACATTTCTCCACCATATGCACAACTTGCAGACAAGCGAAAGGATTTCCGTGCTTCCTATCTTCTCCACCGTCTTGTGAACATTCTCTGTCCACCATATCTCTCTTCGACCTAAACTCTCTCGTCTGAACAAGACGCTCCTATCAGAGTGAAGTCCTTTCTGTCGCACTCCATCATTAAGCCACTTTCTCGAAACCATTCTCAGTAGTAGGAACCAGAATCTGGAACAACCTCCCGCATTATATTAGAGAACTAGATAACGTCTCCACTTTCAAAAGACAGTTCAGATCTATCAACTAAAGCAACAATAATATTACCATTATACCTGTAGGCACTCATTACGCTTGTACTGCCTTCTTTACGAGCAGACCTTCGCCATTTCCCAGTATTCTTAGTTGGTACATTCTCAAATTTCCTTTCCCCACATGTCGCTCTGCCACAAAATATCTATTTTGCATATCTAGAAATTCTTTGTATGTCTGCTGCTGTCATTATTATTATTAGCCGACAGTGGTAATGCGCTGCTTCCTGGACTCGGTTAGAATACACCTGGTGGATTAACGACGAGGGCCGGTGTGTCGGCCAACCTGGATGTTGCTTTTAGGCGGTTTTCCACATCCCACCAGGTGAATACCGGACTGGTTCCCATGTCCCGCCTGTTACACCAATCGCAGGCATTTCCAAACGTCCACACTATTTCATGGCTTACACTAGATGCAGAAATTTGCGGTACACTACTTCTGTCCTGGGGGTTACGGGGTGGCGACAGGAAGGGCATCTGGCTACCCTCCAACACTACCATTGCCAAATCCATAGTAACAGGGCTGACTCCAGGTTGAAGTGGGACAAAGGCCCAAGAAAAAGATTTTTATTATTATTATTATTATTATTAGTGACAGCAGCTGCATCAGTACATGTACTTCCGGTATTAACTTTATTAGTTCATAGTCAATATTATTCACTCGCATTGCCACTTCAGACACTCAAATCATTTCAATATCATTTACAATATTAAAATAATTGTTATTTCTTAGATAACTACTATGTAAAAAAGATACTCTTTGAGTGAAACCCTCGTCTGATATTAGAGAGGGCCTGATGGCTCTAATCAGAACAGGTAAAACAAATAAATAACCCACATTTCTGCAATGCTTGCTCTGCTCCTTTGTCTCTGGTCATCGTAGGGATACTCTGCTTACTCTCCCGTGGTGATTAGGAGGCTAAAGAGGTCACCTAGACTGTCCTGAAACATGTGCAACATTTCCGCTGCTGCCACGATTCGGTGGGCTCATTGAATGTGTGTGAACAGTCGCAGAACCCAGCGTGCGCCGACCTTTGTCAGCTTCATGTCGTGCAAGGTATCGAAAACTGATAAACGACTGATTTTTACTTTTTGCACCATTACTTCGACTGTGATAAGCAGGTCTTCGAGCATCAGGACCTGCTATTCACTTATGATTCATTGCTCTTCACAGAGAGATGGTCTGCGACTTGGTGCTTACTCATTCAGACTTGTTTGAACACACTGGAAATGCCCGCGCCGCCTGTTCCCTGTGTCGTATTATGGTAGACTGCAGTCGTACACTTACACCGACTCTTCATTCATTATTGTGGCGTTCTTCCCCTCCAAATGCAGAAAACGAATTACAGCACGGTAGATCGATTTTTCAATGGGCTACAGCTTTTAATTGTAGCTCCACTACTGGCTGTGATACTGTGTTGCAGAATTTCAGTGTCTACCAGGTTTGCAAACGAACAAAAATTATGTAACTGTTTTAGAGATGATAATTACAACCTGCCACAGGTTATCTCACCAAGTTGTATGAGAACAGCGAAATAAAAAAAAGGGGGTAATAGAAGAGCTATTGACAGCTGTTCTTTTGTCGTTCTCCATAAAAGGATCTGGTGGAAGTACGATTTTACCAGACAAAGGAATTTTTCACATGTATGACTTGCGTATTAATGATACAGCTACGTATGTAGATACAGGCTGAGTCACGAGGAAAGGCACCTGCTTTGAGGCGTGTAGTATTAGTGATGCTGAACAAAAAAGGTCATACGAACATATGACCTATTCTAACAGTTTCCGAGAAAACTAATCAAAACAGTGGGGAATAAGGCAATGGAACGTTATATAAAGGACATATTCTGATCTAATGTTCTGTTCAATTTTGAACATGTCTTCACAAAAGATGTTCAAAAAGTCCACCGTGAACGGTAGTGCATTTTGCACCTCTTGTATACATTAGCTGTGCTGTTAATCCGAGCTCATCCGTACGGTTGCAGGGACATCAGTCGCTTATCCCTCTCCACCGGCACTCACTTGTCAATACAACGAAAACGATATTAAGGTACGCAGTCTCATCTTTACTGACCATTTCAATGCACATTTCAATTGGCCATGGGGCGACGGACGCATGTGAAATACGAGCGAAAAGGTCCTCCTTTGTGTCCACTCTGCGTTCGTAGACCCCACATAGAGTAATCTAATGGAATAAAATCGGTTGACACTGGTGGGCCAGAAGTGATTCCACGGTGACCTATCCAACGCCCAGCATACTCTTCAGTGAGGTACTGTGCCGCCGGCCGTACGGATTATCAAACAGCTGCATGTCGGATACGGTTAACAGAAGGGCAAATTTTTTGTTCGGAATCACCAATAGTATCACCACTCAAAGCATGTATCTCTCCTCTTCACTCACCCTGTAAACTCTAGCTATCACCTACTTCAGCAGTGCCACAGCAGTGTCCTCTAGCTGCCCGGAGGTACAAGGGAGTGCTTTTACGTTATAACGGAAGAAAAACGAGATGTGAACTTCTCTTCCGCATTACTTGTATCGTTGCCTTGGAGTTGAGCCCGTGGTTGTATCTTCGGCCACAGCTGCAACTTGGATCTGTCGCCATCTGCTGCTCCAGCCGCCTTGGGGAGAACTTGCGCCAGTTGCGCTGCCGCCAGCGCACCGGCTCTTTGCAGCCGCCCCGCTGCGCCAGTAATGAAGTCGCGGAGGCAACAGCTGCGCGCAAACTTTGATTACTCCGCTGGCGGCGCGGAGCGGTGACTTATCACAGCACTGGGCGTAATCGCCGAGCCATCACCTGCTGCAGCGGCCGCCTACCCTCTCAGCCCCTCCCCGTTACCCACTCCCACACATCAAACACTGTACTCTAGGATAGCGTGCCGCGCTACTTTCTGAAGCGATAGTCGGCGCTCAGTTTGCGTGGCGGCGTTACCCGCTCTGCTCTCGATCAGCCGCTAAAAGCAGTCACCCCCAGCTGCCACCGGGTGTCAGCGAACGGGTGAGGACACAGTCGCCTATCGGAGTAAGCATTTGGCAAGTGACTGACAAGAAAACGCGTGCGACATCATTACTATCTGGATTGGAAATAGAAGTTCCACAGGTACCCATTTTTTATTCATAAAATTTCCATTTTTTGCCACAAGCTTCTGGGTCACAGACCAGTCCTCAAGTGCTCATTCGTCTAACAAGCCAACCTGTCCAGCTCGAATCTGCCATCATCACTTGTCACAGCAGTGGGTAGTAAAATTCTAAAATCCGCTATTTCGAGCGTATCCACTAACACAAGAAGAAACATTCTCTTTTTCCAAGCTGCCACTGAATCCATTCCACTTCCTGCGCTGATGACCAAATGATAAAATTTTTTCGACTCACGTTTGTGAAACTCTACTTATGCAGATCCCACTGAGCCGTGCACGGCTCGCGTTGATCCCATTTATTGTTTGTCGTCTATTACGGTACTGCCGCCTCGTTTTCTTATTCCATTTACTGGCGTCACTAACTTCCTGCCTTACTTGCCCGTGAGCGGCAGCAGCAGCGCGTATCGATAAGTGCACTGTCGTACCATCTCTGGAGCGACCGACAGTATTTCCGGGTCGTCGTGTGTCTGGCAGTCAGCTCAGGGCAGACCAGCAGTGCAGTCGGGAGGCAGTAGCAGTGAAGTCGGGGGACGGAGCGCCGGTGAGGCGCCGACAGCCAGTGCTCGCCGACCACTGCCGACACACATAAAATGTGGATGGGGAAGATTGCAGCGCGACGACCGTTGGATGGTCGTTCGTCTCTTCGGCCGACGTATACTTGGTCCTTCAACTGTTTCCGGGCCTCGGCAGTTCGTCGGTTGGCGTGGAGCAGGGAAGAAATCTCCTTAGCGCGTAGTTTGGCCAGGTTCGTTGGAGGTCTCTATTCGGTGTCGGAGTGTGTGGTGCTGTTCCCATTGCTGAGAGGTTCGTGGCTCACCGATACTGGGCATGAAAGTTGAGTTTTGACTTAATATACCAGCAAGTCACGACTGTTCACATTGTTTCGCTTGGAATTCGTTGTCGGCTGTTGGTATATTCCCGCGAGCAACAATGTGTGTTTTCAAGTTGGCTAATTTTAGCCACCCTCTGGAATTTAACTGTACTTGGTTATTTGAATTGAAGTGCACCAGCGGAATCTTCCGCCTTGTGGCCGTTAACGTTCCGGTTACCTACCCTGGCTGTTGACGTAAATTCAGGCAGTGTAATTTCCTCATCGTGTTGCCGCTGTCCAGCACGGTGTGTAGTTTGACAACTCAATGTATAAGTGGTTGTGGGCGCCAATACCTTCTACGTTGTTCCATTGCACTCCCCGTAGTGTGCTGGTCGGGTGGAGCGGAGGTTATCTTGTCGGTGGGTCCGTTGACTGTCTGTCGGTTGAGTTGTCGTCGGATCGACAATGGTTGGGCCGACTGCCTGTCTCACCTCAGCGAGCGTTAGTGTTTGAATTACAGGCCGAACCTCGGAACATCTGAGCCCCTTTGGGTTACTGCCTTTTCTTGTTTGTTCTTATTGTTTGTACCTGTATGGCTTCTACCCGATTTTTGAGATTAATGTTGTTTTGCCCTTAGGGCGTCAGATGGTTTGGGCCTTCAGCCTAATTTAAGAACTGTTTTACGTAAAGACTTTGACATTTTTAAAATTAATTTTATTGAGCCTTAAGTGTAGGGCTTTCAACCGATTTTGGATTTAAGTTGTTTGCTCTTAAAGTGTCAGATTCTTTGGGCATTCAGTCTAATTAAGGAGCTGTTTTAAGGTAAGACTTTGCCTTTTAAATTTCTGATTTTGGTTGAGCTTTAAGTTATTGGTTTTAACCGTTTTTAAATTGAAGTGTTGTTGCCCTTAAGGCATGAAATTGTACGGCGCATTCAGCCGCTAATTAAGTTCCAAAACTAAAACTGTTTTTCTTTTTTTTTCGTGGCTCTTGTGATGTTTGATCAAATAAGAGATTATATGTTCGAGTGTAACTGACAGCCGCTTATTTTGACCCCTTCCCACAACTGAAACTACCTGTCCTGTCCTCGGGTTTAGCAGGACGTCTCACCCTCCTCTGTTTATTTTTAGACCTCTTTAAGATTCATAATCATTCCCCTTATTCCATCCTTCTCTGCCATGGTCCCTTCTAGGTCACAAGCCGGCCGGAGTGGCCAAGCGGTTCTAGGCACGTCAGTCTGGAACCGCGCGACCACTACAGTCGCAGGTTCGAATCCTGCCTCGGGCATGGATTTGTGTGATGTCCTTAGGTTAGTTAGGTTTAAGTAGTTCTAAGTTCTAGGGGACTGATTACCTCAGCTGAACCATTTTCTAGGTCACAAACAGTAACACCAAATGTCATTTCTTCAATTAAACTGCACTGGTTCCTCAAGGCTCATGTCCTACAACTCTCACTATATCAAAAATGTTTTTCCAAATTTTTATTAACAATCCCATTGATATATTGTTTATGAAAGCAACTCAATATGGGCTTCACGTCACTCCTGAGCAGTTAAATCTTTTCTTTTTTGGCAAGATGAAAAAGTATTCATCCATTGTGATGATTGCTGCTTAGTTTCATCGCCATAGCCTTAAACCTAATTTTCGTCACCAGTGACAAGCTTACAAAGAAAGTTGGAATGGGCTTGTAGAAGTTATACTGAAGCACTAAAGAAACTGGAATAGGTATGCGTATTCAAATATAGAGATACGTCAGCAGGCAGAATACGACGCTGCGGTCGGCAACGCCTATATAAGACAACATGTGTCTAGCGTAGTTGTTACTGCTGCTACAATAGTAGGTTATCAAGATTTAAGTGAGTCTGCACGTGGTGTTATAGTCGGCGCACGAGCGATGGGACACAGCATCTCCGGGGTAGCGATGAAGTGGGATTTTCCCGAAACACCATTTCACGAGTGTGCCGTAAATATCAGGAATCCGCTTCTGGGCTATCAACAAGTGTCATCGTAAAAACCATTCAGCGAAACATCATCGATATGGGCTTTCGGGGCCGAAGGCTCACTTGTCTGCCCTTGATGACTGCACGACACAAAGCTTAACTCCTCTCCTGGGCCCGTCAACACCGGCATTGGACTGTTGCTTCGTCGGACGTATCTCGTTTCAAATTGTATCGAGCGGATGGACCTGTATGGGTATGGAGACAACCTCATGAATTTTTCGACCGTGCATGTCAGAAGAGAGTGTTCAAGCTGGCGGAGGCTCTAATGATGTGGGGCGTATCCAGTTGGAGTGATATGGGACGCCTTATACGTCTAGATACGACTCTGACAGGTGACACATGCGATTACGTAAACATCCTGTCTGATTACCTGCATCCACTCATGTCAAATGTGCATTCCGACAGACCTGGGCAATTCCAGCAGGACGATGAGACACCTCTCATGTCGAGAATTGCTACAGAGTGGCTCCAGAAACACTCTTCTGAGTTTAAACACTTCCGCTGGATAGCAAGCCGCCCAGCCATGAAGATTATTGAGCATACCTGTAATGGCTTGCAGCTTCAGACAGCCGAGTCCATGCCACGTCGTACTGCGGCGCTTAAGTCTGCTTCCAGGGACCCTACACGATATTGGCAGGTGTACCAGTTTTTTTGGCTCTTCAGTGACTTTATGTTCCTTGTAGTCTTCTAAACGATGTTGCTTCTGATCGTCTTCATGCAGTCGTACCAAAAACTCGTCTCTGATAAAAGGAATGAAGGAAGATCTACCGGGGCATAGAGCGGATGACAGCAAGTGTTCCCTTGGCCTTCGGCTGCAACCGTATATAAAAACGGCCTGAGAGGCAAATAGCACACAGCTACCGTAAGATCCGCGTCGGTCAAACGCCGGAGTACGCGCTGCCTCGGATGACATCACAGACAGGCCGTTAATAAACGCACATTTCCAGTAATAATAGAAAGTGAACCCGCGAGGATTGAACACCGTCCTGGATCGCTTAGATTTCGCTGAAGTAACTGTTTGTGTGCCGCCCGTAATGTTAACAGATCCATGTGGCAAGTGGTGATAATTACACTGCTAGCCACCGTAAATGCAACACCCTGAAGGAAGCATCCGAATCAAGTGAAATTTACACCATGGGTTTGCAGCAATGAGATACGCAACTGATTAGAATTTCAGCGCAGACGCACATCACGCGCGCCTGTGGCGCCACCTCATAGCGCCATTTAAGGCTTGGCGATTTCGACGAGTGTACGTTCGGCACGTGTGTTTACCTTGTGGTTGTTTCACAAGACGATCAGTTATGCCTCGTAGACAACAGCGAACATCGTTTAATCAAGTATCCGAGTTCGACAGATGAAGGATAGTGGCTTACCGAGATTGTGGATTATCATACAGAGAAATCGCTAGTCGTATTGGACGAAACCAAACAACTATCATGCGGATATGTGACCGTTGGATGCAGGAGGGTACGACGGACCGACGTGGTCGATCGCATTCACCTCGGTGCACCACTGCACGTGCTGATAGGCAAATTGTGCGCATGGCAGTGACGGATCGCTCAGTGACATCCCGAACCATAGCACAGCACATTGCGTCTGTAACGCATCATCCAGTGTCTGCGCGTACCATTCGACGCCATTTACAGCAGAGTGGTCTGTCCGCAAGACGTCCATTGCTTCGTCTACCATTGACGCAGAACCACAGACGTCTCCGTCACCAATGGTGAAATGACAGACGGATGTGGACGGCAGAATGGAATGACGTTGTCTTTACTGACGAGGCACGCTTCTGTCTGCAGCACCACGATGGGCGGATTCGAGTGTGGAGACACCGTGGAGAGAGGATGCTGGACAGCTGCATTATGCACCGCCACACTGGTCTTGCACCGGGTATTATGGTATGGGGCGGTATTGGATATTACTCTCGCACGCCTCTAGTACGCATTGCCGGTACTTTAAATAGCCGGCGCTACATATCCGAGGTGCTGGAGGCAGTTGTCCTTCCTTACCTTCAGGGCTCGGCCACAGCCATATTTCAACAGGATAATGCGCGACCACACGTGGCACGCATTGTCCAAAGGTTCTTCGTCAATAACCAGATTGAAGTGCTTCCCTGGCCGGCTCGCTCTCCGGATCTTTCGCCGATAGAAAACATGTGGTCCATGGTTGCTCAACGAGTGACCCAGATTACATCCCCAGCTGCCACACTAGATGATCTTTGGCAACTTGTGGAAGCTGCTTGGGCTGCTGTACCCCAGGAACACATCCAACGTCTCTTTGACTCAATGCCGAGACGTGTGGCAGCGGTGATCTCCAACAATGGCGGCTACTCTGGCTACTGATTCTGGCAGGAACCACATGTCACAAACGTCTGTAAACGTAATCATTTGATACTTGGTCAACATGTTATCTACAAAATAAATTGTGTTGTGCTACCTCTTGTCTTTCTTGGTGTTGCATTTACGGTGGCCAGCAGTGTATTTTCCTCTTTTGTGGCGAGCAAGTACTTTGATTATCAGAAGTCAGGGTGAAAGACCATTTAATGGTAACTTACCGTAGAGGTCGCCTCTGAGCTGCTCATAGTGCTGTTTATGACAGAGACATTTATTACTAGTGTTATCGTCAGGAATATTACTATGTTGTGCTTGTGAAAGTTCATCTGATATGTCTATCAACTATAACTCAAAATATTCATTTATAATCATAGTTCCTGATCCCTCTGCTTAAACAGAGAATAGAAATATTTCTTCCAGTGAGCTGGACAAGGACGTGGACTTGCAGACTGGAAACTATGGTCAGTATGTTCTCCATCGCTTTCTGGCTGACCACTGAAATAGTTTTCAGGCTCTCGTAAAAGACGGACCCGCCGCCCCACAAGAGGAAGCGTTTTTAAGGTAACATTCTATAAAAATTTCAATTGCACTTCTTATATTTTCACATTTCTACTTGACAACGAGATCTTTTCATTACTCTTCATAATTGTTACGCTACGAAGAAATTATGTAATTTTTCTCTCTTAAGGCGTAGTGTCCGCCTTGAAAAATTTATCTTCTGAGTACTAAATGTCTGATACACTTTACGTAATAAATTTCAGCGAGCAAAAAGACAAACACATGAACATTCGAAATATGTTTTTAGTCGATATTAAATATATTTTATGTAGTCATATGGCACGGAGATTAAAACGTAAAAACCGCACTATCCGTTGATTACTAACTAATAGTATTACGGCATAGATTAAAACGTTACTACTCTGACACGCGTCCCACTGTATTGCCCTTAATAATTAGTACATCAGTTTAAATTGATAGGAGCAGTACGACCAAAAACATCCTTCCAACATATGATAGAGGGTGCTCGGGAAGTAGAGGCGAATATTAAAGTGCTATACATCATACAAAATTTATTGAAAATGTAGTTTCTTTATAAACACATTCAGTTCCTTCTCCCATTTATGCATGAAAAATGGTATCCTCCACACGACCACAAAGTCGCCCGGCAACAAGCAATGCGTTTACTGAATTTCTCGATGACGTGTTCACAAATATCTGGTGGCGTGCCGTTAATAACCCTTTTAATTTCGTCCTTCAATTGTTGTACTGTTTGTGGTTTGTTCAGATGCACTTTGGTTTCACCAATCCCACAAAAAAGTCACAAAGCATATGATCGCATTATCTGGCACGGCATTCCTGGTTGTAACGCAAAGTGATTATTTGTTGAGGAAACTTTTCATTCAGATGAGCAATCGTTTCACGGGATGTGCGATATGTCGCACCATCTTGCTGACACCAAACGTCAACATTTTTATCAATAAGACAGAAAAACCAGTCAGAAAGCATGTTTCGGTAACGGTCGCCGTTCACAGTGCCGGCAGCTTCCTCATCATTTTCAAAAAAAAGTACAGGCCGATCACTCCTCCTGCCCACAACCCACACCACACAGTCGTGCATTGTGGATGCATCTCATCTTCCACAGTCACTCGTCCATTTTTGTTACCCTAATTCTGCAATCCTACAGAGGGCGTTCAAAAAGTTTTGCACAGTCGTCTCTAATTTTTTTTATATTTTGCAGGAGGAGAACGACATTTTTTGTTAACATACTTGGAACATTATCTGTAAGATGGTATATAAAAGTATTTTCTTTTATTTACAGGTGATCCATAATGGGCCGTGAAGTAGATGTCAGGTTGCGACGACGGTCGGTGATGGAGTTCCTCTTCAAGACCAGCGATGTCTCTGCCACATCGATTAACAGGAAGTTGCTCCCTGTTTACGGGGAGGACACAGTGGATCGCAGCAGTATCAAGCGGTGGTTGCAGAGGTTTGAAGAAGGTGATTTCTCTCTGCTGGACAATCCACGATGCGGTAGACCATCGACGACAGTGAGTGATGTGAATAAGGAGACCATTGATCACATCATCCAAAATGACAGATATGTGACGACACGACAGCTTGCTGAAATGACTCGTTTGTCTTTGGGTAGTGTGGTATTACTGGTGCAGTCACTAGCGTACAGAAAAATCTGTCCACGTTGGGTGCCTATATTACTGACAAGAGAAATAAAAACGATGAGGAAGAATGTGTGCGAGGGCCTCATGAAGACCTTTACTGAAGAGTGGAAACAGTGTTTGGCGGCGTCATTACCCAGGATGTAACGTGGTTGTTTTTGTCCGAACCTGTGAGCAAAACTCAATTCATGGAGTGGCGTCATTCGGGCTCCTCTCGGAAGAAGAAACCAAGACTTTCACGAACAGCAGGCCGAAAGGTGATCGCCTCCTTCTTCTGGGATCACTGTGGTGTCATTTTCATTGACGTTTTGGAACCTGGCTCCACAATTAACCGGGGCCGTTACTGTTTGTCATTGGAGAAACTGCGATGTGCCATCAAGACCCACAGACCACAACTTCAGGGTCAGCTCATCAGACTACACCATGCCAAACCCCAGACAACCCTTATGACGCAGGAGAAAAATCAGTAAAATGAGTTGAAAAATTGTTCCTCATACTCCCTACAGTCCAGACTTTGCTCCGTCTGATTTTTACATCTTTGGTCGTCTGAAGGCCCACTTGCGCTGTAAAACATTTGATAATGAGAAAGGCCTCATTTCCTGTGCAAAGCGATGGTGTAAAAGTCAATCCCCAGAATTTTACCAAAGTGCATTTACACCATGGAAAGAACGTTGGGCCAGATGCGTCATAGTTGATGGAGGCTACATTGAGTAGGCTCAATGTATAGCTAAATGTTCCAAGTATGTTTACAAAAAATTCCATTCCCTGCTGCATAAAATAAAAATAGAGACGAATGTGAAAACCTTTTTGAACGCCCTTTGTGCTTATTGACGTACCCAGTGCGATGGAAGTGCGCTTCATCTGAGAAATTTATTCTGTTTGTGAAGTTCTCGTTCTTCGCTTGTCGAACCAACACCCAGTGACCAAATCGATGTCTCTTTTCATGATCTCCACGCTTCAGCTCTTATGTAAGTTGAATCTTGTACCCATGCATTTTCAGATATTTGAATAGATTTCGTCCAGCGAACTTGATGAAAATTCAATTGTTGAGCTCGTCAGCGAACCGATTTTCTGGGGCTAACGGTCAAATTGTCACACACGACAGCAATGTTTTCTTGTGTTCGAACAGAACGCGGTCGTCCTGTTTTCTTAAAATTTTAAGTAGAACCCGTGGTCTCAAACTTCCGAATCAACTGCCGAACTTATGATTCGGTTGGAGCAACAATACGTCTGAGAGTCACACGCAAGTGACGAACGGTTGCCGTCGGACCTTCACTGTTTTTGTATTAACTTTTTATCATTTGGATACGTTGCTCAGTTGTCACATGCTCCATGACGAAAATAACCATTAAACATCCATGCTCACCACGCAAAAGCTATTAGGCTACTAATGGGAAGGATCGCAGATAACAAGCATGAAAAAACTACGGGTGCCAACCTAATATGACAATAGGGCGCAAAATTCAAATTCGTTCTTAATTCCCGGGCACCCGTTACAACGAACTGTCTGCAACAGTAATTGAGGGAATAACAGAGATGCGTGATCGAATGATAACGGAGACCTACCATTTTGCTCTTCGTACTTGTAATTCACCATCACGTCCTTTTTCTATTAAAACTTATCTGATCTAACTTGGTCAGGAGTCGTTCTCACACTACGCTCCAACTTGTGTGGCGTAATTAATCTTTGCATGAGCACAATTCAGGAAGAGGTTCGTACACCATAAGATAAATAAAAAGCCACTGTGGTATAAAAACAGTGTTGTTGAGGCCCTATGTCCACTGATTACTTTAGTGAAGTCTCAAAAACAAGAGAAACGGAAAAATACAATCGTCGTGCATCAGCATTTCGGGAGCCTATATAGTAGTGCTGATTTCAACCGACAAGAATCACTTCTAAATTTAATTCACTAGGGACTCCCATTTGAGATCACACTAATAGCTGCCACACGGGACATGTAAAACGAAAAAAGAAAAGGTTAAAATGGCTCTGATATTTGAATAGATTTCGTCCAGTGAACTTGATGAAAATTCAATTGTTGAGCTCGTCGTCGAACCGATTTTCTGGGGCTTACGGTCAAATTGTCACAGCACTATGGGACTTAACATCTGAGGTCATCAGTCCCCTAGATCTTAGAACTACTTAAACCTAACCAACCTTAGGACATCACACACATCCATGCCCGAGGCAGGATTCGTTATGCCAGTAAGTAAGGAAGAAACAAGATGGCACTCGATGTGACAAAATGCCAAAGAACAAACGGCATGAACGCGAGGCGCACACGGCTCAGTGTTAGAAAGGGATCTACCCTCCGAGTTTACGTGCTCACACTCTTTGGGTAGTCAATCGTCGACTTCCTGATCTGGACCTGACGTTGCATCACCAGCCACTGCACCATTCTACCACCAGTGGGCTACAAAACATAATAAGTGTTAACATTAGGAAAAGTCGCGAATCTGACACCATAAGTCGGTAGAAAAGTTGTAAATAAGGGTCACAGACCACTGTATGACGCCCAACATGTAGTTTGTTGACAGAGGGAGAATCTGCAGCTAATGACAATTCCAACTCAGTAGTGCCATAAGTTTTGTAGTCGTTCGTCTAATGTTGACAAAGTCAAAATGTGAACAATTGTGTTTGCAGTGACTTCAGTTGGTGTTTTGCAGGTATAATTTTTTTGTGATAGTATCTACAGTTTTAGATGGACAAAGGTTTTGTCACGTTCTTACGTCATCTGTCGGACGATGCCTATTATTTGGTTGTGACTTTTCTCGGTTTTGTCTTGACCTCTTTGTCACGACTGTGTGGTTCAAATGGTTCAAATGGCTCTGAGCACTATGCGACTCAACTTCTGAGGTCATCAGTCGCCTAGAACTTAGAACTAATTAAATCTAACTAACCTAAGGACATCACACACATCTATGCCCGAGGCAGGATTCGAACCTGCGACCGTAGCGGTCACGCGGTTCCAGACTGAAGCGCCTTTAACCGCACGGCCACACCGGCCGGCCACGACTGTGTGGGTCAACTTTATCGACTTGGAGGATAACGTGCATCTTGTTGCCAATCAGATTCATAACTAACCTGGCGTTGGGTTTTGCACCGCCTGCGGTGACCGAGCGGTTCTAGGCGCTTCAGTACGGCACCGCGCGACTGCTACAGTTGCAGGTTCGAATCCTGCCTCGGGTATGGATGTGTGTCATGTACTTAGGTTAGTTTGGTTAAAATAGTTCTGAGTTGTAGGGGACTGATAACCACGGATGTTAAGTCCCATAGTGCTCAGAGCCATTTGAACCATTTTTTGAGTGTGCCTGTGTGCCTTTCCTCGTCCTGTTGATGCAGTCCGGCACGGCGTGTAGTTCGACAGCCTTTTAAGTTGTTTGGTTCATATTTGCTAGAGTCGTTACTGTTCCTTTGGCTGTTTTTAAAAGCCAATTTCTGAAGACGTAGTGCTATTGATATCCTCGTCGTCAGCCGATATTTTCCATCGTTGTGTCGTTGGTCGGACGGAAGGGAATTGGTTAAATTGTTGGTCGGTCCTTGGGCCGTCCCTAGTTTGGGTGGCCATCTGATTATTTAACTTCTACTCTTGGCTACCTGTCTCACCTCACCTTACGTTTGAGCAACCTTCTCAGGCCGATCCTTGGAACACTTCTGAGCACCACTTGTTCTGTTTGTTTTACATTGTGATTTTCATTTTAGTTTGAAGTATTGTGCGAGGCCATTGTCCATTTATTAATTCAGTTCTTTTTAAATTTTACATAAAGGCCTTCAGCAGTGTTAAATTAAAATTTTGAAGATTGATTTTATTTTAAGAAATAAAAAACTTTTTTTCCTTAAAATTGGTTCTATCTGAAATTGTATGTAATCCAGACCGTAGGCCATTAGTTGTTCGATGTGTTATGTGTGGCCTTCAGCCGAGGACTTACGTGAACCCCTTCTAGTATGGCCTTCAGCCACGTGTATTTTTTAAAGGAAAATTTTTATAAGAAGGTAGGGTTTATTTTAAATTGTTTGTCTGACTTGAGTTCAGGCCTTCAGCCGTTTTTTCGGGTTTGTTTGTGGCCTTCAGCCGTACAATAAATTAATATTTCTTTAAATAGGCTTTCGACCGTTCTGTTGTAATTTAAAAAAAAATTTCTTGGTTGGAAAAATTGTATATTAATGTATTTTAATTATTGTTGTCCTTGAGACGTGTAGTATAGGCCTTGAGTCGCTAATTGTTTTCCAGTGCATGTTTTTTTAAAAGGAAAAACAATTTTACCATTTATTTTTAATTGCTTTTGATTTCTAAGCGAGGCCTTCATCCGTTCTTGTTTTTGGTGTGGTTTTGGGCCTTCAGCCCAGAAAGCGTGGTTCAAATGGCTCCGAGCACTATGGGACTTAACGTCTGAGGTCATCAGTCCCCTAGAACTTAGAACTACTTTAACCTAACTAACCTAAGTATATCACACGCATCCACACCCGAGGCAGGATTCGAACCTGCGACCGTAACGGTCATGCGGTTCCAGACTGAAGCGCCTAGAACCGCACTGCCACATCGGCCTGTCCAGAAAGCATTCCAAGTTCTTTAACTAGGCCTTCAGCCGTATTGTTTAGTTGTGATCTTTTAAAGCAATGTGTAAGCGAGTGGTTCTTAGGAAAACAAAGTTGTGTGTTTGATTGTGCAACTCACAGTAACTGTTTACGGCCCCACCCAGAATCATACCCTTATCTTGTGCGCTCTCTAACTACCTACCAACTTGGTTTAATACACCCAAAGACGTTATTAAAATATCATTACAATATTAAATATTTATTGACCACAAAATACAACAGCGATGTATTAACACTCAGGCACCCAGCGCTGACAGTACCACAAGCCGTAAGTGCCCAGCTGAGATGTACTAACTAGCAGAGTCAGCGTGTCAGCACCAGTGTTGTATTAATGCCGTTCCATTGGAGTTACCACATATCACCATGCGCACTGCCCAAGGCAGCCAACAGCTTCCTGAGGAAGACGACCGGGGCATCCACGACCTTGTCATAGACTACATACCCGCTCTGCGCAATGAGGGAAGTTCCACGGCCTCCAATTGGGACAGAGATACTGACACTGTCCACGTTTATCACGGTAAATGAGGTGGGCAGCAGCAGCAGCATCAGCATGCCCCCACAACGACGGATGACTATCTTCCAGCAAGTCCTGCTATTCAAGCCTCAAGAAGACCTATCAGATGTTGACGGCCACCCCACCATCAGTCTTAACTTTGTAATCGGCGCTGCAGCCAACAGCAACCAAGTCCCCACAGGCAGGACTTACTGCCCTATGGAAGTTCAAAGACAACTAAACGAACAGAGAGTCTACCAACGTAGGCCTCCCCTCTCGACAGGATAGCTGCAAACTGAGCTCGAAAAGAATGGAAGTAGTATTTATGTGGGATGGGCTTACGTGCTCTGTTCGGGCGAGACAGCAATGACATCATGCACCCTGATTTCCTCATTTGATCAATCCACTGTTTCACCTTCCAGACACTCTTACTCCCATGCAGTATTCTGAATAGTTACTGTTACGACAAATTTAGCTCTTCTGGTGACACTCTGCATTTACACCATTATGCAGCCCTCTTAGTGGTTACTCCTCGCTGCAGTTTCGCTTTGTAACTGACCCAATCTGCTCTGAATCTGGCGCTTATAGTGAAGATCTTTGAAATGTTTCTGACTTCCCCAAATATACTGTTCCGATATGAATGTGTGGTATCTGTTCTTTCAGACATGTCCGTAAGAATAAATACCACGTGAAATCCTCAGCTGTGATACATAATATGTAAACTGAAGATGGAGTGGGGAGAAATACACTCCTGGAAATGGAAAAAAGAACACATTGACACCGGTGTGTCAGACCCACCATACTTGCTCCGGACACTGTGAGAGGGCTGTACAAGCAATGATCACACGCACGGCACAGCGGACACACCAGGAACCGCGGTGTTGGCCGTCGAATGGCGCTAGCTGCGCAGCATTTGTGCACCGCCGCCGTCAGTGTCGGCCAGTTTGCCGTGGCATACGGAGCTCCGTCGCAGTCTTTTAACACTGGTAGCATGCCGCGACAGCGTGGACGTGAACCGTATGTGCAGTTGACGGACTTTGAGCGAGGGCGTATAGTGGGCATGCGGGAGGCCGGGTGGACGTACCGCCGAATTGCTCAACACGTGGGGCGTGAGGTCTCCACAGTACATCGATGTTGTCGCCAGTGGTCGGCGGAAGGTGCACGTGCCCGTCGACCTGGGACCGGACCGCAGCGACGCACGGATGCACGCCAAGACCGTAGGATCCTACGCAGTGCCGTAGGGGACCGCACTGCCACTTCCCAGCAAATTAGGGACACTGTTGCTCCTGGGGTATCGGCGAGGACCATTCGCAACCGTCTCCATGAAGCTGGGCTACGGTCCCGCACACCGTTAGGCCGTCTTCCGCTCACGCCCCAACATCGTGCAGCCCGCCTCCAGTGGTGTCGCGACAGGCGTGAATGGAGGGACGAATGGAGACGTGTCGTCTTCAGCGATGAGAGTCGCTTCTGCCTTGGTGCCAATGATGGTCGTATGCGTGTTTGGCGCCGTGCAGGTGAGCGCCACAATCAGGACTGCATACGACCGAGGCACACAGGGCCAACACCCGGCATCATGGTGTGGGGAGCGATCTCCTACACTGGCCGTACACCACTGGTGATCGTCGAGGGGACACTGAATAGTGCACGGTACATCCAAACCGTCATCGAACCCATCGTTCTACCATTCCTAGACCGGCAAGGGAACTTGCTGTTCCAACAGGACAATGCACGTCCGCATGTATCCCGTGCCACCCAACGTGCTCTAGAAGGTGTAAGTCAACTACCCTGGCCAGCAAGATCTCCGGATCTGTCCCCCATTGAGCATGTTTGGGACTGGATGAAGCGTCGTGTCACGCGGTCTGCACGTCCAGCACGAACGCTGGTCCAACTGAGGCGCCAGGTGGAAATGGCATGGCAAGCCGTTCCACAGGACTACATCCAGCATCTCTACGATCGTCTCCATGGGAGAATAGCAGCCTGCATTGCTGCGAAAGGTGGATATAAACTGTACTAGTGCCGACATTGTGCATGCTCTGTTGCCTGTGTCTATGTTCCTGTGGTTCTGTCAGTGTGATCATGTGATGTATCTGACCCCAGCAATGTGTCAATAAAGTTTCCCCTTCCTGGGACAATGAATTCACGGTGTTCTTATTTCAATTTCCACGAGTGTATGAAGAAAAGGTAGGGATTACTGACCTCAGTTGCCTCGGGACACTACGTGGAATCAACGGCGACGAGTGAAAATACGTATCGCACTAGGATTCTAGCCCACGATCCCCTGTTTTCTAGGCAGGTGCCATAACCAATGCGCTATCGGGGACACAGTGTTATCGCAACTGAGCGGCTTATCTCAGGACCTATCGCGGCCAACCTACACACCAACCGAAGGCCACCTATCTGCAATCCCTGTCCATTTCCTCCATGGTCGCTACTCTGAGATTCCCACAGAAGGTCAGACCTAATTGTGCACCTGCACTACAGAACTGAAGAGCGTGGATCCATTGCCCATCCAGGCGAATCAAATACACACATGAAAAAAAGTTATGCAGCAGCTCGGTTCCGACAGTTCTGGAACCTGTACAGAAAATTCGAATAAAGATCAACACAAACATCATTTCTACGCTTTCTATTGCTCATGAAAACCACACATTGCATGATGTACCATAATACAGCGAGACCTTCAGAGGTGGTAGTCCAGAATGCTGTACACATCGGTACCTCTAATACCCAGTACCACGACCTCTTGCATTGATGAATGCCTGTATTCGTCGTGGCATACTATCCACAAGTTCATAAAGGCACTCACTCAGAGTGGTAGGTGGGTCACGTCATCCATAAACACTCCTTTTCAATCTATCCCTGGCATTTCGACATGGTTCATGTCTGGAGAACATGCTGGCCACTCTAGTCGAGCGATGTCGTTATCCTGAAGGAAGTCATTCAGAAGATGTGCACGATCGGGGCACGAATTGTCGTCCATGAAAACGAATGCCTCGCCAATATGCTGCCGATATGGTTGCACTATCGGTCGGAGGATGGCATTCACGTATCGTACAGCTGTTACGGCGCCTCCCATGACCAACAGTGCCGTACATCGGCCCCACATAATGCCACGCCAAAACATCAGGGAACCTCCTCCTTGCTGCACTCGCTGGACAGTGTGTCTAAGGCGTTCAGTCTGACTGTGTTGCCTCCAAAAATCTCGCCGACGATAGTCTGGTTGAAGGCATATGCGACACTCATCGGTGAAGAGAACGTGATGCCAATCCTGAGCGGCCCATTCGGCATGTTGCTGGGCCCATCTGTACCGCGCTGCGTGGAGTCTTGGTTGCAAAAATGGCCCTCGCCATGGACGTCGGGAGTGAAGTTCTGCATCATGCAGCCTATTGTGCACAGTTTGAGTCGTACCACAACGTCCTGTGGCTGCACGAAAAGCATCGTTCAATATGGTGGCGTTGCTGTCAGGGTTTCTCCGAGCAGCCGGTCGGGTTGGCCGAGAGGTCATAGGCGCTACAGTCCGGAACCGCGCGACCGCTACGGTCGCAGGTTCGAATCCTGCCTCGGGCATGGATGTGTGTGATGTCCTTAGGTTAGTCATGTTTAACTAGTTCTGAGTTCTAGGGGACTGATAACCTCAGAAGTTAAGTCCCATAGTGCTCAGAGGCATTTGAACCATTTTTCTCCGAGCCATAATCCATAGATAGCGGTCATCCTCGGCGGTAGTAGCCCTTGGGCGGCCTGACCGAGGCATGTCATCGACAGCTGCTGTGTCTCTGTATCTCCTCCATGTCCGAGCAACATCGCTTTGGTTCACTCCGAGATGCCTGGAAACTTGCCTTGTTCAGGATCCTTCCTGGCACAAAGTAATAATGCGGACGCGATCGAACCGCGGTATTGACCGTCTAGGCACGGTTGAACTACAGACAACGCGATCCGTGTACCTCGTTCCTGGTGGAATGACTGGAACCGACGGGCTGTCGGACCCCCTCCGTCTAATAGGCGCTGCTCATGCATGATTGTTTACATTTTTGGGCGGATTTAGTGACATCTCTGATCAGTCAAAGGGACTGTGTCTGTGATACAGTCAACGTCTACCTTCAGGAGTTCTAGGAACTGGGGTGAACAAAACTTTTTTTGATGTGTGTATATGAATGCGGCGTGCCTTTTTTCGGACATCACTGGAGATAATAGAGGTTAGTAAAACCCTGGAATTCATTTATATAGCGTGTCCCAGGAGGAGTGGACGGTATTTGTGGTATGGCTGGAAAGCTCATTTGAAGCGAAAAGCTTCAGTTATTGTTTTTATTGACACGTCAAATTCCGTGGGGCTAAATTGAGGAGCAAATCTCCAAGGTCATGGAACGTGTCAGTAAATGAAATTACAACATAAAAATAATAACAGATAAAAATAAAATGTTTATGAACCCGAAAACGTCAAGCCATAAGTTTAAGTAAACGCAATCAGCAATATAACCTAAGAATGACCTTAATTTTTCAAGGTACTCCACAACAGAATAAAAGTAGTGACCCAAGAAGAAACTGTTCAGTTGAGATTTGAAAGCGCGAGGATTAGTGCTAAGATTTTTGAATTCTTGTGGTAGCTTATTGAAAATAGGTGCAGCAGTATACTGCACACATTTCTGCACAAGAGTTAAGGAAATCCGATCCAAATGTAGGATGGATTTCTGCCGAGTATTAACTGAGTGAAAGTGCCTTATTCTTTGGAATAAGTTGATATTGTTAACAAGAAACGACAGTAAAGAATATATATATCGAGAATCCAATGTCAGAATACCCAGACTAGTGAACAGGGGTCGGAAAGAGGTTCGCGAACTCACACCACTTATTGCCTGTACCCGTCATTTTTGAGCCAAAAATATCCTTTTAGAATGGGAAGAGTTACCCCAACAGATAATAACATACGACATAAGTGAATGAAAGTAAACAAAGTAGACTAGTTTTCGTGTTTAACGGTCACTTAGTTTAGATACTGTTCGAATATGGCAGCATTAAGTCTTAGAACAAGATCCTGAATTTGGGCTATCCACAACAGTTTAATATGTAGCTGAACACCTAGAAATTTTAACTGTTCAGTTTCACTACTCATATGCTTATTCTATGAAATTAAAAAGTTTGGTTTTGTTGAATTGTGTTTTAGAAACTGTATAAACTGAGTCTTACTGTAATTTAACGTTAGTTTATTTTCTACAAGCCATGAACTTATGTTATAAACTGCACAGTTTGAAACCGAGCAAATGAGGCACACAACATCCTTTACTACAAAGCTAGTGTCATCAGCAAACAGAAATATTTTAGAGTTACCTGTAATACTAAAGGGCGTATCATTTATATAAATAAGAAACAGTAGTGGCCCCAACACTTATCGCTGGGGCACCACTATTTGACTGTACCCCACTCAGACCCCACATCACAGTCATTCTTAACCCTCTGAATAATGACCTTTTGCTGACTGTTGTTAAAGTATAGGATGAATCAATTGCGAGCTACTCCCCGTATTCCGTAATGGTCCAACTTCTGGAGCAACATTTTCTGATCAACACAATCAAACGCCTTAGTTAAATCAAAAAAATATGCCTAGCGTTCGAAACCGTTTGTTTAACCCATCCAGTACCTCACAAAGAAAAGAGAATATAGCATTTTCAGTTGTTAAACGGCTTCTAAAGCCGAACTGTACATTCGGTAGCAAATTATACGATATAAAATGATCAATTATCCTTACATAGACAGCCTTTTCAATAACTTTAGCAAACACTGAAGGCAAAGAAACAGGTCTAAAATTGTATACATTATCCATTTCTCCAATTCTATAGAGCGACTTTTCTACTGAGTACTTAATCGTTAAGGAAACTCACCATTCCTTAAGAAAAAATTACTAATATGGCTAAGTGTAGGACTAACATGTGCATCACAGTACTTTAATATTCTGATAGGCACTGCATCGTATCCATTAGAGTCCTTAGTCTTCAGTGATTTAATTATTGACTCAATCTCCCCCTTGTCAGTATCACAGAAGAGTATTTCAGATATAAATCTCGGAAAGATATTTTCCCTGTAGACACTAATTTTTTATTAAATTCACCAGCATTGCTCAGAAATGATTGTTAAGTAATGATTTATCAGTAACATAAATATTTTTACTACGAGCTGACTTTACATCGTCGACCTTGTACTGCTGGCCACACGCCGGATGCTGTGGTCGAGCGGTTCTAGGCGCTTCAGTCCGAAACCACATGGCTGCTAGGGTTGCAGTTTCGAATCCTGCCTCGGGCATGGATGTATGTGATGTCCTTAGGTTAGTTAGGTTTAAGTAGTTGTAAGTCTAGGGGAATGATGACCTCAGATGTTAAGCCCCATAGTGCTTACAGCCATTTCAACCATTTTGCTGACCACACACTTCCTTCACAGCTGACCATATGATTTTAATTTTATCCTGTGAATCAGCTATTCTATTTGCGCACCATATACTCTGTCTTGCTAATAATATTTTAAGCACCTTACAATACTGTTTGTAATGGGCAAATGTAGCTTGATTGTGACTACTTCTAACATTCTGATATAATTTCAGCTTTGCTCTACAGGATATTCTTATCCCACTAGTCAGCCACCCGGGCTGCCTTTTACTGCCAGTACCCCGTTTAGAACGTTCTAATGAAGCAACTCTCAAAGGGCATGAGAAATGTGTTAAGGAAAGCATTATATTTGTCATATATGTTATCGGCACTATAAACATCCTGTCACTCTTGTTCCTTGAGTTTTAAAAAGCTCTGTATTGCCGTTGAATTAACTTTCCTACACAATTTTTAATTATATGTGACATTTGTCTGAATACAAAAGCCTTTTAGTGTTAAAATTTGTGCATCATGGTCTGAAAGACGATTCACACTTTTACCAACAGAATGCCCATCTAGTAATGAAGAATGAATAAAAATATTGTCTATGGCTGTGCTACTGTTCGCCTGCACCCTAGTTGGAAAAAGCACAGTCTGCATCATATCATTTGAATTTAGTAGATCTACCAACAACCTTTTTGTTGCACAACCATATACGAAAATTAATATTAAAGTCACCACATATAACTAATTTCTGGTAGTTCCTATAAAGTGGATCAAGAACCCTCTCTAACTTGAGCATAAATGAAATTAGAAGTATATTAATACCTTTAGCTGCTGACGGACTTTGATATATATCAACGAGGACAGGTGAAAATGTGTGCCGCCACTGGGACTTGAACCCAGGCTCTCCTACTTAGATGGCAGACGCTCTATCTATCTGAGCCACCGAGGGCACAGTGGACAGGGCGACTGCAGGGAGTATCCCTCCCACGCCTCCCGCGAGACTCATATTCTCACCTTGTATGTCCACACACTACTACTTTGTGTCCCACCCCAACACACTCATTACTCGTGGAAGACATTCTTATCAAGTCCCGTAAGAGTTCGGGGAATATGTGTGTGTCCGCACAGAAGAAGGAGGTCATCGCCGGTATTGCCAGAACTGTATACTTATATGAATATGGTGTATGTTCTTTCGGACATGTCCGAAAGAACAGACACCATCCATATGAGCATAATTGCTCTGAAGTCAGAGTTAGGGGACCTATAAGCAACAAAAATTTGAAGTTTAGTTTCATTAAATTCAGCTGCCCCTGCACAACATTCAAATATCTGTTCAGTGCAGTGCCGTGATACGTCTATGGACTCAAATGGAATGTTATTTTTTACGTACATGGCCACTCCGCCATCCCACAAGGAACTCTTTGATAAACAGCCAGCTAATTTGTATTCTGGTAATGGAAGCCTCTGAATTCTCATATTATTTAGGTGATACTACGATATACCAAAAATTTCAGAGAACTTCTATAAGCCGTTCACTAACTTTATCTCTAATACTTCTTATTTTGATGAAATATGCTAATTTCTTCTGTATTTGGAAACATGACGTCCTCTGAAGATGACTCCTTTGTTAGAGGGACTTCCTTTAAGCAGGTATACCTATCTGCTGTCTTCAACCTAAAAAAAAGTTTCAACTCTAACACCAACTACTGCAGTAATTTTTCCTTGAGTGATCCCACCACCCCCCCACTACACTGTCACCTACACTTTGCTAGCCTTCCCTTCCCATACCTATTGAGGTGCAGACCACGCCTAGTGAAACCTGATCTACTGATAGACCCAATTGGCACCACTGCAATTTGACCCATGCCATCTGTCATCAGTGCCTTCTCCAGTCCCATGTTAACGCACCTAACAGCCGCATTAAGATGAGGCCGATAATGAAGCTGAACAGTTGCACGAAATGTACGTTAGTGCCACCAGTTTGAGTAGCTATCTTTACTAGGGCACCACCTACATCATATTCCCCAACCCTATCAAGACTATTCCCTGCTCCACCCACTATCACTACTTGATCCTCCTTCATAAAATTCCTACGTAACTCCCCTATGATGTCAGTCACCTGAAGCAACCCTGCACTAGGCTTCACAATGCTGGTGACCTGACATTCATTCCCCAACACTTTCTGCGCCTACTGGCCCACACGTCTACCGTGCAAACTGCCTATCAGCAGAACCTTCTTCTTCATATGGACTTAAGCCGTATTCCGAATGTTTTCCGGGATAGAACACGTTTAATGTACATTGTTATTCGTGAAACTGATGGCTTAACACACAATTGGTTTTAATCATATGTAAAAAAAAATGCAAAGCAAAAAGTAGTGCTGATTAATTTAAACAATTTTGGAGGGATAGAAAATTTTAGTGACTCGGGAGAAGTACCACAGGGTTCAATTTTGCGTCCACTCCTATTCCAGTGGCAGAAAGACATTCTCAAATAACAGATTGAAAGCAAAAAGGAGGGCTGGGCTAGAATGAAACGTCAAAGAGGTTGGGTGGGTAAGACACATATGTGCACGCTACTAGCCCCAAAAAAAATGTAACTTTAATGTGTTCTATCTGGGAAACGATTCGGATAAGGGCATATGTCCCTCTGAAGGTTTTTTGCTTCAAATGAGAGCTCCTTTCGTATCCTTAAATATTGACCTGTTGATACTGAGATACCCTGTACTTATTGCTGCAATCTACTATTTCTTTCACGACTATCAATGGCCCATTCTGCAATATCTACTTCTAAAGTGAGCTTATTTCTGTGTGTGATTAATTTTTTTTGTTATTCCACCACTAAAATGATCACCAACCATATGCACTGCGTGACAAAAAAAAAAAAAAAAAACTGAAGCAACAAGGATTGGAGGAAGAAACGAAATGAAACATCAAAGGTTGAGGGAGTATGTGATGTTATTTCAGTGATCAAAAAATTGCGTCAAATTTAGAATGAACTTGGTCGTAGAAACCCAATCATCAGTGAATGTTGCACCCTTTCTGTCCTGGATGTAAGTACTGACTCGGTTGGAAAGGTTGTAGAAAGCCGATGTATACTTTCCTGAAGCAGGCTGGCCCGCTACTTGAGTAACTGGTCCTCTATATCCTGAGTACTGGCCCTGTAACAGAGTTTACCTCAGATCTGGTCCCACGCATGTTCTATCCGATCTTGCTAGCGATGAGAGTACCCCGAAACACCACGAACACAGCTCATAGAGGCACGTGCCTCTTGTGAACCAACATTGTTCTCTCAACAATGGCACCACAATACTGTCGCATGACAGACAACAAATGAGGACGCAGAAAAATCATCGAGTAAAACAGAAGTGATTTCTAACGCAGTTAAGGCCCTCTGTTGTTCCCGATCTATATCAAAGACTTACGAGACAATATGAGCAAGTCTTCGGTCATTTGCAGATGATGCTTTCGTTTCTCGTATAGTAAACTCATCAGAAGATCAAAAGAAATTGCAAAACGATTTAGGTAAGATTTCTGCACGGTGCGAAAACTGGCAATAAATCCTAAGTAATGAAAAGTCTGATGTCATCCACAAGAGTGCCAAAAGCAATTCGTTAAACTTCGGTTACACGATAAATCAGTCAAATCTAAAGGCCATAAATTCAATTAAATACCTAGAAACTACAATCACGAAAAACTTAAATTGGAAAGAACACACAGAAAATGTTGTGCGGAAGGCGAACCGAAGACTGCGTTTTATTGGAAGAACACGTAGAAAATGTAAAAGATCTACTAAAGAAACTACCTACACTACGCTTGTCCGTTCTCTTTTGGACTACTACAGGCTGGTGTGGGATCCGTAGCAAATAGGATTAACGAAGTACATCGAGAAAGTTCAAAGAAGGGTAGCACGTTCTGTACTATCGAGAAATAGGGGAGAGAGTGTCACGGACATGATACAGGATTTGGGGTGGTCATCATTAAAGCAAAGGAGTTTTTCGTTTCGACGGGACCGTCTCAAGAAATTTCAATCACCATCTTTCTCACGCGTAAGCGAAAATATTTTGTTGACGACGATCTACGTAGGGAGAAGCGATCATCATAAATCAGAGCTCGCACGGAAAGTTATTGGTGTCCGTTTCTTCCTCACACTGTTCGAGAGTGGAATAACAGGGGAATTATTCTGAAGGTGGTTCGATGAAACCTCTGCCAAATACTTGAGTGTGATTTGGAGAGTATCGATGTGGATGTAAATACGAATGTTGTTGACCTACCAGTGGGCAGTCAGCGTTCCCACAGTCAGTACTACACCGTATTGTGTTTCGTCCTATGCAGTAGGCTCAGTAAGTAAAATACTCAGCCAAACATCTTGATGGTGCCCAGTTAGTATGTTAACGGGCCTTCAGTTAAACTAACTTACCAAATCATTGCGCATCACCATGCTGACAGGAGGGCTGGGTCCAGCAAAACCCACCTGCTAGTGGTTTTCAAAAGCGACAGTTATGAAGTATATGCTCTGCATAATACAGTTACAGACGGGAAAGTCAATAACTTTTGTTAGGAGATTTATATCGGTGGGACAATCAGAACAAATGAAACTTTTGTAAGGTGCGCACGTCATTCTGATTTTTTTAAGTTATCGATGTGCACATCACAGATAGGACAAGTTATGTTATTCTTAAACAATCTTCGGTTTTGAAGTGGTACAGTATTTGACTCTGCGCAGTCTGATACATTCTTAGTTGAAGTGTGGTAGGTGATGGACGTATTCAGTACTGCTGTGTTGACTTGTTATTGTATCTGTTAGACGAAGATAGATTTACTGTAAACTGTAAAGCACAGCCAGGATTAATTTGATACAAGTCTGCAGCACAGCGCAGCTAATATATCAGAATGATGATCGTCTGCTAGTTAATTTTCTTCACTTGCTCAGAGCAGAGAGATAGACGGATCCACTTCCCTGGATCATGCATTAATATAACAACAGATTAAACTGTTGGTATTTTATAGAAATTCCATGTTAGTACAGTATCTTTTTTAAATCATTGTTCACTTTGTTAAGCATAGTATTGTTGAGACCAACGTTATGTGTGAAGATCACGCGAAATTGTACTCTTTGTTTTTGAATACATACTTCATTCTAAAATCGTTGTCTTGGAATATCACTTCATAAGAATAATTACCCTTTCCATCCGACTGTTTAAAGTAGTTTTATCATTACGCATGATCATAGTGCATCGTGTGATATGCAACAGTTTGAATATTGTTTGGAACTTTTGTTTAGAAACAGAAATGTGGCTTAGCCGCTGCTTGCTTACTGTTTGCTGTTGTACTTTCGAGAAGTCTGCAATAATGTCGTCAAGACGCGAGGTAAGTGCAAATTTTGATTAGGACCAAGGACCAGATAATTGCTTTACTTCAATTGCGTATTTAATATAAAGACAACCTGTATTCAGAACAGTTACAGTCCAATTCAAATTAGGTTTAATCAAAGGTTAGCATACGAGTCTAAGTAGGATAACATTTGTAAGTGGGCTGCTTCTGTGTTGGCAGCGCTGTGTAGCGCTTTGCATTGGATCTCTGACTGCGCTTTCTTTGTAAGAGACTCTGTGGCTGGTTGGACTCGTTGTTGGAAGTTAATCGCCAGTAGTGCTGGGCAGTTGGAAGTTAGCCGCCAGCAGTGATGGAGGTACTGGTGGGCAGTTGGCAGTGATGAATGTTAGATGTGAGAAGTTAGCATTGATGGAGGGTACAGGTCTGAAGTGTTAAGAGTAAGCTAACTATCTGTACATGTTCGACTTGGAGATTGCATGTTATACATGATTCTATACATTTGTACTAGATGTCAATGACGATTTATATTCGTGTCTGAACTGGATGTCACATTATTAAGGTAAAAAATTACATTATTTGGTTTGCAACAAAATCTTTCCTTTGCTAACCACACGCCTGTTAGTAGTTAGTGGCTTTAGTAGTTAGAATCCTTTATTTAGCTGACAGTATTGACGCTCGTTGTATTGCAATAGTTCGCGTAATGAAGGTTTTTGTGAGGTAAGTACTTAATGAAATGTAATGGTTATTGATAGGATTTCTTTTTAGTCAGGGCCATTCTCTTGAATTAATTATTTGAAGTCAGGTTATCTTTTTCTGAGCAGTCAGATTGCGTTGCGCTAGGATATTGTCGGTCTCAGTCATTCAGCAACTTAAGTACAGCCACAGTCATTTAAATTAAGAAGTTTGTTCAAAATGTTCAAATGTGTGTGAAATCTTATGGGACTTAACTGCTAAGGTCATCAGTCCCTAAGCTTACACACTACTTAACCTAAATAATCCTAAGGACAAACACACACATCCATGCCCGAGGGAGGATTCGAACCTCCGCCGGGACCAGCCGCACAGTCCATGACTGCAGCGCCCTAGACCGATAGGCTAATCCCGCGGGGCAAATAAAGACGTTTCACAGTTAGTGGGTACATAGCTTTGGTAATACATAGACGATTTATACTGTTGTAGGTAAATTTGAGCTAAATTTCATTCAGAAACACATAGTGAGAAGTTACGCTTTTTGTAGGAAACCATTTACTCTGAAGTGGGGTATCTTCTTGGAACGATAAGTAGAACAAAGTCCTTCCACAATTTCCACGGTGCCTGTTGCCATAGTAGAACGAGCCAAATCCTCGTCCTGCCACTTGCTCCTCCACGACATCAAACACTCTCCTGCTTTGATGGGGTCGAATTCCCTCTTGCGTTAACCATATCTTGGCGAAATCAGAGTCACTTTGGGTAATTGGGATGAAATCACTTCCCAAAACCTTCACGTACCACTCGGTAGGTCCTTGTCATCAAGGAATACCGCACCGATTATTCCGTAACCGCACATTGCACACCACCCAGTCATCCGTTGAGGGTGAAGAGAGTTCTCGAACCGGCCGGAGTGGCCGTGCGGCTCTAGGCGCTACAGTCTGGAACCGAGCGACCGCTACGGTCGCGGGTTGGAATCCTGCCTCGGGCATGGATGTGTGTGATGTCCTTAGGTTAGTTAGGTTTAATTAGTTCTAAGTTCTAGGCGACTGATGACCTTAGAAGTTAAGTCGCATAGTGCTCAGAGCCATTTGAACCATTTTGAAGAGTTCTCGATTGCTAGATGCGGATTATCAGTCCCTCAGAAGCGCCCGATTTTACTTATTAACGATCCCATCCAAATGAAAGTGGGTTTCTACAACAATGCGCCTGAGCATGCGTATACTAATTCTCTTCAGCATGTTCATTCTAATTCCCACAATGCTCCGCGGCCGACAGTGCAATTTGAAGTCGAAACCCAAACAGTTCAGAAGTTATGGTGATTTGATTTCGTGTAGTCTTACCGGTACGTGTTTTCTGACGACGGGCAACCGTTAGAGCACTTTACATTAATTACCGCGAACCAGAAGCCTTTAGAGATTTTAATTACGGTCAGGTAGACGTGAGCTCTCAGGCACTAGCGCTTTGAAGACTTACTCGGGACGCAAGGCAAACTGCTCAGCAGCATCGTCTTCGCTAACACCAAGGGGTGGCGTTACAGTTGACGCTCGCGTGAAACTCCGCTGATTATGCCGCCGCCGGTGTAATACAGCACTAAGGAGACTCTGGTGGAGAGCGCATAGCTCTCGTCACAACTAACTTCACAACAGCTTTTCATCTATGTCGTTGTTTTCATCGAGTACTCACACAGGTTCCGTTGAGCGCTCAGTCCCAACGCCTTCGCCCCAGAAACCAGAAACGCACTTTCATGTGACCTCAGTTCAGTGAGGAGCATCTATTAGTTTTACTGCATCTTTGGTGCTGTATTATATTGATTCCTGCACCTTCCTGCTGCCCTGAGCACTTGTTAGATCTGCAAAGGCTGCTTCTTACTACTTTGCATCTCTTCCCCACCTGGAGAAACGGAAATTCCATTGTTGGAGGTAAAGGGTATCTTCACAAGTTATCTGTGTCGCAACCTTAGGAACTGGCAAATGATTCCTCCGCCTCCACTGCTAAAAGCTTTCGGCGATAATACGACATAAAGTCGGTCATTAGACTTTCAGTGCTTTTGCACCTACGTTTTCCTCAGAGGCCTAACTAGCTCAGCATATTAACTCAGGATATTAATTACATGCAAGCAGAATAAAAGTTTCTGTCAGGATCGTCATTTATGAACTAAAGTCAGCTTATATTAGCACAAGACATCAATCACCCAGTAATCAATGAATGAGGCAAAATGAATGTGGACTACATTTTGATTCCGCATTTCATTACCAGCCATCATCTAAAGTCCTGCTGGATGGCTCCCCTCGCCATGACGCCTGAAGTAACACTGCTGTGCCTTTTCAAAACATTGGAAGAATAGTACTTCTCCTCAGGTCCTCTCATTACTGGTATATGACGGTCATGCAGGATAGCGCAGAACCACAATATACTGCTGAACGCAGTGCGATGCCATTCATCAGCAATGCTAGCTTCTCGGTGATGGCACCACTACAAATACAGGCGTTGGCGTTGTGGTCTTAATGGCGCCCTGCAAATAGGATGATAATTCCCTAGTCTGACTGCTGTTAGTCCCCGACGAATGATTCAGGATGATACAGAGAGTTGCAAGAGACATTACTTGCTGTTAGATGATAGGTGGTGATGTAAAGAGTTACCGTGTGCTTCGTACACAATGTGACGGTCCTGCCCGCATCTCGTGGTCGTGCGGTAGCGTTCTCGCTTCCCACGCCCGGGTTCCCGGGTTCGATTCCCGGCGGGGTCAGGGATTTTCTCTGCCTCGTGATGGCTGGGTGTTGTGTGCTGTCCTTAGGTTAGTTAGGTTTAAGTAGTTCTAAGTTCTAGGGGACTTATGACCACAGCAGTTGAGTCCCATAGTGCTCAGAGCCATTTGAACCATTTGGTCCTGCCAGGGGATGTTAGATGCGGTTGACTGGAACCTTTCCGAGTATTTCTCGGTTATTCAGCTGGGTGGCTCATCCAGAAGGCATGATATTTCGGCAAGCCTACTCCCTGCCAACTTTAGGCGTTCCTAACTGAGTGTATTGTGCTGGGCACTGCCTTCATATTCCCCCCTCCCCAGCTCATATTTGCAGGTCACTTGTGTACAACCTAAAATGGAAGACACCTTTTGATCCAACACCCTACCGTTTTTGAGAAAACTACCTCCATATTTCATGGCCCGCACTCGACCGAAAATTGCAGGGATCGACAGATAATTGAAAATTGAACATTTTTGACCATCGTATATGGGATCTGCAGACGCATATTTTCCCAGAAATTTAGGAAAGAAATGGTTATAGCTGCCGTTACGTAACAATAAGGCATATGTTACTGAACAAAAGCGGCGCTGGCATAACGACCAAGGCATTTGGATGGGGAGCGTAGAACTCACGCTTGATTCGCAAACGAGATCTGCAGTTTCTTAAATTGCGTTTTTTCCTTTCGAAGTCGGTAGAAATATGAGAGTTAATAAGGTAAGAAAATCAATAAGGCAAAATAACAAGGGAGATAAATAAATATCTCAAACGACTTTATTTAGTGAAGAACCAAAATTTTAAGACTTGTTGTATGAAAACAATTCCGAGTAAGACTCTTGCGAATTTGTTACGAGGGACCACAGACAGCCAACAGCAAGATACTTGTTTACTGTAGGTGTGGTACAGAACTTTAGTTTGCGACTTCAAAACTGTAGCGTTTTTCTGGACACCCAGGGGGAATCGTCCAACAGTGCGGATGCAATAAGGATCCATAGCATACTTCGTGATCATCTGTCAGCACCGATTTTTCAGGCGATGTTGTCGTATGTATGGTATGAATCAAAATTAATTCTCCAAAAAGAAATATTTTAAATGTAAACCAAGTCCGTTTTTCACCGAATCTTTAGAAAAAACAATATAATTGAGCGAAGATTGTATTCATCAGATGTTCTTGACGCTGCCAGTATTTTTTCTTCGAGTGTTTATATGCCAAGTACCATGTAAGTACTTGTTCGAAGGAAAGTGGGGACAGATAACAGAGAGAGTGACAAAGTCGTTGTAAGGCGACCAGGATTAAAATGTTAATTCTTTACTCGTTTGAGAAATTTGTTTGGCTACTTTGTAATTATTCCTTGATGGTTTACTTTCCTTACTAACCCTCCTACTTCTGCCAGTCTTGATGCGGAAGAGAATACAATTATAAAAACAACAACGGCATTCATTCGGGAGGCGAACGTGGATCCTCCACTCATCTGTCAAATGCCTTGGTCACTACGCCATCAGCGTTTACGAAAGGAGCAATGGTAACAGTTTCATTCCTCGATTTTTTTTTTAGAAAAATAAGCGTTTTCGGATCCCACATCATAGTGAAAATGAAGAATTCTCAATTTTTCGATTGTCTATCGTATCTGCCAATTTTCAATCGATTGTGCGTCATCAAATTTAGCGATAGTTTTATCAAAAAGGGGGAAATGTTGAGTCACAACAGGATCTTTCATTTTAGGTTCTGCACAAGCGACTTGCCAAATAGTTCAATCGGTTGGCTGTGTCTGAGGCATTTCTCATTGCATCTGTGCAGTACTATGCAGATTGTCCAGCCTACATACATTTTTCCGCACAGGCAGAGGGTGCAGTGGACTCCCGGTTTCCGGAGACTTACGGCACCCTTGAGGGATGTCAACAAGGCTTTCGTCTTCGCTGGTGGGCGGCTTGTGCACTTGAGGATTTCTTCAGGAGTATTATTCCGAGTTTTGCTGGTGTGTTCCCGACGTATGGGATAATCACCGACGCAGCGGAATCTTGACGACCAGTATGCCTGCCCTCACAGGCCTACAATGACGCTCCTTCCAAACTCTGGCAGGCGTTGATAACGCGGTCTCACACGAGTGTACAGTATCCATGCGTCCTTCACAGTGATCACTCAACATCTGACGGTGTTCAAGCCATTTATACAGGGTAGTCCATTGATCGTGACCGGACCAAATATCTCACGAAATAAGCGTCAAAAGAAAAACCTACAAAGAAGGAAATTTGTCTAGCTTGAAGGCCGAAACCAGATGGCGCTATGGTTGGCCCGCTAGATGGCGCTGCCATAGGTCAAACGGATATTAACTGCGTTTTTTTTAAATAGGACCCCCCATTTTTATTACATATTCGTGTAGTTTGTAAAGAAATATGAATGTTTTAGTTGGACCACTTTTTCGCTTTGTGATAGATGGCGCTGTAAGAGTCACAAACATATGGCTCACAATTTTAGACGAACAGTTGCTAACAGGTAGGTTATTTATATTAAAATACAGAACGTAGGTACGTTGGAACATTTTATTTCGGCTGTTCCAATGTGATACATGTACCTTTGTGAGCTTATCATTTCTGAAACGCATGCTGTTACAGCGTGATTACCTGTAAATACCACATTAATGCAATAAATGCTCAAAATGATGTCCGTCAACCACATTGCATTTGGCAATACCTGTAACGACATTCCTCTCAACAGCGAGTAGTTCGCCTTCCGTAATATTCGCACATGCATAGACAATGCGCTGACGCATGTTGACTGGCGTTGTCCGTGGATCACGATAGCAAATATTCTTAAACTTTCCCCACAGAAAGAAATCCGGGGACGTCAGATCCGGTGAACGTGCGTGCCATGGTGCTTCGAAGACCAGTCCACCTGTCATGAAATATGCTATTCAATACCGCTTCAACCGCACGCGAGCTATGTGCCGGACATCCATCATGTTGGAAGTACATCGCCATTCTGTCATGCAGTGAAACATCTTGTAGTAACATCGGTAGAACATTACTTAGGAAATCAGCATACATTGCACCATTTAGATTGCCATCGATAAAATGGGGGCCAATTATCCATCTTCCCATAATGCCGCACCATACATTAAACCTCCAAGGTCGCTGATGTTCCACTTGTCGCAGCCATCGTGTATTTTCCGTTGCCCAATAGTGGATATTACGCCGGTTTACGTTACCGCTGTTGGTGAGTGACGCTTCGTCGCTAAATAGAATGCGTGCAAAAAATCTGTCTTCGTCCCGTAATTTCTCTTGTGCCCAGTGGCAGAACTGTACACGACGATCAAAGTCGTCGCCATGCAATTCCTGGCGCATAGAAATATGGTACGGGTGCAATCGATGGTGATGTAGTATTCTCAACACCGACGTTTTTGAGATTCCCAATTCTCAAGCAATTTGTCTCCTGCGGATGTGCGGAATAGCCGCGACAGCAGCTAAAATACCTACTTGGTCATCATCATTTGTTGCAGGTCGTGGCTGACGTTTTACATGTGGCTGCACACTTCCTGTTTCCTTACATAACGTAACTATACGGCGAACGGTCCGGACACTTGGATGGTGTCGTCCAGGATACCGAGCAGCATACATAGCACACGCCCGTTGGGCATTTTGATCACAATACCCATACATAAACACGATATCGACCTTTTCCGCAATTGGTAAACGGTCCATTGCAACACGGGTAATGTATCACGAAGAAAATACAGTACGCACTGGCGGAATGTTACGTGATACCACGTACTTATACGTTTGTGACTATTATAGCGCCATCTATCACAAAGCGAAAAAAGTGATCCAACTAAAACATTCATATTTCTTTACGTATTACACGAATGTGTAATAAAAATGGGGGTTCCTATTTAAAAAAACGCAGTTGCTATCCGTTTGACCTATGGCAGCGCCATCTAGCGGGCCAACCATAGCGCCATCAGGTTTCCCCCTTCAGGCTAGACGAGTTTCATTCTTTGCAGTGTTTTCGTTTGATGCTTATTTCGTGAGACATTTGGCCCGGTCGTTATCAATGGACTACCTTGTATGTCATAGCAGTGATACCCGCCCACGGTGTGTACATGTGAAAATTTACATTGACATCCGAAGATATCTAGGCACTTCACATTTGTTGCCAAGCAGTGCAGAAATGGTTATGTTGACAGGCGAATTCAGTGGATTCATATTCACCTTCAGTCGTTAACATCACAAAGTTCCCAGATACGGTGTAAGTGTCTCAGGTTAATCTAATGAACGAATAGATGTTATATTTATTTACTTCTCGTATCATAAAATACGTATGATACATGGTTGTGAGTACATTACGTTTGCCCAAAACTTGGCCGCCTCTCATGCATTTTCTGTCTCTTAATAAATTTCATCTTCCGTGCAGGAGGTTGGACACAGTTGGCATTGACTCATATGATGAATATTGTGGTCTCCTCCGTAGTCAGACTGATTGACATCTTGGTCAGTATAATCCCATCTTACCAATGGGGCGCTGATGACCGCTCACTTGAGCACCCCATAAACCAATCATCAGCACCATCTTGCCACATTAACGTTTGATCTGCCAACTCCAATCTAGTCTATTCACAGAGTTCCGAGTCGTGTATTTCTCATCATAGCAAGAAGGCAGAGCTTCAGAAACTCTTTTCCAGCCAGTGGAAAGGTAGGCCGTATCCCTCCACAGTTGCAACATAGCTTTATCAGCATGGTTGCAAGTGCCGTCGATGTTCTACAGAAACTCTTCTTCGACTTCAGTCATTGCGGTGTCGTTCACACCCATACAGAAAGTAAGGTGTGTATGTTATTTTAATTTTTGTAAGTTATCGATGTGCATGAGGGAGAAAGAGCAAGTTATATTATTGTTGAACAATCTTTTATCTTGTTGTGGCACATTCTTTGCCTCTGTGCAGTCTCATACATTCTTAGTTGATGTGTCGTAGGTGATGTATCTATTCAGTAGTGTTGTGTTGACTTGTGATTGTACCTGTTAGTTGAAGAAACATATATTGTCAAGGACAGCAAGGACGAATGTGATGTATATAGTGAAAGGCAAAAAGAATATAAATTTTGAATAATGCTATTTTTTTCCGAAGAGAAGAAGTTTGAGGTAACACTGCAGCTCTGCGCAGCTAGTTTGTCGAAATGATTGTCAGCTAGTTAACTTTGTTCACTAGCTCAGAGCTGAGAGAAAAACCACCCACTTCCCTGAGTCATGCATTAACATAACAACCGATTAAGCTATTTGGCTTTGATAGTAATTCTCTCTTAACATTGTACTCTTTTCAAATCATTGCCCACTTTGTTAAGCACCGTATTGTTCAGACCAATGTTGTGTGTGAAGATCACGCGAAATTTTAGTCTCTCTTTTTGAATACATACTTCATCCTAAAATCGTTGTCTTGGAATATCATTTCACAGGAATAGTTACACTCACCATCCCACTGTTTAAAGAAGATTTATCATTACACATTATCACATTGCACCATGTGGTATGCAACAATCTTAACAATGTCTGGAAATTTTATTTAAAAACAAATATCTACCTTAGCCACTGCCTGCTTGCTGTTGCCGTTGTGTTTTAGAGAAATCTGCAACAATGTTGTCAAGAGGCGTTGATTAGGACGAGACAGCTATTTTACTTCAGTTACGCTTTTAATATAAAGACTAGTTGTATTCAGACCAATTCAGTCCAAATTAGTTTCTGTTTAGCCAATGGTTAGCACACGAGTTTAAGTTGGATAACAGTTTGTGGGTACATACACTACTGGCCATTAAAATTGCTACACCAAGAAGTAATGCAAATGATAAACGGATATTCATTGCACAAATATATTATACTAGAACTGACATGTGATTACATTTTCACGCAATTTGGGTGCATAGATCCTGCGAAATCGGTACCCAGAACTACCACCTGTGGCCGTAATAACGGCCTTGATACACCTGGGCAATGAGTCAAACAGAACTTGGATGGCGAGTACAGGTACAGCTGCCCATGCAGCTTCAACGCGATACCACAGTTCATCAAGAGTAGTGACTGGCGTATTGTGACGAGCCAGTTGCGCGGCCACCATTGACCAAACGTTTTCAATTGGTGAGAGATCCGAAGAATGTGTTGGCCAGGGCAGCAGTCGAAGATTTTCTGCATCCAGCAAGGCCCGTACAGGACCTGCAACATGCTGTCGTGCATTATCCTGCTGAAATATAAGGTTTCGCAGTGATAGAATAAAGGGTAGAGCCACGGGTCATAACACGTCTGAAATGTAACGCCCACTGTTCAAAGTGCGAACAAGAGGTGACCGAGACGTGTAACCAATGGCACCCCATACCATCACGCCGGGTGGTACGCCAGTATGGCGATGACGAGTACACGCTTCCAGTGCGCGTTCACCCTGATGTCGCCAAACACGGATGCGACCATCATGATCCTGTAAACAGAACCTGGATTCATCCGAAAAAAAAGGCGTTTTGCCATTCGTGCACCCAGGTTCGTCGTTGAGTACACCATCGCAGGCGCTCCTGTCTGTGATGCAGCGTCAAGGGTAACCGCAGCCATGGTCTCCAAGGTGGTAGTCCATGCTGCTGAAAACGTCGTCGAACTGTTCGTGCAGATGGTTGTTGTCTTGCAAACGTCCCCATCTGTTGACTCAGGGATCGAGACGTGGCTGCACGATCCGTTACAGCCATACGGATAAGATGCCTGTCATCTCGACTGCTAGTGATACGAGGTCGTTGGGATCCAGTACGGCGTTCCGTATTACCCTCCTGAACCCACCGATTCCATATTCTGATAACAGTCACTGGATCTCGACCAACACGAGCAGCAATGTCACGATACGATAAACCGCAACCGCGGTAGGCTACAATCCGACCTTTATCGAAGTCGGGAACGTGATGATACGCATTTCTGCTCCTTACAGGAGGCATCACAACAACGTTTCACCAGGCAACGCCGGTAAACTGCTGTTTGTGTATGAGAAATCGGTTGGAAACTGATGTGTTGGCAAATGTGCCATTACCTTGTAGATAGAGGAGGCCGAAATGCACGCTATCTAACGCAGACGGGCGTGAATTCTAGAACAGGATAAGTATTGAATGCTAATAAGAAAAGTATGCAGCTCCTCGAATACTTAACTTTTATTTATCCTTGTTGTGAATACAGCATTCTTGATGAGACATTTCATACGCTAACTATCAAACTATGTAAGGCTAATGGCGCCTTGCTGGGTCGTAGCCATGGACTTAGCTGAAGGCTATTCTAACTGTCTCTCGGCAAATGAGAGAAAGGCTTCGTCAGTGTAGTCGCTAGCAAAGTCGTCGTACAACTGGGGCGAGTGCTAGTCCGTATCTCGAGACCTGCCTTGTGGTGGCGCTCGGTCTGCGATCACACAGTGGCGACACGCGGGTCCGACATGTACTAAATGGACCGCGGCCGATTTAAGCTACCACCTAGCAAGTGTGGTGTCTGGCGGTGACACCACAGAAACTTTCCTCATGTCAGCACGTTGTAGGTGTCGCCACCGGCGCCAACCTCGTGTGAATGCTCTGAAAAGCTTGTCATTTGCGTATCACAGCATCTTCTTCCTGTCGGTTAAATTTCGGTTCTGTAGCACGTCATCTTCGTGGTGTAGCAATTTTAATGACCAGTAGTGTAGTTTTGGTAATATGTAGATTTTTTTATAGGTTGGTAGGTAAATTTGGGCCAAATTTCATACAGAAACAAATAGTGGGGATGTTACAAGAGGGTGGGTTCTCTGCAGGTTCACTGTCTCTCTTTCCTCATTCTCAGCTATTTGTCTTGGAAGAGGAGGTGGTGCTGTTCCTGTGACGTGGTAAGGATGAACGCGCGGCAGAAGTATAAGTGACCTTGGCAGGAGGAGGATTTTGGTGCAGCAGGCAGTGGACGCGGGAGGTGGCCGCAGGCATTCCGCTTGCCGACCGCTCGGCTGCCTTCACCGCTGGTCGCTACTCCACAGTGCAGTGCCTCCTGCTGCCGCTCAACCCTTCTGCATTTGCGGGCGCGCCAGCCAACTGCGGCGTGTGAGGGCGGAATGCCGGCGACCGGACCCGGGGAAACGGCCGGGAAAATCGCGCACACCGCGTGTCCGGTGCCCGAGCGCCCGGCTGGAATGTCCGAAGGCCGCGCCGAGACACTTGCCGGTACTTGTCGTCCGCGAGAGCGATGTCGCCAGCAGCAGCGCCAGCCACAACCCGGCCCATACTCAGCCCGTGTGTTCTGGAGCCAGCTGGCAAGTGTGAAGAAGGGCGCGGACTTCATCAACAGGTCTCATACAGGGAGTTTCAGGTATGTTGCTCCTGCCTATAACTAACACAATAATATGACAAATGAACATTTTTTTACGAGGGATATTTGAAAAGCAAGGAGCGATCTGTTGCGAAATGGAAACCACAGCGAAAATAAAAAATGCTTCACTTGCAACAGTTGGCTACACCTTCCAGCTACTTCTCTGCGCAGTCGCCACTCTGGCTTAGACATTCGTCGTGGCATTGAACCAACTTTCCAATATCCTCGTCATAGAAGATAGCTGCCTGTGCTTTCTGGCACTTCTCTATGCTGTTCGTTGTCTGTGCCAAAATGTTGTCTACATTGCCAGCAGTTCATGTCAGCAGAGATAAACATCAGAGGGAGTCAAGCACCTTCATTGTCCCTGCAGAGCGCGGCCGAGAATTGTCATGAAGAAGGAGAAGCATGACAGTAACGTTATGTGGGCTGCGTGACATCAGGCGAAATGTCTCGGCACCCACACTAGGCGGGAGTGACTATTTTCTAGGCATCTTTACGTGCTCACTGTGCCCTCAGAATTGAGAAGATGGACAGGCATAATAGAGACACTGCCCAACAAATCTGTCTAAAGTTTAATCGGATTTTCACAGTCGTTTCCATTTCGTGACATATCAGACATTACTTTACGAATAGCCATCGTAGATAGGTAAATGTAAGAAACGTTTCTGTGCGGTTATGAACATAATTTAATTAGTTACTTCCCACAGAATTACAGCAAGAGGCTACATCTTTTAAATGGAGCTGATGTGTGCAAACTAATTTGAATAAAATTCCTATGAATTTCAGTTACGGAGCTAGCATCGTTCAACATTTCATGGTTAAATGCAATACACTGTACATAAAGTTGCTAGTCTCACGAAGCAAACAGTTTCCTCCATGAACTGTTTGAAGTCATCTGGTTCTGTGCGTTGTGTGACGCAAATACGATTCCTTAACGCAAAGAAAGAAATCTACTGTTGTTAAATCCGATGGCCCTGTGGCTAATTCCTGAGGGTCACGTGTAACGAAACCGGCTCTGAAGAGATTTAAATATCGAATTTTGACACTACATATTCAAATCGGAAATGTCATGAAGTAAAGTTTAATAATTCTAGACTCGAAAAAAAATCGTTTTGCTACCAAAGATAATTTCAACATTATATTCGAATTTAGTAAACAACAGACCAAAACGATATAAATGGGAAAACTCCTGTGAATACTTTTGAATAAAAAATGATCAAACAAATTTTAATACAGCCCAATGTTGTCTACAAAACCATGTAAGCTCACTCATGGCTTTGACAATGCTGCGGTATGATGAGCTCAAGGCCGTTTCAGCCCTGTAGTCGTACATCTGTCAAGTTCCAAGCACACATCTTACAAAAATAAGAAATTATCTATTTTATTGCGATAGGTCAGAGACCGGAAACTAATGGTGAACGCCACACATCACACAATTTATCTTACGTGACGTTTAAATACGGAACATTACCTAACAAAATCACTGCACACACGTACGTGGAACAACATCTTCCAAAAGGTAAATTTAATGGCGATCAGAAAGCAAAATGAGGTAGGCGAAGAAATGCTTTCAGAGACTCTCTCTCTTCCTCTCTCCCTCTCTCTCTCTCTCTCTCTCTCTCTCTCTCTCTCTCTCTCTCTCTGTCTCTCTCTTTTGGGTGAATTTTGCGACAATGCTCACATCTGCATGGGAGGTGATGTGCGATGTCGTTAGCAACTAGACAGCGAAATAATAGCACATACGTCTTACATCTTAAGGCCTGGTGCAGTCTGCGGTAATGTTACTGTTCCGTCATCTTCCTTTTGGTTCAGTGTGGTAGAAAGCAAGAAGTATTACAGGCTGGGACAAATGAAAGTGGCCAGAGTTCAGGGTACAAAGAAACACAGCAGAGGAAAGGAAGTACAGATTCTCCAAGTAATGATCACTTGTTTGCAGATGGCGCTGTCGTTTATCGACTAATAAAGTTATCAGAAGATCAAAACAAACTGCAAAACGATTTAGAAAAAATATCTGAATGGTGCGAAAAGTGGCAATTGACCCTAAATAACGAAAGTGTGAGGTCATCCACATGAGTGCTAAAAGGAACTCGTTAAACTTCGGTTACAGGAGAAATCAGTCTAATCTAAAAGCCGTAAATTCATCTAAATACCTAGGTATTACAATTACGAACAACTTAAATTGTAAAGAACACATAGAAAATGTTGCGGGGAAGGCTAACCAAAGGCTGCCTTTTATTGGCAGGACACTTAGAAAATGTAATAGACCTACTAAGGAAATTGCCTACACTACGCTTGTCCGTCCTCTTTTAGAATACTGCTGCGCGGTGTGGGATCCTTACCAGGTAGGACTGACGGAGTACATCGAAAAAGTTCAAAGAAAGGCAGCACGTTTTGTATTATCGCCACAAATTGGAGACAGTGTCACAGAAATGATACAGGTTTTGGGCTGGAGATCATTAAAAGAAAGGCGTTTTTCGTTGCGACGGAATCTTCTCACGAAATTCCAATCACCAACTTTCTCCTCCGAATGCGAAAATATTTTGTTGACACCGACCTACATAGGGCAGAACGATCACCACGACAAAATAAGGGAAATCAGAGCTCGTACGGAAAGATATAGGTGTTCACTCTTTCCGCGCGCTACACGAGATTGGTTGTAACGGTTGTTCGATGAACCCTCTGCCAGGCACTTAAATGTCATTTGTAGATTATCCAAGCAGATGTAGACGTAGATCAGACTCACTACAAAATTTTTTAACGTCAAAATGCTTAAAAATAAAATTGAACATGTTAATAAGAAATTTACATCAAACATAAAAGAAGTAATACTTTCTAACGGTCGACATGACACACCCAACTAGAATTTTCTGTGGGTCAGATATCCAATTTAATGACGAATCACTGCATCATAATGTCTGAACGTGGATTCATCAAAGAACATAACACTTTGTAAGGCATCCAGATGGAAATGATTCACGGTCTATTCGCAGGAAGTAAATCTCCGATTGAACCTGTTCTTGCGCGGCTCTCGTGACAGTGGCATGTGGTGAGAATGAAACTTCTGACCATGAGCTATTCTTACTTATAATCCGTCTTGATTGCAAAATTTTTGATACAATCACTGATTGCTGCTATCCCATCAGACATTATGTCTGTTTTTGCATGAGCTATTCGCCACACAGTTGTAAGGCTAATAAAAGTGATTGCAACAACTTCTTATAATCTGAGACGCGGATTGCGGTGTATTGCATCCAAAACGAAGACTTGCACGTCCTCACCTCTTACTGGTCTTCGTTTAGTACCTCCGTGCCTTCTGAGAGCTGTTGTACCTCGAAGCCATTCTTCAGCACGTAAGAACGTAATGGCTTGTGGCGCTCTTCGACCAGGATATCACACAGACTGCTTGAGTGGTATGGTGTTGTCATCAGCAGCATGCGAAAGTACTCCTCGGATGTGTATACAATATTTATTGCACTTCTGTATCTGTGGAAGACCGAAACACGTTTGTGTATTCAGACAGGCCTCGTACACGGCGGTAACGATGTAGTCTACGATCTAACCGAACATGACTGCAAACAGCGCATCAACGAAGCTTTCTCCGTGACGCCAACAACTTTGTGTACAGCAGTGGAGGATTTACACTCCTGGAAATTGAAATAAGAACACCGTGAATTCATTGTCCCAGGAAGGGGAAACTTTATTAACACATTCCTGGGGTCAGATACATCACATGATCACACTGACAAAACCACAGGCACATAGACACAGGCAACAGAGCATGCACAATGTCGGCACTAGTACAGTGTATATCCACCTTTCGCAGCAATGCAGGCTGCTATTCTCCCATGGAGACGATCGTAGAGATGCTGGATGTAGTCCTGTGGAACGGCTTGCCATGCCATTTCCACCTGGCGCTTCAGTTGGACCAGCGTTCGTGCTGGACGTGCAGACCGCGTGAGACGACGCTTCATCCAGTCCCAAACATGCTCAATGGGGGACAGATCCGGAGATTTTGCTGGCCAGGGTAGTTGACGTACACCTTCTAGAGCACGTTGGGTGGCACGGGATACATGCGGACGTGCATTGTCCTGTTGGAACAGCAAGTTCCCTTGCCGGTCTAGGAATGGTAGAACGATGGGTTCGATGACGGTTTGGATGTACCGTGCACTATTCAGTGTCCCCTCGACGATCACCAGTGGTGTACGGCCAGTGTAGGAGATCGCTCCCCACACCATGATGGCGGGTGTTGGCCCTGTGTGCCTCGGTCGTATGCAGTCCTGATTGTGGCGCTCACCTGCACGGCGCCAAACACGCATACGACCATCATTGGCACCAAGCCAGAAGCGACTCTCATCGCTGAAGACGACACGTCTCCATTCATCCCTCCATTCACGCCTGTCGCGACACCACTGGAGGCGGGCTGCACGATATTGGGGCGTGAGCGGAAGACGGGCTAACGGTGTGCGGGACCGTAGCCCAGCTTCATGGAGACGGTTGCGAATGGTCCTCGCCGATACCCCAGGAGCAACAGTGTCCCTAATTTGCTGGGAAGTGGCGGTGCGGTCCCCTACGGCACTGTGTAGGATCCTAAGGTCTTGGCGTGCATCCGTGCGACGCTGCGGTCCGGTCCCTGGTCGACGGGCACGTGCACCTTCCGCCGACCACTGGCGACAACATCGATGTACTGTGGAGACCTCACGCCGCACGTGTTGAGCAATTCGGCGGTACGTCCACCTGGCCTCCCGCATGCCCACTATACGCCCTCGCTCAAAGTCCGTCAACTGCACATACGGTTCACGTCCACGCTGTCGCGGCATGCTACCAGTGTTAAAGACTGCGATGGAGCTCCGAATGCCACGGCAAACTGGCTGACACTGACGGCGGCGGTGCACAAATGCTGCGCAGCTAGCGCCATTCGACGGCCAACACCGCGGTTCCTGGTGTGTCCGCTGTGCCGTGCGTGTGATCATTGCTTGTACAGCCCTCTCGCAGTGTCCGGAGCAAGTATGGTGGGTCTTACACACCGGTGTCAATGTGTTTTTGTTTTTTTTCCATTTCCAGGAGTGTAGATGCAGCAACGGCGTATGTACGAGGGTTCGAACATAAGTAGTGGCAGCTATTTATTGACAACCGATACAAAAGAGTTACATGTTTGCATCTATTACTGTCACTCAAAGTAGTCACGAGCATTGTGCAGAACCCGTTGCCAGCGACGTGGAAGGCGTAGTATACCGTTAGCAGAGCCTGTTCTGTTGATGGTGCGAATGGAGCGGTCTACTGCCTGTCGGATCTCTGGAACAGTTCGGAATGGAATGCCACGAAGCAGTTCCTTCACCTTCGGAATCAAATCAAAGTCATAAGGACTTATGTCCGGTGAGTATGTTGGATGGTACAGTACTTCCCAGTCCCATTGACCGAACATAGCAGGCCGGCCGTGGTGGCCGAGCGGTTCTAGGAGCTGCAGTCTGGAACTGCGCGACCGCTACGGTCGCAGGTTCGAATCCTGCCTCGGGCATGGATGTGTGTGATGTCCTTAGGTTAGTTAGGTTTAAGTAGTTCTAAGTTCTAGGGGACTGATGACCTCAGCTGTTAAGTCCCATAGTGCTCAGAGCCATTTCAACCACTATTTTTCGAACAGAGCAGCCACAGCTCGCGCTGTATGCGCCCGTTCATTGTCGTGCAAAATGATGGGTGGGTTGCGCAGAAAGTGTCGCCACTTCTTTCGCAGGTGATGCTCCAGAAACTATCAGTAATACTGTGCACTGACGGTCTAACGTGGAGGAACGTAATGCGTTAGGATAACACCACCACACTCGTACTCTAGAGTCACCATAACTTAAGACCGTTCCATTCTCACCATCAACGAAACTGGCTCTGCTAACGGTATACTACACCTTCTACATTGCTGGCAACGGGTTCTATACAACGCTGGTGACTACTTTGAAGGACAGTAACAGGTGTAAACATGTAACTCTTTTGTATCAGTTGTGAATAAATAGTTACCACTATTTAGGCTCCAACCCTCGTAGATACAGGTTTTTTGTGGAAAAAGCAAGGTAACGTTTTACACTTTGAACAAATGACGAATAAAGAGTAAAAGAAAGTTAAATGCTATTCACATTCCATCCTAAAGACAACATAACTTGCAAATATGTTTCCAATCAAATTTATGTAACATATGCAACTGTTACAGAAAATGTAGACTTTTCTGTTCTTACCACTGGCATATTGTTATAAGTCAATATGGTTTTACTATAACGTCGGTTAAAGGTTAAAATTACATTTCTATATCGTTAACCTATTAGAGTTTCATTAAGTTTTACCAGCATTATTTTTCTGTTCTCACTGGTAAGACACATGAGCGTTCGCAAAAGTTTTTCCAAGAGAGGGAGAGATTCAAAACTTGTGATTTTGATTTAACTAATTCGGTTAGTTAGAAAACGTGTCGTGCCCCAAGAACTAATTTTGACAAGATATAGTCACAATTTATTGCATCTCAAAAGATTGACAGTTACCTCCTTACTACCCTTAACGTACATTCCTTTGGTACGTAAACGACAAGAACATATCAATAGTACAGGCAAAGTGAATTTTTTATGCTATTAATATGAATATGAGTGCCACTTTTTGAATCAACGATCTGAAGTTTCATCCTCATACGATAAAATCCCAAAACATCCAACGTGTTATGACATAAAGTTACAGACATCCAAAAAAATAGAATGAGAATTTCACTCTGCAGCGGAGTGTGCGCTGATATGAAACTTCCTGGAAGATTAAAACAGAGCTCATCCAAAAAATAATTTGTTGTCCCATGTTAGGTTCAAACTGAAAATTAAAAATCTAAAATCGGAAAGAAGAGTAATTTAAAATAATTCCTACTGGATATTAAGAAACATGCGGCATTCATACCCCTCGAAATGCTGAAACAGGAAATAAACTTTTTGAAAGGCTTTTCCAACTTTGATGCCGTCCATAAGGCTTTGTCTACTTATAAAACTTCATATCGAATCATGTTAATAGATTTATTTATTACTTTCATGATTTATGTTTTTTAGTGCTGACTGGAGTAACTGATGTTGAGCAAAATGTGTTTTAAATTTTTTCGAGTTGGATAAGTAAAGTGAAGCTTACAGCCACTATCCGACCAGAAGAATGTATGATTGTTCCCAAAAACATCCTCAGATTTGCTAGTAGAATCAACTTTTACCAGCCTGGGACCGTAGGAAGTTAATCCTCTTCTCTCCAGTTTGTCACAGTATTGTGGAGCGTGCACACTCGAATGCAGAATGCTCCGTGACTCTTTGTACCTCTTTGTTTAGCCAATAGACTGAAAAGGTCCCAATCCTGGAGATCATATATCTTCGACCCTGAAATTTCATACTTTTTCCCTTTCTTCTAGCCCAGAAAATAACAATTTCTTATTTGTATGCTGTATTTGTGATTAAGTATAGATGCGTACAAATACAACATACTGTAGCACGACTGTGCTCTTCCGAGTGTACTACAATAGCTCTGACGCGCAAAACTGAATACAGAATGAGCGTAACGTCATGGGTTGTCTCTTTCCACAGACAAATGGGAAACTGCTGTTGTGATTTTGTTGTGCATCTACGGGAGATGGCGTCCTTGTGGGAATTGGCGATGGAATACGTGGACGAGAGACAAAGACATTCTCCTTTCTGCAGCTCGGTAAGGGCTGAACGAGAAACAGACAGGGAAATTAGTTATTATTCGGCCCGGTTTTGTATAGGTTTATATCCAGCTTGACTGTGGATCAGCACCGAAACCGTAGCCGCACCAAGAAATCAGCATAATTTGCATGAACACAGTGACAACTCAGAAAACCAAAGCTAAAGCTGCAGTACTATCCGTCTCGGTCGACAATGTTAAATCTGCAGTCTAGTGCAGTCGGAGACAATGCTTGGTAGAAATTCGAAAAAATTCTATAATGAATTCAGGTTACAGAAGGGAACAGATGCCCCCTCTTTCCCTCCTTTCCCCCTTTCCCCTTGCGGACGCCTATAGAAACAGGTAATATTATCTCATATCACCTCACATTTTCGAATTTTAAATACACTCCTGGAAATTGAAATAAGAACACCGTGAATTCATTGTCCCAGGAAGGGGAAACTTTATTGACACATTCCTGGGGTCAGATACATCACATGATCACACTGACAGAACCACAGGCACATAGACACAGGCAACAGAGCATGCACAATGTCGGCACTAGTACAGTGTATATCCACCTTTCGCAGCAATGCAGGCTGCTATTCTCCCATGGAGACGATCGTAGAGATGCTGGATGTAGTCCTGTGGAACGGCTTGCCATGCCATTTCCACCTGGCGCCTCAGTTGGATCAGCGTTCGTGCTGGACGTGCAGACCGCGTGAGACGACGCTTCATCCAGTCCCAAACATGCTCAATGGGGGACAGATCCGGAGATCTTGCTGGCCAGGGTAGTTGACTTACACCTTCTAGAGCACGTTGGGTGGCACGGGATACATGCGGACGTGCATTGTCCTGTTGGAACAGCAAGTTCCCTTGCCGGTCTAGGAATGGTAGAACGATGGGTTCGATGACGATTTGGATGTACCGTGCGCTATTCAGTGTCCCCTCGACGATCACCAGTGGCGTACGGCCAGTGTAGGAGATCGCTCCCCACACCATGATGCCGGGTGTTGGCCCTGTGTGCCTCGGTCGTATGCAGTCCTGATTGTGGCGCTCACCTGCACGGCGCCAAACACGCATACGACCATCATTGGCACCAAGGCAGAAGCGACTCTCATCGCTGAAGACGACACGTCTCCATTCGTCCCTCCATTCACGCCTGTCGCGACACCACTGGAGGCGGGCTGCACGATGTTGGGGCGTGAGCGGAAGACGGCCTAACGGTGTGCGGGACCGTAGCCCAGCTTCATGGAGACGGTTGCGAATGGTCCTCGCCGATACCCCACGAGCAACAGTGTCCCTAATTTGCTGGGAAGTGGCGGTGCGGTCCCCTACGGCACTGCGTAGGATCCTACGGTCTTGGCGTGCATCCGTGCGTCGCTGCGGTCCAGTCCCAGGTCGACGGGCACGTGCACCTTCCGCCGACCACTGGCGACAACATCGATGTACTGTGGAGACCTCACACCCCACGTGTTGAACAATTCGGCGGTACGTCCACCCGGCCTCCCGCATGCCCACTATACGCCCTCGCTCAAAGTCCGTCAACTGCACATACGGTTCACTTCCACGCTGTCGCGGCATGCTACCAGTGTTAAAGACTGCGATGGAGCTCCGTATGCCACGGCAAACTGGCTGACACTGACGGCGGCGGTGCACAAATGCTGCGCAGCTAGCGCCATTCGACGGCCAACACCGCAGTTCCTGGTGTGTCCGCTGTACCGTGCGTGTGATCATTGCTTGTACAGCCCTCTCGCAGTGTCCGGAGCAAGTATGGTGGGTCTGACACACCGGTGTCAACGTGTTCTTTTTTCCATTTCCTGGAGTGTATTTAGTTAAGGACAGTACATAATCTCTTTTTTGGTCTTTTACACCTGATTTTCTTATATCACTTAAATTGAGAAAAATTTATTTAAGAATTTAGTGAAGGATGGAAATGGTATGTAATTGGAAAAATAAGACTCAGAACCCAACAAATTACTACTCTTATAAAACAGTAGGCACTCTTGAAAACATTGGGTTGAGTGCGGATGTCCAATCTTTGATGGTTAAGTTCGCAGTTGTACATGTATGAAATAACTCTGTATTCTGCTCTCTTTGCGGACCGTTATGGTCGAGCGGTGCTAGGAGCTTCAGTGCGGAACCACGCTGCTGCTACGGTCGCAGGTTCTAATCCTGCCTCGGGCATGTGTGTGTGTGCTGTCCTTAGGTTAGTTCGGTTTAAGTCTAGGGGACTGATGACCTCAGATGTTGAGTGCCATAGTGCTAAGAGCCATTTTGATTTCTGCTCTCTTTCATAACATTCACAACTGTTCCTGTATTCTTCACTTGTTTTAATTGTTTGCCATATTTACCAGTTTCTATCACAGTCACTATATGAATATCTTCTTAGATGGAAAATATATTCCATATCTACTTTTAAAAGTTTTGACAGCCAAGTGCAGAACTCTAATATTAAATTATTTTTGTTCTCCCCACCACATGAATGTGAAAATAAAACTGTTTTATTTGTTTGTGGCTTTTCTTCTAATTTAGGTGTAATAAAATTGTAGAGAGATTTTTTATGTCTGTTCGTGGCTGCCTTAAATGGTACTCAGCGTGTTCCCTGATGTATTTACGATATGTTTCATAACTCATGTTCAGTGGCTTCCCTGTTTTAATATAAAAATACTGCTATACAACATTACAACATCTGACTCAGGATTTTGAAGGAATTTTCTTCCCGTCGTTGACATGTTGTAACTAGTTTCTCTGTGAGGAATCTGCCTCCTGTGATCTTCTACAAGTTGCCACATCTTAATTTACTTTTTTGCGATGATTACAGTGTTTCTCCCTACGCTCCTCGAGAACACCATATGAAAAAATTTAGTGTTTCAGTTATCCAGTTAAAAAAAATAGTCCAGAGTCAAAATTGTCCCTTTACTTGTTCTTGCATTCCTATGTTATATTATTATGCTTTCTTATAGTGCCATTGTCGGGAAAATGTTAATTCAAGTGTGCCTCTGAATTAAAAAAGCATAATTAAATCTGGAAATAATAATAGTAATACTGAAGGGGCTCACACATTCTTAAAGAATTCCGCGCAATTGCGAGTTCTGGTTCCCAGCTCGTGGTCTCGCGGTCGCGTTCTCGCTTCTCAATCACGGAGTCCCGGGTTCGATTCCCAATGGTGTCAGGAATTTTGACCTGCCTCGGAATGACTGGGTGTTTGTGTTGTCAAAATGGCTCTGAGCACTATGGGACTCAACTTCTGAGGTCATTAGTCCCCTAGAACTTAGAACTACTTAAACCCAACTAACCTAAGGACATCACACACATCCATGCCCGAGGCAGGATTCGAACCTGCGACCGAAGCGGTCCCGCGGTTGCAGACTGCAGCGCCTAGAACCGCACGGCCACTTCGGCCGGCTTTGTGTTGTCCTCATCATTTCATCATCATTCATGAAAGGGGTGAGATTGGGCAGACGTTCGGTGATAACGGCGCCGTTGAGCCCCCCGCAAACCAAACATCAGCTCAGTTCTGAAATTTCTAATATGGAGAGTGAAGATTGCCTGAAAATAGGCTTGTCGTCATTTTGCATATTCATGGAATAACTCCACAAATGGGCACTCTCTTCGCTTCTTTCTTTCTTCTAAAAAACTTCGTCTTTCTCTTTCATATCTCCAAGTAACATTGCATGTTTCGGTAATTTATTCCCAGTATCTCAAATCAGTTTGAAACGGTTATTTTGCTCATCACGGACGATAGTCTGCAAACGTCTGGAAAGAATATATTCACAAATTATCAGTAACATCCGTAATATTTATTTTAACCCTTAATATTACAGCTGGAAGATAATAAAATGCGGAACACGTTATTACCATTTTCTGCAACATTTGTCCACTTTCTGGAATCTCTTCTTTTTCACATCATTTCCAGTTTTAAGAGAAACGTAATTTTTCCTGCGGGTACTAGCACGTTTTGCGATATTTCTTTTCCAAGCACTGGAGACTCATTTCCGTTTTTCCCCTTTACATAAACGTTTACAGATTTCAAAACCTCTGTCTTCCTTTTCAGTGCAGTTACTTGAATCACTTCCGCTTGTGGACGATTCTCAATAATTTATTTCACTCACATCCGCAGACGTCGCACCTTAGGCGCCATTTTCTCCAACTAAAGCTACGTATGCAGTGTTGTTTGGTTTCCTACAATAACAGCGGCTCGCACAGATATTATCTTTTTACTTCCTGGCAGATTAAAACTGTGTGCCGGACCGAGACTCGAACTCGGGACCTTTGCCTTTCGCGGGCAAGTGCTCTACCAACTGAGCTACCCAAGCACGACTCACGCCACGCCCTCACAGCTGTACTTCTGCCAGTACCTCGTCTCCTACCTTCCAAACTTTACAGAAACTATCCTGCAAAGGTAGGAGACGAGGTACTGGCAGAAATAAAGCTGTGAGGACGGGGCATGAGTCGTGCTTGGGTAGCTCAGTTGGTAGAGCACTTGCCCACGAAAAGCAAAGGTCCCGAGTTCGAGTCTCGGTCAGGCACAGAGTTTTAATCTGCCAGGAAGTTTCATATCAGCGCACACTCCGCTGCAGAGTGAAAATCTCATTCTGGATTATCTTTTCAAGCTTCCTATCTCTAGGAGAGGTATACAGAAGTAAAGCCCAGATTACAGGACAGCAAACCGTTTAGGGATTCAAGAAAGCCGATAATGCAATAGCAGCTTAAGTAGATTTACGCTGTTTCCTCAATTTGCATCCTATCCTAAAACACTGAACGTTTCTAAAACCCTAACAAAAATTAAAATTTTATTTACATTGATTTGTAAAATGGTTCAAATGGCTCTGAGCGCTATGGAACTTAACTTCTGAGGTCATCAGTTCCCTAGACTTAGAACTACTTAAACCTAACTAACCTAAGGACATCACACACATCCATTCCCGATGCCGGATTCGAACCTGCGACCGTAGCGGTCGCACGGTTTCAGACTGTAGCGCCTTGAACCGCTCGGCCACAGCGGCCGGCCGTTGATTTGTACATAGTTGGTTTAAAAACATTAGCTACATGATAGATAAAAAAGGTTGTGTTTTAAAACAGTAAGTCTATGGTAAATAACTAAATTTACGGAGATCACAACTCCTCAGAAAGAGAAACTTTTGTTATATCCATTTATCTAAATAAATATTCGTTTCACTCATTGTTTTTTTTTTAAATTACAGAAGAAAAACGTCTTATATGAAACAGTCTATACCAGTGTGCGTTAAGATCGAGACACTGCGATGACGGCGTGAAACCCAACTCAGATTGCCGCCGGCCGCGGTGGTCTAGCGGTTCTAAGCGCTCAGTCCGGAACCGCGCGACTGCTACGGTCGCAGGTTCGAATCCTGCCTCGGGCATGGATGTGTGTGATGTCCTTAAGTTAGTTAGGTTTAACTAGTTCTAAGTTCTAGGGGACTAATGACCTCAGCAGTTGAGTCCCATAGTGCCCAGAGCCATTTGAACCATTTTCAGAATGCCGTGAAGTGTAGCACATGCTTAGTTACGCAAATGATTAGTGTTTCAGCACAGTCGGGGCCAGTAGGTAGGAGTTAAGCCATCTACTATCAGTGTATAAGAAAAGATTATTTATTGTTTTTTTTTTCAGAAACAGCTTTTTAATGTTGGTAATTTGTAACAAGATCGTATTTAGTCCCGAGTAAGAAGGAGAAACATACACCAGCACGCGTCACAATGCTACAGAAGCAGGATCGTATTCTATGGAAATTGCGGTTCATTTCTCCGCTACCGGTATACTGCTGCTCAAGTTGGGTCTAGGTCCCAAGAGTGTCATGCGAATATGGAGTGGAAGAATTCTGGAGCACATTACTCACCGATTGCTACTACTAGAGTCCACGATACGTGGACTTAAGGTAGGTCAAAGAAGTTTGAGGAAGACTTTACCCGTCTCGCAGTTTGTTAGCACACTGTTGATATTCTGCGTATTCGTTAAGATCGTGATGACAGACGGACCGCACCACTTGACGGCCAGCGCCCACACTGGTGCAACTGCGGGACTCAGCTGTCCTCGGCCTCGGAGCTGCCTCTCGTCATGGTCAACAGCGTACTCTGTCTTCTTCATCTGGAGCAAATCATGGAAATGATGGGGTTCCATGCGTTATCCACCGGGTAGCAGCTATCACGATTCATCATATTTTCCGCCATGCGTGTATCCACTGATCCTTTAACAACAGAATCCCAAAAATGTTGGTGTGGTTAAAATTAATGTTCTTTCACACTCCGTAGTAAGTCTGTAAAAGATGCAATGTTCAGCAGTAGCCGACTTGGTCTGTTGCATAAGGCGAGTGCAGGGTTGATGTTCAGTGCGGTGTTCTTCCATGGTGCGCGTGATAAGGGCGCCATAAGCCATTCCACACCGGCAAGGTATTTTGTAAATCGCAGCCTACCGCGATAACAAATTGTCTTTTATGGACCTAAGAAGGTGGTTGGAGAATCTTTGGTCTTCGTGAGAGAAAGAGCAAGATTTCAGGCAGGACTCCGCTCAGATAACACAGGGACAGAGATAGGTGCAACGTGTCCACCCTTTGTTACTTAATATTCCACCGTCGGTAGCATCTGGCGATGGCTATCTTTGGTTTTGTGGTGCTACTAGTTGTATATGTTGTGTGTTGCCTTCATGCGTATGTTGACCCATCGCCACCAATCTAGTGTTCGAGTTGCCACGCACGGCTATCAAAAAAAGGCACTGAGCACTATGGGACTTAACTTCTGCGGTCATCAGTCCCCTAGAACTTAGAACTACTTAAACCTAACTAACCTAAGGACATCACACACATCCATGCCCGAAGCAGGATTCGAACCTGCGACCGCAGTGATCGCGCGGATCCAGGCTGTAGCGCCTAGAACCGCTCGGCCACTCCGGCCGGCTCGCACGGCTATCTCCCGTTCAATTTGTGCCCTGAAAATGACTTGGTGTACACTTGCCGAAACGTCTGCGGATGTTGGGTATGTTATCCAGTTGCATTCTAGTAAGTTACCTGAACACTCGATACGCCAGGATGACATCAAGTTTAGCGCATATACTTTTGCATATATGGTCTTCACTACTATTCACGCTCGCTGGACAACAGCACAAATTATATAGGTACACGATGTGTTCTGACTCACTTCTACAGGATGAAGAAACGTACCAAGAGGAAAACTTTCAAGCCGTCTTACGATGAATTTGTAACTTCGGTACCGTAAAGGTGATTTTTCAATAAGGTTGAGTAAGAGGGCAAATCAGAAAGTCTTTCCCCCATATTTTATTAGCCAAAGTAACGTACCCACATGTAATGACAAATATAGAGTACATCCTTTCCTACGTACCTTACATTATTTTTCCACATAGTCCCTGTTGTGACTTAGCACGACAGCCAAGTCACAACGAGAGGAAGCCGAAAGGCACGCGTTAAGCTCACGCAGATTGGCGTGAGGTCTGGAACAGTTAACAGGAAATGAGAACTTAGAAAATGGACGCAGTTGCTGTAATACTTAACTTTAATCCACATTTGTAGAACATCGCTCTTGATGATACATGCTTCACAATATTAATTATGAAAGCTATGGCGCCTTGCTAGGTCGTAGCAAATGTAGCTGAAGGCTATGCTAACTATCGTCTCGGCAAATGAGAGCGTATTTGTCAGTGAACCATTGCTATGAACGTCGGCTGTACAACTGGGGAGAGTGCCAGTATGTCTCTCTAGACCTGCCGAGTGGTGGCGCTCGGTCTGCTATCACTGACAGTGGCGACACGCGGGTCCGACGTATACTAATGGACCCCGGCCGATTTAAAGGCTACCACCTAGCAAGTGTGGTGTCTGGCGGTGACACCACAGTCCCCACACCGGTTCACAGATTTGTCTCAGCGCAGTTCCTTCCAGGAACTTCTTCAGCGGTCCAAAAACGTGGAAATCACTAGAGGCGAGGTCTGGACTGTATGGTGGGTGGTCCAGAATCTCCCAGTGAAATGTCTGGAGCTTATCGGCAGTTCTCATTGCCACATGTGGTCTGGCATTGTCATGGGGCAGAGTCACGATGTCCACATCGAGAACCCCTCTGCGCCTTCGCCTGATGGCAATCCTAAGACATGACAGTCTGGAACAATAACTGTCAGCATTGATGGTTGCACCTTGTGGCATGTAATCCAGTAGGAGAGGTCCACGTCTATCTCAGAAAGCAGTTAACATCACTTTCCCAACAGATGGCTCTGCTGCTTGGATTTACCTTCCTTGGAGTACAGTTCCAGATGACTCAGTGAAGACATAATTCGCTTGCCTTTTATCATGTCATCCAACTGCTTAGGCACCCATCGACATGAAACCTTCCGGCACCCTAAGAACTCTTGAACGATGTCATAAGCGCTCCCGTACGATACGCTAATCTCCCGGGAAATGGCCGTGATGTGCAACCCGCCGATCTGCTTTCATCACTGCATCCACGCGGGAAATGTTGTCGTCAGTCAGTTATGAACGCGGCCCCTCCGACCTCTCGTTGTCATGCAAGAATTCGTGCCATTGTCGAACTCACACCACCACCACCACCACCTCACAGTCCTCAAAGCGAGACGGTTTTGCCCATATGTGAGCTGCATTCCCCTGTAGAACTCAACGGGATTTCGTTCCTCGTTCAATGGAAAACTAATCACACTTCTCTGGTCTAACGCCATGGGCGAGTGAAGCACACTCGCTATCTTTAACAACTGGCAGCAGAGCCTGCGGTGGAACTAACAGCTGATAAGGCCGGCAGGAACTAAGGACGGTCCAACGCTAGGAATGGATGCATTGATTTCGCATTTCCCCTGTAATGTGGCTAAAAAATGTAGGGACAAAGACTTTCTGATTTGCCCTCGTAAAACCAAATCGTGGCTGGTTGCTGCTGTGTCCTACCAACATTCAGTAACACAGCATTGACAGCCTGAGATCCAACAGTCCTGATAGGCCACTGGTACAGCAAGGCCTGGAAACGTAAAGCAAAAACGGGGTCCAATAACAACTCCCTTCTTGCTTCACATTTTGGTCTGTTCAGTTCGACCAAACATAGAGGCTTTGCTGTAACAGTCTGACACTTAATGGAAACGACACTGTCCTACCGGCGTCTCTTTACTGTCGTGTGGATTCAAACACAGACGGCCGTGAGCAACTTCATGACAGCCGTACGTATCAACCTGTCAAATAAGCATTCCAGCGTCACCCCGAAAGAGAAAGGAAGATTAAAATGCCGTAAACGGCGCGACCATTACACGCGGAGCACAACCGCGAAATTCGAAATTTTGGGGAGGGAAATCGACTTCCCTCTTCAAAAGAAACCAACCCAGCATTTGCCTTAAGAGAAATCACGGCAAACCTAAATCCTGATGGCTGGACGAGGATTCGAGTCATCGTCCTCTCGAATGGGAGACCAGTGCACTAACCAAGGCGCCACCTCACTCCCTAAGAGACTGAAGATGCTGCGTTTTGCGGAACAGTAATGATAGCAATTTCATCACAACTGTGCCTAACGCCACCGTAAACGTGTCAGCCAAATGTTGCACTTCTGCATCTCAGTGGAGTAAAATGAATTGTTTTCAAAAAAGTGACCCTTTGTTTTGCGCAGTGTCCATACAAATTCAGAGCTCACATTACTCTGTCAAGTATCCAAACCTACTATTAGGCATTTTGGTGCATTAAATGTGTTCTGGTGTATTTTAATTTCTAAACTAAACTCGCTGCCGATAGCAACTAAACCTTAGACAACGTGTCGACTGTATTGACTAAACAAATTTGGCTTCTGATAACTTTACGATTTAAAGATCATCAACATATGCAAGAAAGAGTAAGGGTCCTAAGATGGAACCTTGTGAGACACTACCTACATTTCCCTGTTGGATAACTGCTATCGACATAGACCGCTTTCCTGTTCAGTGACAGTGTACAGTCCCTGTTTATTTACAAAGATTTACACAGTAAACCCCTTTAACAGAATATGGAATACATTTTTGAACTTTATCCGTTGAGTATATAATTATTTAAAAAATTAGTAACTGTTGTCACACGTTAGTACTGTAGCGCGATGGTACAACAGTCAGTCAGAAAGTGACACATAATCCACTATACCTTGCAGATCGTCATCAGAGACATATTGTAGTTAAGTTTCAAAGACGTGCTAACGCTGTGAATTACAGTAAGATTGTGGAAAAGTAGTGTTGAAGTTGTTTGTACTCATGCTTCAGTTGCTAGTCGAAAGTTGGAAATTTCGGGACATAGCTCTTCATGCATGACAAAAAACACGTAACATAAGACGATCACAGAGCACTGTACTTCATGAATAAAAAAGAAACTGATAGTGTCGTTACAGAATGACTGATGATAGTAATGATGTGGAACCAAACTCTACGGGCTTTGTACCTCACGCAAGCACCATTTGCCACAGGACTCGTCGTATTCTGCTCAAACAGAGTGTGACTTGAGTTTCTCGACCACCATCTAAGATTGTGGCCTTTTTAAGATATTTAAAGAATGATCTTGGTTTGTATAAGTCACGTGTCCACCGTGTCCCACGCATTTGTTGCCGGTCATACACTGCTCAGACAATCACGACTGAGGAGAATCGGTATATTGACCATAAGCGTCACACACGCTTATACAGCGAGCATATCCGCTATTGCAGAACATTGCCTTGGTACCGGTTATCCTGTGGAATAAAACAACACAGAGATTCTGGAGTGTACCTCCAGCTGTTGAGATACTCCTATTAAAGTGCCAGCGAGATTAAATTAACAAGTAATATCATGAAAAAAGACGGACGTTTCTCTTAAATTCTTCTCGGAATTGCTTGTGTGTTGTGTTTCTGCTTATGTCATATTGTTTGTATGGTCCCTGGGCTGTGTAGCCCCCTACCGATGGATTGAATTTCTTTTCTGCGCCCTCCTGCTGCGTCCGTGCCTTGTCACAACCTGTCGGAATATCGCCGGTAGCCGAAAACGTCACGCTGTTCCATTCCTGCAAGTGCCAGTAAGTTTTTTCGACACACTTCGAAAAATTCAAGTTTCATTCTTGACTGTCAATTGAGAGTAATAGAGTACCATGTTGTTGTGTCAGAAAGATCTGACGCATATACGCATTACATGTATTGCGTGAATGCACGGGCGCGCTTGTGTGTGTGTGTGTGTGTGTGTGTGTGTGTGTGTGTGTGTGTGTGTGTAACTGAGCGAGAGAGAGAGAGAGACAGATATTTCTCCTACCGAATTTTCCCTGGCAGATTCTGTTAGATGTGGAGGAACACCGCGAAAAAAAATGATGTTCACTATATCAGGCATCAAATGAATATTGCCAATTACATAATAACGTATTAGAACTCTTATGGAGGAGCTCTTTCATAAGTACCGCAAGGAGATGGACCTCTACTGCAAAATTTTTCGTACAACATAAAAGTTTCGCTCTTTCAGCTTCTCCTTCCTTAAATTTCTTCTTAACTGAGAGACGAACTGCGGTGCTTCTCCATCCTTCTGCTGCCAGCAGACTGATGCTCCTTCACTCTGGAAATTGGTCGTAATGGCTACTTTTAACGGGCTTGTAAGGCACAAAGGAAGAAGAGAAAATATTTCCTTATTACTGCTCTCAAGAACTGACAAAAACACTGCTTGAAATAAGTGAAGTAGAACGTAATAGAATAGTGAGCTGAAATATGTGGCTGCCTTCGCGAGGGACGAACTCCAGTTCCACGACAGTATTTTACTGCTTTTCATATTGGGTTAGACTACAGGGCGTATATTAGTAACACATGCATGGGGTTATACTTGACAATATCGCGAAATCAAAGTTAAAACTAATGTTATTTCCTCGTAGTACACTGCGTCTTAAAATGTAGGAAGACAACGGTGGGTGTACAGTACAGCCTTAAAGTATTTGCATGAAATTCATGATTTCCAAAAGAAATACTAAATTAATCGCTGGCTGAATCGATGTAAGTTCTGTCAAAAAGCTACATACAGGTCACTATAGCTTCATGTTGATAAATGCTAGGGATATGAGATTTTTGGGTAGAAGCATTGTTCTCCGGACGAGAAGCAATTTTCGCTTCCTTTCTTTCACGTCAGTTACGGGGGGGCTCACCGTGATGGTGTGCAATGATAAAATACTAAGCTGTTGTCAGAGTGTGGCGACAACACAACTAGTAGAAACAGTACTTAATCCAGAAAGTTCTGCATGGTTGTTTCAGTGTCCAAAACTAATCACGTTCTCGTAGACCACCAGCTGCCACAGTTCATGAAACCCCTCCAGGCACAGACGAGTTCATCTAAAAAACTGTCACATTACCACGAACCAAATCTTGGGAAAAGATGAAGGGCTTACAGAAGGAGCACAAGCTGGGATTGGGGAAAGAAAATGGCCGTGTCATTTGAAAGGAAACATCCCGCCATTCGCCTTCAGGAGATCACAGGGCACACAACAACAGGAAAAGGATCTTCGTTAGCGCCGGTCGAACTAATGAAATACGGGAAAGAGATTAATCATAGCTACGTCCCACGCTTATTACCAGAGTGAAATCATGGAAATCAAGAGCAAATTTTGCCATGACGTCCGTTCGCAGTGGTTAAGTCGAGCTTTTATAGGAGATCTTTTTCGCGCAGTTGTCTGTCATGCTTTATGTTTCAGTATAAGATTCCGATTTTAGTGCTTAGAACACTCAAGTGGTTAAAACAATGCCTCAGAACAAGTCAAAAATATCCAGCCATTATAGGACCATCTAGGACGTTGTCAAGAAAATCTGATTATCATCATAATGTGATCTTCAGATAAAAAATCTTGCAAACAGGTGTCTTTGACTGATATCACCACCATGTGACAAACTATAGCAACACCTGTTCAAGCGGCTTTTTACTTAAAAGTCAGATTGAGATTCTTGATAACTGCCTCGAATATCTCGATTGTTGTTTGATGGGTGGATATTTTTGCCTTATTCTAAGGGACTGTTCTGAGAAATTTACATAGTCAATGTGCTGAAACTGCAAACGTGTATCCAATAATAAAACTTGTCAGCCTCAACGGCGGAAAGATGATGTCCTCCAAAAGACTCATTCCTGCCAAAGCACCAGAAGTTATCCTTTCATAGTGTAATTGCGATGCTTGAAATTTGGCGTTTTCAAAATCTGTGCTGGAAGCAGAAGACAGTCGATAGTACGGAGGAGTAAAATAAAAGAATCTTCGACTTGTCAAGCATATTATTTGTGCCATTCTTTTCGGATTACAGGGCCAGAGATTTCCATCCGCTATCGTAAACTTTGGCCTTTGCCAAAGAGAGATTCTGTTCGTCCTTCCATGAGCTGGAGAGTATCTCGTGAACAAAATAGACAAAATCACACGCAAGAACGCTTGCACGTGGCGGACCATACGAACGTTTACCAGCTGCGGTGGCCCTCATCTACATATACATTTACCTATATTCTCCACGAATTACCATACGGTGCATGAAGGAAAGCATCTTGTACCACTGATAGTGATACACTTTCTCCTTCCATTCGCAGATGCAGTGAGGGAGAAACAACTGTCTACATGCTTACATACGAGCCTTGATTTCTCTTGTCCTGTCTTCGTGGTCGTTACTCGAAATGTACGTTGCTGACAGTAGAATTTTTCTGCATTCTGTCGCAGATACCGCTTCTTCGAAATTTCTCAACACTATTGCGCAGTACTGTTGTTGTTGTGGTCTTCAGTCCTGAGACTGGTTTGATGCAGCTCTCCATGCTACTCCATCCTGTGCAAGCTTCTTCATCTACCAGTACCTACTGCAGCCTACATCCTTCTGAATCTGCTTAGTGTATTCATCTCTTGGTCTCCCTCTATGATTTTTACCCTCCACGCTGCCCTCCAATACTAAATTGGTGATCCCTCTATGTCTCAGAACATGTCCTACCAACCGATCCCTTCTTCTAGTCAAGTTGTGCCACAAGCTCCTCTTCTCCCCAATTCTATTCAATACCTCCTCATTAGTTATGTGATCTACCCATCTAATCTTAAACATTCTTCTGTAGCACCACATTTCGAAAGCTTCTATTCTCTTCATGTCTAAACTATTTGTCGTCCACGTTTCACTTCCATACATGGCTACGCTCCATACAAATACTTCCAGAAACGACTTCCTGACATTTAAATCTTTACTCGATGTTAACAAATTTTTCTTCCTCAGAAACGCTTTCCTTGCCATTGCCAGTCTACATTTTATATCCTCTCTACTTCGACCATCATCAGTTATTTTGCTCCTCAAATAGCAAAACTCCTTTACTACTTTAAGCGTCTCATTTCCTAACCTAATTCCCTAAGCATCACCTTACTTAATTCGACTACATTCCATTATCCTCGTTTTGCTTTTGTTGATGTTCATCTTATACCCTGCTTTCAAGACATTGTCCATTCCGTTCAACTGCTCTTCCAAGTCCTTTGCTGTCTCTGACAGAATTACAATGTCATCGGCGAACCTCAAAGTTTTTATTTCTTCTCCATGGCCGGCCGAAGTGGCGCTGCAGTCTGGAACCGCAAGACCGCTACGGTCGCAGGTTCGAATCCTGCTTCGGGCATGGATGTTTGTGATGTCCTTAGGTTAGTTAGGTTTAACTAGTTCTAAGTTCTAGGGGACTAATGACCTCAGCAGTTGAGTCCCATAGTGCTCAGAGCCATTTGAACCATTTCTCCATGGATTTTAATACCTACTCCAAACTTTTCTTTTGTTTCCTTTATTGCTTGCTCAATATACAGATTGAATAACATCGGGGATAAGCTACAGCCCTGTCTCACCCCCTTCCCAACCACTGCTTCCCTTTCATACCCCTCGACTCTTACAACTGCCATCTGGTTTCTGTACAAATTGTAAGTAGCCTTACGCTCCCTGTAGTTTAACCCCGCCAGCTTCAGAATTTGAAAGAGAATACTATATACTATAGTAATCAATTACAGAAATAAGATTATGCAAGAGAATACTATATACTATAGTAATCAATTACAGAAATAAGATTTTGTTGGAATCGACTGCGACGTCGTTAAGTCCCAGCACGCCCGTGGAGTACACAACGATGGTGTAACCAGTGTCAACACTCGGAAGAGCCGCAGGAGAAACAAACAGGAAGATCACTGCCTCAAAATGTGTGGGAGAGAACATCAGGAACACCTGATTCAGCAGTGAGATGGCAGTCTAGAGCAGACGTAACGCTCTTCTGCAATGGGGCTAGGTGTCGTAATTTCACCTAGGGATGACACAAGCTGCACGCTTCGCATAGAGGAACGCTTTGAAGCTCTGAAGTTAAACATTAGCCTAGCCAAGAGCGCTGAGAACGGAACCACATTCGGTCTTCAGTAGGCGGTTATTATGTCATCGACTGATATAAAACGTCCACCTCACTCCACTCATTTTCAGGGTCGCTCCATTCTAGCTGCTTCACTGAAACCAGAGGAAGGCAAACGCTAGTAGCTGAAGGATACGTGATGAATACGACAAAGTGTCACCAGCCTCCGCTATCTTGGAGTCTAATGCTATGAGTTCACCTGTGGATGGAACTTCAACTCTATGAGCTGCATCGCTTCCAGTCACTCCTAAATGATCTCCCCATCAGCGAGCTGTTCATCTCGGAAGCATGACGCCAGAGCTGCAACTCCTGGACACTACAAGTACTGAAGCACCCGTTACATGGGACTACCTTTCTGGCTGTTCTCCACGTCCCTGATGGGTCTCCCACCTAGAAGTCATCAGGATAACGGCAACCTAACGAGACTTAGGCTTCCCCTTGACTCCCTTTCCACGTCTGGACCTGTTGGGATGTGTGTGGTCGAGCGAGAAGAGCGACAGAGACGATGTGACCCTCAGCGACTCGAGCAGCAGAGCACTGCCATCAATCGGCCGGATACCGCCCTAGGTGTTTCAAAAATGACCGGTATATTTGAAACGGCAATAAAAACTAAACGAGCAGCGATAGAAATACACCGTTTGTTGCAATATGCTTGGGACAACAGTACATTTTCAGACGGACAAACTTTCGAAATTACAGTAGTTACAATTTTCAACAACAGATGGCGCTGCAAGTGATGTGAAATATACAGAAGACAACGCAGTCTGTGGGTGCGCCATTCTGTACGTCGTCTTTCTGCTGTAAGCGTGTGCTGTTCACAACGTGCAAGTGTGCTGTAGACAACATGGTTTATTCCTTAGAACAGAGGATTTTTCTGGTGTTGGAATTCCACCGCCTAGAACACAGTGTTGTTGCAACAAGACGAAGTTTTCAACGAAGGTTTAATGTAACCAATGGACCGAAAAGCGATACAATAAAGGATCTGTTTGAAAAATTTCAACGGACTGGGAACGTGACGGATGAACGTGCTGGAAAGGTAGGGCGACCGCGTACGGCAACCACAGAGGGCAACACGCAGCTAGTGCAGCAGGTGATCCAACAGCGGCCTCGGGTTTCCGTTCGCCGTGTTGCAGCTGCGGTCCAAATGACGCCAACGTCCACGTAGCGTCTCATGCGCCAGAGTTTACACCTCTATCCATACAAAATTCAAACGCGGCAACCCCTCAGCGCCGCTACCATTGCTGCACGAGAGACATTCGCTAACGATATAGTGCACAGGATTGATGACGGCGATATGCATGTGGGCAGCTTATTTTTACCTGGACGGCTTCGTCAATAAACAGAACTGGCGCATATGGGGAACCGAAAAGCCCCATGTTGCAGTCCCATCGTCCCTGCATCCTCAAAGAGTACTGGTCTGGGCCGCCATTTCTTCCAAAGGAATCATTGGCCCATTTTTCAGATCCGAAACGATTACTGCATCACGCTATCTGGACATTCTTCGGGAATTTGTGGCGGTACAAACTGCCTTAGACGACACTGCGAACACCTCTTGGTTTATGCAAGATGGTGCCCGGCCACATCGCACGGCCGACGTCTTTAATTTCCTGAATGAATATTTCGATGATCGTGTGATTGCTTTGGGCTATCCGAAACATACAGGAGGCGGCGTGGATTGGCCTCCCTATTCGCCAGACATGAACCCCTGTGACTTCTTTCTGTGGGGACACTTGAAAGACCAGGTGTACCGCCAGAATCCAGAAACAGTTGAACAGCTGAAGCAGTACATCTCATCTGCATGTGAAGCCATTCCGACAGACACGTTGTCAAAGGTTTCGGGTAATTTCATTTAGAGACTACGCCATATTATTGCTACGCATGGTGGATATGTGGAAAATATCGTACTATAGAGTTTCCCAGACCGCAGCGCCATCTGTTGTTGACAATTGTAACTACTGTAATTTCGAAAGTTTGCCCGCCTGAAAATGTACTGTTGTCCCAAGCATATTGCAACAAACGGTGTATTTCTATCGCTGCTCGTTTAGTTTTTATTGCCGTTTCAAATATACCGGTCATTTTTGAAACACCCTGTACTTGCCTGGTGGAATAATAGAGGCACGCATACAGCTGGCACGTGACCTCGTGAATGGTGCCCGCGATCGCAACGCCGAGTGCTGCGGCATGCACGCAGTCAGCGGCGAGGATGCCGCTCTCTGATTCCTTCGCTGTAGCGGGAATATCTGTCGAAAACAACCTGGGCTATTTCTATTTTCGTCTAGCTGTTTGCATACGATCTCCCGTAGTAGCGCTGCCTGCGGATTGTAGCTGTGGCAACCCGCGCTACACACCTGTTTGATTGGTTGCATCACAGGCAGCCACTTGGGAATACGATCCTTTCCATTAGCGGACAGTCCTCTTACACCTGCACCTTAATATCTTCCAGTAACTGTTTCCTACTTTCTAGACTTCACAGAAGCCGTCTTCCATACCTCGGTGTACTAGCATTTCCGGAAGAAGGGGTGTAACACAAATTGTTTGGCAGCAGCCTCTTACGTGAATAAATCTTACACTCTGTGGCCGAGTGTGATCCGTTATGAACTGTTCGTGAGTTCTATTCCAGGAAGACATGCAAGATACCTCCTGTGAAGTTCGAGAAAGTCACTCAGTTGAACAATCTGATCAAAAGTGTCTAGTAACGTGTCAGTGGATGTTTATGTGGGGAGTCACCACGTTTCTCTTTGACGCCTTACGCGGTGCTTGGGAACTTTCAGTGAGGTGCTTGAATTTCTGTGGAGGAATGGCAGCCCATCTTCCTTAATAGCTGATAACCGACAAGGTAGTGATGTTGAACGCTGGGGTCTGGAGCGACGACGACGGTTTGGCCCATCCCAAAGTTTTTCTATCTGGTTCAGGTCGCGGCACTGGACAGACTAGTGATCCATTTCAGGAATGTTATTGTCCACAAACCATTGCCTCACAGATTCTGTTTTATGTAAGGGAACTTTGCCATGTTGATGCAAAAAATCGTCGTTTCCGAACTTTTCTTCTATGTACGCGGTTCACAGGCGGGTAAAATCGTACATGTCCTTCCGCATTTAGCGGTTTCTTAAGGGCAGTAAGGGATTCACCCTAACCACGAAAAATACCACAAAATACCACCATACCCTAACACAGGAACATGCAGATTTCTGGGGCTGAGACTAATTGCAGCTTCACTCTGCGAAAGCGGTCAGGCTCCGACAGATGTCCACACTGACGCCAGGCTGTGGAGACGATGGGTCCGCAGCACTGTGCGCAGACAACGGCAGTGGCAGCACCAGCGGACTCTTCGCCGAGCGCTGGCAGCCCATCCTGGGCCTCCCAGCAGCCCGGGCTCAGCGCCGCGACTGCTCGGCTGCACTTTGAGGATGACTGAGTGATGGTCAAACACTGGAAAATAATTGAGTTTGAAAGGGTACAGTACCGCCCGATATTGAAAATAGGTACAACATTATTCGTTATTCTTGTCAGAACAACATATTTTTTGTAATAATAACTCAATTTCACTTAATACACTGAAGCCGGATACCAGTGTAGGACAATTTATTTATTTAATTGATCACATGTGCACTCCCACAAAATAAATCCCTACATCCAATTTGGTGAGATCTGTGAAATGAATGAATGTATGGTCGTCCGCTAACCGCAGATAGTGAATGTGCAATATATGATCATCTTTGAGACGGTCCTTTGGTCACCTTTGGTGGAACCAAAGAGATGAAATTTACCTGAGCTTTGAACGCCTAAAAATGTGGCTGACCAATACGATAGCATGGTGCTCCCCAACCTTGACGGAGGTGCGAGATCGGCCATGTTTCAGCACTCTGCCGCTGGATCTAGTGTTGGTAAGACAAAAGAGTGGAGACATGGTATGCATGTGAAATACTTAAGAGTAGTTTGGAATAATAATTTCTCTATTTCAGGAACTTTTGTGTGGGGAATTAAATGTCAGGCAGGTAATATTAAGGGGATCGTAGTAATCTTCGGAAGTGACCAACGGTCACAATGAAACCACGTGTAGCAATAAGTTGAAATTCTTCCGAGTGCTTAAGTTAAGCTGAATTACTAGCGTGTGTACTATAAGTTGGAAATATTTAAGAAATGGCGTGTGCAGGACTTGAAATTAGAGGCGAGTATTTCCACGTGGTGAGTACTGTGTGAGTCTCAATCTGTGTATGAGACAAAGGATAAAGAGAAGTACTCGTCCATGGTATCAGTTGAGGACTCGCGTGTGTGATGAATATGTTCTTAATATTTCTTTGCGTGTTATGTTTCCGTGTGACGCTTGATTCTAACTATAATACTCTGAGAGAGAAGCAAGGTGAGTCAGCCGTCTATCAAGCAACGCCACTTGGCTTGCATTGCACAGGAACACGTGCATATATCCTCCAGAGTTCATAGTAGGAAAGAAAAGTTACGAAGTGGGGCAGTGTCGTGTGAAACTGGGATAAATACTAATTGAAGTGGGAAAGCTGAAAGTGATGTGATTATAACGTTGTGACTATTCTTTGTATTGTATGTTGCCAGTGTGATGTATTTCATGATATTTAAGTATGCGTGGTTGGCATGGGAGAGTAACAAGATAGTTTCAGAGGCAGTAGGTTATGCATGTTCCCTTTTGTACCAGTCGGTCTGGAGGAAATTTTCGTGATGATGGGTGTGAGAGTCGAAGTGTGAGATGTAGCAAAAGATCCACCATCCTATCCAGAAAGTGCACTGTAGCGTTAAATAATTACGAGACCATAAGATAGAGAATCACCAATGTAAATCCATGCCCACTGGGCGGAATTTCTCATGTGTTATTGTTGTAGGTTATAGAATTTGTGTGTTTAGGTTATAGAACTTATCGGAATAAATAAGATAGTGAAAAGAAAAAGATTGGCGGCCTTTTCCTTCGAATAGTGTGTTGTCATGATACCCAGAATTTATAATGTGTGCGCCATTCATATTCAGTGCGATGGCCACGTGTTGATCATAACCGTTAAATAAGAAAGAAAATGTGGTATTGCCAGTGTGTAGTGAACAGTCAGAGTTGTGTAAATTACTAATAGTCAGATGTGCGTTTCCGTTTCCGTTGCGTAATATTCAAACAGGAGAATAACTTGTAACTTAATTGTGAGTACTAGAGTTCATGTTACTCGATAAATAAGAATGGGTCCACTCGCTTGGCAGACCACTCATCTTGCCGGCCTGACTGCTTGATGCCACAGTATGAGCAAGGCAGGTGGGTGCCTCTCAAGTTACTTGAATGATGTCTAACGTCTCATCGCTCTACAGGAACACACCTCTATACCTCCGCACGACTATTCTACACCCACCCAGAACATAGGAGCCGACATGTGATGGGCTCTTACAATAGTTTTTCACAAAAAGAACATTGTAACACCTATTCTGTATATCTAAGACGGAACATTGGCAACAATTCATAACACACAATAGGATATCTCACCTAACTCTGCCGCCTCAAATATCTCTGGAACAAATATAGATATTCAAAACCGGTTTTCATCATCATGAACGTACAGCAGGGGCTTAGGAAAGCAAATATTGTGCGAAATTTTAAAACATAAACAAATACTATTTTCGACACAAACTTGTGTATTTTTAAATGGACACCCCCTATTATTTCGTATGCAATCAATAGCATGAAAAATCACAAAAATCATGGCATTGGTTGCATCGCGATACGTCAATTACATCCCGAGAAATTGCGAAGTTGACGCTTGAAATAAATGTAGTGCACAGCTGGCGCACGTCCTGAGACTCAAGCGTGCACCTCACGCTGCCGGTAAACGTGATGTGATTGGCGTACTACGTCAGTGGAGTGTTAATGTATGGTGTGGTATTGTATGACAACACAGCACTGGACCATATTTCGTTGATGCCACTCTTAAAGGGGGATAGTTATAGCCCCTTCTTAAGATATACCTTACTCGAACCGGCCCACCTCTTATAATGTGTCAAATAATGCGGAATCAGAATGAGAGATGTCCTGCGCATAACGTTTATTGTTGCGAAATGGGAACTAGAGGTACATTTAGTGATAACACACTTGGTTTCACGTTTCTAAACCTTAATTCGGAGAATGTGGCTTGTAAAGGATAGCAACGGCCTCACAGTTTCTGACGTAATGCATCGCATGTATTACTGTACTGCACTGGCGCCTATATCCAGCCGTAAACATACCAATATTACCACGTCACGCTCTACCTTCAGTATACAAGTGTCTCCTAATCTGGTCCTCTGAACCGCTCTCGTACAGTAACGTAGTTCACACACGTTGCCACATTAAGTCCTGTTCTCTGGAGGCTTGTTACATTTGCCGTCATGTAGTCGATATGCCGGCCTACAGTAATGAAGAAAAACTAGATATTATTTTAATTTGTGGCGAATGCCACAGAAATGCAACCGCAGCTGTGACGCTATATGCTGAACGCTACCCAGATCGGCGGTGTCTGTCACGTCGAACCATTGACAACATCTGCAAGACACTCACGGAAACAGGAAGCTGGTCTCCCACAAAACGTCGACGTACAACACCAGCGACTGGCAATGGAAACGAAATTGCTGTCCTGGCTGCTGTAGTGCACAATCCTCAGGTGGGTGTACGAGAAATTGCACGAGGTGTAGGAATAGGGCACAGTAGTGTGTGCAGAATCTTGCATCGGCATCGGTTTCATCCGTTCCGTGTCTCACTGCACCAAGAACGGAACGGGAATGGCTTTGAATCCCGCATTGCTTGTTTACGGACGAGGCTTCATTTACAAATCATGGTAATGTGAATCTGCGGAACATGCACTACTGGTCCGTGCAAAATCACCACTGGATTGGCCAAGTTGTTCATCAACGACAGTGGAGTGTCAGTTTTTGGTGCGGTATCATTGATAACTGTATTGTAGGTCCCTATCTTTACCGTGGAACATTGAATGGATAGCGATATTTTCTTCAACACACACTAGCGTTCCTCGTGGAGGATCTAGGATTGGAAACTCGTCTATGATTGTGGTTCCAATATGATGGATGTCCCGCACACAACGCAAAAGTTACCAGAGACATTTGCAAATAGGTGGATGGGACGGGGAGGTACTGTGCGATGGCCAGAACGGTCCCCCGACTTGACGTCATTAGACTTCTTTCTCTGGGGTGCAGTGAGAGGTAGAGTGTATCAAGAACCCCCAACGGCAGTAGAGGATATGCAGCATCGTATTACTGCGACGTGTGCGGCAATATCTGTAGAAACTCTACAATCTGTGCAACACTCTCTCGTTACCCGTCTGCAAACGGGTATTGATGCAAACGGAGGGCAATTCGAACTTATGCTGACGTGACAGAGTTTCATTGGTCAAGATGTGGGTGTATTTTCTATGCTGGATGTAATGCACAACAATACAGTTTCTGTGGGTGACAGGACACTGCGTTTAGCAAAGCGAATTCAAGTCTGTTATCTCTAATTGTAGCTCTAGTTGTCATTTCGCTAGAAATAAAGATACATTTACAATTTGAAAAACGTAACTTTGATTTGGACGTGTTACTTGTTTATTTTTGTGGATTGTGCATACCTTCCCATTGTGTGAGCCCCTGACACAAGCAGCGTGAGTTGCACACTTAAGTCTCACCGAGCGAGGCGGCGCAGTGGCTAGCACACTGGACTCGCATTCGGGATGACGACGGTTCAATCCCGCGTCCGGCCATCCTGATTTAGGTTTTCCGTGATTTTCCTAAATCGCTCCAGGCAAATGCCGGGATGGTTCCTCTCAAATGGCACGGCGGACTTCCTTCCCTCTCCTTCCCTAATCCGATGAGACCGATGACCTCGCTGTTTGGTCTCTTCTCCCAAAAACAACCAACCAACTTAAGTCTCAGGACGCGCGCTAGCTGTACGCTTCATTTATTTCAAGTGTGAACTTCGCTTCGAAATTTCTCGCGATATAATTGACGTATTGCGATGCAGCCAACGCCATTATTTTTGTGATTTTTCATGCTATTGATTGCATACGAAATAATACAGATGTCCATTCAGAAATATACAAGTTTGTGTTGAAAATAGTATTTGTCTACGTTTTAAAATTTCGCACAGTATTTGGTTTCCTAAACCCCTGCCGTATGTTCATGATGGTGAAAACAGTTTTTGAATATCTATTGTTGTTCCAGAATATATTTGAGGTGGCAAGTTAGGTGAGACACTATATATATATATATATAGATGGGTGTAAAAAAATGTGTACAACGCGTAGTATTGCAGGAAACATTCCTTGCAAGCAGACAAAGATATATGTGATATGAACATGGATACGCTTTGTTTCATTGTTACAATTCATTACCTCCAACGACTTTCAACGGTATTAGATTGTAAATTTTCACGATCGATGTGTATGACCATTCGCAATGCTCCAAGGATACATTAATGCATCCGAGGTTCACTTGGACGGCGGGTCCATGCGTGTATCAGTGCCCAAAGAGGGCATATCGAACATCTCCCGTGAGAAAGGTTTGGATGTTGTATGCTGGTGTATTCTGTTCGTATCACTTTCCTATGATTAATGCGTTGCAGAAAATGATTTGTAACGTGGAAACAAATCGTTTCCAGGCCCATGTTCATACGACATAATTTCCTTGCCTAAGTGTGAGGAATTTGTCCTGCAATTTGTGCCGTACATTTATGTTACATCCTATATAGAGGGTGGAGAGTCCGCAGCTCGTGGTCGTTCGGTAGCGTTCTTGCTTCCCACGCCCGGGTTCCCGGGTTCGATTCCCGGCGGGGTCAGGGATTTTCTCTGCCTCGTGATGACTGGGTGTTGTGTGATGTCCTTAGGTTAGTTAGGTTTAAGTAGTTCTAAGTTCTAGGGGACTGATGACCATAGATGTTAAGTCCCATAGTGCTCAAAGCCATTTGAACCATTTTGAACAGGGTGGAGAAAAAATGTGTAGCGAAATTTTAACCCTCGATAGGTGATGCCAGTGTGAACCAAAATCACTAATATTGTGTCGGTCGATATCACACCATTTACAAACTACGTGAACTTGGCGCCACGGGCTCCAGTTGGCCGTGAGCTTGCCCTGTTGCCGTTCGTCCCTCGCCCCGTCACTACCCCAACGTGTCGAATAGGTCTTGCAGTTTGTCTCCACCTCACGTCAGAGGCATTCAAACGTTGCTTCGCTTCGGAGCACACACACGTCACCTGCAATTTAGTCATACAGTAAGCATGGCGGCACAGTATTCGTTTGAAGAACAACTATATTTGGTTTTTGTTTATGGACTATCCGACGGCAATGCGCATGAAGCTTGGCCTTGTATGAGGAACGGTATACAGCAAGACGACACCCACACCCGCAAACGTTTACAGCAATTCACCGACGACTTGGCGAAACAGTCTCGTTAGCGGGATATCATGATGATGCTGGAAGACCTCGAACACACAACTGGATGCTTCATTTGAAGAGAATGTTCTCGAGCGCTTCGAGGAAGGACGTACGACAAGTACTCGAGCGGTAAGAACGAGGTGGCGGTCTCTCATTGTTACTAGGTAAGGGGAAATCCTCACGTCACGTACATCAGCGGACACCAGGAATGATTTTCGCTCAACATTTGGGCAGGCATTGAGGGTGACCATCTGACTGGGCCAGTCCATCTTACTGGGGCAAATTACCTTCACTTTTTGCAAGGAACTCTACTTGGCCTGCTGGAAGATGTTCCCCTGGACATACGGCTACGCATGTGGTTGCAGCATGACGGAGCGCCCGCACATAACAGTCGTGCAGTGCGCGGATATTTAAATGAACTCTTCGACAGCGGGCTAACCGGCAGAGGTGCTCGTAGGACATGGCCCACGCGATCACCAGATCTCACGCCACCGAACTTACGCCTGTGGGTATTTTTTACTTTTTTTTTTGGTCATCAGTCTACTGACCCGGACGCTAACCACCTAGAAACAAAAGGAATTAATGGATCGTATTCAGCATGCCGCCAATCACATCAGGGCAATGCCAGGAATTTTTGAAAGAGTTCGGCAAAACACCGTTCGACGTTACCAAGCTTGTGTCGCGTCAGAGGGTCGCCAGTCTGAGCACCCTGATTATTATGCTCTGAAACGAATGTTCTATGAGTTCCCCTATGGTCACACAACACACGCCCATGTGGCAATCAAGTTCGTTCCATACCTTACAGGGTTATTACAAATGATTGAAGCGATTTCACAGCTCTACTATAACTTTATTATTTGAGATATTTTCACAATGCTTTGCACACACATACAAAAACTCAAAAAGTTTTTTTAGGCATTCACAAATGTTCGATATGTGCCCCTTTAGTGATTCGGCAGACATCAAGCCGATAGTCAAGTTCCTCCCACACTCCGCGCAGCATATCCCCATCAATGAGTTCGAAAGCATCGTTGATGCGAGCTCGCAGTTCTGGCACGTTTCTTGGTAGAGGAGGTTTAAACACTGAATCTTTCACATAACCCCACAGAAAGAAATCGCATGGGGTTAAGTCGGGAGAGCGTGGAGGCCATGACATGAATTGCTGATCATGATCGCCACCACGACCGATCCATCGGTTTTCCAATCTCCTGTTTAAGAAATGCCGAACATCATGATGGAAGTGCGGTGGAGCACAATCCTGTTGAAAGATGAAGTCAGCGCTGTCGGTCTCCAGTTGTGGCATGAGCCAATTTTCCAGCATGTCCAGATACACGTGTCCTGTAACGTTTTTTCGCAGAAGAAAAAGGGGCCGTAAACTTTAAACCGTGAGATTGCACAAAACACGTTAACTTTTGGTGAATTGCGAATTTGCTGCACGAATGCGTGAGGATTCTCTACCGCCCGGATTCACACATTGTGTCTGTTCACTTCACCATTAAGAAAAAATGTTCCTTCATCACTGAAAACAAGTTTCGCACTGAACCCATCCTCTTCCATGAGCTGTTGCAACCGCGCCGAAAATTCAAAGCGTTTGACTTTGCCATCGGGTGTCAGGGCTTGTAGCAATTGTAAACGGTAAGGCTTCTGCTTTAGCCTTTTCCGTAAGATTTTCCAAACCGTCGGCTGTGGTACGTTTAGCTCCCTGCTTGCTTTATTCGTCGACTCCCGCGGACTACGCGTGAAACTGGCCCGCACGCGTTCAACCGTTTCTTCGCTCACTGCAGGCCGACCCGTTGATTTCCCCTTACAGAGGCATCCAGAAGCTTCAAACTGCGCATACCATCGCCGAATGGAGTTAGCAGTTGGTGGATCTTTGTTGAACTTCGTCCTGAAGTGTCGTTGCACTGTTATGACTGACTGATGTGAGTGCATTTCAAGCGCGACATACGCTTTCTCGGCTCCTGTCGCCATTTTGTCTCACTGCGCTCTCGAGCGCTCTGGCGGCAGAAACCTGAAGTGCGGTTTCAGCCGAATAAAACTTTATGAGTTTTTCTACGTATCTGTAGTGTGTCGTGACCATATGTCAATGAGTGGAGCTACAGTGAATTTATGAAATCGCTTCAATCATTTGTAATAGCCCTGTACGTAGCGACATCCTGCCAATGGTAACCACAGCAGCACTGATGGGTTCCCCCAACTGTTGCAGTGTTCTTGGCGTTAGACGTATGTGAACACGATCCTTGATCTACCCCAGAGGAAAAAGTAACCAAGCGTTAGGTCGCGGGAGTTTGGATGCCAGGGAAACGGGCCCACATCATATTCACCAGTACGCCCAATTCAGCGAGCGGAAGTTCGTCGTTTCGGTAGCGATGAACATTCATGCTCCAATGACTGTGTGCCCCGTCTTGTTGCAAGATGAAATTCGCTGAATCAGCAGTCGGTTGTGGAAACGACCGTGACCGCGACATCGAAGATAAGAGATATTCGTCTTTTCTTGCTGTGTCGCCATTTCGTCAAGGCACTGCAGTGGTAACGCCTGCTGGTGGGCACAATGCAAACTTTGTGAGTGTACGGTCCCGTTAATGCATCAGTAATATTTTTGCTTATAATTCTTTGGAAAATGTAGAACATTGAAAACGAATGATTAATTTCTAGTGGCCTGGAAAATTGTTTTCTTAATTTTGTATGTTTTGCGATTGTACAGTATATTTATAATGAATTTTATTCTGAACTCTATTCTTTTGTATGAAATGGACGAAATTTTCATGTAAATGAGCTGGTAGATACTTAGGAAATTAGAATAGTAAATGAATACCTTAGCGCCTTCTGCTTCGTTCGGGTAGATTAAATGGCCTGAACAAATCTTTGTTTTTGTTTAACCGAATTTTTATGTTGTTCACACCTTCTAAATTTTTCACGTTATTTAAGGCCATAGAAGCATGGTCTTTTCCGAATGTACTTCTGACCAGAAAGAGATTCAGGTAGTTGGAGTTTCAGATTCTTATTAATCATGCCTTTGCGTTCTTCTGCTTATATTTCCATAGAAATTTTCACCCCATAGCACGTATTTCTTTAAACCTAACCAAGAACTGAAATGCTAATTTTCATAGATTTAACTTTAGAATATTTTTAATATAACGAAATATTTTCTTAAAAATTTTCATCCCTTCTTTCACCCCCTTAGGGCTTGATTTTCTCTAAACAGTGGAACGCGCATTCTTTATTTCTATCAGCGAAGTCAAAAAGAAATTTTCATAGATTTAGCTTTGAAAACATTTTTATAATGAAATAATTTCATAAAAATTTCATCCCCTGTTTTGCTCATTTGGGGGGTTGAATTTCTAAAAACAATGAAAAACTTATTTTTTATTTCTAACCAAGAAGTTAAATAGCAATTTCCATAGATGTAGCCTAAAAAATCCTTTAGTAGTTCTTTAGTAATTATTTATTTTCAAAACAATTTTCACTCACTATTTTACCTGCTGAGTGACTGAATTTGCAAAACTGTTGAAACACGTTTTTTATTGTTGACAGAAACCAAATAGCAAATCTCATATTTCTGTCTTTAAAATTGCCTTATTAGCAACATATCTTCAAAAGGCCTTTCCTCCCCAATTTTACCCCCTTAGGAGTGGAATTTCGAACAACCCCTTCTTAAATGATGCCTACAGTGTAAAATCCATATCCTCTCCAAATTTCGTGTTTCAATCCTTCGCTGTTTGGGCTGGGGGATGATGTGTCAGTGAATCATTCTGCCCCTTAGGGGCTGTATTTCAAGCAATGGTGAAACACCTATTTTTTCGAATCCAGCTAAGAAGCCAAATACAAATTCTCATAGATCCAGATATAAAAAAGACTTTCACAATGAAATATTTTCATAGAACATTTCACCCTCTACAAGTGGTTGAACTTAAGAAAGCAGTGAAATAATTTTTTTTATTTCTAGCAGAGAATCTAAGCACAAATTTTCATAGATTTACCTTAAAAATGCTTGCACAGTGAAATATTCCCAAAAAATCTTTCATCCCCTATTTCGCCTCGATAGGGGCTGAATTTTCAAAAGCACTGAATACTTATTTTTGTTTATTTTTAACGTGGGAACCAAATTGAAATTTTCATAGGTTTTGCTTTAAAAATACTTTCATAGTGAAATATTTCCTAAAACAGTTCATCTCCTATTTCAGCTCCTTAGGTGATGAATTTCCAAAAACACTGAGACACATATTTTTTATTTGTAACTGAGAAGGCAAATTCAAATTTTCATAGATGCAGCTAGCTTTGTAGTTCATTAATAATTTGTTTTCTAAAACAAATTTCACCCGCTATTTCATCAACATATTTTCAAAAAAGCTTTCATCCCCTAATTCATCCCCTCAGGGGTGGATTTGCGAAAAATTCCGTTTTAAATGAAGCCTAATTTATAATGTTAATAGGCCCTCCAAATTTTAAGTGTGTGTCATTAGTGGTTTGGACTGGTGATAACTATCAGCGAAAAGGTGCAAATCAGATTGAGTTGGCTTCTCATAAACGGCATGTCCTAACATAACGTAACGTCTATACTTCGTAAGCTGTCTCACGAGGTGCGGCAGAGCGTACAATGTTTACCATTGTCACTCACCGCTTTTCCTATTCTAGGCACGAATGGTTGGCGGGAAAGCGATTCCCGGTACGTCCCCGAGTGAACTCGAACCTCTCTAATTTTCCCTGCATGATTTTTGCGGGAGATACACGTAGGACGAAGCAACATATTGGTTGTCTCTTTTAGGCAGCATTTGCTCTTGGGATTGTAACAGTAAACCGCACTGTGATCCAGAACTCCTCTCTTTCAGCGAGTACCGTTGGAGGTAGCTGTGCGTATCCGTGACGATTTCGCACTTCCTAAGTCAACCTGCAACGAAACGTACTGGTCTTCTTTGGATCTCTATTCCCCCTATCAATTCTACCTGATACAGATCACAGACGGACAAGCATTATTCAAATAGTGACCGAATGAGGTTTCTAAAAGTGACCTCCTTTGTTAATGGACTACACTAAAGCGCCGAAGAAACTGGTATAGGCATGCGCATTAAAATACAGAGACATTTAAACAAGCAGAATACGGCGCTGCGGTCGGCAACGCCTTTATAAGACAACGAGTGTCTGGCGTAGTTGTTAGATCGATTACTGCTCCTAATATGGTAGGTTATCAAGATTTAAGTCGGTTTCAAAAAAATGGTTAAAATAGCTCTAAGCACTATGGAACTTAACATCTGAGGTCATCAGTCCCCTAGACTTGGAACTACTTAAACCTAACCTAAGGACATCACACACATCCATGCCCGAGGCAAGATTAGAGCCTGCGACCGTAGCAACAGCGCGGTTCCGGACTCAAGCGCCTAGAACCACTCGGCTAAAACTGATCATGCTATCAACTGCATTGCTTATTACTGTATATCATCATATATCGACGGTGCCTCTTCCATTCCATCTGCCCACTAGAACCCTTTTGATTACCATATAATATTTGACCAACACCAATTATTTGAGGTGGAGAGAGCCTTGGTGGAATGCTTGGTATCTGCTGCTTGTCACTATGGAAGATGGCCTTGAATTTATAGGTCATCACCTTCGGACAGCTATAGTTTCCATAGGTTGCGATATCTTTAAAATTTTTGTCAATATGGAACATCGCCTCTATGTTGTTGTTTTTTTTTATCTACCATCTTGCATGTTCTGGGAGCTGCGTAGTTTACACAATATGATGTCCAACTTTCTGTGAAAGCCAATGGATTAAAATGTGTTAATGTTGGTTTAGCACCTGACACAGAACTCGAAGTCGTGATAGGAAAACCAAATTTTTAGTGGTGTATAAAGCTGTAGTCATACACTGCTTGGATGTGTTACAGCTGAAAACAATGTATCAGAGTGTTTATGAAAGAATACCACAGGGACCCTCTCTTCTGACTGGTGGTCTGTGGGATATGGTCTTCTTCCAGTACAGGTGGCAAAACTTTATACAGGTCTGTGCAGGCGACTTCGATCACTAGCTACCTGCTTCAATGGACCAATTCGTGCATATGTAGTATGCTCAGTGTCAACACACACATGGTATTTGTTTTTCGATATATCAGGAGAAAGAGAAACGGCAAAGGCTTATGGGGTTACGTTAGGAGGTTCTATTACAAAGAGTGGTATGACTGGTTAAAGTTTGGATGCAGACAGTTCGTAGTTCTTTAGCTACTCTGGATGTTACAAAATAACTACGAACAGTGCTCTTGAATGTGGTAAATGACTGTACAGATACTGATCCGTATTGGTATTTTATACATCTGAAATGAATGTATGACCTCATGCATAACATTTTGTTATCTGCACACATGGAATCTTCTCAAACTACTCCCATTTTGCTCATAAAACTAATAGAAATCGAGTGTATCTATTTCCATGAAATCATGACTGTTTTTATTACTATCGTCAGTTTTCTGAGTTTAAAAATATGTATTACCACATGTCCCTGTGTTATTTTATACTTCATAATCTCTAATAATAAAGTCGACACCACTTGAATTACAGCTTGTTTTGGAACCTAGAAATGATGGTGTTCTTCCCGACACATGAGTAGATTGCACGAAACAGGCTGTTCTGTAATGATCAAATTGCTTATGAAACTACAATGCAAGAATATGCTGCTATTGTGAATGGTAGTCTGCTAGATGTGGATATTTTTTTTCAAGTATGGCTAGCGGGGAGGTAAGGAGCAAAAATGTCAGACGTCAGCTTGTAGATGGTATTTGTTTTCGATGAATTGGAGGAATTTTATAGGGCCAGGTTACGTTAGGAGGTTCTATTACGTGGCAAGCTCTCACGATTTGTTTTTTACATTTCGCAAATACCAGTGCGATATAGCACCACATTGGTGAAACAGGACCTACAATAGTTTACAAAACAACAACATCCTCTTGAATTATAGCGTGTTGTTTCCAAATATAAAAGGATTGTGTTTTTTCTGACATGTGAACAAATGGCGTGAAAGGCTTTATTTTGTAATGTTATTTCATGTATCTGAAATGACAGCAATACACATTTGATTGGCAGTTTATTTACGAAACTGATTTGAATGTCAGGGACTTTCTCAAGCAATGTAACTTTGTCCATCAACTTGAAAAGGAATCGCTTAACATATATGTTTTTTACTTTTTCTTTGGAGTTTAAATTGTAGATTTTTCTTTACTCCGATGAATGTTTCGAAATAACGAAAACATTCTGCAGATATCAGTAGTTTTCGCAACAAAATAGGGGTCATTTTTTCGATTTTATGTTTTTTTCAGTTTTTCTATCAGTTGTGGTAGAGTACATTGGCCATCCTAAATTTCGAGCGCCAGAGCTGCAGGGTGATTGTCGAGCAATGGAGCGGGAGGCGCCTGTAGCGATGTCTGACTTCAAACAGTTGTAGACACAGTCTTCAGCCGCAAGGTTACAGGTAATACACTTATTAAACTTCTCTCTGTCCAACACCATCTCCTCAGCTGAACACACACATCAAAATTAAAGAATTTACATTCCACTCCAACCTTTTTCCCACCAGCTTGTAGGCGAAGGGATTATCCTATGTAGAGTTTGAATAAGTCTACCGCTAGTTTCTAGTGGTATTGTGAGTTTTTCCCCAGCAGGATAATACCAGTTGCGATTTTAGGCGCGCCTTGCGTAGCGCTATGCATATAGAAGTGTAATTATGCCCAATATGTGAATTAATTATATAATTAGGAGCGATATTTAGTTTACTTTCCCACCCAAAATAAATAAAGTGTACTAACCTAACTTTCCTCTGCTGCATTTGGACAGTTTCCCTGCGCAGAGGGCCGCACTTGGGATTTCCACCCAAAAGGATTGGGGTTCGAGTTTCGGAAAGGGCAACGCCATTTCGAATTTCCCGCCAATTCCCAAATGAGGGACGTCAGAAAATCCTTGGGACAAAGAAATGCCCGCCATTTTTTGAATTTACCGCAAAAATTCGAAATTCCCGCCCATATTTGAAATTCCATCCAACAGGGCAGGTGGGGAGGTGGAGGAGCGAGAGGAGCCAGTTGTGAAAAATATTTTCCGATGGTTTAGGTGGGGTAGGGTGGGGTGGAGGGTGGGCTAATTAATTGATAAATTTAATTAATTTGCATATAATTTGATATGAAAATTTGGGTAGGAGATCCTTACCCCAATACTTGGGATATGGTTCATTATCCCTGAAATTTGAGAAGTACCATATTACCCCCAAGCCGGCATTTTCTGGATAAGGTGCACTGGAAAGAAATAAAGCTTTTATAAAAATAGTAATTAGCTATGTCTTTCCTTAGAGAATGCACTTCAGTTGTAAAAGGAATGTAGTTCACTATTTAAAGATCTTAGAGTTTTTTGTTTCTTTTGTACCCTTCTCACATTTCGGAAGATGCATATCTGGATCCAATGACTTATCATTTTCGTATTCTTTGGATGAGGATGATTGCTCTCGCGTGATCTGCTCTTCCTACATTCCTCTTTTCTGGTGCCAGATCCTTGCGTGTGCAACATATAGGGTTTACCTGAAATCATACTATTTCACACATTTTTGTTTCTTTCATTTTCACGTCTGATTTTAAGAATTTCTATGTGTGATATTCTCCAAAAGAAGTATTTTGAAGTATAATTTATTGGGCTGAATATGGAGAAAAGCTTCTCAAATAAAAATATGATACTGAAGTATTTTGTGCACGCCTAGCTCAAATGCCACCAGCCGCCACTGATCATATGACACGCTGAACTAATCCATTTCCTGTAGTAACAGGACAGTACTATTCCAAACCAACTGTTCAGCTGCTCTTGAGAACATCATCAGTCATTTTTGGATAAATGCTGCACATTCTGCAGACTTTTACCCGCATTATGGTCACTGGCTATACGCACAGATATCGTCCTACGTTTTTTTCTGATGTCATTCGTCGTCATTGCATTGGAGCATACTCTCGGTCATTTATTTTGTTTTGGAATCCAGATAAGGACCTCCATTGTCCATCCCCCATCTATTCCTCACGCTACATTTTGTTCTCATTGCAGTTACAATTGCGTATTTCACGTTACTTTGTTTCGTGATCTATTTACGTGTATCGCCTCTTTCCGACTAATTCGTAACAAAAATCTCTACTTAGTTTAATGATCAGAAATAATATTTGAAAATATTTAGCGTTACAAATCCGTGTCTCACCACCATGAAGTCAAAATTAGTAATGTGTATTAAACTTTCCTTTGCAGAAACACCACACCCTTAGTTTTTGGAGATATATATTCTTTACCAAAAGAATACCGCCGCAGTTTTACTGTTCTGTCTATTTAATTTGCTATCCTTCAAGTGTTTCTCTTCAACTGACTAAATTGAAAAATTCATGAATTGCTTTTTTGATTGATCAGTTTCTTTAAAATAATGTCACCATGTTTCGTTATATACGCGAAAATTTTTATTCCTTCCACAGTATATAGTGATTTGTAATATCTCTGTCAACAGAACAAGGAAATTTGTTGTCGTTAGAGGATGCTAGTGAAATTTTGAACGAATTACTAAATATATTGCAAAAAAATAGAAGTCTTTACATATATAGCGAAACATCCTGAGTTTATTTTAAATGAACAGACGGCTCTAAAAAGAAGAGTCGTGGAAAATTTCACTATTATTCTTGAATGACAACACTCTTCAACTGGTTATAGGACTTCATTGTTGATTTATTCTTCACTGATGGATATAGAAAACGTTAAATCATGAGTCCCTTGGCCAAACGTTACCATATTGATGCTACACTATTTTCAAGCCTGTAGGTTATATTAATTAAAATCTCTATGTTTTTAGTGCAGAAATAAAGTATTTAATACACGTGTACATGTACATGATAGCTACTGACCGAGCCTGTCGTTAGTGGAAGTTCTCAGCCTTCAGAATTTCAGAAACGTTGAACCATTGGTAAGAGAGACAGGAGAGCATTATAAGAATAGATCGTACACACAGTTGGCTACAGTATAAAGATTGCAGAATGACTGTTGACGGGATGAGCGCAGAACAACCGTTATCCACAAGCATTACACCACGAGGAGATTGCAGCTTTGTTCGACTGGGTCTGACAAGTAGACGGATGATAACAGTCGAAATTATGGTGAAGTTCACAGACATAGACCCGCCATGATCGAACAGTAACCAATTTCTGGAAGCTTGCTTGAAATTTCGAGTTGCCACAAGTCGTTTACCGCTGACACCAGACGACAGATAATAGAGACTTGCATGTTGTAAAACCAGAGTCAGTTGAGACACTGAGTGGCGTTCTGTGCTGTTCATCATGAGTCTCGCTTCTGTTTCAGTCGGTCAGGTCGATACCATCGTAACTGTCGACGACCGGCGTAAACGTCGAAGGAAGCAGTGATTCTCGAAACCCACACCTCTCCAACTGCTTGAATCATGGTATGTGGAGGCCCTGATTTTGACGTCAGAGTGAGAGTAGAGTGAATTATTTCTGTTCTCATAAGTTTTGATATGAGAGCACCATATTGCCTATTCCGATACGACAATGCAAGCATTCACATTGCAGTTTACACCAAAAACACCTTGAGGAATGAATGGATCCTTGGCTTGGCTGCCTGGTCGGCTGATTGGCCACCTGTGGCTCTTGTGTGGAATGCCATGGGAAGACTTATTCCTGAGCCAAGTGTCTTCATGAATTGACATATCATGTGTTCTAGGCATGCCAAGAAATTTTTCAAGATGACGTTTGGAGGCTCCAATCGAGTGGTGTTCACAGCTCATACTGATGCTGTTGGTGGACACCAGTTCTGAACTGAATTAGAGGCTAATGGATTAATACCAAATACCTGTTGAACATTACTTTTCACAATACTGAGTTGCTACTTTGTAGTTTTCCGTTAATGTTAGGCTTCCTTTGAACCTTCCCAACTTACGTTCCTCCATTTTTTGCTGAATGCAATGAGTGTAAGAGTTTTGGTTCTAGCCCAGACAGACCAATCGGGACTGACCGCCTGCCATATCATCCTCTGCCAAACGACGCTGTGTGGAGGGTCATGGCCTCAGGACACCCGTCTTCTGGCCGTTGTTACTTTTCAGACCCTGGAGCTGATACGTTTCACTCAGGTACCATCTCAGATTGTATCACTGGTGTGATTACGTCCCATTCCAATGCCTCAACGAAGCAATAATCCCTGACAGTACTATGAAACGAACCCCACATAGCAGCCGGGAACGTTGACCACTGAGATACAGAAGCAGACCAATGTGTGTAGTATCCTTAGAAAATCTACATAATTCAGATTTGGTCCATTAACCTGTATTCTGTTTTTCAAAACTGTCCAGTGACTAATATAAAATCATAATATAAGGACCCATTAGATTGGAATAATTAATCAATACCAAGAAGTGAAATGCAGATTAAAACCAGTGATTGTCAGTAATTAAATATCATAAGTAACATTTTATAAGTATGAAGCCGTTTGCAGGCACACTTGGATGAGCTGACGGCACTCAGGTGAGCAGCGAGCCTCTGTAGCAGTATTGGAGGGGGGGGGGGGGGGGGGGGGGGGGGGAGGGGGGCGAATTCTCAGAAGGACCTGTCGGGAAGGCCGCAGGTGAATGCCACCTGCTGCTCTAGACTTGCATTTTGAGCTGCCACAACTGGATAATAGGCACCCCACAGACAACACAGATATGATAATCCATGGCATTAAGCCTCCACTAGTGACAACTCAAAGATGAAAAGCAGACAAATGCTGTTTTTAGCAATGTCCAGGAAATTCACCGCTGTGAACAAAAAGTAGAAAGCTATCTTTCTTTGGGATTCCAGAGACGCCACAAGTAACATCTAGAAAATGGAGTGAGAGCCCACAGTTTGGTGCCTCTTGTAAGCATGGATTGTCATGAAAGGTCCAAAAACACGAAAAGTTTACGCAACATAAGAACTGTCAGGATAGCTAAGGTAAAGAAACCAGAAATTATAGAGAGAAACTAGACTTTGCTACCATTGGCTACAGAGAGAGAGAGGGAATGACATGCCTTTCTTCAGCACTAAGTGATAGCAAGCGCGTTACTGGGTAACAGCCTGAAGAAAACTTGAGGGAAGGACCTCCAGCATCTTTTAACGAAATTTTTTACTGGCTGGTGCATGGAATATCCAAAGTCAAACAAGTCGGAGCAAAGTAATGCAAGTGGTCCTTTTAATAGTCAGTTGCCACATATTCAGTCAACATGCAGCATTCGACAATTCAACTTCTTCGTTGGTTGAGGACTGTGAGCCATCTCCTCTGCCGGCCTTCGTGGCCACTGGGATCTATACCCGAGCAGATGAGCTGTGGGACTCAGATTTCGGGCTGATTCAAACTTAGCTACAGATGCTGTCGTTTGTGTGCCCCCAATGACTGATTCTGCAGTCACTTCATCCTCCACCTACAGACTGATATGGAGAGATCGAGCCGTGATAGCAAAATGAGCTGTAGGAACAGTAAAGTCATTTTTATCGAATTTTAATAACTTCAAGCCTCACTCTGAAGAATTACTTTCAGATCTGAGTGACCAATTTGCTTCCAAGTCTGGCCGCAGATACAATGCATTCCCGTCCCTAGTTCTGTCTGTCTTTTATACCAACATCGCGACACTCACACTATAGCTTCAGTACTGTTGTTGTTTCATTTGTAGATCCGGCAGTTAGAATCTTACGCCAGACCTTTCAGTCAGATGCGCCAAGATTTTACTTTGCAATTACTATCCTTTGTTAGTCCATTTATGGGTCACTTTAACGTAATACACGGAATTAATTGTGATCCTTGTTTCATTTAGTAGTCATTTAATCCCTAATCATTATTTTGGAGGGTGTCTATTTGGTTCACGTCCGCCCTGATAGCTGAGTGCTCAGAGCGGCGGTCTGTCGCGCCAAGGGGCCCGGGTTCGATTCCCGGCTGGGTCAGAGATTTTCTGCGCTGAGGGACTGTGTGTTGTGTTGTCCTCATTACCATTTCATTATCACCACTGGAAGGCAACGGGAAACCAACACTGGAATCACTTCCCTAGACGATCATGCGGCGGATTTCTCTGACAAGGCTTCCCCCATGACAAGACCGGCCGTCAGGCAGAACACAAAATGTCTTTTCTTTTATTATTTGGTTCATGTCAGATAATTGCGTCAGTTGGAATACAGTCAGGCTAGACAACGCGATTTCACTTAGCATTATCTTCTTCATTTCCCTAGTTTACGGATTTGAGAAGGTCTTCTAGGGTTGTGTTACAGATATAAACACAAACCACGTTCTTCCGTTTGCCGCAAGTTGTATCCTGTCGGTACCCAGGGGGATGCAAACTGTCTGTGACTATTAGCAGATGTATCTGTGACATCGCCCACAAGTTCCTTAGAATCTACGTCTCAACTTTACTAGCGGAATTTGACTAGGTTTCTGGCGCTCAGGCTTCTTTTTGTCTGCCGAATACGGTAATTCTCCGTCTTTAAATGAGACAACAAGTTTACTGTTACCAGTCACCGTTTTATTTTTTTCCATGACGCGTTTCGAAGGTTTAAACCTCCATCATCGGGTGGATTTACATTAGTTAGTATTACATATGTGTGTATGTTGTGTTACGATTTTGGAGGAACTTGTGGCACTGCCTAGGGGAGAAACAAGACACTATTTCGGAATATGGTTTTGGATAACTTTTGACAAAAAATTAAACTGATATCTAACTGTAAACTTTAATAAGTAAACTAGAGTACCTCCAGTGGTCACAGGTTCCTTTTTCTGTCGCAACACTTCACATGTATACATTTGTAAACAAATATGGCGTCTGGAATCAGCTGGGTGCAAGGTTCGTACAGCAGAAGAGAAGACATAATCGCAAAGTGCAAAGAATATGCATCGTAACAACATTATTACAGAATAGTCGTTTAAAGCATTTGGAGGTGTTTGTTTTGAGGTGTCGAATATATGTGTGTGTACTTCAGGTGGTATATAAATCCAGTTTTGAAAGGTTAAAACAGCTAAAAATTCGTACTCGTTTATACAATCAGGTGAAATGTTAAAATGGCTTAATAAACTCCATACTTGCTAAAAACAATTAGGTGAAATGTTACAGGCTTGAATTAAAATGATCATATTGGCTATAGCAGTAAAATCATACATAGATGACACTCTTTGAAGAAAGAGAGAGAGAGAGAGAGAGAGAGAGAAAGAGAGAGAGAGAGCGAGGAAAGAGTGATTATATGAGAGCAAACATTTACATGGCAAGGAGTCTTAAGATTACATGTTGCATATATTAGCTGCCTAAAGGTTGGGGTAATACACTGGTTAATGCTATAAAATATGCAGATAGATATACATTTGTGCCAGTAGTTGATGTACATACAGTTTTAAGCTGACAAGGGGTACAAGCTGTTGGTGTGATGAATTATCTGTGAATGAGGTCAATCTCTTGTACTCTTGGTGGCTGTCAATATTTATGGTAAATATCAGGATGTGTGCACATGTTTGTGTGTGTGTGTGTGTGTGTGTGTGTGTGTGTGTGTGTGTATTTTTAAGAGTGTAGGCAGTTGCTGAAAACTTTATTGTTAAATTTAAAATAGTTGTGTGAAAGTGTGAATTCAAGCAGGTCCATTAGTTCTTTAATGTGAGTTGAAGGGATTTTTTTTGTGTTTATGTAGGTTGTCATTGATTATTTGTAGTGTGGGATCTATTGGCACAGATGAGTAAAGGATTTGTATGTCGAATGAGGCAAGTGTGGCTCCATCAGGTACTTGTATGTTTTTGACATATTGTGTGAATTCTTTTGTGTTTTTAAGTGTTCTCTCATTATTGAATGTGTATGCTTGTTTGAGAATTCTGAAGAGTATTTTATTGAGCTTGAATATTGGGCTGTTCCTACAGTTCACTATGAGCCTGATGGGGGTCCCATTTTTGTGTATCTTAGGTTGTGACCCAAGGCAAGGTGCTTGTGGGCTCATTGTTACAATGTTTCTTGCTTCTTGGATGGTGAGTAGAAAGTTGATGTTGTTTGAAATGTGTTTAATCTCCTTTTGTATTCTGGCTATTGGATCTTTGTGTATTTCAGTTATGTTGCTGGTTTGGAAGAAGTCTAAAGTTTTTTCTATGTATGTTGTTCTGTCCATTACAACAGTTGTGTTGCCCTTGTCAGCTTCTACAGCTCCAAAAAGATGACAGTACCAATTTCCTAGACCTTACCATTACAATAAAGAATAACAGGCATCAGTTTGAAATTTATCGGAAGTCTACCACAACACATACCACAATCCACAACTCCTCTTGCCACCCCACAGCACACAAAATGGCAGCATACCGGTACATGATTAATAGAGCTATCCAACTACCACTCTCAGAAGATAAATGTGATCAAGAAATTGAAATACTGAAACAAACAGCTATTGAAAATGGCTATAAGAGCTCCATAGTAGACACTCTAAAACACTCAATAATGGCAAAGCAAACACAACACAAAAAACAAAAAGAAAATAACATCTTCCATACAATCCCCTTTCTGGGTAACATTTCACACCAGACTGTCAATGTCTTCAAACGGAAAGGCATAAGCATATCCTTTACAACAGACAACAAGATTGGACAGAAGTTACCCCACAACATCGGCACACGAAACCCACTTCATCACACAGGTGTGTACAAAATTGAATGTTTGGACTGTGACTGCTTCTACATAGGCCAGACAGGCAGATCATTTGAGATTAAGTTCAAGGAACACTTGGCAGCACTAAAAAACAAAAAATACCACACATCAGCAATAGCTACCCACCTGCATGAAACAAAACACCATGTTAACAACACAAGTATTAGCATCCTACACATCCAACCAAAAGGCAGAAAACTAGACATCCTTGAAACCCTCCAAATATACAAACACCAAATGAAACAACCAGAATCCATCTTAAATGACGAAAATGACAATATTCACAATAGTATCATCTCTGTTTTCAGCAACTGCCTACACTCTTAAAAACACACACACACACACACACACACACACACACACACACACACACACACACACACACACACACACATGTGCACACATTGTAATATTTACCATAAATATTGACAGCCACCAAGAGTACAAGAGATTGACCTCATTCACAGATAATTCATCACACCAACAGCTTGTACCCCTTGTCAGCTTAAAACTGTATGTACATCAACTACTGGCACAAATGTATAACTATCTGCATATTTTATAGCATTAACCAGTGTATTACCCCAACCTTTAGGCAGCTAATATATGTAACATGTAATCTTAAGACTCCTTGCCATGTAAATGTTTGCTCTCATATAATCACTCTTTCCTCGCTCTCTCTCTCTCTCTTTCTCTCTCTCTCTCTCTCTCTCTCTCTCTCTCTCTTTCTTCAAAGAGTGTCATCTATGTATGATTTTACTGCTGTAGCCAATATGATCATTTTAATTCAAGCCTGTAACATTTCACCTAATTGTTATTAGCAAGTATGAAGTTTATTAAGCCATTTTAACATTTCATCTGATTGTATAAACGAGTACGAATTTTTAGCTGTTTTAACCTTTCAAAACTGGATTTATGTACCACCTGAAGTACACACACATATATTCGACACCTCAAAACAAACACCTCCAAATGCTTTAAACGACTATTCTGTAATAATGTTGTTACGATGTATATTCTTTGCACTTTGCGATTATGTCTTCTCTTCTGCTGTACGAACCTTGCACCCAGCTGATTCCAGACGCCATATTTGTTTACAAATGTGGCAGTATACATGTGAAGTGTTACGACAGAAAAAGGATCCTGTGACCACTGGAGGTACTCTAGTTTACTTAATAAAGTTTACCGTTAGATATCAGTTTAATTTTTTGTCAAAAGTTATCCAAAACCATATTCCGAAATAGTGTCTTGTTTCTCCACTAGGCAGTGCCACAAGTTCCTCCAAAATCGTAACACAACATACACACATATGTAATACTAACTAATGTAAATCCACCCGATGATGGAGGTTTAAACCTTCGAAACGCGTCGTGGAAAAAATAAAACAGTGACTGGTACCAGTAAACTTGTTGTTTCATTTAATGTCAGTAACAGTCACGGTAAAGCCTAATCTAAAAAGTTCTCATTTAAAATTCTCCGTCTGTTATGAAGATGAATATATTTGTTCATTTCCATAACGTATCTACGCCAGTAAGCAGCACATAGTTGAACCATTCGCCGAATGCTGTAGATCTTTTGTGATATGTGTTATTCTTCTAAGTTCTCCAGAACAAATAACACGTTGTCATATAATACCAACATACTAAAAGCAGAGAATGTTTTTACTCCATAAATTCATGAGGCACTCGTTATTTCCGCCATATCTGCAACATTAATTATTGGTGGCAACGGACAGAAAACAATTCAACGATATAAATGGTCAAGGGGGCTGGGGGAAGGAAAAATGGGAGGGGATGTGTGGCAACTAATGGCAGACTAGCCGTTGGCGTTTCTCCACAGAGGAAATTTATTAGGAAGAGAGATTTTCAATTACCGCCCAGGCAGATGGGAAATGCTGTGGCAACGGCAGATAACGAGAAACATTTGTCAGCCCGCAGAGAGGAATAACTGACGATCCGTCCAGTCCTATTCCTTTGGTGCCAATGACAGCTAATCTCATCAAACACATTTTACAAAAAAGAAGCGGAAGGCTAGTGCTCAGACTTTGTCTTCTAGTAATTCGTTGCGATTTCTACCATCACTTGTTCAATACAAAACTGTGATACGTATTTGCGCTAGAGGCATTTCGCTTTTCGTTTACAAAGACAAGACATAATATTACACCTTTACGTAGTAATGTTACTTTACTTTATCTGACATTCGTTACCTTTTTAGATTCTAAATAATTATTTTGGTGTCTTAACACGGAAAATACCCGATAATGGATTCGTGTTTATAGCAGTGACAAATACGAAAATCTCTAGTGACGTCAGTGCAGAACCGGAACGCGAAATCATTTAGGTGAAGCTAAGTGTTAAAGGTGAGTTAAACATGGTAGTCGAATGCTTTGATAGAAACTCTGCCTCACGAGTAACTGTGGCAGAACTTTAACGGAATACTTGCAGAAGGTTCCACTCAAATTTTTTGCTTTTGTAGTTGTATTAAGGGGAGATTTCAGCTTACCGCCTGCAGATTAGGAGAATCAACCGGTCGAAGCGAATAGCAGGGAGAGGATCATTTGAAATTGTTGTAAACGCCTTTTCCAAATATTAACTGGGGGATTTAGTTAGAGACAAGACTCGTGAGCGTAACACCTTAGATCTCCCGGTTAGAAACAGGTCCGAACTCTACGACGCATTTAAAGGAAAACAGTGGACAATAGTCTTAAAGCCGGTATAGTATCACCCATTACGGCTAACGAAATCGAAGGAAGGTAGGAAGATACGAGGGGTATTCGGAAAGTAAGGTCCGGTCGGTCGCAAAATGGAAACCGCAGTAAAAACTAAAATATTTTTGTTTGATGCAGTTTGCCACACCTTCCAGCTACTTCTCTACATAATCGTCTCTCCGACTTAGACATTTGTCGTAGTGTTGTACCAACTTTCCAATACCCTCGTCATAGAAGGCAGTCGCCCACGTTTCCCGCCACTTCTATGTGCTGGTCTGCAGTTCGTAGACTGTGCCAAAATGTTGTCTTCATAGCCAGCGGTTCATGTGAGCAGAGATGAAGCTCAAAGGCGCCGAGTCCTAGCTGTATGGTGTGTGATCAACCAATTCACACCCAATACGTTGCAGGAGCATCCTCGTTACCCCTGCTTCATGAAAAGTCATGAAGAAGGAAATGCATGACAGATACGCTAAGTGTGGTTGCATGAAATCGGGCGAAACCTCTCAGCGGTCATCCATACTTGGCGGTAGTTGTTACAGGCATCTTTACGTGCTCACTGTGTGCTCATAAATGAGAGCGACTTGACACGATCAATAGGTATACTGGAGACACTGCCTAACACATCCGTGCAAAACTCCATCGGACTTTCACTGTCATTTCCATTTCGCGGCCTATCGGAATTTACTTTCCGAGTAACCTTCGTATTTCTGCTCTTTAACTGCGAAAGGCAATAGATTTCATATTACATGAGCAATCAACATGAAACTTTCATCCTTGACATTGAAAATATTGAATATAAATTGACAAAACTCAAGTGTATTGTACAGTAGGCCTGAAACATATACGTGCGGCCGGGTCCATGACAGCGTGCTGTGACTGGCGCGCACAGCAATGTGTCAGCGAATAGAAAGCTTCTGGACTGTGTCGTTATTGTGAGTGAAAGATGGAACCAAGAACTGGTAATTTTATTTTAATTGGAAATACTAACCGTACTATGCGCTTGTTTGTAGAGGTATTTATAACCTATAAGTGATCATTTCCATATAATAATGGGTAGCAGATACATTCCAATGCGTAAAGTACAAGACATTTAAAACAGGGATCTTTCATCAGGAATCAAGGCACACTGTTGTACCTTGAGCGTAGTGCACATAGGAACACGTGATGTCCCCTCATCATTTATCTAGTGACTGATTTTATAATCACATGAAGGAATGCACAATCAACAGCACCATAGCAGTTCCCAGCATTCTTTTCTCATTTTCCTGTTTTGAGAGATTAGTTTGTGTTTTGTGCAGCATTTGTCAAAATTTGTACTTCTAAACATTGAAGTTCCGTATGATGTATTACGTCTATTTGAAAGATACTTTTAATTCTTCAGTTTCAGAATTTTGTGCTGAGTAAAATTTTATACAACTTTAAAGTATTCATATCATATTTAGACAGTTCAACCACACTTTGTCAGTCATGCACCATCCTGCAACTTGAAATGGAGGAAGGTCTTGTGCAGTAGATATGTGAAATTGCAAATACACTGAGTTTCTGTAACTCCTTAACAGAAATAATGACTTAAAAGTTTGTTTTTAAAGTGAAAATCCGTAATAGTTTCCAATTGCTTCTATTTTGAAGTGGATTCAACTTTTAACTGGAACACTGCTGTTAAACCACGGTAGGTGTTTCCCATCCCATGCAACCTTGATCGGAACATAGTTGTCTAACGCACACTGAATGATGCTTTTGAATTTGAAACTTCTTTATTTAAGTTTTCTTTGCGTATATTGCTGAGTGATTTTGAGTGTATTGTCTCTTTGCTATTCTTTATCATTTCAACACTGACCCACAATATCCTAGCGCAATGCAATCTGACTGCTCAAAAATGATACTCTAACTTCAAATAATTAATACAAAAGAATGGCCCTGAATAAGAAGAAATCCTAACAATAACCTATACATTTCATAAGTCACTTACCTCACAAAAACCTTCATTACACGAACTACTGCCATACAGAAAATGCCAATACAGCCAGCAAAATAAAAGACTCAAAATACTGAAGGCTGTAACTTCTAATAGGAATGTGATTAGCAAAGGAAAGATTTTGTTGCAGAGCAAACAGTGTATTTACGAAATTTTACCTTAATCAATTGACAACCAGTTCAAAAAAAAATCATCAGTAATAAATCTCAATGATGGATATACATTCAGACCATCTGCTCGCCCTAATACTTCAAACCTCCAACACTACTAATTATAAACCTCTAATCCCCATCACTGTTGACTACTCACTCCCAACTTGCACCACTGCTGGCTATTCACCTCCAACCGCCATCACCACTGACTGTTAATATCCAACTGCCAGTCCGACCAGCCACAGTCTCTTTCAGAGTGCACACAATGCTGTTAGAGTTATTAATGCAGAGCGCTACATAGCGCTGCCAACATACAAACACATAAACAGCCTAATTACATAGTCTCCCTGCTCCTGTAAAAAATTTTTAGAAAATAGTTTGGGCAGTGGCCAAGACTAATATGTTAAAAGCACACAATTGGTAATATACTGTTGGTCAATAAATCAAAAAATTCACCTCACCGTCCCTAAAGACAGTCCTAATCATTCATCAGAAGAGTAGTCTATGACAGTTTTACGCACAAAGTCTGAGCAGTAAAAGAAAATGCACACGTAAATGGTGGACCTCCATGCAGTCTTGAAGAAACAATGTTGGCCTCCCAACGGAAACACAGTGCTGACTCTTGACATGAAGACTGGTAATGGGCCACAACAGAGCAAAGTCACAGCAGAGTCAGTCGAAGTCTTGAAGAAAATTGGTAGAATTGGTAGTTCACCACAGAGCAGACCCACAGTATTTCTTGTAGAATTTATGGCAGTAATGGGCCACCAAAGGTGCAGACCCACTGTAGTCCTTGTAGAGATGGCCAGCAGCCATCCGTTGCGAATGTGCGGGTGCACAATCACAGCTGAAGAGTCTTGTGGATCATATAGCAAGCCCATAAACCACCACTTGTGCACTCACTAACTTTTTGCAATATTCGTAGAAACAGCAATGCTGTGAGCCAGTCCCTTGTTGAGTTATCAACACACATGCGAGTACTAACACAGTCATATAACCACTGACTTTTCATACATATACTATGATCAACAGAAATGTGTACAGTAAAATGAATCCCTACTATTTACTTAACTTGAAATAGTGTGTCTATACAATTACTATTTTCCAGCATAAAAATACAATTACAAAGGTAAAGAAAACATCACTACAGTCAAAAAGAAGATAATACCGATAACATTTGTAGTAATACAGGCTTTACAAAAAAGAAATACAAATAAGTGCTTACATGAATATTACAGGAATTGTGACGCAAGTAAATAAATGAAACATGAGAATATCCTTACAAACATTAACTTGACACATGAACATTAAAAGAAAACATAATAGAGTAAATAATGTGTAAACATCTTCCCAAAGTAAAGAATATATTACGAATGCAAATTAGATTTGAGGATAACAGTATTCCTCATCATAGTGAATGCAGCTTAATATTAGAAGAAAAAAAATTCTATCAAATTTATCTTATCAGGTAAACACACATAGACAGGAAGAACACAGACACACAAGGATACACAAACACAGTAGAATAACACATAATAAAGGACAGGGTCTATTTTCACATGTAATATTTAGTACTGTAGTACATGTGGCACTTCATTTCAACGAAAATTTCATTTTATTCTCGGAGATCTCCCATAGTTTAACATTGTTCCCAAAAAAAGCCCTATCTAAGCATGTTTTTTTGGAGTCATACATTCACATATTTCTTACCTCATCATTTGTTTCCAAGAAAAATCCTACCTAAACCTGTTGTCAGTATTCCCTACTTACACCTGTTCATTTCCTTCTTCAAAATAAGTATTCCTCATCATAGTGAAAAAGTGTAATGGCAAACACTAAGAAAGTAAATTGTTTCTCAATAATCGGTTTTACATGAGAAACGTGGTGTAATCTTTTTTTTAATTTGTACTTTAATGACCAATTATGAGGAAGCAGTAAGTAAATTGACAAAGCCAAGCCTGTGGATGTATATCATTAATAGAATTCTTGAATGTTTTGAATTTTCGCGTAGTGATGATGAGCTTATAGTCAAAGTCATCGTGTCGCCGATTTGCAAATCTGTCATTCTTATATCGTGTCGGCGGTTCCATCTCAAAGTTCAGTGCACCCTGCCGACGCCTTTCAAGATCTCCAAAATACCAAGTATTATTACTTTGTAACCTTTCCATATTTCTAAATACCTCTTCCTGTGTCGGAGCGTGAGTATCCTCTGAAATGTGTAACTCTTGTATCGCGCGAGACAACTGTTCCTCTACTTCCCGCACTTCTCTTTTGTATTGTGTATTAATTTGATATTGATTTTGTTTGAATTTCCTAATTTCCTCATACTCCATTGTGTCAGTGAAGGCTACTGGTCCTGTGTCATTCAAATCATCTACCTTCGTAGATAAATTAGTTGTAAGTAGGCTGTTTAGGTTTTCTTATTGGCAACGTTACGTAGCGCTCTGTATGAAAATCACTGGCTGTGCTGTGTGCAGTCTGTGGCTAGTTTGCATTGTTGTCTGCCATTGTAGTGTTGGGCAGCTGGATGAAAACAGCGCATAGCGTTCGGCAGTTGGAGGTGAGCCGCCAGCAGTGGTGGATGTGGGGAGAGAGATGGCGGAGTTTTGAAATTTGTAAGACTGGATGTCATGAACTGCTATATATTTTATGACTATTATGGTAAATACATCATTTGTTCTCTATCAAAATCTTTCATTTGATAACTAAGCCTATCAGTAGTTAGTGCCTTCAGTAGTTAGAATCTTTTATTTAGCTGGCAATAGTGGCGCTCGCTATACTGCAGTAGTTCGAGTAACGAAGATTTTTGTAAGGTAAGTGATTTGTGAAAGGAATAGGTTAATGTTAGTCAGGGCCATTCTTTTGTAGGGATTATTGAAAGGCAGATTGCGTTGCGCTAAAAATATTGTGTGACAGTTTAAGCCCAGTCACATGTACTATTGTTCTAAGGGGGCGTTTCATAGTTAGCTGATCCGAAGATTCGGCTACTTTTCCGATAATATGTTAATTTCCTCCATGTGTTTTTCTGAACCAAATTTTAGAGTGTCAATTTGTATCGAAATCGTATCTACTGTGTCCTTTAAGTTTTCCTTATCTTTTACACGTTGCGTAACCATATCGGTAGATGCAATAGAGTCAATTTTAGCTTGCAAGGTGTAGTGATTTTCGTACACAATAATCTGCATTTCTTTCGTGACAGTTCATGATTCTGTAATGTGTCTTCGTGTCACGAAAAGATAGGCTGAAAATGTTCACAAATTTGTGTCTTTACATCTTCAGAAACTTTTTGATATTTCGATTCGATTTCGGGTTTCTCAGCGGTTAAATATTCACGTGTTTGTTTAGGTGGTTGTTCAATTGTGTTACAGTTTTGAAGCTCATGGTTCATTTGATTAACTTTTTGAATTAATAGCAATAACAATGCATGAGTGTCTGAAACATGTTCTAATGCGCTTTTCGGCAATACATCCACACCGGAAATACTTATATATCGAAAAACAGACTGTATCTTGAGTAAATTCAGAAACAGTTAATAACGCAAAACCTAAATCTATGGAATTTGCAAGAATTTTTTCTGTCATTTCGCATTTGTGAGGCGAACAGTTACTGACGAATCGATCAACAGTACTTCCCTGTTCACTGACTGTTTCCATTTCCACACCATTATTTACTGCCTGATTCATGTGCTTATGCACAATTATCGAATTACTGTCTTGAAGACTTATCACTTCTTTACAAGGTGATAGTAACATGCTACTCTCATCTTCACTGTAACGTCTCAATGTAATATCAGCCTACACGCCATAGTTGTCACACTGTTTCGCATGACAATACACAAAAAACAGTTTGAAAAGCAAAAGTAAGAAGACACACCAAAATACTACTGAAAATAATCAATACCTAATTAGTTGCAAACGCGACTGCGAAATACGTGGTACAAATCCACATGCATGCCACAACTGGTCTGCTCAATACAATACAGTACAACAACGAAAAACAACAACTACAATGGAAATTTTCTATACGATATGAACTAGCAGTAAACAATAATTAATTTTCTTAATCGTGCTCTAGTATTCAAACTATTAGGAAATCGGAAGATTCGAGTGAGATATCCTAGCAGGGTCGACAGGTGAAACTTCTTTATTTAAGTATTCTTTGATAATATTGCTGAGTAACTTTGACTGTACTGTCTCTTTGCTATTCTTTATCATTTCAACACTGACCCACATTACCCTAGCGCAATGCAATCTGACTGCTCAAAAATGATAACCTAACTTCAAATAATTAATAGAAAAGAATGGCCCTGAATAAGAAGAAATCCTAATAATAACCTATACATTTCATAAGTCACTTACCTCACAAAAATCTTCATTGCACGAACTACTGCTATACAGCAAGTGCCAATACAGCCAGCAAAATAAAAGACTCAAAATACTGAATGCTGTAACTTCTAATAGGAATGTGGTTAGCAAAGGAAAGATTTTGTTGCAGAGAAAACAATGTATTTACGAAATTTTACCTTAATCAAGTGACAATCAGTTCAAATAAAATTATATAATCGTCAGTAATAAATCTCAATGACGGGTATACATTCAGACCGTCCACTTGCGCTAATACTGCAAACCTCCAACATTGCTAATTATAAACCTCTAATCCCCATCACTGTTGACTACTCACTCCCTACTTGCATCACTGTTGGCTATTCACCTCCAACCGCCATCACCGCTGACTGTTGACTTCCAACCGCAAGTCCGACCAGCCTCCGAATCTCTTACAGAGTGCACACAGCGCTGTCAGTGTTGTTAATGCTGAGCGCTACATAGCGCTGCCAACATACAAACACATAAACAGCCTTCTTAGAAATTTTTCCCGTTTCTGCTCCACATCTTTGTCCTCACCATTGAATATTTGGTGCTGACCTCTCACATACTCCGCAGTTTGTATCTGGCGTTTCTCAACTGATTTTGCTTGACCACTATAGATTCCAGCGACATCGGTGGTCAGTGACTTGTGGAAGCATGCGCCACGGTGTGTAAAGAAACTTAATAATTTTTTCTTATTGATAAGTGTATGGATAATTATTCGACTCTCATACCAAAGATTCATGTCAAAAGTATTTAATACTGACGAACAAAAGAAGATTTAGAATCCTCGTTTATTAGTTTTAGTAATAGTTACCTTTCGTTGCTCTCATGTCCTGATGATACGGCACATAAACAAAGTGCTCTGTAATTTAATGTGAAATTGTGCTAAATAATGTAAGCCACTTCTGATACTGTACTTTTTCTCATTTACGATACCATGGATCCCAGCTCCTGCAACTCTGGTAGATTATTAGTATTTTGTTGTTGTATGGAGAATTAAGATGGAGGAGGACGATCTTCACGACGGTGAAGAGGTTCATGACTGTGTTCATCTCTTCCCCTTCTTGGCCGTCAATTTCAATATGTAAGTCATTTTTGCGCCGACGTTCAGAACCTGCAATCTTTCTTTTCATTTCAGTACGAAGTCCAATTACTTTCTTTCTCAGATGAATAAATACTTTTTAACCACAATTATTTTTACCCAGGCCACGGGGAATGATATACACTACTCGCCATTAAAATTGCTACACCACGAAGATGACGTGCTACAGACGCGAAATTTAACCGACAGGAAGAAGATGCTGTGATTTGCAAATATTAGCTTTTCAGAGCATTCTCACAAGGTTGGCGCCGGCGGTGACACCTACAACTTGCTGACATGAGGAAAGTTTACATCCGATTTCTCATACACAAACAGCAGCTGACCGGCGTTGCCTGGTTCAAATGGTTCAAAGGGCTCTGAGCACTATGGGACTCAACTGCTGTGGTCATCAGTCCCCTAGATCTTAGAACTACTTAAACCTAACTAACCTAAGGACATCACACACATCCATGACCGAGGCAGGATTCCAACCTGCGACCGTAGCGCCTAGAACCGCACGGCCACTCCATCTCGTTGCCTGGTGAAACGTTGTTGTGATGCTTCGTGTAAGGAGGAGAAATCCATACCATCACGTTTCCGACTTTGATAAAGGTCGGATTGTAGCCTATCGCGATTGCAGTTTATCGTATCGCGACATTGCTGCTCTCGTTCGTCAAGATCCAATGACTGTTAGCAGAATATGGAATCGGTGGTTTCAGGAGGGTAATATGGAACGCCGTGCTGGATCCCAACGGCCTCGTATCACTAGCAGTCGAGACGACAGGCATCTTATCCGCATGGCTGCAACGGACCGTCCAGCCTCGTCTCGATCCCTGAGTCAACAGATGGCGACGTTTGCAAGACAACAACCAACTGCACCAACAGTTCGACGACGTTTGCAGCACCATTACTATCAGCTCGGAGACCATGACTGCGGTTACCCTTGACGCTGCAGCAGAGACAAGTGCGCCTGCGATGGTGTACTCATCGACGAACCTGGGTGTACGAATGGCAAAACTTCATTTTTTCGGATCAACCCAGGTTCTGTTTACAGCATCATGATGGTCGCATCCGTGTTTGGCGACAACGCGGTGAACGCACATTGGTAGCGTGTATTTGTCATCGCTATACTGGCATATCACCTGGCATGATGGTATGGGGTGCCATTGGTTACACGTCTCGGTCACCTCTTGTTCGCATTTACGGCACTTTGAACAGTGGACGTTACTTTTCAGATGTGTTAGGATCTGTGGCTCAACCCTTCATTCTATCCCTGCGAAACCCTATATTTCAGCAGGATAATTCACTGCCGCATGTTGCATGTCCTGTACGGCAGTTTCTGGATACAGAAAATGTTCGACTCCTGCTCTAGCCAGCACATTCTCCAGATCTCTCACCAACTGAAAACTTCTGGTCAATGGTGGCCGATCAACTGGCTCGTCACAATACGCCAGTCACTACTCTTGATGAACTGTGGTATCGTGTTGAAGGTGCATGGGCAGTTGTACATGTACACGCCAGCCATCCGAGCTCTGTTTGACTCAATTCCCAGGCGTATCAAGGCCGTTATTATGATCAGAGGTGGTTGTTCTGGGTACTGATTTCTCAGGATCTATGCACCCAAATTGCGTGAAAATGTAATCACATGTCAGTTCTAGTATAATATATTTGTCCAATGAATACTCGTTTATCATCTGCATTTATTCTTGATGTAGCAATTTTAATGGCCAGTAGTGTACTTAGAGCCTATGTGCCTCTATTCCGATGGTACGTTCGCCTACATCTGAGAGTGTACCGACCTAACTAAACTTATGACCCATCGCAACGGCCCTTCACGCGAAATATTTATCACGCGACATTCATACTAACTCTCATTTGAAAATTACGAGACCGACTGCCTAGGTTTTTAACAATTTAACTGGGCGGTTACAGGTGGAAGTTTATCTTAAGCAGAGAAAGCGGGGTATCTTACGGAACGAGGAGCGAGGGCCGACCGGGGTGGCCGAGAGGTTTTAGGCGCTACAGTCTGGAAACGCGCAACCGCTACGGTCGCAGGTTCGAATCCTGCCTCGGGAATGGCTGTGTATGATGTCCTTAGGTTTGTTAGGTTTAAGTAGTTCTAAGTTCTGGGGGACTGATGACCTTAGAAGTTAAGTCCCATAGTGCTCAGAGCCATTTGAACCATTTGAGGAGCGAGGTGGCGTGGGAGACTGGTGTTGGCAGTGGCTCTGTGGCAGTACGGAGTATGCGCGACATACGACCACCAAGCGAGCACTGCGCGCCACATGAGACGCATTGTTTTGATGAGATGGAGCCTCCATGTGAGGTGCGGGGCGTTCTGTAGTAGCTTTGGATAACAGTTACTTTGAACTGGAACACTGAACTGTACAGGACTTTGCTGGAGCTTCGACACTTTATAAATGTTATACAGTGTCTTCACTGCAGCCGTTGAATTTTGAATTAGTTCTTCCGAACATTCCAAGATTCTAATTGACGATGTCAATCTCACCTTACGGCCGGTTCAAGTGGTCAAGGATACTTTTCTTTCCCAAGTTTTGAAATTCAGAAAGTAGTTCTTTTGGCAAGTTTAAATTTGTAAAAATAATTGTAAGACTGTTCTTGTTCCGTGCGTTTCTGTCCATTGAGCTAATTACAGCCTTTAGTAAGTGTACATATGGAAGTGTATATCATTTCAGTGAACTAATTTCACTCCTTTGTTTTTTGCAGGCTCCTGGTTGCACTCTGTGCATTGGTTCCCGTGATAGCACGGGATTATTCGTGATTGCAAGCGGTCTAGCGCGGGTTTGACCATTCTTGTCCAGGCAACGGAATGGTGCATTTTCTGGCTTCAGTTCTGTAACCTTGGTACCCAAATTTTTCGAGATTATAATTTCTAGAAAGATTTTCTTTGATGTTATTAGAACTATTTATCAATGATTAGATGTTTTGATTAATTTCATATACAATTCTCAGTGTTCTATTTATATTTTCCATCTCTAATGTAAAGTATTACTTAAAGGATGACTGATACTTATCTCACGAGGTGGACGTTTGCTGACGATAAAAAATTTGGGTCAATGGCTTGAATTTCTGACAGTAACTTTATATTACGGACGGAGATGCCTTAAAAGTTGTTTTATGTTACGATTCCTTATGTGGTAGAAGCAGTTAAACAGAATATTCCTTTTTATTGAGAAAAGAGGAAAAGATAGCCGTAGGCTAATAGTTTTTTGATTATTTTATTGCCTTTTACATTGGTGTTGATATTTGGTCCATTTGGTTCGCTATGTTTCCTTTAACTGAATATTTTTATTGAGCTGAAGTTTTTCTAATGTGTACCTTAAGTACCAAGAAACGAAAGCTTTATTGTAATAAAGGCTGTGTTAATAAATCTAATATCTCGAGAGAAGGTTAAAAGAAATACCGGCTATTCAGGCCCAAAGTACCGGTATCGCTTTAAACCGGTCGGTTTTTTCCGTCCCTAGACAGCAAAACCAACAGGGGAAAACAAATTTAAAGAAGTGTTTAAAAAAATATGCGAGAGGTCTTTGGATGTTACTGCGTCTCTGAGGAACAGACGTTGGACATTGGAACAGGAGAGAACGGTGCAGTATGGTACCGACACCGATCGCATTACACTAGATTTAAACAGACGTTTGACGGTGACACTATTGCTTCTCATACAAGAGGAATTCGTGGCTGGCCAAGTAAGAAGTCGGATGACTCCTCCACGCACTGTCCTTGTACTTTGACGTAACTTTTTTGGTTCGTCAGTCTTCTGACTGGTATGATGCGGCCCCCCACAAATTCCTCTCCTGTGCCAACCTCTTCATCTCAGAGTATCACTTGCAAACTACGTTGCCAATTATTAGCTGGATGTATTCCAGTCCTGTCTTCATGTACCGTTTTTACCCAAGGCATCTTCCTCTAATACCAGGGAACTTATTGCCAGGTGTCCTACCTTCCTGTCCCTTTTTTCTTTTCCAGATATTCCATTCCTCTCCGATTCTGCCGAGGACCTCTTCTTTCCTTACCTTATCAGTCCACCTAAACGTCTGTAGTACCACATCTCAAATGCTTTGATTCTCTTCCGCTTCGGTTTTCTCATAGTCCATGTTTCACTACTAGACTATACTGTGGTCCCAACGTGCATGCTTAGAAATTTCTTCTTCAAATTAAGGCCTATTTTTGATACTAATAGACTTATCATGACCAAGAATGCCTTTTCTGAGAGTGCTAGTCTGCATTTGATTCCTACTTGCTCTGTCCATCATAGGTTATTTGCTACCTAGGTAGCAGAATTCCTTAACTTCTTATGTTAAGTTTCTCGCTATTCTCATTTCTACTACTTCTCTTTACTTTTCTCTTTCTTCGTTTTACTCTCAATCCATATTTTGTACTGAGTAGACATTTCATGCGATTCAGCAGATCCAGTAATCCTCCTTCACTTTCATTCATGGTATAAATATCGTCAGCGAAACTTATCACCCATAAACTTTCACCTTGAATTTTAATTCCACTCCTGAACCTTTCTTTTATTTCCATCATTGCTTCTTCGATGTACAGATTGAACAGTAGGAGCCAAAGGCTAGATCCCTGTCTTATACCCTTTTTAATACGAGCACTTCGCTCTTGGTCTTCCACTCTTACTACTCCATCTTGGTTTTTGTGCATTTTGTGCATTACCCGTATCTCCCTATAGCTTACTCCTATTCTCCCCAGAAGTTCAAACATCTTGCACCACTTGACATTGCCGAACGCTTTTTCCAGGTCGCCAAATCCTTTGACTGTGCCTTGATTTTTTTCTTTAGTCTTGCTTCCATTATCAACCGCAATGTCAGAATTGCCTCTCTCGTGGCTTTTCCTTTCCTAAAGCCACAGTGATCGTCGTCTAACACATCCTGAATTTTCTTTTCCATTCTTCTGTATATTATTCTTGTCAGCAACTTACATGCATGAGCTGTTAAGCCGATAGTGCGATAATTCTTACACTTGTCAGTTCTTGCAATCCGGAATTGTGTGAATGGTATTTTCTGAAAGTCAGATGGTACGTCGCCAGACTCACACACCAACGTGAATAGTCATTTTGATACCACTTCCTCCAATGACTTCAGAAATTAGAATGGAATATCTATCCCTTTTGCCTTATTTGATCTTAAGTCTTCCAAAGCTCTTTTAAATTCTGATTCTAATACTGGATCCTCTGCATCTTCTATATCGACTCCTGTTGCTTTTTCTGTCACATCAGACTACGTCTTCTCCCTCATACAGGCCTTCAATGTACTTTTTTCCACCTATCCGCTCTCTCCTCGGCATTTAACAATGAAATTCCCGTTGTTCTCTTAATGTTACAAAGTACCACGCTCTTACTGCCAGCCACTGCCCGACGTAGCCGTGTGGTCTGTTGTCAGTAGACTGTTGGCTACGGTTCATCGCACTCACTAGCCGACTCATTAAACACGAAGCTGCCGCAATAACTCATGCCCGGGCGCTGACAGGTCGACACAAGACAATGGAAACTTCTGTAATAACGCCAGCTACGTGCAGCGATGCGCAAACTTGCAGTGGCCGAGAAGCCCCGCGATAAAAGATCGCGGTGTATGTAAACTATGTCTGAGCAAGCGACCGTATTATCTGCGTACTCTGTGGAGACTATGAAAGATTATATCTCATGGACACAATAGGACAATAAGAAACGATATACCACGAAGAGATTATCCGAATGGGACAGAAATCGGTAGATGTGGCGTACATGTGCAGACAAACAAAAGTAATAATTTCAGAAAATATTGTATGATTTATTCAAGAGAAAGAGCTTCACAAACTGGGAAAGTCGATACGCATTGGCTCATCTCCGGGCCTTATGCAATGAGTTTTTCGGATGGGAATTGACTAATGGAGTTGGATGTCCTCATGAGGGATGTCGTGCCAAATTCTGTCCAACTGGCGCGTTAGATCGTCAAAATTCCGAGCTGGTTGCAGGGCCTTGGCCATAACGCTCCAAATGTTCTCAGTCATGGGCGGACCCGGTGACCCTCCTGGCAAGATAGGGTTTGGCAAGCACGAAGACAATCCTGCTGAAATGTAAGCACTGGGTTGCTCCCCATTATGGCCAACAAAACCGGGCGCAGGATTCTTCGACGTACCGCTGTAGTGTAAAGCTGTCGCGGATGACAATCAAAGAGGGCTTGCTATGAAAAGAAATGGTACTCCGGACCATCACTCCTGGTTATAGTGTTGACACTCAGATTGGTATCCCACCGCAATCTGCGGGCGTCTCCACACACGTCTTCAGCCTGGAAACTCATTGACTATAAATGTCTTCAGTGATGAGTCCCGCTTCGAACTGAGCACCGATGACCAGCGAATACATGTCTGGAGACGCCCCAGAGAGTGGTAGGTTCAAATGGTTCAAATGGCTCTGAGCACTATGGGACTAACATCTGAGGTCATCAGTCCCCTAGACCGGAGCGGTCGCACGGTTCTAGACCGAAGCTCCTAGGACCTCTCGGCCACACCGGCCGGCAGAGTGGTACGATACCAACTTGACTGTCGACCGCCCTCTGGCCTGGCAACCAGGAGTGATGGACTGTGGTGCCATTTCTTTTCATATCAGAACCCCTTTGGTTATGCTTCCGCGGCTCCCTTGCAGCACAGCGGTACATCGACGAGATTCTACATCTCGTTTTGTTGCTCTTCATGGAAAGCCGTCTTATGCTTATATTTGAGCACGCCAATTCCCACCGGCTTACGGCGATAGTTTTTACTGCTTGTTTTCGTGCTTGACAAGCCCTTACATTGGCCACCAAGGAGCTGGATCTCTCCTCAGTTGATAATGAAGTGTAACGAGCAGGGCCTTCAACCATTTCAGGATTTTGACGATCTAACACACCAACTGCACAGAAATTAGCACTATATCACTCAGGAGGGCATCCAACAACTATCTCCCTCAGCGTCAAGCCGAATAACTGCTTGCATAATGGCCAGAGGTGGACCAACACGTTATTGGCTTGCTCAACTTACGAAGCTCTTTTCCTTGAATAAACCATCCTATTGTTCTGAAACTGTATAATCATTTGTCTATCTGCACATGTACGTCATTGCAACCGACACCTGTCCTATTCGGATAATTCCTTCGTAGTGCCTCTTTTTTTGTCTCAATCTGTATATTAGTAAAATGTGAACAATAGGCTACCTTCTGACATTTGATCTTTCGTCGAATGTCCTTATCTACACTGACGCTGTTGCAAACAGCCAGGGGTTAAAATAACAGTATTCTCGCGTGTGACTGCAGCGCAAAGTTATGTAAGACTCAGGCCCGTGGCTTGGAAATTTTAGGACCACATACCTAAATCACAAGCTCCTGGCTCTCTTCTAAGCCTGTTTTCATTATGCTTCCATCGCTAATTGTAGCTAAACCTGTGAAGTTCACGAATAAGTAGTAGGTTAGGATGCATTCACACAATGAGGTCATCGATTATCTGGTAAAATTCAATTGTCTTCTACTTTTAAAACGCTGGAAAGTGAACCGCACTGGTCTCAACTAATCTACGTGTTCATTAGCTTGCACTTCAGCCACGTTATGAGTTCGAGTATATTGATGTGTACTGTAGAAAGGTTAATCACTCAGTTCGGTTACTTGGAACACAATCACTCAGCATTCACTGTTCGAGTAGGTAGTTGTAAATTTTGTCTGATAACTCAGTTCTTGGAGTTAACATTAATCCCTTCTGGTGCTCTTCGAGAGCGTACGCTCATTCGCGAAGCGGCTGGCTGATGATCTCGCGGCGATAAACCCGAACAAAAAGTATCTCTCCCCATGAAATTTAGTCAAACTAATGATATGTTTCTTTCTTTCAGATTGATCATACAAAGTTTGTCAACTCCGCGCTGTTGGTCTCGCAACCGTTGCAGTATGGCTGATATTTGTCTCTCGAACAATGGCGTTCATACGATAGCTTGTAGGTGGGTGGGGACCTACGACTGCGGGTATCGACTAATCAACTATTTTAAATATTTCGAAAGACGGTTGGTAACTTACAAGGAGCCGTAAGAAGGTTCCAGTTCTATCCCTCTTGAAAACCTCCATAATACCGGCTTTTAAATCATTTTCTTGAAAGCAAAATATATGACTACACTATATTTTTCCCTTTCCCTGAGAGCTAGGAGGGCTGACCGCCTCCCCCACCCCACCCCACTCCCCTCACTCTAGCCATTGCTCACGATACGACACACTGGTTCAGAATTCTCATTGCTCAAATAACTTACTGATACCGAGCTGTCGACATTGATATAAAATACGTAAATATCGTGGTAAAAACTTTAATTATTACATCAAAATTCACTTATTTGCGTTTTACAGAGATGGAGCACCCCGCGGAAGCTGGCTCACGACTCCGTAGCAATTTCATTCTGCACTCTCCACAGAATTCTCACGGGATGGGCAGCGATATTATAGTATGCTTACAAGATCAGGCAAAACCGACTGAGTGAGGTGGCTCAATGGTTAGCACACTGGACTCTCATTCTGGTGGACGACGGTTCAAATCGAAGTCTGGTCATCTCGTGATTTCCCTAAATGGCTCCAGGCAAACGCCAGGAATGTTCCTTTAGAAAGGGTACACGGCCGATTTCCTTCCCCATCCTCGACACATTCCAAGCTTGTGCTCCGTCTCTAATGACCCCGATGTCGACAGGAAGTTAAACCCAATCTGCCTGCCTTGAGGCAAAACCGGGACCAGCTAACCTTTATGGGAAGCTGTAAGAGCTTCTACGACGAGCCCACACTAGGCTAGAAATGGCAATTGACCGAATAAGGGGACTAAATCCTCCATCATCCATACATACAAGACATACTGTCCGCAGCTGAGAGAAATGCGCGTATCACAAACGCGGCTGTCAGTGTGTCCGCCACGATACTGCTGTGCCTGTATTGTTCAGAAGTACGAGGCAATGTTCTTTCGGACTTATGGAAGTTTTCATCTTGCGGCGAGTCGTTCTCGGCTAACCTAATGTAAGGCTACCGCTGGCGATAAACTGGGAATCGGAGTTCGAGACCGGGTCGGTAAGAAATTTTCACTGTCATTATTTCAGTACGCAGGTAACGAATTGTCCATATTCGAAACTGCGAATACATTTCATGTAAGTCCCAGTGTCGCTCACAATGTGCTCTAGAACAGAATAGTGTCCGCCATCCCATACAGATTTTCATGCATGCAGTTACGTCAGCTCTGCATATGTGACTGATCTAAAGACGTTGGTATGGCATAAGTATATTAAGTCTTCACCGTATCGATACTTCAGAAATAATATCATTGCGTGTGTGTGTGTGTGTGTGTGTGTGTGTGTTTGTGTGGGAAGCTGGGGAGGGGGGGGGGGGGGGGGAGATTGGCTGGAGATCATGAGTCTTCTGACACGGGACGTCGCCCTACTGTGTCAATGTACCACAGTCTTCTCAAGGTTTCAGAGTAGCACATACACCGAACGTACTCGATTATTGGATGAGTATATTCTACAAATTATCAGGTAGCTGCTGTAATGTGTACACAATTACTGAAATGTGTGTTTTAGTCACGATATGTGTTTCATTGTAGACAGGTAAAATTTCGCCAGTGTTAGGATTTTCTCATCCGATTCTTGTATTCGATGCGGATGTGATGTCTGTATGCATATTTCACTTTAATTTTCTCCCTTTTCACTGGCGCTGCACATGAAAGAATAATAGAAACCGGGAGCCCACAACAGTGACAACAGGCAGCCATAAGGCGAAAGGTAGCGATGGGAGGCATTATTTCCCCTCTCCCCACGTCACCCCTAGCAGCCGCGACAATGAGCTGCCTACTGTAGACACAGAGCAACCTGTTCAAACAAATTTCGGGCTTGCAGCCGGTCGTCGTTCAATACTTCGCACAATATTTCAACTGGGCACCTGCCAGTCATCTTCAGGTGAGCCGTCGCAGACTGACGAAAACATTTTTTTTTTTTTTTTTTCTTTATTGTATTTCAATTCCCCATCGGGGCGGGCTGGCAGCAGCATATGCGCTGCTCTTCAGCCGAAAGACATAGAACAAAACAATAGAAGACATTTAAAAACAACAAAGGAGAGAAGAAGGCGAACATAGATATAAAAAGGGAGAACATCATGGAAGGCAATATACAAAAAACGGGGTGACTGTAAAATGGAGATAAAAAACTGTTTAAAAGTAGCACACACAAAAAGCCACACACTGCGACGATTAAAAGAACACAAGGCACAGTATGACTGGAGCATAAAGGTGTTGACGGATGGCATAGCACACAGCGTAACACTGACGGCGAACCTCAAGGCAGTACACAATTAAAATCACACCTCTTGACGCACACGAGAAACAGCACGAAACACAACACTGACGTGGCACATTGATGATGAGCAATACAGAGGATCTGCCAGGTTCAAGGAGATGAGGGAGACCTGAAGAAGGGAGGGAGGGGAAGAGATGGGGGAGGGGAACGGGGGGCGCTCGGAAGAGGGCCAGGTAGGGAGGGATGTGGGAAGGAGAGAGGCAAGTATGGGGTGCAGGGTCTCAGGGGAGGGGGGGATGGAGGAAAATCCGCTCTGGGAGAAGGAGGAAAGAGGAGAAGGGGGCCCTGGGGAGGGGGGGGGGGGGGACAAGGCCGGGTTATAGTGGGAAGGAAGGGTATATGTCACGGCGAAGTTCGTCATCCGGGAGGGGGAGGCGTTGGAAATTGCCCTGATGAAGGAGATGGAGGGTGTGGAGGTGGAGAGAGGGAGGGATACAGCGATAGAGGCGCGGCAACGGGCGGGGGGTGGAGAGGAAGGAGGAAACCAGAGGGTGGGGGGGATCAAGCCTGCGAACAGTGTAAAGGATGCGGAGATGTTGGAGGAACAAGAGGAGGTGGGGGAAGGTGATCAGTTCATACAGGAGCCGTGTGGGGGAAGGAAGGCGGATACGGAAGGCAAGGCGGAGCGCATGGCGTTCAAGGATTTGGAGAGCCTTGTAAAAGCGGGTGGGGGCGGAGATCCAGGCGACGCTGGCATAACAGAGGATAGGACGGATGAGGGATTTGTAGGTGTGGAGGATGGTAGAAGGATGCAATCCCCATGTCCGGCCGGACAGGAGTTTCAGCAGGCGGAGGCGGGAATGGGCTTTCTGCTGGATGGTCAGGAGATGAGGGGTCCAGGTGAGGTGTCGGTCAAGGGTGAGGCCAAGGTATTTCAGGGTGGGGGTGAGTTGGATAGGACGACCATAAAGGGTGAGGTAGAAATCTTGGAGGCGAAAGGAGCGAGTGGTACGGCCTATGATGATTGCCTGGGTTTTGGAGGGGTTGAGACGGAGGAGCCACTGATTACACCAAGTGGTGAACTGGTTAAGGTGGGTTTGGAGGGTATGTTGAGACCGTTGAAGGGTAGGATAGAGAGCCAGGAAGGCGGTGTCATCAGCATATTGGAGAAGGTGAACTGGTGGGGGTGACGAAAACCTCCTCCGTTCCGCAATATATAGTGTACTGTAACTATTCTGCGCATGCGTCGAAAACTTGATAGTTGAACCATACTGCCCGCCGGCAGCGCCCTCGCTGGTGGAATAGCGGAACTCAGTCGCCCTCTGCGTTGCTGTTTTCCACGGCCGTCGACGCACTCTGTCGTGTTCGATTTGAGCAAATCTTGGAGATGATGGGATTCAATGCACTGTCCAGCTGGTAGCCGCTGTCACGGTTTAACAGATTTTCCGCCAGCCGTATTTCTACGGATTCTTTAATAATGGAGCCCCAGAAAGACGTTGCTGTGGACAAAATCATTGTTTTCTCATACTCCATTGAATGTGCAGTAGAAATACAATGTTCAGCAATAGTGGACTTGCTTGGCTGCAAAAGGCGGGTGTAACGTTGATGTTCAGTGCAGCGTTCTTTCTTAGCTTTTCTTCCTTTCGTTGGCAACACTTCGTTTAAAATAGCAAGAATCCTCCGAAAATTTCAGGTAAAAGTGGTTTGCGGACCTTGTGGGATCAGTTAAGGACAATCTGTTACTACGAAAGGCCGGAATTTACAAGATACCGTGCCAATGTGGTATGGCTTACATAGGTCAAACCACACGCACCGTGAAAGAACTGGTGTTCCTTAAATCTGGCAAACCGCCGTCTCCTCCTACCGTCCCATCAGCCTTACCTCGGTCTTCAGCAAGGTCCTGGAGTCTATCCTCACCCGACGCATCCACCAGCATCTCCACCAGCACCGCCTCCTTCCCGTTACCCAGTGTGGCTTTCGGCCGTCCTTCTCTTCCGACGACCTTCTGCTTCACCTCACTCATCTCCTTTCTGACCAGCTTAATTCCCATCGCTCTGCCATCTTCCTCTCCCTGGAACTCGAACGTGCTTATGACCGCAAATGGCATTGGCGGTCTACTTTTCAAGCTCCAAACCTTCGCTCTTCCCATTAAGTACATCCGTCCGATCGGCTCCTTTCTCTCCCACCGTCCTTCCTACATCACAATCCATAACACAGATTCCTACACCTTTTTCCCCCCTCTGCCGGTGTGCCCCAAGGCTCCATCCTCTCCCCCCTTCTGTACCTTTTGTGCATGGCGGACATGCCGCCGCCGTCACCCCCCGTCCACCTTCTCCAGTTTGCCGATGACACCGCCTTCCTTGCCCTTGCCCCCACCCTGCAGCGCTCCCAACACCTTATCCAATCCCATCTTGACCGGTTCACTGCTGGTGCAACCAGTGGTTGCTCAAGGTCAATCCCTTCAAAACCCAGACGATCATTGTAGGCAAAACCACCCCTTCCTTCCGCCTCCTTGATTTCTATCTCACCATCTATGGCCGTCCTATTGCCCTCACTCCCACCCTTAAGTACCTTTGCGTCACCCCCTACCGTCGCCTCTTCTGGACTCCCCACCTCCGGACAATCCAAGCCAAGGCACACTCCTGACTCCGTCTCCTCAAGCTCCTTTTCGGCCGTACGTGGGGTCTGGACCCCTCCACCATCCTCCACGCCTATAAATCCCTCATCCGCCCTAACCTTTGTTACGCCCATCTACCCCACTACCTTTTATAAATCCCTTCAAATCCTTGAACGCCATGCTCTCCGCCTCGTCTATCGCATCCGTCTCCCCTCCCCCACGCGGATCCTGTACGATCTCATTCCGTTCCCCCACCTCCGCCTTTTCCTTGAAAGGATACAGATCCTGTACACCTCCCGCAAACTCGATCCTCCTCACCCGCTTGTCTTGCCCATCCTCTCCTGCCCCCACCCACTGCCGCGCCTGTATTCCCACGTCCCACCTGGTCTCCATCTCTCCACCCTCCTTACCCTCTCCCAAGGTGGCTTCCGCCAGCTCCCCCTCCCTGATGATGTCCTCCTCCCCTCCATCTACCCCTCCTATCAACTTTGATCCTGCCCCCCCCCCACTTCCTGTGTCCTTTCCTTTAGGCGCCCTCCCTCCCTTCTCTCTCCTTTTCCCCCCATCCCTCTTCCTCCATCCCTCTACCCCCAGGCTTCCCCTTCCCCTTCCTCCTTTCCTCCTATCTCCTCTGCCGATGGCATCTCTGCTCTCCCCTCTCCCTCTCCCCCCCCCCCCCCCCCCCCCGTCCTCCTCTCTTGGCAGGTCCCCGGACTCGCACACGCTCCGTGGACTTTCGCGCGCCAGAGATCATCGCCATCAGTGTCTCGTGTGTGCCGTCGTGTTTAGTGTTCAGTGTTCACCGTCACACTCCATCGTTCACCTGTGCCATCGCCGTCTTCAGTGTTTGTGCGTCGTGTCAACAGTTTGCAGTGTGGATTATCGTCGAGTGTGAATGGCTCCGTGTTTGTCTTTATGTGTCCACTGTTTTATTGCCCACCGTTCTGTAAGTTATGTGTATTCTTACTGTTTTTTCTCATTGTGAATTCTATGGCTGAAGAGCAGCGTAGAATGCTGCTGACAGCCTGCCTGTTGTACAGGTTTTAAAATAACAATAAGGTTAAAAAAAAAGACGTTTTCGCCAGTCTGCGACGGCTCACCTAAGATGACTGGCAGGTGCCCAGTTGAAATATCGTGCGAAGTATTGAACGACGACTGGGCTGCAAGCCCGAAATTTGTTTGAACAGTCAATTCGCAGGGAAAATTTTAAAATTCACACAGCGCAACATGTCCTACCCAAACGTACTATGGACGTCCGTCTCTTCCAAGTCTAAACGCTCCATCTCAACCAGTGGCTCAACAGCCAATATTATCATTGTGGGAAGGCACATCGGGCCACATATGTAGGCCCTATCCATCTTATAAATCAGTATATTGCGAGCACTCAACAGACTAGCTGTAATAATGGCACGGTAAGCTGGCTGCTGGCCGCCTAGTACAGATCGTTAACTGTCGACAACAATCGAACACTTCATGTCGGCTGTTCTCCGAGCCAGATTGTCACCACCCGTAGCGATCTCTAAGTTGTGACAGAACAATTACCTAACAAAGAGTTGTGTTGGCTGTGTGAGAAGAAGATAATTGATTACTAACAGTAACTGTGCTGACGTTTAAATGTCTTATGAAGTATGAAACACGATCACAGATGTTTACTAAATATTTTGAATGCCACTTTTCTTCTACTCATTGCGTTACATTACAACATACACAACTTAACTTCATATTCCTTGCTATAAATATGTAACAGCGTAACTTTCATTTGAAGTCTGTACCATAGGAGCCGGTAGTTAAGAGTCGCGTACATCCGTGAATTCTTTGTACTTGAAGAAAAACACCTCCTCCCACTGTGGTCGCGCTACTTACTCGCCTGTCCACGAGGTTAGCGGCCAACGTTTTCGTTTTTCACTTAGCTTACGGCCAAATTCATCAATGTCAATTAAAATTAGACATATCTTAAAATATTACCGTCTCTGTAAGAATTTTTGTTCGTGTCGGAGCAGGAAACCTACGTTCTTTAACAAGCTCTGTTCCTTAGTGGACGTTTCTGGATTCGGCTGTTAACTGCTAGAAGCATATTATAATAAAGTACGTCTGAGAACCGTGGGCCGCATGAATACTTGATTAGGGTCGCATGTGGCTCGCTGTCCACAGTTTGACGTGCACTGATCTAAACCATAGAACACCATGGATTACCCTTCGGTTTCCATATCTCACCACTTTCTCTCTCGCGTATCGTCTACCAAGTAATCACGCTTTTACACCTACTCGAACATAAAACACACTCTTCTTCCCAACATTCGAGTCAATTCGATTGACACCAAGCTGTTTATTTTACGTCCCGGTTGTGAGAACCGTAGTCTGCTGCAGCGTCTCCGCCAGCACTTCCCACCTTCTCGTCCACGTCAAAACTCTCCTCATCCTTTTCGAGCGCAGTTCTAATGCCTCCCCTTCTTAGAAGACGAAATCATCCCGAGATATATCCTCGCTATCAGCTATTACTCACCGTACTCCTTTCACTCTGAACAGAACCCAGTGGCATAACTTATCTTCGTCCATCCCCCCTTCCAACACCAACGAACCATTCAATAATTCTTTTCCAAAATACATTGCCGGAAAAAAATCACAACACAAAAAATATTTCATGTACAGTAATAAAATTTCGGGAATAAGCTTTGTTCAGGTAACATATTCAAGTGATTAACATTGCAATATGACGCATTAATGTAAGCGCGAGATATGCCATTGCAAAATGTCAAATACTGGTACATTAACAACCGGTGTAACCGACAGATTGTTGAATGCAAGCACGCAAACGTGCATGCATTGTGTTGTACAGGTGCCGGATCTCACTTTGTGTGAGGGAGTTTCTTGACTGTTGCACCGCGTCTGTCAATGCAGGGACTGTTAAATCTGGTTGTGGATGACACCGGAGTTCTGGTCCGATGATGTTCCATATGTGCCCGCTTGCAGACAAATCTGGTGGTAGAGTAGGCCAAGAGAACATGCCGATACTCTTTAGAACATGTTGGTTTACAACAGCAAGTCAAGCGAGCGTCATCCTATTGGAAGACACCCCCTGGAATGCTGTTAATCAACGACAACACAACAGGAATCACCAGCCTGACGCACAAATTTACAGTCTGCGTACGTGGGATAACCACGAACGTTCCTGTTGTCATCCAGAATCGCTTCCCAGACCATAACTCCAGGTGTGGGTCCAGTATGTCTAGCACGCAGGCAGGTTGGTTGCAGTGCCTCAACAGACCTCCTAACCAACGCATGGCCATCACTGGCACCGAGGCAGAACCATCTTTCATTAGAAAACACAACAGCTCTTCCACCCCACCCTCCAATGAGCTCTCTCTTGACACCACTCAGTTTGCTATGGGCGGCGGTTTGGGGTCAGTGGAACGCACGCTACACGACGTCTGGCTCGGACTTGTCCTTGAAGTACCCGATCTGTAACAGTTCGTTGTGTCACCGTGGTGTCGACTGCTGTACCCGTTGCTGCTGTGGATGCAGTACGATGTGCAACAGTTCCACGTCGACCACCATGGTCTTACCTCTCTGTAGTGCTACGTGGTCACCCCAGCCCGGTCTTCTTGCGACCGCACCCTCCTGTGACCACCGCTGCTAGCAATCATGTACAGTGGTTTCACTTCTACCAAGTACTTCTATGCAGAAGTAACATCCAGCTTCTCGTAGCCCTATTATACAAATTCGTTCAAACTCAAAGAGATGATGATAATGGCGCCTTTATCGAGTTAAAGGCATTCTTGACTGATATCAACTTACCACGTCCAATCACAAAGGTAACTATCGCTCACGACCGTCGTATTTGAAGCAAACCTGATTTTCATCCTCACTAGCGCCACTCTGAAACGTCCCCTTAGAACAGTTATATAAGACTGTGCTTAAACTGACACACAACATTTTTAGCGCAACGCAATCTGACTTTCAATAATCCCTACAAAAGAATGGCCCTGACTAACATTAACCTATACCTTTCACAAATCACTTACCTCGCAAAAATCTTCGTTACTCGAACTACTGCAATACAGCGAGCGCCACTCCTGCCAGCTAAAAAAAAGATTCAAACTACGGAAGGCACTAACTACTGATAGAAATATTTAGCAAATGAAAGATTTTAATAGAGAACAAACAATGTATTTACCTTAATAGTCATAATATATAGCAGTTCATGACATCTAGTCTTACAAATTTCAAAACTCCGCCATCTCTCTCCCCACATCCACCACTGCTGGCGGCTCACCTCCAACTGCGCAACGCTACGCGCTGTTAACATCCAGCTGCCCAACACTACAATAGCCAACAACAATGCAAACCAGCCACAGACTGCACACAGCACAGCCAGTGATTTTCATACAGAGCGCTACGTGGCGTTACCAATATAAAAACCTGAACTGCCTACCTACAACTCTTACGCCACTGGCGCGAAATTTTAACAGACATCATCTTTCAGATGTAGAAACACGCCTACCAAATTTCGTCTATGTCGCACAACTTGGTGTTGTGATTTTTTCCCGTCAGTGTATACTGACTGAAATAGAGATTGCAACACTGCGAATACCTTACCTGAAAGCTACCAAACTTTAGTATTCCCATGCCTGCGGGAATCTGCGATTAAAATTTCATTCTTACAAGAGCTTAATTTCATTAAGGAGAAATCCATCCCTACACGTGAAGAATAGCGTGAGTACGTCATGGCTATTGAGTGCTCATAATTTTCCTGAGGTATTACAACACATCATGCTCAGAGGACGTGCACGCCAGCTTATCGCCATATTTCGGACTTTGAGGAATGTCGAATCATTCGCATGAGGGACATTGGAAGATCAGAAATCGCTCAGACTGTTGTCACCAGTACGATGATGCAGAACGAGTGGCGACGATATGGACCCAAGAAAACAGTGCTGTCACAGGTCCTTCCAGAAGGGCTGCACCACGAGAGGACTGTGGGATTGTTCGACTGACTTTCGCGGATGGAAACAACTGAAATAGGGGCAAAAGTCACATGTACCTCCACATACATACACCGCAGGCTACTGTATGGTGCTTGGCCGAGGGTATCTTGTACCACCACTAGTCGTTTCTTTTCAGTGTTCCATTCGCAAACAGAGCGAGGGAACACTCAAAGCAGGACTTGACCTGCCGTGGCGCGCCCCCTAGGCGACTTGGTTATTCACCACATGTTCAATGACTGTACTGAGTCATAACAATCAAACTGAAACATTAGGCCCTACACCTCCCTCGTAAATCTGTGTGATAAAGGAATAAACATATGGAACGGAAACGCTAACAAGGAACCCCTTGAGTGCGAGGTCGTGAAAGGTCGGTGATGTTACGATATTTGGCATCCAACATATTGTCTACCACGCAACTGCGATATAAGTTGCCAATTGCAACAGGGGCGCGGGACTGGGGATATCCAATGGTGAGCACAGCATGAGGCTGCGGAGCTTATTTGAACTGCTTAGTCGATGAGTAACTCACAACGTGCTACAGTGCAAGGGTGTTGATAGAAAGCAGAGCAACGCCAGGGATAAACAAGGCAAGCATTGCACTGTATCTACAACAGCCTGACGAACTTAACATTTCGTCAGAAACGAACCCAAGCTATTTGTAGAATGAGAAAGAAGTGAGAAATCAAATATTAGCGTTTCTGTAAGATGACTCGGTGGATTGTGTGGTTTAGTATGCACTCGACTGTGCGAACAATGTACATGAAGAGTACAATCATGACAATGCGTGCTTAAAAAGTGAAAGTGGTGTTGAAACAGGGCTCGTGTTATGTAGTTCATCATCCTTGTCGGGCAGGGAGCCACAAATCCCGTCTCAAGTGAAACATAGTAAAGGACAATCGTTGTCCAAGAAGCGGGTAGTAAAGATAATTACGTTCATGGAAGATCATCCGCAGCATAGCAAAGAAAAATGCAATGAACAGATTTCGAATACGTCCCCAGCAATATGATCGTGTACTGCATAAGAAAAACTACGGATATTCAATGGAGGACAGTGCGCACTTGTTGCAAAAACTAGTATTTGCGCGTTTCAGGGACGCTCGATGCATTTTACAGGGTGTGCTTGATAGTGACCTAGTACGATATGCACATCAAATTGCGCTGACATCGATTATAGTGATTTCAAGGGAAGCAGCAGCTTCAAAACCGTAACTTCAAACAGTGGTAAAGAATTGTAAAACGTAAGATAACGAAATTTCAAACGAAGCGTTAACTTGACGATAGACAGAAAATTGCGCAATCGGCCCGAAAATTTGTAGATGAGATTATCAAACTTATTCCATCGTTAGGTAAGGAATTTGTTTTCAACTCTGACCAATCGGGATTTGAAGAGAAAATGTATATGAAAGGAACCCGGAAATTATAGGTACCACGAGAGTTGTATCAAGATCAGCTAATATTAATGCCCTATCGCATTCTTATACAACTATGTCGACTGTTAATCTGGCTGGGAAGAAGTTGCAGGTGCTCTGCCCCCTACGATTCTTTCTCGTGTGCGTGATTTTGTAAAGGCATTACGGAATATTTACGCCACATCAAGGTAGAGTGGAAAAACGAGCGTAAGAGAACTACAACTATGGTATGAACTCTGCTTTTGGACAATAGCTGGTGAAAATAACTTGCTTTTGCTTGTTTCCTGATCTATGTACAAAAGTTACACTCCTTTATAGCAAACTGTCCTTACTGGAAAGTGTGTGACATTGCAATTCATAACGCCTGGAACCACTGGACAAATTCAGCCGCTGGATGTTTGCTTTTCCGTGCCTATAAACATATTATCGCACTACCTGCAGCTACGACTTAAAGGATAGCCAGTTTCACGATCAGCTCCACGACAGACTGTTTCGCATTAGGCTGCACGCCATCAAATTCCATCAGTTCTAATCACCCAGTTACACCAATATGGTACTACATACATTCTTTAAAAGTGAATATCTATTTGAACGTCCTGCACGGTTTGTAACCTCGTAAGAATTGGCATTCGATCTTAACGGTGAGATCCTTTGTGATCACTGTGGCGCGCCATTTTTCATTCGGTGTTCATATTACAGGGTAATGATTTGTTCTGAACATTTCTTGAACGTCGACGATGTCCATTTTGTAACGTGTAATACATACATCCCATAGAAGGTTGATCTCTGCACCTCCCGGTCATTCATTTCTGTCGCCCACCTGACATACATGGTGAGTCATTAGCAGCTAATGTTTTCCCCCTCATAACTGGTAAAATAACACTTTAAAATGAACCTTACTGAAAATTGGACTTGTGACCTCGACTCAAGAGGTTCGTTGTAAAAACCCAGCACAACAGTGCAATGATAAATGGCAGTGAGTGTACATTTTATTTGATATTCGTTGAAACGGCGATTTTATACTCTGTCATGGACTGAAATGTGGTATTATCTATCACAGCAGATAATTTCGTGTTCGACTCATCAACAGTTTATTACAAAAATACAGCGTAATTCTTTACATTTATTAAATAGCAGTTACCTACTATAGTCGCTTACTATACTGAACAGTGCACTGTATTTTGGTTGCCAGAAATCAGTGCAGGATAACCTCATCATCTACAAGGAACTTGCGATAGTTAATCGGACACGTACACAACAAACACAGAAACTAAGAAGGCAATTAGTCTTACCACCAACTCCGAACGACTACAATGAAGCCGTGAATAAAATGATTGACTGATGAGAAATTTGCATTATTTACACGGGCAACGAGTGCTACACTTAAACAGCGTGAACTTCGACCATTATTACAACGTATATGGTCCCGTGGCTGTCGAGCCCGTATTACAACAAATACAGACTTACTTGACTTTAAATTTCAAAAGAGAAAGTAGGGAAAAGAGTCAGTACCAGACGCTCCTCTGACTTCCTATTAGGACGAAATGGGTGGTACGTAACAAACATACGATCCATGTACTCGATCTAAATCTTCGCACGAAATGATTAAAATACACCGCCAATGCGCAAAACGAATAAAGTAATTCAGTGCCTACTCCTGCTGGCGCTGACGCCGTCAGGTTTGGACGGGAACTAACATATAAATTTCCTCCCGAATTTATACCTAGAAACGCGTTCTAGCAGAAACGTCTGTACTCACTAAAGTCTGAACACAAGACTCTCGTCACATAATCTAACACCCTGCGCTAGACGCTCCGTCCGTGGGTATAATGTTACGGTGGGGACGATCTCCGCCTATATCCACAGTGCGACGCAATGCCAATGAGAGCGACTGCAAAAAGCGTGGCATGGTAATGGCCTCAGAGCCTTGAGGACAGAAGACTTTCTAGCACCTTCTGGAAGCTTCCACACCAGATCTGCCCCGCATCAATCGAAACACCAGGTTTTGGAAACAGCGGGAAAATGCGTTAGCGCTTGTGTGACTCGCTCCCGCCAACCAAGTTTGAAGAAAGCCACCAGGTTTCCCTTGTCACCGATGCAGAGGAAAAAAAAAATAAATCGTCTCAAACTCGCCCCATAGACGTCATGTTACTGTTTTCATACAAGTAGCTACATAAGGAATTACAATATGGAACCGAATGAGGGCGATTTTTCAGCTGTCATATGACGAAATAAAAATAAAAAGTGCATTGTCCATTAGAAATTCTTCCCAAGGCGCCGACATGTATCAAGACATGTGAATTATGTCAAGATTAAATATGAAACTGTGTAAGACGTGTATATTTCTATTGTCTATTGTCAAACCACAATTTATGAAAGATGTTTATATTTTATTAACAGAATTAAGTAGGAACAATTAATATTTGTCATGTTGGAAATAATTGTGGTAGCAGGGAATGTATGCACCAAAGTATTGTTGGCAAGAGAGACCGGACATTGGTATAATTTTAAAAAGGGCGGGAGAGATCGCGTATGGATACATTTTAAGACAAGAGTGGGAAAGTCCGCGCATTGATACATTTTGTAACGGTAGCAGGGATTGTCTGCACCAGAAAGCATTGTTGGCAGGAGAGACCGCACTTTAGCGTTCGTAGGAAGTCAGGAGTAAGCGAGATGTGAAGCGAGTCGGTAGCAGGTCTGAAGCGAGAGGTTGAGAGGAGTAGTGTGCCTGCCAGCCACTAGCTATAATTTACAAGAGATTATAAACGGATGTACAGAGACATCAGCTAACTATTATCATAAGAGGAACTACTATTATTGAATTAATTTTTTGCGAAACTCAAGACTACTGAAGGTATGTTTGCGCATTGCTAGTTGTAACATTATTGTAAAATGTAAGTCCCATTTGAATGTTTTTAAAATCATTTAATTCAAAATATAATTAATTTTTGGCAGCAATATTGCACTATTGATTATAATCCATCTCAAAAACCATCAACGTAAAACTTCGCAAAATTTTATTGTTGTCAAGAAAAAGTTTAACTATGAATTACGTACCTGCAGTCAAATTAATTAAAGAATAACGTCAGCTATGCTATTAAAGAATAACGTCAGCTTTGCTATTATAGAATTTGGTAATAAATACAGCCATTTATTGTGACAGCCCACTAGCAGCTAATAGAGTATAGTAAAACTGAGTAAGTATATTCATGTCGCAGTTCGATGTAGCAGTCAGATAGCGATCCAGTAACAGTAAAAAAGGAAACGAACAGTTTTGGGTCTAACTTCCCACACCCGGGTTCCCGGGTTCGATTCCCGGCGGGGTCAGGGATTTTCTCTGCCTCGTGATGACTGGGTGTTGTGTGCTGTCCTTAGGTTAGTTGGGTTTAAGTAGTTCTAAGTTCTAGTGGACTGATGACCATAGATGTTAAGTCCCATAGTGCTCAGAGCCATTTGAACCATTTTTTTGAACAGTTTTGGGTTATTGCACGTAACGACTGTTGGCCACGACGACTACACATTCTATGTTTCGTCGAAGTAATCAGAAAATAACTTTTAGTAATCAGCATTTAAATTTGTATGCGAAGATTGAGAAAGAGAATTAATTTCAAAGGGAAGATTTCAATTATTATTATTAAGCAAGAGATAGAAATCCTAAGGGAAGGTTTAATAGGATGTTGTCGAAGGGATGGTTGCGTAACAAAAGAGATATAAAGGAGATGGGAAGATTTCAACTGCAACAGTGAAATTACTGAGCATACATGCCAGTAATATCCACCTTATGTGTGGTACACGCAAGTAACGCCTATATTTCATCGTTCCTCGATAACCTAGCACGCAAGTAGCCTCTCAGACTCTCGGGTTTAGTAATATACTTTGATATTCATCAAAGATTGACCAATTAAAATCTTTGTTTTTAAATACCACACATGCAAAGAAAAATAGTCTGTCATACATTTTAGTTTCTGATTAAAAATAAACGCTATAGCCATCGCCCAGCCAACGTGTGGGGCGTTACGAATTTTTATGACTAATTTTGATTTTTTTCATGTTTCCTTCTGCAGTACTGAGGAACCAACTATTGTCGCCTTGTTGGTTCTTTGTTCCCGCATAATATGCTGATCGAATGTCCCCACGAGCCGCATTGGAAGCGGATGATCTCGACCGCACGCACATTAAAATTTTACTTGCTCTTGAAGTGGTGAACTGCGCACGTGGTCAGTTTTCGAAATAGGTCAGCTGTGCGTGATGGCCAATTTTTGAGTTAAGTAAAATGCGAGTGGACGAGAACACAAGTTAAATTGTCACTAAAGCATTTATGAATGATATGCTCCAAAATGTGTGTTAAACAGTACTGGAAAGAGAGAGCAGTCTTGCCTCACTATCGTTCCTATTTTGATTCTTTATCAGCCTTCTATCTCTCGAGCTGACTCAAGTTTTCCTTAGAGTGTATATTCATTTATTTCACTGTACTGTATCAAAGGCTTTCTCCAACGCAATGAAAACAGCATAAACTTCTCTTCCTCTTTCAGTGTATCTATCACCTATAATTCTCAACAGTTCAATTGTAATCTTGTACCTTTCCCTCTGTTCCTCTGCAATACTTCTTTCCAGTCTTGTGTGAAGTCCTCCGTTGATCATCCTTGTTTGTCACCCTCTAATAATTTGTTAATCACCCTTTTATTTAAAAAGGCTTTCACCCTGACCATTCTGACACTTGGACAATTCTTTTTCAGGGCAGTCGCACCTGAAACTAATATCTTGTATATTACGGACAAGAGTTCGGAGTGAAATGGTTGCTTAATCATTTAATGCCCGTTGTCTGCCGAAAATTTTCACAAAGTTGAAAGTGAATTTCTGGATGATTCCTTCGGAAGGGTACTACCGATTTCCTTCTTGTTGATCGTGTATAATGATCGCGTTGTCGACTGGACATTAAAATACTTATCTTCCTTTCCTTCTTCCGAAACACACATCTACTATCTTTCCTATATTATACTCTCCAATCTAACATTCTCACTCAAAGCTCTTAGTAGTGCTAGGAACTCGTAACTTCATCATCATCGTCATTTTACGCATGCCCCTGGCTGCGACATAATGCTGTCCATTTCGTTTCACGGATGAAAGTAACGTTATACACAAATTTTCTGTCGTCTTGTATGTTTTGCAGTCGATTAATACCTTATTCAGCAAATTATATCTCTGTTGCCGAGTCATCTTCACTCATGAAGGATCGAGTAAACGAATGCAGAAAAATAATAATGTAATATGGGAGCACGTGTGTAATTCTAACAGATCAGATAGCGTTAAAGGTTGGGTTCATCGTAAAATTGCATTGCTTACATCATCCTCACACTGTTCGAAATTCGGAAGACAGCTGGGATAAAATGCAGGGGGGGGGGGGGGGGGGGAAAGATTATTTACAACTTGTACAGAAACCATACAGCACTTATATCAGTTGTAGGGCATTAAAAATAGTGGTTGAGAATAGAGTGAGCAGTAAAGATGTCCAAGGAAAAATTTGGAGTGGGAATTAAAGTTCAGGGAGATGTAAAAATTTTGAAGTTTGCCGATGATGTACTTCTGTCACACGCAGCAGAGGACTTGGAAAAGATTTTGAGTGGAATAGATAGTGACTGAAAAATAACTGTGGCTGAACTGGAGAGGATATAAAATATATATAATTCTAGAATGAGTTTTCACTCTGCAGTGGAGTGTGCGCCGATATGAAACTCTCTGGCATATTAAAACTGTGTCGCATTGGGACTCGAATCTGCTTTTCAGGTGCAACTAATCTACCATCTGACCTTCCCGAGAACGACTTACGGCCCATCCTCACAGCTTTACTTCCTCCAGTGCGTCATCTCCTACCTTCCAAATTTCAAAGAAGTCTTCCTGAAAACCTTGTAAAACTAGCAGTCCTGAAAGAAAGGACACCGTGGAGACTTGGCTTAGCCACAGCCTAGAAGATTGTTTCCACAAAGAATTTTCGCTCCACTGCGGAATGTGTGCTGATATGAAACTTTCTGGAACATATCCTTTCTTCAAGGAGAGCTAGTCCCTCAAATTCTGCAGGAGATCTGTGAAGTTTGCAGTACAGCAGACGACGAAGTGGCCGAACTGAATCTGTAAGAAGAGGTCGTCAGTTATACTCAGGTAGCTCAGTTGGTAGAGCATACGCCTACAAAAGGCAAAAGGCTGTAGTTCGAGTCCTGGTTTCATCTCCTAGGAAGCACAAAGAGGATTTCAGACTAAGAGTAATTTGTTAACACCTACTATATATTTAAGCATTGGGAAGTCTTTGCAGTGTTATGAGTATGTGGTAGAGTTATTCGTCCACCTCGGGCTGATACTGAGGAGAGCTGAATTTGCTTGCTTGGCTGGGTGCGAGTTGGCGGTACGAGGGCGTCGTGCAGCTGCTCCAGGAGAGCTCAGGTGCAGAGACAAAGAGAGCGTGGCCGGGAATCGGTAAATCCTGATACGGGGAATTTTGGCGCTTAAGAGGACGGATAATGTTCCAAGAAATGGCGGAGTGTCAGACAAGCTAAAAGATGGCTTCTTACAGCTCTTCAAGAATCTATAATAATTCACAGCTAGGTATTACAGCAAATCTGAATACACATGCAGTCTCAGAAAAATGAGGCGTATCGAATGGCTCAACAATATTTCAAAGTCTTTAAAAAAATAGAAATTAATATTTCAAATCGAATAAATATTTTCGCACTGTACGTCTGAATTACCAACTTTTAAATGCTTCATCCGATTTCAGCCAACAATATATCAGATGATAGCGTTGCATTACAGCTATCATCTCTGAAAGCAAAATATCTTATCTACTTTATTTCTTGATTTGTTACGTTTTTACATCTGTTTATTATGCAAATGTTTGTCAGACTATTGTATGCTCCATAATGACACAAAATCTGAATGCAGTATGAATACTTCACTTCTTGACAGACTTGTGTATTATTTAATGAACTGTTTACCATTTTGCCAATAATTGTATTTAAATGTTGACTTCAAGTACTATTAAAAAAGCTGTTCTAATTTGCAAGTTGCCAGTAACATGTGTTAGGTGACACCACATTTGAAAAGAGAACCAAAAGACGTTTCTGTGAAGAAGACATAAATTATTGTTTAAACAGTATTTAACGACAGTGTATTGTCATTTATTGTGTAAACACTTGTACAAGAATACTGGCTTATATATTTATGAACCAGCTGTTGTATTTGTCATAAATGATCTCAGTGTTACTGAATATTTAGGACACTCCTTTATTTAAATATTGTTGTATTATATTACTTGACTCCAGGAGGTGATCAAGTTGAGTGAAATGAAGTCTGGGGAGTTTAAGATTGATGTATTTTGATGGTGACAGCTTTCAGCTAATGAAAAAGAAAACAGAAGTCAATTGGAGAGGGGCACTATTCCAAGCGAAGAGTTCGAGGGAGTGATTCTAGACACAGTTACGCGAGTTGCGAAAGGAGGCAGACTTACCTGAGGTAATGAGTGGTATTCAATCGTGAGGGTTATAGATTTTGGACAGTGAACGCCGCTACAATAATCTAATTTCTGAGGGGACTTTATATTTCGAGAGGTCTGAATGTGCTCCTGTGTCGGACTCTAGCTTTTTCCGCTTGTATTAAGGAACTGAGGACAGACAGGGCATGAGGCACTGTTCCTTGCATCGCATATGATAATTTCTAAACCATCACGTTGAGCTCTGAACTGTTTTGAACTGGTGAATCTTTCGCGTATTGAGATTAAGAAATGGACTTAGTTTCGCATACCTTTCGTTACTGCATTTGATAACGGTATATCCTGTCTGTATTTTAATTGAATATTGAATAGGTCAACATCCCATTTATTTGAGATGCTCTCTCTTGAATAAACATTATTCAACATAATTCTCTGTTGCCTTCGTCAATTACATACGGTAGAATAGAACCTTTGTTTTAAATTGTTCGATTAACTTTTATTTTGTAGTTCTGTGTATTCTATTAACTGGCAATTCCAATCAGTGTATAGATTGTTTGGCTGCAGGATCACAGATACAGGTTATTGTATGCTGCGAATTAGCTGCGGGGCTTGAAAGTAGACGTGCGTGGCTCGACACTATGGCTACATCGGGCTGTTCTTTTTAAACAGTGCCATGCATAGCACAAGTATCTGCAATACAGGCAACAAGAGGTAAAGATGCCAGTGGTTTGTTCGTATGGGATGCTGTTTAGAAGAGGAACTCAGCAATACAAAAACGTAAAGTACCGTCGCATCTTTTCTGAAGGTATCTGACTGTATGGAAGTGAAACGCGGGCGATAGGCAGTTACCATAGGAAGGTTTTGAAATGGGGCGAGGCAGAAGAATGCTTAAGATTAAATGAGTGGATAGAGTAACGAACGATGAAGTGCTGAACCGAACTGACGGAAAACGAAATTGGACTAGAATTGGGGGTCTGTTGACGGGGTGTATCCTGTGGCACGAAGTAGTCGTGAATTGATTAATGGAGGGAAGTGCCGGGCGGTAAAAATTGTAATGAAAGACCGAGAGACGAGTACAGTAAGGAAGTTCAAATGGATCATCTTCGCAGTTTTATCTCAGTGAAGGTTATGTTTAAATCCACCGGCAGTTTAGTCTGAAGTAGCAGGCCATTGGCAACCAGCTGTCACAGACCAGGTAGTCAGTAGGGAATAAATAAATAAAGCTTAGGAAAAGATTTATTCATGGACAAATCTCGAGTCTACCGGTTCCCACCAAGCCTGTGAGACAGTTTAACAGGAAACGTTGGCAGAGTTAAAAGATTACCACAGGAAAATACTATCATGTAGCAGGTGGGGGTACTACGTAAAATGGAAGCAAAGTCCAGTGAGATTTTGAAGAGATGACGTTTTATAGTGCCCACAAAGTTGATGGGTGTGCCTTCTGTATTTTAAGATACAGAAAGCGACCGCTGTCCCTGAGCGCATACGCCTAGGGCACAGAATTTATAGTGCATGGTACAGGGTACATGCTCGTCACATAAGAGATGAGCGCAGAACTTTTGACTCTTGGCAGCAGCTGTTTCCGCCGTATGTGGCAGGAAAGCAGAATCACAGCAACTTCTAGGACCAATGAAATAAACCAGTGCGAAAGTTCTGAGACTTACAGCGATCGCTCTAGAAGTATGAAATGTCGAGCGTTCCTACAGCTTGTAGTTCACCCATCCTAAGGTCGAAAGAAGGACAGCTGACGTCGGTACTGTGCTGGAACCTAACATAACAAGACAGGTTGCACTGCTACAAATAGCGATCTCTCTCTCTCTCTCTCTCTCTCTCTCTCTCTCTCTCTCTCTCTCTGCAACGGCCGCCCTTTGAGTTTTTATATACGGGGTATTTCAAAGCCTTCGCATCAAACGTCCAGGGCAGTGGATCTCAAAGTGTGCTCCAGGGCAGTGGTGCACCCTAGACATTTACGGGTGCGCCCAGTAATAATTTAGGAAAACATACGACCAACTACAAAAGAACGTAAAGCTACTCAATTTTATACATTTCACGACAGGTGGAATACAGAGTGAGTCCTTATGTTTTGTCGAATAATTCTGTTTGGTTAAGGAAATAAGGTGGTTTATTCTCCTTGTAGTGTCGACAGTATTCGGAACGTTTCATGCCGACTGTCTTCTCTCTTCCACTGCTGCTAATCTTAGCTGTCTAACAGTAGCGGCTGTTTGGAAACTGGGCAAAGATATTTCAAAATAATGAGTGATGATAAAGCCATTGCTGACCCATCCAGGTCATCCCTTACACCATCAGAAGTGTAAGGAATTCTAGTGAAAGTGTAATTCGCAGTGGGGCGAGAAAAATAATTATTCAGATGGCAGAATGCTGCTGTCTGGAGAAACAGAATGGTAAGATAATTGTCTCATTGCTACAATCATGACAATAAGCAGTGGTGGGAGTGATTAATTCATTTAATAATGAATGTAACTGTTTTTATAAATGCAACATTTTATCCATTGTAAAGTTTGGTATCGCCAACACAGTAACTTATATGATATGTTGTACTTACAGCATAATGCTTCATAGTCATTCATAATTAATATATACCTCAAATGAAATTTCCTTCAACTCCTTGCTTTAGAAATGCATCACAACAGCCTTACCTTAATTTCACAGTTTTTGGTAGAAGTAATGCGCTTTTAGGGACCCCATTTTACTTTTGTGTGTATAATATAACTATCTTAGTAGCTGGTTGGTACCAGGCGCACAGGGATCCGTGCATGTCTAGCACTGGTCGTGAAATTTTCCTAACCATCCCCACTCTCACCACCCTTCAGCCTGAAACACTCCGTCTTCAGGCTACAAGTAGCCCATCTGGACCGTCCGACCGCCGTGTCATCCTCAGTGGAGGATGTGGATTGGAGGGGCGTGAGGTCAGCACACCGCTCTTCCAGTCGTTATGATGGTATTCTTGACCGAAGCCGCTACTATTCGGTTGAGTACCTCCTCAGTTAGCATCACAAGGCTGAGTGCACCCCGAAAAATGGCAACAGCGCATGGCGGCCTGGATGGTTACCCATCCAAGTGCCGACCACACCCGACAGCGCTTAACTTCGGTGATCTCACGGGGACCGGTGTACCCACAGCGTCAAGGCCGTCGCCCTTCGCCCTGAAGGCGCCGTGAAATTATTTTCTCACGCCTCGCTCCGTGCCTTTTTTTCCATAACCAAACGGTGCGAGACTTGGCGTCACGCTTTAAGTTTGTAATTAAACATTGAGTTAACCCGCATTGTTGTCAAGCGTTAATGGATTTCTGGTCAGATCCAAATGTTCAGAATCAGGAGAAAACGGTGAAAAAATATTTGACGACTGACGGATTTTTCCGACAGGAACTCTTATGGATATTATCTGATCGTGTCGTGCTTTTGTTTCCCAGTTGATTTGCCTATGGACGTTTTTATTTTATGATGGTAGCCATGCTGAAATTGAGCCTTGTGTGCTATGCATATGATCACAACTTGTCCATAGAATTCGGAGGGCTTCGTGTCGTTCCCAATGATTGCGAACCTATTCCACCTAACTCCAAGTAGCGCTGCAACAGCACGTGTGTTATTATTATTGGCCATTATGACCTATTTAGGCACCGCGACAGTGTATTACAAAGTTATAAATAACATCATCAACAAGTTACTTTTTAATAATATAATATTTATTTCTGTTGTCAAAATATTATTGAAAAGATAAAATTATATATGATAGCTGCATATTGTTTGACCTCGAGCTGCCTATGACTAAAAGAATTTCATTTCATGTTCTTTGCTACAGATGAGTAGCACATGTCAACATGATCGTCGTTGTTCATGAAGCCTGCTACTTCTGAGCGTCAGTTCCACTGTAGTTTAGTGATCCAGTAGATTCATGACAGAAGCTTCCAGCAACGTTAAGGGAACTTGAAAATTATCGTTGGCAGCACTGTTAATCCGTGGAGGCACAAGAATCCAGGCCCAGGAGGAAAACGCGTTTCCATTGACGTTACCGCAGAGCTTTCAGGCGCTATCTCAGTGATGTGTTGTTAGCGTACGTGGGGCTCGTGTTTTGTGTTCAGCGTACTGATTATTTTCAAAGCGCTAGAAGTGAATCTTATATGCAAAACACAACCGAATAAAATGGACAGACTTCTGAGAAAGAAGCATGCCCTCGAAGAATCCGATTCTGGAAGTGAACAAACGCTAAGCGCAAGTAAAAAAGCAAAACAGTGACCTACTAGTAAGTACAGTGAAAGGTACTTAAGCTATGGTTTTAATTGGGCTTGGAGTGAAGATTATCCTTTTCCGATATGCTTAGTACGTGGGTATAAAATGACAAATGAATATCTACTTCCTAGTAAACTGAGCAAACACAATAAAGCAATGTAGTCACATTTGCAAGATGAACCTGTAAGCTATTTCAAGACATTGTCTGAACAGCAAACAAAGGCAGAAAATTCTTTTAAAAGTGTAATGTCCGTTCCTGATAGAGCTCTTATCGCTTCCTACCAAGTCTATGAACTAATAGCAGAGGTGAGTTACTTATTTTGCTCACTTGCAAAAAAAAAAAAAAAAAAAAAAAGGGAGAGAGAGAGAGAGATCATGACGATGTTAGGAAGTGAAGCAGCTATGAAAGTAAACAAGATTCCTTTGTCTGATGATACAAGTAACAGACGTATTATAGAAATGTCTACTGATATTGAGGAAGATGTACGCAGTAATAAACTCAAGCACTCAGTCTTTGCATTGCACGTTGATGAATCAACAGACATTACCAAGCAATCGCAACTCTCTATCATTTCTCCGTTTCATTGATCAAGATCACATAATATATCTGTGGTGTCACCGCCAGACACCAGACTTGCTAGGTGGTAGCCTTTAAATCGGCCGCGGTCCGTTAGTATACGTCGGACCCGCGTGTCGCCACTGTCAGTGATTGCAGACCGAGCGCCGCCACACGGCAGGTCTAAAGAGACGTCCTAGCACTCGCCCCAGTTGTACAGCCGACTTGGCTAGGAAAGGTTCACTGACAATACGCTCTCATTTGCCGAGACGATAGTTAGCATAGCCTTCAGCTACGTCATTTGCTACGACCTAGCAAGGCGCCATTACCAGTTTATATTGAGATTGTAATTATGTATCATCAAGAGCGATGTTCTCCAATTATGGATTAAAGTTAAGTATTCCAGAAGCTATGTACTATTTTTGGCTACTATAATTCCTTTTCATTTTCCAGACCTCACGCCAGCCTGCGTGAGCATAAACGCGTGCCTTTCGGCTTCCTCCAAACTCCGTGAATTGGCTCCTGCCAATTCACAACAATATCAGTTTGTTTTTTGCAAAGAATTAAGTGTGTCTGCTAAAGGTGAGGACGTTTTCAACATTTTAAATGTTTATCTTAATAAGTCGCAGTTAACATGGAAGTCATGTGTAGGTATATCTACATATGGTGCCCCTTCAATGGTAGGTTGTGTTACGGGCCATATTTCTTTTGTAAAAAAAAAAAAATGTGATCATAACTCACTACTTTCTTCATACGGTGGCCTTAATAGCAAAAACATTGGGAGAAAAATTTAGAGAAGTCTTAGAGCAAACTGATCAGATGGTAAATTTTATTAAAACAAGACCTGTCAAAACCCGTTTATTTGAAAAACTTTGTCTCGATATGGAGTCATAACACAGACGGTTGCTTTTACACACATAAGTCAGATGGTTGTCGTGGGGGAAAGTACTTACCCGTGTGCATGAGCTATGACTAGAACTCCTCATGTTTTTCCAAGAATAGAAAGATTTACATTTTTGCAACCTCCGTCGGAGTGAATTTTGGATTGCCAGAGTGCAGTATTTGGCCAATATATTTCAGCAGTTCAGTATTGTGAACACTATCATGCAAGGAAAAGAAGAAGATATCCTCACATCCACCGACAAAATTAAAACGTTTCACAGAAAACTACAAATATGGAAAAGAAAAGCTTTTCACGGTAACGGAAATGTTCACGTTGGCATGGAATACATGCATAAATGAAATACTTCCAAAAGTAGTAGAAGAGAAACTGAGTTCATATTTTCCATCCCTCAACAGTGAACAGCACGATTGGATTCGAAACCCATTCTTGGAAACTTCGGGTGATTTCCGCTTAAGATTAACAAAAGAAGAACTGGCAGCTATATCTGCTGATAGTGGACTGATGATTAAGCATGAGGAATTCTCTCTTCAAACCTTTAGGATTTCTACAAAATAAGAATATGTGTCGATATCTAAAAAGGCTTTGAACATTTTACTTCAATTTTCGACGTCATATTTATGTGTATTAGGATTTTCTGCCCTCGCCACAATTAAACGTAAAAAGAGAGGAACTCTTCAGTGTACTGATGCGGAAATGAGAGTTTGTCTTTCAAATATATCTCCAAACATTGAAGAAATCGCGAGCACACATGAGGCCCATGTTTCTCATAAACACTAGAAAGAATAGAGGTAAGGTACGTTTCATTTGTTTTGTATTATTACTTTTCTCTATAACTTGAATTAATCGTTAGTTTTATTGCATTATTTCATTTCAATACGTTTCACTTAATAGTTTCTCTTGTCTTTCCTCTTGACAGGGTAGGAGGCAACACGGTGCTCGGCCCTCCCATTTGGGTGACAATCGTGCTTCATGAATCTCTCATTTTTATACAAAAATTATTCGTTCATATTGTGAAAATGTATGTTTTTATTAGTAATGTATTTCCGGTAGTCTGCACGCGACATTCAACATAAAATGACTTAAATGTTATTTTATCACAGTATTTATTCCCTGTATTGACTGTTGTAAAATATTCCTCAGAAATGTGTATATAGGGCGCGCACAATTATTTGCGGACTTTTAAATGCGCCCGAGCTCAAAAAGTTTGAGAACCACTGGTCTAGGGTGATAGATCACATCATAGGGAACAACTTTCATTAGACACAAAATGTTAGCTTACGCTTCCCAGCGATGTTAAGCGTCCTTTAGTATTCCCTAAAACTGAACTAAGACGGAGTACTACTAGGTGTGTTGCATACTGCCTACTCCAGTAAATTAAGAGTTATTTTCAACGATAAAACGTTAAGAATCGGTGTCTGTAAGCGGGTAAAGATATTTTAGAAGCGCAATAGGAACTTTAGTTTTGATGGGCCTACCTGCTTTCACATGGAGCCGATGACTGGTTTACTGACAACACGAAAGGCATACGTACACCCCAGTGTGCCTACGCCCTGCTACCTCTCAGGGGCATAATCGATGCATATGGACAACTAGCGTTACAGGAAAGCGTCAGTCAACATTTTATATTTACTAAAAGTTGTTCCATTTGATGTGACCTGCCACCTCTAGATATTTGATCCAAAGACCTTGAAACACTCTGTTTATACTGACGTAAGCTGCCCAATAGACATTATTTGAATGTGTTTATTACTTGCCAGACCAGTATCAGCTGCACGCCCATCATCAGCGCTCAGTAGCATCTACATTACAGAAAACAATGTTTTTTTAAAATATATTTACGGCTATTGCGTAAAGTTTCGTAATATTTAAAGTAGTGCTATTTTTTCACATAACAATTTTCCTTATATTTTGTTTCTTTTTAGCGTATCTCAGAGATGTTTGCTAACAGTCATATAATTATACATTTATATGACTGCTTTAATCAGCATATTAATTTTGAAAACTAGACCTGCTGTCGGCGATGTTTTCAACCTCTATGTTAACTGAATTGTTTATTTCATACATTACGTAATTTCATTTCTAAATTCTATTACCTGTGTTTTCGAAATTCCTATACAAAGGAATGTTCCCCACCATTAAAGATTTATGAAAATATTGGTGCGTTTTCGATGAATTTTTTGTTTTTTGTGTCGTGTTCGTTCAAAATTGTTTCATCACAAGTGTGAAAAATCTGTATTTCTTACAAAATATTTAGCAGGCTACCTTTTTCGACCTTGAGTACGATTTACAAACATTGTGTTATCTCACTGGTTATGTGTTTTTGTTCTCTCAATGTGCGCCAAGTAAAGGTAGGTTTATGCCATCTAGATTCAGGTGTTCTGTGAATATCTTCTGGTAAACCTTCCGGGACTCAGTCGGCAAGACTCACCGGAGGAGAAACACCCCTCTGAAGATGTCCAGCGCAGCTCTGGACAAAACGTTAGGAGCTGAAGAGTTTCATGGACCACGACCTTACATCCCGGAAGGTTTACCAGAAGATATGTCATCCGGTCGTGAAAGCCTTCATGTTATGTGAATGTTGTTTGTAACTTGCTTGCTGTAAGTCCTATGTATGTATTCTCACAGCTATTACATTTTAATTTATAAACACCTGGACAGGTACATTTATAGGGTCGTCATAGGGAATGACAAATTCTTGAGCGTGCTGTGTGTTGTGTATTCTGAAACATATTCTGAGATCGGATTTTCTTCGAACTGCAAGTGTGATTTTATCTGAAATTTGATGCGACAGGTGAGCTTTTTCTGTACCATCCACCATACTCCACGCACTTAGGTCCTTGTGACTGATTTGATTCCGAAGATGAAGGAACCACTTCGAGGCATTCGCTTCAGAACTGTTCCAGAGATTCGACAGACAGTAGACTGCTCCACTCGTACCATCAACAGAACACTCTCTGCTAACGGTATACTACGCTTTCCACATCGCTGGCAGCGGGTTCTACACAACGCTGGTGACTACTTTGAAGGACAGTAACTAGTGCTAACAGTAACAGTAACTTTTGTATCGGTTGTGAATAAATAGTTGCCACTATTTAAGTTCCTACCCTCGTAAATAGATAAATAAAAGTAATATGCATTCAGCGACTTATGTAAATAGATGTATTTATATCAAAATCACAATATTTTGAAGCTGGTTCAAAACGTATGTTTTCACGAATGACACCTATGTTGCTCTATTGACATGTGATACTATCGTTGATTTGTAATTTGTTGTCTGTTATTACTAAAACAATTGTGGGTCAGAAATTGTGGGTCAGAAACTGTGAGGGCAGTTTCTGCATAGTGTTGTGAACGAAAAAACGGAAAGTTTGCTTAAAGCTTTTCGTTGCATGTTTTTTTTTAAAGATTGTAGTAAAGTCCTAACTCAACATCAGTCTCTCAGTTCGTACTGTTGAGCTTATGGAAACCAGCCGCCTCCGGAAAAGACTGTATATACGAGGGAGGATCCTAAAGTAACGCAAAGAAATTTTGTTCCCTTATGGTACTGCAGCTTGAATGTTGAAATTTCACTACCATATAGTTTTAGGTTTATGCTGCCCTAGCGAGACAAACCTGTACTAAGAAAAAGACATGGCACTCATGTTACTGTCGTCAATTTGTCAGTTTGTGAAGAGCAGAGTTGTGTAGTTTGATATTTGTGGGCCAAAGGATATAAACCTAGCGAAATTCACAGGGACATGCGTGGCGTGTATGGGGACGACTGTATGGACCGTAGCAATGTCTCCAGGTGGTGTGCATTCTTCTAAGAGGGCCGTGTGAGCCTTAGTGGCTAGCCACGCTCCGGGCTGCCGGAACGGCTGCAACCCCGCGGAATGTCGAACCCATTGTGGCAGCAATTTTGAACGACCGGCGTGCGCAGCTGCGAACCTTATCGCAGCAGTTCAACAGTTCCTATTGTGCGGTGTGCGATATTGTTCACGATAGGATGAAATTTCGTAAAGTTAATGCTCGATGGGTGCCCAAGAATCTGACAGACAACCACAAGGGCCAGCGAATGATGATAGGCTTGGATCGCTTAATTTTGTGAAAGGAATCGTCACTGGCGATGAGTCGTGGACGTACCACTAGACGCGCGAAACCAAGCAGCCTCTATGGAATGGAAACACGCTGGTTCCCCAATAGGAAAAAATTCAAAATGACTCCGTCTGCTATCAAATGCTTGTGACAGTGTTCTGGTAGATGCATGGCGTGTTATTGGTGGACTCTGCTGTACACGGGACCTTTATGAATGCTGCAGCCTACATTAAAACTTTGGTTAAGCTACCTCGTTCACTTCGTGACAAATTCCACATCAACACAGATGTTGTCGAACTTGTTCATGACAATGTTGCTGCTCCTGATAATGAGAAAACCGCCATATATGGGTGGGAGGTGCTTCAGCATCCACCATGTGGTCCGGATCTTGCACCGCCGGACTTTCATCTGTTTCGTCCTATGAAGAAATTCCTGGCTGTCCAGAGACTTGCGACAGTTGCGGAAGTGAAAACAGTAGTCCACAGATGATCACATTCAAACCAAACTTACTTCTACAAACAGAGCGTATTGAAAATGGTACCACTGTGAGACAGGTGTGTTGAAAACGTTGGTGACCATGCAGAAATTCAGAAAAGTAGAATAGAGATGTAAGTTTAATTGCGATTTTCTTTTATTTTTCTAGCTGTTAAACTTCTCGGTAGTAAAATTATTGTGCGTTACTTTTCAATGTTCCTCCGTAAATCGGTTTGTACAGTTTTGTAGTGATCATTCATCCATTAGGGATAAAGTTCTTGAAGGTCGACCAAAACTGCTGTGAGGAACATAAATGGAGCCGAATCGCTTGTGACTTACCGTGACACAGACGCATCATCATGCAAATCGAAGAGTGCAGTACATTCTCAGGTTATCAATCGAGTCATATATTCCTGATGAAACCTTCTCAGCTTATGGTCGAGTTGTAGCGTCGTGTTATCGCAACGTTTAGATAAGTTCCCTGCTCGAATTCCGACGATAACAAGTGGGAAACTAGTCGAAACGTGACTTTACCTGAAGACTATGTGCAGGAAGTTCTTCGAGACATCATGAAAACACAACGCCTCACAGACCGAGACATTCTTATTGCCGATACCCTCCATGTAAGCCTGCATTCGCATACACAGTGCATTCCATTTTACACGAATATTTAGCTGTGTAAAAGATTCCTGTCTATTGAGCACAATTTCACCGAAACTCAGAAAAGAGACTGTCAGTTGGTGCAGGCTAGCAGCTGGTCTGAGAAGAAAGTAAGACTTAACACTTCCGCCGTGCGGTTAAAGGCGCTGCAGTCGGGAACCGCAAGCCCGCTACGGTCGCAGGTTCGAATCCTGCCTCGGGCATGGATGTGTGTGATGTCATTAGGTTAGTTAGGTTTAACTAGTTCTAAGTTCTAGGGGACTAATGACCTCAGCAGTTGAGTCCCATAGTGCTCAGAGCCATTTGAACCATTTCTTAACACTTCCGACTCCTTGTGCAGCCTTTCAGGTTCGTACTTTCTGCATCGCACAGGGCACTGAGGCTGCATGCGCTACAACAGCGCTATTTGGGTTGCCTACTCAGTAGGCGGTAAGTGGTAAGAAGGCGTACGGCTAAAGCACAAGTTTCGGTCTGGTTTACAAAGGCCCTACTTCGTATCGCCTGTCAAGTAGCGGAAATAGAGCGCTTCTCGGCATCTCCACGGCTCGACAAGTGGAGTCGACTAGAGAGTAAATCGATGGGTGCACTTACTGAACTGAAGCCCAGCCACTACTTACAACGAGCGCCAGTGGATAACAGCCTGCAACCAACGTTAGACGATCACAGCTTATCAACTAGTTCATCGCTTCGCTATTTCCCTTACAGCGGGACCGCCCCTGCTCATCATCACCGATTTCGTCCAAATTTATGCTGCTTGCAGGGATGAACCAGAAATTGATATGACAAGTGACAACTTCAGATGGATACGAATTTTGAAAAAATACCATTTCTGGCGCGGATCGGACGAGGCAGCGGTCATTTTCTGTTAGTGTAGTTACCAGGCAGCGCTAGGCACAGCGGGAAGAGTACAAAACGGTGATCCGAGGGCCGTGGGGTCGAGTCTAAGCAGAATCTTCTTTATTTTAAATTTTTACATTACTTACACGGCAAAGACACCGAAATAATGCTCAGTGTATAGTATTTATTATTATTATTTCGTAAAAGGCATGAAAAAGAAAGACAAAGCACATTCTGGGATTGCAAATAAATTTAGAAGAAGGGATTGTGATGTCTACACTCGAACTTCGTACATGAGATAAGATCCTTTTATTATTTTGCAGTTGATGATCTACACATGTTGGAATGATATCCACCGTAAAAACAAGGGGACCTATTCTTCACGTGCATCTGCCGATTGCTAATCGAAGGTCAAAATGAAACTAACGAAATACGAAGTGCTATACGCTTTCATTACAACCCCTCCTTGATAAGCTATTTGTGCTGTAAAACAATCCTTTCTTTAAAATTCTTTACAATCCCAAATTGTCTTGTGCCTTTCCTCGTCGCGCCTTTTATGAAGATATTAATAAGTACATCAGTATCTGCATCTACATGGCTACTCTGCAAATCAGACTTGTGTGTCTGGCACTGGTCTCATCGAATCACCTTCACACTAATTCTCCATTATTCCAGTCTCGAACAGCGCGTGGAAAAAACGAGCGAGCTCTGATTTCCCTTATTTTATTGTAATGATCCTTTCTTGCTCTGTAGGTCGACATTAACAAAATATTTTTACATTCGGAGGAGAAAGTTGTTGATTGACATTTCCCGAGAAGATCCGACTGCACGAAAAACGCCTTTGTTTTAATGATATACACCCCGAATCCTGAATCATGTTCGAGACACTCTCTTTCGTATTTCTATATTAAAAATGTGCTCTCCTCATGTGTACTTACTCGATGTAATCCGTTAATCCCATGTGGCAAGGGTCCCACACCACACAGCAGTACTCCACAACAAGACGAAAAATAGTAGAGTAAGCAGTCTCTGTAATAGATCTGTAGCATCTTCCAAGTGTTCTGCCAATAAAAGGCAGCCTTTGGTTCGCCTTTCTATGTGTTCTTTTCAATTTGAGTTATTCGTAATTGTAATTCCTAGGTATTTAATTGAACTTACGGCCTTTAGATCTGATTGATTTAAGGGATTCCTTTCAGCACTCATGTGCATAACTTCACACTTTTCCTTTTTTACGGACAGTTGCCAACATTCGTACTGTAGAGATATCTTATCTAAATCGTTTTGCAATTGGTTTTGATTTTCTGATGACTTTACTAAACGATAAATGACAGCATCATCCCCTAAGATCCTACGATAGCTGCTAAGATTTCTCCTTGGGGAACGCCAGAAATCACTTTTGTTTTATTCGATGACCTTCCGTTAATTACTACAAACTGTGACCTTTGACAGCAAATCACGAATCCAGTTGCCTAATTGAGACAATATTTCATAATCACATAATTTGATTACAAGCTGCTTGTGAGGAACGGTATCAAAAGCCATCTGGAAAACTAGAAATACGGAATCGAGTGAAATCCCTTGTCGACAGTACTCAACAATTCGTGTGAGAACAGAACTAGTTGCGTTTCACGAGGACGATGTTATCTAAATCCCTGTTCACATTGTGTCAGTAGACCATTAACTTCGAGGTAATTCATGACGCTCGAACACAAAATTTTTTCCAGAATCTTGCCACTCAACGTTAATGATATGGGCCTGTACTTTAGCGGATTACTCCTATTTCCTTTCTTGTGACCCGTGCAACTTTCCAGTCTTTGGATATAGGTCTTTCGTCGAGGGAGCAGCTATAAATCATTGTTAAATATGGAGCTATTACATCAGTGTATTCTGATAGAAATCTAACTGGGATAGAATCTGGACCAGAAGACTTGCTCCTATTAAGTGTTTTAAGCTGCTTCTCTGCCAGAGGACTTCTACTTCGAAGTTACTAATGTTGGCAGATGTTCTTGATTTGGATTCTGGAATATTTACCTCGTTTACTTTGGTGAAGAAATTCCGAAAGGCTGTATTAAGTAACTGCTTTAGCACCACTGGAATCGATAGTATTTCCATTGCTATCGCAAAGAGAAGGCACTGATTGTGGCTTGCCACTACCATACTTTACATACGACCAGACTCTTTGGATTTTTTGCCAGGTTTCGAGACAAAGTTTCGTTGTGGAAACTGTTATAAGCAACTCGCAGTAGTCCGCGCTAAATTTCAAGCTTCTGTAAAAAGATCTCCATTCTTCGGGGTTTTGTGTGTGTTTAAATTTGGCATGCTTTTCTCGTTGTTTCTGCAACAGTGCTCTGACCCGTTTTGTGTACCAAGGAGGATCAGCTCCGTCGCTTGTTAATTTATTAGGTATAAATCTCTCAGCCGCTGCCGATACTATTTCCCTGAATTCAGTTCACATCTGGTCTACACTTACATTATTAATCTGGAAGAAATGGAGCGGTGCGGAATTAGCCGAGTGATCTAAAGCGCTGCAGTCATGGACTGTGCGGCTGGTCCCGGTGGAGGTTCGAGTCCTCCCTCGGGCATGGGTGTGTGTGTTTGTCCTTAGGATAAGTTAGGTTAAGTAGTGTGTAAGCTTAGGGACCGATGACCTTAGCAGTTAAGTCCCATAAGATTTCACACCCATAATTTTTTTTTTTTTTTTTTTAAGAAATGGAGATTTTCTCTCAGGAAGGCATCAAGCGAAATTTCGTCTGTTTTTTTGAGTAGATACATTTTTTCGTTTGTTTTTCGTGGATTTCAGAGTTATAGTACTCGGCCTGCCTACGACAGCCCAGTGTTCACTAATCACTGTGTCCGTTTTGATGCTCATTATCAACTCAGGATTATTTGTTGTTTTGAAATCAAGTGTGTTTTCACAATCCTTTATTATTCTAATGTGTTCATTAACTAATTGCTCGAAATAATTTTCAGAGAAAGCGTTTAGTACAATTTCAGATGATGTTTTATGCGGATCTCTGGATTTAAACATGTATTTTCTCCTAGGTATCGAGAGTAAATTTAAGTCATCAACTATAACTGTTCAAGACGTGTATATGTTTGAAATTAGACTCAAGTTTCCTTTGAGCCTTTCAGCAATCATGTCATCTGAGTTGGGAGGTCGGTAAAAGTATCCAGTTATTACTTTGTTCCGTGTTAACAAGAAAGACCATTGACCATACTAACTCAGAGGAACTATCTACTTCAATTTCGCTACAAGTAAACTACTTCCAACAGCAACAAACACACCCTGCCAACTGTACTTGCAAGCCGTCGCTTACTTTAATCATAAATATGCGTCCGTCCGAGTGATGCTAAATGTTATTATCTTTACATAAAGAGTCTTTATTAGCTAGTTCTCCAATGTGGTAGGTACGGTATGCAATAATGTCTCTGTCTACAAAACTTTCAAGTCCTGGTACATTAGGTACTCCAGTACCACCTCGTACAATGGCTACAGTAAGCCAACCGTTACCATGAGTAAATGTATCGTTAATGTCTATGCTAAAATTAAGTCTACATCCACAGAAAATACATGGTCCATCGACAAGTGCAGTTGCAGCAGTATTCTTGAATGTATTCTTCTTCTTGTCTGCAGCTGATGTGGAGAATTCGATGTTCTCAATTGTTTTATAAATTGTGTGTCTGGAACGTCGACGATATCTTCTGTGTGGCATCTCAGTAACCTTCAAACCGTGTGCTACAGCCTTAATTTTTTATATATGAAGTTAGTGAATTTACTCATGGCACTTTTGTTGCCTATGTCCGCGGTCACTTTCAGAAGTCAGATTAATGGGCAAATTAACCAATTTAAGAAGACTGAATCTTTTATTAAATGAAACTACAAGTTTACTGTGACAGTGTCTGGTAACAGTAAACTTGTTGTTTCATTTCATGTCAATAACAATCACGGTAAAGCCTAACCTAAAATGTTCGCATTTAAAGAATCTTGAATTGCTGGTGTGCCTATGTATCACCACAATAAAATAAAAGCAGTGAATACTTCAGAAAGTACGAATGAGTACAGTAGGGTTTTTAAGTTTACAAAAATAATAACAAATTTTTGTTCATTCATTTACAACTCCAATGAGCCGATAAATCTTATCACAAGTGACAAATACAAGTCAGAAAAGGGGTGGTGCTTGATAGGCAAAGCATTCACTGCAGTGGAAGCAATGCAAATGCTCCCCTGATCTAAACACTTTTACAATGCAATCTGACTTCGTTTATATGAATCCACTCTGAGGCCCTATACTGTCAAATGGAATCAACTTCGATCAAGTACACCACAAACTATGGTTCACGAAGAACATGGACCTGCGAATATGATTTAACAACCATACGCCGGTGCAGCAATACTTTACCCTTTCACCTTGATTCAGGCGGCGGCATAAATCGTGAGCGAGGTGCGGCGCGCGGTGTCAGCTGTAATGTTCTGACGTGACCACGAAAATTTGCAAACTATGCGGACTGGCGTTCTGATTATTACAACGCTGGATACTTCCCTACCGGAGCCCTAAAATCCTGGCATATTTCAGTGTGAAGTTCAGACGTTTTCTGGTCTGGCCAAACCAATTTCTGGAATTTTCAGACGTGAGGCAGCCGACTGAAGACGAATAACTTCACCCTCGTGTCCCACGATATGTCCGATATGATATGCAATCACACTGTCGGTACAGTTTGAAACTGCCACTGGCTCTTAGTCCACCACAAATTAGTAACCACAAGACTCACCCACTAGGGAAAAGACCTGAAGTTCTCCACCAGGGGAGGACCAGAAGGCTTTCCACCAAGCTTTCGTATGCGTGCCGAATTAGCAAAAACGAAACAACCTTCACAGTGTACAAACTAATCGAACTATCTTCTACTCATTGAATCGCCCCTCTTGACTGTACTGTTAACCTGGTAGCCAATCCAGACACAGCACCGGCGTTCCCACGCTGGGGGAGCGAGCCTCTGCTTTGCATATACTGAGAGGAGACAATCAGTGACTCAGAATCTCTCTTGACTGAAAAAAAGAAGATTTTAAACTGGGGAGGCATCGTTCTCACGGTAAGCATGGCCATGTTTCGGCAAAAACGTCTACCTCGACGTGACCAAAGCCTCTCATTTATGAAAATGATCTAATCTTTCCAGGCCAACCATTTCCAGATTCTGAAAGAAGGCTGTTAAACTTCCCAGACTTTCATGCCCAGAAAGCAATTGTTTTTGCCACTCGCTAAAAGAACCTAGCGACTTCCTGCCATCAGGGGAGTTACATTCTTGGTTCAAATGGCTCTGAGCACTATGCGACTTAACTTCTGAGGTCATCAGTCGCCTATAACTCAGAACAAATTAAACCTAACTAACCTAAGGACATCACACACATCCATGCCCGAGGCAGGATTCGAACCTGCGACCGTAGCAGTCGCTCGGATCCAGACTGCAGCGCCTAAAACCGCACGGTCACTGCGGCCGGCAGTTACATTCTTGCCTCTACTAACACATACACCAGCCATCTGTCCATACCATCCCAGCTTCTAACACGAGAATACTCCGAGTTTTATGACCTGCCCACCATTTGCACAAAAGTTCAGATTACAGTAGTCGCTCTTAAATGGCTTCCACTTTCCGCCAACTGGCCCCCTTAGCAACAGACTGTTGCTTGGGCCAGATAAAATGTTTTGTGGACTGACACCCTCCTGTTCCGACCCTAAGTGGAGGGAGGGGAGAGCCATGGTCCTAAGTTCATCTGCAGGTACAATCCACAGAGTGCTGCTTCCCAGAATCGTTCGCAAAGCCAGGTTGCTAGACTCAGCATATATGGCCTGCAATCCATCACTCCCCATGTTCTCTGTCGCCTCCACTACGGTCCCTCAGGTACAAGTTCTCTACAGGTTACACATGAACATTCTGCCCACAATTTCCTCATGTAAAAAAGTCAAACCACACACACCAAGCCGGCCGATGTGGCCGAGCGGTTCTAGGCGCTACAGTCTGGAACCGCGCGACCGCTACGGTTGCAGGTTCGAATCCTGCCTCGGGCATGGATGTATGTGATGTCCTTAGGTTAGTTAGGTTTAAGTAGCTCTAAGTTCTAGGGGACTGATGACATCAGCAGTTAAGTCCCATTGTGCTCAAAGCCATTTGAACCATCTGAACACACACCAAATGTAGTACCTATAATACTAGGGAACCAAGATCATGACCTGAAATATGAATATTAATCTGACTGACAGTGCTGTTAAAGTGAGAGTGTAGCGTGCCAGCGCTCATATTTAGCCTATCCTTCCTGAACACCGATAGCTCCATCGCCAAACTTTCGGCTGAACTTATCTCCAGTTCTGGCCAGCTTTTAGTGTCAATAACGATTTAGCATCAGCGCTTTCTATTAACGCTTGGAGCCCCGGTTCGTTTCCAACACAGGTACGACAATTTACAACTACAATACTGGTTGTCTCTAGGTCAACTTTTCGGTGTTTTTCCTTTTAGACTGATGCCCTTTTTGTATTTTCTTGAGACCCTCAAACTTAAAAAAGCTCCCAGTCCCCTCCACAAAACCACCGCTACCCATGTAGTTGCTTCCTGCCTTGTGTAGTCCTGACCTGTTAAGTGGAGTATGGAAATCCACTACGCTATAGCCCAAGTGGAGAAATCTGCAGCCTATACAGCCAGCGAACCGTCTGAGCCTCTGATGCAGACGCCCCACTCGGCTCTATACCACAATAGGTCCTGTTGACTATGCTGCAAATGGTGAGTTCTACTTACATTTCGCAAGCATGATTGGCAGCCTTTGCCACTTCTGAAAGCCGCTCAAAACTAAAGAGAATCCCTGCCAATCCAAAGCGACACACATCATTGGTACTGATCTCAGCCACCAACTGCAGTTGCCTGCATCCTTCATTGCACCTGGAAGGACCAATTCCAAGACTGGAATGACTCCACCTGGAATATATACAGATTACATACTGGATTTCTTTCCCTCCTTGGCACCCATAACTTGTCTAACGCTGGAGCTCCCAACTGCCAGTAATTCCACCATCTGTGATTGCTCCGATCTTGCAGACTGAGAGGTTCCCTCTGAAACCGTAGAAGCGACTGCATCTGGGGCCGGCCGCGGTGGTCTAGCGGTTCTAGACGCTCAGTCCGGAACCGCGCGACTGCTACGGTCGCAGGTTCGAATCCTGCCTCGGGCATGGATGTGTGTGATGTCCTTAGGTTAGGTAGGTTTAAGTAGTTCTAAGTTCTAGGGGACTGATGACCACAGATGTTAAATCCCATAGTGCTCAGAGCCATTTTTGACTGCATCTGGCTGAGGGACATTGTCAGCCTCAGATATCACCTGGAATCTGTTTATCAGACGAACCAAGGAGGCCTAATGTTCGGCCTTCTGAGAAGTCTTTCGCATCCTACCACGCCACGAGGCGACCTACCACTTGACCACAGGTGAGGGTTCAACCTCAATGCGAGCAATAATTTGGTTGGGCAATGGTGTGGACCCATTGGCGGTCTCGTGGTTCGTGCTGGACGTCCGCTGGATCCTCGTGGCCGGCCCACAACAGTGATGCCCATCCACTGCAGGCTCAAGCTGTGTCACCGAAGTCAACAAAGCCTGCGGCTGAGAGCAAAGTGTCACCAACTCATCTCGCATCAGCGCACAGCAATCACAATCCCATCCATACTGAAAATGGTGGAAATCTTCACTACACAGACAAACAAACGATTATCGACACGTGCTGCATAGACACATAGAAAAAGTAGGAATTGGGTCCAGTAAATTGATTAACACTCCGAGATTCAAAAACTAAACTACCAAAGCACGCAGATGAAAGTATACAGGGTGAGTCACCAGCTATTTCCAAGTAGAATAAACCCGAAAGTATGATAGGAGCAGGAAAGGTTGTGGGACAAATGTTGCATGGGACAACGTGGGCCATAATATGACGTCGGTTTTTCGTTTATAGGTGGGGTCGCTTCAGAGATATGAAGGTCAACTTTGTTTTTTTTAAATGGGATGCTATAGTTTGGTACTTAGTATCTGATAGCGGCTATCGAGACGAATCCAGTGTTGTGTAACAATAATGTCTTTGAAGGTCAAAAAGGTGGTATGAACGTCCGTTATCATAAGGTGCTCGAAGTGATGACCATTGGTATCATCCCAGTGCTGCAATCTTCTTACTGCCGGCCGAAGTGGCCGTGCGGTTCTAGGCGCTGCAGTCTGGAACCGCGAGACCGCTACGGTCGCAGGTTCGAATCCTGCCTCGGGCATGGATGTGTGTGATGTCCTTAGGTTAGTTAGGTTTAACTAGTTCTAAGTTCTAGGGGACTAATGACCTCAGAAGTTGAGTCCCATAGTGCTCAGAGCCATTTGAACCATTTGAACTTCGGCACTTATGGAAGAACATGCTCTGACAATTGTCTCTCATATATATCGTGCAAATAGTAAATATTCGCCGAATATGGCGTATCCATCTAACGTGCCATTGACATGTAAACACCGTTCGACGGTTTCGCAAAATAACACTAATAGGGACGGTAAGACTAGTATCGTCGAATCAAGCGAATGTGAATGATGTATTCCTTCGAAGAACAAGTCGATATACTCTTCATTTACGGAGAATGCCAACGAAATTTTAGTGAGAACTGGAGACTTATACGCTACACGTCGTACATTTAAATGTGTGTATGATAAATTGAGAAGAACTGGATCCTCAACGCATCAGAAACATATCCTGCAAAGGAAAGTTACTAAAGAGGGAACGGAAATTGATACTCTTGCCACTGTGGTTCGAGATCCTTGTGTTAGTTTGCGTCAGATCGCAAGGGAATCTGGCATGAGCGAGAGTAGTGTTGTTCACGTTCAAAAACGGTTCAAATGGTTCTGAGCACCATGGCACTTAAGTTCTGAGGTCATCAGTCCCCTATAACTTAGAACTACTTAAACTTAACTAACCTAAGGACATCACACACATCCATGACCGAGTCAGGATTCGAACCTGCGACCGTAGCAATCGCACAGTTCCGGACTGAAGCTCCTAGAACCACTCGGCCACACCGGCCGGCTGTTCATGTTCTGCATCTCCACAAATATCATCCTTACCGTATCAGTCTCCAGCAAGAATTAACTGGTACGGATTGCATGCGTTGTATTGAATTGCGCCGGTGGGCTCAACTTCAGATTCAGAGGGATGACATTTATTAATTTGATTTTATTTACTGACAAGGCTACATTCACGAACCATGGAAATGTTAATTTGCATAACATGCATTATTGGGCAACTGAAAATCCATGTTGGCTGAGGAAAATTGCGTAACAAAAATCGTGGTCGGTGAATGTATGGTGTGGGATTCTGGAGGACAGAATTAAAGATCCCTACTTCATCGAAGGAGATCTTAATCGTAGGAAGTACACCACATTCCGTCAAGAAACATTAGGTCTGTTATTGGAAGAAATACATTTAGAAACAAGGAGCAGAATGTGGTATCAACGCGATGGGTGTCCGGCACATTTCTCGCTGATGGCTAGAAATAAGTTGCAGAGACAATTCCCAAATCGTTGGATTGGACGCGGAGGAGATGTGTCATGGCCGGCTCGTTTGACAGACTTGACGTCTCTGAATTTTTTCTTGCGGGTATTCGTAAAAGACATTGCATATAAAGTCGTTCCAACCACACCTGGAGACATGCAAGAGAGAATTGTCAGAGCACGTGTTTCGATAAGTGCTGAAGTGATAAGGAATAACACTCAATCCATGATTAGAATATTGCAGCGCTGCATTGATACCAATGGTCACCACTTCGAACACCTTCTGTAAATGGACGTTTCTGACACATTTTTGATGACCTTCAAAGACCATCATTGGATTCTTCTCAATAGAGCTATCAGAAAATAAGTATCAAACTATAGCATCCCATTTAAAAAAAAAAACAAGTTTACCTTCGTATCTCTAAGACGACCCCACCTAGCAACAAAAAACCGACGTCATATTATGGCCCCCGTTGCCCCATGCAACTTATGTCCCGCAAACTTTTCAGCTCCCATCATACTTTCGGAGTTGTTCTTGGTGGCAATGGTTAGTGACTCACCCTGTATAATTCACTGCTGCTTAGGAACTCGTAAAAGTCACAAAATCGGTTACTTCCCTGTTGCTCGGCCGGCGTCTTGTGCCTGACACAATGTTGAGGATTATTTCGGTTTATTGGCAATGAAACTAAACTAAAAATTGAACAGAAAAAAAAGAAAAACGAACAAAGCTTTGTCATAGGGACTTGGTCCCACAATATGGAGGGCGGTTATCGCTAAAACAACCGGTTTTCGGTTATATAGTTTTTTACGGCTGTGTAACATGAGCGTAAGAACCGCTCAAAATACTCGGTTTCTGAAATAACTGATTATCTGTTTTTCAGTCCTTTCACTTAATGTAATAAACGTGGAAACCGAACAAAGATTGAAAAATTTTGACTTTGTAAGTTTCAAGATACATACAATCAAAATATTAAATAGGCAAGTAAAAGAAAAGGAATTATGTCCACCGTGTGCTGCTTTTCTCGAAAAGAGGTAAGGGGTTGAATACTACAAAGAATCACCAGTTTTCTCATATTGATAACAATTTTTTTGAAACTTGTCTCAAAATTATGCTGGAAACTGCGATCATACCACTATTTAGGCATTACGAATAGTCAGCGCTAATGCCAGAAAGCTGGGGCTGAAGAACTCTTTTTTTCCTGTTAACTTGTCTGTTCTCAAGGGCTATAAGTACATGGCGGCACATTATGTAGACACACTCAGGGGATCAGCTGTTTTCTATTTTTATTGTCTACTTTGAATGAATTGTTAAGTTATTGATTTACTACTGATACGGCAATTTCCTTCCTATTTTATTACACTACTGGACATTAAAATTGCTACACCAGGAAGAAATGCAGATGATAAACGGGTATTCATTCGACAAATATACGAGGGCTATCCACAAAGTACATTACGTTTTGGAATTAAAAATAAATAAAGTATTGGAAATTTTTTTTATTATGTACAGATGAAAGCCACACTCAAATACTACTTTTCTACATAGTTGCCATTTAAATTAAGGCACTTATCGTAGCGATGGACGAGCTTGGAAATTCCTTCGTCGTAAAATTCGGCCGCCTGCGCCTTCAACCACGTAATGACTGTCTTTTGGGACAGAAAAGGTGTGATTTTTGTGGATTTCCTGGAAAGAGGCACTACAATAAACTCTCAAAGGTATTGTCAAACTATGCACAACCTCAGAAGAGCAATACAAAACAAGCGCAGGGGAAAGTTGGTCTCAAAGATCTTGCTGATTCACGACAACGCCCGGGCCCACACGGCAAATGCCACTCGTGAAGTTCTCGAATCTTTTAAGTAGGAATTATTTCCTCATCTGCCGTGCAGTCCCGACCTGGCACCGAGCGACTTCCACTTATTCCCAGCAATGAAGAAGTGGTTGGTTATGCAGCGTTTTGATGACGACGCACAGCTTCAAGAAGAGGTAACCACGTGGTTGAAGGCGCAGGCGGCCGAATTATACGACGAAGGAATTTCCAAGCTCGTCCATCTCTACGATAAGTGCCTTAATTTAAATGGCAACTATGTAGAAAAGTAGTATTTGTGGTTTTCATCTGTATATAATAAAAAAAATTTCCAACACTTTATTTATTTTTAATTCCAAAACGTAATGTACTTTGTGGATAGCCCTCGTATTATACTAGAACTGACATGTGATTTCATTTTTACGCAATTTGGGTGCATACACGTTGAGAAATCAGTAACCATAACAACCACCTCTGGCCGTAATAACAGCCTTGATACGCCTGGGCATTGAGTCAAATAGAGCTTGGATGGCGTGTACAGGTACAGCTGCCCATGCAGCTTCAACACGATACCACAGTTCATCAAGAGTAGTGACTGGCGAATTGTGACGAGCCAGTTGCTCGGCCACCATTGACCATACGTTTTCAGTTGGTGAGAGATCCGGATAATGTGCTGGCCATGGCAGCAGTCCAACATTTTCTGTATCCAGAAAGGCCCGTACAGTACCTGCAACATACCGTCGTGCATTATCCTGCTGAAATGTACGGTTTCGCAGGGATCGAATGAAGGGTAGAGCCACGGGTCGTAACACATCTGAACTGTAACGTCCACTGTTCAAAGTGCCGTCAATGCGAACAAGAGGTGACCGAGACGTGTAACCACTGGCACCGCATATCATCACGCCGGGTGATACACCAGTATGGCAATGACGAATACACGCTTCCTATATGCGTTCACCGCGATGTCGCCAAACACGGATGGGACCATCATGATGCTGTAAACAGAACCTGGATTCATCCGAAAAAATTACGTTTTCCCATTCATGCACCCAGGTTCGTCGTTGAGTACACCATCGCAGGCGCTCCGGTCTGTGATGCAGCGTCAAGGGTAACCGCAGCCATGATCTCCGAGCTGACAGTTCATGCTGCTGCAAACGTCGTCGAACTGTTAGTGCAGATGATGGTTGTCTTGCAAACGTCCCCATCTGTTGACTCAGGGCTCGAGACGTGGCTGCATGATACGTTACAGCCATGCTGATGAGATGCCTGTCATCTCGACTGCTAGTGATACGAGGCCGTTGGAGTCCAGCAAGACGTTCTGTAATACCCTCCTGAACCCACCGATTCCATATTTTGCTAACAGTCATTGGAACTCGACCTACGTGAGCAGCAATGTCGCGATACGATAAACCGCAAACGTGATAGGCTCTAATCCGACCTTTATCAAAGTCGGATACGTGATGGTACGCATTTCTCCCCCTTACACGAGGCATCACAACAACGTTTCACCAGGCAACGCCAGTGAACTGCTGTTTGTGTATGAGAAATTGGTCGGAAACTTTCCTCATATCAGCACGTTGTAGGTGTCGCCACCGGCGCCAACCTTGGGTGAATGCTGTGAAAAGCTAATCATTTGCATATCACGGCATCTTCTTCCTGTCGGTTAAATTTCGTATCTGTAGCACGTCATCTTCGTTGTGTAGCAATTTTCATGGGCAGTAGTGTATTTCATAGGAGCGGTAGACAGATCTTCCATCTTTTAAAGCAAATGAAGCATAGTACCTCATTGCTAAGTCACGTCGTAAAAATATTTCTTGACTATAGTTCGTGCCATTCTGCAATACAACGGGTGCCTGATGATGAGAGCGAGAAACTGCCATATAGACCCGATGAAGAGGTCTGTCAGACTGCTCCTACACACGTACGTTAATCCGCGACATACGTCAAAAAAGACATTACTGTCACAGCAATGCTGTACCAATGCTATGTCATGTGTTTGTTGCTCGTTTGTCGGCATTGTTACTAAACTAGCACTAATTGCTTTTCCAATTTCCTATAAGAAGGCAAGATTTGAGACAAATGCAAAACAAAAAATTATTCGTTTGAAAGCGAAAAATTTTAGCACTGCTGATATGGCTAATTGATATTTCAGTGTTTTTGGTCGGTTGATAGTAAAAAATAAAAAAAACACCTGTTATAAACGGAACCAACAAATTACCGAAAAATACCGGTTATTCAGAACTAAAACACAAGTATCGGTTTTGGATTTCCTCATCCCTTCGCCACGATCCTGCTGCGTCACCCGCGCTACGCTAACATAAATGGCTTGTGCCTCCACCGGCTTGCACCAAGAATTGTATTATTTCTGTACTTATGGCATTCCGTAGAAATGTTAGAACACGTGAGGCAATACTGACCCTACGACTTATCTTAGAAGAAAGATTAAGAAAAGGCAAACGTACGTTTCTAGGATTTGTAGACTTAGAGAAAGCTTTTGACAATGTAGACTGGAATACTCTCATTCAAATTCTGAAGGTGGCAGGAGTAAAATACAGGGAGCGAAAGGCTATTTACAATTTGTACAGAAAGCAGATGGCAGTTATAAGAGTCGACGGGCATGAAAGGGAAGCAGTGGTTGGGAAGGGAGTGATACAGGGTTCTAGCCTCTCCCCAATGCTATTCAATCTGTATATTGAGCAAGCAGTAAAGGAAACAAAAGAAAATTTCGGAGTAGGTATTAAAATCCATGGAGAAGAAATTAAAACTTTGAGGTTCACCGATGACATTGTAATTCCGTCAGAGACAGCAAAGGACCTGGAAGAGCAGTTGTACGGAATGGACAGTGTCTTGAAAGGACGGTATAAGATGAACATCAACAAAAGCAAAACGAGGATAATGGAATGTAGTCGAATTAAGTCGGGTGATGCTGAGGGAATTAGATTAGGAAATGAGACACTTAAAGTAGTAAAGGAGTTTTGCTATTTCGGGAGCAAAATAACTGATGATGATCGAAGTAGAGAGGATATAAAATGTAGACTGGCAATGGCAAGGAAAGCGTTTCTGAAGAAGAGACATTTGTTAACATCGAGTTTTGATTTAAGTGTCAGGAAGTCGTTTCTGAAAGTATTTGTATGGAGTGTAGCCATGTATGGAAGTGAAACGTGGCAGATAAATAGTTCAGACAAGAAGGGACTAGAAGCTTTCGAAATGTGGTGCTACAGAAGAATGCTGAAGATTAAATGGGTAAATCACATTACTAATGAGGAAGTATTGAATAGTATTTGGGAGAAGAGGAGTTTGTGGCACAACTTGACAAGAAGAAGGGACCGGTTGGTAGAACACGTTCTGAGGCATCAAGGGATCACAAATTTAGCATTGGAGGGCAGCGTGGAGGATAAAAATCGTAGAGGGAGACCAAGAGATGAATACACTAAGCAGATTCAGAAGGATGTAGGTTGCAGTAAGTACTGGGAGATGAAGAAGCTTGCACAGGATAGAGTAGCAAGGAGAGCTGCATCAAACTAGTCTGAGGACTGAAGTCCACAACAACAACAACAACATGGCTATCTGCAGCTTCCACTTCTGTCTGTTTTATTTCTTGCGAAGACCTGCATATAGCACCATAAATTTGGACGAAATCGGTGATGACGAATAGGTGCGGTGCCATTGTCAGAAGAATTTCTTTGAAGCGTCTACCAATCAGATCAGGACTTTGATTCAGAGTAATTCTTGTCTAGTATTTTACCTGACATGGGATTTGTTTCAAATTTGAGTTAAGTATTACATATAACTGATTAAATAATAAATAGTGTGAACTTTGAACAGTCACTCTTAGTCACCGTGGCTGAACTGGTATAATCAGCTCACGCGTGTTAAGTTTTGTTGTAGGCTGAGTCCCAGCAAACCTTGTCGCTAATGCGTATCTTACAACACATCAACAACAGACAGTTATCTCCTTATTCTGTGTGAATGCCTGGCTCTTTACCAGGTTCACTTTCTTTTCACTCTTGTACTTTTCAACATTTAGTATTGTGTACGAAATATGCTGCAGGAGGGCACACTCTTTAACAGCCCAAATAATATTTCATTTCCCAAGGCAATCGTACAGTAACTCGGGATAAACAGATATTGTTTATGAATACCTGGGATGTCCTGGCAGAGAGACAACCCAGTGTATTCCTCTCCGGATTGCATCCCTGCATCAGGGAACTTCAGAGAAACGATACAGGAGGCTAAGTCCACCATGTTGTACTAATGTTCCCCAACCTGCCGTGTCATATTAGGTAATGCAAACTGGGCTGTAAACAAAAGAATGAAGGCCACCACTATTCTCACTGAAATGGTTCTTTACACGAAAGTACTGATTTAATGTTACAATAGGCCTCGTATTTTCATTCATCTTCTTGAAAATTATACATATGCCAAGCTCCATAAAAAACTGTTGAATTACAGATTAATGGGACATATATGTATCGGTTTGGCACAATCTGTCACTGTCAACCGTTTCGTACATCGTGCCTAAATCTTATGAACTGTCTGTATTGCGTAAGCAAGGAATAAACTTGCTTCTCAGACTTCACGAACAAGTTTCAGCTTCTAGAAGGCAAATTACACATCAGTACAAATTATTGTAACATTTTTCAGGAAAAGTAACCAGAGGTGTTACTCAGCATAATTATAAGACTGATTGTAAGGACTCAGAATGGGTCACTCTATTCTGACACGAAAACTTTTAATAAGTAACGAGTACTCATGAAACAAATTGACAACCCACAAAAATGCAACAAAAACTGTCAATATACAAATCATCTACGTTAGTAAGATAATTCAAAAGATGGTTGGCTATCACTTGATCATGAGGCTTTAAAAACTTAAAATTTTACTATGAACTATTCACACTCTGGTTATCTCCGTAGAACTGTAAATTAACAAACGACCGGGTAATTCAGTATTTTTGTCTCTGTATACTTATCGGTTGATTCAGAATGAACTGTGAGTCATGCAGTCTAGTATTGTAGCCTCCATGGCAATGAATGTTATTACCATAGACTTAAGGATACTAGTATATCATTTCTATCTGTTTGGAAATAATTTGTTATTTCCATGGCCGTATGATTATCGCGCACCCAGTGCTAATTTCGGTAAATGAATTACATGCAGCGTGGGCAGTTATTAAAATAACTACCCAAAGCAGGTAACAAGTTAGTGCAATTACTGTGAACGCTCAGTAGCTGATTATTTATTCCAGTTTAGTTATTTTTCAGCGGATCTACTCAATCCGCAGTATGGTGCAAAAAAGAGCGAATGCCCCAGGTCTGAAAAGTAAATCAATGTCGGGATTCTAATTAACATTACTGCACTCAACATTTTTAAAGCACTACTGCCTGTAGTAGAAAGCATAATTATCTCTGGCGCACGGTCCAGCGCGCCATGCAACGCGACTGAAAACAGTAATAAATGGAATGTCAGTTATATCGGTAGACAGTTTGTATAAAGTAGCACTCCGGTGTTTCTCGTAAAAAGCGTCGTACTCAAACATATTGTGACGTCATCGCATGCAGCGGAGAAGTAGCTATCGTAATCTCTTCAATAGACGAGAAGTATTTTCCAGTTAGAGATCGTTTTAGACGTTAATAATCAGTGGACGCCATTTCTGATGAATGAGGTGCAGTTGGCCACGAACCGTATTTCATTTTCCTCAGTTCTTCACGTTGTAGAGCAGTTTTCTTCAATCTAGGCCTCTTCCCTCCCGTTGATGCAAAATCATCTCCCCGTCTACTCCTGGGAAATTATTGGGTACCGGCTGCTTCAACAGCTGTATCCTTCCTCGACTAAAGTTAATAAATCCATGTTTGCTCCATAAAGAATCAGGTAAATCCTTTTTCTTTTTTTTATTAAATGGTCCACATACTAGTGAGATACTCGATTGCACGTCTGCTTTTGATCAGCGCGCAACAAAAGCTGCAGACATCTTTCGCGAAGTTCTCTCGCAGGTATACTAGTAGAATTTCCCATCCAGTTTACACACTTTCAATTAATGCTGAGTGCCGAATACCACACCAACCTTACTCCAGGTTTTCATTGGTGGTTGCAGTTTTACGAATTCCCTTCAAGTGGCTCATCATCAAGATAAGTATTTAACTTACCCGTCCAGTTACAAACTACAGAAATTTCAGGAGAAGAAACTAAGGCTTACCAATTCAATAGGGAGCCAACTCGATTTTAGCAAAAACAGACCTCTCTTTCACTATCAAAAACCATGACATATCCAGTGACGTGTCCCACCAATAGTATACGGTACTGGGCAAATGACCAACAATACTTGTTGCTGCATACTGAACTCATTTCAGATCCACTGACAGCTTTAATAATGGATAATGCTGGTCATTTTTTCATCTAATTCTGTAGGTGTGAATATCACACTTCTTTCCAATTTATTATGGGTTGTTTATGACGAATTTCACTAGCGAATATATGTATTCTGATGGTGCAAGTAAAATACCTAACTTCTTGAAGAGGTACTTACATGGCGACCACGGATGAACGTCACATATTACTGTACTGCTTGCTTTTGTGTAGTAAATACTTTCTTTCTAAGTGATGTCTTGCCCCTGAAAGCTATTCCACAAGAGATTACTGATAGAGTAGAAATATGAAAAATGTGTCAGGAGACGGATTAGCTTGTTTCAAAGACAAACAGCAGCACGAAGGGCAAAAGCAGCTGAGCACAGTTATTTGAGGAGCTCAGTAATATGCTTTTTTTTCAGTTCAAGTTTTCATTAATATGAATATGTACACCCAAAAATTTGGAGAATTCTACGCTGTTTACTGAGTCCTGTTCGTGTACTACATAAAGTGTCGGTTATATTCTGTTTGTCGCACAGAACTGAATATACTGTGTTTTGTTAAAATTTGGGGATAATCCATTTTCAGAGAACCACTTAATAATAGTTTAAAAATGTCATTAACAATACATTCTCTTGCTTTCTCTATAGTGATATTTATTAGACCACTAGTATCGTCAACAAAAAAGCAGCCATTCTGCTAGTTGGTTGTTGTGTGGAAGGTCATTTGCATATGTAAGGAATAGGAGTGGGCCCAAAACTAAACCCTATGGCAATGGAATATTCGATACACTCCATATATTTACTATACGATGCAGATGAGTTCTACATTTAATTTCGCATTCCGTATAGTTTTAATGACATCAATAAAATAGTTTTGTACCCTAACGTGCAAAATATGTGCTGAAACATGGATGTAACACAAATAATACCAATTTAATTATTTTTGAAAGAAGGCCATTACTTCTCATATATTAGATTTCTTTCAAAATTTACTTATTCAATTTTATTTCCGTGTTACGTCATTGACGTTAAAATGGTTAATTATTAACATGCAGATAACTTGAATTTATGTAAAAGTATTTCTTTGGCACACCTATAATCTTAGTTTTTCTTAGTGGTTGTGAGAAGCTGCTGTCGTACTTAGCTGGCCGGAAGTGAAATGTAAAAGTTGGCTTTGTTTCACGGACATTTTGCGGTGTCTGTAATTGATTATCTGAAGGATAATCGTTTGAAAATTATGGAATAAATATGTTAACAGTGAATATGAACAGTTGCGAGTTATTACTAATATCAAAGAGCTCACTAGACGAATCCGATAGCTTTCTGCATCCATAACGAATCTTAAGTACCTCTAAATTGTTGTGCCGACAATGTGACGAAAATGTATTCAACGTCAAGGAACAAGATAAGTCAAAGTAATTATTTACAATTTTCATGTTGGAAGTGATATACTATATTTCTAACATGTCTCAGATGTTCTTCAATTCCTTAATAGTTTGGAGAAAATTGATCTTAAACAGTCCGTTGTGAAAAACGAGGTTTGGGAAAACAATTTTAATTTTTGACGATATTTAGAATATTTGAGGTAGTGGGCATTAGATAACGGTAAGCGAACAGTTGATTACCTATTACTTAGGCAGCCCGCTCCACTCCCATGCCTGTCGGGTGAACTGCTAACCTGGCGGTCTGTGGCACACAGTTCGCTCACGATGTAAATAATTGACAACTTGGTTCCTGTTTTGGCTAAATTCAGGCAACTCTAAAAAAACTCTTCCCGAACAGTCCATGAAGGCCCAACGGTACCGACAGGCCGCCGTGTCATCCTCATCCCATAGGCTTCACTGGATTCGAATATGGAGGGACATGTGGTCAGCACACCGCTCTCCCTGCTGTATGTCAGTTCCCGAGACTGGAGCCGCTACTTATCAATCAAGTAGCTCCTCAGTTTGCCTCACGAGGGCTGAGTGCACCCCGCTTGCCAACAGCGCTCGCTCAGTCAGTCCACTAACAACTAGTCAGCCTATTCTGCATATGCAGCAATATGACCGCGATAGGCTGACCCACGTGCACACCGCAGCTTACAGACATTATCGAGAAGTTTGCATTAGCATGGGCCGACTGTAATTTGAATCCTGATTCCACATTAATACTTCATATCTTCAAGTGACCCTATTAGTACAGATCTTGAGGTTGAATCTCACCCTTGTGTCCGTGTTTGCTTCCAAATAAAACACACAGAACACAAGCACACATAAGTAAGAAACATCCATGAATATAAGCAAATGGTACATTCCCACAACAACAAAGAAGCCCGCAGTAGAGCAACATAATCAAAAAACAAGGTCTAAAAATAGACTATAGAAAAGATAAGTGTATAACGAGAAAACTGAAGACAGTCAATATAACCACAGATAACACATCTGGTATTTACCAACTGACATGCCGGATTGCAAATCAACTTACATTGTACAGGTAATCAGAAAAGTTAATACTAAGTACACAGAACACAGAACAGTATTAAAAAGTAACAGCTATCATCCTACATTTGCTTAACATATGTAAGCTTTCTATAAAATATTGTCTGTATGAGAAAAAACTGAATATATAGATTTCAAAAACTTCCTTCTCATGTAACGTGTATTCAGGTATCGTATTCTATTGCTGAGCAAAACTGACTGTTGGTTGGCCCTGTGTCGTAAAATTAAACTTCAAGTTTCATGAAATGCAAAATTTCAAATAAAGAAAATGAATCTAATTAAATGTCTAAGGAAACTAATTATGTGCTCAACGAAAACTATTACCGAAGCACACTGCAAACACTGCGTGATATGATGTACAATGATTTAATTTGGAATATCCACAAAAAACAAATTATGCTCTACCCAGAAGATAACGACTGTTTGAAATTACCAACACTGTTTACAGAAAATTAATGTACTTGCTAATACGACATTTGACGATCCCGATTACACACCGTTTGCACAAGAATGCAAGGTGAGATCTGCCCTGAAATAAAAGTGATTTACCTCTTGCTCAGCATGCTGTCTGTTGTGTCTGGAGTATTGACGTTCTCGAAGGCGAATACAAATCAGCTGATGCAGCACCTAAAGATAAATAATCTGCTATATTTTCTTTCTTTTTTGATCAGAAAAGATCTATCGTGCAATGTACACGCGACAGAATATTTAGATCTTTACTATGAATCATGGAGGAGAATCTTACATTAAAGAAATTTGTTTTTGGCAAGTGAAACGCTGCTTGTTGAGAAAAATCCGGATAAATATAAGACGTCTGAAATAATGACAAAAATTTCTCTTCACAAAAATTACGAACATAGCACTAAAATTTCTCCAAAATTTTTCTCCATCAACATAAATAACAAGAAAGTATTTAATGATTTGTGATCTTTATTATAAAGTACTCCATATAGATTCTCCCATATTCAAAAATAACAGGTCTCTTTCTTTGAAATAACTAAAGTGCTCGCTACTAGGCCTCAAATAAGAATGTCCCAGCGCTGCAGAACAAGCTGGCGAATACGTCTACCACGATTACAACACAGAGTTAGGGATCTTGTTGACTACTCCTACAGTGTACTCATTCATCTACTGAATGAATTATTTACAATAAGGGAAAATATATGAGAACCTTATACATCTTCTGGACATGAATCACACTCCAGCAGACCAACACCGTCATGAGATTCTTAAGTGCAGGAACAGCTGTCACAACAAATAACTGGAAAAAATTACCAAATGCAGAAAGCCATGTTAGACTGAAAAGAAATCCCCCCCCCACGCCCCCTCCCCCACACACACCATATTACATACACCTCACAAAGCCTAACATCACTTTCAACTGTTCGCCTTAATTTTTTGTATATTGTAAACAGTAACACCGCAAGTTTCAAAGTGCAAAAAATGGTTCAAATGGCTCTAAGGCCTAAGCGCTATGGGACTTAGCTTCTGAGGTTATCAGTCCCCTAGACTTAGAACTACTTAAACCTAAGGACATCACACACATCCATGCCTGAGGCAGGATTCGAACCTGCGACCGTAGCAAAATGGCTCTGAGCACTATGCGACTTGACTTCGAGGTCATCAGTCGTGCGACCGTAGCAGCCGCGTGGTTTCGGACTGAAGCGCATAGAACAGCTCGACTACAGCGGCCGGCTTTAAAGTGCAGTTTCAAAGTCAAGATAATGAGGGAAACCTGGAAAAGTGCAAACATTTTCTATACAGATACAAACAACCAAAAAAAATAAAATAACGCAATCCATAACAGTCTAATATTCTGAGTTGTAAAATTTCGAGGTGGTAAAGTTTTCTAAAGTGGTCTATGGTTTTAGAGAACAAGTTATGCAAGAAATACAGCAATAACTCAATTTACAGAAACGCACAGAAACCACAGCATGTAGTAACAAGGCATACACACAGAAAATTGTTTATTTTGAATTTTGTGAATACTCTAATTAAAACTTAAAATTTATATGTACAGATGGTAATAATCACTTAATTCAACAGTCAAGATCACAAATAATCACTTATTGTGATAGTGGTTGGTTTTGGCCTTCATGGTGGCCATCTTCAGATCTAAAGCACAATATGGCTGAAGTCTGAGGTGCACAGAACAGTTGCGTGAAATCACGGTCATTTCATGCGTGACTTTACGTCACTGTTCTGCGCACAGCCGACGTCATTCTATATTGTGCTTTGGATCTGAAGATGGCGACCATAAAGGCTAAAACCGGCCACCATTTCTAAATGAATAATTATTTGCGATCTTGATTGTTTTATTAAGTGATAATCTGTAATAGATCGATGTTTTATCTCCAATCATGTTATCTAAAATTATAGACAGTAATAAGCAATATGCTCTACCATTTAATAAAAAGGATCCCTACCGGCCGGTGTGGCCGAGCGGTTCTACGCGCTAAGATCTGGAACCGCGCGACCGCCACGGTCGCAGGTTCGAATCCTGCCTCGGGGATGGATATGTGTGATGTCTTTAGGTTAGTTAGGTTTAAGTAGTTCTAAGTTCTAGGGGACTGATGACCTCAGATGTTAAGTCCCATAGTGCTCGGAGCCATTTGAACCATTTTTGAAAAAGGATCCCTTAAGGAGGATCCCATCCATAAACAAATTTTAACTATAACTGCAATATGTCCAATATAAAAGTGGCACATCCAATTATAGAACAACATTATTTTATTTAAATATAGGATAAATTTAAAAAATACAACAGTTTAAAAACTACAGATATTTTTGAAAATGCTCGCCTTGTACCTCTATGGATATTTGTGCTCGTGTGATCGCTGTCAGACTCGCTTATACAGATCTGCAACATCAATTGCTTCAATAATCTATCGTCTACCGTTTTAGGCTCATTATAGTAAAGTTTCGTTTTAAACATCCTCTTGGATAAAATTAATGAGCAGACAATTCCGGCGAGAGGCGCTTTCATCACGTGACGTTTTAATGAATACGAGAAGTGTGGTGCGTAGCTCCACGTTACTGGGTACAAAACAGCTCAGCCTTTAACATTGTCGAAGCATTGAACATAGGCGTCTGTGCTGGCGGTGGTTCCATACACCTTCTGACCGGTAATTCGTAATATCACGCACCAATTTTTTATTGTTTTTATTGTGAAGAGGAATATAGCACCACTCGCAGAATTTGACTCTCTTTTGTCTATTTAGATCTACATCCAGATGACTATTCTGCGTTTCACTCTTCAGCGTCTGTCAGAGAATTCACCGAAACGTCTTCAGGTGCTTAAATTTTTCCGTTCGAGCATTGACTTCTCGTATTTTATTACGATGATCATTATTAGCTGGACGAATGACTGAACAGATAAAACTCCATTAGATTTGAAGTGTAACGACTTAACAACTGAATGACATCCATTTAGAAAGCCGCGAAGAAGATTTTCTCCAGCTTAGACTAATTCTCTGAACTAGTAGTTGTTGAGGCTAGCCCTTACACACTAACATAGAAACGCGGCGGAGAACTTTAATTTATGCATGTATAGAAGTGTCACCAACGGAGTCGGCGGATAAGAGAATACTGAAGATCTCTGGACAAAAGTGGGAAAGAAGGATGACGAGATTCTGGAAACATATTGAGGAAATGCAACACACGAATGGGCTACCACCTGTGCCGTAAAGAAAGAAGCACAATCAGAAATAAGAAAATAATTAAGGTATATCGTATGGTAGAAGAATGAGGGCCGATGACCAGAACAGAAACGATGAAGGAGGAAGCAAAACAGTCAGTTCTTTGCACCCATTTTTAAATAGTCAGCATATCACTTTCCTGCCGACAATGTGAATAATTTGTAAAAGCTGTAGCTGTTACGAAGTGTTTGTAAACACTTTGGAAATTCGGACTGAGGATTATGATTTGTGATAGAAATAAAGATCTCGCCATTCGACGCCATTTTTTTATCAGTTTCTGAAGACTACTGGGGTTAAGAAATTACTCTTAAAAAATTTCGTGAGTCTTCATAAATAAACAAGTACATATATTAAACTTCAACTATACGCACCATGTTACTCACAATACACAGCTACTTTGCTGGAGTAACTCAGTAAATTACTAATTAATTTTCACAGCACTTCCAAGCAACAACTAGAGGTCTGACAATTAAGCATGACTGCCACATCATAGGAAGATACGACGATTGTAGAATCTTGTTTTGCTTACAAAGCGAACCCGCTTCTATCAGAGACACAATTGTAGAAGTATTTTGAGTACAAGACTGGGCATTTGTGCAGCCAATCTAAAGACCAACCTAGACCGATATAACGTCCGGGTACCTTGAATTCTGACTGCCTTCTTGTTCGACTCAATTTCTTTGTGCTCCGTGTTTAACCGTAGGCTACCAACGTCCTGTTACTTTATACAGCTACAAATATGAAGTAAAGTGAATTCACGCGCATCTGGTTCACAACGGATGGGAAAATTTTGTCGTATCGACGAAGCACTGTTGATACGTTACAAGCGATTCAACGCAATATATGAACCGTGTCCATCAAATGCCTTGATGCTCGGCTCGATGGAACACATTGTAAAGATATAATGGATTTGGCTTAAACTTCACGCAGTTCTAAAAGGCGACTTCGGCGCCAGTTTATACGGTAACGAGAACAAACGAAGCAGTGAATGTGGCAGCTTAAAAAGTGTGCTTTCTGAGAACAGCAACATTAGCCAGGATGTCAGGTCACACTCCATACACGGATTTAGTGCGGGTAGCCTAGATACCAGGCATCCATGTACTCCCTTTCCACATTACAAATGTTATATCCTACTTAGAAACGGAGATTACAGCTTACGATGAAGACGACCATTTTTATTGCTTATTGTATCCTGCTTCCCAAGACGTTGCTCAAACTTGTAACAAGTACACATTGTCAGAAAGCTGTAAGTAATTTCTGTGTTGGAACCTTAGTGCAATCTTTGGAACACTGTGTTGTGTGGCAAAGTCTGATACCAACGGTCAGTCCATGCAAATTGTCATCGTATTATCAAGGCGATTTTCAGTTTCTCGTTGGCTCTTTTTGAAATAGCAGCAATTTGGACGTCTAATACCATCAAAAATCCTTTCTAGAATTTATATAGCACATATATTTATTTATTTGTCACAGTGAACCTGTTCAGTGTGGGTTGGCATGTAATAATGAAAAACCCTCTTAACTGCTTACAGTCCCCAGTCCGTGCTTTTGCGCAATTCATGCATTGAACACAAGAGTGAGGTCTAACGGAATACCACTCTGTGTGGTTATTTCATTGTTAAGAAGAGGCTTTTCTTGAGTACTTAGGTAACGCAGACGATACATTTCGACGATTTGCGTGAGGAAACATGTATGGTAGGTTATATACTTGAGCCGACAAAGCCATACGTAAAAGGCTAGTGAAAGTCGAGGCTATAGGGATGAAAGGACGAACAAAAAAGTTGGCTCAGTGCTGAAATGCACTAATACGAAACCAAAGGTCTTCGCGTGTCCATCACAGCTACGGAGAGCTGTGTTAAAATAACTTGGCAATACTCTTACCGAACTTCACAGAACTCTATTTCGTCGCAGTGAAGCGTAAACAGTAAATCAACACCGTCGCTATTCGCACTTCCGATGTACGAAGTGCGTTCAATAAGTAATGTGGCACTTTTCTTTCTCAGCCAGTTTTGGGGGGAAGAAAGGCGGAATTTGTTGTGGGACATCGTAAACATTCCGGCTTCATCCCCTATAGTTTCATGAAGTTCCGATAGGTGGCGGCGCTATACGTAGCATTCAAAGTGGCGTCTGTAACAGAGGTACGTTCCAACTAGATACCTGCCACTGAGTATCTTTTGGCAGGAAAAAAAGAGCTTCATTCATAGAAGCATGGCATTCTGGATCTGATCTTCGTTGGAATTGGATGGTCTTGGGACATAGCCGTACTTTTTCGGAATCGTTGTGGAGCATGACTTTGATCATACTCCAGTTTCATTCTGCGACTTCGCACCTGCACCGACAGGGTGAGTTTAGGCGGTTTTGCTGTGTCTGTACCTGGAGATACATTCTTGTGCATGCAGGAGCAGAATTTACGATTCTGGGACAGCATTCGAGGCCACGGGTTGAAACAGAGTTGCTGCACAGCAGGAGTCGGCGCCTACATCATCAGAACGCTGCCTACCGACAACGTGCTGCAGGTTTCAGGACTGGTCAAGTGTTTTGCGACTCCGGCATTGTAGGACCTATCATTTTTATACTGAAGTTCTCAGCAGTGCACGCGTTCACTTTGCTACAAGTCCATCCTGTTTGTTTCTCCATGTCTTCCCATTTGAGCTCTCACTACTAATTGCGGTACTGCTTTATAGTCGAGGGAGTAATATTTGATTCATTAAGACCTCCAGTCATTGTCAATCGATTGCATCACAGAGCAGGAGCCCCTTACTCTCGAGTCCACTCTAATTCTCATAATAGTTCCGTATACCCTATCCTTTAGCATACTATTTGTATCGACAATCGAGTACCTGTGTGCTCTGGTTTATAATAAATCACATTGTAATATTTAATCTGCATATCAATCGTAGATACAGAATCTCATTTCCTGTCTTTTATTATGATAAAATTCCTTTTTTTACTGAGTAGTTTACGATTTTTATTAAATTATTATTCTTATATTTCACCAACTAGCAGGATCTTCCGTCAATTCCTTTCGTTACCGTTGTGCTCACAATTAGGTAGTAGGTAAGGAGGGGGTCGAGTGCATGTCTAGTTCTCATGCAAAATTCGCCAGAATTGAAGAGGTACAAACTCTTCTCCACCCCGGCACCTCCCACCGTCTGAGAGTCACTTGGAAAGTGGAATTGCGCACCGTGGTCCTTCACGATGAAAGCAGGTTCTACCTGCAAGCAAGTGATGATCGTTTGCGCTTACGACGTAGACCTGGTGGGTAATTTCTCGTAGAGTACATTCCGCCAAACCACACAGCGCATCCCACGCCTTATGGTTTGAGGTGCGATAAGCTTGTAAGTAGGCTGTTTAGGTTTCTTTATTGGTAACGCCACGTCTGTATGAAAATCACTGGCTGTGCTGTGTGCAGTCTGTGGCTAGTTTGCATTGTTGTCTGCCATTGTAGTGTTAGGCAGCTGGCTGTGAACAGCGCGTAGCGTTGCGCAGTTGGAGGTGAGCCGCCAGCAGTGGTGGATGTGGGGAGAGAGATGGCGGAGTTTTGAAATTTGTCATGAACTGCTATATTTATATATGATGATATCAAGGTAAATACATTGTTTGTTCTCTATTAATATCTTTCATTTGCTAACTATCCTTATCAGTAGTTAGTGCCTTCCATAGTTTGAATCTTTTATTTAGCTGGCAGTAGTGGCGCTCGCTGTATTGCAGTAGCTTGAGCAGCGAAGATTTTTGTGAGGTAAGTGATTTGTGAAAGGTATAGTTTAATGTCAGTCAGGGCCATTCTTTTGTAGGGAATTTTGAAGGTCAGATTGCGTTGCGCTAACAAAATATTGTGTGTCAGTTTAAGCACAGTCATGTATAAATTTTTCTAAGGGGACGTTTTATATGTCGACCCTTAGCCGAGGATACCTCACTGGAATCTTCTGATTTTTTCTTGCAGTTTGTGTAATTGGTGTAGCTATTGTTTATTGGTAGCACGTAATCATAGAGAGAATTTCCTTTGTAGTTGTAGTTTTTCATTGTTGTACAGTAAAACAGTTGTGGCATGCATGTAGATTTGCACCAAGTATTTCGCAGCTGCAATTAACTAGATATTATTTTCAGTGCTATGTTAATGTGTTCTCTTATTTTTGATCTTCAAATTGTGTTTTTCTGTGTTGTCGTGTGAAATACTGTGACAATAATGGCGTGTGAAAAACGTAATACTAGGCTCCAAAGTAAACTGAGAAATGACAGTGAAAATGAAAGCAGTGTGTTAGCGCCACCGAGTAATGAATTAACTGATGTTCAAAGTAGTAATTTGGTAATTGTGCATAGGGAAATGGAGCGGGCGGCAAACAATGGCGTGGACAGTGAAACAATTAGTGAAGAGGGAAGCATTATCGATCGATCGGTCGGCAACAGCTCGCCTCAGGAATCCGAAATGACAGGACACAATTTTGCAAATACTGTAGATTCAGGTTTTGCGTCCTCACCGTTTTCTCAAATGAGTCAAGACACATTTTCCGCTTGTCAAAATGTGAATGTTGCCGGTGTAAATTCACTGCCGAAAAGCACTGACGAACATGTTTCAGACACCAGTGCATTGTTATTACAATTAATGCAAGAAATGGGACAAAAGCTTCAAAAGTTAGACACAATGGAACAAAATCAGAGACAAACACAGCAAAAGCTTCAAAAGTTAGACACAATGGAACAAAATCTTCAAAAGTTAGACACAATGGAACAATACCAGAGACAAACACAGCAACAGTTAGACGCAATGGAACAAAATCTTCAAAAGTTAGACACCACGCTTGAACAAACACGTGAAGATTTAACTACTGAGTTACATAAAATCGAATCGAAATGTCAAAAAGTCACGAAGCAGCCATAAAAGAACTGCAAGCTATTGTTCATGAAAATCACGACACCCTGCAAGCTAAAATTGACTCAGTTGCATCTACCGATTCGGTTACGCAACTTGCAAAAACTCAGGAAAACTTAAAGGACACAGTAGATACTCTGAAACTTGGTTCAGAAAAACATACAGAGAAAATAATTTCATTATCGGATAAAGTAGCCGAACTTTCAGATCAGTTCACTAACTTATCTACAAAGGTGGATGATGATCTGAATAACACGTCCGCCCCAGTAGCTGAGTGGTCAGCGTGACGGATTGCCGTCCTCTGGGCCCGGGTTCGATTCCCGGCTGGGTCGGAGATTTTCTCCGCTCAGGGACTGGGTGTTGTGTTGTGTTCATCATCATTTCATCCCCATCCGGCGTGCAGGTCGCCCAATGTGGCGCCGACTGTAATAAGGCCTGCGATATGGCGGCCGGACCTGCCCCGCGAGGGGCCTCCCGGCCAATGACGCCAAACGCTCATTTCCATTTCCATCTGAATAACACAACACCTGTAGCCTTCACTGACACTGAAGAGTATGTAGAAATTAGAAAATTCAAACAAAATCAAAATCAAATCAATACACAGTACAAAAGAGAAATCCGGGAAGTGCAAGATCTGTTGGCACAAGTAGTACAAGAATTACGTATTTCAGAGGATACTCGCGCCCCAATACGGGAAGAGGGACACAGAAATACGGAACAGCCACAAAATAGTAACACAGGGCATTTCGGAAGTTATGAAAGAAATTGGCAATGTGCACCGAATTTTGAGATGGAACGGCCGACACGACCTAACAATGACCGATATGCGACTCGCCGACATGATGATTTTGACTATAAGCTGTTCATTACTACACGTAAATTCAAAACATTTAAGAATTCTGGCAATGACATTCATCCACAAGCATGGCTCCATCAATTCTCGCATTGTTTTCCTCCCAACTGGTCGTTAGAACACAGATTAGAATTTATGTGTGGCTACTTGGAGAATGAACCAGCTGTAAGAATGCGATCGGTAATTCATGATTGCCACAGTGAAGGAGAGTTTTACCATGCCTTCCTCTCAGCATATTGGTCTCAAGCCACACAAGACCGAGTAAAACATAGCATCATAATGATGAAACGTTTCGAACAATCTGAATTTTCCAGTCTTATGAAATATTTTGAAGACATGTTGCATAAGAATCAGTATCTTTCAAACCCATACAGCCCCTCAGAACTCATCCGCATTTGCTTAATCAAACTGCCTGAACATTTACGACGTATTATTTTGGCAGGACCGTTGCAAAGACGACATTGAAGCATTTCAGGGACTCTTACAAGAATTAGAAATTGACACTGACAATCGCGGAACGCGAAACCAGGAACACAACAATTACAGGTCACATCCGTCGCAATTCCGTGATGAAAGAAGTAATAACTTGACACGACAAGGCTATTCTCACAACACAAATCGTGACCAAAACAGACACCACCCGTATGACAACCGTTGGCAGAGTAGTAATAACTACAGGGAAAGATCACCTCTCCGTGGTAATGACTATCACAGAGACAATAACAGAAACAGACAATATGGGAACCAAAATAAATACTATCAAGGGAGACAGAATAACTTTAGACGCAACGGACCAGCGCGCAGTTACGATTCAGGGAGAAATTCTCCACCATGCGACCGACAAGAAAGAAACTATGGAATCTACCGACATGACGACAGACGATATGATCGTAACGACAGACCTGAATTGCATCAGAACTGGCGGGATTCAAACAGAGCAGGGCCCTCTCGTCACGGTGAATTTGTAGAAATTAGGTCTCCAAATCCCAATAACGACGCGCGCCAACAAAGAGACAATAGGCAATGACTCACACCGCTGGCAGCAACAAAACGTACTTATGAAACTGATGACGCAGCTGCCGTAGCTAGTAATTACGTAAAAATGGAAGACATTAGGGACATCTTACTCCAGGAACACGACGTAAAACTTAACAACATTGCATATCCTGTGATTCACATTACTGTAAATGACGTAAAATTTACGGCAGTACTTGACTCTGGCAGTCCCATCTCAGTAATTAGTGAAACAGCCTTTAGCAAATGCAACAAATCGAACGATTGCCCCACACTTCCGTTACGTAAGATTAAATTACAAGGTGCAATCTTTGGAAAAAGTGTAGATGTACGCCAACAAACCAACTTAGAATTCTTTTGTCAAAGCCACAGCTTCTCTATGAACTTTCTTATTGTTCCATTATTGTCGACGGAAATTATATTGGGAGTAGACTTTTTGAATGAATACAAAGCAATCTTAAACTTTCACGATGCTGAAATAACTTTAGAAAAAGAAGGTAAGTCAGTAGCTTTGAAATTTGAAGATTGGCTCTCAAACCATGACGAAGAAATTAATCGGCTTTACCTCCTGTTAGACAACAGTTCGGAATTTTCGACGGAACTTGACGCTAACAATCATTCTGCAAGTACTGACAGGGATGATATCGACAGCGCATTTGACACTAATAAGTTAATTCAGAATAAAATTCAAACAATTGAGAATTGTAATGACACTGATAGGCAGGACCTTTTTGAGATTTTACAAGCACATTCCACAGTTTTTACTCACAAAACAGGAACAATCAAGGGATTTCAATACCAATTTCTTGTTCGTGAGCATACTAAATTTTGTGTTAGACCATACGTAATTCCAGCACATTATAGGGACCGTGTTAGAACAGAAATACAATCTATGCTTGACGAGGGCATTATTGAGCCTGCAGTAAGCTCATACAACAATCCGTTACATGTTGTTGAGAAGAAAAATGGATCGATCAGGCTTGTCTTAGATTCGAGACAAATCAATACTATCATTATTCCTGAAACAGACAGGCCGCAGACGATGGAAGAACTTCTTCAAAATTTTAATGGTGTAAAAGTGTTGTCTTCCATTGATCTCAGATCCAGCTTTTATCAGATCGAACTTCATCCAGAATGTAGAAAATACACAGCTTTCCTTTGTTTCGGCGTTTGTTATCAGTTTCGGAAACTTCCCTTTGGTTTGAACATTTCTTCAGCAGCATTCATTCGCGGGCTAAATTCCATATTACCTGAGTTCTTAAAACGTCACACCACCTTATATGTGGACGATATTCTAATAGCAGAAGCTTCATGGGAACTACATAATCGCATCCTCAACAGTTTGTTACGTATTTTTGCAGAATCTGGAATTACAGTTAACTTGGAAAAGTCCGAATTCGGTAGGTCAAAGGTGAGGTTTTTGGGACATATTATTTCTTCTGAAGGCATTCAGCCGGATCCTGAAAAGTTAGAAGCAATCAGAGCCATTCCAGTTCCATCCACAAAAAGACAAGTCCGCAGTTTTCTAGGTCTCGTAAATTTTTACCGTCGTTTTCTGAATATGCCAATTCTTGTTACACCAAAACTTTGTTCTCTAACTGGAAAAAATACTATTTGGAACTGCGACGATCAAGCACAGTTGGAATTCAATTCTTTGAAAGAATCGCTACTTAACGCGCCAATACTAGCTCATCCAGATCCGTCACAAGATTTCTGCCTTAGCACGGATTCTTCTAAAGTCGGTCTTGGTGCCCATTTATTTCAAGAAGCCATAGAAAGTGACACTACCGTTCAGAAAACCATTGCTTTTGCTAGCCGAGTGCTAACAAAATCTGAAAAAAATTATTCCGTTACTGAATTAGAAGCTTTAGCTATCGTTTGGGCATTTAACAAATTCCGTTTCTTTCTTTCTGGTAAGCACGTAAAAGTATACAGTGATCATCGTGCATTACAATTTCTTATGTCTTCAAAATTAAATCATGACAGGTTAAAACGTTGGGCATTGTTTCTGCAAGAATTCCGCTTCACAATAGTCTACATTCCCGGCAAGGAGAACATTGTTGCGGACGCACTGTCACGCGCACCAGCTGGGCTTGAGAAAAGTAACAAAGAAGGCAACCTCGAGAAAAATTTCAGTATTCTTTACATTCAGAAAGTCGCCTTTAAAAACTTCATCACCACATCTTTAAAAGACATTGCTCATGAACAAGATAAAGATCCGATTTGGAGAGACATCAAAAGTAAATGGCATGAAAAGACACACACTCAGATTCGGCATTATTACCTGGTTAGAAACAACATACTCTTCAAACGCTGCACTGTTGATGACAAGCTATGGGTACTTTGCATTCCAGACGATTTTGTTAATAAGCTCATTTGGTACATTCATTTCAGCTACGCACATTTTGGCCCACGAAAATGTTATCATATTCTTCGAACGACTTGTTATTTTAACAATATGGAAAAGAGAATTCGAAGAGTCTTATCTATTTGTAAACTTTGTCAAAAGGCGAAACCATCTACTATCTCCCATAGTGCTCCGCTGTTTCCTATCATTCCTTCTAAATTAAAAGAATTTGCTGCTGTAGATCTCTTGGGACCGCTTGTCAGAACACCTAATGGATTTTCGTACGTTCTAGTCGCTGTTGAACTTACTTCAAAATTTGTTTCTTTCACACCGTTACGTAAAGTCACTGGACGGTCTGTATCCAACGCCTTTGTTAAAAATTTCTTACGTGAAGTTGGACACGTTAGTAAAGTCATTTCAGATAACGGACCGCAATTCAGATCTGCTGTTTGGTCACGCATGCTTCGCAACCATAAAATCAAACCTGTTTTTATTTCATTGTACTCACCACATTGTAACCCGTCTGAACGGATTATGAAAGAAATCAATAAGCTTTGCAGACTTTATTGTCACAGAAAGCATCAGCATTGGGACAGATATTTACACTTATTTCAAAATGTGCTGAATGAAATGCCTCATGATTCCACTGCTTTACCACCTACTCTTGTACTAAAGAATGAAGAACCACCGAACAGAATCAGAGAGCTTGTACCTTTCCCAAATACACGTAAACTTCGACACAAAGACATAATTGATTTGGCACTTAAAAATATAAAATCTGCAGCAGACAAAAGGAGAAAACTACACGGTAAAGCAAATGCAAAGAAATTGTATATTGGTCAGAAAGTTCTCATTAAAGCTCATTCATTGTCACATAAGAAGAAACACTTGAGTCACAAATTCTTTCTAGTTTACAATGGACCTTACAGAATCCGACGTATACCACATGATAATTGCGTTGAAGTTGAAACTCTGCGTACTAGGAAGAGTAAAGGTTTACACCACATTTCACATGTAAAACCGTTTATTGAAAGATAATCTGCTTTTTAACTTTGTCTTTGCCATAAAACTTTTCATTTCACATTTCTAGTATGCTTTGTCAGATTTAGAATCTGTTAACATGTAACAATGTTTGAAGTTAAATATCCAATCAAGAACCAAGAGAACTTATTTAAACAGAAATGACGAATGCATTGTTATAGTGAACAGACGTCACAGTGTTATTGTGTGTGTACATTCTTGCTTGTTTGTTGCACGATTACGTAACGACTATAAGGCTCACATACTTAGAACATTTACCAGTACTGCTAATGAGATTTTAATGCAACATTTTGGTTTATTTGAAAATACATTATGGATTCAAGGTGCTTTCTGAGAGATACCAGGTGACACAGTGGTTAGTTTATTTGACAGCTACATGACTATATCACGACGCTACTAATGTGTGACACAATTTACCTTGTTGCTTTTGCGGTGTATCTGTTTTATATCTGCACAGTTTTCTGAATTCTTCTGGGAAGAAAAACATGTTTTAGTAGTAACGTTTGTGGTATAGCAACAATGAGACAGCCTTTTTCGTGGCATAACAATACGTTACTGTACAGTACTTTCTTCATCACGCCAATAAGCATAATAACTACGATATCTATACGCAAAGCATTTCACTTTTGTTTATCATGAGGTAAGTACATTGACTTCTGCAGAACTTAGCTTTCGGAGGACGATAACTACGACACTTCCACAGAGATTATGTTACAAGACGCACAGTTTAGCGCTACAGTACACGTATTTGAGTGATCAATTTTATACTTAAAACATTTATTTTTAAAGATTTTTGAATTACAAAGAAAGTTTTCCGTGATATATTTCATTCCATTGGTGTAATCTGTAACACCTGAGGGTATAATTACATTAATCCTCAGGGGGGTACACGCTTACTTTGTGTACCATGTGTGTGGCAACCACAAGGAACCCTAGCTAATATGGTATTTGCTTATTCAACTTTACACATCGGTACCATATTTCTCTAACACACAAATTACACAGCTATCTGATCATTTAACTGAGAGATAAATATGTTTTTTACTATGCCAGTGACACATGTTTACGTAATTACACCGTTGGATAACTTCACACTTACGAAATTGTATTTTGTCTGTACTGTGTGAACTCTTCATATTTTTTTTCGGAATCATTGTGATACTATGAGAGCTTTGAATGATGTATTTGGTATGGATTCATGATTTTTAAAGTACGTTTGAGGCAGATGACACTTTTGACATGAGCAGAGAATTTTTTTAATTATTGGAGGAAGCTACGACGATTTTGAGATTTGACTGAGGTGTTATGATGTTATTTTTACGACGACGATGTGTATTATGCTGCTGAGGTATGTTTACGATTAATAGGCTGAGGCTATATGAGTTATTTGATTATGCTTTATATTTATAATGACGAAATATTGACGAGTGTCGATGGAAACGTATATGTGTAATAAGGTAAGGAGTAATGAATAGTGGGTAGGGACTCTTGACTTGTGAAAAAGGATGTTGGAAACGAAGAATCGTACTTTAAGAGTTATGAAATGTGTGTAAATGCGTGAATGTATCACAATGCCGGCGAAAGTTTTTTGGACAACGTTATATTCATAGGATTTTCTTTCTACAGATTTGCAACGCTAATTCTTGACCTGTGAAATATTTTTATGTGAGACTGTCACTGTAGCGGAAACTGGTGTCGTAAATATTTCCGTAAGAAAGTTAAGTGACCACCTGCACGTAATGCGTCGTGGGCACGCAGCTGTGTCAAACACCTGGAGAACAAGCCATTAGGGTGTGCCTTTCCGGAAGCACAGGTAGAAAAAAAAAAAGAAAAAAGGCAGGCCTTTATCCTCGCCATTGGCATTCCTTTAGAGAAAATATTGCAAATGCGACACCCTCATTACTTCCATTAACCTTGCTATTGACATTCCTTTGTAGAAAGCATCGCAAATATTACACGCTCATTACCTGAAAACATATGATTACTCGTACTTTGTGCTAATTACTGCAATGCTTATGAATTGATGGGAAATATTCGTACATCTGCACACCTGATTATGACAAGCGTCTTTCTACGAGAGTTGAGAGCTACTGACTTACGAAATGCCACATAGCTATTGAATGATATTTTTATGCTTTGCTTTTCATAGTTGCTTATTTCATTTGATATCTGGTTTCCAGCTGTGTTGTAGCATTGCTTTTATAAAATGAAATGCATTTGCTAATGTGAACACTTTCTGTCAACAGATCTATTAAATAATTATTTTATGATCCACATTCTTTAAAAAAGGAGCACTTGGAAAGGAAAGAACAATAAGAAGGAACTAGTAACAGTAACACATAATTTTCTTTTCAAGTACATGGTAATATTTTTTTTACAATAAGTTGTTGTGGTGCACCACTTTAATTTACATAGACATTAAGATGTGAATATACACTTCCCTTATCTGCATTGTTGTTTTTACTGTAATATCTTTTCTGCTTGAGCTTTGTCATGTATAGATATAAGTTTTATATTTTTTATATTTTTTATATTTGCTGCTGCTGTTTGCCAGGCATAGTGCTACTGAATTTTAAATTGTGTTACTCTGTTAAGCTAGTTTTACTACTGACTTATTTTTCTTGTTACTATACATTGCCTCATATTAGTTGTAATGTTGAATTGCTTGGTAATTTAGATTTACTGTAGCTTGCTTTGCGATTTTCCATTTTTTTTATTGCTGTTTATATTAATTGTTTTATGTGCTGCTGCATTGCCTCGTCCCTTAGTTTAGCATCTGAGCTCAGTACATTTAAGTTAGCTTAAGAGCGGGAAGACTATATAAGAAACTAACTATTATAAATTTATAAGAAATAGGACACTGTACAGTGGAGAAAAACTATTATTGACAGAGGATGTGAACAAAATACAGAAGGCAGGCTTAGATAGGACTTTTTGGGAATAATGATGAACAAAGGGAGATCTCCATGCAAAATACTGCAGTAAAACAAACCCTGTCCTTTCCCTTTTGTGTTATCCCACTATATGTTTGTGTACCCTTGTGTATTTGTTTTCTTCCTGTCTCTGTGTAGTTTCATAGAATTTTTTCTTCTTTTAATATTAAGCTACATTCACTATGATGAGGAATACTGTTATCCTCGAATATAATTGGCATTAATAATATGTTATTTATTTTGTAAAGATGTTAGACATTATTAATTCTGTTCTGTTCAATGCTCATGTGTGAAGTTGATGTTTCAAAAGTTATTGTGATCCTTTATGTATGTACTCATGTCATAATTCCACTGATGTATATGTTTATTTCTATTCTTTTGTAAAGCCTGTGTTACTACAAATGTTATCTGTATTGTTATGTTCTTTAATGATGTATTTTGTACCTTTGTAATTGTATTTTCATGTTGTAAATTTATAATTGTACAGACACCAGTTCTTCAAATTAAGTTACATTTCACTGCACACGTTTCTGTTGGTCATAGTATATGGACAATATGTGAGAAGTAGGGACTGTTAGTGTTTGCACGTGTGTTAATAATTCAGCAAGGGACTGGATAACAGCATTGCTGGTTCTAAGGACAATTCCAAACACTTTGTGAGTGCACAAGTGGTGGTTTATGGACTTGCTATATCCTCTGCAAGACTCTTCGATGGTGATTGTGCACCTGCACAGTCGCAACAGATGGCTGCTGGCCATTTCTACAAGGACTACAGTGGGTCTGCACCTCTTGTGGCCCACCAATACCATTATCTCTACGAGGACTACAGTGGGTCTGCACCTCTGGTGGCCCACCAATACCATTATCTCTACAAGGACTACAGTGGGTCTGCACCTCTGGTGGCCCACCAATACCATTATCTCTACAAGGACTACAGTGGGTCTGCACCTCTGGTGGCCCACCAATACCATTATCTCTACAAGGACTACAGTGGGTCTGCGCCTCTGGTGGCCCACCAATGTCGTAATCTCTACCAGGACTACAGTGGGTCTGCTCTGTGATGACCTACCAATATTCATCAAAACTTCGACTGACTCTGCAGTGGGTTTGCTCTGTTGTGACGCAATACTTGTCTGCATGTCGAGAGTCAGCACTGTCTTTCCGTTGGAAGGACAACACTACTTCTTCAAGACTGCATGGAAATCCACTACTTCCATGTGCATTTTCTTCTACTGCTCAGACTTTGAGAAAAACACTATATTTTACCGTAATGAATGATCAGGACTGTCTTTATGGACTGTGACAAAATTTTAGCTTTTGACCAACATTGTATCAATAAGTGTGTGCATTTGATTTCTTTGTTATTGTAATTATGAAAAATTTTTTTCAAATCTGTATTGGCCACTGCCCAATCCAATTTGTAAAAATTTTTGTGGGGAGCATGGGGGCTATGTAAGTAGGCTGTTTAGGTTTTTTTATTGGTAACGCCACCTCTGTATGAAAATCACTGGCTGTGCTGTGTGCAGTCTGTGGCTAGTTTGCATTGTTGTCTGCCATTGTAGTGTTAGGCAGCTGGCTGTGAACAGCGCGTAGCGTTGCGCAGTTGGAGGTGAGCCGCCACCAGTGATGGATGTGGGGAGAGAGATGGCGGAGTTTTGAAATTTGTCATGAACTGCTATATTTATATATGATGATATCAAGGTAAATACATTGTTTGTTCTCTATTAATATCTTTCATTTGCTAACTATCCCTATCAGTAGTTAGTGCCTTCCATAGTTTGAATCTTTTATTTAGCTGGCAGTAGTGGCGCTCGCTGTATTGCAGTAGCTTGAGCAGCGAAGATTTTTGTGAGGTAAGTGATTTGTGAAAGGTATAGTTTAATGTTAGTCAGGGCCATTCTTTTGTAGGGAATTTTGAAGGTCAGATTGCGTTGCGCTAACAAAATATTGTGTGTCAGTTTAAGCACAGTCATGTATAAATTTTTCTAAGGGGACGTTTTAAGCTACAACTCTTGTTCACCTTTGGTGTTTCTGGAGAGGACGCTAATCAGCGTTCGATATGTGCAGAATGTTGTTGGACCCGTTCTTTTGCCATTCTTGCAGCATGAAGGTGATGTGCTGTTAAAGCAGGATGATGCCCACACACTGCTTATGAAACTAACGTGGTCTGCAAGACGTCAGCAGCGTTCCTGCTCAGCACAATCTCCAGACTTGCCTTCAGTTGAGAATGTGGATATGATAGGCCGTCAGCTGACAACTCTTACATAAATACGTGAAAAGTTGGAGCATAACGTATACGAGGAGAGTATTCGCTATATGTACAATCGACTGGATGCAAGAGTCAGCGCCTGCACTGCCACCCTTGGAGGCCCACACCATGTACTAATATGGATGTTTCAGCATGGGTCTATACCTGGTACCCCAGAAACGCTTGAAATCATTTCATGTACTCAACAAGCACTGTTGCAACAGTACTTCTTGGGTAAATTGTAAACCTGTGAAAGGATGAATTAATTTTCCCGGTAGTGTATTGACTCCTCACCTCCTGTTTCATTACATTTCTCACAGAGCGTGACTACCGCCTAAAAACAGCACCGCCTGTTCATGCACAATTAGTTACATATCAAAGAAAAAAGCAATTTTATATTGTTACAATATTTTAGGTTATTCACTCGTAAATCATTTCTGTTACGTTACAAAATACGCTGAAGAAAAGATGCAAAAAAAAATAAATAAACGTTAGGCCAGCTATGCGAGGGCAAAGCACGATTTGTGTAGTGATCCAGAACACATTATGAGAATCGCTACTGGTTCAACAAGTGTCAACGATATATGGTGAGTTCGTTTTAGGAATAGTGTGTTAATGAGATTGGAATTTTTATTGCAAATAATGTGTAAAGCATTCATAATCACCTTTACACAGTTTGATATTTCTTTGTTTCACTGGAGGGACGGCAGCAACTTGGCAGCGAAGTGCTTCTCCGGAGGCGCAAAAACTCAAAACAAAAACCAACTACACAGTTCCGTCTCCTAGTCGGTGGCTGCCTATTGAAAGTATATATCTGGGGCACACAATTCCTTCCGTGGCCTTTATTCTTTACCAATAAAAATAACAGACATATGAATTTGTAATTTTGAAAAGATCTATTCTCTACTTTTGACATCTGAAATGTGTATGCCGGCCGCTGTGGCCGAGCAGTTCAAGGCGCTTCAGTCTGGAACTGCGCGGCCACAGTCGCAGGCTCGAATCCTGCCTCGGGCATGGATGTGTGTGATGTCTTTAGGTTAGTTAGGTTTAAGTAGTTCTAACTTCTAGGGGACTGATGACCTCAGATGTCATTTGAAATGTGTATTATGTAGACGCACATGGTGTACGTATTTCATGAATAAAACTGTGATGAAAAATTCTTTATAGAAAAACTGTCAGTATCAGTATTGTGATTTATGAGGAATTTTGAAAGTATCATAGCTGAGAAATTTCTCGCCATATGGAATAACAATTCAAGCTTAAATTTGAGCGATGGAAAAGGCGCAAGAAGATCTTTGGCGATAGAATATTCAGCAATCTAGTGACGAAATATTAAAGGTTTATTTTGAGAAAACGCAACTAAGTTTGTGGCAGGCAACTTTAAAGATAAAAATGGGGCAGTGATGAGTAATAGGCGTTAACTAGTTTCTTGAGAAATGGACTTAATCTTAAACTTAACTTTCTGCTAAACTGACATTTTGGTTATGTAGGCCAGAGGTGAAAGGATTTAACGGCTATGAAGGGGTGATTAAAAAATGAATTTAAAAAAGTTTTTTGTGAAGAGGTTTAAATGCTATAAAAAAATTTGATGTTTGTGTAATAACCGATACTAGCAAACACGTTTAAAGCTATCGTATGACGGTAAGTTACTGTGGGTGTATAACGGAAAAGGAGAATCTATTTTATAAACTCTGTCAAATGAATAACATTGCTTCTCAGAGAACAGCAATTGGCAGTGAAGGATCAGACTATAAAATCTCTGGTGAAAAGCAATTATGCTAGAGAATAAGCCAGTTAGTTTTTACGTGAATGTAATTGACACGAATCACTTAATTTCGGTAACGCAATGAACGAAACAGACTATTTTTAAAAAATTGCTACACTACATAAACGCCGACTAGCAACACGTTGAAAGCTAGTTGAGAAGAGATCGCTGTTGATTGACATAGCAACGCGAATCAACTTTACTGAGGCAGATTTGGGTGACACTCATTTTACAACACTTGTAAACTTGGTGTCATTTTGACGTCACACTCAATATCAACAACTGCAGGAACTGGTATCGACTTTCATTAGCGTTTGGTGCGAGCCTCTCTCGCAAAGAAGCTCACATATGTTGTCAGCGACATGGATATACCAATTGGAATTTCCACTGGTTTTCAGAAAATATTGTGAGATTAATGTTACCCGCAAAATATTTATGACAAGAAAGAATGCTACTGCTCTTTGTTTCACTAGCAGCAATTTGAGCTGTCCTCTTAGGTTCCTACCTAACCACACACTGGGAAGTCGCCACATATTCTGAATTAAAAAGCCAAATACACACATCATAAAAAGTTTTGCATCATTTTGGTTTCAAGAGTTTCGGAATCTGTACAGAAAATTACTGAGATCAACATAAACATCATTTCCCCCTTTTTATTGCTCGTGAAAACCACACTTGCATGTTGTATTACCATACAGCGAGACTTCCAGAGGTGGTGGTCCAGATTGCTGTACACACCAGTACCTATAATGCCCAGCAGCACGCCCTCTTGCATTGATGGAAGCCTTTATTCGTCGTGGCATACTATCAACAAGTTCATCAAGGCCTTGTTGGTCCAGATCGTCCCACTCCTCAACGGCGATTCGGCGCAGATTCCTCTGAGTGGTTGGCTGGTCATGTCGTCCATAAATAGCCCTTTTCAGTCTATCCCAGGCATGTTCGATATAGTCCACGTCTGGAAAACATGCTGGCCACTCTAGCCGAGCGATGTAGTTATCCCGAAGGAAGTCGTTCACAAGATGTGCACAAATCGTCGTCCATGAAGTCGAATACCTCGCCAATATGCTGCTGATATGGTTGCACTATCGGTCGGAGGATGACATCCACGTATCGTACAGCCGTTACTGCACCTTCCATGACGATCATTGGCGTACGTCGGCCCCACATAATACCACCCAAAAACATCAGGGAACTTCCACCTTGCTGCACTCGCTGGACAGTGCGTCTAAGGCTGAACGCCTGACCGGGTTGCCTCCAAACACGTCTCCAACGATTGTCTGGTTGAAGGCATATGCGACACTCATCGGTGAAGATAACATGATGTCAGTCCTGAGCGGTCCATTCTTCATGTTGTTGGGCCCATCTGTACCGCGCTGCATGGTGTCGTGGTTGCAAAGATGGACCTCACCAAGGACGTCTCGAGTGAAGTTGCGCATCATGCAGCGTATTGCGCACAGTTTGAGTCTTAACACGACGTCCTGTGGCTGCACGAAAAGCATTATTCAACATGGTGGCGTTGGTGTCAGGCTTCCTCCGAGCCATAATCCGTAAGTACCGGTCATCCACTACAGTAGTAGCCCTTGGGTGGCCTGAGCGAGGCATGTCATCGACAGGTCCTCTTTCTGTATCCCCTCCATGTCCGAACAACAAAGCTTTGGTTCACTCCGAGACGCCTGGACACTTCCCTTGTTGAGAGCCCTTCCTGGCATGAAGTTAGACTGCGGACGCGACAGAACAGCGGTATTGACCGTCTAGGCATGGTTGAACTACAGACAACACGAGCCGTTTACCTCCTTCCTGGTGGAGTGACGGCACCTGATCGGTTGTCGGACCACCTGCGTCTACTAGTCGCTGCTCATGCATGGTTGTTTACAACTTTGGGCTGGTTATTGACATCTCTGAACAGTCAAAGGGACTGTGTCTGTGATACAATATCCACAGTCAACGTCTATCTTCAAGAGTTCGAGGAACTGGGGTGATGCAAAACTGTTTTTGAGGTGTGTATGTATTTCATCCTTCTCTAATCAGACGGAAATGTTAAATACCACTAATATTGGAGAACATACTTGTATTACAGTCATACACTGAAGAGCTAAAGAAATTGGTACACCTGCCTAATATTGTGTAGAGCCCCCGCGAGCGCGGAAGTGCCGCAACACGACGTGGCATGGACTCGACTAATGTCTGAAGCAGTGCTGGAGGGAACTGGCACCATGAACCCTACAGGGCTGTCCGAAAATCCGTAAGAGTACGAGGGCGTGGAGATCTCTTCTGAATAACACGTTATAAGGCATCCCAGATATCCTCAATAATGTTTATGTCTGAGTAGTTTGGTGCCCAGCGGAAGTGTTTAAGCTCAGAATGGTGTTCCTGGAGCCACTCTGTAGCATTTCTGGACGTGTGAGTTGTCTCATTGTCTCGCTAGAATTGTCGAAGTACGTCGGAATGCACAATACACATGAATGGATGGATGGATGGATGAATGCAGGTGATCAAACAGGATACTTATGTACTTGTCACCCGTAAGAGTCGTATCCAGACGTATCAGGAGTCCTACATCACTCAAACTGCACACGCCCCACACCATTACAGACCCTCCACCAGCTTAAACAGTCCCCGAGTGACATGCAAGTCAATGGATTCATGAGGTTTCTCCGTACCCGTATACGTCCATCCGCTCGATACAATTTGAACGAGACTCGTCCGACCAGGCAACATGTTTCCAGTCATCTACAGTCCAATGTCGGTGTTGAAGGGAGCAGGCGAGGCGTAGAGCTTTTTGTCGTGCAGTCATCAAGAGTACATTGTAGGACCTTCGCCTCCGAAAGCCCATATCGATCATGTTTCGCTGAATGGTTCACACGCTGATACTTGTTGATAGCCCAGCACTGAAATCTGCTGCAATTTGCTGAAGGGTTGCACTTCTGTCACGTTGAACTATTTTGTTCAGTCGTCTTTGGTCTCGTTCTTGCAGGATTTTTTTCGGACTGCAGCGATGTAGTAGATTTGACCGTTTTGCCGGATTACTGATATTCACTGTACACTTTTGAAATGGTCGTACGGGAAAATCTGCGCTTTATCGCTACCTCAGAGTACTGTGTCTTATCGCCGATCTAAGAGCTGCGCCAGAGATTTGTTGTCTCGTATAGGCGTTGCCGACCGCAGCGCCGTATTCTGCCTATTTACATATCTCTGTATTTGAATACGCCTGCCTGTACGAGTTTCTTTGGTGCTTCAGTGTAAGTTCCAGAATGTGTTAATAACCTTAGGATGAAAGGAAAATTTCAGCTTGCCGCAGAATGCGAACGTGCACTATAGTAAACCATGACGTTATCGGTTTCGATTTTTCCCAATTATTTTATTGTACTTAAACAGAATGAATTGCAATGTTATACAAAAGTTAATACAGATTCAGTCACCGTTAAATCATTCTCTAAACTGTTACATTAATGATAGAATTAATTTTTCAAAAATAAAATAAACAGTAAAATAAAATAAGGGGCAATCTCGATCAATAATCATATCCACAGTGTGAGCTGATTCTAACTACTTCTTGCAGAACATGTCCACTGTTGTATGTCGATGTGTTGCTTGATCTATTTTTAGATGTAAATTAGGGAACAGAATTTTGAAAATACCACAGAACATTTCACGTAAGTTGTTTTTTGTTTTTTTTTTTTTTTAGGTTGCTGTTATCCTATTCCCATTCTTCAAATACAATTTCAAGTATATCTGCACAGTTCTTTTTGTGGTCTGTGTATTTCATAATTTTATGCAATTCGCACCTCATATACGTCCGCCCCAGTAGCTGAGTGGTCAGCGTGACGGATTGCCGTCCTCTGGGCCCGGGTTCGATTCCCGGCTGGGTCGGAGATTTTCTCCGCTCGGGGACTGGGTGTTGTGTTGTGTTCATCATCATTTCATCCCCATCCGGCGTGCAGGTCGCCCAATGTGGCGCCGAATGTAATAAGACCTGCGATATGGCGGCCGGACCTGCCCCGCGAGGGGCCTCCCGGCCAATGACGCCAAACGCTCATTTCCATTTCCACCTCATATACATGTGGAATTCAATTATATTGCCATCTCCCATTAACCAATGAATGACATTGTTTTTTAAAATGGGAAAGTATGGAGCCTGCAGGTACGAAAAGGTCTGTTGAAGATCTTGTAAGGAAAGCTACCTGATCTCTGAGGCTTTCCACAGGTTCGTTTGACTAATCCCAATTCCATTCAACCTTCCATTTGTGCTGACTGAATTTTAGTCATTTAGTTTCAGTCTCATGTGTTGGTTATACAGTATCTCTTGAAGGCTTATATCGTTGATGTGTCATTAATTTATATTTAATTACAAGGCTGACGTGTTTGTTACACATTTTCAAGGCGAGATTGCCTTGAAACGGCATACTGCAAGTTACAATACAAAACAGCTAAATGTGGCCCAGGGAATACGTCGCCTGCCGCATCGATTGCCAATGCGCAGGAAATGTGAGACGAGTCTTACCCTACAGCTTTTAACATCGGGTAGTGAAACCGAATTCATTTCCTACATTCAGATCTGCGCAAGCAGATCAGTTCCTGTTAACGTACACAGTTACTTCGGATATGACACGAGTACGACTTCACTTAAATGTAACCCACAAACACGACAAATAAGCAAGATAGGTCAGCTACAAACTATTAGCAGGCTAACATGGTTACGCTACGTCATCAACAAATGGTAACCCTGTACCTGATGAGAACGCAATTGGAGGGGCTGCTCCTCGTTCAGTCCCTGGCGCTGCTCACTAGACTGCCGGAAGCTCTGTGCTCCAGCATAATGCCCACGGCCAGCCCTGTGTGGATGCGGCGAACACCGCGCCCTGAAGCCACAGGCCTAACTTCTGCCGCGGGCGAAGCGCCGGTCGGAACTCTGCGGCAGTCTTAATGGAGGCGCAAAATCACCACCTGCCGACGCCACAAAATGGGCGCCCATTAGCCGAGCCGTGTGTAGAGCAGCTACATCCTGTCCGGCCCACGATCACCGGACGCACGGGTCCGGCAAATTCGGATCACAGCAAGGGAGATGACAACCAAACAACTTCAGAGAATGCTAAGCGCCGAATGAGGCACTGTTTATTGTTCAACTGCTGGATTACTGTGATGTCGTCTCTCAGTTTTCCTCGGCGTGACTCGATTCATCAATGGTTCTCTTCCCGGTGTCCAGCCGGACCGTCAATTCAATTTGGTTCATAATTTTTCGATGACAGCTGTTGCGAGTTGTGCCGTTACGTGCACTCGCTTTCAACACTCCAACCACATCACAGAACACCGAAACATCACAAGTTCAAGGGCCGTTTTACAACAGGGAAACCACAGTCTTATACATACAACCGCGACACTCTCTGCTGCGAAAGTTGTTAACGTTTGACAGCTGGAGCGACACTAGCGCTCCAAGCGGTAAGAAAGCAGTCTGACATGTGTCGTAAGAATACGTCTTTTTTTAAAAAAAAATTTCTACTTAATTAACGAAACAGTATTTACATATTTGCATTCTATGTATTACTAAATTACCAAGAGGCATGAATTATCGTGAAATAAATGTAAAATCAGAACAATCTCACTGATTCAATGAAAAAAGCTACAACTTGTTCATGAAGAAATACTTTCGAATATGTGTACATTTGTAGCTTATTCTGCAGAAAACAAGAGAATATAAATACCTATTTCGTGCATGAAGAGCGTGTATTTCTGTTTTTGTATGACCTTATTGCGATAGGTACTTCCCTTGACACCTAAAAATTGTTTAGAGAGTTTAATGATTCCTCAATTCCTACACATCAGTCAACTTCCTATTACACGAATGTTTTGGTAAATGTGATTAATTTCGCTTCAGAAACAAATGTCTTATTTTTTTGCCGTTTTTCACTCTGATGTAACTACAATTGTGGAACTACTTTCATCCCTGTTGGAAAACATTTTTATCGCTTATGACGTTTTATTATCACACGTATGTGGTTTTCCATTCATCTAAAGATGTTTTGGTATATTCACTCCGTCAAATACTATAGGTAGGTTTCCTACGTTCCATATTCACAGATTTGCGTGGAACTTGTAGCGAACAAAACTTCGCATTGGTGTGTGGATGTACGACGTCTTTCAGCAAATGTTAAGAATTTCTGGTATGTACTAGCAATTTTAGTTATTAATGGAGAACGACATATTTCGTAAATACACCGTTCTTTAATGTACCATTTTATAACTCCTAGGATCCTTAGGAAAGTAAAAAATAATGAATTTGGAATCATTTTTTTAGGTATTGTCGATGTTTATGGCAATACATACGCTCTTCACTGTAAAAATTATATTGTACATCAATATAAAGGATAGTATTCGCACTCATCCGCTATCATATTCAGAAGTGTCGCTTGCTGGCCGCTTGGCGCGCTGCTATCGCTGTTGGTAACAAAAACGAGACGAAGTGTCGTGACTTTGGTAGACTGTGGAGAAACAGAGCAAAAGCAGCGCTCCCAGTGGCGTGGCAGTGAACTCTGAATTCGAGAAAAGTTGCGAGGAAATCCGTATTAATGCTTTTCGAAATACGAGTATTAAATGATAATGTTTTTCATTTATACTTCTTGAGTAGGTCTCCCCCTATTATCTTGATAGAATGTATTTACTTGTAAAAGCCAATATCGCAATTTCGACCTTGCGGCTATTAACAAGTACTGCAGTATTTGAATTCAATATGAATACGTTGCTAGTATTTTGCTTAATTTTCGCTCCCATAAGTAATATTGGATGGGGTAAATGATTCTATATTTGTTCTTGTTTAATGTGAGATAGAAACTGGTTTCGTCACATGGTCTTATGTGGGCCCTAGTATATTTGTTTCTGCTTATGAATCCGAGTGTGAACTACTCGATTTAAATGCACTGTAAGTATACTGCTCGCATTCTGCGTTATTTTTGATACCATCCGTTTTTCGAACCCTCGCATTTAAAAGAGGCCACCGAAATTTTCCTTCACTTCTACTCAAATGTACTCTTGGTACTGCAAGTTAATAACGTGTGAAAGCATTTCCAGCCGGCCGGTGTGGCCGTGCGGTTAAAGGGGCTTCAGTCTGGAACCGCGTGACCGCTCCGGTCGCAGGTTCGAATCCTGCCTCGGGCATGGATGTGTGTGATGTCCTTAGGTTAGTTAGGTTTAAGTAGTTCTAAGTTCTAGGGGACTGATGACCACAGCAGTTAAGTCCCATAGTGCTCAGAGCCATTTGAACCAAGCAAAGCATTTCCGTAACTACTGTCTCATTTTTAGCATTTGCAAGGAAGAATGCTCTAATTACCAACAGTACAAACCATCAGGGCTACTCATCCAATCTACATCCATACTCAACAAGCCACTGTGACTAGCATGGCACTAAGTGTGTAACCTCCCCCTCACTTATCGACCTTAATGACAGTGAAAAATTAAACCGCGTGTACCTAATGGAAATTCGGGAAAAGCAATCGTCACCGAAGTTAATCTGTCGGTAAAGAGGGAGGAAAGGGTTACATCTAAATGAAAGGAAAAAAGCAAATGAAACTGGTGGAAATTAATTTTGAAAAGGGGTAAAGTTAATGAAGAAAGTAAATGTGCGGCCGTTACGTTAACAATTAACTAGCGGTAATTAGATATTTGAGATTTGGGGGAAATTACGGTCGCCAGTCCTAAGGACAATTACTATTGTAACTGAAAAAGAAAGGTAATTACATATATAATTAGCACTAGAAGCGTGGCAACTGAAGGTTGACACGTGTAGTGTGAAAACTGAAAGTTTGTCAGAAGTAATAAATTTCGCTACACTCTGACTTAATTTAGCAAAAGAATTAATAAAACCGGAAAACTGAAAGTTAATTTAGTGACTGAAATTAATAAGAAGCTTTCTTTCTTAAGCACATCGAAATTCAGTAAAATACGGTTACTCTTGGACTACCTCAACAAACATTTCAAAAGCTACTTGAATCTACGCAATTTAGAAATAAGAGATTTAGCTTTGAACTTGAATTAAATCATTCTGAACAATTAACAATAGTAAGATTTAGTACGTACCAAGCTGAGCTGCAGTCACAGGTAAGCTAAAATACGGTAACAAAACTCGCACTCTTAATTTGTGCTTGCGTTATCTAAATATTGTAGCCAGCTATGAATACTTAAACTGAACTTTGAAATTAAAGCAGTGAAATGCAATAATTGTACTTTAATGCTGGCGTCTGAATTTCAACGACACTCGGGTTCATTTCGGAAAAGGAAGGGACCCTGCTTGGCAATGCAATTGGGACAATGAGCAACAAAGGTTCATGCTAAGTTGCTGTAATTTTGTGATTCAACAATTCTAAAAGTTTGAAAAGCTGAGGTCTGCCATACAGTTCTAAAACTTTACGTGCTTCCAGTCTTCCTTGTTGGTTGATTGATGGTTTGAAGTCGTCGATCGAGGATGTGGCGACAGTCACTCATTGTCGGCCGTCGCTGTTGCAGAAGCTGGATGTTGGCGCGCCTTCTTCTCGACACGGTCACCAGACGAAACGGGCTCTTGACGTGCGCCAGCTAATGCTTCCCGTCCGCGACACCATGTCAGAAACTATCATCGCGAGTCGAGCGCAATTACATGCTGCCAAACCCCGAAAGCGCGGCAACTCGCGGGAGCGTCACACAACACACCTGCTCCACTGCACCACCCCAGCCAGACTCCCACTTGCTCTGCCCGCGCTCCACGCGGCAGAGTTCACACTACCAAAGATCCTTCACACTTTGATTCTTCACACGACCTATCGATGTAATCGTTCGATAGCAGTTTTCCCTAGGCAAGAGCCACCGTAAAAATACAAATAATATTTACGAAACAAACCAATTATACATAGACATAAATGCATATATATATATATATATATATATATATATATATATATATATATATATATATATATATATACAAATACTAAAACAATTACAATATGTAAAGACACAGAAAAGTCATATATTGAGGTAACAAAACAAGGAAAAAAATTATAGTACAATAGATGGAAATAGGAGGATATGCATTTCCGGCGTTACAAGTGGCAAGAAGCAACACAATTCAACGCAGAATTCCATACTCATTCCGTGGCAAGATGTAATGAAGCTGAACATCAATACTCTCAAAACCTTTTAAAAGGGAGTTATCAGCCGTTCGAGGTAGCCGCGCGGTCTTGGACCCCTTGCAACGGTCTGCGCGGCTCCCCCCGTCGGAGGTTCAAGTCCTCCCTCGAGCATGGGTATGGGTGAGGGTGTGTGTGTGTGTGTGTGTGTGTGTGTGTGTGTGTGTGTGTGTGTGTGTGTGTTGTCCTTAATGTAAGTTACTTTAAGTTAGATTAAGTAGTGCGTAAGCTTAAAGGAGTTATCCATGAAATGCGAGAAAGTGCGGAAAACGAATGCAAACAAAAATAACGTAGAGTATGAGCAGTACGCTTACAGTGCATTTAAATTGAACAGTTCAAACTCAGATTCGTAAACGACAACCAGTACGTATTGTGATAAGTATTTTTTTCTAAATTAATTGTAAAATCGACCGCTCCACAGATGGAACGATGTAACTCGTGTAAAAACAATCAGTGCAATAAATGATTCTAATTTCTTTAACGAAGGATCTTGTCTCCCTATATTTTTCACCCTCCTTCTGTCTCAGCCTCCTGTGTAAACTCGTAGGTTGTACTCATTTCTGCTTCAGTGAAACGCCCCCCATAAACTTACAAAAATACGTATTCTTGCTCTATAAGGACTGAAATGAGAAGCCTAAGAAATACGTGTCTCAGAATTTTTGCTTAGTTTCCAACTTCATTTACTTAGCTAACTTGTTTCGGAAGTGAATACTACTTTCTTTGTGCTCCTATTCGGAATTGTGCATTCCTGAAAAATATTTTCTTTACATCCCCCTCTTTCTGCGCTGGTCTTCACGAATTTTTGTCACATGGAATCCAATCTCATTTTTCATGTTTTTATCTTTTATGACAATATATACGTTAAACTTTGAAATGTTTTTATTCAGGAAAGGTTATCATACCTACCTTGACCTAACTCGCAGTTCTCTCTTTTAGAAATGGTCAGCTGATGAAATTGATAGGCCTCCATTGTAGCACCCTACATGCAAATTTGCATGATCAGTCATATATTGTATTGTATTGTATTGAATATTGTATTGAACTGGGGACCTAGAAACGACGGAGAGGCTTCGTCCCCTCCGTAGCCCTCAGTGGTTCACAAACCCACAACAGGCTACAGCAGTCCACTGACCGCACCGCCGTCCCACACCGAACCCAGAGGACACTCCCCCCAGACGAGTGTAGAGTGTAACCCCAAATGTTTCTGTGGTAGAGAGTAATTATGGTGTACGCGTACATGGAGACAGTGTGTGCGCAGCAGTTGCCGACGTAGTGTAACTGAGGTGGAATAAGAGGAACCAGCCCGCATTCGCTGAGGCAGATGGAAAACCGCCTTAAATACCATCCACAGGCTGGCCGGCACACCGGACCTCGGCGCTCATCTGCCGGGCGGATTCCTGCCAGGGACCGGCACGCCTTCCTGCCGGGAAATCAATAATATAACTCGCCTGTATTATCTCTCTCATCCGATTACAATTTGTTGTACGCATTTTCATGTACGTCAGCATTGGCAACAGTGATCTGTTACCGATACACCGTGTAGCATCACGCTATTAATGACTGACCACGAAAACCAGCTACGCCGATCATTTCATTTTCTTTATCAGAACGTCTCGTCTTCCTTGTAATAATAATAATAATAATAATAATCATCATTTAAGACTGATTATGCCTTTCAGCGTTCAGTCTGGAGCATAGCCCCCTTACAAAATTCCTCCATGATCCCCTATTCAGTGCTAACATTGGTGCCTCTTCTGATGTTAAACCTATTACTTAAAAATCATTCTTAACCGAATCCAGGTACCTTCTCCTTGGCCTGCACCGACTCCTCCTACCCTCTACTGCTGAACCCATGAGTCTCTTGGGTAACCTTGCTTCTCCCATGCGTGTAACATGACCCCACCATCTAAGCCTGTTCGCCCTGACTGCTACATCTATGGAGTTCATTCCCAGTTTTTCTTTCATTTCCTCATTGTGGACACCCTCCTGCCATTGTTCCCATCTACTAGTACCTGCAATCATCCTAGCTACTTTCATATCCGTAACCTCAACCTTGTTGATAAGGTGACCTGAATCCACCCAGCTTTCGCTCCCATACAACAAAGTTGGTCGAACGATTGAACGGTGCACAGATAACTTAGTCTTTGTACTGACTTCCTTCTTGCAGAAGAGAGTAGATCGTAGCTGAGCGCTCACTGCATTAGCTTTCCTACTGTTGTGGTTGGCAGGAGAGCCAACACCGTGTTACTAGAGGAAGCCGAAAGGCACGCGTTTTAGCTCACGCAGGCTGGCGTGAGGTCTGGAACAGGACAAGGAAAGTATAATTTAGAAAAAAACTGACGTAGCTGGTGGAATACTTAACTTTAATCCATTAATGGTGTACGTCGCTCTTGACGGTACATGAATCAATATCAATAGTAACTGATAAGGCGCCTTGCTAGGTCGTAGCAAATGACGTAGCTGAAGGCTATGCTAAACTACCGTCTCGGCAAATGAGAGCGTATTTTGTCAGTGAACCATCGCTAGCAAAGTCGGTTGTACAACTGGGGCGAGTGCTAGGAAGTCTCTCTAGACCTGCCGTGTGGCGGCGCTCGGTCTGCAATCACTGATAGTGGCGACACGCGGGTCCGACGTATACTAACGGACCGCGGCCGATTTAAAGGCTACCACCTATCAAGTGTGGTGTCTGGCGGTGACACCACAGCTACACCTCGCTTCCAGTTCTTTCACTATGTTGCCATCCTGTGAGAATATGCATCCTAAGTACTTGAAACCGTCCACCTGTTCTAACTTTGTTCCTCCTATTTGGCACTCAATCCGTTTATATTTCTTTCCCACTGACATTACTTTCGTTTTGGAGATGCTAATCTTCATACCATAGTCGTTAAATTTCTCATAATGGTGTGGGTTCCTGTAGTCATGTCCTAGTTCATGAACCACGAGCAACGTATGAGTGGCCAAGTAAGTGGTCCCGACAGTCGGGATACCAGTTACTTTGGAATAAGGCTGGGCATCTCGGACATATTCTGAGTCGTGGTCACCTTTGTGCTCATACGGCGAAGACTACCAAATCCACCGGTTAATCCCTGAGCCGTTAGGGGTAAAACTCAATGGGACTCGGGGCAAGTAAGGCTAGCAACCTGCTGCCCTGGAACTTTAAATATGATGACGGCAACAATCAGAGCAAAATAATAATAATAATATTTCTGCTCTTATTAATCCTGTTATAAATCCATTTAACAATAATAATAATTATTATTATTATAACGTAAGTCCGCAGAACATCATGCAACGAAAACAGCACCTGTTTTATATTAAACAAAGAATATTTGAAATCACTTACGCCATCCAATATTACGGATAAGAGAAGAACGCCATAAGAGTATCAAATAACATACACTCCTGGAAATTGAAATAAGAACACCGTGAATTCATTGTCCCAGGAAGGGGAAACGTTATTGACACATTTCTGGGGTCAGATACATCACATGATCACACTGACAGAACCACAGGCACATAGACACAGGCAACAGAGCATGCACAATGTCGGCACTAGTACAGTGTATATCCACCTTTCGCAGCAATGCAGGCTGCTATTCTCCCATGGAGACGATCGTAGAGATGCTGGATATAGTCCTGTGGAACGGCTTGCCATGCCATTTCCACCTGGCGCCTCAGTTGGACCAGCGTTCGTGCTGGACGTACAGACCGCGTGAGACGACGCTTCATCCAGTCCCAAACATGCTCAATGGGGGACGGATCCGGAGATCTTGCTGGCCAGGGTAGTTGACTTACACCTTCTAGAGCACGTTGGGTGGCACGGGATACATGCGGACGTGCATTGTCCTGTTGGAACAGCAAGTTCCCTTGCCGGTCTAGGAATGGTAGAACGATGGGTTCGATGACGGTTTGGATGTACCGTGCACTATTCAGTGTCCCCTCGACGATCACCAGTGGTGTACGGCCAGTGTAGGAGATCGCTCCCCACACCATGATGCCGGGTGTTGGCCCTGTGTGCCTCGGTCGTATGCAGTCCTGATTGTGGCGCTCACCTGCACGGCGCCAAACACGCATACGACTATCATTGGCACCAAGGCAGAAGCGACTCTCATCGCTGAAGACGACACGTCTCCATTCGTCCCTCCATTCACGCCTGTCGCGACACCACTGGAGGCGGGCTGCACGATGTTGGGGCGTGAGCGGAAGACGGCCTAACGGTGTGCGGGACCGTAGCCCAGCTTCATGGAGACGGTTGCGAATGGTCCTCGCCGATACCCCAGGAGCAACAGTGTCCCTAATTTGCTGGGAAGTGGCGGTGCGGTCCCATACGGCACTGCGTAGGATCCTACGGTCTTGGCGTGCATCCGTGCGTGGCTGCGGTCCGGTCTCAGGTCGACGGGCACGTGCACCTTCCGCCGACCACTGGCGACAACATCGATGTACTGTGGAGACCTCACGCCCCACGTGTTGAGCAATTCGGCGGTACGTCCACCCGGCCTCTCGCATGCCCACTATACGCCCTCACTCAAAGTCCGTCAACTGCACATACGGTTCACGTCCACGCTGTCGCGGCATGCTACCAGTGTTAAAGACTGCGATGGAGCTCCGTATGCCACGGCAAACTGGCTGACACTGACGGCGGCGGTGCACAAATGCTGCGCAGCTAGCGCCATTCGACGGCCAACAGCGCGGTTCCTGGTGTGTCCGCTGTGCCGTGCGTGTGATCATTGCTTGTACAGCCCTCTCGCAGTGTCCGGAGCAAGTATGGTGGGTCTGACACACCGGTGTCAATGTGTTCTTTTTTCCATTTCCAGGAGTGTATTTACAACACAATTCAAAGAGTGCAATACAAACGAGAAGTCGTGACCAGAAGCACACAGTGAAGAAACCGGTTTCTGTTAACTATGAAACGAGAACAAATATGGAAGACTAAAAATCAGCCAATAACAAAGTGAGAGGACGGTCTGATAAACTTACAGGGCCCCAACAGGCGTGACAGGCGTGACAGCGAACCAGTTACATTTTGCACAATAGATCATAACGATGCGATTTTTTTTTACAAAAAAAAGAAATATAGATGTGAGCTAGTAATTTATACCCACCACTTTTAAAACATTACAGTAATAGACTTTCTTCAACGCGATAGAAGGAGCTGTCAATGGGATGTTTTCTCAATTTGTTATCAAATTTTACTTTGCTGGCTGTCAGACGTTTTATATTACTGGGTAAGCGATCAAAAATTTCTGTTGCAACACTGTGCACACGGCTCACCTGAAGATGACTGGCAGGTGCCCCGTTGAAATATCGTGCGAAGTATTGAACGACGACCGGCTGCAAGCCCGAAATTTGTTTGAACACTGTGCACACATTTTGTGCTGAAGACACCCTAATGTGGCGTGATGGATGTCATTTTTCCTTTTGGTCTTCTGGTAATTATGTACCTCATTTTTAGTTGTGAACTTCAGTGGTTTATTTTTCACGAGGAAATAAATATACTATGAATCACCAGTCAGAATTCCAACTCCATAACCAGATAACTACAAGATGATCGTGGATGAGCACTACTAATTATTCTTACAGCACGTTTTTGGGTATTGAAGACATTCTTTCTTAAAGACTAGTTATCCCAGAAAATTACTCCACATGGCATTACTGACTGAAAATACGCAAAGATATGTGAACTTACCGATTTGTCTCTTTCCAAGATTTGCAATGATTCTAAGCGCAAATGAGGCTGAACTAGGTTGTTTTAGAAGCTCCAAAATGTCATTTCTCCAATTAAATTTTCATCCATATGGACCCCTAAGAATTTTAATTTTTCTACCCTAGTTATTATTTCCTCGTCATGTGTTACAGTTATTGTTGGTGTAGTACCTCTAGATGAGCTGAACTGAATATGTTGCATCTTTTTAAAATTGAGGGTGAGACCATTCGCACAAAAGCAGTCAATGACATTTTTAAAAACTTTAACATTTTTTTCTGTTTCTGTACGTCTGCTGGATTGATTACAATACTAGTGTCATCTGCAGTGTCTTTGTCACAATGTCTCGTCTTCCTTACAATTGCTTGTTTTATACTAGACGGTCGTTCTTTTACATATACGAGGAAAATTAGTGGACATAAGACTGAACCTCGGGGAATCTCATACGTGGTTTCTCCCCAGCCAGCTTTATATTCCTGGACCATATTGATTGAATTACTAAGTACAACTTTCTGCATTCTTTTGGTTAGATATGACATTATCCGTTGGTTGCTATACCACCAATCCCATAAAATGTTAATATGTCTAGGAGAATACTGTGATTGGCGCGGTCAGATGCCTTACAGAGGTCGCATATAATACCAATCGGTGCTGTTTTATTATTTAATGTTTGTAAAATCTGGTTAGTGAGCATGTAAATGACATTCTCAATAGAGCAACCTTTCTGAAATCCAGGCTGTGATTTACTAAGGATAGTATTGTTGCTAAGGTGAGATACTATTGTAGAATACATCATCTTCTCAAAGATTTTGAAGAATGATGTCAGCAGTGAAACAGATCTGTCGTTATTTTTATCTCTCTTATCAATGTTCTTAAAGAGCGGTTTAACAAGGGCATATTTCAGTCTCTCTGGAAAAATGTCTTGAGTTAGTGATACGTTACACTTTTCATATAAGACTGGGCTTATTACATGGGACAAATCCTTAGCTCTCTATTGGAAGCACCATAAAACTCAGATTAGCTTTTATTTTAGAAGAAGTTATAATTTTCTTAATTTATGAAGGAGAAGTTGGTGATAGGTTCATGTGATTGATTTTTTGAAAATTACTTTATCGACCTACTACTGTGATTGTGCTCTTTAACTGTTTGTGTCTATGCTTTCTACTATATTTAAGAAATGATTATCAAATACATTTGTTACCAGTGGCTCATCATTTATAGCCCTATCATTCAGTTCAATAGTGATGTTACACTGTTCCGTGGCTGGTTGCCCTGTCTCTCGTTTCACTACATTCCATATAGCCTTAAGTCTGTTGTCGACGCATGGATGTGTGTGATGTCCTTAGGTTAGTAGGTTTAAGTAGTTCTAAGTCTAGGGGACTGACGACCTCAGATGTTAAGTCCCATAGTGCTCAGAGCCATTTGAACCATTTTGATTAGCCGAGCGGTCTTAGGCGCTGCAGTCATGGACTGTGCGGCTGGTCCCGGCGGAGGTTCGAGTCCTCCCTCGGGCATGGGTGCGTGCTGTTTGTCCTTAGGATAATTTAGGTTAAGTAGTGTGTAAGCTTAGGGTCTGATCACCTTAGCAGTTAAGTCCCATATGATTTCACACACATTTGAACGTTTTTCTGTTTTCGGAAGTACTGATTACTGACACTGTCTGCATGTTCTTTGATTTCTTTATAACCTTTCTTAGTAATTTCGAGTAGTTTTTGTAGTATGCAATTACAGCAGGATCACTGCTTGTTCTTGCTAAAAGATACATTTACCTTTTCCTTTCACAAGACAAGATACTTTAATCTCTCTAGTGATCCATGGTTTTTAACATGGCTATTAAGTCTCCTTTCTGATTAACTTCATTCCCATGAATCACACTGTCAGCTATTGTTGGCTCCCTTCTCCCCCTCCCCCCCCCCCCCCCTCCCCGTCCCTCCACCTTTCCATCCGACGCCCGACGCTCTTTGACTTTTTTTATTGCCGAGATCACACACAATGTGAAAAGCAATTTTGCTTGGCGTTTCCCAGCTCTGGAGCATGCGATGGCCGGCGAGATTTTAATAACTTGAGTGACATACCCAAATCTTGTTTAAAATGCTATCTCTGTTCCTGTTTATCACATTTTCCTGCTTTTTTTATTTCGTTAGACTCCTTATTTATTAGCGCTTTTACCACGACACTGATCTGGTCGTATTCAGTTCATGATGACATTCTAAGAAATGGTCGGCGGACAGCTTATTTGCTTTGCTGTTGCAGTCATGAGGTGTTACCGATGTTCCTGTACCTCCATTCGACTGTTCTATCACTCTGGCCCACATAAGACATTCGCATGAAATGTAGTACTCACCCGTCTTTCTTGCAAAGATCAAATTTTATGTCTGTTAAAAGCAGCGGAATAAGCTCACCAGACAAAAATTAGTCACCCAAGTGAAATAATTACAAGCACCGATGACACCGTGTGATTCTGTCCCTGGACTTGATATCGGCTCGGATTCGGTTAGTAAGTGTGTCCACAAAGTTGCACAGGTACTACACGTCCACTTTAAGGCACTCGCTGAGGATTTCATCGCGTAGTTCCACCGAATTGTAGAGTTACTAATGTCGGCGTTTTACCCGCTGTTCGAACATGCTTCACAGATTTTCTATGGAGTTCAAGTCACGTGATTCTGCTGGCCAGTAAAGGTGCACTAGGGTTGGGGAGTGTTCAGAAAACCAATCACATAGCCTTCCTGCAAGATGAACTTTCCTGTTACCGTCTGTAAGAACCTGTGGCGGCAGTGGCCTATTGCAAGGTGACCGACTCCAATTGTTTGTTGCATCCAATGTTCTCTCGCTAACAGGTTGGGATGGACCTTTATTCACTGCCTGCAGCAATTCCTGTCGGGTTAGGAAGCGATTTTAATTCACAGGCCGTGAAACGCGTTCCCGGTGGCTGTCAGTCAAAATCTTTTTCCGACCACAATTCTGACGTCGTATTTCGTGGCCTTGTCTCTTACACAACTGTTTCTACACGCGTTGAACAGTTCGCCGTGAAACGCCAACAAATCCTGCAACTTCACACACCATACGGTCATGAGTACTGCTAAACACGATTCCCTCTTTTTGCCACTCTGTCACGATCTTGCGTTGACCCATGTTAACGTGCAATGTCCAGATAATGGTTTCAGATGAAGCACAGTCTGAAAGGCTTTTTGATTGGCAACTCCATCTACTCTACAGCTGAATATCTTAACAGGGACTGTTAGACCAGCTTAAGTAAAAATGTCTGTTACATTTCAGTTTTGACAGCATTTGGTCACAACAGTCAAGATTAAGTACACTCCTGGAAATTGAAATAAGAACACCGTGAATTCATTGTCCCAGGAAGGGGAAACTTTATTGACACATTCCTGGGGTCAGATACATCACATGATCACACTGACAGAACCACAGGCACATAGACACAGGCAACAGAGCATGCACAATGTCGGCACTAGTACAGTGTATATCCACCTTTCGCAGCAATGCAGGCTGCTATTCTCCCATGGAGACGATCGTAGAGATGCTGGATGTAGTCCTGTGGAACGGCTTGCCATGCCATTTCCACCTGGCGCCTCAGTTGGACCAGCGTTCGTGCTGGACGTGCAGACCGCGTGAGACGACGCTTCATCCAGTCCCAAACATGCTAAATGGGGGACAGATCCGGAGATCTTGCTGGCCAGGGTAGTTGACTTACACCTTCTAGAGCACGTTGGGTGGCACGGGATACATGCGGACGTGCATTGTCCTGTTGGAACAGCAAGTTCCCTTGCCGGTCTAGGAATGGTAGAACGATGGGTTCGATGACAGTTTGGATGTACCGTGCACTATTCAGTGTCCCCTCGACGATCACAAGTGGTGTACGGCCAGTGTAGGAGATCGCTCCCCACACCATGATGCCGGGTGTTGGCCCTGTGTGCCTTGGTCGTATGCAGTCCTGCTTGTGGCGCTCACCTGCACGGCGCCAAACACGCATACGACCATCGTTGGCACCAAGACAGAAGCGACTCTCATCGCTGAAGACGACACGTCTCCATTCGTCCCTCCATTCACGCCTGTCGCGACACCACTGGAGGCGGGCTGCACGATGTTGGGGCGTGAGCGGAAGACGGCCTAACGGTGTGCGGGACCATAGCCCAGCTTCATGGAGACGGTTGCGAATGGTCCTCGCCGATACACCAGGAGCAACAGTGTCCCTAATTTGCGGGGAAGTGGCGTTGCGGTCCCCTACGGCACTGCGTAGGATCCTACGGTCTTGGCGTGCATCAGTGCGTCGCTGCGGTCCGGTCCCAGGTCGACGGGCACGTGCACCTTCCGCCGACCACTGGCGACAACATCGATGTACTGTGGAGACCTCACGCCCCACGTGTTGAGCAATTCGGCGGTACGTCCACCCGGCCTCCCGCATGCCCACTATACGCCCTCGCTCAAAGTCCGTCAATTTCACATACGGTTCACGTCCACGATGACGCGGCATGCTACCAGTGTTAAAGACTGCGATGGAGCTCCGTATGCCACGGCAAACTGGCTGACACTGACGGCGGTGGTGCACAAATGCTGCGCAGCTAGCGCCATTCGACGGCCAACACCGCGGTTCCTGGTGTGTCCGCTGTGCCGTGCGGGTGATCATTGCTTGTACAGCCCTCTCGCAGTGTCCGGAGCAAGTATGGTGGGTCTGACACACCGGTGTCAATGTGTTCTTTTTTCCATTTCCAGGAGTGTATTTTGTATATGATAAATTTATTAAAACCACATAACTACATATTCCGGAGGTAAAATAGTCCCCCATTCGGATCTCCGGGCGGGGACTACTCAGGAGGACGTCGTTATCAGGAGAAAGAAAACTGGCGTTCTACGGATCGGAGCGTGGAATGTCAGATCCCTTAATCGGGCAGGTAAGTTAGAAAATTTAAATAGGGAAATGGATAGGTTAAAGTTAGATATAGTGGGAATTAGTGAAGTTCGGTGGCAGGAGGAACAAGACTTCTGGTCAGGTGACTACAGGGTTAAAAACACAAAATCAAATAGGGGTAATGCAGGAGTAGGTTTAATAATGAGTAAAAAAATAGGAGTGCGGTTAAGCTACTACAAACAGCATAGTGAACGCATTATTGTGGCAAAGATAGATACGAAGCCCACGCCTACTACAGTAGTACAAGTTTATATGCCAACTAGCTCTGCAGATGACGAAGAAATTGAAGAAATGTATGATGAAATAAAAGAAATTGTTCAGATAGTGAAAGGAGACGAAAATTTAATAATCATGGGTAACTGGAGTTCGGTAGTAGGAAAAGGAAGAGAAGGAAACGTAGTAGGTGAATATGGATTGGGGGGAAGAAATGAAAGAGGAAGCCGTCTGGTAGAATTTTGCACAGAGCACAACTTAATCATAGCTAACATTTGGTTCAAGAATCATAAAAGAAGGTTGTATACATGGAAGAAGCCTGGAGATACTGACAGGTTTCAGATAGATTATATAATGGTACGACAGAGATTTAGGAACCAGGTTTTAAATTGTAAAACGTTTCCAGGGGAAGATGTGGACTCTGACCACAATCTATTGGTTATGAACTGTAGATTAAAACTGAAGAAACTGCAAAAAGATGGGAATGTAAGGAAATGGGACCTGGATAAACTGAAAGAACCAGAGGTTGTACAGAGTTTCAAGGACAGCATAAGGGAACAATTGACAGGAATGGGGGAAAGAAATACAGTAGAAGAAGAATGGGTAGCTTTGAGGGATGAAGTAGTGAAGGCAGCAGAAGATAAAGTAGGTAAAAAGACGAGGGCTGGTAGAAATCCTTGGGTAACAGAAGAAATATTGAACTTAATTGATCAAAGGAGAAAATATAAAAATGCAGTAAATGAAGCAGGCAAAAAGGAATACAAACGTCTCAAAAATGAGATCGACAGGAAGGGCAAAATGGCTAAGCAGGGATGGCTAGAGGACAAATGTAAGGATGTAGAGGCTTACCTCACCAGGGGTAAGATAGATACTGCCAACAGGAAAATTAAAGAGACCTTTGGAGAAAAGAGAACCACTTGTATGAATATCAAGAGCTCAGATGGAAACCCAGTTCTAAGCAAAAAAGGGAAAGCAGAAAGGTGGAAGGAGTATATAGAGGGTCTATACAAGGGCGATGTACTTGAGGACAATATTATGGAAATGGAAGAGGATGTAGATGAAGATGAAATGGGAGATACGAAACTGCGTGAAGAGTTTGACAGAGCACTGAGAGACCTGAGTCGAAACAAGGCCCCAGGAGTAGACAACATTCCATTAGAACTACTGACAGCCTTGGGAGAGCCAGTCCTGACAAAACTCTACCATCTGGTGAGCAAGATATATCAGACAGGCGAAATACCCTCAGACTTCAAGAAGAATATAATAATTCCAATCCCAAAGAAAGCAGGTGTTGACAGATGTGAAAATTACCGAACAATCAGTTTAATAAGCCACAGCTGCAAAATACTAACACGAATTCTTTACAGACGAATGGAAAAACTAGTAGAAGCCGACCTCGGGGAAGATCAGTTTGGATTCCGTAGAAACACTGGAACACGTGAAGCAATACTTACCTTACGACTTATCTTAGAAGAAAGATTAAGGAAAGGCAAACCTACGTTTCTAGCATTTGTAGACTTAGAGAAAGCTTTTGACAATGTTGACTGGAATACTCTCTTTCAAATTCTGAAGGTGGCAGGGGTAAAATACAGGGAGCGAAAGGCTATTTACAACTTGTACAGAAACCAGATGGCAGTTATAAGAGTCGAGGGACATGAAAGGGAAGCAGTGATTGGGAAGGGAGTGAGACAGGGTTGTAGCCTCTCCCCGATGATTTTCAATCTGTATATTGAGCAAGCAGTCAAGGAAACAAAAGAAAAATTCGGAGTAGGTATTAAAACCCATGGAGAAGAAATAAAAACTTTGAGGTTTGCCGATGACATTGTAATTCTGTCAGAGACAGCAAAGGACTTGGGAGAGAAGTTGAACTGAATGGATAGTGTCTCTAAAGGAGGATATAAGGTGAACATCAACAAAAGTAAAACGAGGATAATGGAATGTAGTCGAATTGAGTCGGGTGATGCTGAGGGAATTAGATTATAAAATGAGACACTTAAAGTAGTAAATGAGTTTTGCTATTTGGGGAGCAAAATAACTGATGATGGTCGAAGGAGAGAGGATATAAAATGTAGACTGGCAATGGCAAGGAAAGCGTTTCTGAAGAAGAGAAATTTGTTAACATCGAGTATAGATTTAAATGTCAGGAAGTCGTTTCTGAAAATATTTGTATGAAGTGTAGCCATGCATGGAAGTGAAACATGGACGATAAATAGTTTGGACAAGAAGAGAATAGAAGCTTTCGAAATGTGGTGCTACAGAAGAATGCTGAAGATTAGATGGGTAGATCACATAACTAATGAGGAGGTATTGAATAGGATTGGGGAGAAGAGAAATTTGTGGCACAACTTGACTAGTAGAAGGGATCGGTTAGTAGGACATGTTCTGAGGCATCAAGGGATCACCAATTTAGTATTGGAGGGCAGCGTGGAGGGTAAAAATCGTAGAGGGAGACCAAGAGATGAATACACTAAGCAGATTCAGAAGGATTTAGGTTGCAGTAGTTATTGAAAGATGAAGCAGCTTGCACGGGATAGAGTAGCATGGAGAGCTGCATCAAACCAGTCTCAGGACTGAAGACCACAACAACAACAACAATTACTTTTCATTCTGACAGTGTTTTAATTCCTTACATATTATCAGTTCCAGTTTACAGTAATGTATTGACATATTTTGACGATCTTCTGACAAATGATCAGGATAGTGAGTACCATGTTCAAATTTTTATGTTAAGCTTTCTCGCTTGATCCACACCCACTAAAATCATCTCATTTTTGGATCTATGGAACGAAAATTGAATCTAATCTGATCTAATCTTGAAACATAAATGTCTCACGGACCGATACTTCCTTATGCTCACGTAGAGGCAGTGCGCGCGTGGGTGAGCACGTGACCCGATCGCTGCTCCATCTGTAAATGCTCATCGATTCATCTGTGCGTGCGCACTGTGGTGAGTCATTTTGGTCACGTGAGCTAACTTTGGATTTCATGTTTGCATGTTCCCACAGACGTCTAAGGATCTCCACGTAGGTTGCGCCAGCGTAAAGCAGATAACAGATTCTTAACTTTCCTTTTTCTGGCTCAGTCTCATCCATTCCTTCAGACGTTATTGAGTCTGACCGCGACGGCTGCTAAATTTGTCCATCTGAATGTAATCATAAAATGGAATACGACCTTTTTTATCGCAGTATAAATACCAAGATTCTGGAACAGCATAATCAAGAACAGTACCGAAATAAAGATGTCGCAAAACTCCATAAATAGGGACGAAGATTTAAATGTAAAAACAAAGCATGGGGCCCAGCACTCAATTTACCAGTACCTCGCTGGCCATCTCGTCTTCCAACGCTGGAAAACGTTGACAGAGCGGGCGTTTCACGTAATAACGATCAGGGCTCTGAAAAACAAAGAGCATAGCAAATGCCGGGACACGAACTCGGCTATAAAATGCGTCGCTAGGCGAAATAATTCACAGTCTGTTTGCAGTGCAGCCACCGAGCAGACGTAACAGCAAACCTCGCAGCAATCGGTGACTCGACTGCGCACCTGTAACTGCTCCATTAAATTAATTCTATCAGAGACTCATATATGTGAATAATAAATAACCACAACAGATGCCGTGAGAAGATTTATTGATCTCCTATTGATTCACAATTAGTCTCGTGGCTATAAAGTCACATCTTTGGATGCAACCCAATTCACCTAAAGAAGATGAAAATAAAACTTCTGTTAACCTACACAGGCTAAACTACATGATATAGTTTATATTATATTGTCGCAGAAGAAACTGTATAGCCCCGTGGTGTAGTGGGTAGGATACTAAACTGTTGCATTGTGGGTCGTGATTCAAAATTCACGTACACTGCACAGTTTTAATTTCTATATTCGCTTCGAGTGCATTCTAGAAGAATGCGCAAATGGCAATAATCATTGTACTGGAATGTTCTATAGCTGTATACATACCATATGTGTTCTGGCCGGAGGCAGTTCACTCCGCGCTCTTGTATGTGCAAATGCTGAATAAACCTTCGTTAAGTGAAGTTAGTGTTCGTCATTTATCTAACATCTTCCTCTACGTGACAATATTTTAAATAACAAAAGAAACACCATGGGCCTTTCCTGAGATGGAAGCCGTCCCTAAATAAAACGCAGATATGCCCTACGCACATGCTGATCACAGCGTCAAAAACTTGACAGTAAATTACCTAGGTAAAACAGGGATACTAAGAGGCCAATTAAATTATAAAACAAACTCCTGGTTCACGATTCTTAGGTTAGACACTTAATATATTCGTTTCTCCTGCTTCATTTTTGCTCTGCTAAGTACAAGTACATGCCAAGTACATGTACCCCGGCTATGGTTTCCCTCGATGTTGTAACACTTTGCTCACAAAAATATTTTCGGAGTTTATAGCCCCTACTGTTTAGATATTTGCCTAATCTTTGCTAATCAGTGATTTTTGTAATTTTTGTAACTTGTATTCTTTCTATTTCCACTGATATTTTGTATGTGACAGCCTCATTTTAAAACAGTATATGGTTAGTTCCGATATATTTTGCAATAATACTCGGTTAACTCGACTGGAATTTGGTCTTTTATGGCCACTTACGCTGGACACAGTCCTACTGTTATACGAGGGTCGTTCAGTAAGTTATGCAACATACGTTTTTCTCAGCCAGTTTCGGTTTAAATATGTGGAATTGATTGCGGAACATTGTGGAATATTTCCGCTTCAGCGCCTATAGTTTCATGAAGTTCCGACAGATGGTGGCACTATGCGTAGCCTTCAAAATGGTATCTGTACTGGAGGTGCGTTCCAAGCAAAGAGCTGTCATTGAATTTCTTTTGACGGAAAAGTATAGCATCGCAGATATTCATAGGGACTTGCAAAATGCCTTCGGAGGCCTAGCACTGAACAAAAGCACGGTGCGTCATTGGGCGAGGAGTCTGTCGTCATTGTAAGAAGGTCCCACAAATCTGTTCGATCACCTGCATGCTAGTCGGCCGTACAGAGCTGTGACTCCTACAGTGTTGGAACGTGCGGACACTCTTATTCGAGGTGATCGACGGATCACGATCAGGCACCTCGCTACACAGGTGGACGTCTCTGCTGGTAGCGCTTACACCCTCGTTCACCAGTTGGGGTACTCAGAGGTGTGTGTCCGCTGGATTCCGAGCCACCTTACAGATCGTCTCTGCAGAACTCCTTGCACATTACAAGCCTGATGGTGACAGTTTCTTCACGACCATCGTCACTTCGAAAGGGAAACCGAATGACAACCCACGGAGTGGCGCTGCACCACCTCACCTCGACAGAAGAAGTTCAAAGCGGCACCCTCATCCGGGACTCTGAATGGCTTATTCTGTTTGATGTCCTTTATTGTGCAACAATCAACTCTGAAGTGAACTGTGCTACACTCAGGAAATTAAAGAAATACACTCCTGGAAATTGAAATAAGAACACCGTGAATTCAGTGTCCCAGGAAGGGGAAACTTTATTGACACATTCCTGGGGTCAGATACATCACATAATCACACTGACAGAACCACAGGCACATAGACACAGGCAACAGAGCATGCACAATGTCGGCACTAGTACAGTGTATATCCACCTTTCGCAGCAATACAGGCTGCTATTCTCCCATGGAGACGATCGTAGAGATGCTGGATGTAGTCCTGTGGAACGGCTTGCCATGCCATTTCCACCTGGCGCCTCAGTTGGACCAGCGTTCGTGCTGGACGTGCAGACCGCGTGAGACGACGCTTCATCCAGTCCCAAACATGCTCAATGGGGGACACATCCGGAGATCTTGCTGGCCAGGGTAGTTGACTTACACCTTCTAGAGCACGTTGGGTGGCACGGGATACACGCGGACGTGCATTGTCCTGTTGGAACAGCATGTACCCTTGCCGGTCTATGAATGGTAGAACGATGGGTTCGATGACGGTTTGGATGTACCGTGCACTATTCAGTGTCCCCTCGACGATCACCAGTGGTGTACGGCCAGTGTAGGAGATCGCTCCCCACACCATGATGCCGGGTGTTGGCCCTGTGTGCCTCGGTCGTATGCAGTCCTGATTGTGGCGCTCACCTGCACGGCGCCAAACACGCATACGACCATCATTGGCACCAAGGCAGAAGCGACTCTCATCGCTGAAGACGACACGTCTCCATTCGTCCCTCCATTCACGCCTGTCGCGACACCACTGGAGGCGGGCTGCACGATGTTGGGGCGTGAGCGGAAGACGGCCTAACGGTGTGCGGGACCGTAGCCCAGCTTCATGGAGACGGTTGCGAATGGTCCTCGCCGATACCCCAGGAGCAACAGTGTCCCTAATTTGCTGGGAAGTGGCGTTGCGGTCCCCTACGGCACTGCGTAGGATCCTACGGTCTTGGCGTGCATCCGTGGGTCGCTGCGGTCCGGTCCCAGGTCGACAGGCACGTGCACCTTCCGCCGACCACTGGCGACAACATCGATGTACTGTGGAGACCTCACGCCCCACGTGTTGAGCAATTCGGCGGTACGTCCACCCGGCCTCCCGCATGCCCACTATACGCCCTCGCTCAAAGTCCGTCAACTGCACATACGGTTCACGTCCACGCTGTCGCGGCATGCTACCAGTGTTAAAGACTGCGATGGAGCTCCGTATGCCACGGCAAACTGGCTGACACTGACGGCGGCGGTGCACAAATGCTGCGCAGCTAGCGCCATTCGACGGCCAACACCGCGGTTCCTGGTGTGTCCGCTGTGCCGTGCGTGTGATCATTGCTTGTACAGCCCTCTCGCAGTGTCCGGAGCAAGTATGGTGGGTCTGACACACCGGTGTCAATGTGTTCTTTTTTTCATTTCCAGGAGTGTAGCTTAAGAGTGTTCGTCGCCTCAAAAATGCAAATAAACTTCTCCTTTTCCATACTACCGCAAGAACTCGCACAAGTTTGCGCACCCGAGAGGAGCTGACAAAACTTCATTGGACTGTTCTTGCTCGTCCTCCCTACAAGCCGGATGTCGCAACTGCCGACTTCTATTTGTTTGGCCCAACGAAGGATGCACTCCGCGGGAAGCAGTACGTGGATGGTGGGGAGGTTATTGATGCAGAAAGACGTTGGCTCCGACGTCGATCAGTAGAGTGGTACCATACGGGAACACAGACCCTCCCAGTAAGGTGACGTAAGGCTGCAGCATTGAACGGATATTATGTTGAAAAATGAGGTTCTGTAGCCAGAAGAGTGAAAAATATTTTTGTGTACGGGAATCCTGAATCAAATGTATCTGCTTTACAGAAAAAGGAAGATGCATTACTTATTTAAAGCCCCTCACACTTTAAGAAGTTCTTGTAACATTGGTAAGCACAGCGACGACAAAATTGTATTAAAATTATTTCAATAAAACAGTGTAGATCGCATGTAATTTGTATATGTTTACCTTTGTGACCGGTTTCCGTCTCTGATAAGACTTTATTTTTTGGCCGTCAGTCTTGACTGGTTTGTTGCGGCCCGCCACGAATTCCTCTCCTGTGCTAACCTCTTCATCTCAGAGTAGCACTTCCAACCTACGCCCTCAATTATTTGCTAGATGTATTCCGATCTCTGTCTTCCTCTACAGTTTATGCCCTCTGCAACTCTCTAGTACCATGGAAGTCATTCCCTCATGCCTTAACAGATGTCCCAGTGAAACTTCCCGGCAGATTGAAACTGTATGCCGGATCGAGACTCGAACTCTGGACCTTTGCCTTTGCCATTGCCAGTCTACATTTTATATCCACTCTCCTTCGACATCATCAGTTGTTTTGCACCCCAAATAGCAAAACTCATTTACTACTTTAAGCGTCTCAGTACCTAATCTAATTCCCTCGGCATCACCCGATTTAATTCGACTACATTCCATTATCCTCGTTTCGCTTTTGGTGATGTTCACATTATACACTCCTTTCAAGACACTGTCCATTCTGTTCAGCTGCTCTTCCAGGTCCTTTGCTGTCTCTGACAGAATTACAATGTCTTCGGCGAATCTAAAATTTTTATTTCTTCTCCCTGGATTTCAATACCTACTCCGAATTTTTCTTTTGTTTCCTTTACTGTTTGCTCAATATACAGATTGAATAACATTGGGGAGAGGCTACAACCCTGTCTTGCTCCCTTCCCAACCACTGCTTTCCTTTCACGCCCCTCGTCTCTTATAACTGCCATCTGGTTTCTGTACAAATTGCAAATAGCCTTTCGCTCTCTGTATTTTACCCCTGCTACCTTCAAAAATTTGAAAGAGAGTATTCGAGTCAACATTGTCAAAAGTTTTCTCTAAGGCTACAAATGCTAGAAGCGTAGGTTTACCTTTCCTTAATCTATGTTCTAAGATACGTCATATAGGCAGTATTGCCTCACGTGTTCCGACATTTCTACGGTATCCAAACTGATCTTTCCCGAGGTCGGCTTCTACCAGTTTTTCCATTCGAGATGTTTTGTATTGCCCTCTTATTAAACTAAAACAAAACATAATGTCACGAATTTTAGACTTCACTCCGCTTTAGGCTCCTTTTTGGAATGCATAAACGACGCTTCTGATAGCGCCATAAATTAGAAATATTCCAGTTGCCATAGCACGAGTTACGCTACAAACTTGAAAAAAATAAGACCACAGTTAAATATGCTTGTAGCAACATGCCAAACAAAATCGCTACAGAACATGCTGAACCATAGTATTATATCATACGCAACGTTACACAATGTTTTAGTTGCCAATTCGAGACCATAAAGTTCGCTGGAGATCACAGGCTGAATGCCCGATGTGTGCGACCACCTCGGCTGACGCCGGTCTGTATCGCATGTAATTTGTATATGTTTACCTTTGTGACCAGCTCCCGTCTCTGATAAGACTTTTTTTTTTTTGCCATCAGTCTTGACTGGTTTGTTGCGGCCCGCCACGAATTCCTCTCCTGTGTTAACCTCTTCATCTCAGAGTAGCACTTGCAACCTACGCCACCAATTATTTGCTGGATGTATTCCGATCTCTGTCTTCCTCTACAGTTTATGCCCTCTGCAACTCTCTAGTACCATGTAAGTCATTCCCTCATGCCTTACCAGATGTCCTGTCATGTCCCAGTGAAACTTCCCGGCAGATTGAAACTGTATGCCGGATCGATACTCGAGCTCTGGACCTTTGCCTTTCGCGGGCAAGTGCTCCACCATCTGAGTTACCCAAGCGCGACACACGGCCCGTCTTAACAGCTTTACTTCTACCAGTACCTCTCTCCTACCTTCCAAACATTACAGAAGCTCTCATGCGAGCCTTGCAAAACAAGTACTCCTGAAAGAAAGCATATTGTGGAGACGTGGCTGAGCCACAGCCTGGGGGATGTTTCTAAAATGAGATTTTCACTCTGCAGATACCAAATGGCCTAAGAAAGAAATCTGTTTACACAAGGTGAGGCCAGCCGAATGCAACCTTAGGAAAACCTGCTCCAGGTGAACAAGGTGTTCCTGAAAGGTGCGATTATAGATAACTACGTCATCTAAATAGTTGTAGACACAGACGAACTTCAAGTCCCCTAAGACCACACCCAACAGACGGGACAACACAGTTGAACCAGTGGCCAACCAAAAGGGACCCGGTTGATCTCAAATACCAATCTGCACAATATGTTGTCATAGGCTTGGATGACTCGGCAAGGGGGGATCTGGTAATATACCTGTTTGAGATCTAATATGGCGAACACATTAGCACCTGCAAACCAGGTAAAGCAATTGTTCGAATCAGGCAATGGAACTGACTCCAACACCATCTTTTTGTTAAGCCTCCGGTAATCAACTACCATACGAAAATCGCTACCCTGGTCTTTGAGCACTAGAAGTGCGGCCAGCCGGAGTGGCCGTGCGGTTCTAGGCGCTTCAGTCTGGAGCCGAGCGACCGCTGCGCTCGCAGGTTCGAATCCTGCCTCGGGCATGGATGTGTGTCATGTCCTTAGGTTAGTTAGGTTTAAGTAGTTCTAAGTTCTAGGGGTCTGATGACCTCAGAAGTTACGTCGCATAGTGCTCAGAGCCATTTGAACCATTTGAACCACTAGAAGTGCAGACGAAGCGTAGGGCGAAGTTGATGGTCTAATCACCCCCTCTTGTAGAATCTCATCGATTTTGGCTCTCAAAATCTTCATCTTCGGTGGAGACAACCTATCAGGGGCCTGACGGACCGGCACACGATCAGTTAATTTAATGTCATACTTAAGAACTTCAGTCTCACCCTCCTTATCCGATAAGACTTCAGGATAGCGCTCCAAGACCTGGTTGAGAGCGGGCACTTGATGCGCCGTAAGACAACCCGAGTCAACCTGCACATTACACACATAGCTCACATTCCGTGCACAAGGCTGCTGGCACGAACACAAAGAGAGACGGTGGTGGGGTGCAAACTTAAAAGACACTCCCGGCATAATCGAATACCATGATGGATGAAATCGCACTCCAGCAATAAAGGGATCCTCAAATTCTTAGCTATGAAAAATCTATGAGGGCATGAGAATTTATCGACTTGCAACCATCCCCACCCCTCCCATACTAGAGGTAACTCTCGGCCATCGGCGACCCGACATCTCTGAACCGCAGACTGCGGAGAGGAAAACCTGCATAAATGTCTATATTCTATGTACCAGTCATAATCAGACAAGGATACAGAATTACTCGAAACCTGCATTGCACACACTGGTTGCTGTCCTACCCTCGCACAGACAAAAGGGAATGCCCGAACAAGCGTAACCTAAATGGCTTTACAATTCACTGGCCAGTCAATATACTCACCCCCTCTGGCGTCAGCTGTTTGAACGAGGGTTCCTAAGTACCGGACAATCCCGTACTAAATGATCAACTGCATTGCAACAGTACCAATACCGAACTACTGAATTAGAACTGGTATTAATAGAGTTACTACACGTTGGTGTCTCAGATATTGCATTCCCTTGTGCGGCGGAACGCTGTTCATCCGCCCAAGAGATAGCATGAATGAAATCAACCAAATGTTGAAGCTGTTCCATAGAGCAAGGGCGCTGTACAAGGTTCAACCCGGCGCAGTCCTGTGCCCGCATGCCTTCCAACATATGTTCGATACAACCCGGGTCGGAGACACGCATATCCAGCGTCACTACGGCCGTACGTACCCTCTCAAAATACTGTGCTAAGGTTTTGTTACACACTTGGAACTTCCAATAACACTCCCGCTCTAATTCGACGCGCATGCGTTCCGAGAGCCTTCTATTAATAATACGCTGGCGGAGCTGAACTAAGGTACAAGTTGTTCCAGTTCTTCGGCTATCATGCTACTAAGCACACCCATAGCCATCGGATATACAGGGTGTTACAAAATGGTACGGCCAAACTTTCAGGAAACATTCCTCACACACAAATAAAGAAAAGATGTTATGTGGACATGTGTCCGGAAACGCTTAATTTCCATGTTAGAGCTCAATTTAATTTCGTCAGTATGTACTGTACTTCCTCGATTCACCGCCAGTTGGCCCAATTAAAGGAAGGTAATGTTGACTTCGGTGCTTGTGTTGACATGCGACTCATTGCTCTACAGTACTAGCATCAAGCACATCAGTACGTAGCATCAACGGGTTAGTGTTCATCACGAACGTGGTTTGCAATGTTTACAAATGCGGAGTTGGCAGATGCCCATTTGATGTATGGATTAGCACGGGGCAATAGCCGTGGCGCGGTACGTTTGTGTCGAGACAGATTTCCAGAACGAAGGTGTCCCGACAGGAAGACGTTCGAAGCAATTGATCGGCGTCTTAGGGAGCACGGAACATTCCAGCCTATGACTCGCGACTGGGGAAGACCTAGACCGACGAGGACACCTGCAATGGACGAGGCAATTCTTCGTGCAGTTGACGATAACCCTAATGTCAGCGTCTGAGAAGTTGCTGCTGTACAAGGCAACGTTGACCACGTCACTGTATGGAGAGTGCTACGGGAGAACCAGTTGTTTCCGCACCATGTACAGCGTGTGCAGGCACTATCAGCACCTGATTGGCCTCCACGGGTACACTTCTGCGAATGGTTCATCCAACAACGTGTCAATCCTCATTTCAGTACGGATGAGGCTTCATTCCAACGTGATCAAATTGTAAATTTTCACAATCAACATGTGTGGGCTGACGAGAATCCGCACGCAATTGTGCAATCACGTCATCAACACAGATTTTCTGTGAACGTTTGGGCAGGCATTGTTGGTGATGTCTTGATTGGGCCCCATGTTCTCCCACCTGCGCTGAATGGAGCACGTTATCATGATTTCATACGGAATACTCTACCTGTGCTCCTAGAACATGTGCCTTTACAAGTACGACACAACATGTGGTTCATGCACGACGGAGCTCCTGCACATTTCAGTCGAAGTGTTCGTACGCTTCTCAACAACAGATTCGGTGACCGATGGACTCAAAGCTCTCCTGACCTCAACCCTCTTGACTTTCATTTATGGGGGTATTTGAAAGCTCTTGTCTACGCAACCCCGGTACCAAATCTAGAGACTCTTCGTGCTCGTATTGTGGACGGCTGTGATACAATACGCCATTCTCCAGGGCTGCATCAGCGCATCAGGGATTCCATGCGACGGAGGGTGGATGCATGTATCGCTAACGGAGGACATTTTGAACATTTCCTGTAACAAAGTGTTTGAAGTCACTCTGGTACGTTCTGTTGCTGTGTGTTTCCATTCCATGATTAATGCGATTTGAAGAGAAGTAATAAAATGAGCTCTAAGATGGAAAGTAACCGTTGCCGGACACATGTCCACATAACATATTTTCTTTCTTTGTGTGTGAGGAATGTTTCCTGAAAGTTTGGCCGTACCTTTTTGTAACACCCTGTAATAATGCTAACAGGACCGACTGTGGAACATGCAACGTGTTAGTGTTAATCTGGAGACGGACTAACAACCACAGGAAAGATTGACACTGGTTCAAATTTTCGATATACGAGACAGATATATCTTTCAAGACATTCATAATTGGATTAGGTAACTTCGAAAATAAACTCAAATATTCTTCGTTACACTTAACAAGTGTGACCTCACATTTTCAGGCTTAGAATTAGTACATAAACCTCCCCCGCTTAAAGCAAGCGCTACGGCGTGTGAGTGCAAACCTCCGGCGACACCAAGCAACTTATGACGGAGAGCACGCATTGCATCATTGAGGTCGACTGAAGCTATATCCGATAAACAATTACAGTAATGGGCTGCACGCGACATATTTGTTTGTGCGTCGGCTGACATACAGCGATGAGGGAAGTAAGACGGCCATTTACGTCAATGGAAGCGCGAATACCAGTAACTAGAGAGCTGAACAACCGTCGTCGCTTAAAGCTGTTTAGATATTCGAACAAGTCACTTACCACGCTAACAATGTTTGTCTACATCTACATCTACATCTATACTCCGCGAGCCACCTTACGGTGTGTGGCGGAGGGTACTTATTGTACCACTATCTGATCCCCCCTTCCCTGTTCCATTCACGAATTGTGCGTGGGAAGAACGACTGCTTGTAAGTCTCCGTATTTGCTCTAATTTCTCGGATCTTTTCGTTGTGATCATTACGCGAGATATATGTGGGCGGTAGTAATATGTTGCCCATCTCTTCCCGGAATGTGCTCTCTCGTAATTTCGATAATAAACCTCTCGGTATTGCGTAACGCCTTTGTTGAAGTGTCCGCCACTGGAGCTTGTTCAGCATCTCCGTAACGCTCTCGCGCTGACTAAATGTCCCCATGACGAATCGCGCTGCTTTTCGCTGGATCATGTCTATCTCTTCTATTAATCCAACCTGGTAAGGGTCCCATACTGATGAGCAATACTCAAGAATCGGACGAACAAGCGTTTTGTAAGCTACTTCTTTCGTCGATGAGTCACATTTCGGTAGGGCAATGGGAGTGTCGACCGCTGCACGAAGCCTGGCCACCAAATCAGACACATTTCCGTCTACCGACAGCCAGACCACACGGTGTTCATACATCAACTGCTCTTTCCGTAAATAAGTTATGCCGGGACAAGCTCGGAGAAAATGGTTCAAATGGCTCTGAGCACTATGGGACTTAACATCTACGGTCATCAGTCCCCTAGAACTTAGAACTACTTAAACCTAACTAAGCTAAGGACATCACACAACACCCAGCCATCACGAGGCAGAGAAAATCCCTGACCCCGCCGGAAATCGAACCCGGGAACCCGGGCGTGGGAAGCGAGAACGCTACCGCACGACCACGAGATGCGGGCCAAGCTCGGAGACTCATGTTACGTAACTTCCTGAAACAGGCAGACAAGTCTCAAAACACAATAATGAATTTTACAACTTACTAAGCAATGACTACCAAGCAGATGAGAGGACAGGAAAAGCAAAGCCCCCCCCTCTCTCCTTTTTGTCGCTGAGATACCATAAAAGAGGAAGCGGGGTGGAATCATGGTTGGTAGTCACAGTTTATAATTAAGAAAGTTTATTCACATTACGCCTTTTACGGAATTTGACAGTTACAAATTGTGGACAAGCCAGTAGATAAAGTTTTGCAAATACAGTTAGAAACCCAACGTACTCAGTACTCAAACAGTCCCTAAAGAGAAAGTTATAAAGAACTTACTGTACCAGGCATTTATAGAAACCTTAAGCGTAGCAGTTAATTACTTCACATAGCCACTTCACCAAACTTCTTCAAACCATTTATTACATTAAGATGGCCACACTTAACATTCTTCACTAAAATACCTTTATAAGCTTACTATTTCAATCCGTTAAAGAAGCACTTGTTGAAAGATCAATTACAAACTTAACGTTGCCGGGCACTAATACCCTCGCTTTATTTTCCCTTATTAAGAAAACAGAATTAATGAAAAACTTCAGAAATTCAAACTCCCATATAGGATCTCCCTCAAATTACATATAATGAAAACAGTTACCAATAAAGGGTGACTTAATGACACTTCAACACTGGTGCCAAGCTAAGATCCAATTACATAACATAATAGAACCACTTACATAAAAAACTACAGCAGAAACACTGATCTTTAAAATGAATGTTCACGTGTTCAGACGCGTTAATACAAGGATCTACGCAAGGAACTCAGCAGACGCTATGCAATTTGAAATTTAGCCAGTTGCCAGTTGCTAATATTTAAGGAAACAGGTTCGTAAAAGAACAGGCTACATACAATATATATTTATATATCTACCAGTTTAACCCGCCTTGGCGCAAGGAAGATAAATACTAAACGTTGGACGGCAGTATGTGAACAACTCCCGGTAGTGGCCAGGTTCTTAAGCACTGCCAGGTCTAGACCTCAGATGACATTTCACTCCCCGCCAAGGCGCTGGCACAATCAAAGGTTCTTGCCCGATTCACAAAGACATTCGAATAACTTAAACACGGAAACACACAGCAGAACCTCTGACTTCATATATGGGTAAGCGTGTAAAGAAACACGTTACACTACTGACAAATTCGCAACTTCGACCTTAAGCATTTTACACAAGGACAAGTATATTAATGGAGTGAAGGCTTTGAAAACGCCAACATAAAATCATTTGATTACAAGAAACACAAAGCACTAGTAAAACTTCTGAGAAAACTTTCAAATAACAGCCACTACTTAACTAGGCCAACTCAACTCTTCCGCACCATCTTGAAGTTCGACTGTAAAAGTCTCACCATATTAATAAAATTTTAATGACTGAGTGCATCGGTCAACAAAACAATTACGACCACGTAATTCATATCACGTACACAGTACGAAGTTAGGGTTCCACAGCTTCACCGCTTCACTTCAAATTTTGTTCAAAAACGGTTCAAACGGCTCTGAGCACCATGGGACTTAACATCTGTAGCCAGCAGTCCCCTAGAACTTAGAACTAGTTAAACCTAACTAACCTAAGGACATCACACAACAGCCAGTCATCACGAGGCAGAGAAAATCCCTGACCCCGCCGGGAATCGAACCCGGGAACCCGGGCGCGGGAAGCGAGAACGCTACCGTACGACCACGAGCTGCGGACTCAAATTTTGTTCCCAGCGAAGTCACAGAACTTTTATCTCAAAGCTGCCCATGTCGCCAAAACGCCCAACCAATTTCACACCACAACATATAACGGTCATCACGCTCGTTCGGCAGCCATCGACACTCGTCTCCCAGCGAATGTCACGAGATCTCAAGAGTTACCCATCAAAGTCTAACTAAATCGTTCCGCCCGCCAACCGAAAGATAAGCCACGCGAAAAGCAAAGATAGCTTAGCTCAACCACAATCGATCTCAACGATACGTGAACAAAATAACACTGGCGCCAGCTCGCCACGGCTCACCTCTCCTGGAGATCTGAACGGGGGACTACTCGACTACTCCAGAATCTCTTGCTAATGGAGAGATCATCATGACACTTCTACAATTACAGGCCACATGTCCTGTGGATACACGTTACGTGTCTTTAATGCAGTGCTTTTCCTTTGCCTTCTGCATCCTCATGCCGTTGATCTTTGCTGATTAATCCGCCTTTTGGGGCAGTTTCCCATCCCAAGGACAAGGGAGTGACCTGAACCTCTGTCCGCTCCCCTGCCCTATTTGACAAGGCCGTTGGCAGTATGAGGGTGACTTCTTATGCCGGAAGTCTTCGACTACCAATGCTAATTATTAATCAAAATTTAAGCAGCGGCGGGATTCGAACCTGGGACCAAAGACTTTTTTTTTTTTTAAAAAAAAAAAGCCGGGGCCTCCTGCTTACGTGGCAGATGCTGTATCCGACTGAGCCTCTTTTTTTTCTCCCTCCAAAGCACTTATTTAAGGCAACCAGTTAAAAATAAAACAAAAGAAGTCATTTCAACAAAAACAAAGTGTTAAATCAGAAAATCTTATGTGAGGGAACATGGCGTTAATTGTAACGTGCCTACACCTGTTTTCCTCCGTCACTTCTACACCGTGTAACATTTAAATCTAAAGAAGAGTGTCCACTAAAAACGGGGGATTTCAACTCATCCAGCCCCTTGTCGATGAAAAACAAGATACAGCACATTAGAAAAAAGCTCTCGATAACGTGGTTTCCTGAGCCATGTCCAATGGGGGAAAAGGCACTCGGATCTGCATCATATCCACTCACCATCACGTAGTGGACGTGTCCAACAAGCCACATGATAGCATTGTTCTTCGATCGGGGAAAGAAGGTTGAATCGGGACCCACGAGAATCTCCCTCGAGATAGCCACCTCTGACTTCCCGAGAAGAAAAGTCAGTTGTCGGCGAAGTCATCTCCAATGGCCATGACTGCAGGAGATCGACCGATGATATAATGTATCAGTTTCAGGACAACGAATGTAGTGATCCGTTGCACTGAGGCCAATACGAAAAAGTCGCACGTTAGTAGGTACAATATCATGAACAACTTCATACCAGGAGGACGCCACTCTAATCGGGAAAATTGGGAGGCTAACGTTAGACCAAACAATTTTCCAATTCGTTTCTGGCGACAGGGCATCCACAGAGGGAATGCTATGAGGTATTGGCCAGCGGCGTAACAGCATTTTAAGGGAGAGCTTAGCTAGGGAAAGGATATTTACTCCTAAATAACTGTCTTCAAGAAAAAATTCCAATATCTACTGGTGGTGTTTAACTCGCCGGTCGGATACAGTCATGAGGGCGAGCTGTAAGTGACTGTGGCGTCGGTGGGGCAGGGGGGGGGGGGGGGGGGGGGAAGGCACGTAGACATGTTAAAACGGTGCGACGGATGAATGAGGCAGAAGCCTTAACTCGAATCTCAGGGAGGCCCAAACCTCCCAGCAGACGGGGGCGCACCATTACCCCATAACGCACGCGAAATATAGAGTTGCGCCAGATAAACCTGCCAGTTAAACTTTGCAACTTGCGGTACATCATCGCAGGAAGTGGAAAGATTTGCGCAATAAATCAGCCTTACTTAACACATACGTTTCCATGACCTGGACGTTATGAAGAAGTGAGAGAGCGACACGCATGTTCAATGATTGCTCCCTGAATCTTACCCGTGACAGACTTCCGGTTTATCGTAGCCATCTTTAGCGGAAAACTGCCAATTATAACACCTAACGATCGATACCGAGTGACCTTCAAAGCCCATGGACTTTCAACAACGTCAGATCCTCGAAAGCTGAGTGAGCAACATTTCTGGTAATTAACCCGTGCTCCCGTAAGACGACAAAAAGCACCCAAAACTTCCTTCAGCAGTGGTATATCATCAGGGGTACGGAGAAGAACCATAACGTCATCAGAATATGCACCAACGGTAAACCTTGAAACACGTATGTTATGTAGCAGCGATGGCGAGGCATGACAGAATCTCTGACCAGAGAGTTATTTATCGTTGCTAGTCTGCGCTTGACCGCGCGAGAGTTCAGTTGCATGTAGGGAGTCGGCAGGTGCAGTTGCGGTCGAGTTGCGAGAGAGTTCGGTTGTACGTAGCGAGTCGCGAGAGCATGTAGTAGCGCGCGAGAGACAGTCGCAGTTGTGTGTGAGGAGTCGGCGGGCGTCGACATGGGACTCTGGTCAAGATTCAGGACGAGGTATATTTTTTAAATAAGGTAATGAAGCAGCATTGCGCTCATCTGATAATGTAATGCATCTTAAGTGTAATTAATTTGTTCAAGAATCGCCCCAATAATAATTTTGTTTTCAAACCAAGCATTTTAACAAAACAAACATTTTATTGAAAGAAAATTTCCCATGCATTTCCTTAAAGAAAAAATTTACTTAAATTCAAAGAATAATTGCGATGCATTTCCTCCAAGCGATGGCGAAAAATAAGGGCAGATGCAATTTTACTGAGGTAAGACCAGGGCCTAAGATCGACATTTCGGTCTATTTGCGTTTTCATTGTCACTGAGATTTCATTTTTTATTGAATTGACTTTCATTTTTGTGGGGAGCTTACACATGGCTCAGATTGCTAGTTATCATTAATTGCCATTGTCCATAAATTATTTTATATTTTATTGCTGGGAGGTTACACTTGGCGACATCCAGCCAGGATCGTATTTCTTTGGGAATCTTCTAAGAAACAGTCAGATATCTGCTCTTATTTGCTTAAATATAATTAGCATTTGGCGCAACGCTTTTACTAATTTTGTGACTTTCTTTCCTCAGATCATCGGCAATTCGTTGCTCTATTGTATTTGTGTTTGTTGCTTTTTGCATTTTGTGCTTATTTCTTTCGTGAATAATTGTGACTATTGTAAAAATGCCGCGAAAGACTATGAATAGTGGATCGCGAGGTATTATGAATGAAATTACCGACTTAAACAACGTGACCGATAGTAATTGTGACACGCAGTGTAATGATGACAATCCTGCGTTCACTGACAATCAATGCGTTCCAACCACTAATGATGATTATTATCTTACTGATGAACAAACGAACTCAATTGTCTCCTCTGTTAATTTGACGACAATTGATGACGCGGGACGCTCTATTGTAATGAGCGTTGCCCAGCTTAACACACCCGGTTTGGAAAACTCAAATAACGTACAGACAAATTTCTCTAATGAAAGTGGACAGTGTACTGAAAATACGACGGATCCATTTAATTCCGAAATAGTGACCGACAGTGTACATTCGACTGGCAAACCTTTTTGTAAATCTCAGAATAACCAAATGGTTACAGAAAGCGAGACAATTCCAGATCCACCATTAAACAGCACTGAGAATAGAGCCGGTAATTTTGGCTTGGATCAAGTTATGGCATTTTTACGACAAATGGATGAAAAACAGAATGAAAAACAAGACAGTCTTAAAGAAGATTTCAAACAACTTAGGGAACAGAACAAACAAGATAACGAAAATCTCAAACAACACTTAAATGAAAAATTAGACAACAATTCCAAACAGTTAAATGAAAAATTAGACAACAATTCCAAACAGTTAAATGAAAAATTAGACAACAATTCCAGACAGCTTAGTGAACAGATTAGAGCCGTTGCCGCACAATGTCATGATACTAAGGAACAGTTGCGCGAGGAAATTGAGGCTTGTTCAAGAAAAAGTAGCGAAGAAATTAGATCTGTTGCTCAGGAATTAAGGGAAATGCAAACAGCTGCAACAGAAACACTTAGAGACGAAATTAGCGGAGTCGCTAAACAATGCTCTGAAAAAGCTACACAATTACGCGACGAGTTTAAAACAATGACAGCAGAACTTTCGCGGACAATGGATGCAAAGATAGACGCGAAATTCGAGCAACAGAACTCACAGATTGACGAACTTTTTAATCTTCACATACAAAACAGTGATACGCGTTTCCGCAAATTTATTCAGGATCAAAATAAAGTCAAACGTCAAGTCACGGAAACAATCACTGCTCAGAGACAAGAAGACGAACGTAAAATGTTTGCGAAGGCAAAAACGTATGTAGACAACAATATTGCTACATTGTCCGACGAAATTAATACCATCAAACAGTCGAACACAAAATTACGTGACGAAATTTCCGATCTTAAATCGAAAACAGACACACACACAACAGATTTTCAAACAGTGACCGACAGACTCGAACAATTAGAACTAATACAGGATTCCGATGTCGTCAAAGCTGACGTTAAAAAATTGAACGAAACCACACATAAATTACAAAAACAGAATAATGCCTCAGACACTAAAACCGATGATCAGGTAAAAATACTGACTGAAAAATATGATGAATTGGCCAGTCGTATTGATGTTATCGAAAGTACAAATGACAATAAATCAGATGATACTGCATCGATTTCGTTTAACCAAACACCTGAATTCCAAAATATACAGCAGACAATTAATGAGATCGATTCGTCTAATAACACGTTGCGTAGAAAGTTGTCAAGTTTACAACAAGAAGTAACAGAGATGAAAAGTATTTCAGTTAATAACACATCACAGCAGACGCCACTTTGCGAACATTTGTCTGACTGACGCAGCGTGTATAATTTGAGCAATTTACAGAGACTACGCGACTTAAAATCTGAAAAGTTACGCAACTTGAAATCCGAAATGACACAGACAAACATATTCTCACACAAAACTGAACGTGTTCTCAAATTCAGTGACGAGAACGTTGATTATAAGCAATTTACATTTGTAAGAAAATCAAAGGAATTTAATAATGACAGAACACAGGTACACGCTTTGAGCTGTATACGACAATTTATTTTTGTACTTTCACCGCTATTACCTGTAATGCAGAAAGTGGAATTAGCATGGATACAACAATTTGCTTTTGGATTTTTACCGCTATTGCCTGTAACGCAAAAGCTAAAATTTATTTGCAGTGCGTAATAGACCTCAGGGGATTCATTACGCTTTAATGAGTATGTGCCGTAGCGTGCATAGGGCCCCGAGCTGTAGTAGTGCTGTTTCATCTTTAGTTTTCTGCACTGCTGCCTTGTCTTCTACTATCCTTTATATCTATCAAAACAGCTCTTTAACTATTGCTCTATGTAGAATTAAGAAAAATGATTAATGAAAACCCGAAATGACAAGTTCTACCGAAAGTGACATTTTTTATTAGACGCTCCAGAAATGACAACCACGAGAATTTTGATAACAGATAAAATCGTTATCAGCAATAGCAAACACATTTTTGGTAACAATAGACGTTTTTCACCACAACAGAATGAAAGTCCGCCGCTTAGCATACGTAACCAACAATGCAGTCTACAAGGTCAACCAAACTTTAATGTTTCGCCGCGTGGACGTATAGTCTCAACTACAACAAATAGTAACGCTTAGCAGCAAAGAAATAACGACGTATAGAAACGCAGTACTTCAATTCCTATCGCAATGCACCGTATAGGAATGACTATCACGACAGACGTAAAAACGATGAGCACAATTATCAGCGTACATATAATAACAGGCGGTCTTACCAACAGCAAAATCATCCGCAAGAACATATTCTCATGAATGAACCGGACAGTAGGTATCATCCAGAGCGTAACACGTTTGGAAGAAGTAATAGAACTGTTCAAATAGTAGAAATGCCACAGCATCCTCCTGAAAATAGTAACACGTCAGATAGAATTTGACAAGATACTGTACAGGTCGTATCTTCCAGTAACACAAGCACTACCTTCGACACGCAGAATATTGTTCACAAAAATGTAATTACTTTTGACGATATCAGAGACACTCTTTTACAGGAAAGACCAGTTATTCGGAAAACCATTTCACATCCTGTCATCGAAATTAAAATTGGTTCATCGAAATTTTCAGCAGTAATCGATTCCGGATCATCTATGTTAGTAATAAATGAAGAAACTTTCAACGAATGTAACAAAGAGAATACATATCCTACATTACCATTTGGCAAAACGAAAGTGAAAGGAGCAGTATCGAGTAAAGGTGTAGACGTTAAATTACAGACGCATTTATCATTTTGTATTGCAGGTCACACATTTCACTCAAATTTTTGGATTGTTCCTTTATTGACAACAGACGTTATTTTAGGTACTAATTTTCTCGTACAACACGACGCAGTGGTTGATTTTCAAAATTCGTATTTAATGTTGAAGGATGAAAATGTGAAATTGGCTTTAGAATTTCAGCACTCACTATCTGCGGAAGAACAAACAATTAATCGCACAGAGGTCATTTCCGTATCACGTAACATAGACTGTAGTTCCACATTGTTCACGGATACGTACGTACATAACTATAACACTCCAGACGAAGCTGACTACGACGTAATGCAGATGATTTCTGATAAAGTTAAACAAAGCAGTGCAAATACAGACGATGAACGCACGCAACTACACAAAATTCTTTTACAGCAAGCTCCAGTTTTTGACAACATTCCTGGTACTATGTCCGGATTTATGTATGAATTTCAAGTCAAACAGCACGACACATTTAAAGCCAAGCATTATCCCATTCCGTATATTCATAGAGAACAGGTTAAAAAAGAATTGCAGGATATGCTTGACCAAGGAATTATTGAACCAGCAGTTCGTCCGTACATAAACCCCCTACATATTGTTAAGAAAAAAGATGGCTCACTTCGCCTCGTACTTGATTCACGTCACATCAGTGACATAATTATTAATGAAACAGATCGACCACAGACATTAGAGGAACTGCTACAGAAATTTCATGGTACTGCTATTTATTCTACATTAGATTTGAAATCGGGATTTTGGCAAATTCAACTTCATCCGAATTGCAGAAAGTATACAGCTTTTCTCTGTTTTGGTGACTGTTATCAATTCTGCAAATTACCATTCGGCTTAACTATTTTTTCTGCAGCTTTTATTCGCGGTTTGAACACAATACTCCCGACAGAACTTAAAGACAGAATCACGACGTACGTAGACGACATTCTTATTGCAGAAGCTAACTGGACTGAACACAATATGATTCTTGAACGACTGTTACAAACTTTTCATGCACAAGGACTCACAGTTAATCTCAGTAAATCGCACTTTGGCAAAACTTCCATAAAATTTCTTGGACACGTAATTTCCGCAGAAAGCATTGCGCCTGATCCGGAAAAACTTCAAGCTCTACGTGACATTACTTTTCCTACGACAAAGAAACAATTACGCAGTTTTGGGCTTAATTAACTTTTTTCGTAAATTTATTCATCATTCTGCTTTAGACACACCTAGATTATGCCAATTAACAGGTAAAAACAGTATTTGGTCATGGGATAAGCAAGCACATTCTGAATTTATGAACCTGAAACATGCTTTGTTGAATGCACCACTTTTATCGCACCCAGATCTTACCAGAAATTTTTCTATTGCCACCGACAGTTCTAACACCGCTTTAGGCGTACATATTTTCCAGGAAATTGAAGAAGATGGCTCAACAGTAATTAAAAACATCGCATTTGCAAGTCGCATTCTGTCACCTGCTGTACGAAATTACTCCGTTACGGAACTAGAAACATTATGTGTTGTATGGGCTTTCACGAGATTTAGGCACTTTCTTTATGGCAGACATACCACCGTTTACACAGATCACAGAGCGATACAATTTTTTACTTTCGGCTAAATTCAGTCACGACAGATTAAGCACATGGAAACTTTATTTACAGGAATATAATTTTACAATAGTCCACATTCCCGGCACACAAAATGTTATAGCAGACGCACTTTCTCGTTCTCTCAGCAACAATCAGCAAGACGTCGCAACCAACTTCTGCAAAGCAAATTTGAGCGTAATGTACATCCAGCAAGTTGCATTTGAAAATTTTATTTCGTCGTCATTACAGGACATAGCACAAGAGCAAAATAAAGACAATGTGTGGAAAGAAATTAAACACCTTTGGCAAGATAAGAATAATGTTACGATTAGGAACCATTACACTGTACGCAATGACATTCTATTTCGCCGCTCTCATCCTGACAGCAAGAATTGGTTATTATGCATTCCTGACGAACTGGTTAACAAATTGATCTGGTATACTCATTTAAGTTACGCACATTACGGAGCAAGAAAATGTTTTCTTATACTAAGACAGAACTGTTGTTTTATCAACATGGAGAAACGTATACGACGAGTTTTAGCGTCATGTAAAATTTGCCAGAAAGCTAAGTCAGACACCACTTCACATATTCCTCCATTATATCCCACTGTACCTGTTAAATTGAGACATATGGCCGCAGTAGACATTTTTGGTCCAATTCCGAGAACTAACAGAGGTTTTTGCTACATCTTTGTCGCTGTTGAACTAACTTCAAAATTTGTTACTTTCACTCCGTTACGCAAAGCTACTGCTAAAACTGTTTCGAAAGCATTTGTAAAACATTTTCTATTTCATGTAGGGCATGTGATGAGAGTAATTTCCGATAATGGATCACAATTTCGTTCTGCTACATGGACACGCATGTTACGAGCTACAAACATTTCTCCGATCTATATATCCAAGTACCATGCTTCTTCGAACCCTTGTGAACGATTAATGAAAGAAATTGGTAAACTGTGTAGAATATACTGCCACAAAAGACATATTGACTGGGATACACACATATTCCCCTTCCAAGATGTAATTAATTCCATACCAAATGAATCCACTAGCTATCTCCGTCTGTTATACTGAAAAATGCTGAACCACCTAACAAAATTAAAGAATTAGTACACTTTCCTACATCTCGTCGATTACGACACCACGAAATAATTAACATTGCGCTAAACAACATCAAACGAGCCGCAGAGCGCCGAAGAAGACAGCAAAAACAGGTTTGTACACGCCAAGACTTTCACGTGAGACAGAAGATATTAGTGCGTACACACTATTTATCCAACAAAATAAAAGGTAAGTGCAGTAAATTTGAACTTCTATACGCAGGTCCATATCGGATTCGCAGCATTCCTCATCCCAATGTGGTACACGTCGAAACTTTGAGAACCAGAAAATCCAAAGGAAACCAACATGTCTCTAACATTAAACCCTTTATTGAATGAAGACACTTTATGATTTAACATGATATGATGGCATTTACACATTTTATAACTATTTCTATGCCAATTAGCTCTGCAGATGATGAAGAAATAGATGAAATGTATGACGAGATTAAAGAAATTATTCAGGTAGTCAAGGGAGACGAAAATTTAATAGTCATGGGTGACTGGAATTCGTCAGTAGGAAAAGGGAGAGAAGGAAACATAGTAGGTGAATATGGATTGGGGCTAAGAAATGAAAGAGGAAGCCGCGTTGTAGAATTTTGCACAGAGCATAACTTAATCATAACTAACACTTGGTTCAAGAATCATAAAAGAAGGTTGTATACCTGGAAGAATCCTGGAGATACTAAAAGTTATCAGATAGATTATATAATGGTAAGACAGAGATTTAGAAACCAGGTTTTAAATTGTAAGACATTTCCAGGGGCAGATGTGGATTCTGACCACAATCTATTGGTTATGAACTGCAGATTGAAACTGAAGAAACTGCAAAAAGGTGGGAATTTAAGGAGATGGGACCTGGATGAACTGAAAGAACCAGAGGTTGTGCAGAGTTTCAGGGAGAGCATAAGGGAACAATTGACAGGAATGGGGGAAAGAAATACAGTAGAAGAAGAATGGGTAGCTTTGAGGGATGAAGTAGTGAAGGCAGCAGACGATCAAGTAGGTAAAAAGACGAGGGCTAATAGAAATCCTTGGGTAACAGAAGAAATATTGAATTTAATTGATGAAAGGAGAAAATATAAAAATGCAGTAAATGAAGCAGGCAAAAAGGAATACAAACGTCTCAAAAATGAGATCGACAGGAAGTGCAAAATGGCTAAGCAGCAATGGCTAGAGGACAAATGTAAGGATGTAGAGGCTTGTCTCACTAGGGGTAAGATAGATACTGCCTACAGGAAAATTAAAGAGACCTTTGGAGAGAAGAGAACTTCTTGTATGAATATCAAGAGCTCAGACGGCAACCCAGTTCTAAGCAAAGAAGGGAAGGCAGAAAGGTGGAAGGAGTATATAGAGGGTTTATACAAGGGCAATGTACTTGAGGACAATATTATGGAAATGGAAGAGGATGTAGATGAAGACGAAATGGGAGATAAGATACTGCGTGAAGAGTTTGACAGAGCACTGAAAGACCTGAGTCGAAACAAGGCCCTGGGAGTAGACAACATTCCATTAGAACTACTGATGGCCTTGGGAGAGCCAGTCATGACAGAACTCTACCATCTGGTGAACAAGATGTATGAGACAGGCGAAATACCCTCAGACTTCAAGAAGAATATAATAATTCCAATCCCAAAGAAAGCAGGTGTTGACAGATGTGAAAATTACCGAACTATCAGTTTAATAAGTCACAGCTGCAAAATACTAACGCGAATTCTTTACAGACGAATGTAAAAACTGGTAGAAGCGGACCTCGGGGAAGATCAGTTTGGATTCCGTAGAAATGTTGGAACACGTGAGGCAATACTAACCTTACGACTTATCTTAGAAGAAAGATTAAGAAAAGGCAAACCTACGTTTCTAGCATTTGTAGACTTAGAGAAAGCTTTTGACAATGTTAACTGGAATACTCTCTTTCAAATTCTGAAGGTGGCAGGGGTAAAATACAGGGAGCGAAAGGCTATTTACAATTTGTACAGCAACCAGATGGCAGTTATAAGAGTCGAGGGACATGAAAGGGAAGCAGTGGTTGGGAAAGGAGTGAGACAGGGTTGTAGCCTCTCCCCGATGTTATTCAATCTGTATATTGAGCAAGCACTAAAGGAAACAAAAGAAAAATTCGGAGTAGGTATTAAAATTCATGGAGGAGAAGTAAAAACTTTGAGGTTCGCCGATGACATTGTAATTCTGTCAGAGACAGCAAAGGACTTGGAAGAGCAGTTGAATGGAATGAATAGTGTCTTGAAAGGAGGATATAAGACGAACATCAACAAAAGCAAAACAAGGATAATGGAATGTAGTCTAATTAAGTCGGGTGATGCTGAGGGAATTAGATTCGGAAATGAGACACTTAAAGTAGTAAAGGAGTTTTGCTATTTGGGGAGCAAAATAACTGATGATGGTCGAAGTAGAGAGGATATAAAATGTAGACTGTCAATGGCAAGGAAATCGTTTCTGAAGAAGAGAAATTTGTTAACATCGAGTATAGATTTAAGTGTCAGGAAGTCGTTACTGAAAGTATTTGTATGGAGTGTAGCCATGTATGGAAGTGAAACATGGACGATAACTAGTTTGGACAAGAAGAGAATAGAAGCTTTCGAAATGTGGTGCTACAGAAGAATGCTGAAGATAAGGTGGGTAGATCATGTAACTAATGAGGAGGTATTGAATAGGATTGGGGAGAAGAGAAGTTTGTGGCACAATTTGACATGTTGGTAGGACATGTTTTGAGGCATCAAGGAATCACAAATTTAGCATTGGAGGGCAGCGCGGAGGGTAAACATCGTAGAGGGAGACCAAGAGATGAATACACTAAGCAGATTCAGAGTGATGTAGGTTGCAGTAAGTACTGGGAGATGAAGAAGCTTGCACAGGGTAGAGTAGCATGGAGAGCTGCATCAAACCAGTCTCAGGACTGAAGACCACAACAACAACAACAACATGGCTATTTCTGCAATTATATTCATGTGACTACTTATTGATGATTATCGTATTTTTTTTGGCAAGTGCCCGGCAAGGTAAGGTTAGCAAGTCGCTCTTCTTGTCGATTACACGTCAGACCGTGCATATTTTTCCAGACGAACTTACACATTTTATGACCATTTATGCAATTTATGTGATTACTTACTGGTGACTGTCGTATTTTTTTCTTGGCAAGTGCCCGGCAAGATAAGATTAGCAGGTCGCTTTTCTTGTTGTTACACATCAGACCGTGCACATTTTCCATTTTGTATGTATGATTGTTTTCCTGTTTTGTTTGTATGCACTATGAATTAGTTAAGATATAGCAAACACCAGTTGACTTTGATTTTTTTGCTTTATGATATCTCAATATCGTGACTACTTTTTTATTTATTTTTTTTTTTTTATTTTTTTTTGCTGCTGCATTGTGATATTCTCTGTACATTTTTGCCTTTGAACACTGTCTATGCTTTTGACATATTACGTTTTCTGTCATGTTATGCTGTATGCTTAGTTATGTCACCATAAACCAGTCATTATTTTGTGAGTATATGATGTAAATGCACGACACTAATCTTTGTTCATCATTTTCAGAAAGAAATAACGTGTAAAGGAAATAAATTAAACAGAAATGGGAATTTCACCTACGGAATAAACGAAAGAAGATGCAAACCTTGTGAGGAAGAGTAAATGGATCAGAATTAACAAGCATTAACAAGAATATACTATACACATCGTGGAATAGCAGTCTTAACTAATTTTTTCTTTCAGAATACAAGGCGATTGATGCAGGCTGTCAGACAGAACTACACATCTTAGTTTTAGTGATGAAATATGCTAGAGATAAGGAATAATTGTGTAATGAGTAATGAAGTGATTTTTTGCAGATAATAATGAATGCTGATGAAGAGTAATGATGAAGAATATGCTACTATGAATAATGAAGTTTTTCTTTACAGGTGATGATAATAATGAAGTTATGATAATATGGATAATGAAGTGATGGATAATGAAGTTTTTTCTTTACAGATGAGGATGATGTTGAAGTTTATGTATTTATGCTATGTAGTTATTTAAGTATTTGTTGCAGTTTGTTTTGACAGTATGTTTTATATCGTATGGTATGATGACTGAAAGTTTTGGAAAGGACAGCTATGGAACACATATTTTATACACATTTCACTACCTGTTAATTCGAAGTTCACTACTTTTCAGCATAATATGCGTTTCTTCTTTCAGCTCAATAATCCATTTTGTATTTTTTCCAGGAGAAGCCTTTCATGATACTTACTAAACTTGTTACTTATTAAACCCATACTAGTACTTGCATTTTTTTTTTACCCATTTGTGTCACAACCTTGCTACAGCTGACTCATGACGAATGGCGTTACACATTTTTCATTTACAGGAACAACCTAGAAGCAAATTTTTTTCTTTTTCTCTTCTTGCTTTCCCTTATGATTACCCAAAGCAATGCATTGCTAACAAAAAAAAAAAAAAAAAAAAGGTGTGTATCACCAGTTCCAAATAATGCTACCCATTTAAGAGAGTTCTGAATAATACTGAATAATGAACAATGTTTTGTACTACTATTCAATACTTGCTGGGCACTGAGTACCAATAATTTGTGTAACTAAATGAATTATGTTAATACTATACCATTCATTAGCTCCTGTTTTCAATGATGACTTTTGATGTTTTGGTGGTGGTGGTGGTTAGTGTTTAACGTCCCGTCGACAACGAGGTCATTAGAGACGGGGCGCAAGCTCGGGTTAGGGAAGGATTGGGAAGGAAATCGGCCGTGCCCTTTCAAAGGAACCATCCCGGCATTCGCCTGAAACGATTTAGGGAAATCACGGAAAACCTAAATCAGGATGGCCGGAGACGGGATTGAACCGTCGTCCTCCCGAATGCGAGTCCAGTGTGCTAACCACTGCGCCACCTCGCTCGGTTGATGTTTTGTAACAGGCCAATGACTGCCAATAATTAAAAATGTTGTACTATTCAATACTTGCTGGCCAATGAGTGCCAATAATTAGTATAACTATATAAATTATGTTAATGCTATGCCAATAATTGACTCTCATTTTCAATGATGACATATTCACTATAATCAGATGATTTATGAACATTATTCTGTAATACTTCATACATGGTACAGAAATGTTCAGTAACTGGGCGATGAGCGCCACCAATTACTTAAATCGGCTGTTAGACTAATGTAATTCTCAATGAAGACTAGTATGTGACTTAATGTCCTTCACCTTCTGACCTAGCTACCCTGAATTACTGCAATATCCATTATCCTGTATATCCTCTTGATCATGGAGCACTATATTTGGTTTTGCACTAATTCTACGTTGGTGTACCTTACAAGAGCGTGGTGTTGACACGACATGCTGTCCACCACTATAAGCGATGGAGACGTTATTATGGTCCCACTGTTTGGTGTACCTAATGTACTGCCGAAGTGAAAACATGGAATATTACTACGACATTTCAGTGTCTTGGCTACGCTGATAAATACTTCTGAGAAAAGAACTGCAAATTGTCTCACTTGGTGTTGTATTTCTGTGGAAAGGTATGGACTTTCAGTGCAGCTGCGTGCAACCTAAGTGCTACAACCATGACTCAATCCTTCCTATTCCTTCCCTAATTCTTGTAAAATGAAAAGTCATATACAGTGCGTGTGCACTTCCTTTCATTTGTTAATAAGATCAGTTATCCTGAAATTACTAAAGACTTCTATAGTGCATGTGCACTTTATTACACTCCTTGATTTGTTTGTTTGTTGTAGAAAAATACTAGAGAGTACTAAAGTGCGTGTGCACTTTTGTCATTTGTCAATATGATTTGTACTCATTAGCTTTATTTGTCGTAAAAATATTAGAGAGTTTTTCAGTGCGTGTGCACTTTATGCCATTTGTACTCATTACGTATATATTCTGTGGTTTTCTGATATGTTCTGTACTACAGTGCGTGTGCACTTTTGCCACTTATTAATACATTTTGTGATTTGCTGATATATTCACAACTGCAGTGCATGTGCACTTATGTCACTTGTCAACATGATTTTTTACCATTGCGTTTATTTGTTATGAAAATGCTAAAGAGTTTTTCAGTGCATGTACACTTATGTCATGTGTTAATATGTTTTGTGCTGAACGTCAGTAACTATGCACTCATGTCATATGTTTTGTACTCATTGTCATTGTCTAAAATGTTTTGTACTCGGTGCATGTGCACCACATTTAATTCATGTACTACATCTGAATATTCTGTAAATTGTAAAAGTTAATTAATTAAGAAAAAATTTGTTCCTCATGGCAAGTCCAAATGACTCACCATCGCTGCCAAATTTTTGCCCCCCCCCCCCCGCCCCCCCAGTGGAGGGTTATGAAACACGTATGTTATGTAGCAGCGATGGCGAGGCATGACAGAATCTCTGACCAGAGAGTTATTTATCGTTGCTAGTCTGCGCTTGACCGCGCGAGAGTTCAGTTGCATGTAGGGAGTCGGCAGGTGCAGTTGCGGTCGAGTTGCGAGAGAGTTCGGTTGTACGTAGCGAGTCGCGAGAGCATGTAGTAGCGCGCGAGAGACAGTCGCAGTTGTGTGTGAGGAGTCGGCGGGCGTCGACATGGGACTCTGGTCAAGATTCAGGACGAGGTATATTTTTTAAATAAGGTAATGAAGCAGCATTGCGCTCATCTGATAATGTAATGCATCTTAAGTGTAATTAATTTGTTCAAGAATCGCCCCAATAATAATTTTGTTTTCAAACCAAGCATTTTAACAAAACAAACATTTTATTGAAAGAAAATTTCCCATGCATTTCCTTAAAGAAAAAATTTACTTAAATTCAAAGAATAATTGCGATGCATTTCCTCCAAGCGATGGCGAAAAATAAGGGCAGATGCAATTTTACTGAGGTAAGACCAGGGCCTAAGATCGACATTTCGGTCTATTTGCGTTTTCATTGTCACTGAGATTTCATTTTTTATTGAATTGACTTTCATTTTTGTGGGGAGCTTACACATGGCTCAGATTGCTAGTTATCATTAATTGCCATTGTCCATAAATTATTTTATATTTTATTGCTGGGAGGTTACACCTTTCTCCCAACAGCTACCAGGCACCCAAACGAGCAGCCATAGATCGCAATAAGGGTTCCAGAAACAGAACGTAGAGCGACATAGATAATGGACTCCCTTGAAGGACGCCCTGACATACAGCTGTGAGGGAAGTAAGACGGCCATTTACGTCAATGGACGCGCGAATACCAGTAACTAGAGAGCTAAACAACCATCGTCAGAATCTTAAAACCAACAGTCGTCAATACTCGCATGAGAAATCCATTATTAACGCGGTCGAACGCATGGTGAAATCAATGAAAAGCAAAGCGCTTGGCACGGGAACGGTGGAAGCAATCGAAATTAGATGACGACAGTCAGCAACGGATGGCTCGCGATGATGGTAGCCAACAACACCGATCGTCTGCTATTTACTGCTCGCGTCACTATTTTATAAACATAGTTGAAGAGGGTTATCGGGCGGACCTGGTCCACACGCAAACGTCCCGGCTTCTTGGGGATCAGGACAATTTTAGCAACCTTAAAGCTGGGCGGGATAAGGCCTCCGTGGAATACTTCATTCACCATAGAAGTTATCGTATATCCTATCAGGGGCCAAAATCGAATATAAAAGTCTTTGGGAAGACCATCGGGGCTAGGTGATTTATGGGAGGGAGAACGAGCCACAGTATTAAGTATATCATCGCGATGGAATACAGAGAAAAACTCTTCCTGGAGAGCTGGCGTAACAACCGTATCAAGGAGGAGGAATCCTCGTTTCTCTTTTTACGACGCGCCGCTGCAGGTTGTAGGTTGAAAAAGCCGCTTCATACCACTCCGTGAAAACACACACTCTTGATGTGGAAGGGTTGGGGGCACGTCAAGCTCCGATTTCATAGAGGAGCCATCTCCACTGCACTCATCGGAAATTGGGGAGCACAACTCAGAACGACTTACAGCAACATCGGGTACAGAAGAGACAGGTAATGCAGTGCCGGTGTCGGATAGCATCACCTGATCATCAGGATGCGAACCCGTGGAATCCCGTTGCTCCACCATGTCAGCATGGAGGAGGGATGGTATTTCACTGCAACACTGTAAGGACTGGCCAGAAGGCAACGTCTCTGCGGGAATATCTGAACTCACGGGATCCGTCGCGTCTACAGGTGAAGTGGGGCACGCAGATACAACACACATTTCAACATCAACAGAAGCAGCTACATCATCTCTGGCAATAATGGAACCACAATTAACATCAGTAGACAACTCAGTACCGCCAGAAGGTGCACCCTCTGTCAACGCCGTATCAGAAGAACGAGACTGGAGAGGGACGCTCTCGAAAACTGTACCGTCCTCAGTCCGCCGGGGTTTGACTTGCGTTGCCGGAGCCGTCGTCCCATCATGGACAGTGGCCGCACCAGGACGCGCCGGCAAAGGTGGAAATTCGCGAGGAGTAGGGGCAATGTTGCCTCAGCATCGCTTAAAGCTGGAGATTGACTGTCAGTAGACAGCCAAGACTACGTCTGCTAATGTTAAAGGAAGAAATTTTGATAAGACGTCAGAACAGTAGTACGGCGCGGACAATCGGATCTGAGATGACCGCTTTCATTACAGAGAAAGCAGGTTCTTCCTTGCCCTGCGCACGTAACATGGATTGGGTAACCACAAACAGTTAAGTGGGAATGAATATTCTTTTTAACGCATATGTCCACAGTCCAGATACCACTACAATACTGGAAGCTACGTTGTGCTGACCAGCGTTCCCATCGGATATGCCGTATTACTCCAAACGGAAGCAACGCTGTTTTAAGAAATGAATCGTCCACTTCAGAAGGACGGTTATAAACTCTAACCGTAGTATACACGTGCCGCATTTTCAAGGAGGACTTGACTAACGGAACTATCTCGATGTGTAAACAACACTTTAGAACCAACCCGAGAGAGAAGCCGTTCTACTTGAACGGGATCATATAACTTCACAAAGAATGCATACAAATCAGAATCAAAGTAAGCATCATCTACCTGATCAGGTGTAGCACGGATGACATCAGCCAACTAATCGTGAAATTCTAAAGAGCCGGGCTGAACATGACGCGTAGTCAAGCCAAAACTGAAACGAACAGTAGCTCGACGAGGAACAGACTTAGGAGACTCAACAGACACCATGGCGAGGGCAGAAAACAACGCCGCCGAGAGAAAAACAACAAACTCCGCTACGCAACTACAATGTGACTCCGGCCGATACACCAACAAGGCTGAGCAGCTTCGACACAAGCGGCGCTGCGGCACAGGCGGAAGTTAACTACGACCTGCTCGCTCGACGCGCAAGGCGACACTATTATGAATCAAAGACGCTACGCCATTAGCAGACCATTTTGTATTGCTCTGTGGCGTTAGGAGGCAGTGGCGTTGAGCAGGGCGCTCTGAAGATGCGTGTAGTAGAACATTGCTCAAATGGCTCTGAGCACTATGGGACTCAACTGCTGTGGTCATCAGTCCCCTAGAACTTAGAACTACTTAAACCTAACTAACCTAAGGACATCACACACATCCATGCCCGAGGCAGGATTCGAACCTGCGACCGTAGCAGTCGCACGGTTCCGGACTGCGCGCCTAGAACCGCGAGACCACCGCGGCCGGCAGAACATTGCTCAACCGATCAGCAAGTTCTAGGCGCTACAGTCTGGAACTGCGCGACCGCTACTGTCGCAGGATCGAATCCTGCCTCGGGCATGGATGTGTGTGTTTTCCTTATGTTAGTTAGGTTTAAGTAGTTCTAAGTCCTATGGGACTGATGACCTCTCAAGTTAAGTCCCATAGTGCTCAGAGCCATTTTTTGAATGATCACCAAGTGAAATATACACATCTTACATTCGATCTAGACTGTTTTATTGAAATAATTGTAATCTAACGGAAATACTTGTTTCACTCGAATGTCGATCCTCTCTGGAAATATCGTTTGCTACGACCTACTGGAGTCCGGGAGATAGTTAACAACTTCCTGGTTACCTGTAGTGGTAACTCCCAGAGAACAACTGCGAATGAATATTAAAACTCACCGAAAAATATTTATACTCACCTACTGACAGTTATATCCATAATCGGACGTTATATAGGACAGAACAGAGGTACGCGCTTATATAAACAAATGGCGCGCAGTTGACAGTTATTTTCGTGAGTAATAGAGTACCTTACAGATGGTCCGTTCCCCTGCGCTGTTCATTTATCTGCTGTCAGGTCTCATGTGACGTTAAAGGGCAGTACGCGCTTCAGTAAACACATGGTGCCACGCTCTAATGGCAGTTATTAAAAAACTGCTACCAACAGATGAGGGGTTGTTAAAGTAACTGCTAGTTTTCAGTAACCGGTTATTTCTATCAATTAGTTTTCGCCACCTCCACTCCACACACAGAAGATTTCATTTCTCACTGGGCCGCCGGTGCAGTTACGCATTGCATTATTTGAGAAACCAGTTCAGCCACTATCTATATCTGCAGTAACACATAAATTCTCTTTGCGATCGGTAGAATTGGTTACTGAAACCAAAAGAACGCCAATGAGCTGGCAGTGTGTTGTTCAAGCACGACAATTTGTGCCTCGCTTTAGGCGGCAAGTTTCATACTTCATAAATTATTAGAAATTTTGAATTTTTACACTTGTGACGTGGTCCCTGTACATTTTAGCTGTCAACCGTCACATCATCCAAACCTATCATTCCTTGGAAGATGGTATTGCCTTTTGAGGTGGTTGAAAGGTAAAATCCATGAAAAAAAAAAAGTAAACATGGAGACGACCTGATCGTTTGGATTCACAAAAGAACGGTAAGACGGCCTAAGACAAGGGCGTAGCCCAAGGGCGAAGCCCCCTATAATCTAAGTGAAATTACATACGACCTAGTTACCATGTAGTGAAATCGGAAGATATTTTGATTTTCAATCCTACAGCGACAAAGGGATACATACTATCGATAGTCAGCAAGGTCAACGATGGATTTAAACTATTCATACATCCATAACACTATCGGCTAGCGCCCATCCCTATTTTAGTGAAGACCAATTGTTGGCCTTGCTTGAGCTCAGTTGGTTTGTTAACCAATTCAGTTTTTACTTGCAGTTGAAACTAATGTAAGTGCCACAATTTACTGGTTTTGTGCTGTGTGCTGTTGTGATAGTCTCTTATTATACACTCCTGGAAATGGAAAAAAGAACACATTGACACCGGTGTGTCAGACCCACCATACTTGCTCCGGACACTGCGAGAGGGCTGTCTGTACAAGCAGTGATCACACGCACGGCACAGCGGACACACCAGGAACCGTGGTGTTGGCCGTCGAATGGCGCTAGCTGCGCAGCATTTGTGCACCGCCGCCGTCAGTGTCAGCCAGTTTGCCGTGGCATACGGAGCTCCATCGCAGTCTTTAACACTGGTAGCATGCCGCGACAGCGTGGACGTGAACCGTATGTGCAGTTGACGGACTTTGAGCGAGGGCGTATAGTGGGCATGCGGGAGGCCGGGTGGACGTACCGCCGAATTGCTCAACACGTGGGGCGTGAGGTCTCCACAGTACATCGATGTTGTCGCCAGTGGTCGGCGGAAGGTGCACGTGCCCGTCGACCTGGGACCGGACCGCAGCGACGCACGGATGCACGCCAAGACCGTAGGATCCTACGCAGTGCCGTAGGGGACCGCACCGCCACTTCCCAGCAAATTAGGGACACTGTTGCTCCTGGGGTATCGGCGAGGACCATTCGCAACCGTCTCCATGAAGCTGGGCTACGGTCCCGCACACCGTTAGGCCGTCTTCCGCTCACGCCCCAACATCGTGCAGCCCGCCTCCAGTGGTGTCGCGACAGGCATGAATGGAGGGACGAATGGAGACGTGTCGTCTTCAGCGATGAGAGTCGCTTCTGCCTTGGTGCCAATGATGGTCGTATGCGTGTTTGGCGCCGTGCAGGTGAGCGCCACAATCAGGACTGCATACGACCGAGGCACACAGGGCCAACACCCGGCATCATGGTGTGGGGAGCGATCTCCTACACTGGCCGTGCACCACTGGTGATCGTCGAGGGGACACTGAATAGTGCACGGTACATCCAAACCGTCATCGAACCCATCGTTCTACCATTCCTAGACCGGCAAGGGAACTTGCTGTTCCAACAGGACAATGCACGTCCGCATGTATCCCGTGCCACCCAACGTGCTCTAGAAGGTGTAAGTCAACTACCCTGGCCAGCAAGATCTCCGGATCGGTCCCCCATTGAGCATGTTTGGGACTGGATGAAGCGTCGTCTCACGCGGTCTGCACGTCCAGCACGAACGCTGGTCCAACTGAGGCGCCAGGTGGAAATGGCATGGCAAGCCGTTCCACAGGACTACATCCAGCATCTCTACGATCGTCTCCATGGGAGAATAGCAGCCTGCATTGCTGCGAAAGGTGGATATACACTGTACTAGTGCCGACATTGTGCATGCTCTGTTGCCTGTGTCTATGTGCCTGTGGTTCTGTCAGTGTGATCATGTGATGTATCTGACCCCAGGAATGTGTCAATAAAGTTTCCCCTTGCTGGGACAATGAATTCACGGTGTTCTTATTTCAATTTCCAGGAGTGTAGATAAGTCTGTAACAAGAAAGAAGAGGAAAGCCGATCTTGATTCATTCTCTAGCACTATGCTAAATCAAAAATGTGTACGAACTACTATAACAGTCTAATTATCTATCCATAGACCTAAATGTTGTAGCACTGGACTCATTACTTGGAGGCTGGTAAAACTTTAGGCGCCGGCCGAAGTGGCCGTGCGGTTAAAGGCGCTGCAGTCTGGAACCGCAAGACCGCTACGGTCGCAGGTTCGAATCCTGCCTCAGGCATGGATGTTTGTGATGCCCTTAGGTTAGTTAGGTTTAACTAGTTCTAAGTTCTAGGGGACTAATGACCTCAGCAGTTGAGTCCCATAGTGCTCAGAGCCATTTGAACCATTTTTTGAAACTTTAGGCTTGCAATATTTCAGAATTCCACAAGGCAGCAGAGCGATAAATATAATTACAAATAACATAAATTACAATCATTTCATAAAAATACATTTAGATTTGCCTGTGTCGTCCAAAAATAGCGTTGATCAACAAAAATATCTTGGGATTCTTTAGTTTCTCTCGGCGTATTTCTTGCTCGAACAGTCCACGGGTGTACTGCCGGTCCATAGTGTCCAACGGGCACAATATTTCGGCCATCAGACATGCTATAATCGTCAGGTGCGCTGACGAACTGAACTCCTGGGGGCGGGCGGCCGCCTTAAATCCCCTCCCCTCGCGAGGCGTTCTCTCCGAGGTCCGTGCCTGCGGCCGCGCGTCGGCAGTCGCTGAGACGCTTGCGTCGGCGTCTGTGGTGGCGCCGGAGTAACTGCCTCGTCCGCCCTGGTCGTCCGTTCGTTTTCCTTGCTGAGCGCCTTTTTAATTAGACTCAATGCTGGTTCCCACGCCTTGCTGAGGTTATAGCAGCATTCTCGGTTGATGAGTCCGTCCCTGGTACGAATTTCGATAGCCTCTCTAACGAAGCTGTCCCAGTATTTAGATGTCTGTGCCAAGACCCTAGTATGTTGGTAGTCCATTTCATGATTTTCGGACAAACAGTGCTCTGCGACTGCCGACTTGTTGGGGTACCTAAGTCAAGTGTATCTCCGATGTTCTCGACAACGATCTTCGATGGTGTGCACTGTCTGCCCAATATAATTCTTCCCACACTGACACGGAACCTGGTATATGCCGGCCTTCCGCAAACCGAGATCGTCTTTGACACTTCCCAATAATGCTCGTGTTTTATTGGGTGGGCAAAAGACAGTTCCGCGGACCACAGTGTATTTGGATACTGTGTGCTAGAATTATTGCCGATACAGTAGGTAGCAAGAAGTAATAACTTTAAACGTCATCCAAAATACGGCAGTTTTTCACGCATCTCATTGTTTATGACGTTATGTCTCCTGAACTATGATAGGTAGGTGGTTTCTATTCCCACAGCGATTGTTGTCTGACAGCTATATATATGTGTACCAAGTTTGGTTGAAATCGGTCCAGTGGTTTAGGAGATGTGAAACATACACACGCACAAAACATCCATATTCATAATATGTGTGGTTGTATGGATTCCTCACGGGACGTCTTGTATAGTATGGCTGGAACACGAGAATACTGTTTTCGGCCGTGGAGGAAGTATCTGTAACCAGTTGTGAAGGGGACACATGTGGCATAGTAGAGCTGCGAAAATTCATGACTGCAGATTCCGTTGGTCTGCCAGTAACAACGTGGGCTGTCCAGTTTCCCATGGGGAGTGAGTAAGACCTATACGTAAGCCTGCTGCTCTGCAAGCGATATGTAGGCTTCTTCACTCTATTTTTTAGGAAGAACTATATTTTTAAAATTTACGAGCTATATTCAACCTCTAATTTCGGACTTTTCTTGGCACTGCAACCTTTAAATCTGCGGCTACACTCCGTAAGCTACCTTACAGTCTGTGGCGGAGGATCCTTTGGTACAAACACTATTTCTACCCCTTCCCTGATCCGTCGGCGAATAGTCCTAATAGTGCGTGGGAAGAAGAGATCAAGTGTCGATAAACAATCGTATGATATCTGAATTCTTCATCCTGGTCATTTAACGACAAAGATTTCACAGCAAAACGTTGCTCGACTCTTCCTGAAATATACACTCTCTGAAGGAAGAAAGAAAGATTTGAGTTTAACGTCTCGTCGACATCGAGGTCCTTAGAGATGGTACGCCCTCAGAATTTCGACTGTAGGCCTGTCTGTGATGCATGACGCCTCTTTTGTAGCCTCTGTCATTGGAGTTAATTGAATACCTCCACAAATCTCTCCCTCCCCTCTTCGTTGGATCTTCTCCCTCTTTCTTCTAACAACGCAACTTGATTAGGTTCCCACACCGATAATCAACGCTCAAGAATCGGTCTTACAAGTGTTTTGTAAGGCACTGCTTCCGTGGCTGAATTACACCGCCGGCCGGTGTGGGCGAGCGGTTCTAGGTGCTACAGTCTGCAACCGCGCTACCACTGCGGTCGCAGGATCGAATCCTGCCTCGGGCATGGTTCAAATGGCTCTGAGCACTATGGGACTCAACATCTGTGGTCATAAGTCCCCTAGAACGTAGAACTACTTAAACCTAACTAACCTAAGGACATCACACACATCCATGCCCGAGGCAGGATTCGAACCTGCGACCGTAGCAGTCGCGCGGTTCCTGACTGAGCGCCTAGAGCCGCGAGACCACCGCGGCCGGCGCCTCGGGCATGGATGTGTGTGATGTCATTAGATTCGTTAGGCTTAAGTAGTTCTAAGTTCTGGGGGACTGATGACCTCAGAAGTTAAGTCCCATAGTGCTCAGAGCCATTTGAGCCATTTGAATTACGCCTCCTTATTTTTCTTCAATGAATCTCAATTTGGAATGTGCTTTTTCTGTAATTAGTTTTATGCGATCATCCCACTATAGGTTGCTCCTGGTATTTTACAGTCGTTACAGTTTTCAGTCTTTATTTATTTATTTTGTTTATTTATTCGTGTCAGAAGCATTTACGATGTATAAAGTAATGTACAATATTTACATGTCCTGTGTATATATATTTACAAGACAATTAACTACACTTTTGCCGCCCAGAAGTTAGCGACCTCTATTGCATTTGGCGTTACATGCAGCAGGTCTTCTGTTGTGCGTGTTGCTGGACATTAGTTACACTGGAGCACGTGGAAAGTCGTCTGCGACGCTCCACACTCACAGAGTGGCGGCTCCTCTAGGAAACCCCATTTAGTCAAATTGCTCTTACATTTCGTGACACCTGAGCGTAGTCTGTTGAGGGATCTCGATGTACTCCAATTCTCTGTGTAGTCAGGTGGTAGTCTTTCGCTTGGTGTAATCCATCCCACAGTAATGGTAAGCCTTGCACGCCATAGTTCGATTCCGCATTGCTGTGGTGCCCCAACTAGAGCCTTGGTACATCTGAGGAAGCTCTTTCTGGATTTTAGTTGTGGCTTTGCTTGTTGATAGCCATATACAGGGTGAGCTTCAGAAGTTTCTGATTTTTCTTCTCACTTTTTGCTGCTACCTCTCGGCGGATGTCGGGGGTGCAGTTCCCGCGAGGCTGTACAGTGTATCCAGAGGAGTAGGCTTCAGGCACCCGGTGATGGTACGAAAAGTATCATTAAGAGCGACATCTACTGTTTTGGCATGCCAAGAATTGAACCACACTGGGCTTGCGTATTCTCCGTCGGAGTAACACAATGCAAGGGAAGAGGTTCTCGAGGTGTTAGGGTGTGCTCCCCAAGTTGTGCCTGTTATCTTTCTGATGATATTGTTCCTGGCTGCCACTTTTTGCTTGGTATTTAGGCAGTGCCTCTTATATGTTAATTCACGGTCAAGGGTGACCCCTAGGTATCTGGGATACGTACAGTGTTCTAGTGATGTTTCTTCACAGGTGATTTTGAGGGCTCTAGCTGCCTGCCAATATTTAAGATGGAAAGCGCAAGTCTGTATTTTTCCAGGATCTGGTCTCAACTGGGTTTCCCTGTAGTAAGCTGACAGTTCTCTCAATGCTTTGGACAGATTCTCTTCGACAGTTTCAAAGCAGCGGGCTTGGGCGGTAATAGCGCAATCATCTGCATAGATGAAGCTCTGTGTTGCTTCAGGTAGTAATTGATCATTTGAGTAGATGTTAAACAAAGCTGGAGCAATCACACTTCCCTGGGGTAATCCGTTTTTCTGTGATCTCCATCTGCTTCTCTTGATCTGGAATTAAACAAAAATCTTCTAGTTTCAAGGAGATTCCTTATGAAACAGGTTGGCTAGTAGTCTCTAGTGGCATTGTACAGCTTCATAAAATGTCTTCTATGATTAACTGTGTCATAAGCTGCTGTTAGATCTATAAATACAACTCCTGTGAACCCTTCCCTTTCAAAGCCATCTTCTATGTGCTGTGTTAGTTTCAACACTTCAGATGTGCAGCTCTTTCCCTATCTGAATCTAGCCTGCTGTGGAATGTACAGGGTGTTTCAAAAATGACCGGTATATTTGAAACGGCAATAAAAACTAAACGAGCAGCGATAGAAATACACCGTTTGTTGCAATATGCTTGGGACAACAGTACATTTTCAGGCAGACAAACTTTCGAAATTACAGTAGTTACAATTTTCAACAACAGATGGCGCTGCGGTCTGGGAAACTCTATAGAACGATATTTTCCACATATCCACCATGCGTAGCAATAATATGGCGTAGTCTCTGAATGACATTACCCGAAACCTTTGACAACGTGTCTGGAGGAATGGCTTCACATGCAGATAAGATGTACTGCTTCAGCTGTTCAATTGTTTCTGGATTCTGGCGGTACACTTGGTCTTTCAAGTGTCCCCACAGAAAGAAGTCACAGGGGTTCATGTCTGGCGAATAGGGAGGCCAATCCACGCCGCCTCCTGTATGTTTCGGATAGCCCAAAGCAATCACACGATCATCGAAATATTCATTCAGGAAATTGAAGACGTCGGCCGTGCGATGTGGCCGGGCACCATCTTGCATAAACCACGAGGTGTTCGCAGTGTCGTCTAAGGCAGTTTGTACCGCCACAAATTCACGAAGAATGTCCAGATAGCGTGATGCAGTAATCGTTTCGGATCTGAAAAATGGGCCAATGATTCCTTTGGAAGAAATGGCGGCCCAGACCAGTACTTTTTGAGGATGCAGGGACGATGGGACTGCAACATGGGGCTTTTCGGTTCCCCATATGCGCCAGTTCTGTTTACTGACGAAACCGTCCAGGTAAAAATAAGCTTCGTCAGTAAACCAAATGCTGCCCACATGCATATCGCCGTCATCAATCCTGTGCACTATATCGTTAGCGAATGTCTCTCGTGCAGCAATGGTAGCGGCGCTGAGGGGTTGCCGCGTTTGAATTTTGTATGGAGAGAGGTGTAAACTCTGGCGCATGAGACGATACGTGGACGCTGGCGTCATTTGGACCGCAGCTGCAACACGGCGAACGGAAACCCGAGGCCGCTGTTGGATCACCTGCTGCACTAGCTGCGCGTTGCCCTCTGTGGTTGCCGTACGCGGTCGCCCTACCTTTCCAGCACGTTCTTCCGTCACGTTCCCAGTCCGTTGAAATTTTTCGAACAGATCCTTTATTGTATCGCTTTTCGGTCCTTTGGTTACATTAAACCTCCGTTGAAAACTTCGTCTTGTTGCAACAACACTGTGTTCTAGGCGGTGGAATTCCGACACCATAAAAATCCTCTGTTCTAAGGAATAAACCATGTTGTCTACAGCACATTTGCACGTTGTGAACAGCACACGCTTACAGCAGAAAGACGACGTACAGAATGGCGCACCCACAGACTGCGTTGTCTTCTATATCTTTCACATCACTTGCAGCGCCATCTGTTGTTGAAAATTGTAACTACTGTAATTTCGAAACTTTGTCCGCCTGAAAATGTACTGTTGTCTCAAGCATATTGCAACAAACGGTGTATTTCTATCGCTGCTCGTTTAGTTTTTATTGCCGTTTCAAATATACCGGTCCTTTTTGAAACACCCTGTATATTGTCTCTAGCTTCTCCGTTAGTCGGTGTAGGGTGAGTCTTTCAAGAAGTTTATACAGATGACATAGGAGAGATAGAGGGCGGTTGCTTTTAGGATCATTTCAGTTATCTATCTCCATGAAGTGGATCTGTTCGACTATTTCTGCGCAATAGCTTACATTTAGTTACCTTCACAAACAACTGCCACTCCGTGTGTAAGTAGTAAGTCCTCTTCAGGTCTCCTCGCATTTCGTTTCAACTTTCTGGAGTGGTGGTTGCGGCAGCCGAGGGAGCATGTTGCGATAGTTGAGTGTGCCATCGCCCTGCACGCTGTCACCTCGCTGTTGAGGTACGCGGCCCTGGCGTGCCTCCTACGAGCCACGCAGACACTATGAGGTCCTCCTCTCGTCTTTTCGTTTGACACAGAACCATGACGCATGGCTTCTTACTACAGAGATATGACCCTCCATTGTGTTGTACTTGTGGCGTACGGATCACGGTGCATCACATTTTAATAGTCTCTCTTTTATATTCAGGTGAGTGAGCAACAGCCGATGGATTTGTTATCTATTTTAACGGACGTTCAAACGAACGTGATATGATTTTTGAAGTTCTGTGAAATGTCCGAATTGTTCCCTCTAATTTTAGACACACGTTTTTAATGTGTTTTCATGATAGCTGGCTCATCAATATTTTTGTAAGTGACCAGCGAGTCACATTTCCATGTGTAATGGTTTTAGATTTCCTCTTATCTTTGTTCTACTTTAATGGATAGTTTTAGAATATCAGCACACGTTTAAGCTGTCTGAAGAAATGTGAACCAGTGTGAATGCGCGAACAATCGTGAGGGAGGTTCGGAGAGAGTGGGTGTATTTGCGAAAGACTTTCTGTTGACCACATTCGTTGCTGTTTGTAAGGGTGCTGATGTATTTGCCATTGAGTGGAACAATTTAACACGCAGACAAACACGGAGCTGTAACAGTCATACACAAAACAGTGAACAGCGTACGTTAAATATTGTGCACAGCAATGCTCCCTTGGGTTCTGCGGAAGTTTTCTTCACAATGTCGATTTCTTCTCGTTAGGAAGAACATGTTGAGAGCTACCTGCAAGGAAGACCTAAATCTAGTCACGAATCTGGTCCGATACTCCGCATGTTAATATTTTGTTCACTAAACTGCAGTGCATAACTACATCAAAAATCTTTCTGAAATCGAGGAAAATGGCATCAGCATGAGCGCCAATCTTTACATGGCCCGGCCGCTCCTGGACAAACAGCGCGAACTGAGTTTTTCAAGATTTGTGTCTATTCGATGTTGATTTTTGTGGAAACTGTTGTCACATATATTGCAGAAAAATAAATATAAACCTATCATTTACATGGATGCTGCATTAAGCTTCAGTGCAGGCATGATAAATGTAAGTACGATGATTATATGCTTCCATGTTTGTCCAAATTATTCGCAATATCCAGTATTGCTTCGTCTTTGTTGCAGCATTGCCGTATGTGACGGAGGGTCGTGATGGTGCAAAGTGCCTAAAATACCCGTTTGGTCCCATCTCTATGTCTGATGTCGATCACGAACATCGACAGCACTCGCCCATTTCCACAGAGAACTTTCTTTTGAGAGGTCCAGCTAAGTACAAAAAATCATATCAAACTTAGTAAAAATTGTAGTGGTGACCATATTAATTAGTACTCCGGTAATGACAATAATTCGTAAAACGCACGGGTTTTATTTGAACTTAATTCTGCAACATAAGCTAGTGTGAAGGCTTAAACTGGCTCGCTATGGTTCGCTTGTGTAATCGACTGATTCTGCTTTTACACAAGCAGCCCAGTTGCGTTAGCCGGCCGGAGTGGCCGTGCGGTTCAAATGGCTCTGAGCACTATGGGACTTAACATCTGTGGTCATCAGTCCCCCAGAACTTAGAACTACTTAAACCTAAGTAACCTAAGGACAGCACACACATTCATGCCCGAGGCAGGATTCGAACCTGCGACCGTAGCAGTCCCGCGGTTCCGGACTGAGCGCCTAGAACCGCGAGACCACCGCGGCCGGCACCGTGCGGTTCTAGACGCTACAGTCTGTAACCGAGCGACCACTACGGTCGAAGGTTCGAATCCTGCCTCAAGCATGGATATGTTTGATGTCCTTAGGTTAGTTAGGTTTAATTAGTTCTAAGTTCTAGGCGACTGATGACCTCAGAGGTTACATCGCATAGAGCTCAGAGCCATTTTGAATCAGTTGCGTTACACATGTGTAAATGAGCTTATAGATATAAACGAAACTGCGCACTGTCTGTAGTGGCTATGATTCGTTTTAGGTCGAACAAACTGTGACGAGAACGATTCACTGTATTCCATTTACAGAGTATCTATTCCAACGCTTTGATTATAATTTCGTGCAATATGGCTACTGCAGAGAAAATAAGATTCGAAGTATTAGTGTAAAATTGTATTGTCTCACTTGCAAGTGTTGAGAAAAAAAGCGGTATGTTATCAGAGAAAGAGACAGAACTAAACAGCCGTCCCGTTCCACATCCCAGCCTATTACGGCAAACCCATCAGTTCCATGATTAAAAATCCGATACTTCATTCCGATATCTGCGTGGCGTGTCAATTCAATTTTAAAGCGACAGTCAGCTGTCCATTGTATTAGTCCATCACGCAGAGCATGTAGACGAATCAAACGGAACAACAGCCCCCCGAATTCCACGGAAGTTTTCATTTGCTTTGCGAAAGCTTCCTTTCATTAAATGTTCGCTCCAGGAACTGATGTAGCCATGGGCGTACCCAGCGAGGGCCAGGGGGGAGCAGCTGCCCCCCCCCCCCCCCCCAGAAGATATTCGAACACATTCGTGCAGATCCGGGAGTAATTGTTTCGTCTTCGGCACGTTACTGTCGGCAGGGAAGTTTATAGAAATAATAAATTTAGCGATAAGCGATCCGCTCTGCTATTCGCAGGCATGTTGTGTCGCCAAGGAACAGCGTATTCACTTGTAGGCAGTAAGGGATCATGTCTATGTGAAGTTTCTAACGAACAACATCGTTTCTCCTACCTTATTTAAATGTAAAATGCTTTTCTGCTCCTAAACTATTAATTTTTTGGTTACAGCTGACGCTAACTGTAGATTAATATCAGTTGACGTGCAGGTTATGACAAGCAGTAGATGGCGGGACATTTAGTGCAAGTGATTTATAAAATAATTTTTAGAACGTTCCACAAAACTGGCCATCACCGAAAAAACTACTGGACACTTCAGTAAAAGCCCCATTAGGGCTGCCTGAAGCCCTTGCTCACTTGCATAATTTAATGAGTCTATTTTCTGGATTGTTACTAAGTGACGAAGAAAGATTATTTGCCAAGAAATTATCGGCGGCTAGAGTGCTAGTGGAACGCAAGTTCGGATATTTGACGAGCAAGTTGCATATTCTCCCAAAGAAAAAAAAAAACTCCTTTAGAACACGAAGACATTGTTATTCAGTGCATCTCCTTCTTTCACAACATATTAATCGATAAAAGTAGACCCAAAATCTCCCTTCAGTTGAGACCAGTATGACCTGCCCCCCCCCCCCCCCCCAGCCCCCACCCCCCGCCTAGTTCAGATCCTGGGTACCCCCTTGGATGTAGCCATTTCGCGCAAACACAAGAATTCCTCCTGCCGTTCTCCTAACAGCGACCATTCTACTGCCTCCACGGGGCACTTTTTATTTATTTCTCAATTTCATTCTCTTTTTTTACCGATGACTGTCGTTATTTTCGCTGGTAACATCTTTGGTAACAGTTTACTGTCCCTCCGCTGTCCCCTGTTGTTATGCAGAGACATTACGATGTAATTCATTAAGAATTCGTTATGAACAGTTGCACCACAACCACTGTAGGAAAGTACACATACAAGCATCTCATGCAAGACTCACGTTCAAAAAAAAGTAAAAATTAATCACATGTAAATGTATTAGAGATCAACTCATTAGCCTTGGTAGTTTCTAAGTTGGAAAAGTAATGTTTCGCGACGACATTCTTGGATACAACTCTAATTTCTTGTCGTGTTACTTTTAAGTCCGCTTTACACGTGGTAGTGCGCTGACGTGCAGTGTACTTCGGCTTCCACCGTTCTAAGCTTTGTGTTACCTTCGCGTGCATTTCGTTTGTGTGTGATTCTCTTGTTCTGTCTACTGTGTTGTTTGAGTGTTCATTCCTTCTTATGTGATGGGTTTAATTAGAAAAATCGTCTGAGTTCCAAAGAAAAATTCTCTGCAATTTGCATTCGAAAAGTCTACACGTGCTGTGCAACTAAGTCCACTCTAAGTACACCATTGGATAGTGGATGCAGTAGGAATTGCCGGTGGTTAAGTTCACACGCCTTACTATGACCTGGAATAGTACAGCCTTTTACTACAACTACTGGCTCCTGTGGCATTGTGTCGGCTATTGATGAAGCACGCAGCTGGTACTGAATTTCATCAACGCGACGGAGCCGTAAGCACTGTTTCTGTTACCAGCGCAGATGTCGTTTATGAACTATTCCTGTCTTTAACCTGCCACCTGAAGTAGAAAACGGCTATGAAGGAAGTGATAAACAAATAAGGCGAAGTTAAAAACAATGGAAATGAACGCTGCTCCAGTCAACAAGGGCTGCAAGTTTTCAGTGGCGTGTGGTCTTTACAAATGCGGATAAAAGTCAATATAGCGTCACATGTCATGGTTGCAGGAGAAAAGCAGCAGGTTTCATACTCATACCAAGTTTTTACGTGTTTTACACAGGCTGTTAGGGATGTAAGGGCAGATATTGTGATCACTGGTAACTTAATATGTACCCACTTCAATGTGTTAATTGTTTTTTCTGTTCGTCTTATAGTCTTCCCGTCACATAAATTACTACCTACCTGATGTTTTCTGCACGGTCGTACCTGCACCACTAAGTGGACTACACGTGCCAGTATAGACTGACCGTTTTGCGTCCACGCATCCACACTTCGACACCTGACCTGCTGCCCAGGCGAAAATAGGCATTTATGGCTTTCCCTTACCACATGTACTTGGGGAAACAAACAAACCTAAAAATATACTATTCCTAATAGCTATAATTATTAACTCTGCAACTGAAGTAAAGGTTGATGTAATGCTCAGTACACCGCTCTTCGTCACCAGCAGAAATATCTGCATTTATACCCTAAACACCTTGTATATAATGAAAGCTCTCACCTTCATCAAAATTGTTCTAACGGGTTTTCGTTTTGCAAAACTCTCTGCAGAAGTAGAAGAAACTAACCTTAGCAGATCTCATAACTGAAAATCAGTCACCTTGCAGTATTATAGTGTTCGCCACTGAGTGGGATCAACACACTACAGCTGAATTGCCCAGGTGGCAAGGAACAATTTATGTTTATTAAGTTTAAAGAACAGAATGCAGTCACAGTTTCTTGGTACATCAGTCCTCACTGCTTGGTTCAGGACGAAAATCAATCATTCACAACAACACAGTTTGTTCAGAAGCAAGGCAACACGCTTTGGTTCTGTTTGAAATGCAGTCGCTTAAGTTGAACTGAAATCTTACACCACCGAAGTCTGTGGGGCCACAATTGGCTGTGAGCACTAGGCTGCTAAGAGGACAGATTGAAGATATCAACAAGCGAGACAGTAGCTCGAGTGTGGATTCCGACTGATTGGCTGCTAACCAGATCCGGCATAAATACGGAGCGAGCACATGAGCTGGATGAAAAGTGACTGATGGTCTGATAGATGCGGCTGGCAAAATCCGGAGTGTGCAGCTCCTGCAGAGCACTATATAGCTTCGACCTAAATATCCGACCAGCAGAAGGATACTGGCAAAGGTGTGTGACTCGCGGAAACAAGGTAGTACCTAGAATTATGTTCTACCAAAGCTACTGCTCAGTAGTGTTGGTATAGTACATAAATGACGTAGTGAATGGTAGTATTACCAGTAGTACTTTAGAATTGGTAAGGACAGAAATGTAAATGAATGTGTGAGAAAAACTGGGACCTGACGATTTCTCTTTCTTTGTTCATTTGTTCTGCACATAATTAGAATCGTACATCATTCAGTGTTACTTCTTTGTCTATTTAATATCCCTACAAAATATAAATTGCATTTTATAAATAATAATAATTAGTTGATCGCTTAACTTCTGATGTTCTAAGTAATCAAAGCAATTACTTCTGATGATATTTATAAGCACAAACATAGAAAACTGAATGTAATTCAATCAGTTATTATGAAAACGTCTCAAGTCCATAAAACATGATTTTGAAATATTCAAAGTAAACTGTTTTATGTTTCAGTGGTAGAAGATACGAAGTACTTGGTCTTTTACACTCTGGTGTACCTGGAAACCATTAAATCTACACCTTCAAATCATCAATTTCTATTTTCATGTTCTTCAACTTAATTTTTTTTTATCTTCGACTCATGGCCTTTTTGAACCAAATTAAAATAAATAACAGTAAAACTATAGAATTTTCAGAATTTATTAATAAAACAAATTACAAAATGTATTTTAACAAAATCATCATTACAGATAAGCACTGGTACAACATTTTCTATAGGTTTCATACATTTTCATCTTCTTCAGCTGTTGTAGGCCAAGTGAATAAATCAACATAGTTTTTGTGCTCCTCTGGGATGAACTGTTCCAGTTTTTTTATATCGTTTATGTTAATTTTGTTTATAGGACATTTCACTCCGTGTTCTAGAGTTGTTGGGAGACTGATATTTGCTAGGGGTTTTAAAAGTCTGAAAGAGTTTTGAGTCAGTCCACCAATGAATGATCGGGCTAGTAATACCCCTGGGTTGTGGCTGTCGTACTCAAACATATTGTACTGTCAAACTCTGACGTTGACTTTCATTGAGCTGTCTTTTCCCATTGTTTCTAAATTCTGGGAATTGCAATTAAAAAGATCTGTTTACCAGCCCTTATAGTTCTTAACAATGTTATCCTCAAGGAAGTTGACAATAATGAGTTCTTTTTATTGGTAGAATGAAGAATAAGTTCAATATATTCTTTCACAGTGTAAACTCTATGAGTTTGTAATAACTTTCTTCTTTCACCCCCAAACACCCTATCACAAGTTAGAAATGAGTGCCCCCAGATAGCAAAGCATTCAAAAATTTTTTGAAATATACCATTTGCAGGAATGTTTTGTTCTTTCTTTTGTTCTTTCTTTCTACGCTTCTCCTCGTAATCTAGCCTTCTTTATTATAATGTGTTTGTATTTATCATAATGTCATATTCCTTTCGTCTTGTTATGGCTGTTACCTTCTTCATTTGAGTCCATGCTCTTTTTTCTGATTAAATTGCCACTACTAATGAGACATTAGACAACGACCACACAAGATTTGTCTTACAATGTGGTGCCAACAATAGATCATGAAATCGGTACTGGTAAAATTTGATTGTTGCTAATGTAGGGACATAAACCATAGGCTACTTCCGGTGATTTAAAAACATTACATAACACTAATGAGAAGGTGTAGTATGAGAACGTTATGAGTCCTGGACTCATGACATTTTCATACCAATTAAAAATTTTGGCAACAAATTTCTTGGCTTTAAAGGCAGAAACTCATGGCGTTTTCAACACATGTACATGCGTCTACAGATGGAGAATGCAAAAGTACTCAAATCTGAATTTGTGAAAAATTGGACTCATGACCTTTTCATAATAACTGATTCAATTCTCGTTATTTTGTACTCAGTAGGACGTTCTTCACCATGATCAAAGGTAAAACTTTCCTGTTATTTTTGATAACTGTTAAGTTGTTTATGAATAACAAAAACATGTTTTATGTAAGCTTGACGAAGTATCGAAGCAATGTCTGATATGTTTTTTTTGCGGTTTTTCAGCATTACATTTTTTGAACAAACTGCGTTTTCTAGCGCTATATTTAAAAAAAAAACTCTGTATTGTTTTTATTACCCTTACTAAATCATCTCCCCGTTTCACGTTGCAAATCAAAAATTTGCGAATAAAAGTATATTTAAACATTGACAATTTCAGTTTTGTTGTAAATATTGTTTATTTTGAAGTAAGAGACAGCAGGATAACTACGCGGAACAAATGCATTTCGTCGGTTACAGGCCCCTTTGTATAGCCCATCTCGACTTCTAGACAGTTCGCCGCTTCCAGTTTCTAGAGGAATTTAGTAAGGCACTGATCATATACACAAAAGAATAGGTCGAAATTATGTAATGCCTGATAGGTAAGCAACTCCCCTAACGTGCAGGTAATGCAGTTACGACATTAACTAATCAAGGCTACTAGGTAAACTACCGTAGTCTATGCTTACTTACGATAGTCTACAGAAGCCTACGGTAGTAGGTCCACAACGGCACTGCCATTTTTGACGATGCTTATGCCCCTGGTGGCAAGGCTGCCACCAAATGGTACCAGCAAAGCTGCTGAAGGTCAGTTGTAAACACCCTGAGTGCTTGTCAGATTGTTTTGGTTCATTCTGTAGAGGAAGTGTTGTTAGCGCGCTTTACCGTCAGGAACCTACCGTACATGACTGTATGGTTGGTAGCTGTTATGCAGGCGATAGCTAGGAGATGCAGAACACCTGGCGATGTTCCGTTAAATTCATATGCAAAAATCGAGCTAAAATCAGACACGCTTTTACGCTGCTGGCAAACAGACTGGACGCTGAACAACCTGCTCTTAAAAACATAGCTTAAGTGGTAACTTCTTAGAGACAATAAATGTACGAAGGGAATAGTTCTGATGAAGGCGTTACTGAACTGGAACTAATCTAAACTAAAATTCGTCCGAACAGGCCCCGGAAGGACTGGAAGGCCTGGAACTTTAAAAAAACTCCTCCCGAACAGGCCATGAGGGCCCAACGGTACCGACCAGCCACCGTGTCATCCTCAGACCAAAGCCGTTATTGGATATGGATGTGGAGTGGCATGTGGTCAGCACACCGCTCTCCCATCCGTATGTCAGTTTACGAGACCGTAGCCGCAACTTCTCAGTCAAGTGGCTCCTCAGTTTGCCTCACGAGAGCTGAGTGCACCCCGCCCGCCAACAGCTCTCGACAGACCGGATGGTCACCCATCCAAGTGCTAGCCCAGCCCGACAGCACTTAACTTCGGTGAACTGACGGGAACCGGTTTTACGACTGCGGCAAGGCCGTTGGCACTGAAATGGAACAGTCGTCTGAAAAGTGCACTCAGGAACCTTTGCGCCTGACGCTGTGTTAGGTGACAAAGTTGCCAGTGACTCCACGACATAGGAATTTACTCAGTTACCGGAACGACGACGTTAAGTTGCGCCTCAGCTACCAGACGTATCACCTGCAGCCATATGCTCCAGGATACAGAACCAGAACACGTGAATAAGGGGGGAGGGGGGGGGGGGGGGGGGGGAACGAGTCGCGGAACCTGGTGGTAGTAAAAGAATATCATTGTGCTAGCCTTCGTTCTCAGTGGCGCATTCGGCGTACACAAACAGGAGGTAAGTGACAGTCACAATGTAAATACGGGCCAGCTGAAAGAAAGGCTGCCTGGTTAGCATGCACGTGGCGTCACAGACGACGAGTGGGTGCAACCCGTCAGTATGTCCCTTCCGTCATCTTCACCTGCAGAATCAGCTAGCATTAGTCGTACAAGAGTACAACCCACTTAAACGTCACCAAATAAGAAAAGTTTCTTGAATTAAACGCCCAAAGCTGAAAATAATGAATATCATGAATCCGATACTTCAAGTGACACTCAAATGGAGTGGTCCGAGGACTTATAATAATTTGACAAAATACAAACAAAATAATTAATGTAGCAGGCACATACAGTTCTTACCCTGAACACTAATGGATCCACACCCGATTTAAAAATAAGTGTATTGCAGCAACTCATATGTTAGTCTAATGGCGACATTTATCCTCTTACGAGAACTGACACAAATGAATTTAAATGTATTGGGTTCCCTACAGTCGTGAACTTCGCACTCGAGGAAAAAAGACACAGCCGACCTTGTGCGGGATGGTATCCCTGTAGCATATGTTAAGACACTGGAATCTGGTAGGGGAATCGCATGCAGAATTTACGGTGCCACCATTCTCAAGATTCGCGCCCCGTCTGGCAGAAGCAAAAAGGAGGATTGAGCTGTCTTCTTTATGGAGAAGATAATTTATCTTCTCAGACCAAAGACGTCTATTTACTTACAGGGGCGATTTTAACTGTGTACGAGGGGTGTTTAATAAGTTGTGGAACACATTTCTTTTTTCAGTCAATTTCGGTTAAAAAATGCGGAATTTGTTGTGGGACATCGTGGAATATTCTCGCCTCAGTCCCGATACTTTGGTGACTTTCCGATAGGTTGCGGTGTTGTGCGTAGCCTTCAAAACGTCATTTGTAACGGAGGTGTGTTCCAAGCAGAGAGCTGTCATTGAGTTTCTTTTAGCGCAAAACCAGAGCGTCGCAAATATTCATAGGTACTTCCAGAATGACTACGGAGACATGGTACTGAACAAAAGCAGATGAGTCGTTGGGAGACGCGTCTGTTATCATTGCAACAAGGCCGCGCAGACCTGTCCGTTCTCCCATGTGCCTGCCGGCTATGACTCCTGCAATCTTCGAACGTGCGGACACTCTCATTCGAGGTGATTGCGGGATTACAGTCAAATACCTGGCTCTACAACTAGACCTCTTTTTGGTATTACCGAAACACTTGTTCACCAGTTGGTGAACTCAAAGGTGCGTGCCCGCTGAGTTCCTTACCAGCTAACAGAAGAGCATAAGCAGCAACGAAGGACCGACTGTAAGGAATTGATTGTGTGTTACGAGGCTGATGGTGACAATTTTTTGTAGAACGTCATAACAGGCGATGGAACATAGGCTCATTATTCCGAAGAAGAGTTGTTAACCGCTACTTCAGCCACTAATGTCAGGTCGACTGTCTTTTGTGATTCCGAAGGGGTTATTTTGCTTGATGTCATCCCTCACGATAGAACGTCAACTTGGAAGTGCATTGCACCACCGTTAGGAAATTGAAGAAACGACTTCGTTGCTACAAAAATGCCGTCGTCCTTCTCTTTCTCCGCGAAAAAGCAACTCCTGAGCAAACCTGAGCACACAAAACAAATCTGAGCACACAAGAGGGGGTCACAGAACGTTATCGATCTGTTCTTCCTCATCCGCCCTTCAACCCGAATCTCGCACCTTCCGATTCCATCTGTTTGGGCCTATGAAGGATGCAGTCTGCGGGAGGTAGTACGAGGGTGATGAGGAGGTTATTGATGCAGCGCGACCTTGTCTTCGTCGTCGATCATAAGAGTGGTACAACGCGGGCATACAGGCCGACCTCGTACGGTGGCGTAAGACCGTCGCTTTCAACGGAGATTACGTAAAAACAGCGTTTTTTTAGCCAAAAGTGTTGGGAATAGTATGTTGTACTGAAATGTTGATAAAAACCAATCTGCTTTCAGAAAAAAATTGTTTCATTGCTTATTGTGTGCCCCTCGTATATAACAGAGAACATTCGTCAATGACTGTTCACTACAGATATCACCTCTGTTGAATTTTGAAATCACTGCGCGTCACTCGCACCATTGAACCTACGCAAACAGAGAGGCCAATGAATGTTAAACCCAACTACATGTTGAAGGCTTATGTGACGTTGTGAGAAGAACACGGACCAGCTGTCTACGCTCCCTCAACAATTTCACATCAAAAGCCGACTGGTGAATCAGACCTGTGTAATAGCTCATGAAAAACACAAAGCCAATATAATAAAGAAAACCATAGAATCTCGCACTGAGGTGACGAAAGTCGTGTGATAGCGCAATGCCCTTTTACAATGGTAGTATCGTGTACATAAGGTATAAAAGGGCAGTGCATTAGGGGATCACATGAAAGGATTTCCGAAGTAATTATGCTCCTGCCACAGGAATTAATAGACTTCGAATGCGGAGTGGTAGTTAGAGAAAGAGATATGGGACATTCTATTTCGGAAATCGTTTGAGAAATCAGTATTCAGAGATCCACAGTGTCAAGAGTGTGCCGAGAATACCAAATTTCAGGCATTACCTCTCACCACGGACAACGCAGTGGCTGACGGCCTTCTGTTAACGACAGAGAGCAGCAGCGATTGCGTAGGGCTCTCAATGCTAACAGACAAGCAATAACACGTGAAATAACCCCCAAAAATCAATGAGGGATGTACGTCGAACGTATCCATTAGGACAGTACGGTGAGATTTGGCGTTATTAGGCTATGTCAGCTGACGACCGATGCGTGTGCCTTTGCTAAACCCCCAATTCGTCTGTAGCACCTCTCCTGGGTACGTGACACTATTAGTTAGACAATAGACGAGTGGAAAACCGTGGCATGGTCCGGTGAGACCCGTTTTTAGTTGGTAAGGGCTGACAGTGGGGTTTGAGTACGCGCAGGCTCCAAGATGCCATGGACCGAAGCTGTCAACAAGTCCTCTGGGTCAACTGAACCGTTTCTTGACAGGAAATGGTATGCTGATGTTCGGCTACTTGGAGGCCCTTTCGCAGCCCTTCATGGACTTCTTGTCGGGAAACGGTGATGTTCACTACTTGGAGGAACTTTTGCAGCCATTCATGTCCCAGGCCACAACTGTCAGCTACTCGTTTTAAGAACATCCTGGACAATTAGAGTGAATGAATAGGCCACCCACATCGCCCGGCAGGAATTCCATCGAACATTTATGGGACGTAATGGAGAGGTCACTTCGTGCGCACGGACTGGAGGTCATCCGTTTCTTGGTACACGAGCAGCTGTGTACAAGAGTGAAACAGCGACGCCGTCAAGCTGAGATTTTCCAGATCACTGGATTAGAGGCAATACAGAATGACTCGGAGGATAAGGAGGTAGAAACGTTGATAATAGTGAAATAAGACTCTGGGTTGGTTTACTGGTCTGCTTTTTACTGCTTCTTCGCGTATTTGCAGTGAACATGCAGAAGAGCACAGACGCTAGTTTATAATTTTAGTAAGCGTAAAACATGGATGAGGCTTACTTGATTCTCCAGTCAGTTACCAGGACTAACTTTATTAAGTTCCAGGCATTTGCCTTCACAGTAACGTATGGTGCTATAGGCCCTGAACCACGAAAATGCCAGTCTTCCAGAGTGTGCTGATCCAACAGCTCCATACTTAATAATCAAATACATTGATACAATTAACATGTCCCTGTAACGCAAATGTGTACAATAAGTAATCACATCTTCTCCATCCTTCATCTGCGACCCTATGTAATCAGTGATAAAGCACTGGAGCTAGGAATAATTTCACTTAGGGGATGTACTTCTTTTGAGATTTTCCCGTGAGTCCGATCATAATTCATACGCACATGGTCGTAAAACTTCTCTTCTTTCCACTTTTTGAAATGGATGCTGCGTCTGAGATATCTAAGCATTCTCCTATGGTTACGGAGGTGATTACTAACGCATTGACGGAAATACGTCTTATCTAATTGGATCTCTCGGTCTCTGCTACTCTTTTGTATAATCAGAACTTATTCACTAACTCACGCATACGCTGGCCTCTCCTTTTTGATTCCTACCGCTGCCAGTTTTAGGCTAACAGAAGCGAAGTGATCGGGGGTCGCCCTGTCTCCGAGGACCGATCATAGTGTCTCCCTCACCTACACCTTGTGAATTACTATACGTAACATCCTCTTCAATCAGTTTTCAGATAGAATTTAGTCTATTGTTTCTCCTCGTATTTCAAAACGCGTAACTTTATTTTCCTGCTGCCTGACACGTCTAAAGTTAAATGACCTCTCTTAATTTGTTTGTGAATACTGTTATAAACTTCTTATTCGGTAACTGATGTACTACATTTGCTCTGTAAGTCATTACGACACGAAAAGGTTCTCTCCGTACACTGGTTAACTTCTTTGTCCGACCTCATGTCACACTTCTGTCTTGTAATAATACCTTGTCTAATAATACCTTGTCTTCTACCACGAATTCCTTGCGTTTTTGAGCACGATCACAATACCGGGTGATCAAAAAGTCAGTACAAATTTGAAAACTTAATAAACCACGGAATAATGTAGATAGAGAGGTAAAAATTGACACACATGCTTGGAATGACATGGGGTTTTATTAAAACAAGAAAAACAAAGTTCACAAAATGTCCGACAGATGGCGCTGGACAGCAAAACGTCAGTGACTGCGCATGACAATCGTGTATAAAAGGAGCTGTAATGAGAGAGAGAATCAGATGCGCCAGCAGTCGCAGCATGTTGACGTTACCTGAAAACGCGCTTTTAGTGAAGCTGTATTATCAGAATATGGAATGTGCTAGTTCAGCGTTACGATCTTATCGCCACAGGAAGGGGATTCGAATGGGTAAAGGTCCGTTGGCGAGAATGATTTCGAAGTTCGAAGCCACGGGTTGTTTCGACGATAGACCCCGTAGTGGCCGACCGAGCACTAGGCGTAATGCTGCTGAGACAGTTCAGGAAGAAATGGAGACTGTAACGGGTTCGTCCATACACGGGGAAGTCAGCGCTCCTGCAGTCGCACGTCGCACCGGCATTCCATACACTACTGTTTGGTTGGCACTTCGGCGTACCCTCCGATGCTATCCGTACAAAATCCATCGGCATCATGAACTGACAGCTGGCGATTTAGTGAAGCGGAGGGCATTTGCGGTGTGGGCGCTTCAAAAGATGGCGGAAGATGACGATTGGTTGAGTAACGTGTTGTGGACCGACGAAGCTCATTTCACGCTCCGATGGTCTGTCAGCGCCCACAACTGCAGAATTTGGGCTACCGAAAATCCTAGAACTGTCGTGGAAACTGCATTGCACGACCAGAAAGTCACTGTATGGGTTGGATTTGCCACATCTACCGTTATTTGGCCTTTTTTCTTCGAGGAAATGCGTGATTCTGGTTTTGTAACTGCTACCGTGACGGGTGAGAGGTACGCCGATATGTTACAGAATCGCATCATCACCAGCCTGGCTGATAAACACCTGCTGGAACGTACGATGTTTATGCAGGATGGCGCTCCATCCCTTATTGCTAGACGCGTGAAAGATCTCTTGCGCGCGTCATTTGGTGATGATCGTGTGCTCAGCCGCCACTTTCGTCATGCTTGGCCTCTCAGGTCCCCAGACCTCAGACTGTGCTATTATTGGCTTTGGGGTTACCTGAAGTCACAAGTGTATCGTGATCGACCGACATCTCTCCTTTTTTTTTTTTTTTTTGGTCATCAGTCTACTGACTGGTTTGATGCGGCCCGCCACGAATTCCTTTCCTGTGCTAACCTCTTCATCTCAGAGTAGCACTTGCAACCTACGTCCTCAATTATTTGCTTGACGTATTCCAATCTGTCTTCCTCTACAGTTATTGCCCTCTACAGCTCCCTCTAGTACCATGTCATTCCCTCATGTCTTAGCAGGTGTTCTATCATCCTGTACCTTCTCCCTATCAGTGTTTTCCACATATTCCTTTCCTCTCCGATTCTGCGTAGAACCTCCTCATTCCTTACCTTATCAGTCCACATCTCTAGGGATGCTGAAAGACAACATCCGACGCCAATGCCTCACTATAACTCCGGACATGGTTTACAGTGTTGTTCACAACATTATTCCTCGACTACAGCTATTGTTGACGAATGATGATGGACATATTGAGCATTTCCTTTGTCTTACTGTGTTATGCTAATTATTGCTATTCTGATCAGTCGGACTTTTTTTAGCTTTTGTATTTTTTGGTTCTAATAAAACCCCATGTCATTCCAAGCATGTGTGTCAATTTGTACCTATCTATCTACATTATTCCGTGATTTATTCAGTTTTCAAATTTATACTGACTTTTTGATCACCCAGTATTTCTATTTCTTATCCTTACATTCCTAACTGAAACTCGTCATATGCTCCCGAAGAAACAGCTCGAATGGAGTAAACCCAGTTGGGGAATGCAGTGTTGTGTTATCTACGAAAGTTGCAAAATGCATCCGTTCATAATATTTTTCCTGCTGTGCTCCCATATAATGGTATAGATATTCTTTTAGCTTTCAATGCATTTTTTCGAGTGCTCCCTGCATTTGTGGATGGTATGCACAAGATTGAATCTTCTCAATCTTTCAATCTTCCAATCTTCAGTAAACGGTAAGCCATCTTTAGGATGTCACTTAGGAGATCTGTTCCTTGGTCACTCAACAATACCGACAGTATTCCGTAATTGCAAATTATTCTCTATACAAAGACTGGCTTTACTGTGTCAACATCGTATTCGTTCAAATGGTTCAAATGGCTCTGAGCACTATGCGACTTAACTTCTGAGGTCATCAGTCACCTAGAACTTAGAACTAATTAAACCTAACTAACCTAAGGACATCCCACACATCTATGCCCGAGGCAGGATTCGAACCTGCGACCGTAGCGGTCGCTCGGTTCCAGACTGTAGGGCCTAGAACCGCACGGCCACTCCGGCCGGCAACATCGTATTGCTTTATAGGTTCTGCTGTCCGCCTCGACAGCTGAGTGGTCAGTGTGATGGGCACGGGTTCGACCTGCCCCGCAAGGGGCCTCCCGGCCGATGACGCCAAACGCTCATTTGCATTTCCATAGATACTGCTGCAACGAATTTAGTGAGGGCATCCTGAAACTTTAGGATGTATCTATTCCCTTTCTCTGCTATCTGAAGTGATCCAGTTACATAGATATCAGAATGAGCGAATACCTTGTTAGGTATTTCGGTCAGTACTAAGGGTATTTTCACTCTCTTGTGCGTAATCTTGTTCTTCTGACAGCTATCACAACTTTGAATTAACTCATCTATGTCTTTCTGCAAACCACTCCACGATATATACCTTTTTATATGGCCATATGTGCGGATGATTCCTTGCTGTCCAATTATTGGAGAATCATGAAATTGCTTCAGAATAGCTCATTTGTCCTCTTCACTATTCGCTGGCTGCAACTATCTTCTTCTTCCTCCTCCGCTTCTTCCACACTCCTAATGGCTGGAGCTGGGTCTTCTGGTATGCTTGACAATGCGTCTGCTATGCTGCTTTGCAATCCCTTTTTGTGTGCTTTACCGAAGTTGCATTCCGTCATTTCTTCCTGAGTATCGTTAATCCTGACTTAAATATCTTAAATGCGCCAACCAATTCAAGGGTTTGTGATCGTTACTAACAATAACATTTTTCGATACACAAACAGTCAGCAGTCCTTCACTATTATTAAGCGCTCTTCCTTAATCGTTCTGTATTCTCTGTTGGTGCGGTTCAGCGTTCTGAGTCCAAAGGCTGTTTGTAAATCCTGTCCTCTTTCTCTTTGACTCAGTAAGGCGTTGATCTACTCCATTCTGAAGTCCGTTATGATTATGAAGTGCTTCATAACATGAGGATACTAAAAGATCGGGGCCTAACTGTTTCCTCTTTCAATTCCTATAAAGCTGCTTCCTGCTGAGTTGACCACTCGTACTTTGCTCCTTTCTTTCGTAATTCATGTAATGTTTTCGCTATCCAAGTCCTTGACAAAACGATAGTAAAATGGCACGACCTCTAGAAAACTTTTTAACTGCTTCGTGGTACTGGTTATTGGGTACTCTTTTATCAGTTCACAGTCTAATGGGTTGGGTTTTAATCCTTCTGTCGTAATTACGTTCCCTGAACAAGTTACTTCTTGCCATACGACCTCACACTTGTCAACCCGCAATTTTAAACTGTGCAGCTGGAACCTCTCAAACGCTTCTCCAAGTTTGGCAATATGTTCCTCTCACGTCACTCTGAACATGACCACATTATTTAAATATTCGAATATTTTGTGTCCCTAAAGTCCGATTAATGTTGTGTTCATCAGCCACTGAAATGTGGCTCCACAATCTATTATTGCCATCGTTAATCATCTGTATTCGTAACTTCCTTCTGGACCAGAGAAGGTTGTTTTCTTTCTATCATCGTTATCCACCAGTATCTGACGGTAACCCTTTACACAGTCTGAACCGGTCAAGTACTTGGTTTTTCCTAAGCTGTCTAAAATCTCATCAATACGGGGTAGCAGAAATGTAGTGCTAATACAGTTATGAATTAAGAGAAACCAACGACATCTGCCACATTCGATCCTCCGAAATAAATCCAAAGACGACAGACGATAATTTATGTCAGACCGGGACTCGAACCTGGAAATCCCACCTAACGAGCGGTCGCCTTGATCATCTCGGCTATCTTCGTACGCTTCCTATCCAATCCAAATTCACATTCTGTCATACCCAGTTAGCGTCTTTGTCCATTATCCTCCCGCTTGGAGCTCATCCTAATTCCCACAGGAGTTTAGATGTAATGTGCATCCTTACTGAAATAATTGTTAGAGCCATCATGCTCATAGACACACAGACATATATATGCATGGTGTCTGTTGTGTGAGACATGCCGAGCTAAACATGAAGCAGAAACGGAAGCTAGATGTAGAGTGTGGGAAGATGAGAAAGCTAAATGTGAAGAAGTAAAACTGGATCTATGCTATGAGGATTTTGAGAAAAGAGAAACATTTAAATCTGAGAGTAGACAGACGAGGGAGGTTCTAAAAAATGAAACTGATAGTTATTGGTTGTGAACTGTCAAGGAAACTATCGAGATAAGGAGGCAACTGTAAGTCTACCAGGAAGTCTAACTAAGTTGGTAATTAAAGCGATAACAGTATGGAGTATGTTTTTAGCAATAGAATAGCTGTATGTGTTACTGGGGCATCGCCTTTAACACATGCAAGAGACGTAAGAGATGTATTTGCTATGTATGGGAGGCAATTAGCACAAGGGTTCTAATACGTGATAAGACACCTGAATTAAGAAACTGTGGATTATGTTATGATGCCAACTAATGACGATACTATACAACGTATTCAACATTTACGCGACACTGAATTACATGGGAGAAGGTTATTAATGGCACAAGTAAAAGGATTAGATTCGGAGAGACTTAACAAGAGCTGGCATCTTGTTAATGAAGGAATAGCAAAAGATATTTAATTAGCTTTACCGAAGTTTATTAGATGCGCAACGTCCGTGCAGCTGTATTGTAGTATCCTACCAACTCTTCTAAAACGGGATGCCTAGGAAGCTGTTTTCTAGGATCGCTAGTCAACAACTCAAGTAGATCGTATTAATGGAGTTCACTACAGTAGGTTAAACTGACAATACTTAACTTTGCGTATTCACAAAGGGGAGTCACAAGTAAATAGCGACATGCAAATGATCAGTGTCCTCCGTCATGTACAATTTCAATGCAACCAAATAATACAGTTCATGAGACACTGCCGTGGCGTTTGTATGACGGCTCTTCTTCCACTGCGGTCGCGGCTAAGCGGCGCGGCGCTTGTATTCTCTTCTTGTAGAGGCCGCTGCCGCCTTTGTGACGTCCCGGTCAGCGTGCTATTGGCTGACGTCGCCTCACAGCCTTCTCTGCTCTTGCGTTCTTGATCTTCGTGCCGGCGTTTGTCCCTACGTCGAAACAAGTATTTCTCAAAACATTTGACAGAGTGTTTCTCAAGGTTGGTCTGAAATCAAGAAAATTAGAATTATTGCTGGGCATTTGCGAGGAGAAGCTGCTGCATAGGTTTAAATACCAAGATGACTTTACAACATTCGATAAGTTCCAAGAAGCATTCAAGAAAAAAAATTTGTGTCCAGAGAGTATAGTAGGGTTTACAATGATTGGAAACTTAAGTTTGAGAAAATACTTATTCTCTAATTAATACTCACATAAGGGTTTAAACTTTGCACCCAGAATGTGTCAAGGCAGTCTGATTACTAATGGAGATCCTAAGGGGTGTATTGGTTTTAAATATTATTGCAGTAAGCGTTTGAAGAGGAATTGATATCTGGACTGATCCTAAGCTATGAATGTACTTGAAGTAATATATTATATAAATTGCTATCTGTAGGGATAGTGAATAGTGGACTCTGTGTTGTATTAGGCATGTTACGTTATGCAGAAGTTTTATATTTACTGATAACAAATGCATTATTCACCAAAAAATGTAAGATATAAACACTTGGGATGTAATTATTGCCAAGATCCCAGTGGAGGCTTTGTTTCATGTTGAGGCCAAAGAAGATCATTGCACTGATAGTACTGAAAAAGGAACTATTATTTATTTCAGAGTGATATATAAATGTTTATACAATTATATTTGCTTTATTTATTTGCCTGAGGCACAATAACTTTATCAGTTCATTTGTTTGTTGCTCAATAAAAAACAATGAAATTAAAGGAATTTAAATATTTACACAATGTAAGGAATGTTGTTATGTGTTCAACTGTTTTTAACTTCTCTGACAGGGACTTACTTGTAAAACAGAATTATTGGTCTAGTGCAACAGCATGTAAGTGTGGTTAAAGAAAATTCCAGCAAGCACATGATATGCGATAACTTTTATAGCGACTTTAATGAATCTACATGCTGAGGGTAATTACATTTAGAATAGGGAAGGAGGTAATCTTAAATTTATTGTAGTCATTGTTGCTGAGTTGCCTAGTTAATGGGCGTTGAATCATCTTTGAAATATTGGCTGAGAAGAATAATTACATACAAATATTCAATAAGAGAAACGCCATACTGCCGTGAAAGAATATCCTTGCATTTACTATAATCTTATCATCGTAAGAGTACTGCGTGTATTATATGTAAAGGACATCGGAATTAAGCTGTATTAGCACTTTTAAATAAGCTGGGTGGACGATTAAACCCACTTTCGACATCTGAAGTGAATTATATGATGGAAAATCAGTACATGATATTACATATAATTAAAGCAACCTACAAATCGAACTTATACACTCCAAACGGAGGATTTATTCGCATTGCCACCGTGTAATTTCGTGATGAAGAATGAAGTTATTTATTAAGCAGATCAGCAACATGGGCACTGAATAATAGGAATTGACGTATCAATTAACATTTTAACGAAAGGAATGGTATCTATGTGATTGAACTTAAATCTATCAAGTAAGAGCGTGGTCGGCATTAGATGCCAACCCAACAGAGGGAACGTTTGTCCTTCATGCCATGTCCATACATCATTAGTTTACTTCGCGTTCTTGACTGAGATGCACAAGGGGAGATGTGAGTGCAGCTTAGGCGTCGCCTATATCAAGGATGTGTGATGCCGACTGCCAAACGTTGATTCATAGGCAAAAACGAAGATTGGATGCTGCTGGAGAACAATGATCGGACTCACCTCAGCAGGCTTTGGAGCGACTGGTCGAAGGAGAAAGATGTACAGGTACTGGATTGGCCCTCACATTCGTCTGACGCTAAACATACCTGAAATGTACAGCCTTACATAAAAAAAGTTGCAAGGAAAAAAGATCTTCGCTCTGAAAGACTTGTTAACACAGATTCGACGCATTTGGAGGTCTCTTCCACGAGAGCAAGTGAAAAACTTGGTTGCAAGAGTGGCTCGGAGATGCCAAGGAGTTATCGACTCTGCGTTTTATTGTTAATTGTAATTGCATTTTTCTATTGTTCACATATGATGTAAGTACGTGTTTCAGTTTATTTTAAAATACATTGTTCTACGGATTAACTCGACCATGATCTTACTTAACATGTCGCAATTGTTTTCTGTATGAAGATAAAGATGAAATAGTAGCTACCTGTACAGTGAGTAGGTAAGTCCAGTAATATCGAAAATACAGTATATGAGGTAGTCAAGAGAATTTCTCTTAACTGTGTATAAAATGGTGGATTAAGTGAATATTTGAATAAAAGATGTGTGTGAAGTGATTGTTAAGATGCTGATTCATATGGAACTTTATCACAGTCACATTATAGAGCGGTTACATGGATATCGGTGTTACTTGGTGGGTCTGGTTAAAATGTATATTACAACCGCAGTGGCAGAGCTTGAGTATTGCAGTTTCCAGGTGCAACTGTTAAACTAGAGCTGTTGGTTAAAAGTCGCTAGTGTTTCTGCATGAGGAATGATTCATTTACTTATTATGTTCAAAGTAGAGTGCAAAAATGGGCAATGAAAAGGCGAGAAGAAAATATTAGAAGGTCGTTATGATAATTTATCATCACGGTAATACACCTCCGGAAAAAGTTTGTACATCTGGAGACACGAAGTAGATTTTGACCATATGACGGCTAATGCCACCTGGAGGATAGTAATTGTACTGATAATTGTTTCAACGTCGTCTGACTACAGATACCGTAGTGGCGTACCTACCAGAGTTTCATCGTGCCTACCCTTTAATAGGGAATGCCAGAAGCCTGAATGCTCAGTGTGGTCCGACTGTGTATAGCAAGCAGACAACCACGCCACAGAAACACACTCGTGCTTCATACAGCCAACTAAAGAGTTTGAAAACGATCAAACTGTGGCCTTCCGAGTGGCAGGTTGGTCCTTTCGAAGAATTGCAACACAGGTTGGACGTTCTGCGCCAGTTGTGCAACTATGCTGGTATCAGTCGTCATGTGAACATTCTCAGACGACCGCCAGGATCGTCGTATTGTAAGGACAACAGTGGCAGAGCGTACAGCTCGTACAGTACAGGTAAGGTTTGTGTGCCCAGATGTGTCGACACGAACTGTTCCGAACCAGTTATTAGCGATGGGAATACGGGTACGCACATCTCTAGCCCGTCCTCCACTCACGACACAGCATCGACGAGAGCGGTACCACTGGTTTCGTCAGAGGATCCTTTGGAAGGTTAAATGGCGCGCCATGGTCGTTAGCGATTAAAGCATATTCTGCCTGCATGCAATTGATGGTCGTTTGCGCGTAGGAAGTAGACCTGGCAAGCGCCGTCTTGTAGAGTGTGTTCATTCAAGACGCGCCAACCCTACGCCAGGCCTATTGGTCTGGGATGCGATAAGCTACAGCTCTCATTCACCTTTGGTGTTTATGGAAGGAACGTGTAAATGTTAAGATGACAAATAGTTTTCTTCTGATTAATCATATTTGACATGAAGTGTAATCTCTGTAATATGTGCTATGTGATATGCTGTAATACAGATGTTTTGTCTTTCTTACACAATATCTTTCATTGTATTTAGAGTTGAATAGTTTTGTTTAAATAATTTTATGTTGAACTGTCGATGTGAGCAAACGATATGTTTTCTTTAAAATGTTTGTTTGCTACTCTGTAGTTGCTGATCCTCGCTCAGGGTTCTTAGTTCTTTGTGTATGAAATGGTGTTGTGGTTCCCCTCTGGAACGGAAATTAAGTAGCGCGCGAAAAATGTGGTTGGTCCAGGTGAAAAGGTGGACAAGGTAGTCAGTCGGAGACTAGCTACCGAACATTAGGCAGCTAATGATTGAGATGAGTATTGCGCTGGTGCCGAGGGAGGCTTTTAGAGCTTGTCTTCACAATGCCAAAGCCTCTAATGGATTGATGGAGTAATTATTATGCTCTGTTACTGGAAATTATCTTAAAAATCTGGAGAACGTCGCTATGAAGAAAATGACAGAGCATACCACTTCCAACAGCAAGTGCACGTGCCATGATATACTCGCCACCACATTTCGCAATCACTGCAACAGATAGGATGAATTATAGATTTGTAAAGTGTGGCATCAGCACATTTAATGCGTTAAAAATACAAGGTAACTCACAAAAAAAATTATAAAATCACCTTGATTTGTTCCCAATCACAAAACCTCTTAGGATCCTCTCCGTTTGGACTATGAAATCCGAGTGTCCGTGTTGTGAGAAATGAAAGTCATAAAGTAAAATAGTTATTTAATTAATTTTGTTTGATGTTAAGTGAAAAAGAGTATTTAAAGGTGCTGTGGATTTTGGTAAAGTTCAGGGAGGTAGTAAGTGTAGCTTTGTGAAAGCCTCTCAGTATTTGAGACATATCAATTTAAAGTTTTGTGGACTTTTAAACTCATTTGCTTAATTACTGACTTTTAAGTAAAAGACTGTGATGAAAACGAAAAGGCAATAAACCATTTTGAGGTTAGTTTCGAATTAAATGTCATTAAAGATTAAAAAATATACCAGTTTGATTATAACTGTTGCAAAGATTAAAACCCCTATTGAAAGTTACTCAAAATATACAAAGCTACTATATAAAAGAAAATGTTAACTGGTCTCGAAATTTAAGTTGAATTTTATGCTCGTTGTATGTGTAATGAGGTGTAATACCAGTTCATGAGCACCCACTTGTTGTTTTGTACCGACTGAAGGTAAACTTACAAGAAATAACATTGTCTATGAAATCAGTTATTTCATTACTTTAAATAACAGTGTGATTATCTATACAGGTGAACTTTATTTAAATTTGTATCCGATAACATAAGACTAGGCCCATGCACAAACTTCAGTCTGGTGTTGACTTGCAATTATAGTGTTAATGAAGTTGCTCAGATTGACCAAGTATTTAGTATTGAAGAGTGTAATAGTGTCTGTTGTGTTCGTGAGGACAGGTTTGTTTTACTATGAGGTTAGCACCCACTTTACCATTTTTCTATGCTTGTGACTGGGTTCAGTGCACTTTCGTATGAGAGAAGTATATGCTGTGTCTTTCATCTAAAGTGGCTTATATCTTGTTCTTTGGAAAGAAATGTTACATATTTCTACCCCTAATTAGGCTGGCGACCGTATTGTTTATCATTTGAGCAATTTGATTAATGAAAAAAGTTTCTAAATAGGGTCTGTTTCTTGTTGTGTATTTACGTAAATTAAATTAAATGTCCGATAGGCTACACCCTTTAGGCATTTCACGATCAAAACTTCAAAATTCTTACACAGGGTAACATTGTACTGTTTCTATATACCATACTTGGTTAACAAAATAGTTTCAGAACACATACGGGAAGCAATGATAAATTTATACGTGGCTTTTCCCGTGACAGGACCATTTGTTCTGTTGGGACGTGGTACGTGGTAAACCAAATTTGGGTATTTGATAGCACTCGCTATGTAACCAGTTAAAGTTATAAACTCTATACAGTACTCGGTACGTGCAAAATGTTGTTAGGCCCGTTCTTTTACCGTTCTTGCAACAGAAAGGTGATATGTTATTCCAACAGGATAATACTCGGCAACGCACTAGTCGTGAGGCTCGACATGCTCCGTAAGACGTGAAACAGTTTTCTAGAGGCATAATTTCCGGACTTGTCTGCAATCGAGCACGTGTGGGGTGTGATGGGACGAAAAGTGATTGGTGAGACTTGTCAACCAACAACTCTTACAGAACTACGTGAACAGGTCGAGCAGGCGTGGCATTACATATCCTAGGGCAGTATTCTCATCTGTACGATGGACTGCATCCAGAGTCAGCCCCTGCACTGCCGCCCCTGGAGGCTATGCCACTCACTATTACTGGTCTTTCAGCATGGGCCAATGCCGGGTACCTCAGAACCGCTTGTGCTATTGACCTGTGAACGTAATCATTTCATATGCACTTTTGTAACAATAAATCTTGAGATATCTGGAAACCTCTAGAAGGGTTTACTAAATTTTCCGGCCGTGTGTATGATAAGCAAAGATATTGCAAGAAAAGGTACTCACTGGTTAAAGAATAACAACACCCACTTCTACGAGTACTAGGCTAGTGAATTTGTTGGAATGTGTACTATTAATAATAATAAGAATGGGCGGTATCTGTAAAATACATGTTATATAAGACAATGCCCCCCTGACACCTGAATATCTCAGTATTTTGAATTGAGCCAGCTTGTGGTTTGTCTGGATTGACCCAGCTTAGCGGGGACATACATAACGGTTTGCCTACGATTACCTTTAGTACGTAATTTTAATGCTCGTACAAATTATTGAGACATAAATGTATCAAACAATACTTCTGTGTGACGCGATGTAATCACTAGTAGGGGACCTATTTGGCGCTAATTGGTTATGAAACTGTTGTATAAAATGTATAGCGACTACAAGCAGTATCCAAAAGCGCTGGAAGAAGAAGCAGTACATGGCCTCGATTGAATTGCGCAGTGACTGCGGGGCGACGCTCACCATGTGCGTCTTTTCAGTGGTGCATTCGGCTCTGACATCATTTTTATGGGTGATATTGTGGCACCATATGTCAAAGTGCAGATGGAGGTGCTCTTCGGACGAGACGATATTCGGCGAATGGACGACTGGACCGACCTACCTGTTCCCCGACTTCAATCCCTTTCAGCGTGCTTGTGGCGCATTGAGGAGGCATACTGCAACAGACCGTCCAGTAGTTGTCAACCGCGCTCGTGGAGGCATGGAATGCCCTTCCACAAGAACTTCTTACTATCCTTGTGGCCAGCATGGGATCACGTTGCAAAGCATGCATTTCCGTCCGTGGTGATCACACACCCTATGAAGAATGTATGCCATCTTTTGTATGTCCAGGGATCCATCGGATACAGCGGTGCTTTCAGTGCAATTACTGTCTTTGAATTAAACAGTCATTTCTGTTGGTTTCATTGCATATTTCATTCATATATCTTCTCAACTATACTGTAGCAGTTCCATCTATGAATGGACCAACTTTCACCGAATCACGTTACTTAGCAGTGACAGATCATATGTAGGGTGGTCCATTGATCGTGACCGGGCCAAATATCTCAAGAAATAACCGTCAAACGAAAAAACTACAAAGAACGAAACTCGTCTAGCTTGAAGGGGGAAACCAGATGGCGCTGTGGTTCGCCCGCTAGATGGTGCTGCCATGGGTCAAACGGATATCAACTGCGTGTTTTTAAAAAGGAATCCCCATTTTTATTACATATTCGTATAGGACGTACAGAAATATGAATGTTTTAGTTCGACCACTATTCTCGCTTTGTGATAGATGGCGCTGCAATAGTCACAAACGTATAAGTACTTGGTATCAAGTAACATTCTGCCTTTTGTCGTTGCAGAGTTTTAAATTCCTAAAGTTGTGGTATTCTTTTTGAATCACCCTGTATATTGATAATTGTTTCAACGTCGTGTGACTACAGATAGCGTAGTGGCGTACCTGCCGGAGTGCCATCGTGTCTACCCTTTAATTGGGAATGCTAGAAGCCTGAAGGCTCAGTGTGGTCCAGCTGTGTAAAGCAAGCAGACAACCAAGCCACAGAAACGCACTCGTGCTTCCTACAGCCAACTAATAGAGTTTGAAAGCGATCAGATGGTGGCCTTCTGAGTGGCGGGGCGGTCCTTCCGAAGAATTGCCACACAGGTTGGACGTTCTGCGTCAGTTGTGCAACTATGCTGGTATCAGTGATCACGTGAACATTCTCACACGCCCGCCAGGATCGCCGTATTGTAAGGACGACAGTGAGAGACCGTACAGCTCCAACAGTACAGATAAGGTTTGTGGGCCCAGATGTGTCAACACGAACTGTTGCGAACCAGTTATTAGCGATGCGACTACGGGCACGCACACCTCTACCCCGTCTTCCACTCAAGACACAGCATCGACGTGTGCGGCATCACTGGTGCCGTCAGAGGATCCTTTGGAAGGTGAAATGGCGCGCCATGGTCGTTAGCGATTGAAGCATATTCTGCCTGCACACAAGCGATGGTCGTTTGTTCGTACGAAGTAGACCTGGCAAGGGCCGTCTAGTAGAGTGTATTCATTCAAATCGCGCTGACCCTACGCCAGGTCTATTGGTCTGGAATGTGATAAGCTACAACTCTCATTCACCTTTGACGTCTATGGAGGAAACGGGTAACACTATGGTAAGATGAGAAATAGTTTTCTACTGATTAATTATATTTGACATGAAGTGTAATCTCTGTAATATGTGTTATGTGATATGCTGTAATACAGATGTTTTGTCTTTCTTACACAATCTCTTTGGTTGTATTTAGAGATGAACAGTTTTGTTTAAATAATTTTATGTTGAACTGCCGATGTGAGCAAATGATATGTTTTCTTTAAAATGTTTGTTTGCTGCTCTGTAGTTGCTGATCCTCATTCAGGGTTCTTAGTTCTTTGTGTATGAAAAGGTGTTGTGGTTCCCCTCTGGAACGGAAATTAAGTAGCGCGCGAAAAGTGTGGTTGGTCCAGGTGAAAGGGTGGACAAGGTAGTCAGTCGGAGACTAGCTACCGAACAGTTGGCAGCTAATGATTAAGAAGTGCATTTTGCTGGTACAAAGGGAGGCTTTTAGTGCTTGTCTTCACAATGCCAAAGCCTCGAGTGGATTGATGGATTAATTATTATGTTCTGATACTGGAAATTATCTTAAAAATTTGAGGAAAATGATAGAGCATATCACTTCCAACAACAAGTCCATATGCCATGATATACTCGCCACCACATTTCGCAATCACTGCAACGGATTGGAGGAATTATAGGTTTGTAAAGTGTTGGATCAGCATATTTAATGTGTTAAAACTACAAGGTAACTCATAAAAAAATTCATGAAATTACCTTGATTTGTTCCCAATCATAAAACCTCTTAGGATCCTCTTCGTTTGAACTATGATTTCCGAGTGTCCGTGTTGTGAGAAATGAAAGCCACAAAGTAAAATAGTTATTTAATTAATTTTGTTTGATATTAAGTGAAAAAGAGTCTTAAAAGGTACTGTGGATTTTGGTAAAGTTCGGGGAGGTAGTAAGTGTAGCTTTGTGAAAGCCTCCCAGTATTTGAGACATTTCAATTTAAAGTTTTGTGGACTTTTAAAATCATTTGCTTAATTACTGACTTTAAAGTAAAAGACTGCGATGAAAACGAAAGGCAACAAACCATTTTGAGGTTAGCTTCGAATTAAATGTCATTAAAGATTAAAAAATATACCAGTTTGCTTTATAACTGTTGCAAAAATTAAAGACCCCCTGTTGAACGTTGCTCAAAATATACAAAGTTACTATATAAAAGAAAATGTTAACTGGTCTCGAAATTTATGTTGAATTTTATGCTCACTGTATGTGTGATGAGGTGTAATACCAGCTTATGAGCACCCACTTGTTGTTTTATTCCGACTGAAGGTAAACTTACAAGAAATAACACTGTCTATGAAATCAGTTATTCATTACTTTAAAGAACAGTGTGATTATCTATACAAGTGAACTTTATTTAAATTTGTATCCGATAACATAAGACTAGGCCCATGCACAAACTTCAGTCTGGTATTGACTTGCATTTATAGTCTTAATGAAGTTGCTCAGATTGACCAAATATTTAGTATTGAAGAGTGTAATAGTGTCTGTTGTGTTCGTGAGGACAGGTTTGTTTTACTATGAGGTTAGCACCCACTTTACCATTTTTCTATGCTTGTGACTGGGTTCAGTGCACTTTCGTATGAGAGAAGTATATGCTGTGTCTTTCATCTAAAGTGGCTTATATCTTGTTCTTTGAAAAGAAATGTTACATATTTCTACGCCTAATTAGGCTGGCGACCGTATTGTTTATCATTTGAGCAATTTGATTAATGAAAACAGTTTCTAAATAGGGTCTGTTTCTTGTTGTGTATTTACGTAAATTAAATTAAATGTCCGATAGGCTACACCCTTTAGGAATTTCACGGTCAAAACATCAAAATTCTTACACAGGGTAACATTGTACTGTTTCTATATGCCATACTTGGTTAACAAAATAGTTTCAGAACACATACGGGAAGCAATGATAAAGTTATACGTGGCTTTTCCCGTGAGAGGACCATTTGTTCTGTTGGGACATGGTACGTGGTAAACCAAATTTGGGTATTTGATAGATCCCCTACTTGTGATTACATCGTGTCACACAGAAATATTGTTTGATACATTTATGTATCAATAATTTGTACGAGCTTAAAACTACGTACTAAAGGTAATCGTAGGCAAACCGTATGTATGTCCCCGCTAAGCTGGGTCAATCCAGACAAACCACAAGCTGGCTCAATTCAAAATACTGAGATATTCAGGTGTCAGGGGGGCATTGTCTTATATAACATGTACGAGTATTTTACAGATACCACCCATTCTTATTATTATTAATAGTACACATTCCAACAAATTCACTAGCCTAGTACTCGTAGAAGTGGGTGTTGTTATTCTTTAACCAGTGAGTACCTTTTCTTGCAATATCTTTGCTTATCATACACACGACCGGAAAAATTAGTAAACCCTTCTAGAGGTTTCGAGGTATCTCAAGATTTATTGTGACAAAAGTGCATATGAAATGATTACATTCACAGGTAAATAGCACAAGCGGTTCTGAGGTACCCGGTATTGGCCCATGCTGAAAGACCAGTAATAGTGAGTGGCATAGCCTCCAGGGGCGGCAGTGCAGGGGCTGACTCTGGGTCCAGTCGATCGTACAGATGCGAATGCTGCTCTAGGATATGTAATGCCACGCCTGCTCGAACTGTTCACGTAGTTCTGTAAGAGTTGTTGGTTGACGAGTCTCACCAATCACTTTTCGTCCCATCATACCCCACACGTGCTCGATTGCAGACAAGTCCGGAAATTGTGCTGCTAGAAAATTGTTTCACGTCTTAAGGAGCATGTTGAGCCTCACGAGTAGTGTGTGGCCGAGTATTCTGTGTGACACGATGTAATCACAAGTAGGGGATCTATTTGGCGCTAATTGGTTATGAAACTGTCATATAAAATGTATAGCGTCTACAAGCAGTATCCAAAAGCGCTGGAAGAAGAAGTAGTACGTGGCCTCGATTGCATGCGCAGTGACTGCAGGGCGACACTCACCATGTGCGTCTTTTCAGTGGTGCATTCGGCTGTGACATCATTTTTATGGGTGATATTGCGGCACCGCATGACAAAGTGCAGATGGAGGTGCTCTTGGGACGAGACGATATTCGGCGAATGGACGACTGGACGGACCTGCCAGTTCCCCGACTTCAATCCCTTTCAGCGTGCTTGTGGCGCATTGAGGAGGCATACTGCAACAGACCGTCCAGTAGTTGTCAACCGCGCTCGTGGAGCCATGGATTGCCCTTCCACAAGAACTTCTTACTATCCTTGTGGCCAGTATGGGATCACGTTGCAAAGCATGCATTTCCGTCCGTGGTGATCACACACCCTATGAAGAATGTATGCCATCTTTTGTAATGTCCAGGGATCCATCGGATACAGCGGTGCTTTCAGTGCAATTACTGTCTTTGAATTAAACAGTCATTTCTGTTAGTTTCAGTGCATATTTCATTCATATATCTTCTCAACTATGCTGTAGCAGTTCCATCTATGAATGGACCAACTTTCACCGAATCACGTTACTTAGCAGTGACAGATCATATACAAGGTGGTCTATTGATCGTGACCGGGCCAAATATCTCACGAAATAACCGTCAAACGAAAATACTACAAAGAACGAAACTCGTCTAGCTTGAAGGGGGAAACCAGATGGCGCTGTGGTTGGCCCGCTAGATGGCCCTGCCATGGGTCAAACAGATATCAACTGCGTGTACGTACAGAAAAATGAATGTTTTAGTTCGACCACTATTCCCGCTTCGTGATAGATGGCGCTGTAATAGTCACAAACGTATAAGTACGTGGTATCACGTAACATTCCGCCAGTGCGGACGGTATTTGCTTCGTGATACATTACCCGTGTTAAAATGGACCGTTTACCAATTGCAGAAAATGTCGATATCGTGTTGATGTATGGCTATTGTGATCAAAATGCCCAACGGGCGTGTGCTATGTATGCTGCTCGGTATCCTGGACGACATCATCCAAGTGCCCGGACCGTTCGCCAGATAGTTACGTTATTTAAGGAAACAGGAAATGTTCAGCCACATGTGAAACGTCAACCGCGACCTGCAACAAATGATGATGCCCAAGTAGGTGTTTTAGATGCTGTCGTGGCTAATCCGCACATCAGTAGCACACAAATTGCGCGAGAATCGGGAGTCTTACAAACGTCGGTGTTGAGCATGCTACATCAACATCGATTGCACCCTACCATATTTCTGTGCACCAGGAATTGCATGGCGACGACTTTGAACGTCGTGTACAGTTCTGCCACTGGGCACAAGAGAAATTACGGGACGATGACAGCTTTTTTTTCACGCGTTCTATTTAGCGACGAAGCATCATTCACCAACAGCGGTAACGTAAACCGGCATAATATGCGCTATTGGGCAACGGAAAATCCGCGATGGCTGCGACAAGTGGAACATCAGTGACCTTGGCGGGTTAATGTATGGTGCGGCATTATGGGATGCCAATTTAAGTGGTGCAATGTATGCTGATTTCCTATGTAATGTTGTATCGATGACACTGCGTGACAGAATGGCGATGTACTTCCAACATGATGGATGTCCGGCACATAGCTCGCGTGCGGTTGAAGCGGTATTGAATAGCATGTTTCATGACAGGTGAATTGATCGTCGAATCACCATACCATGGCCCGCACGTTCACCGCATCTGACGTCTCCGGATTTCTTTCTGTGGGGAAAGTTGAAGGATATTTGCTATCGTGATCCACCGACAACGCCTGACAACATGCGTCAGCGCATTGTCAATGCATGTGCGAACATTACGGAAGGCGAGCTACTCGCTGGTGAGAGGAATGTCGTTACACGTATTACCAAATGCATTGAGGTTGACGGACATCATTTTGAGCATTAATGTGGTATTTACAGGTAGTCACGCTGTAATAGCATGCGTTCTCAGAAATGATAAGTTCACAAAGGTACATGTATCACACTGGAACAACCGAAATAAAATGTTCAAACGTACCTACGTTCTGTATTTTAATTTCAAAAACCTACCTGTTACCAACTGTTCGTCTACAATTGTGAGCCATATGTTTGTGACTATTACAGCGCCATCTATCACAAAGCGAAAAAAGTGGTCCAACCAACACATTCATATTTCTTTACGTACTACATGAATATGTAATAAAAATGGGGGTTCCTATTTAAAAAAACGCAGTTGATATCCGTTTGACCTATGGCAGTGCCATCTAGCGGGTCAACCGTAGCGCCATGTGGTTTCCCCCTTCAAGCTAGACAAGTTTCGTACTTTGTAGTTTTTTTCGTTTGTCGCTTATTTCGTGAGATATTTGGCCCGGTCACAACCAATGGACCACCCTGTATATCGCTACACCAACGAGTAGTTGTGCGCCGTGAAAGAATGTTAGTAGGCGTGTTTCTACATCTGAATCATGATGTTTATTCAGATATCGCGCCATTCGCTTAATAGTGGCGCTAGTAGCCGCCGATTCAAATGAGGCTTGCTTTAAATACACGCTGTATCGCTCGTGAAGGTTAGTTATCTTTGAGATTGGACGTTGTGAGTTGATATTAGGGAATAATGGCGGTCAGGCGACAAATACACCATTATTATCACATCACTGAGTTTGAACGAGGTCGTGTAATATAGCTACAAGAAGCTGGATGCACCTCCTGCGATATTAAAGAAAGACTTGGCAGGAGTGTAGCCATTGTACACGATTTCTCGCAGCGATGGTCACGATAATGTACGTCGGAAGACGACCAGACTTCAGACAGCCACGTGGCACCACCGAGAAGGATGAGATCTGACGCCCCAAAGATGTTCGGGCTCACATGCGGTTCCTCTTCGTCGAGGGTTGAACCTCACGTGGTGCTTTACACGCCCTAGAGGCTTGTGACTCTTTGGTTAAACTGTCTGGCTGATGACAAGTTTGCGAAATACAAAGTTAGCATAAGATACAATAACAGTAATAATAATATCGAGAACTAAATTAACGACCCATAAATGATGTAGGCCACACAGTTGCGATTTCGTTAGAATAATCTATTTTCAGAAAGCAAACGAATAGCGAAAGTGGTCGCATTTACAGTTACTGTTACACTAATTTGACACAGATCGATCATTCAAAATCTCATCGCAAAATGCAAGTTATCTACGCGAAAAGTTAAGAGTTCACACTAGGTGCGCGGCTGCTCACTGCTCAGAGACATAGTCCCGCGATACCACACAACGCGACATTTTCTAAGTCGTCTAACTTCCTAGCTGTCGAAAGACCAACTGTCCGCTTTCGCGTCTCAATCCGAACTGTTCACTGTGGTGTCTCCAGTCGAACTGTCCGCTTTCGAGTATGCACCAGCACTGCCTGTGCCCGACCCCGGTCGCATTTCCCGCGCGCCGAATATCCTCGCTCAACTGACTAGGGCAGTTCCCTTTCCTGAGGCCGTCCATCTGGTTGGCTGCAGCTTATTCTACATTATTTTACGTTTCAACATATTTAAATATCCAAAGCTTGACCACATTCATGTTCTAAATAAAGTAACAATAATATCCATTACTTAATAAACGTTTAATTCTTTTACATAAAACCAAAACAATTTTCTTCTTTAAATGTCACGGCCAGTAGCCTTGCACCAGTGTGCTTCCTGATAAATAAACAAATAACAAAAGTAACTATTATGCACTAAATTTTATAACAGATATTCTGATACCTAATGATTCAATACTCGTTCAATGTGTTATGTGTGGAGGAAACGATTATTTGATGCCTAACTGAAAATACTGATGATTTAAATTTACTATATCTTTTAAACAAATAAAGCTACAGAGTTTGTCATTTTAATGATTCGCTTCTATACGAAATGTCAATCGTTCAGATCAACCAAAGCGTTCAAATTTTAGCATTCAGATCTTTGTTACAAAACTTGTTAATTTCGCTTTAACAGTAAATCCTAAACTATTATAGATATGATCAATATTCAAGTTTTATTGGGATAACCATGAAAATTTATGGAGGATGGCAGATAAAAATTACTGTGGCTTGATTCCCTGCATTACTATAGAACTAAATAGTTTTCATAAATGTTTCCCTTTATGGCCGATCTTAGGTCTACCATATTTAACACTGCTACGTCTCCTTGACCACAAACGGCATCTACTGGGTTTCCCTATGACGTAGGTTCTCGTCTGTCTCACTCGCACACTATAGCGCTTAGGCCTCGACAGACAATAGACGCCTATGAGTTTTCCCATCCGTAGTGAATCTGCACCCTTTGTGGCACACGGTCCTCGACGACAAGGTACGTTTCACAATTCCTGTAGGCTGACCCTTTCGGCCATATATTTAAATGAGAGCGCAATGTTCGTTAACTCACAGGGACGACCATCGTGTTTCTCGTGGGGCTCTGACGCATCGTATTGCACCTACAGCACCAATTCGAGCACCATTTGGCACCACTATGACACATCTGTTAGAAATCGATTACTTCAAGGACAGCTCAGAGCCAGAGGCCCTGGAGTGTTCCTCCCACCGACCCCAAATCATCGCCATTAGCGAGTGGCGTCAAGCGAGAGCTCACTGCAGAGCAGGGTGGGGGTCCGTTGTGTTTTTTGATGAAAGCTAGTTCTTCCTCGGTGCCAGTGATGGTTGTGTGTTTATTATGAGGGTCACTCCAAAAGAAATGCACACTGTTTTTGTAGAAATAAAGTTTTGATTTTGCATGTGTGAAAGTTTTACAGTGTGTAGATACATCCTTGCCGCTTGTTTTCAAACTTAGTTCAACCTGTTCCCGTTAGTGGTGCCGTCACAGCATGTCTTCAAGATGGTTGCTACACTTGACGTTCGTCAGAAGCAACGTGCTGTCGTAGAATTCCTGTGCTGTGAAAACGAGACAGTGGGAAACATCCACAAGAGGTTGAAAACGGTGTATGGAGATGCTGCTGTCGATCGCACTACAGTTAGTCGGTGGGGAAGCAGGTTACATGACGAAAGCGGGCACGGCAATATTGAGGATTGTCCTCGCAGTGGCAGGCCTCGTACTGCACACACTCCAGACAATGCGCAGAGAGTTAACGAACTGGTGACTGCTGACGGACGCATCACAGTGAACGAATTGTCACGTTACCTTGGGATAGGGGAAGGAAGTGTTAGCAGAATACTGAAAGTGTTGGTGTAAAAAAAGTTTGTGCCAGGTGGGTCCCCAGGATGTTGACAGTGGCTCACAAAGAAGCAAGAAAAACGGTATGCAGCGAACTTTTCGAACAGTACGAGAATGGTCGAGATGAATTTCATGGAAGAACTGTGACAGGTGATGAAACATGGCTCCATCATTTTTCACCAGAGACGAAGAGGCAATAAATGAAGTGGCATCATGCAAATTCACCCAAGGAAAACAAATTCAAAACCACACCTTCTGCTGGAAAAGTTATGGCTACAGTGTTTTTCGATTCCGAAGGACGCTTGCTTGTGGACATCATGCCAAGTGGAACCACCATAAATTCTGATGCATGTGTGACGACACTGAAGAAGCTTCAAGCTCGACTGAGTCGTGTTCGACCACATCGGCAAGAGCAGGATGTTTTGCTGTTGCACGACAATGCACGGCCACATGTCAGTCAAAAAACCATGAAAGCGATCACAAAACTCGGATGGACAACACTGAAACACCCGCCTTACAGTCCTGACCTGGCTACATGTGACGATCATCTCTTTGGGAGAATGAAAGACACTCTTCCTGGAACAAGGTTTGAAGATGATGACTCCCTTGTGCACACTGCCAAACAGTGGCTCCAACAGGTTGGTCCAGAATTTTACCTTGCCGGTATACAGGCACTGGTTCCAAGATGGCTTAAGGCAGTTGAGAGGGATGGATAAATATGTGTAGAAATGAAAATATCGTTCCTAAAGGATGTATCTACACGCTGTAAGACTTTCAAACACGTAGAATAAAAGACGGATTTTTTTTTTTTTTTAAATAGTGTGCATTTCATTTGGAGTGACCTTCGTAGAAGGAGGCCAGTTGAGCGCCTACAGCCCACCTGTCTGCTTGATCGACACACTGGACCTATACCGGGAGTTATGGCCTAGGTTGCGATTTCGTATGATAGCAGGAGAACTCCCGTGCTTACCCCACGCACCCTGTCTGCCAATTTGTACGTTAATCTAGTGATTCGACCCGCTGTGCTGCCATTCATGAACGGCGTTCCTGCGAGTGTTTTCCAACACGACAGAGTGTCGATATGTTGCCTTGGTCTGCTCGATCATCAGAGCAGCCTCCAACCGAACATATATGGGACATCATCGGATAACTCCATCGTAATCCACAACCAGTATTAACAGTGCTTTTATTGACCGACCAAGTGCAACAGGCATGAAACTCAATCCCAAAAACTGACATCCGGCACCTGTACAATACAATACATGAACTTTTGCGAGGTTGTATTCAACATTTTGGCTGTTACACCACTTATTAATATGCCAGCATTTCATATTTGCAATGGCTTATCTCGTTCTCACACTAACCTTCGATCTTGCAATGTCAACCACTTAAAAATATTACCTACTCAAATGTATTCCCGAAATTTCATTACTCTACATTAATTACTTTTAGGTACTGCGATTTTTTTCCGTCAATGTATATTCTGAATAGCACTGGTGGCGTGGTACAGACTGGAAAAACCATTTTTGAAACATTAATTTATTTTTCCTCATAAATCACTGACTTTGATTTGATGATAGTAAATTGTTTGTTGTAATATTTCTGGTTTAGTCAGCCATCATATTAGGCTCCAAGAAGCTGTTCCCAGAGCAGTGGAGATGCAAGAAGTATATAGATGACTAAATGTGGTGTGAGGTACCTGTGACAGAGGTTAGATTCGGTACCATTCCCGTGAGAAGAACCGCCTGCATAATGCTACAGCTCTGTGATTGGCTGCTGTGTTCGGAGCAAGGGTGCCAAAACGTTTAAATATAGTTATTATTACTAGTTAAATTACTCATTGGAATGACTTCACTTCTTAATATAATTATCTCTCAACAGCTGACTATCAATCAGTCATTTTAGAATTATTAAAAACAATTTAAATCAAAAACAAGAGACTGACGAAATTGCAGGCGAAGCACTTCGGAAGCGTTCGGGTCACGCCTTTTCTGGTATGGCACGCGGAGTGTTTCGGGCAGTTAGTCACTCTGGATTAGGCAGTCGAGAAGAACAGACTTGTTGTCTGACGTTGGATGTGTTTCCAATTTTTATTTAAGTTCCTATTCGTCACTCTGGATTAGGCAGTCGAGGTGTACAGTCATGTTGTCTGTGGCAGGATGTGTTTGCCAGTATTCAGTATTAAAAGATTCACTCCGGTAGTCATGAGGCGCAGACATGTGCCACAAATAGTGTAAAGATACATTTTCGTAATCATTGTGTTTTATCATATACTTCGTTGTATAAGAAAGTGTTGTATTAAGATCATGCAGTCTTCTCGTGTGGCTATATTAAAATACAAGAGTGGCATCCCAAAGAAGTGATACATTACTTCAGAACAGAACCTCGCTAAAAGTCAGTTTCAGCCTCAAGATACAGAACCTACGACCTGCGTGCTGTTTTCTGCGCTAGGGACATCAACTTGAAGACAGCGGGTTAGTGAACTGTAACAGAACCTTCGTATTCCACACAGTGCAGTGGAAACAACTAGGCGCCTCACGCGTACTGCATGCACAGAACAAATGTGCTCAGTGACGCGTCATCTGCAGTAATGCAGAGGAGCTAAAGGAGGATGATCGTTATTAAAACCAACAATCAATTCATTCCTTCTTTCTTGCCGTATTTTGTAACAATAAGTATTTTGATTCATAATTAACACTACGAACTAATAGATTTGTTCTAACGGCTCAGTTAAGGTCTCCAACTCCTCAAACAAGTCTTTCGTGTTGTCGCCGCGGGGACACCGTGTCGCGCCTGAGGACTCTGGCGCCATAGAGGCAGAATTCGGCAAATACTATTCCACCCGCCCATTGGGAGTGCGTTCGCGCAGCCCGCTAAAGAAGACTGGTGCATTCTCCGATAACTGGCCCACAACTCGTCCCGCTGTTTCGGCGCAGAAAGTCCGCCCTCCTATTCGGCACAGACAGTCCGCTGTTTCCCGTAATGCTGTCGTAATAGCACGCGGGGGGCGCGCAGTAACGCTCTTTCTGTTCCAGCAATACCCATGTTCTTCATCCCACTAGCGTCATTTTGCGCGCTTCAAGTGCACGCTCCTCAAAAAATGTCGAGTACCCTTTTTGCATACAGCCAACAGAGCCGGAATATTCTACCAGTACATGCGCGCCCATAAACGTGGAAATATCGCACTTTGTAACACACTCAGCACACCACAGCTTCCCCGCGTATGCCAAACTGCTTCTCTCAGAGCTGCATTTAGCACACGTCCTACCATTCTGTCTCTTGTTAGTGTTTTCTCGAGGATTCTGCAGAGAATTCTTTCTGCAAATGCGTAACTATCATTCTTATTTACATACTGATTGTCCTTGCAATTTTATTACATTTTTATCTATCTTCATTATTACTGAATTGTAATCTGAATTCCACTGACGAAATTTTTGAGGTTGTTTAGGGATATTTTCTGAGCATTTTATTATCAGCTGAAAAATGCTACTGACGCAGCACAAAAAAGGCGAGTCTGTTACTCTCTGAAAGACTCTGACGAAAAGTGGGGAACCTCAGTTTTCATTCCCGTTAACTCACCAAAGTTCTAGCATGCGAACACTTTCATGCTCTTTTAACGCAGAACATTCTAAATCCTTATCACCCAGTCTCTCTTTGTTGTGAAGCATCCATACTCAGCACCTTCCTCTCACTGCTCCTGTCTATAAGTGTCTCCCTCCCAATCTCTCTTTTTTATCCCACTGGCACTTTCTCCTGCCTGTGTCTCCCACCGTCACTGTTTTCAGCCTTTACTCTGTCCCTTTCTTACCACCTTCCCCTTCTCTGCCACTTTCACTGTCTCTCTGTCTCTCCCACTCAATTGTCCTTGCCACGTCACGTTTCTCTCCCGACGTCCGCCCTCTCTCTTTTTCTCGCTTACAGTTTCCTGTCTTTCTCTTCAACCACTTTGTCTCATCTCCACACATGACTTTGGAGGTGGTTTTCTCGGGGTTCTGACTCCCAGGCCACGACACTTTAATATGTAGATGTAGAGGGTGGGTCTAACGCACGGCTTTCCGGACGGGGAGGAGCGCCTGGTCCTCGGCACGAATCCGCCCGGCGGATTTGTGTCGAGGTCCGGTGAACGGGCCAGTCTGTGAATGGTTTTTAGGCGGTTTTCCGTCTGCCTCGGCGAATGCGGGCTGGTTCCCCTTATTTCGCATCAGTTACAATACGTCGGCCATTGCTGCGCAAACAAGTTCTCCACGTACGCATACACCACCATTACTCTACCACGCAAACATAGGGGTTACACTCGTCTGGTGTGAGACATTCCCTGGGGTGTCCGCCGGGGGCCGAACCGCACAGTAACCCTGGGTTCGGTGTGGGCCGGCAGAGGGGTGAAGTGGACTGCGGTAGTCGTCGTGGGTTTGTGGATCACTGCGGCTGCGGCAGGGACCGAGCCTCTCCGTCGTTTCTTGGTCCCTGGTTTACGTCCCCGGTTAACATACAATACAAAGGAGAGAAAATTTTTTCCTGTTCGATTGCTTCCACTGCTACTAACTCCATCTGTGTCTCCTTCACTAACACTGTATCTCGCTGACCATCACTATCTCCTCTCTCTTTGGCCCCACTGCTGTTGTCTTCATCTGTCTCGCTTTCTCTTTGTCACTTTCCCTCTCCCACCATCATTGTCTACTCTCTCTTTCTCCCCCACTGCCACTCTCTCCTCTCTCTTGCACCATCACTATCTCTCTCTGCTGCTCTCTTTCAGCACAAAAAACGCGAGTACGTTCGCGTATCAAAATATGAGGCGAATGAGGTTTGACACAACTGGTTCCCCATTTTTCTGTTAGCGTCCTTTAAAGAGGAGCATATTTACCTTTTCAGTTGGTTCCCTTCTTTTTCCTGTTACAGCAAGGTGGGCTGCTTTACAGAAGGAATCCTGTAGCACAGCATAGTTTTGACAGTTTATTTAAGTACTTCGACACATTTACAATCTTTGACACAATATAGACAACACATAAGTACCCATAATATAAAGTTAGTACAAAATCGTCTCCAATCCAACGCAACTTCACTTTACACTACTTTACATAAAAGTACGAGTAATTTTAGGCTACACTTACGATATAACAAAAAATATGGTGTTTGATTTGCAAGTACAAAGAAATTCGTATGGAAAAATTATTTTGTGTGAGGTGTTTATGCCACCATTTGGCACCATCTAATAGTTTCCGTGTCAAGACAGCCTGTATAGGCGTGAAGTACCCATTATGCAGAGACGGTGAGTCATTTACTTATACTCGTGAAAAAATGGCGATTAAAAATATAGTTTGGTGACGGGGAAACGTTATCGCCGAGTCTGCAGTTATTGCAAATTACGCAAATATCTCGAAGCAGGCTGCTTAGTGTGTGCATTACGTCAGTTAAAACTACATTTACGCCTCAGACCAGACGTTATCCACGTAAATATGATAACTTTGAGCCTATAGCTGTCGTTAAGGGCTAATGATATCGAAAAAAGCTTCGAATTTCCCTGAGATTATCATCCTAAGAACATACGGTAAAAATTTCAACGATTTGACACGAACAGAAATTTTAGATGTGGTCATCCCCATTATTAATATTTTCGGTACCCGAAAGTCATGGTTTTTCGCGATTTTCTCAGAAAATGCCCATGAAAAAATGGTGAGTTTATAGTTCGTTTAAGGAGTACCCTAGACCACACCTGATGCAAAAGAACCAATCGGCTTGCTCGGTTTGCCTGGACTGGAGAAAGTGTGTAATGTTTATATTTCGACCCTGTACAGTGAGATAGCTAAAGTATTCCCGTTCTTCTAATAGGTATACAAATGGTCACTAGACCTTTAGCTATCCACAGCACTTCATCCTTTATCTCTGTGATCAATAGAACGCGAGATATGGCCTCCTGAAAAGTCGCATTTTCCGCGCAGCTTGTTGGGACATATGGGTTCCAGGCATGGACCGTGATCTCTGATGGCTGGTTATAGAGCAATCACACTTACTTGTTTATTTGGTTCCTTACACTCATTTATTTTTGTGTCTATACAGCACTGTAAACATCTTCAAATCAGTACAACAAAGTCGCCAGCCTGCACTGTATGTGTCTTATTTGGTTGCCAAATGTTCTATTCATTTACGGTTCCCCTGAAGACAAAAGTAATACCCACTTTTCTCCTTCAAGCTTGCAGTCAGTACTGCTCGGTTCTGACCTAGGTTTGCCGTTCTGTCAGTGTTTTTGCACATCAACAGTGATACATCGCAGTCTCGACACGATTACAAACTGAGTAATCGCTGATCTGTACCTCGTATACGAGTTCACTGAATGCAGTGGAAGAACAGTACAACAATACTATGCTGAGGTGTTCTCGCAACGAAGGCAACCATAGCACAGTATTTTCTCATCTGTGCAGAGGCACCTACTAAAAGTGGAAGATACTGGCTGTGCAAAGTATGCCAGAGCATACGATCTGGAAGAGAATGGTATAAAGCAGTCGAATCAACACTGACATCAGGCCTGGAGAACGGCCACTTCTGGCCCAGAATGGTGTGTGTTGGATATGTGGGATGGGATCTTCCAGTAGTGTGATGAGTTACGGACTCAATAATGCTCACTCGATAACAGCTTTCTACAGTGTTTTGAGGCCGAATACGCTGCTGTGTGTCATTGTTTTGTTTACTGTAATACTCCTATTTCAGTGTGATTACCATCTTCATTTGATCTGTGAAAAGCACTTGGTCTGCTACAATATTTCAAATTTTTAACTACATAATTTTACCTATTACAGATGCTTAGCCTCGTACGTCAGGAGGTCTTGATATCCGTGTGACATCGATCTTTCAGTTTGTGTTACACTATTTTATAAGTTTCCTCATTTGTGCTGATGGAGCTATAGTAGATGCTAATTTTTTTGTTGGAATAGTTATTTATGTAATTATGGAATTACGAAAGTTTATTTCATAATGATGTTTCCTGACAGCTATAATTATTGACAACTGAGCCAGCGATGTTACATGGCTACACGCTTTTTGCTTCTTTGGTCTTCTGTTGGTCATACCTTTATTCTTATTAGCCTTATTATATTGCTTGTATGATTCGTGTTTATGTGGTTCTATGATCATAAGTAATTTAATACTATTGTTTTTTTATGGAATTGGGGTTGCCAGGTAGTATTGCGGTGTACGGGATTTGTAACAATTTCCTGATGTTCACGTAAATGCATGCTTTCCAGTGGTTACTTTTAATTTCGTGGTAACATGATCTCAGATGTGATCCCAGATTTCGTTTTTCTACTCATCTCTTATTTGGAAGAATAATTTCAGTAAAATTTTGTGTGTAATGTTCATTTCTCAAGTCAATCTGTTTAGTCAGAATTATGTGTGTGTGTGTGTGTGTGTGTGTGTGTGTGTGTGTGTGTGTGTGAATATATTTAGATTCCTTCAAGAATACTCGTTCACGGTCCTTTGTGCAGTGCCTGAAATCTCGACGGCTCATTCTATGTCATCCGCTGTATGTCGTTCTGTTTTCAAGTGGTGGATGGAAGCTGATGCGCTACTGATACTATTTCTAGTATGTTCTTGGTATCTGTTACTGAAACCACGCCCAGTTTGACATATATAAAATTTATCACATACTTCAAGTTAAAATTTATTGTTCTGGAGTTGAATATATGAGTTGTTTTGTTTGTCCAGAGTGAAGTAGTGTGCGAAGATAGTGTCATGTATCGTACGGAGTGTTATTTTAGTGTATTTTAGTAATCAGTCGATTGTATGTGACACCATTCCTAGATATGTAGTGAATATATATACGTTTTGTTGGTAAATCTCTTGTCTGCAATAGTCCCTTACATCTGGGGGATTGTACTGGCGTAGTGCGTTTATTAAATGGTATGTGACAATTTTAGGACCAAAATCATTTCGTTCTGCAACGTATTTTAGTATTTGTATCTCTTTTTGTATGGTCTCGTGCTATGATTAATCGATTAATAGACCTGCCTTTGGAGCGCAATACCATACAAAAAGAGAGACAAATCCTAAAATATGCTGCAGAATGAAGTGAGAACCCCCTAAGACTGGCTGGTGCGTCAGGCGATAACACACAGGGGATGGCCTCGCTTCTGCGGTGCCACTTGGGGAACCAGAACCATCAGGTACAGCAAGTGCAGACCAGCGTCTTCACCTAGCTGATGATGGTGCTTGATGCGGCTGTAGTGACTTGGTCGTAAATTTGACCAATGACTGGCACGCAGACAGAGTGCCGATGGAGATCTTAAGGCCAAGAATGAGGGCTGCTAACAGATGAGTGGGGAGTATGTGTACTCGCTCTGGCCCGTTTCCCATCATGTCGGCTGTGGACCGAGCGAGGTGGCGCAGTGGCTAGCACACTGGACTCGCATTCGGGAGGACGACGGTTCAATCCCGCGTCCGGCCATCCTGATTTAGGTTTTCCGTGATTTCCCTAAATCACTCCAGGCAAATGCCGGGATGGTTCATTTGAAAGGGCACGGCCGACTTCCTTCTCCGTCCTTCCATAATCCGATGAGATCGATGACCTCGCTGTTTGGTCTCTTCCCCCAAACCAACCAACCAACCAACCATGTCGGCTGTGAGGCTGCGGGTTTAACGCTCGTTACCTGGGCACATAGTCTGTGGTAGGAAGGACATGGCCAAAGGGAGACTGAAAATCATTCGTGTTGTGTACTTTCTATTTTAGCATAACACACTAAGTCAGATTTACTACACATCTATTGGAAAAACACTTCTAATTGCATTGACTATTAAGAAACAGAATAATTTACAATCATAAAACTGTACCAGGTTTATTAATAGCAAACATAAAAACTGTAGCTGTCCAATAAGAAAAGTAAAAATTCTTTCTCGAAAGAAACTTTAAGATTACAGCAAATGTTCAAAAAAGTTGAAATGTGTCTGATTTCTTAAGGGACCAAACTGCAGAGGTCATCGGTACCTAGACTTACACACTAATTAAACTAACTTAAACTAACATATGCTAAGAACAACACACACGCACACACGCCCGAAGGAGGACTTGAACCTCCGGTGAGAGAGGCGGCGAATTCAGTGACATGGCGCTACTAACCACGCGGCCACTCCGAGCGGCGATATTCACATCCAAAGTAGAAGTATGCTCTGCAAAAAAAGCACCATATAAGGGAATCACTATACCGCAGGATAGCGGAAGTGCTCAAGGAACGCAAAAGAAATAATCAGACAAATTTATGTTAAATACTGGTCCTGAATGGCGTCAGTAGTCAGCGGGAACCTTCATGAAATTAACAGATCTTAAATCTCCCATGTTTGGCCAGTTCAAGAACCAACAGTGCATTCAAGGAGTAAGATTAATAACCATTCAGCTGGCCGAGTCACATTTGCGTAAACACATTTAAATAAATAAATGTAGTAATTATTCAATTGGCAAATTAGCCGGTTTACACTTCAACAGTTCAGATAAGCTAGAAATAGCTAACAAATTAAAAGGAGAGCTGCAGTAGGCATGCAATGATTAAGACACAAATAAACACATCGATATGCTACACAGCCCTATCTTGGCAAGACATGGTCGGCTCGGAAAGATTAAGTGTTGCAGGACCACCTGCACCCGGCTAACCGTTCGATCGGGCGCTAAATTGTTTCCGCTTTCGGACGAAATGGTTGAAATGGCTCTGAGCACTATGGGTATTAACATCTGAGGTCATCAGCCTCCTAGACTACTTAAACCTAACTAACCTAAGGACATCACACACATCCATGCCCGAGGCAGGATTCGAATCTGCGACCGTAGCGGTCACGCGGCTCCAGACTGAAGTGTCTAGAACCGCTCGACCACACCGACCGGCGCTTTCGGACGCTGCACCTGCTCTACCAGCCACGCGTGTTTCACTCAAGTCCCATCAAAAGAAACATAAGTGGTAGCCTAATTATTAGAAAAATATAGAATACAGTTCAGGAATTGGGCCAGGCCACTACTATAGAGCGAACGCCGACGCACGACAGTCAAAATTCCAGCATCAAGAAAAACTGTAATTTTGTAATGAGTTAATGGAGTCTAATCAACGAAACTTGTACGGGGGCCAAAATCTAAATACAGCTACCTAGCAGAAATTTCGACTGCCAACCACAAATCGTAACAAACTCGCACCACATGGACGATGGGTAAACAAGTAACAGCTATGAGGAGAGGAGCTCGAAACCCCAAGCTAACGCATTCGGTTGGTTGAAGTATCCCTGACTGACAGCAGACAGAACATAACTTTTTGAATAACATTACAGCCACGTGTAAGAAACAAACTTTAGATGAAGTCCTCACTTAGAGAGACTTATAATTAGGATTAAGAAGCCCCACCCACGCAAACGACAAAAAACACAGTCAAACATGGTAGTGTAAACACCAAATAAAACAATAGACGAAACTATGCGCTCCAGTAATAGTACGCGCAGGACGGGGCACATGAAATAAACGCACTTAAAATAGAGGGGTGTCGTAATCAAGTATTGCACAATAGACGGCGACAGCAGTGGTGTCGTGAGCATAGTATCGCTCTATGGCCTGCAACATCAGAGTGGTGTGAGCATAGTATCGCTCTGTGGCCGACGACACCAGAGTAGTGTCGTGAGCATAGTATCGCTCTGTGGCCGGCGACACCAGAGTGGTATCGTGAGCGTGGTATCGCTCGGTGGCTGGCGACACCAAAGTGGCGTAGTGAGTTTAGTATCGCTCTGTGGCCGGCGACACCAGAGTAGTGTCGTGAGCATAGTATCGCTCGGTGGCTGGCGACACCAGAGTGGCGTAGTGAGTTTAGTATCGCTCTGTGGCCGGCGACACCACAGTAGTGTCGTGAGCATAGTATCGCCCGGTGGCTGGCGACACCAGAGTAGTGTCGTGAGCATAGTATCGCTCTGTGGCCGGCGACACCAGAGTGGTGTCGTGAGCATGGTATCGCTCTGTGGCCGGCGACACCAAAGTGGTTTCGTGAGCATATTATCGCTCTGTGGCCGGCGAGACCAGAGTGGTGTGAGCATAGCATCGCTCTGTGGCCAGGGACACCATAGTGGCGTCCTATGCATTTCACGCAACGGCCAGTGACATCAGAGTTGAGTCGTGTGCATTGTATCGCACAGTGGCCAGCGACACAAAAGTGATGTCGTGAGCGTAGTATCGCTCTGTAGCCGGCGACACCAGAGTGGTGTCGTGAGCATAGTACAGCTCTGTGGCCAGCGACATCAGAGTGGTGACGTGAGCATAGTATCGCTCGGTGCCTGGCGACACCAAAGTAACGTCGTGAGTTTAGTATCGCTCTGTGGCCGGCGACACCAGAGTAGAATCATGAGCATAGTATCGCTCTGTGGCCGGCGACACCAGAGTAGTGTCGTGAGCATAGTATCGCTCTGTGGCCGGCGACACCAGAGTGGTGTCGTGAGCATGGTATCGCTCTGTGGCCGGCGACACCAGAGTAGTGTCGTGAGCATAGTATGGCTCTGTGGCCGGCGACACCAAAGTGGCTTCGTGAGCATATTATCGCTCTGTGGCCGGCGAGACCAGAGTGGTGTGAGCATAGCATCGCTCTGTGGCCAGGGACACCATAGTGGCATCCTATGCATTTCACGCAACGGCCAGTGACATCAGAGTTGAGTCGTGTGCATTGTATCGCACAGTGGCCAGCGACACCAAAGTGATGTCGTGAGCGTAGTATCGCTCTGTAGCCGGCGACACCAGAGTGGTGTCGTGAGCATAGTAAAGCTCTGTGGCCAGCGACATCAGAGTGGTGACGTGAGCATACTATCGCTCGATGCCTGGCGACACCAAAGTGGCGTCGTGAGTTTAGTATCGCTCTGTGGCCGGCGACACCAGAGTAGTGTCGTGAGCATAGTATCGCTCTGTGGCCGGCGACACCAGAGTAGTGTCGTGAGCATAGTATCGCTCTGTGGCTGGCGACACCAGAGTGGTGTCGTGAGCATGGTATCGCTCTGTGGCCGCCAACACCAAAGTGGCTTCGAGAGCATATTATCGCTCGGTGCCTGGCGACACCAAAGTGGCGTCGTGAGTTTAGTATCGCTCTGTGGCTGGCGACACCAGAGTAGTGTCGTGAGCATAGTATCGCTCTGTGGCCGGCGACACCAGAGTAGTGTCGTGAGCATAGTATCGCTCTGTGGCCGGCGACACCAGGGTGGTGTCGTGAGCATGGTATCGCTCTGTGGCCGGCGACACCAAAGTGGCTTCATGAGCATATTATCGCTCTGTGGCCGGCGAGACCAGAGTGGTGTCGTGAGCATGGTATCGCTCTGTGGCCGGCGACACCAGAGTAGTGTCGTGAGCATAGTATCGCTCTGTGGCCGGCGACACCAGAGTAGTGTCGTGAGCATGGTATCGCTCTGTGGCCGGCGACACCAGAGTAGTGTCGTGAGCATAGTATCGCTCTGTGGCCGGCAACACCAGAGTAGTGTCGTGAGCATAGTATCGCCCTGTGGCCGGCGACACCAAAGTGGCTTCGTGAGCATATTATCGCTCTGTGGCCGGCGAGACCAGACTGGTGTGAGCATAGCATCGCTCTGTGGCCAGGGACACCATAGTGGCGTCCTATGCATTTCACGCAACGGCCAGTGACATCAGAGTTGAGTCGTGTGCATTGTATCGCACAGTGGCCAGCGACACCAAAGTGATGTCGTGAGCGTAGTATCGCTCTGTAGCCGGCGACACCAGAGTGGTGTCGTGAGCATAGTAAAGCTCTGTGGCCAGCGACATCAGAGTGGTGACGTGAGCATATTATCGCTCGGTGCCTGGCGACACCAAAGTGGCGTCGCGAGTTTAGTATCGCTCTGTGGCCGGCGACACCAGAGTAGTGTCGTGAGCATAGTATCGCTCTGTGGCCGGCGACACCAGAGTAGTGTCGTGAGCATAGTATCGCTCTGTGGCCGGCGACACCAGAGTGGTGTCGTGAGCATGGTATCGCTCTGTGGCCGCCAACACCAAAGTGGCTTCATGAGCATATTATCGCTCGGTGCCTGGCGACACCAAAGTGGCGTCGTGAGTTTAGTATCGCTCTGTGGCCGGCGACACCAGAGTAGTGTCGTGAGCATAGTATCGCTCTGTGGCCGGCGACAGCAGAGTAGTGTCGTGAGCATAGTATCGCTCTGTGGCCGGCGACACCAGAGTGGTATCGTGAGCATGGTATCGCTCGGTGCCTGGCGACACCAAAGTGGCGTCATGAGTTTAGTATCGCTCTGTGGCCGGCGACACCAGAGTAGTGTCGTGAGCATAGTATCGCTCTGTGGCTGGCGACACCAGAGTAGTGTCGTGAGCATTGTATCGCTCTGTGGCCGGCGACACCAGAGTAGTGTCGTGAGCATAGTATCGCTCTGTGGCCGGCGACACCAGAGTGGTGTCGTGAGCATGGTATCGCTCTGTGGCCGGCGACACCAAAGTGGCTTCGTGAGCATATTATCGCTCTGTGGCCGGCGAGACCAGAGTGGTGTCGTGAGCATGGTATCGCTCTGTGGCCGGCGACACCAGAGTAGTGTCGTGAGCATAGTATCGCTCTGTGGCCGGCGACACCAGAGTAGTGTCGTGAGCATGGTATCGCTCTGTGGCCGGCGACACCAGAGTAGTGTCGTGAGCATAGTATCGCTCTGTGGCTGGCGACACCAGAGTAGTGTCGTGAGCATAGTATCGCTCTGTGGCCGGCGACACCAAAGTGGCTTCGTGAGCATATTATCGCTCTGTGGCCGGCGAGACCAGAGTGGTGTGAGCATAGCATCGCTCTGTGGCCAGGGACACCATAGTGGCGTCCTATGCATTTCACGCAACGGCCAGTGACATCAGAGTTGAGTCGTGTGCATTGTATCGCACAGTGGCCAGCGACACCAAAGTGATGTCGTGAGCGTAGTATCGCTCTGTAGCCGGCGACACCAGAGTAGTGTCGTGAGCATATTATCGCTCGGTGCCTGGCGACACCAAAGTGGCGTCGTGAGTTTAGTATCGCTCTGTGGCCGGCGACACCAGAGTAGTGTCGTGAGCATAGTATCGCTCTGTGGCCGGCGACACCAGAGTAGTGTCGTGAGCATAGTATCGCTCTGTGGCCGGCGACACCAGAGTGGTGTCGTGAGCATGGTATCGCTCTGTGGCCGCCAACACCATAGTGGCTTCGTGAGCATATTATCGCTCGGTGCCTGGCGACACCAAAGTGGCGTCGTGAGTTTAGTATCGCTCTGTGGCCGGCGACACCAGAGTAGTGTCGTGAGCATAGTATCGCTCTGTGGCCGACGACACCAGAGTAGTGTCGTGAGCATAGTATCGCTCTGTGGCCGGCGACACCAGAGTGGTATCGTGAGCATGGTATCGCTCGGTGCCTGGCGACACCAAAGTGGCGTCGTGAGTTTAGTATCGCTCTGTAGCCGGCGACACCAGAGTAGTGTCGTGAGCATAGTATCGCTCTGTGGCCAGCGACACCAGAGTAGTGTCGTGAGCATAGTATCGCTCTGTGGCCGGCGACACCAGAGTAGTGTCGTGAGCATAGTATCGCTCTGTGGCCAGCGACACCAGAGTAGTGTCGTGAGCATAGTATCGCTCTGTGGCCGGCGACACCAGAGTGGTATCGTGAGCATGGTATCGCTCGGTGCCTGGCGACACCAAAGTGACGTCGTGAGTTTAGTATCGCTCTGTGGCCGGCGACACCAGAGTAGTGTCGTGAGCATAGTATCGCTCTGTGGCCGGCGACACCAGAGTAGTGTCGTGAGCATAGTATCGCTCTGTGGCCGGCGACACCAGAGTGGTGTCGTGAGCATGGTATCGCTCTGTGGCTGGCGACACCAAAGTGGCTTCGTGAGCATATTATCGCTCTGTGGCCGGCGAGACCAGATTGCTGTCGTGAGCATAGTATCGCTCGGTGGCTGGCGACACCAGAGTGGTACCGTTAGTTTAGTATCGCGCTGTGGCCGGCGACACCAGAGTGGTGTGAGCATAGCATCGCTCTGTGGCCAGGGACACCATAGTGGTGTCCTATGCATTTCACGCAACGGCCAGTGACATCAGAGTTGAGTCGTGTGCATTGTATCGCACAGTGGCCAGCGACACCAAAGTGATGTCGTGAGCGTAGTATCGCTCTGTAACCGGCGACACCAGAGTGGTGTCGTGAGCATAGTAAAGCTCTGTGGCCATTGACATCAGAGTGGTGACGTGAGCATAGTATCGCTCTGTGGCGTGGCCACAAATCCGACGCGTTACAGAAAATAACACTCAGATTGGAGCAAGTGTTCAAATGTGTGTGAGTTCTTAAGGGACCAAACCGCAGAGGTCATCGGTCCCTAGAGTTACACACTACGTAAAGTAACTTAAAGTAACCTATGCTAAGAACAACACACACACCCATGTCCGAGAGAGGACTCCAACCTCCGGCGGGACTGGCCGCGCAGTCGGTGACATGGCGCCTCTAACCGCGTGGCCACTCCGCGCGGCCAGATTGGAGAGTTAAATAATGAAACTAATTCAGTAATTTTACACCAGAGCACACACAGCTTTCCTGCCTAGAGACGAAGTGCGATGAATAACCAGAAATAACTTCTAGGGGACTGATGGTTCAAATGGCTCTGAGCACTATGGGACTTAACATCTGAGGTCATCAGTCCCCTAGAACTTAGAACCACGTAAACCTAACTAACCTAAGGACATCACACACATCCATACCCGAGGCAGGATTCGAACCTGCGGCCGTAGCGGTGGCGCGGTTCCAGACTGAAACGCCTAGAACCGCTCTGCCACATCGGCCGAACAGGGGACTGATGAACTCAGAAGTTAAGTCCCGTAGTGCTCAGAGCCATTTGAACCAATTAACCAGAAATCTGGACCTCGAACAAACAACCAGACAACAGTCACAGTAATGGTACACGAAATGGCAATTACCGCCATGATGACTGCCGATGCTCGCCTCACTCGCATCCGACAACAGAAATCGGAAACTCGCTAAACATATCCGTAGAGGGATCCAGTAAAGACAGCGTGGAGTCGACATAAAACTTTAACACAGCGGCAACCCGCCGTCCCCCTCCAGGGCAGGTCGGTCGCTGAAGCACACAACACCCTCCTTCCCTCGGTACGCGCCCCACACGTCCAAAGGTTTGCAGCCGGGGGCAACCGGGGTAATAATGGTTCGCGACCCAGGGAGTCGCCACAGTGTCTCTTCGTGGAGTCGCTGCTATGCCCGTAGCCGGCGATTGTTAACTGCCGAACTTGTACTAGCAACGACTGCCGGCGCACTACAAGCCCCGCCGCGAAGTTCCAACTCGGCCGTCTCGCCCCGAGCTAACTGTTTCACCTTCCCAGTCTCACTGTCACTGCCCTCGCGCCTCCGACCTCCGCGCGAACCACGCCCTCTTGAGGCAAAGATGTTCTCCTAGACCGTGGCGAGACCTGTCGATCGCGCAAACCTTCAGGGGTAAAACTTTTGTAATTGCTTGGTGAGATATTCTTCAACAATGGTTCAAATGGCTCTGAGCACTATGGGACTTAATATCAGTGGTCATCAGTCCCCTACAACTTAGAACTACTTAAACCTAACCAACCTAAGGACATCACACAACACCCAGCCATCACGAGCCAGAGAAAATCCCTGACCCCGCCGGGAATCGAACCCGGGAACCCGGGCGTGGGAAGCGAGAACGCTACCGCACGACCACGAGATGCGGGCGAGATATTCTTTATTTCTGGTGCATTTAGTACGCGTTTGTATGACTTAAAATACCACTACCACTTACAAGAGCCCGAAAATTACACTACTGGCCATTAAAATAGATTCACCACGAAGATGACGTGCAACAGACTGGAAATTTAACCCTTCATGAAGAAGATGCTGTGATATGCAAATGATAGTTTTTCAGACCATTCACACAAGGTTGGCGCCGGTGGCAACACCTACAACGTGCTGACATGAGGAGAGTTTCCAACCGATTTCTCATACACCAACAGCAGTTGACCAGCGTTGCCTGGTGAAACGTTGTTGTGAAGCCTCGTGTAAAGAGAAGAAATGCGTACCAGCACGTTTCCGACTTTGATAAAGGTCGGATTGTAGCCTATCGCGATTGCGGTTTATTGTATCGCGACGTTGCTGCTCGCGTTGGTCGAGATCCAATGACGGTTAGCAGAATATGGAATCGGTGGGCTCAGGAGCGTAATACGGAACGCCGTGCTGGATCCCAATAATGGGCCTCGTATCACTAACAGTCGAGATAACAGGCATCTTATCCGCATGGCTGTAACGGATCGTGCAGCCACGTCCCGATCCCAGAGTCAACAAATGGGGTTCTTCAGTTCGACGACGTTTGCAGCAGCATGGACTATCAGCTCCGAGACCATGGCTGCAGTTACCCTTGACGCTGCATCACAGACAGGAGCGCCTGCGATGTACTCAACGACAAACCAGGGAGCACGAATGGCAAAACGTCATTTGTTCGGATGAATCCAGGTTTCGTTTACAGCATCATGATGGTAGTATCTGTGTTTGGCGACATCGCGGTGAACGCACTTTGGAAGCGTGCATTCGTCATCGCCACACTGGCGTATCACCCGGCGTGATGGTATGAGGTGCCATTGGTTACACGTCTCGGTCACCTCTTGTTCGCATTGACGTCACTTTGAACAGTGGACGTTACATTTCAGATGTGTAACGACCCGTGGCTCTACCCTTTATTCGATCCCTGCAAAACCCTACATTTCAGTAGGATAATGCACGACCGCATGTTGCAGGTCCTGTACGGGCCTTTCTGGATACAGAAAATGTTCGAATGCTGCCTTGGCCAGCACATTCTCCAGATCTCTCACCAATTCAAAACGTCTGGTCAATGGTGGCCGAGCAACTGGTTTGTCACAATACGCCAGTCACTACTCTTGATGAACTGTGGTATCGTGTTGAAGCTGCATGGGCAGCTGTACCTGTACGCGCCATCCAATCTCTGTTTGACTCAATGCCTAGGCGTATCAAGGCCGTTGTTACGGCCAGAGGTGGTTGTTCTGGGTACTGATTTGTCAGGATCTATGCACCCTAATTGCGTGAAAACGTAAAAACATGTCAGTTCTAGTATAATATATTTGTCCTATGAATACCCATTTATCATCTCCATTTCTTCTTGGTTTAGTAATTTTAATGGCCAGTAGTGTATTTCTGCGGACATCCAGAAAGTAATCGAGAGACTTGCTGCTCTTAATCTCCAATTCACAGTCCGTTTCGCTAAACTGGAATAAAATGTTCTAATTAGCTATTTATAGTCAAACGCACTCGGGAACTACGGCGATAAATGAATGTTTACTGTGTTAACGAACCAGTACCAGGTCATTCAAAAAGGAAACAGATTTCAATTGTTTGTTATAGGCAAAGTATAAGAGATATAAACACATTGCTCATGTCACTGGATAGAGGAAGGTTCAAAGTTTTGAAACTGCTGCACTCCTCTTTGTAACAACATGGCGACGACACCACAAGGGAAATAATTTCGTGTTTTCTATTTGCGCGAAGTCAGTCCATTGTTCAAGTGCATCGTGCATTCCGCCATCGATTCAGAAACAAACACCCTCTGCACAAGCACATTTACGTATGGCATACAAAATTCTTGCAAGCTGCAAATGCGAAGGGAAGAGCACTGGTCGGCTACACACGTCTCATGAAAATGTCGAGCGTATCCGAGATGCGATCGCACGGAGCTCTTGGAAGTCCACAAGACGCGCAGGCCGGGAACTCCAGTTTCCTCAGACAATGGTGTGGCGTGTTCTGAAACGACGCTTGCGTATAAAGCCTTACGAGTTGCATTTACTGCAGCAATTGGTTCCTGGCGACCGTAAAAAATAGTGGAAATTTTGCATTTCATTTCTCTAGGATATGGCAGAGAACACTTTTTCCTAAAATTCATCCTTTCGAACTAGTCAACGTTTCATCTACCGGGTAAAGTAAAGCACGATAATGTGAGAATTTGGGGTCACAAAATCCTGTCGTCATTGTCCATGAAAGTGACTCAGCGAAACTTAGTGCGTTTTGGGCATTTTCTGTTCACAGAGTTTATGATGGACCCTTCTTTTTTGCTGGGGAAACTGTGACAGGAATGTCACATTTTGACATGTTGCTAAACTGATTGTTTTCTTAACTTCATTAAGACGCCATTTTTATGCTTGACGGCGTTCCGTCTCTCTTTCAGCTTGAGGTGTGGCCTTATTTTAGAAATACCATCCTACAACGTTGGATTGGAAAAGGTGGACAACAAGATCTTATTTATTGCTTTCGGCCTCCAGGGTCACCAGATCTTACAGCTTGCGATTTTTTTCTGTGGGGTACATAAAAGACAGGGTCTTGGTCTCACGTATGATAACTACTCTTCAAGAACTGAGAAATCGAATTGTTGGAGCTGTCGATTCAATAAACAAGGAGCTGTTGATTCGTGTGTGGCATGCGCTACCGCGTCGTTGTTTCTCGATAAACGCGTGATGCTCATTTCGAGTGTATGGTGCAGTGTTTGTGGGAACATAAAATTTTGAATCTTCCTCTATCCAGTGACATGCTCAATGTGATTCTATCTTTCATAGTTTAAACAACTGAAATTTGTTCTTTCTTTTTGAATAATTCTGTATATTCAAGAAACGTTGACACACTTTTTAAATTCATTTAGGTTTTCTATCCCATTTAGCACTCAATAAAGTTCAGAGACGACGTCTACTCGAAACTACAAATATTGGTAGTTGTTGCTCCATCTGTTAATTAAGTAGAGTTAATCGCTCATCTTAAAAGCGGTGAATAAACTATGCCACTTGCCACGCTGTTTTCTGGGACATTACGGGCAACGCACAAAATAAAAATATCAAAACTAAAACATAGGCTTTCCAGTAAACTGTCAGTCCAAGAAAGTTCACCTCCATATACTTGCAACAAAACGGGCAATAACTAATTCGATCGATAAAGACTCCAGTCAGGCGTCTTCATTGTCACATCCTGAAATGTAGCGAGATACAGCACGGGCGACTGACGTCGATCGAATGAAAAAATATGTACCGTTCGGCGGCCATTTTATACCGTTGGTGCCATTTCGCACCGGGAAGCAATCAGAACATCTGAAGACAGAATTCCTTAAACCAACGGTTCCCAAGCTTTTTAGCTGTGTAGATAATCTGTTTTGTATAAATAAGCCGGCCGTTGTGGCCGAGCGGTTCTAGGCGCTTCAGTCTGGAACCGCGCTACCACTACGGTCGCAGGTTCCAACCCTGCCTCGGGCATGGATGTGTGTGATGTCCTTAGGTTAGTTAGGTTTAAGTAGTTCTAAGTTCTAGGGGACTGAGGACCTTAGATGTTAAGTCCCATAGTGCTCAGAGCCATTTTGTAAAAATAAGCTTACAGCCCCCGTTACTAAATACACAAATAAAAAATATAAACACACATACACAAACACACGCACAGTCGAGAACGCGCGCGCGGGTGTGTGTGTGTGTGTGTGTGTGTGTGTGTGTGTGTGTGTGTGTGTGTGTTTATATCAGCAACTTAATATTAGTAGAACATACTGCACAAGAAGGACAGAAAAATTGTTATATTCTTTTACAAAGAAGAGATTTTTATTATATTCACTTAGCTGTCACAAATAAATGAAAAATAAAAATCAAGTGGTCAGTGGTTTGCCACCAACACGAGAATCAATATCTGGATTGGAACTGCTTGATTGTAGCCTCAAGTCATTATCCACATTCAATCTATTCCTGTGCTTTTTCCAAAAAATACACTTGAAAAGGCCTCTTCACAGAGACAGTGTATCGAAAAGCCCCTCAAATGTCTCAGTGATTAGCAATTGAGCAATATTTCCATGGGGTCTGAGCGATGTGGTGTACAGGCTACGGCCTTCAACTCGCATTCGAGAGACCCGTGTTCAGGTCCCGGATCGGCCATCCATATATCAATGTTGTGTGGTCACCAAGGTCACTCCATGCAAATTTCGGGCTGGTTGTTTCCTTCTCACCCCTTCCCTTAATAGTAAGAAACCCACGCGCAGATCCTTCTCTCAAATCTTAGCCGTGAACGGGACTTAAAGCACCAATCTTCTTTCCTATGTGAGGATATTAAACGAGCAAAATTCAAATGAGTCGTCCTTGTAAACATCTGCGTGCGAGAAACTGCCAGCTCGACAAATTACAATAGGATTGTGGCATGCTGCGTGTTAATGCCACGACCAGCAAGCCGAGGCCGCATGCCAGCCTATAGTCCACTCAGTAGGGGGTGTAGATTGACTACCAGCCCCCTGGTTGCATATGATGTTGATCATTTTCAAAATTAAAGAGAAAATATTGGTAAGGATTTAAACTCTGCACGAAATGACTGACGAGTGAAACGCCTGAAGCTCCCAATAATTTTTATCTTGTCTTGGACTCTCGACCAGAGCCAATGGCCCAGTGCCACGCTGCCCACAGCCCACAAGTGGTCCGCCGTCAACGGCAACCTAAGCGCCTGCAGCAGCGTACATACTGCACCATTGCTGACTGTGAGCTCTTACATATCGCTGTCAGTTGAAGACTAACAGCTCTCCCAGTTTTTCTATGAGCAATACTGTGCTATGTTCCATAAAATGTATGTTCTATCAAATACCATTTAGGAATTTTTCTAACGGGACCGAAGGTACCTTGCGGTCTGTGAACTGTCTCCATTTTACCGTCTGTACCTGTGTATAATTACGTACAGTAATTATTTTGCAGTTTGGTACTCCTCCATCATTACTTACGGTGAACGTACTCTCTGATTTTATCATTGCAGCTTACTTCTAAAGGCTAGTTAATCTATCATTATTTTACAAATTTTAGTACAAAAACAAGTTTTTACTTAATGACATGAAAAATAAAAAACCTAACTACACAAATACCTCTACAGTAAGTTTTTACATAAAATGTTTTGCACTTCTGAAATTTCGTAAAAAGTGTATTTTTGTGGAAACTAATTAACGTATAATGCTGAAACTCAGATATGTAACACTGGTGTGGTTGTACATCATCTGGTAAAGTATTGTGACTCTTTTACTTGCAGTCCTCGATGAACAGACATTTTTGACGATAGACAGCCGACAAAATTAATTCGAAATAAACTCGATAAATACGAATAACTTTAGCTGTCTTATGTATAGACGTGCTACCTGTTAGTCACGTGTGAAAATTTGTGTTGGACCGGGACTCGAACCCGAATTTCCCGCTTATCACGAGCGGTCTTATTCTTTCTTCTTTTTTTTAGGCTGTCAAAACGCTTTCCAGATCGACCCAAACTTCCAAACGAAGGGGTATTAAAGAAAGAAGGAAACAGAATAACACTGCGGCCAGCGGAGCTTGTGTAGTGAGCATTTTTACTGCTAGGCGTGTATAACGAAACTCATTGCCAGTTCAACGCCGCCTGTGTTGTCGACCTGGCTTGCTCTGCTTATCTTCAGTGATTGTCTTTGTTAGCGCTGTTTTGTTCTTGTTTCGTTTTCTATGAAGACAAGTTTAAGTGAACAACGTGAAGCTGTGAAGGTTTGTTTTCTAGTCCGTAAAAATGTTGCCGAAACTGTTTTAATGCTGAAAACAGCTTACCAACATGACGCTACGGGAAAAGTTCAAGTGTACGAGTCGTTTGCTCGATTTCAAAATGGCGGCATGTTGCTTCATGATAAACCTCGTTCTGGACGTCCATCAACTGCCCGAATCGACGAAAACATTGTAAACATTCGAGAAATTGTGCTCAGTGACAACTCCTCAACTCTCATAGATTAGTGGGTTATCTTGGAGCTCTGTTCAACGGATTTTAAGGAAAGATTTGGGAATGAAAACGGGTGTTGCCAAGTTTGTTCCTCGGGTAGTGATTGACAATCAAAAGGTACGTCGAGTTGAAGCTCGTGGTGCTTTGAAACAACAGCTTCTAACTGATCCATATTTTCTGTCAAAGGTCGTTACTGGTGATGAGTCATGGTGCTATGGTTACGACCCAAAAACAAAGCAACAGTCAAGCCAATGGAAGACGTCATCGTCACCTCTTCCAGAAAAACGTCATCAAGCCAATTCAAACATCAAAACAATGCTGATTTGCTTTTTTGATTCCACGGACATAGTTCATTCAGAGTTTGTCCTCCCGGGTCTAATCATCAATCAAACCTTCTATTTGGAAGTTTTAAAAAGATTGCATAACAGTTATCGTCAAAAAAGACCCGATTTGTGGCAGACAGGAGACTGATTCTTCCACCACGACAGCACACCTGCACGCACAGCCAACGTGCTAGGCAGTTTTTGGCTAAAAATGGGATGGTTCTGCTCCCTCCCTCGCCTGACCTGACTTCGTCCGACTTTTTCTTATTTCCACGCACGAGAAGGGGCATGAAAGGACACCGATTTGACAACACTGAAGAAGTCTAGAAGAAAACTAGGGAGGAGCTGTTCTAAAGATGACTACAAAAAAGTTTTGAAGAGTGAAAGTATGGGTGGGACAAATGTATTAGTTGTAGTGGAGAGTATTTTGAAGGTGATAAGGTTGTTTCGTAAACAATTTGAGAACATATAGCTTTTAAAAAAATAATTCCGTTTTCTTTCGTACCCCCTCGTATGTCAAAATGGTTCAAATGGATCTGAGCACTATGCGACTTAACTTCTGAGGTCGTCAGTCACCTAGAACTTAGAACTGATTAAACCTAACTAACCTAAGGACATCACACACATCCATGCCCGAGGCAGGATTCGAACCTGCGACCGTAGCGGTCGCTCGGCTCCAGACTGCAGTGCCTAGAACCGCACGGCCACTCCGGCCGGCCCCTCGTGTGTCATTCTGTGTACATTCCTAGACCATTTTCCCCCACATTCATCACCAAACGCTCGCAGCTACACGGATAGACTCTGTATTCCCGCATCAGCGACAGGTGTGGATGGAGAGCCTACTGGTTAAGGCGTCCGCTCACGATAAGTGGAATATCCGGATTCGAGTTCCGCTCTGGTGCAAACTTCATAGGTCATCAGAAGCTGAAACCGAGTTATTCGCATTAAACTATTTTACACTGGCGGAAAAAAAATCTTAACATCGAAAAAAGTAATTAATGTGCAGTAATGACATTTCAGGTATGCGTTCGTCTAGGTATCATATTGAAGTGATTAACGCTGCAAGAGCACAAGTCAAAGCGCGAGATAAGCCGTTGCAAATGTGAAATTCTGGTACATTAATAACCGGTGTCACCGCCAAAATGTTGAATGCACGCGTGCAAAAGTCCATGTATTGAAAGCTGTAAGTTTTAAGTTCAATATTTATAATTATTATTTTTTCTCGTGAAAGACATACAGATATGTCCGTCGTTCCATCTCTGACAATATTAGTATTCTGTTTGAGAAGAAAATAAATTTAATTACTCTTCACACAAATCCAAAAAAGATTGCGAGTTTTAAGATATTCCGTAACGTCTCATGACAACTGTACTGCAACGCACCTGTACGCAACAGGCGACCTACCTCGTCTTGTCACTGCAACTGCGTGACTAACAACATGCGAAAATAATTAAAGAAATACTGCGAGTCGTGCAGAGTGCAATACATGGTCACAACTACTGAAACAAGTAGTGCAATTGGGATGGGTTTGATCAAAAAGCCTTGAGCGGTAATGGGAACGCGGTGTGGCTAGGGCCTCTCGTCGGGTAGACCGTTCGCCTGGTGCAAGTCTTTCGAGTTGACGCCACGTCGGCGACTTGCGTGTCGATGGGGATGAAATGATGATGATAAGGACAACACAACACCCAGTCCCTGAGCGGAGAAAATTTCCGACCCAGCCGGGAATAGAACCGGGGCCGTTAGGCATGACATTCAGTTGTGCTGACCGCTCAGCCACAAGGGGCGAAAAGCTTGAAGCGGTATAAAATTGAAAGAAACCAATAAAAACTTCGACTTACTATATTCACAAAATTCGTGATTTAAACACGACAACCTTTATACACACCTTTCACTTTGTTCGACTGTATGATTAGCAACAACTTTAATTATTCCACGACGTCTATAATCAATAATCACATCTCTGACCATAACAAAGATACAAATGTATTCTGAATGTTTGCATATAGAGATCTGACAAAATCCCTCCAGTGCACAAGCAAGTAACAAGTACGTGCGATAAGAAAGGCCGATTACCAAAAGTCCTCCAATTAATACCGGAGACTTCCCCGGAGCTACTATCACGGTCGCGCCAGGCTGCGGCCTCTCGTGTCGCGCGGCTTCACTCCACCACACGCTGCGTCTCCTCTCAACAACTGTTTGCTCGCTGCTACTCGCGATAATAATATATCAGACTCAGTGTTTGTGTACGCATACCACAGCAGAATCAGCAGCCAACTGTCCAAAGAAATTAACGTCCAACATTCATAACCCTAACCCTCACTTTTAAGAGTGTTGTTGGGTTATTCTTGTCTAACACGTTGGCAAGGAGCAAACGCAAAATTCTTGCATGATGAAATTGAGAAAAGTAGCATCAGATGTCTTTCCAAAGTGGTAAAATACATAAACATTATCAAAACATTACATAAATATTCTACTCAATAGAAAATTGAGAAACTGTACAATGATATGAAGGCTTTCACGACCGGATAACATATCTTCTGGTAAACCTTCCGGGATGTAAGGTCGTCGTCCATGAAACTCTTCAGCTCCTAAGGTTGCGCCACAAATTTCTTTTCTGCCCAATTCCATCCAGTACCTCCTCATTAGTTACGTGAGCTACCCACCTAATCTTCAGCACTCTTGTGTAGCACTACATTTCAAAAGCTTCTATTCTCTTCTTGTCTAAACTGTTGACCGTCCACGTTTCACTTCCATCCGGGGCTACACTCCACAAAAATACCTTCAGAAAAGAATTCGTAACACTTAAACCAATGTCGATGTTCACAAATTTTTCTTCTTGTTGTTGAGTGCTACAATAACTCAAGCTACTCTTGGACCTATGGTCTGGAGTGCGATTTCGTATGACAACAGGAACACTCTCGTGTGTATTACCACTCATCATGATTGCAAATTTGTACGTCAGTCTGGTGATTCGACCTGCTGTGTTGCCCTTCGTGTACAGCATTGCAAAGAGCGTCTTACCACAGGATAGCGCTCGCCCACATATCGCTGTCGTAACCCAACATGCTCAACAGTGTGTCGATATGTTGCCTTGGCCTGCTCGATCACCAGATCTGTCTGCAATCGAGCACATATGGAACTTCATTAGACAACTCCAGAGCCATCCACAAAGAGCTTTAACCGTCCCTGTACTGACCTACCAAGGGCCACAGATATGGAAATCCATCGAATAAACTGACATTCGGCACTTGCACAACACAATACGTTAGACGTTAATATTTCTTTGGAAAGTTAATTGCTGATATTGTTATTATGGTGCAATTATGGTATATTATGGTGCAATTACGGTATATTATGTGAAGCGGATTATGGTTTGTATGATATTATGCTGAAGATAACGAAATATGTTGTTCGGAAAGAGACACACGAGCCGTTATATACGATGCAAGGAGGAAGCTTTTTATTTATTTTTTTAATTTTTGCAGATATTTATGGAACAAGACAAGGTAAGGAATGCACACCCCTTAAACGAAGCAACCCACAGCTATATTAGATACATAGAGGTTCTGTTTCTTCACAATTTGTTCGAAGGTAGAGTCCAGTGATATTTCCAGGAAAGATTTGTTTTGTCGTTAAAGGATTTCTGAGAGGACAGTACTACTGAAGTTTTGTTTCTACTGACGAGATGTATTATGACGTGTAAGAGCTATCTATTAGGGAACGCACACGGATTATGGGTTGAGATACCACTCACACTTGCTACATACATTCCAAACTACAGAAAACACCGAACTTTTACCTGTAGAAAACATAAGCCCTTGCAGATGACACATTTTCTATTCATCTATTTGGAGATATGGGTGCAAATGTGGATGTATCTGTCGAGTAATGAGCATGAATGTTTATACAAAGATTTTTTCTCTAGTGTTGAATTATGTATTTTACACTCTTGGAGATCTATAAAAACGTTTTGTTATCGTGTCAAACGATGCACTATCAATGTCAGGTGGATATGAGTGAGTCCATGCACAAGATGATACTTGTATATTATTTATCTTGACTACCTATCTTCATACTAAAATCATGACTACGTCATTACTTTATAACGAGCAACCAGAATCTATTGGTTCCTTATATCAAAGTACTCGAAAAATATTCTCTGGAGTTTTGCATTTGGAGTTCAGGTTCGTGCTATATATCTGATCCAAGGTATGTCTCACAATCCAGTATCTGATTTCGGTATTTCTGTCCCACCATCATGTCATTTATCTGGTATATTCCTGTGTCTCAAGTGGTATGTCCACCGGCTATGGATAGAAAAAGAAGGTTTAGTCACTTACAAGGATTTTTTACAAGTCTAACTGTCAACCAAAGAGATTCTTCAGACACGTAGAATAACCGTTCGACTAGGCACTTCTGAGGCCTCAATAAAGAAAGTAAATAAAAACGCAAGACGAAAGTTCGATCTTGCCATAAAAGTTAATCATCAAAACAGTTACTTGAGTAAGCTTGGATTAGCACCGTTGGAGGTCACGTAACCGTCTGAGTTGCTGATGACGTTAAGTTCTCCAGTTGTTGACGTGTCGGCTATCGGCGGACTGTGGACGGAGCCTCCGCTGCTACCAGGAGCGGCTCACTCGTTGTGAACACCTCCCGCGCCTCGGTGCCGGCCTATGTAGTACGCCCGCCGCACGATACATTGCTGACCATGTCACGCTACGTGGTGTGCGGATGAAAATAGGATCGACCTCTGGTGGCGCAAGTGAGGCCGCCTAGTGCCCGCCGATGAGAGTTTTCGTAAATTGGGGGACAGGCAAAGCTAGCTCCTAGCCGGTCAGGGGCCCGCTTTACAGACACGTTCAGCGGGTGGCCGGAGTTGCAGGCGTTTTGATCGTTACGGTTATCTTCAAGGAGAAAAATTTTGCACATCAATTTGATTGTACAGCACAATATGATTAGCTGTTTCGATGTATGATTAGAAGCTGCGTCTAGTGTGATGCTGGAGCAATGACGTTGATGTAATATTTTTCTGTTCCCATCAAACCGAAATCAAGCGCCCAATTGACGAGAGGAGATGCGACTCACCAAATCAAGCATCCCGATGGTGAGAGGCAAGGGAACTCTCCGAAATCAAGCAGCCCAATCTTGAGAGGCAAGGAGACACCGAAATCAAACATAGCGATGGAGAGTGACAAACAGACTTACCGATATCAGGCATCCCAATGGGAACGGAAAACTATTATGTTCACAACGCTGTCTCTGTATCACGCAAATGTACTTTCTAACGAGCCATTGAAAGGGATAATCATATTGTACTGTACAAATTTGCAATACAACAGTAAGTTTCGAACATAAATAGTAACCGTTGGAACATAAAGCTTTACATTCACATCGTAAGTGAAATGTAGAATCAAATGTGCCGGTTATTAATTGGAAGAACAGGCACACTTTATATTTGTCGATTACAGCGCCATATACCACGAATGGAAAACAATACTTTGAATAAACCGTATGTATTTTATTGGCCTAGGGTCTGAATATGCAATAAAAATTGGGGGTTCCCGTTCGAAAACATAAAGTTGACCCCGCCCACTCGGGAGGGGTAATTTGGAAGTGGCCAGCTGTAGCGCAGACAGATGTCCCCTTCACTAATATTAATTTTTCAACTAGAATATTTTTTTCGTACGATGCGTTGTTTTCGAGATATTCAGTTGTCTCAAGTTCAGACAAACACCCTGTATACTTCCTCCATCACATCACTCTGTGGTAGTGACGTCTGACCCTACCTTGTTTATATTTCAATTCATTTACTCGTACTACATCCTTATTAACCATCTGCATTTCTCCATTTCCCCTATTAGATTTCCTACCTTTACTACCAAATTCAGGCTCCTGACACTCCACTTTCTTATTCAATGAGTTTTCAACCTATCACTGACAATAGCAGCAAATGATTGTGTTTCTGAATTCTACTTTTACATACGACGCTCTGGTGGGGATTTTGAACAGACTTGCCAGACCCTCTGGCGACTGCCAGACTTATCTCTTTCCTGTTCGTTTCATTATTAAATATCGTCATTTCTAGAGGAGATTAATCTGTCTTACGAATATTATTCTCGACGGATACTGAGCAATAACACATGAAGGAAATTGTGCACATGGTAACACTCTTTTTTAAAAAAGTTAGCTGCGATGTACAGCTGAACCACTAAGTGTAATGACGGGTAAGAAACAGCTGTAGCTTTACTGATGTCATAAACTCAAGTGGCGAAAATCATTTAGTGCATTATATTATAATACTAGCGAATCCGGCAATGCTACACACGTACTGGAACTGAATGTATGTACCAATCTGCGGCATCCATTTGAATCGTGTTGAAAACGCTAATTTCAGGTCTTCGTGTCGACTTCGTCAACTGTAATGATATGGAACTCGAAATTATAAAAAATAATATAGAATATGATTGAGATATCGAAAAGTCTTTACCGATTTACTTCAAATTTCTCGCGATACTATGATAAACATTATGATGGACATAGGCTATACTTTTTTTTTTCAACCATGTACAGGTTTTCTGAAAAAACGGACTGCGAGGGAGAAATTGTGGCGTACTTTGATAATGAGAGGTTTCGTTTTCTTTCTGGCAGACGATCTGCACCACATCTCAAATGTTTCGATTCTCTTCTGTTCCGGTTTTTCCACAGTCCATGTTTCACTACCATACAATGCTGTACTCCAGACGTACATCCTCAGAAATTTCTTCCTCAAATTAAGGCCGGTATTTGATATTAGTGGACTTCTCTTGGCCAGAAATGTCTTTTTTTGCCATAGCGAGTCTGCTTTTGATGTCCTCCTTGCTCCATCCACCATTTGTTATTTTACTGCCTAGGTAGCAGAATTCCTTAACTTCATTGACTTCGTGACCATCAATCCTGATGTTAAGTTCCTCGCTGTTCTCATTTCTACTACTTCTCATTACCTTCGTCTTTCTCCGATTTACTCTCAAACCATACTGTGTACTCATTAGACTGTTCATTCCGTTCAGCAGATCATTTAATTCTTCTTAACTTTCACTCAGGATAGCAATGTCATCAGCGAATCGTATCATTGATATCCTTTCACCTTGTATTTTAATTCCACTCCTGAACCTTTCTTTTATTTCCTGCGTCTGGCAGGATCTGCGGTAGCAGGGCATTAATGCCATTTGGCAAATTGCTTCTTCCGTATATAACGTTTCTCTCCGTATATAACTGTAAACAAAAATTCTATATACAGCATTGTACACTTTTGTTTTCTTCCTCGTGGTCGGTTTAAATAGGAAACCTGTACATACACTACTTCACAAGTTAAACCGTCCGAAACTTGGTAATGCTGCCCGTTCACAGACTAAAACCATTTAAAATTGTGCGACGTGTCACTGAATCTACTATTCCAATCGGTTCACCCATTCAGTTTAAGCTATCTTACTTAAAACTGACTGCAATAAAGATAACGAACCCGCACTTTTTCACAGTACAGCATAGCATTTTCCTGCCCGCAGTCGGTTTTCGCAGAAATACTGCACGTATCTTAAAAAAAAAAAAAAAAAAAAAAAAGTAATCTATGTGCTTGCGATTTCTTAAGCATCGTGTACAAGGCGTTCAAGTACTTTATGAGAATTTTGCTAACAATTCTTGCCGTTTATATATTATTATAGATTACAGACCACATTCACTAACCGCTGATCATTTATTACAGCAGTGAATTTCATGTATCAACATTTGCTCTACTCCAACTTTAGTCTTGGCACACGAATGTTTTATCGCAAAACAGATTGTGTCCCTCTCACACACATTTGAGGGTCATGCTACTGTGATCCAGCGAAGAAAAAAAACATTAGATAAACAGAATATAGTGACTTCCAAACGATTTTCCTTTGACAGGCTCACATCGCAATTCCGCAACTACTTGAAATACGACGTACCAGTGGTGCGGTGTTTGCAGCGAAGTGCAGGAAGCTCTGAGGGGAAAACTGCTGGACCGTCCCAGTAACAAAAGAAGAGACACGAAGGAGGAACGCGTAGGGAACGGCTAGGTAGGATTTATGGCCACACCGCCGCAATTGCAGAACACACGGAGCGTAACAACACAGACTTCACGAATTTATGAGTTTACCTCGGCGGCTCTTCGACAAGTAAAGCAATTCTCTTGGTTACTAGACAGACAATGAAGATGCTGCTAAGGTATACTTAACTAAATAACAAAAAAAGGACACGTTCTGTGTATGCCGAAGCAATGATCCATCAGTGGCCTTAAAAATACAGGGTGAGCACAAATTCTTGCCCTGTTTATAATAATTTATTACAGAATAACCGTTTGACATAATAATTCACATTTTATGTCGTTACATAGGTTACTGTTACTAGTTTTTTTAAGACCACTTACGTTAGTAAACCTCAACGTGTGCTCCCTTGGTAGCTCGGAGAATGTCGAGTCCGTATTGCACTTCCCGCCAGGTGTTTCGTAACATGTGTTCTGTTACTGTACCCACAGCAGCTTGTATCCTAGCCTTCGCTTCGTCGACGTCAGCAACTGGTGTGACGAATACTCTGTCCTTGATTTTTTTTTTTTTTTTTTGGTCATCAGTCTACTGACTGGTTTGATGCGACCCGCCACGAATTCCTTTCCTGTGCTAACCTCCTCATCTCAGAGTAGCACTTGCAACCTACGTCCTCAATTATTTGCTTGACATATACCAATCTCTGTCTTCCTCTACAGTTTTTGCCCTCTACAGCTCCCTCTAGTACCATGGAAGTCATTCCCTCATGTCTTAGCAGATATCCTATCATCCTGTCCCTTCTCCTTAACAGTGTTTTCCACATATTCCTTTCCTCTCCGATTCTGCATAGAACCTCCTCATTCCTTACCTTATCAGTCCACCTAATTTTCAACATTCGTCTATAGCACCACATCTCAATTGCTTCGATTCTCTTCTGTTCCGGTTTTCCCACAGTCCATGTTTCACTACCATACAATGCTGTACTCCAGACGTACATCCTCAGAAATTTCTTCCTCAAATTAAGGCCGGTATTTGATATTAGTAGACTTCTCTTTTTTGCCATAGCGAGTGTACTTTTGATGTCCTCCTTGCTCCGTCCGTCATTTGTTATTTTACTGCCTAGGTAGCAGAATTCGTTAACTTCATTGACTTCGTGACCATCAATCCTGATGTTAAGTTCCTCGCTGTTCTCATTTCTACTACTTCTCATTACCTTCGTCTTTCTCCGATTTACTCTCAAACCATACTGTGTACTCATTAGACTGTTCATTCCGTTCAGCAGATCATTTAATTCTTCTTCACTTTCACTCAGGATAGCAAAGTCATCAGCGAATCGTATCATTGATATCCTTTCACCTTGTATTTTAATTCCACTCCTGAACCTTTCTTTTATTTCCATCATCGCTTCCTCGATGTACAGATTGAAGAGTAGGGGCGAAAGGCTACAGCCTTGTCTTACACCCTTCTTAATACGAGCACTTCGTTCATGATCGTCCACTCTCATTACTCCCTCTTGGTTGTTGTACATATTGTATATGACCCTTCTCTCCCTATAGCTTACCCCTACTTTTTTCAGAATCTCGAACAGCTTGCACCATTTTATATTGTCGAACGCTTTTTCCAGGTCGACAAATCCTATGAAAGTGTCTTGATTTTTCTTTAGCCTTGCTTCCATTATTCGCCGTAACGTCAGAATTGCCTCTCTCGTCCCTTTACTTTTCCTAAAGCCAAACTGATCGTCACCTAGCGCATTCTCAATTTTCTTTTCCATTCTTCTGTATATTATTCTTGTAAGCAGCTTCGATGCATGAGCTGTTAAGCTGATTGTGCGATAATTCTCGCACTTGTCGGCTCTTTCCGTCTTCGGAATTGTGTGGATGATGCTTTTCCGAAAGTCAGATGGTATGTCGCAAGACTCATATATTCTACACACTAACGTGGATAGTCGTTTTGTTGCCACTTCCCCCAACGATTTTAGAAATTCTGATGGAATGTTATCTATCCCTTCTGCCTTATTTGACCGTAAGTCCTCCAAAGCTCTTTTAAATTCCGATTCTAATACTGGATCCCCTATCTCTTCTAAATCGACTCCTGTTACTTCTTCTATCACATCAGACAAATCTTCACCCTCATAGAGGCTTCCAATGTATTCTTTCCACCTATCTGCTCTCTCCTCTGCATTTAACAGTGGAATTCTCGTTGCACTCTTAATGTTACCACCGTTGCTTTTAATGTCACCAAAGGTTGTTTTGAGTTTCCTGTATGCTGAGTCTGTTCTTCCGACAATCATATCTTTTTCGATGTCTTCACATTTTTCCTGCAGCCATTTGGTCTTAGCTTCCCTGCACTTCCTATTTATTTCATTCCTCAGCGACTTGTATTTCTGTATTCCTGATTTTCCCGGAACATGTTTGTAATTCCTCCTTTCATCAATCAACTGAAGTATTTCTTCTGTTACCCATGGTTTCTTCGCACCTACCTTCTTTGTACCTATGTTTTCCTTCCCAACTTCTGTGATGGCCCTTTTTAGAGATGTCCATTCCTCTTCAACTGTACTGCCTACTGCGCTATTCCTTATTGCTGTATCTATAGCGTTAGAGAACTTCAAACGTATCTCGTCATTCCTTAGTACTTCCGTATCCCACTTCTTTGCGTATTGATTCTTCCTGATTACGTCTTGAACTTCAGCCTACTCTTCATCACTACTATATTGTGATCTGAGTCTATATCTGCTCCTGGGTACGCCTTACAATCCAGTATCTGATTTCTGAATTTCTGTCTGAACATGATGTAATCTAATTGAAATCTTCCCGTATCTCCCGGCCTTTTCCAAGTATACCTCCTCCTCTTGTGATTCTTGAACAGGGTATTCGCTATTACTAGCTGAAACTTGTTACAGAACTCAATTAGTCTTTCTCCTCTTTCATTCCTTGTCCTAAGCCCATATTCTCCTGTAACCTTTTCTTCTACTCCTTCCCCTACAACTGCATTCCAGGCGCCCATGACTATTAGATTTTCGTCCCCCTTTACATACTGCATTACCCTTTCAATATCCTCATACACTTTCTCTATCTGTTCATCTTCAGCTTGCGACGTCGGCATGTATACCTGAACTATCGTTGTCGCTGTTGGTCTGCTGTCGATTCTGATTAGAACAACCCGGTTACTGAACTGTTCACAGTAACACACCCTCTGCCCTACCTTCCTATTCATAACGAATCCTACACCTGTTATACCATTTTCTGCTGCTGTTGATATTACCCGATACTCATCTGACCAGAAATCCTTGTCTTCCTTCCACTTCACTTCACTGACCCCTACTATATCTAGATTGAGCCTTTGCATTTCCCTTTTCAGATTTTATAGTTTCCCTACCACGTTCAAGCTTCTGACATTCCACGCCCCGACTCGTAGAACGTTATCCTTCCGTTGATTATTCAATCTTTTTCTCATGGTAACCTCCCCCTTGGCAGTCCCCTCCCGGAGATCCGAATGGGGGACTATTCCGGAATCTTTTGCCAATGGAGAGATCATCATGACACTTCTTCAATTACAGGCCACATGTCCTGTGGATACACGTTACGTGTCTTTAATGCAGTGGTTTCCATTGCCTCCTGCATCCTCATGTCGTTGATCATTGCTGATTTTCCGTCTTTAGGGGCAATTTCCCACCCCTAGGACAAGAGAGTGCCCTGAACCTCTATCCGCTCCTCCGCCCTTTTGACAAGGCCGTTGGCAGAATGAGGCTGACTTCTTATGCCGGAAGTCTTCGGCCGCCAATGCTGATTATTTATCAAAATTTAGGCAGTGGCGGGGATCGAACTCGGGACCGAAGACATTTTTGATTATGAATCAAAGACGCTACCCCCACAACCACGGTGACCTCCCCCTGTCGTTGATAAAGCCCCAGAAAAAAATGTCAAGGGGTGTAATGTATGGAGAGCGGTAATGGATCTTTCCGATAAGAAAAACGGTCCAGCAAACTTGTTATGAATAAGGCCACACCAAACATTCACTTTTTCGCTGTCTTGCTGTAACTGAATTCTAGCATGTGGAGACTCCGAACCCCATATACGGACATTATGCCTATTTACCATTCCACTGACATGAAAGGTCGATTCATCGGTAAAGCATATGCGATTTATGTAATCGTTAGCGCCATCAATCCTGTTGAGAATCTCAGTTGGAAATTCAGCACTTGGCAGCAAATCATTCGGTTGCAAGGCCTGCAAGATTTGCACTTTGTAAGCATGCAACCTAAGCCTTTCATGAAGAATCTTCACCACACTTGCTTGCGGTATTTTAAGTTCACGTGATGCTCGACGAGTTGATTTAGACGGACTCCGTTGACACGATTGCCGAACACGATCAACAGCTGCGTCACTCACACGAGGCCTGCCACTTCGAGGACGATCTTCAACGCTGCCTGTTTCGTTAAACTTTTATTGATGTAACGTCAGGAGGGCTGCGTCCACAAGAAGCCCGAAATTTACGCTGAACACTGATGGGTGATTTTGTTTCGTGAAACCAAAGCACACATTGCGCTTTCTCCTGCTTCGTCGCCATTTCGCCAGCAACTAACGCGGCCCATCAGATCGCGTCTGTGTTGTGGAGCACTAGCGCCATCTATCGGTCACAACAACTAGTAACACTAACCTATGTAACGGCATCAAATGTAACTTATTACGTCAAACGGTTACTCTGTTATAAATTTTTATAATCAGGGCAAGACTTTGTGCTCACCCTGTATGTTATTTTAATGAGCCGAGTTTTTGTAACTTTAAAATTATTTTGAAAACTCAATATTTGGCACAACAGCTGCATGCCATTTTATTAAGACCACCAGTATCGATCAAACTGTAAGCCGTCCTCAGGAATTAAAAAAAGACATTAATTGCAGCACGTGCATCCAGTCACGGTCATTTGTATGTATATCAGCAGGATACAGTAACTGCATCACCTGTCAGAATGCAGTAGCCGGTACAGACCTAACGCTATACATTAACTGGACGAAGCATATGGCCAAACTGAAGTGCCATTTCCTTATGTATCGACACAAGAAACTAATAGTTTTAGTGAAACAACACACAGCAATTTTTTCAAAACATGATTTTTCAGGAAAATAAAACATGTCTTACAAAATTGTCATCAATACTTAGAGCTATAAAGCAATGTGCTTCGGTTAAGTAAATGAACGCTGCTTCGTTTACGACTAGCGGATGATGGACTTATTGCAGTTTCTGGTCGTACCGTCTTGGAAGCTCTCGTAGTGTAATAGAGCGGAAAATCGCGGAGTAAAAGTATATTATTGTATGTAATAGCAGTTTTAGTCCACCAGCACAGCTACACTGTCTGATCAAAAGCATGTGGATACTCCTAGGTAATGAGGAACAGACCATTACAAGACACGACAGGTGGGCCCCATAGTATCAAAGGAGACGGAGCGTATTGTTTTGTTAGTAGAGGACGGGGAAGAGCTGAGTGAGTCGCTCAGGAGATATCACTGACTTCGAATATGGATCAGTCACTGGATCTCACCTTAGAAAAAAAATCCATTGGAGACATTTCAACCCTTCTAAAGGTGCCTAAATACACTGTTGATGACGTGATTGTGAAGTGGAAACGCCAATTCAAGACCAGGCAGCCCTCACGTACTGGCCTGTGAGCGATGGAGACGATGGATATAAAAGTCGCATGAAATCTACCTCTACGAAGATTCCATCCAGTACGATGACCGTGCTTGTAGAAGAACGGTGTACAGTGGTGGAGCAGCTCCTCATGAGCCACATATTTCTTTCGTCAGTGCTAAGTGACGCTTGAGTTGATTAAATGAAAATGTCGTGTGGCTAGGGCCTCCCGTCGGGTAGACAGTTCTCCCGGTGCAAGTCTTTCGAGTGGACGCCACTCCGGCGACGTGCGTGTCGATGGGGATGAAAGGATGATGATAAGGACAACACAACACCCAGTCGCTGAGCGGGAAAATCTCCAAGCCAGCCGGGAATCGAACCCGGGCCGTTAGGCATGACATTCCGTCGCGCTGACCAATCAGCTACGAGGGGCGGGTGCTTGAATTGGTTATAAAGAGCGGCAGCACTGGACAGTGGACGACTGGAAAGGAGTGATTTTGATGATGAATCACGCTGTACGCTGTGGCAATCCAGTGTAAGGGTGTGGGTCTGACGAATGCCTGGAGAACCTTACCTGCCATCGAGTGCGAATGAAGAGTTGATGTTACAGTATGGGGGCGGATCTTCATGGTTAGCGAACCCTTATTGTGCTTAAAAAAACGTTGCATGAAGCGACACGAAATTGTAATGAAGCGTAGAATCTGTAATAGGGGAGTCGAAATGGAGACTTGGATTTGTACAGGACGCTGGTGCGACAAGTTCTGTATTCTGATTAAATTTACTTGATAGTTGACACTTCACGGTCCACGGCAGATTTCGTCTAAACAGAGAACTCAACATCACGCCCGAGCCGTTCGTCGTTGCCAAATTTCCACAACAATTGGTCAGTTCACCTTGTCGGGCTTTCTTTCCCGTTGTGTTTGTATCCCGAATCTTGGATTTCAACCGTTAATTTCGTATTTCATCACACATGATAATCATAAAACAAAAACACACACACACACACATACACACACAAAACGATATACACACGTTTCACACAAAGCACTAACCAAAAACTACTAGATCCTTTCGCACAAAATGCGATTCTGAGTCACATATATATTTATTGCAATAACAGAAATCGGCTTTCATTACAAAACTTTCGCATGACATTACATGAAGCCAAATTTTTCAACGTTGCAATTCATCATTAAAATGTAGTAGCATTAACAATGATAGTGTCATGGAGTAATGATTAGCTCATTAACTTGTTGTATCGTTCGAAACTCGTGGAAGACAACTAAACTTTTTTGTTTCTAAACTTTATCGAATGATTTTTATTATTATTTTTATTCAGTTCATTAAGTTAAATGTAATTGTCTTAATTTCTAAGACTTTGCCGCGTCATTTTCACTGTCGTATTGACTTTCTTATTCGCCCTTATTATTCTTCCTATCATTCTTTGTTCATTTGGAATCTCCCAGTATTGTCTATAATCTGTGGCCAAGTGTTAAACAGGACCGCTCATCGGTTGTTAGAGCGGCAGTTCGTGCAGTCAGTGTAAGGATAGTTTCAGATAACCAGTGATAGATAGCGAGAAATTACAGTTCGTTTTTTAGCGCTGAAACTAAAATTTTTCTGTCTTGAGTTTGCTCGTAGTTGTTACCTTTAATTGCCGTGAACAAAGCGTTCGTGAGTTTGGTTCTGTCGCAGACTTTTCACCGCTGTTTTCTCGGATACATTGCACATTACGAGGTAGAGTTTAGGTAAGGAGACGAGTTTAACTTTAGGGCTGCAAAACGCGTCCCCGCCGGCCGAAGTGGCCGCGCGGTTCTGGCGCTGCAGTCTGGAACCGCGAGACAGCTACGGTCGCAGGTTCGAATCCTGCCTCGGGCATGAATGTGTGTGATGTCCTTAGGTTAGTTAGGTTTAACTAGTTCTAGGTTCTAGGGGACTAATGACCTCAGCAGTTGAGTCCCATAGTGCTCAGAGCCATTTCAACCATTTTGAACGCGTCCCCAGCCGCATTTCAGTCGTTGTTCACTTGAAATCAGCTGTCGACAGGGCATCTCGCATTCCCGTCATGACTCGTGGCGGCCGCTTCCAACATTGTTGCGTGTTAACACATTAACAGCATTTGTGAAATGGTCCACCGTTGCTCTCTGTCACCTATAAGCGAGCGGTAGTCGACAGCCGATGTGTCAACACTGCAGTGGCAAGTGAAAGGCGTCCCCTATCAAGTAATTTTAATCAGACTACAGACAGCTTGTGTAGTGTTGGAGTCCTTACCGAGCAGGCATGGCAACAGGCAACGAACGAATTAGTGGACGCGCTGCTAGGAGAGTAGCACTAAAGTGTAATTGAGATGCTCGAGTAAGTAGGAGGATCTGTGACAGAAAGCTGAAACTTTGTTGTTTACAGAAAGCGTAGTAAGGAAGTTTGTGGGACAATTCTGCTGACACAGTCATTTACATCACCTAGGAATAAGACGCATTATGACACGAACGGAGGCGTATAAAGTCCTTTTCCCTCGCAAAATGCACGTATGTATCGTGGCAGTAATCACTAATATTAGTATGAAATACATTCTGTCATGCACTGTTCAGTGTTTTCTGGAATATATACAGTGTAAGGTGCCTCACTTCTTTACATCACATTTAAATGGAACTGTGCTATTTTTGCAGTCAGAATAGCACATACCGATGAAACAGAGTCTGATGTAACTCTTTTGCAGATCTAGTAATAAATCATATTGAGTACTGGGATTTTTGAGCTGTTGTTGGAGTCGTCGAATGGTTCGACACTTGAAAGTTTAACGCCACTCTTCAATAAGCCAGGAGGCTGTCCCACCTGAAAAAAAAAGAAAACGAAAAGAAATAAAAGTAGAAAAGTAATATAAAATAATTCAACTCCGCCATAGCCGGTCCCAAGCCCGGTAGAAAAAGGAGGAGGTGGAGGAGTAACACCTCGCAATAAAAAAACCTTGGTTCACCTGGCCCGGGTGATAGTACCTCGTGAGGGCCCCTCACCAGGGATACGGTGAAGACCTCAACGGCAGCGAAGGCGGAGATGAAGATCATATGTACGGCGGAACTGGCGGAAGAGGCAACCTTGTTTTTTTGGAATACTATAAAAGCTATCGTCCAAAGTTATTTGGACAAAGGGCACGACGGTTCCGCAGGTTAGTGGCAACCCCTACAGCGTCTGTTCCACATGTTAGTGGCTGCTGATCTATAAAACTCAGAAGTCGAACTCTGAGCTTAACCAGACTGAAATCTCAATTTCAGTCACAAACCAATTCCAAATAAATTAACATGGATACAGCACATTCAAAGACAAATTACCCCAGTGTGTCGAATCCCACGGTTGAAAAACGGTGAGTGGTCTATTCGGATTCTGGGGAGTTCACAGAAGTGTGCATGGAGGTAAATCGGAGTGCCTCAAAACCCCGTAATAACAAAATCAAACCAAAATCGAGAGTTTGGCTAATGAAATTTAATGTAAATTCTCTCTTAAAAGTGGGAAAACTAAAAACCATCCTGGAAAAATCCAGAGAAGGTAAAATCCAAATTATCGCATTTCAGGAATCACGATATACAGATGAAAATCCTTTTCATTCGGAAGGATACAGGATACACAAAGGAAAACCTGGAAAATTAGCCATGGCAAATTGTCCACAATTTGGAACTGGATTTGTTGTAGATACGTCAATACTTGAGTCAGTCATGACTTTCAAATCTTACTTAGGTCGGCTCTCCACGATGACAATAAAATCAGCTAGTAAGATATACACTCTACGCAATGGACGTGAACCAACTAACACCACTAACAAAAACAAAGTAGAAGAAGTAGAAGAATTCTGGGATCAATTACAATATATTCTCCAAAAAATACCAAATAACCATGTCATCTTTATGGGCGATTTCAATGCACACATTGGTAAAGAAACGAAATATCGATATTGGGTAGGTAAATGGTTAGGACATACACAGACCAACCGGAATGGCATGCGACTCATTGAAACCTGCAAAAAAGATGACCTATTTTCCAATTCGACATTTTTCAAAAAAAGAGCCTCGAAAACCAAAACTTGGATCTCACCTAATCCATTACTAGGTGAATATCAGTTGGATCATGTAATGATCTTCCGTGTAAATACTGTAGAAATCATGAAACTTGAAGTCCTTAACTGACTAGACCTAGATTCTTACCATTACTCAACAAAATTCTCCCTAGATGTCATTCCAGAAAAAAGAAAATTCACTAAGAAATCTCCACACCGTAAATATGATGAACAAAAGATAAATGGTAATGAACAATGTACAAAAGAAACATAAAATTTAAAACCACAAAATTGGGAACAACTGCAAGCAGGACTTTTAAAAGAAGCTGAAACTGTAGCACCGCAAACAAGAACACGTAAACACCTATGGTGGACAGATGAGTGTGACAAACTGATAAACCTCAGACAACAGGCGTGGAAAAATTGGTTGTGCAACAGGATACCAGGAAAACAGTCACAAAAGCAATACGAACAGCCCCTAAACAAACGAAGACAAAAAACTGCAAGACATAGAAGATGATTTCAAGAAAAACACATCTCGAAATTTCTACAGAGTATTCAAACAAAAATTAACAAAGTATTCTCCTCCATCACGCCAATTCAAAAATGAACATCGGGAAATTGCCCATACCAACACCGAAAACTGTGAAATTTTTGCAAAATACTTTTCTAAATCACTGAATTGTAGAAAGCCTGCAGAATAATTTAAGTTCCGTCATACACAACGAAACCCAGACTCAAAGCCACCAAGTTTACAGGAGATTAAAGAGATAATTCAGTCAATGAAAAATAACAAAGCATCAGTAGAAGACCAAACCATCGCAGAATTATGGAAAAATGCAGGAGAAAATCTTAGTGCAAAACTCAAAGTAATTATGGATGAAATCAGGAAAACTCAAAAAATCCCCACAGATTGGAAGACGGCAATCATACATCCTCTGTACAAAAAAGGAAGTAAAACAGACCCCAAAAACTATCGTGGAATCGTTTTATTGTCAATAACATACAAAATTCTGTCTAAAGCCCTACTAAACCGAGCAGTTGGATTCAAAACTAAGTTAATACCAAGGTGGATTCAGAAAAGTTATATCACGCGTAGAACAAATCCTTAATTTGAAAAACTCGATGAAATATTTCCACAGTACTCCAAACAAAAGTTATGTTATCATGTTTGTCGACTTTAAATAAGCATATGACAGTATGGACCGAGAATCCCTTTTTGAAGTGTTAGAAAAATTTGTACTAGATCAAAAGACAACAAACATCATAAAAGAAACACTCACAGAGACCAAATCCAAAGTAAAATGTATGGGACAATTGAGCATAGAATTTGAAGTAGACTCAGGAGTATGACAAGAGGATGGACTGTCCCCAGTGCTCTTCAATTGCGGTCTTGAAAATGTTGAGAATGAAGTAAAGCAGGTGCACCAGCACACAGATTGGGACCAAAACGTAAGGGCATAGAATTAGACTGTTTAGGATTTGCTGACGACATGGCACTGATCGCCCAAGACATTACCGATGCACAGAAACAGCTAAAGTTATTACAAGAGCTGGCAGCAAAAAAAAGGGTTAGAAATTTCATTTGAAAAACAAAATTTATGACTGACATCAAAGGTGCACCTTCTGATCTCAAAATTGGTAATAACTACATCTCTCGAGTAGACGGCTTTTCAGTTAACAAAAAACGTTTACAACTAATGAATCTCTCGTAGAACTGCAAAATACGCCATTACACAACAGTAATTAAACCCGAAACTCTCTAAGCAGCTGATTTAATAATTCCTCAACACAGAACACTAAAAGGGGAATTAGAAGTGAAAGAACGTAAAATAATGAGGAAAATCATAGCACCAGGAACTAAAGGTGGTGTTCATTATCCAAAACCCAATGCAGAAATATATAAAAATATCTCCAAAATAACAGACACAATGCGAATGAGAAGAATCCAATTCGTGGGGCATTTAGAAAGAATGGACTCAAACAGGATAACGCACAAAATCTATACATTTTTAAAGAACAAAACTAGAAGACCGAACTGGTACAAAAAGACGGAAAAAGACCTGAGAGAATTAGGGTCTCCAAATCTACATGACAAAAATGAAATCAGAAAAATCACACACGGGGTTTTGAGGAAGAAGAGAAAAATCTAACCGAAAGAAAACTAGCCCATTCGTTGCGTATGAAGGAATACTGGGCGAAAAGGAAGGCCAACAAATGTTGATTACGTGTACTCCTAACTGATCCATCCGCGAAGAAGAAGATGAAGAAGAAGAAAATAATTCATGACTGCTATCAAAACAGCACTGAGGGGGTCATACGTAACGAGGAAGGAATACTTCGTTATTGTCAAAGACTGTAACTATCTAGCTGAACGAATTACTGAAAACTGATAATGAAGATAATTCTATCAGACCGACCTAGGCTGTAGAAAATAGAAACCGCATTTCATGTGATAGGACACGTAATATAGGTACAATCTTTGGTATGCCAATGACTAACATCTTCAATCAACCTGATTGTAGCACTAAAAGATGGACACATTCTACCTTTAACTCTTCCCTAGTAAGTATCAAAATTAATCAAGGGACTTCAGCGTTTAGACAAAGAAAATTAAGTCAGCCAACAGCACAATAAGAAAGTCGCTCAGAATACGTAAGAGCGTACCACTGATTACGTTATCTATTGTTTACAACAACCTTGATTACTAATTTGTAGGTCAATCAACACTGACTGTTTATTCAGATCAATTACGCAAAGTGATGTGGGATGGGGCGACGTGCTGTTTGGTCTGGCGCCATTGATAATACGACAGATATATATTGTCTTAATCCATTAGGCAGGAAAGTCTAGTGAAAATTGTCGGATCAGTGACATGAGAAATATTCCGGATATGTGGCGCCTTGAAGTAAATTCCTATACTGAACAGTGGTGAAACGTTTCAAGGAAACCGCAAATGACGACAGAGAAAACTAGAAAACGCTCAGATTTCAGGCGCTAGAAGGCGTCCAACAAAAGAATGTGAATGTTATTTCGCGAGATAAGTCTAAAATTATGCTGTGTATTGAAAAGTTCAGCACCATAATCTAAGCTCAGTCTACTATCAAATTTCGGTAGAATGTATTTAAATACTCTAAGCACAGCGACATTTTCCTAAGTTTCGTCAAAACATTTGAAGTATCGTATTATTTTCGTGTTACAAGGTGAATAGCTATTGGTATGCTACATCCGATTTTAGTTATTTTTCTGTTTTTATTTTACACGTGTTCAGGAATTTTCCACTTACTCAATGAATTACGTGTTCAATTACTCAATTAAACAGACTCGCAACAAATACATTTTAAAGTGAGTAGAAAATAAGCAATTGTAGGCCTATCACTTTTTATGGCTGAACATCGACACAGGTAACAAAATATAGGAACCAGACCATATTCTGTCACCTTGTAATACAGAGACTTTCCAAAGACGTTTAGAGCACGTGTCGAAGACCCTGTACCGGTTCAGCTCAACACGTATACAAACAGCAGGCGTAAAATAAAATTAAAAATGCTGTTCCAATCACATATCCGACTTGCTTATACAATTGCGACTTCAATGGCAGTAGGGTCAGGATTGCACCCGCCTTTATTAAAAAGACGATGAATTTAATTCACTTAGTTATGCATTAAAAGTAATTTTCTGAAACCATCTGTAACCACAGATAGCTTGCCTCAGTACAGGGCTATCAAAGAGTGGGGACGGAGAAATTTCTTGGTTCACCTGATTAATTAATTCCTAAAAATGTCTTCGAACTGCAGAATTTCCAGTGGCCGTTGGTTTCAAAAATCCACGACCAAGCAACGTTTGTGCGGAGGGACCACCTGCTACTTCGACGGCCTGCCGCCTTGTGACTCCCCAGCAACGCCAGCGTGTGCGTGGGAGGGCAGTACTGCCCCCGCGCATGACGACAGCAGGGGCCTTTTGCTTTCGGAGGATGTATACAGTGTGCGAGGATCCGAGTTTTCAAAACCACTGAGAGGCGCCTTTTCCAACTTATTTCGTTGCTGTGCTTGGTAGGCTCATTTCGTGCCAGTACATTGCAGGCTTTATTTCGTGACCAATAGTCGCACGCCAGGCTTTCAACGATCTTTTCCACCTCCGTGAAATGAACCAGGTTCAGTTACGCTCAGTTCTTATCGATTGATTAGTATAACGCTCACAGATGACCGTGTTTAAGACCCAAATATTCGGTTTGCACCTCGAGAGATCAGCCTCACGGTTTTATCGATGTTAATTCGATAGTCTGTCATCCTGTCCCTGTCGGTGTGTTCGCAACGTGTTTCCACTCACGATTATTTACCATAACTGGAGTTAATCTTTCTTAAGATGTATCACAACTGTTCCTAAGGACTGGAGTTGTTATCGTTGTCTTCGTTCGTATTTTGTGTCTTTCCGTACAATTATAGCTTAGCCCACAGCCAGCCTGAAAATCGCCTGTGTAGTGCGAAATTACTTGTGGACTGGCTAGTTACCATGTATTTGTATCTAAACTGCCTCTCATTTCAATTTCTTTACAAGAATATATCTGCTTTTCTTTCAGTAGTCTGTTACCGGTCAGTAGACTCCCCCTGCTCTCTTCATCCATCAATTACATTCAACGAGCAATCGATATACCTGTAGTATATGAAGAAGAATCCAGCCTCAACACGGTCCGGAGAGCAACAAATCATCAGGTGAGATCCTTCTCGTAATATGAGATGCGTAAGCAATTGAATGGTCTACAGAGAGTGTAATATTTGTGCTAGAATCACATAGATATCATAGGTACTTGTGGTATGCAACAATAAAAATGGCTTAGGAAGAGAAAAGTATTGCTAGGAATTAGCTGAAACACTCGGGCGAAAACGGTTTGAACAAGCACAAGGTTCATAATTATTACTATTAAAAAGAAAAAAGGTTCGAATCTTGCCACGGGCATGGATGTGTGTGATGTCCTTAGGTTAGTTATGTTTAAGTAGTTCTGAGTTCTAGGGGACTGATGACCTCAGAAGTTAAGTCCCATAGTGCTCAGAGGCATTTTTTTTGTTGAGAGATAAACACGCTTATACTCATTTACAAATTGAATTCCAATCATCAGAAACGTGACAACTGTATGTGCATAAAAAGAATGACACTTCATCACAGTAGTGGTTGAAAACCTTCATGTGCATAGCATTTCAACATGAAAAACTGTAAGTGGTGTAATGGCAAGACCCCAGTTCAGCCTCTTCAATGACTGCTGAACACAGCTGTCCATTGGCACACATATAATAGTTCACAATTCTTTCGTAAACATTACATAGAAGAATGCATCACTCGGTCAGATAGCTGTGGAGATATTGTGTGGTGCTGCTGTGCCAAGTACTGACGGCCCACGTAGTGGAGCCCTACGCAGGCCCGGCTGATTTCCCTCTACCAATCTCACACCATGCATCTGTGTAATTGCATACGCGAACTCCCTGAAATGCTACTGATCTTAATAGTTAAGTAAGACTATATAGTAAATATGACCTCAATACAATTTGAAAGATGTGGAGTGACATAACAGCTTGTTAATGTTTCTTGCAACCAAAGTTGTCAGAAAATGTAGCCTTCAATACACCAGTTTCTAGGTCTGCTACAAAACACAGTGGAATTTCTGAAAAGACAGTCTGAGGCGAAAAAAAAAAAAACGTGGAAACAGTTCAGAGTCGAAATCACTGAATTTATTGATGAAATCATTGAACTGTACACGGAAATTGATGAATTTTAAGCTGAAATCCGCGAATAGTTTACGAAAATTATAATACATAAGTGAATCTGCGTGTCACAGGACTCTGATAGGTTTCGAGAGATATGTAACATGAAACGTTTACAAAATGCAATTCCATGTCCTATTCGGTAGTTGTGATTTTTTCAATCTTCCAGACAGAATGCGTATTAAACTCGAAATGTTCGAGGAAGGACTTCAGTAAAATGTATTTACTGGAGAGGAACAGACACAGAAGCTGGAAATTACTGGGTGTAGTTCCGCCATGTGGCAACACTGGGCTTTGAATTAACACGTTAAGAGTGTCCCTATTTGAGCCAAACATCAACAACTAGGAAGCCCAAAGTCTCTTACATATTTCTGACGACAACTAGTCCTAGGTGATTTTCGTCCGTTCAGTATACCTCTATAAAAGCGATATAAACATCTCTTTCTCCCCAAAGTTCTAAATAATTTCTGGTGAATACAGGTTCGATTCCTTCAACAAGGCGCTTTACTGACCAAGGTTGAGAATGACCACGGTTGAGCGGTCTGCTGTTACGACTTACACTACACTCCATATGGTGACCTAGGATCGTCAGTAGATTGAGTGTGGTAGCAAACCAGTGCTACTATGAATATTTTACAGGTTTCCAGAGGTATATTTCATCGCACCTTATACGAGAGATCTAATGATAGTGCACCCCAGACAATAACTGTGCTAGGAGTGGTGAGATATGAGGAAGTGTGGAAGAACTAAATATTTAGGACAATATCTGAGAATAATGTGATAATTTCACACGTTTAGAGGGACTTCATGCCCAATACCTATGGTTACGCATTTAGTTGGTGATATCCTTATCAAAAGTTTGAAAGTCTCGAGAATGATACTGCACACAATATTCACGTATTGCAAACCTGCTTTTGGTTTTAGCCATTGCCTACGGCAACCTGCCAGATTTTCACTGTTTGTTATCGGTTATACCCATAAACAGCCGACTATTATCAATACCGACATTGCTGGTCAGTGCGATGAAAAGCGAGCTTCTTGGCGGAAATGACAAATACGTCGCATCAGCGTTTAAGGTCCGATCTTAAAGTATGCTGTTGATATTGTACTACCGTCACGAACAAGAACAGAACAGAGCACTAGAGCACCTCAATCGGTCCCTCACAATAACTATTAAGCAAATAACTAGAGAAATGTGTAGAGAGTACTGACACAAGCACACCAGCCCTTGTCACCGACTGACAATCGCTCCAGCAATGAAACTGAATGATTCGATTTACATCCGACCTGAATGCCGTGCTAGAGCAGATTCTTATAGGACTTAAAAAAAGGATTACGAATATTTTCGAGAGCGAAAACATTATTTCGATGGTAACCGGTTTCGGCAAGTATTTGACCATCCTCCGACTCTCATACTATGATGGTAACCGGTGGCGGTGAATGGAGTGGGTGTTGTTACTCCACGAACGTCAGCCGCAGTCGAGACTGATTGTAATCCATTTTTAAAGTACTTTTAGCCAGACCACTGTTTCTCCACGAGAAATTTTCTCAAAATTTACTGATTCGTATAAAGATTGATGCAGCTTTTCACGGTAGTTCATTCCCCAGGATTCATGTATATGTATTGCAACACTGTATATCCACCAGCACACAGTTAATATAGGGGGGGGGGGGGGGTTAGCGGGAATGTCATGAATATATTTACTATACTACCATTACAGCGAACTACGTACACCCTCAGACTAACGTAGTATATTCAACCTTTGTACCAAATACGTTCATCCCACTGAAGACGGAACACTACTTGTTATACTTGACTGCAAATGTCCCACACCACTGTATATACAAACGGCAGACGTAGGCATCAGATGTTTCCACAAGATTTCTTAATCATTTCCGACGAAATTAGTACCACACAGTCCACATTTATCTTTATGTTCATATACCACATCAGTCCACATTTATCTGAATACCATGTCCCACATTAGACCACAAGGGGACTCGCTTGTTCTTACATCAGCCAACAGTGAAAATTCATTGCAGTTAGTTATTTCATACCCCACTTCATCAAATCACTGTATCTCGATCGAAGCCTTAATTATATCACAGTCAATTATAATTGTACTTATGCAGGAGGTTTTTTGCTGATCACCATCGCAAGTGACAGGTGATGTGATGTGAAACGAGGCATATGTGCACTTGGGGGGGGGGGGGGCAATTCTGAATAAGAATGGTCTGTTCTTGTTCGTGACGATGTTACTAAAATATCAGCAGCATACTCTTTTATATCGGACCTCAAACTCTGATGCCTTGTATTTGTCTATTTCCACCAAAGAGATCGATTTCACTGCATTGGCCAATGGGATGCGTATTTACAATTGTCCGTTTTTTTGCAAGTATAACCGATAAAAAACTGTAAAAGCTGGCAGGATACCACAGGCAATGGTTAAAACCATAAGGGGGTTTGTAATACGCGAACACTGTGTACAGCATCATTCTCGAGAGATTTTTAAGTCATACCACTGACCACACTAGTAACTACAGTGTATTTAATACGAAGTCCTGCTAAACAAGTGAAATTGTATTATACCCAGCTACTGACCTAAACATGTAGGTCTTTACACGTCCTCATACCTCACTCCTCCTAGTGTTCTTGTTGTTGATGTGCTGTATCGTTTGTCTTTGCATAAAACAGGTGATTTCATATACTCGTACATCTGGAAACCTAGAACAATCCTTAGTAGCACTAGTCTGCTACCACACTCAATACGCTGATGATCGTAAGCCACTATACGGAATTTAGTGACTATCCACACAGGCGTCTTGTTCAAGAAATCGCACCTGCATTCTTCAGAAATGAAGTCTTGTAGGAACATGAGATGTTTATACAACGTTTATAGATGCATATCCGTCAGATCAAAGCAGCTTAGGTTAGTGCTCGTCAGATATACAGCGTGATGAGAGCAGCCTAAGAAGCTTTTAATGGTGTTGCAGTGTTGGTCGTGCTGAGACACAGTTGTCAAACAACAACTCGATACGTTGCACCCTTTGCGAGTTAATTAGCAGTAAAGTTAGCTAATCAGACTGTTGCGCTCGCAATTTCAAGCCGCCCGTCAGAGACAGTGTCGGCAAATGTCGTTTATTCTGGTTTTCTAAAACCGAACAACTGGGTGATACAAGAATTGGACATGGGACGGTAGTAAGGATCGGACCCGAGCCAAAGGCTGAGCAGTCTTGCACGCCGTCATTACGCTATGAGAGCAACTGACACTATTTGCATCTGGGAGGCTGCTTGAATCTGCGTGCACAACGGCCTAACTTTCCAATTAACTAGAAACCGGTGCAACGGATCGACTTTTTTTCTTAACAATTATTTCTCAGTATAACTCATCTTGCAACACTCTTGCAACCTTTCCAGACTGTTTCTCAACAGCCTGTATGTGTGGAACTTTCAGCTTCCTAAATGTGGCGATTTTGAGTGCTGTCTGTGTTGCGAAGAAATACATATCACTGACATCCATTCTGCACCATTTCGAGGTTACTACGCATTCTGTCTGAGTGATTGGAAAAATCGGAAGTAGCGAAAAGGAATCGGACCTGAACTTCGTAAGTGGCTGATGTTACATACCTTTCGAAACCTATCAAAGGCTCATGTCACACAGAATGACTGCTGTATTAGATGACTTCGGTACAATATTCGCCCACTTCAGTACAAAATCGATCAATTCAGAAGTACAGTTCAATGATTTCACCACTAAATTCACTGATTTCGACTATGAATCGTTTCGATGATTCCTATTCCTCCAAATGTCTAGTTAGAAAGTCCATCGCGTTATACTCGTATAACACATATAGAAACTGCGGTATTGAACGTTACGTTTATCGAGAACTTTTAATGCAAAAAGCATTAACAACCACTGGTTATATCACCCACTCCTTTAAAACTGTAATGGGGTTATAGCCACTATACACTCTTAGGTAACTTTAAATACCGATATCACACATCACATCTTAAGCGATCCACATGTCTGCATACGCATTAACAGAGCTGAATGCCGGGAGATCGGCTGGGGGAAGGAGCCCGGACCATTGGATGGCTCTGCTACGTGAGCTATCAGTGGGCCGCATTTGAAATAAGATGGTGATGGATGACAAAATCTTTTGTTTATGCTATTGGTCATTTTAAGCTTTGATTACTTTTGTATTTCCCCAGCAGTTTTCAGTGTGAATAAAACCAAAAGTGTGTTTCTTGCATTTTAAAATTTCGCCACTACTTCTACATCTACATCTACATCCATACTCCGCAAGCCACATGACGGTGTGTGGCGGAGGGTACCTTGAGTACCTCTATCGGTTCTCCCTTCTATTCCAGTCTCGTATTGTTCGTGGAAAGAAGGATTGTTGGTATGCCTCTGTGTGGGCTCTAATCTCTGATTTTATCCTCATGGTCTCTTCGCGAGATATACGTAGGGGGGAGCAATATACTGCTTGACTCCTCTGTGAAGGTATGTTCTCGAAACTTCAACAAAAGTCCGTACCGAGCTACAGAGCGTCTCTCCTGCAGAGTCTTCCACTGGAGTTTATCTATAATCTCCGTAACGCTTTCGTGATTACTAAATGATCCTGCAACGAAGCACGCTGCTCTCCGTTGGATCTTCTCTATATCTTCTATCAACCCTATCTGGTACGGATCCCACACTGCTAAGCAGTATTCAAGCAGTGGGCGAACAAGCGTATCTTTGTTTTCGGATTGCATTTCCTTAGGATTCTTCCAATGAATCTCAGTCTGGCATCTGCTTTACCGACGATCAACTTTATATGATCATTCCATTTTAAATCACTCCTAATGCGTACTCCCAGATAATTTATGGAATTAACTGCTTCCAGTTGCTGACCTGCTATATTGTAGCTAAATGATATGGGATCTTTCTATGTATTCGCAGCTCATTACACTTGTCTACATTGAGATTCAATTGCCATTCCCTGCACCATGCGTCAATTCGCTGCAGATCCTCCTGCATTTAAGTATAATTTTCCATTGTTAAAACCTCTCGATATACCACAGCATCATCCGCAAAAAGCCTCAGTGAACTTCCATGTCATCCACAAGGTAATTTATGTTTATTGAGAATAGCAACGGTCCTACGACACTCCCATGCGGCACACCTGAAATCACTCTTACTTCGGAAGACTTCTCTCCATTGAGAATGACATGCTGCGTTCTGTTGTCTAGGAACACTTCAATCCAATCACACAATTGGTCTGATAGTCCATATGCTCTTACTTTGTTCATTAACCGACTGTGGGGAACTGTAGCGAACGCCTTGCCGAAGTCAAGAAACACGGCATCTGCCTGGAACCCGTGTCTATGGCCCTCTGAGTGTCGTGGACGAATAGCGCGAGCTGGGTTTCACACAATCGTCTTCTTCGAAACCCATGCCGATTCGTACAGATTAGATTTCTAGTCTCTCCGACGTCCCTTCTTGAAAACGGGGATGACCTGTGCCCTTTTCTAATCCTTTGGAACCATATGCTCTTCTAGAGACCTACGGTACACCGCTGCAAGAAGGGGGGCAAGTTCCTTCGCGTACTCTGTGTAAAATCGAACTGGTATCCCATCAGGTCCAGCGACCTTTCCTCTTTTGAGCGATTTTAGTTGTTTCCCTATCCCTCTGTCGTCTATTTCGATATCTACCATTTTGTCATCTGTGCTACAATCTAGAGAAGGAACTACAGTGCAGTCTTCCTCTGTGAAACAGCTTTGGAAAAAGACATTTAGTATTTCGGCCTTTAGTCCGTCATCCTCTGTTTCAGTACAATTTTAGTCACAGAGTGTCTGGACATTTTGTTTTGATCCTCCTACCGCTTTGACATAAGACCAAAATTTCTTAGGATTTTCTGCCAAGTCAGTACATAGAATTTTACTTTCGAGTTCATTGAACGCCTCTCGCATGGCCCTCCTGACATTACATTTCGCTTTGCGTAATTTCTGTTTGTCTGCAAGGCATTGGCTATGTTTATGTTTGCTGTGAAGTTTCCTTTGCTTTCGCAGCAGTTTTCTAACGCGGTTGTTGTACCACGATGGTTCTTTTCCATCTCTTACGATCTTGCTTGGCACATACTCATCTAACGCAATTTGTACGATGGTTTTGAACTTTGTCCACTGATCCTCAACACTATCTGTACTTAAAGCTTTTGTGTTGAGCGGTCGCGTAATTTTTGTTGTCTGCAAGGCGTTGGCTATGATTATGTTTGCTGTGAAGTTTCCTTTGCTTCCGCAGCAGTTTTCTAACGCGGTTGTTGTACCACGGTGGTTCTTTTCCATCTCTTACGATCTTGCTTGGCACATACTCATCTGACGCAATTTGTACGATGGTTTTGAACTTTGTCCACTGATCCTCAACATTATCTGTACTTAAAACAAAACTTTTGTGTTGAGCCGTCAGGTACTCTGAAATCTGCTTTTTGTCACTTTTGCTAAACAGAAAAATCTTCCTACCTTTTTTAATATTTCTATTTACGGCTGAAATCATCGATGCAGTAACCGCTTTATGATCGCTGATTCCCTGTTCTGCGTTAACTGTTGCAAATAGTTCGGGTCTGTTTGTCACCAGAAGGTCTAATATGTTACCGCCACGAGTCGGTTCTCTGTTTAACTGCTCAAGGTAATTTTCAGAGAAAGCACTTTAAAAAAATTTCACTGGATTCTTTGTCCCTGCCACCCGTTATGAACGTTTGAGTCTCCCAGTCTATATCCGGCAAATTAAAATCTCCATCCAGAACTATAACATGGTGGGGAAATCTACCCGAAATATTTTCCAAATTATCCTTGAGGTGCTCAGCCACAACAGCTCCTGAGCCAGGGGTCCTATAGAGACATCCAATTACCATGTCTGAGCCTGCTTTAACCGTGACATTCACCCAAATTATTTCACATTTCGGATCTCCGTCAATTTCCTTCGATACTATTGCACTTCTTATCGCCTTTGTGACGTCTGCTCGTGACACTTGAGAGAGACGTCCGCATGTCTGTAGAGAAATGGCAGCCCATTTCCTCAAGAGCCTGAACTAGAGAAAGCAGTCATGTTGGACCTCAAGAACTGCGGACCGAAGTCGACGTTCTAACTCACCTACAAATGGCTGCACTGCGTTCAGGTCGGGAATCGGAAGGCCAGTCCATTTCAGACATGTTATTCTCCACAAACCGTTGCCTCACAGATGCTGTTTCATGATAGGGTGCATCGTCATATTGATACAAGCAGTCATCGCCCACGAACGGTTCGTCTACGATACTCAGTGCGCAGTGGTGTAAAATGTGTTCAGAGCCTTCCGAATTTTCTTAAGCACAATAACGTGAACACACTCTAACCACGGAAGACGCGCCCGTGCCCTAACACTACTTCACTGTTAGCACTACGCTTGACAGCAATTAACATTCCCCAGGCAACCGCTAAACCCAACTTCTACCATCGGACTGCCTCAGCGTATATCGTGACTCATTATTTCAAGTTACTTGTTTCCAGTCATCCACTATCCAATGGTGTCGCTCTTTGGACCACCTCAAGCTTCCGTTAGCATTAACTTCGGAAGGATGTGGCTGGTGAGGAGCTGTTCGTCCATCGTACTCCTTTCTTTTTTGAGTCCCTACACGCAGTCATTGCGCTAGCTCGATTGCTGGCAGCACTTTGGAACTCAAGCGTTACCCCTTCCGCTGATTTTTTACAATCACCCTCTGCAAAACTTGACCCTTCCTGTCCGTCAGTTCATGAGGTCTGCCTGGTCTTGCTTTAGGTGAGGCCGTTCCCTCGCATTTCCACTTCGAAATCACGTCACCTACAGTTGACTTACGCAGATTTAGAATGGCTGAAATGTCCTTGACGGAACTGTTACTCAGGTGACATTCGATCACTACTCCACGTCCAAAGTCACTGAGCTCTCCTGATCTACCGATCTTATTTATTTAACCTGGCAAGGTTAGGGCAATCAGGCCCTCTCTTACATCTAACCAGGCACTCTACATACTTTGCTTTCATATGTTTTAGTAGGCATGTTAAAATACTCCTTGTAAAAAGAGTGAAATAAACAATTACAAAGGTAAACTTGGAAAAATATATACACATACAGTTTATATTCGTAGATGACAAGTACTGCAATAATTAGACATTATGATAAAGGTAGATTTTAGATAGGAGTGCTGGCAGGAGACTGATTGTGAAGGGAGGGGAAGAACAGGACGTGATGAAACACAGTTAAGGAAACATTAGGAAAAAGAAGATTGCATGACTGTGGAGATAGATGAAGAGGACGAAGAGAAAGGAACAACATATTTGACATTAATTTTGTGGAAAACGTTATGAGGATCATTTGCTTGAGCCTTTGTCCCACAGTTTGCGCAGAGTCAGCACTGGTACAATCGTATTTGGCATGGTTAACTCGAAGGGGTGGCCGGATGCCCCTCCTGCCGCCACCCCATACCACCTGCGATGGAGTAAGTGCATCCCAGCTGTCTGCATCTAGTGTAAATCAGGAAATAGTGCAAACGTGTTTCAAATGTCTGCGAGCCGTGTAACTGAGACGGGGCGTGGTGACCAGCCCGGTATTCACCTACTGGGATGTGGAAAACCGCCTAAAAACGACATCCAGGCTGGCTGGCACACCGACCCTCTTCGTTAATCCGGCGGGCCGATTCGATACGGGGCCGGCGCGCCTACCCGAGTCCAGGGAAAAACGTTATGAGGATGATAGTAGGAAATGCTTCAACTTCTTCTTAAAAGCAGCAGGGGATTGAATTTTGCCCAAATTAAGGAGCGAACAGCGGCGACAGAGGATGAGTTTGCAAATGTTTTTGTTTTGTGAGTGGGCACAGTTAGGATACCAGATAAAAGTGACCTCGTGTTTCGATTATGATGGCATTAACGGGGTTTAATCTTTGAAGCAAGGTACTGGGGCGTAATGAGGAGCCGGTGAAGTAGACAGAGTGTGGTAGTCACGGAATTTGTCCGTTCGCAGCCACCCCACCTAGCCGGCCAGTGTGGCCGAGCGGTTCTAGGCTCTTCAGTCTGCAACCGCGCGACCGCTACGGTCGCAGGTTCGAATCCTGTCTCGGGCATGGATGTGTGTGATGTCCTTAGGTTAGTTAGGTTTAAGTAGTTCTAAGTTCTAGGGGACTGATGACCTCAGATGTTAAGTCCCATAGTGCTCAGAGCCATTTGAACCATTTGAGCCACCCCAGCTGGGAGTATGAAGCACTAACATGATCATATCGGGGAATATTGCAGGTGTAACGCACACAGCAATTCATGATTAGTTCTAACCGCCTTTTGTTTTCACTAATCATGCAATGTTGAATTACATCACAATAGTGGACTTTCGGTAGAACGAGTACTTACACGAGCTGGCTTTTCACGTCCTGTAGAAACACTTTCCGAAACTTTTTGAGAGCGTAGAGACAAGCGGACGTCTTCCGCACACTGCGACTGTATTCTCTGCCCAGTTGAGATCCTCATCCTAAGTTACACCCAAGTTCTTGACTGCGTTTTCTGATACGGCACTGGAATACCGTCGAGCGGAATAGGACGCACTCGTTCGTGGAAATCTAGACTTATTAGACTTATGTTAGATTTGAAAAGTGAAGAGTATATTTTGTAAGGTACGTTGAAATAAACTGTTATAGACAAAAAGGACGATGCAGCACGAAGGAATTATCCGAATGTGGCGTACGAACAGTTTGTGAAACACAGAATTTTTTTCAAGAGAAAGAGCAAGCCAGTAATGCATTGGTCCACCTGTCCATAATGCTCCAAACGTCGTCAACTGGGAAGAGACCCGACGACCTTGCTGGCCAAGGAAGGGTTTGGAAAGCATGAGGGTAAGCAATAAAAGCTCTCCACTTGTGCAGGTGGCCACAGTCTTGCTGAAATGTAAGCCCAGGTAGGCTTGCCATGAATGGCAACGAAACGGAGAGCATAATATCGTCGACGTATTGCTGAGCCATGACGGTGCCGCCGCTGACCACAAAGAGGTCCTTCTGCGAAATGATACGGCACCCCAGACCATCCTTCGTTGTCGGGCTGTATATCGAGCGACAGTCAGGTTAGTATCCCAACACTGCCCGGGACGTCTCCAGACACATCTTTGGTAGTCATCGGGACTCAGTTTCGAAATGGGATTCATCACTGAAGACAATTGTACTCCAGAGAATTCTATGCCAGGCCGAATATGCGCGACACGACTGCAAACGGGCTTATTGGTGTGCAAAGGTCAGTGTCAGGGCAAGGGGCGCCGTGATCCCAACCTGTAAATGGTCCTTGCGGCCACTGAAGCACCAGTTGCTCTTCGAATCGATGAATGTGAGCAATCCGGTGCTCTGAGTGCTTTTCCGACGGTCGCTCTGTCTTCATGATCCGTCATGCCTCTAGGCGAACCGCTTCCTTCTGCATGCAGTGTTCGGCCATGGGTCACCCATTCCTGCAAACATCATCGAGTAGTGGTATAGCCCCTGTCCAGATGTCAAGCCATTCGTCCAGTACTCCAACCGACTTCTTTAAGCCCAACGAACCTCACCTAACATAACCAAGCACATCCTCTCTCAGATGCTGCCATCTGCGTGTATAGTTCACGTGCCTGTCTGCGAAGCATAGCTACTGATCAACTGAGTACATTGTGCACTGTCTTTGCCAGCTCTGCGGTGAAATTGTACTGCAGAGTCACAAAATCATCCATCGGCCGCCAAAATTTACAATTTTGCATTTTACGTCCATAGTTGTATGAAGTGCAGTTTTCATAACTCCTTCGTAGACCATAGCTTTTAGCTTTCAGTATCTGTCTTTAAAACCGGAACCCTTACAGTATCGCTTTGTTGTCAGTCTGTCTCACTGTCTGTCTATCCAATAATTAGGAAACTCGTTCTCTCCAACGGATAGACATATCAAGCTCAAATATATGACACACATTTACGTCTATGGCCCTGAGCTGTGCTGCGACTCGCGTTGGTACTGTTTGAAGGATTCCGCTCTCTGTTGGAGGCCAGACGGTATCGTTTAGTTGGCATGGTTGCGGTTGATTGTCTTCTTCTCATGTTGACTGGCGCCAATCGGTTTCGCAAGCGGTGCCTGTCCGCTAGTGGCAGCAGTGGCGGTTATCGATATGCAGTAATTGTTGCACTATATTTGGGGCGACGTCGTTGTTTTTCCTGGACTCAGGAGGAGCCAGGTCCACGCAGTGCCAGAATACGCCGGGGCAGCTGGCGGCACACTTGTACTGCCGGATGGAAGGGCTGTGGTTATGAGGGTGCACGACTTCGTCGTAAACCGGATCCAGGAAGCTTTAAGATGTGTGCGTTTGAATCCAAGTAGAGAAACCCTCACCATCGTGATATCTCGCGATTGTCCAGTGACTTGGGTTCGTGTTGCTGCTCGTAGTGTCGCCGAGTCAAAGAGCAGCCAGTGGAGTGCTTGGGGGAGGCGTATCTGATTAGCTTTCCTCGACTCCTTATTACTATTTACTGCGTTCATCTTGTTACAATTTGTTAAGTTCAACCAGCGGTAATTTTTCTTGCCTGGTGGCCGCTAACGCCCAAGTTACCTGCCCTGGGAGTTAGTGTGTGTAACGGTAGTGTACATTTCTTCGCTTTGCCGCTGCTGTCCGGTAAGGCGCGTAGTTTTGACAGCTTTCTTGATTCTAGGCCAGTCGGTGATCTTTCTACTCTGGAGGCAGTGGTTCCTTTCTCGTTCTGGGCGCTTTAAACACAGTATTCTGGGGACGTGGCGCAGACCGCCGGTTCCGGCTTTGGAGTATTGTTCCATTGTTGCATTTAGTTTATCGGTTGTCAGGTAGTTTCAGCAAGATTATCATTAATCATTCATTAGACTGCCACTAGTCTGAGTTACCATCTTGAGAAGTGAATGCAACTCTCTTGGCTGCCTATCTCATCGCTCGCGAAAGTGCTTGTTGCTAGACCTTCTCAGAGGTCGATTCTTGGAGCACCGTCTGTGGCCCCTTGGTTCTTATAAGACATGCGTGTTCTAAAAGGTCTGATGGCCAGTAGTTCCGTGTAACGCTCCTTCAGCCCACGCCTTCGGTGGGTATGATCTGCCTGAGTACCCTTTAAGGAACTTATGTACTGGTCCTTGTGTTTTATTATTGTGTTATTATTTATTACAATACCTTGTAATGCCTACATTAAAGGTTATATATGTCTAGTTAATAGTTCTGGTCGCCTTCTGGAATAAATCTAGCAGTGTAGTGTTCAGTGGATGTTAAGAATTCTGTTATAAAGTTTACCATCATCTTAATTCACCCGTTTGGTGATCAGTTTCTTGTGTTTTAATTAACCTTTGCTTTTGTATTTGCTGTTCTACAGCAGGTTCCTACGTTCTTTATATTGTTGCCGTTCCTGGTGTGTAAGGCCTTCAGCTGTGATTGTGGTCATTTGCTTTAAAATTCTAATTTGGTATTTGTATTTTAGCAGTAAGCCTTAAAACCTTATTTACTGTCATTCCTGGCGTCTCATGCCTTCTGCTGTGTTTGTGACGACTTACCTTTAATATTTCAATACCTGTATGTTGTAAATTGCAGCTAGTTCTTCAAAAATTCTTAATTTATTGCCATTTCTGGCGTGTAAGGCCTTCTGCCCAGATCACAGTGGCTTGCTTTTAAAACATTATCTGCTGTATCTGTATTTAATGGTGATTTGCCAAATTGTAGGTAACTGAAAACATCGTTATTTACACAGTTGTCTATTCCTTCATTAATAAAGTGTGCTATTTTTATTTACTGTTAAGTCTGGAATTACTGGTTTAAAATAAATTGTGTGTAATTGCAAAAGCGAACCAATAGTAACTGATTGCGGCCCCGTCCACAATCGTAACCGAATCCTGCCTTCCCTTGACTACCAGGTTTCAGGCCCCCCTGCGGTTTAAAAAGTTAATCATCACAGTCGATGGAATCAAGACATACAACTAATTATGTCACATATTTCGATACTCGAAAATTCATTCATTAAGAACCTATAGGGTGCTTCCCGGTGACCTAGAATTATGAACTTTGGTAAGAAGTAAGATTTTACACTGCAAGTAAAGAAAAACTCCGAAAACTGTTAAATTTTTAATTATATCATAGAAAAAAATATTTTTGTCATTTTTTATCCATCCATCTGGTCCTGTGTTCAGATCGCTTTTTCTCTGTAACAGGTTGGAGTATCAAGTTAAAGTATATGTCATATACTAAAGTCTATGGTCCTTTGGCGATGTGAATAATTTAAGCTTCTAAGTCAACGCAGTCAAAATATTCGGCCATTTAAGTCACATATTTGATACTCAGGAATTCACTCATCAGAACCTATAGGGTGATTCCTGTTGACGTACAATCATGAATTTCGGCAAATAGCAAGGTTTAACGGTACAAGTGAAGTAAAATATCTGAAACTTGTGAAACTGTAAGTATATCACATACAAAAAATCTTTTTCATTCGTCATCCTTCAAAGGCATAGCGGATGAACATTGCTGCATACAAACGTAAAATGTAGGATGTCACGTTTTAGTACGTAAAACCTCGGCATTCTGTGGTCAAGGGGTTGGACTGTCACGCTGGAGATCCGTCTTCAAATTTCCCTCGGGCCCCTTTCCTTTCTCCTAAATTTGTAACTGTCCGTCCGGTCATTGACGTGTCTGTTGTCCTTCTATACTCTTGGTAATTGTCGTGCCATACAGTGGCTATAGAACATGAGTCATGTTGTAAGAATATATTACCGTCGCAAGTAAATGTGATGAATAATGCGAGCAGGTAAGATGCCGCATAGACCTCTCACAGAAATGAAAACAAGAAATAAACAGGTGTGAACTATATTACAACAAAGGAATTCAAGAGTCAAAACTTCCAGGACGGAACGCCAGTCATAACATGTGATAGTTGTGTAGAACAAGTAGGAGGTACATACCAGTACGTCTGGAGGCCTCTTCGTTACACGGATGTTACATACGACACAGTCCGCCCCCGGTAGCTGATTGGTCAGCGCGACAAAATGTCAAAAAATGGTTCAAATGGCTCTGAGCACTATGGGACTTAACATCTGAGGTCATCAGTCCCCTAGAACTTAGAACTACTTAAACCTAACTAACCTAAGGACATCACACACATCCATGCCCGAGGCACGACAAAATGTCAATCCTAAGGACCCGGGTTCGATTCCCGGCTGGGTCGGAGATTTTCTCCGCTGAGGGACTGGGTGTTGTGTTGTCATGTCCATCACCATTTCATCCCCATCGACGCGCAAGTGGCCGAAGTGGCGTCAAATCGAAAGACTTGCACCCGACGAACGATCTGCCCCACGGCAGGCCCTAGTCACACGACATTATTATTATACTTATGACACAGATATAAATTTGGACACAGCGAACAGCAACGTCAATGACGGGACGGATAATTAACAATTGTGATTTTCCTGACTGTGACCGCCTGTGTTTTATTTTGCTAGAAGCTCGCCTTGATGCAGCTGGATACCCGTGAAGTAGCACATAGTACAAAAGTGGGGTGAGGTACAAGCGGCAAATGGTGCGGTATGTATCATTCCCGTGGGAGAGTCCGCCAATCGTATTGAACTTGCTTCTGACCGGTCGGCACGTTCGGTTGTTAGGCGTTAAAACGCCTAACTTCTCTATTAGTTATTTATATACTTTTCATTGTATTTAACCCAGTTTTTAGTAAGACAATCTCTCATGTTTACCATACGAGTCTATCGCTTTTGTTTGTTAAATTTCACTAGTTTTGCGAAACGTAAGAGTAACGATATTGCAACCGAAGTGCTTCGGACACCTTCGGGTCGCTTTGGCGCACCTGGGATACGAAGTACTTTGGCTACACTAGCCACTCTGTTTCGGACGTTCTGGAGGGTCGGACACGTATCTCAGTGTCGTGCGTTACTTAGATGTGAATATGTAATAGTCATTCTGTTTCGGGTGTTCTTCAGAGCCGGTCATGTTGTATTATATATCGGGCATAACTTACAAGGGAACCTCCCCATCGCACCCCCCTCAGATTTAGTTATAAGTTGGCACAGTGGATAGGCCTTGAAAAACTGAACACAGATCAATCGAGAAAACAGGAAGAAGTTGTGTTGAACTATGAAAAAATAAGCAAAATATACAAACTGAGTAGTCCATGTGCAAGATAAGTAACATCAAGGCCAATGTGAACTCAGAAGCGCCGTGGTCCCGTGGTTTGCGTGAGCAGCTGCGGGACGAGAGGTCCTTGGTTCAAGTCTACCCTCGAGTGAAAATTTTACTTTCTTCATTTTCGCAAAGTTATGATCTGTCCGTTCGTTCATCGACGTCTCTGTGCACTGTAATAAGTTTAATGTCTGTGTTTTGCGACCGCACGGCAAAACCGTGCGATCAGTAGACGAAAGGGACGTGCCTCTCCAATGGGAACCGAAAACATTTGATCGCAAGGTCATAGGTCAACCGATTCCTCCACAGCAAAACATATCTGATATATTCTATACGACACTGGTAACGGCATGGGCGTCACATGACAGGAATATGTTGTCGACCCACCTAACTTGTACACTTGGCGAATGGGTAAAAAGATTCTTCTACCTTGCCCGATTTAGGTTTTCTTGTGGATGTGATAATCACTCCCAAAAAAGTGATGAAAACATAAGAGTTTGCCACATAAACTGAAAATAAAGAAAGTAAAATTTTCACTCGAGGGTAGACTTGAACCACGGATCTCTCGTCCCACAGCTGCTCACGCAAACCACGGGACCACGGCGCTCCTGAGTTCGCATTGGCCTTGATGTTACTTATCTTACACATGGACTACTCAGTTTGTATATTTTGCTTATTTTTTCATAGTTCCGCACAACTTCTTCCTGTTTTCTCGATTGATCTGTGTTCAGTTTTTCAAGGCCTATCCACTGTTTATGTCTTGCTTCGTTCTTCACTGTTCAGTTTACCCTCTTCCTATTTTCATGCTTGATCTGTGTTCAGTTTTTTATAGGGTATACACTTGGCCATCTTATCACAAAATCTGAGGGGTGCGCGATATGGAGTGAGACAGTGAGCAGCCGTCGTTTCGTGAGTTGTGGCCTGCACAGTATTTGGTGAGCAGGCAGTAGCGGCCGATCACCGCAGCTCCACAGACCAGCCCGTTTTTACGGCCGCTAGCGATCCTCTCCCCTGCCCTACCCTCCGGAAAGCGTCGATCACCGCCTCGAGACTTGACCAGCAACCGAGTTCGCCTCTCCCCGCGGCTGACGTATGGGGCCGCGCCGGCCCTGACATATATCTCCATCACGGCGCCCCGGCAGCTCTAGGAACAGGGGGCGGGGGAAGGGGAGGTGGGGCACTGGAAGAGAGGGAAACACCAGCCAGCGAGCCGGCAGAGCAGAAAACGGCGCCATTACACGCCGACTGGTCAGCGCAACGAGTCCTACACTACGCTACTACAGGCGTGCTCTACACACCACTATCCATGCCGCTGCAATTTCACCACCCACCCATCGACACAGCTGCTGTCGCTACAAGACAGAGCAGAATGCAATGAGCACTCTCTCTTTGCACTCAACTGGAACGACTCCCATGCGGGTGACGATTTATACTGTCACTATCCACATTTTTTCACTTGTTTATTTTGCCCATTCCATTATGGCAGCATTAGTCGACCACAATATTATTTCGCCTGGGAATGAGGGAGCTTCAGTTGTCTTAGCTTGAGTCAGTGCGTAATTGGGCTTGCGGAGGGATGAAAGGACAGTTTAACTATACAGGGTGGTTTATTGATAGTGACCGGGCCAAATATCACACGAAATAAGCATCAAACGAAAAAACTACAAAGAACGAAACTCGTCTAGCTTGAAGGGAGAAACCAGATGGAGCTATAGTTTGCCCGCTAGATGGCGCTGCCATAGGTCAAACGGATATCAACTGCGTTTTATTTAAATAGGAACCCCCATTTTTATTACATATTCGTGTAATACGTAAAAAAATATGAATGTTTTAGTTGGACCACTTTTTTCACTTTGTGACAGATGGCGCTGTAATAGTCACAAACGTATAAGTACCTGGTATCAAGTAACATTCCGCCAGTGCGGACGGTATTTGCTTCGTGATACATTACCCGTGTTAAAATGGACCGTCTACCAATTGCGGAAATGGTTGATATCGTGTTGATGTATGGCTATTGTGATCAAAATGCCCAACGGGCGGGCCGGCCGGTGTGGCCGTGCGGTTAAAGGCGCTTCAGTCTGGAACCGCGTGACCGCTACGGTCGCAGGTTCGAATCCTGCCTCGGGCATGGATGTGTGTGATGTCCTTAGGTCGGTTAGGTTTAATTAGTTCTAAGTTCTAGGCAACTGATGACCTCAGAAGTTAAGTCGCATAGTGCTCAGAGCCATTTGAACCATTTTTGAACCCAACGGGCGTGTGCTATGTATGCTGCTCGGTATCCTGGACGACATCATCCAAGTGTCCGGACCGTTCGCAGGATAGTTACTTTATTTAAGGAAACAGGAAGTGTTCAACCACGTGTGAAACGTCAACCATGATCTGCAACAAATGATGATGCCCAAGTAGGTGTTTCAGCTGCTGTCGCGACTAATCTGCACATGAGTAGCAGACAAATTGCGCGAGAATCGGGAATCTCAAAAACGTCGGTGTTGAGAATGCTACATCAACATCGACTACACCCGTACCATATTTCTATGCACCAGGAATTGCATGGCGACGACTTTGAACGTCGTGTACAGTTCTGCCACTGGGCACAAGAGAAATTACGGGACGATGACAGATTTTTTGCACGCGTTCTGTTTAGCGACGTAGCGTCATTCACCAACAGCGGTAACGTAAACTGGTAGAATATGCACTACTGGGCAACGGAAAACCCACGATGGCTGCGACAAGTGGAACATCAGCGACCTTGGCAGGTTAATGTATGGTACGGCATTATGGGAGGAAGGATAATTGGCCCCCATTTTATCGATGGCAATCTAAATAGTGCAATGTATGCTGATTTCCTACGTAATGTTCTAGCGATATTACTACAAGATGTTTCACTGCATGAAAGAATGGCGATGTACTTCCAACATGATGGATGTCCGGCACATAGCTCGCGTGCGGTTGAAGCGGTATTTCTCTTGTGCCCAGTGGCAGAACAGTACACGACGTCCAAAGTCGTCTCCATGCAATTCCTGGTGCATAGAAATATGGTATGGGTGTAGTCGATGTTGATTTTAGCATTCTCAACACCGACGTTTTTGAGATTCCAGATTCTCGCGCAGTTTGTCTGCTACTGACGTGCAGATTAGCCGCGACAGCAGCTAAAACACCTACTTGGGCATCATCATTTGTTGCACGTCGTGGTTGACGTTTTACATGTGGCTGAACACTTCCTGTTTCCTTAAATAACGTAACTATCCTGCGAACGCTCCGGACACTTGGATGATGTCGTCCAGGATACCGAGCAGCATACATAGCACACGCCCGTTGGGCATTTTGATCACAATAGCCATACATCAACACGATATCGACCTTTTCCGCCATTGGTAAACGGTACATTTTAACACGCGTAATGTATCACGAAGCAAATACCGTCCGCACTGGCGGAATGTTACGTGATACCACGTACTTATACGTTTGTGACTATTACAGCGCCATCTATCACAAAGCGAAAAAAGTGGTCCAGCTAAAACATTCATATTTCTTTACGTACTACACCAACATATAATAAGAAATGGGGGGTTCCTATTTAAAGAAAACGCATTTTATATCCTCTTGACCTATGGCAGCGCCATCTAGCTGGCCAACCATAGCTCCATCTGGTTTCCCCCTTCAAGCTAGACGAGTTTCGTTCTTTGTGGTTTTTTCGTTTGACGATTATTTCGTGAGATATTTGCCCCGGTCACGATCAATGGACCACCCTGTAGTTATGTCGTGAAAACCACACTAACCTTGGTGATCAGAATTACGAGGTGGATGGTCCAACACACAAGAGTCAGTCTCGAAGTTCCTGTAACTCTTTCACTGGGAACGTTTCAATTTCATCCACCATGTCAGTTTCCACATCACTGTACCGTCTTGTGCATATACCCATCTTCACTCTCCAGATCAAAATTAATTATTGCTACGTAAATTGAAGGTGGAGGGGAGAGAAGGTAAAGGAAGGCCAAGTATCTACTGTTGTCAGCTGTATTGGGACTTTTTGCGGAATAAGCGGCAACAAGTGAAAACGTGTACCGGGCTGTGATTAGATATCTGTATCTCCTGCATACAAGGCAATTGCGTAACCACTGCTCTCTCCAGACACAGTGTTTGTCGCAATTGCGAGGACTATCTCGGCACGCCTCCCTTCCGACCCACCTTTCCACCTAGCGCCACCTATCTGCAGTCCCCATCCATGTCCTTCATGTTCTTTACTTTGAAATTCCCACAGTAGGTCGAACGTAATTGTGCATCCACACGCCGGCCGCGGTGGAAGAGCTGTTGTAGGTGCTACAGTCCGGAACCGCGCGACTGCTGCGGTCGCATGTTCGAATCCTACCTCGGGCATGGATGTGTGTGATGTCCTTAGGTTAGTAGGTTTAAGTAGTTCTAAGTCTAGGGGACTGATGACCTCACATGTTAAGTCCCATAGTGTTCAGAGCCATTTGAACCAGTTTTTTGCATCCACACGTAGTGGATTCATTGCCCATCAAAGTGATTCAGTTGCATGAATGCATGGCGTCTGTCCTTTCGGACATGTCAGAAGGAACAGACATCACGCGTTCATTTAACTGATCACTGTATTCTATATTGCTTCTTCCACTAACCTAACTTTGTGCCAATTTTCATTTCCAATTCCTTCTACAGATTCGCAAGATTTTAACCAATTATTTTGCGTAATCTTAGGTAAAGACTGTTTGGCTGGTTGTTTTAGGATATGTAAATTAATAGAAGAAACTTCTCTGTAATTTCAGATCAGCTCCAAAGTGTTCAAACCATAGCGGTATGTTGCGAGCTTCCTTTATGCTTTAAAATGTCATATGCTTTAAAAACAGGTTTTGGCGTACAGTAACACATGACTTGTAAAAGCTAATTTCTTGTTAAGTTTGGTTCAAAACTGACTTCATTCTGAATGATCCACTCAGACTCAGTTACACTTCTAGCCATTTGCGATACTTATCACCATTCATATCATCGTTAGAACCTTGGGATTTAGACTTCGAATCATAAATTAACTCTTCTCCCTGTATGAAACACACTGCTCCTACAGAGCGGACAACGGTAGCTGTCTGGCCCGTATTGCTATTAGTTATTCCACACAGAACTTCATCATGCTCGCAGCGCTATTTCACGGCATAATGTGCATGCACCCACGTTTCACCAGTGATGACCATTGGTTTATTTGGTCCCATTTCACTACTTCTGATTGCTCTGAAATATTTCACACGTCTTGTAACAACATTTTTAGAATACATTTGTTTTCTGGGAGTTTTAACTTTGCCTTCTTTTTGCCGCTTTTTGAAGCCTTTCAGAATGTGTTTCTCTCTGCTTTCTGACTTCCCCACGATTTCTTCCGCTCGCAAGACCGCTTTCTGTAGAGGTATCTAACCCTTCGGTTAGTAGAGTGCTCTTATTTTTGCATTTTTGAAACAAAAACCCATCTTTTTCAAAATTTCTGGAAATGCTCCTCCCCCCCCCCCCCCCCCCCCCGAAAATTTAGCTCAGTTTTTGAAATATAAGCAGCCTTCTCAGCGTGTGGATTTCGTTCATCTGCTCATAATACGTCAAAAATTTTCTTCAAATAAGTGCTTTATCGAAATCATGAAGAGAAACTACATTTTTAAAATGCTTTTGTTTTCTGGGAGTTTTAACTTTGCCCTCTTTCCTCCGCTTTATTAAAGCCTCTCAAAATGTATTCCTCTCTGCTTTCTAACTTCCCCACCATTTTTCCCGATCGCAAGACTGCTTTCTGTAGAGGTAACTAATCCTTATTTCCGTCTTCATGGCAAAATTGTACAACTTTCAATTTCAACTGTTTTTCGTCTGAATGTGTCCGCTTTCTCTATGTCCCCCTCTGTTTTCCACTGTCGGAGGTATTCACAATTATGCATAACACCGCACTGCACTGCTCAAGATATTTCATGAGGAAGCGTTCAAGCGCTCAAACGTGTGTGAAATCTTATGGAACTTAACTGCTAAGGTCATCAGTCCCTAAGCTTACACACTACTTAACCTAAATTATCCTATGGACAAACACACACACCCATGCCCGAGGTAGGACTCGAACCTACGCCGGGATCAACCGCATAGTCTATGACTGCACGGCCTTAGACCGCTCTCGGCTAATCAAAATGGTTCAAATGGCTCTGAGCACTATGCGACTTAACTTCTGAGGTCGTCAGTCACCTAGAACTTAGAACTAATTAAACCTAACTAACCTAAGGACATCACACACATCTATGCCCGAGGCAGGACTCGAACCTGCGACCGTAGCGGTCACGCGGTTCCAGACTGTAGTGCCTAGAAGCGCTCGGCCACCTCGGCCGGCGCTCGGCTAACGCCGCGCGGCCATGAGGAAGCACTTGACAGTATATGCACAGCTGACCTGAACACACCGACACTGGGATGCATTTTCCTCAGTCACCAATGTATTTGTTTCCTGTAACGTCACAGCTTACTTCCGGTAACGACTACGGGAGGGCGAGTGCAGTACTATCGTGGTTCGGTAGTACAAAGTACTAGCTCAGGGGTGGTCACTACGCAGCTCATAAGCTGCATTCACCTCTTGCATGTGTTTAGTGGGGCTCTTGTCGACTCTGCAATTTCTGAACACGGCCAACCCTTTTGTCGTCTCAATAGCGCTGAACACGGCACTTTAGCTCGCCTCTCACAGAGCGAGATTCGTCGTTAGTTTTCTGGTTGGCGCTCTTCACTATTTGTTAGCGAAGGGTGTGAAGTAGGGACGGATAACTCACAGGCCGAAGCCGTCACTCAGTCTAAGGTCTGCCGCAAACTGTATAGTGGCAAAATGTCAGATTCAGGTACAGAAGCATATAAAAACGACTCTTTCCTATCTCGTTTGAGTACACATGTCATGTGTCACATGCAGGGTATTAAGGGTATAGGTACAGCTATTGTGATCATTCATACCTTAATATGTACTCACTTCAGTGTGCTAGTCGGTTTTTCTCTGGTCTAACAAAAAAATGGTTCAAATGGCTCTGAGCACTATGGGACTCAACTGCTGTGGTCATCAGTCCCCTAGAACTTAGAACTACTTAAACCTAACTAACCTAAGGACATCACACACATCCATGCCCGAGGCAGGATTCGAACCTGCGACCGCAGCAGTCGCACGGTTCCGGACTGCGCGCCTAGAACCGCGAGACCACCGCGGCCGGCTCTGGTCTAACAGTCTTCCCACAAACACGTCATGTAATTTTCTACCTGATGTTTTCTGCATGGCCATAATGCATCACTACGTTTACTATGCCTGTCAGTATAGACTATCTGTTTTGAATCCGCATGTTCACACTTCAGTACTTAACCTGCTGCCCAGAGGAAAGTAATCATTAAAGGGATATTTGTGCCTTGTGTATTTGGTAGAACTAACCAACCTAAAAACATACTGCTCGTAGTGGCTATAATTATTGGTCTGCAGATGAAGTAAGTACTCATTTAATGTTGTTCAGAACGCTGTCATAAATAAAAATGTATGCAGTTATACCCTAACGCACTGATGCTGTTCAGTTCGAAAATTGGTTTATCTCAATATGACGACGTTATTGTTGTTGTTTTGGTCTTTCGTTCGAAGACTGGTTTGATGCAGCTCCCTATGCTGCTTTATTCCACATAAGAATAATGCAACCTACACCCATTTTACTGCTTACTGAAGTCAAGTCATTTCTCCTTATGCAATTTTTACCCTCCACACACGTCTCTCCGTGACCAAATTAACTGTTCCTAAATGCATCAGGACTTGTCCTAAGAACCGACCTGTTGTTCCATAACACTTTTTTCTCCTCAGTTCGATTCAGTGCCTGTTATCCATCCAATTTACCTATCTAGTCCTCACCATTCTTCAGTGGTACCGTGTTTCAAAAGCTTCCATTCGCTTCTTGTCTGAACTGCTTATCGTTCAAGTTCAGTTCAGTGTCAGGGTATACTCCAGACAAATACTTTCACTGAAGACGTCGTAACACTTAACGTTATATTAAATGTTAGCAAAATTCTCTATTCCAGAAAAACATTTCTTGCGTTTGCCTGTCCACGTTTTGTAAAATTTCTACTACACGCATCACCAGTTATCCTGCTGGCAAAATAGCGAAACTCATCCACTGCTTTTAGTATCTCATGTCCTAATCTAATTCCCTCAGCATCAGCTGACTTAATTTTACTATACTTGATTACTCTTATTTTACTTTCCTTTATGTTCGTCTTATAACATCTTTTGAAAACATTGCCCATTCCGTCCAGCTCATGTACATAGGTTGTTTGTACTGAGTGACATGGCGTTGGCACATCTAATTGCTTCTGTCACTTCAGCCTAAACTTTACTTACGTTCTTCACATTCTGGCTTTACAGCTTGCCCAGAGTACAGAATTGAATAACATGATAATAAGCTGCAACCTTGTCTCTCATACCTTCCTGTCATGTTGTTCGACTCATAACTGCGAGCAATAATAAACAACATTCAACAGTCAATAACCATTCAGATTATTCTTATTATAAAAATTATAACAATTATAACGTCAAGAATTATAAAGGGTTCCCAAAAGCTGCATAGTTGTATGAAGGCGCTTTATACACAGCTATCAGTTTCGTGTCGGTACAGACGCATTTTCAGATTTATGTTGGTTATATTTCCATAATGCAGGTGAACAATTACGGAATCTCAGCTTTCGGGAAATTTATCCACGTTAGGAGTCAAAAGCCCAGTGATGGATTGTCGTCTTTTCGGTGTACTCAATTTTATTATAACAACCCACCACTGTGTTTTTGGATATTAACGTAGATAACTTCTCGAAAGCTGGGACACCGTGATGTTGTCCGTTTACATTATGCAAATATAACCATTATAAATCTGAAGATGCGTCTATACTGACGTGAAAGCGGTAGTTGCTAATAAAGCTCGTACATAGAACTGCGTGGCTTTTGGAAACACCTCATCATTCTTGACTTTTTTATATGTTATAATTATTACTTTTATCATAATTTGAATAGTTATTGAGAGCTGAGTGTTTTTTACTGTTATTCGCAAAGTTTACGAGCTGTGGTTACCCTTCCCAGAAGGTTGTTTATTGAAGTGGCCGTACGGGCTCGAACTTCAACCTAATAAATTGAAATAAAAAAAATCTAATCTTCCTCGAGGTCAACATTTACGAGCCATTCCAATTTTCTGTAAAGCATGTCTATTAGTATTTTGTAACCTGACTTATTAAAGTGATAATTTCGCATCTGCTAGCAACTGCCTTCTTTGTAATCAGGATTACATCCCACCTGAAGTCTGAGGGTGTTCCAACTGTCTCTTACAGCTTGCATACCAGGTGGAATATTTTAACGTACTTGGCTTCCCAAGGACCTCAGCAACCCTGAGGCAATGCACTTGTGCTTTATCCATGTGGCGCAGGTGGTTCATGACACGGTGGTCGCGCTACCGTGATTAACACTTTTGAATTCGAAATTATTATACCACTCAGGACTACGCGCGCATGGCTGTGCAGTATTTTTAAAGCAATGGAAATAACACACGCTCCAGTCACATCAATGCGACGAGCACCTAGGTGCGACGGAAGCTTTCAGTAACCACTCGCAGTCGGCAGGTGGCAGCACTGGCAGTGGAGGGTATATAGAGTGTCGCGAGGATGAGGAAAACATTGTCTTCACCGTTGTAATGCGGAAACTGAGCGATTTAGCTGACGTCCAAAAGGGATAAAGAATTCATGCAAACTTCCAAAACAAATTAGACCCTATATCCATCACATTCACTATCATTACGAATAACGTCCTGTTAAAACCTTTATTCGTAATGGAATGACCCCCGAAGAACGAAAGTTAGAATATAATGTGCCGTCGACGTCACGGTCTTTAGAGACGGAGCACAAGCTAAGTTTACGAAAGGAAGGAACCATCGTGGCATTGCTCCTAGACAAGTTAGACAATCACAGGAAAAGATCCGTTTGCTTGAATACTGATTTGAAGCGCCGCCCTTCCTCCCTCCCCTCCCCTCCCCTCCCCTCCCTCCCCCCCTCTCAGCCTTCACGCCAAACCCGGCGGTGGGGGTAGTGCCCTGATCACTGCACCAACCTCTCTACAGTACGGGATATCTGATTATGTTCATCCAAAATAGAGGCAGAAACTGTATTCATATAGTACCACTGATCAAGGATGTTCTTGCATTCTCGACGAATTTGTACGTCTACTCATTTACATTCGAGTTTTTGCAAGTATTGGACAATGAGCTCTTCCGTTAATTACACTCACTGTTGACCTTAATATGCAACGACAGAACACACAGTAATAATCCTTCCTCTGCATCAGTTCCACGCTCTAGCAATCTTTCATAGTCCTGCAATGATTTCCCGTGGGATTCGCCTCTCTATGAATTTCATTTCTCCCCGCCAACAGCTCGATTTTTGCGCATCTCGGCTTTTCGGGAGTCTTCTGCACTCTGTATGGTAATTCTCTGGCACATATCAAAGCCTCCTGTGACACTTACTTTTCTTTCTATCTCACTATGTCAGTATCTGTTTGATTCTGTGCAGTTCAGCAGCGCTTATGAAACTGTAAACTTTTGAAACTCACTGATGACTCACGGTCCCTAATTTCCCAGCACATTTTTTATCATTTTTGAGAACTTAAATTTAATGTAAACAGCAGGATTCCTATCGTATTACCGAAACAATGCTTTTTATTAATTTAATCTCCAGAACTTTAATGGGCTTCTGGGGAAGTTACTATTATTTGCTTCTGTTTCCCTTGCATACGTCGCGAAGTAATACATTTTGTTTTTTATATCTGCTAAGGGCACGTTACTCATTTCATACCTTAATGTCATTTAATCCCTCACAATACAGTTTTTAAGGGGATACAGAATCGGATTTTGGGTGAAAATTTGATTTTCGTTTTGCCGGCTTATTAGATCCTCCAGTTTCCTCTTTAAAATGATACTAGTATCATGACTATTTTATTTTTATAGATTCGTGAGATCTCCTCTTACGCTTTTGTGGTACACTTCTGTCATGGCTGAACATAAACTTTTTGGCAGTATATTCATGTGACATGAATTAAAATATTCCACTTTCCAGCGACTCTTTAAACACTATTTATCTTAAAATGTTTGTTTCTGGTTTCACCAAGTTACTCTTTGTTTTTTGACTTTGGATTATTTGTATACAATGTGCTACACGAAAGTTTTTGTGTCGAGTTTTTTCGTATTCAGTGCCTCATTTTCCGCAGTCAAGATACTTAGAGGTAGGGCAAAGTGTTTAAAAAGGGCGTGCACTGGCAAAATAAAAGAAATAATATTTCACTAGCAGAGCAAAGGACTTCTTCATTATCATTGTTGGAAAACGCGAGTTCATTTCTGATTTGCAGAATGAACTTACTCCAATAGAAAACAATGTTTCTCATACAAAATCCAGAGATTTGGAAGAGAAATATAATTTATTTGATAAAGGGAAGGAAGGTTTTGAACTCACTGATACGAGTATATTGCGCGAAGCTCTTGAAAACAGTGTGTTCTGCAAAAAAAGTCAAGTAAACGTTTCTCTCAAAGTAGAACACCATGTTAGTGTGGATTTCTACTTTAATCTAAAATGCAGTGTTTGTAAATACAGCTGTAGATTTCTGATTCATTAACTATAAATAACGGATACAAGGAAACTGAACTTTAAAGTGTAAATATTAGGTTATTCTACGGGTTGCGAGCAATTGGTAATGACAAAGCAGCAGGTGATGTGCTATGTGGTATTCGAAATCTTTCCAGTGTACTTCGAAGGTTTTATGCTTACAATCATGTACAAGAACCTGCAGTTGAATATGCAACACAGAAGTCAATACAGGAAGCTAGGAAAGAAGCAGTGAAAGAAAATGATGACAACCGTAACCTCACAGTAGCTTTAGACCGCACATGGCAAAAAAGGGGTCGCACCTCCAACAATGGTGTGGTCACAGCAACTGGTTTTGACACTGGTAAGGTTCTCGATGTTGCGATACGGTCCAAATACTGTAGATTCGTAGACAGGGTGAAAAATGAACATGGTGATGACTTTGTTGCTAATTCTTATAGTAGTAGTGGTGGGTTGAAAAAAATTTTCATCGCTCTTCTGACTGATATAATGTTCGCAGTCTCCAGTATCTGGGAAATGGTGACTCTAAAGCATTCAAAGATGCTTTGGAAAGCAAACCATTTGGGAACAGTGTAAATACAAGCAAACTTGAATGTATAGGACAAGTGCAGAAGAGAATATGTGCAAATCTGAGAAGGTTGAAATCAATTAGTAAAGGAAAAAAAAACTAGATGAAGGGCAAACCCTGAGTGGGAAAGGAAGATTGACTGATTCCATGATAGACCACATTCAGAATTCCTATGACCTAGCAATCAAGCGAAGTACAGGCAATCTTGAAGGCAAGAGGAAAGCTATATGGGCTTTGTATTTCCACACTACATCCACACATGAACATCCGTAACTTTGTTTGTGCCCCAAAGATGAAAAGAGCTGGTATAACTACAGTAGGGGACTAATAACTGGACAGAAACACAGCCATCACCACAGTCTACCAGCAGCCGTCATGGAAGAAACGAAGCACATCTCCAGAGATCTGCTGGCCAGTGTGGCCGAGCGGTTCTAGGCGCTTCAGTCTGGAGCCGCGCGACCGCTACGGTCGCAGGTTCGAATCCTGCCTCGCGCATGGATGTGTGTGACGTCCTTAGGTTAGTTAAGTGTAAGTAGTTCTAAGTTCTAGGGGATTCATGTCCTCAGCAGTTGTCCCATAATGCTCAGAGCCATTTCTTCAGAGATCTGTCTGACAGAAGTCTTCTGATGAAATGTCTTCATGGAAGAATGCAGAACCCCAACAAGTTCTTGAATAGTGTGATGTGGCATCACCTCCCAAATTGCAGCGTTTGTTGGAATTAATGCACTGCATTTTGGAGTGTATGATGCTGTGGCAACCTTCAGTCTTCGGAAATTTACTAAATGCCAGGTCCTTGGAAAGTTGTGTTTGAGTGTTGGTTCCCGGACATTATTTGCTCTGTTGACTTTAGATCGGCACAGTCTAAGGCCCGCAGACATTATAATGAAGGCATTAGTGAAAAAAACAAGGTAGGTACAAGAGGTGCCAAAATAAGACTTGAAAATGATTATGAAGTCTGTGAAAAGGGTATTAATTATGGATCATAATGCTTTAATCTTCTTTCTCCATTTCCCGTAAGTTTACTTTTTACTACTTGTAGAACGTTATCTCAGCTACCGTTGACCCTAGTAGTCTGAAATTTTTCTGACATAGTCACATGGGTTTCTTGTACATATTGAAACAATGATCTTTCAATTACTTTGTTTAAAAAAGATTTAGAGGAGATAATGTAGTGAAAAGTGATTAAAAATTGTCGCACGTTAAATGTAAAGCATCTCTGTAATTAATTGACAAAAAACTATTGTTTCAGTATTACTACAACATGTTAATGAACATGCAACAAGAATTTTATCCCTCTAGCTCCTGTATTTTGAGAGAAAAATGTTCTATACATTATAGGCATAATTTAACATTGCGGGGTAGGCGATTCCATATCTCCGCAAATTGTCAAGATTGTTTTTAAGAAATTGTGGTAAGATACTGTCAAAATATTCGCTTCTTGTCTTCTTTCCACATGGTCACAACCTACATATATTTGTCCCATTACTTCATTCATGCATGTTGTAATGTGACAGACTAGTGTAACACTCGATCCTTACGTTTAGTGAGGTTCTCGATACCAGATCGTGAATATGGAAATACTTTAGAAGTATAGTTTATATTTTTTCAAAGTGTTATTTAATGTTGTATGCTATCACAATTAAGTAAAAGGATGTAACTTTGATTTCTACGATACTCTGCATTCACATAAAATTGTCTCGTGAATTCTTGTAATAGACACAGTAATTTTGGTTGTGTCCTACAATATGTTTCACAATCAACTGAAAATAAGCGTACATCTTCCGTACATCACCTTGTACAAACGTTGGTTGTTAAAGTAATTATAAAATAAATTAATGTTTTATGGAAGTAATTGTTTACAAATTACATCACTTTACGTACATACAAATGAAAAAAACAACTTTTCTAAATCCTTTATTAATGACAAACATTTTCTTCCATTTGTAAAACATAATGTTGTACTTAAACATTCATAAACTCACAATTTGTTATCTTACGTGCATTTAAGTGCAAGTCCAAATCATGGATTAGTAAAATGGCACTGCTATATATTTATCTGTGGCACGGTGGCCGCATCTGCAGCGGCACCTCAGTACGTTACAGTCTCAGTGTTTGTTAAGTTATGTCTGTCCTCACCAGTAAGGGCGTAAAAAGTATTTTGACGATTTTAGTACCAAAAACGAAGAATTACACATCTCTGTGCTTAACTGATGAAACTGGTAAGATAGGAAAAGAAGATAAAATGCAAATAGTTGTCAGGTTACTAATATATATGCAAAAATCCAAAACCTGATTATTCAACACCCCAAAACGTAAGTACTTTATGTAAAATTCATTAATTTGTGCTTTACTATTCGATGTAAATGTCTCTTGGTGATGTCCTTCGGTTTGCTGTCGCGATAACAGTCATCCGAAAATCGTAATTTCAAATTATAATTTCAAATACTAATAACTAACTGATAGGGACGTTTGAACGTATGAACTCACCAACTTTTATTGTTCAATACGGCAGGACACACCGAATTAACAAGGCGCCAAAACGGTTATGCGAAGGCAACTTTATGTCCTTGGCCGTTTTCTTGAGCATCTAGGCTGAGGGATACGCAGTGCAGAACAAACTTCTACGCAGTTTCTTTGCCAGGATACGCCCTGGAAAAGATAAAGCTGCCCTGTGCGCTGAAATTTATCTGTTTATTTACCAGCTTCTGTGGGACCACGTGTGGCAAAACTACCTAGTTACGGAACAGGTCAGTGCGTAGTTCACAGAATTCTCGTAAGAAAAATTATGAGGGAAGAACGAAAGACTTGTTTTGAATTTAATTTATTTTCCAGCACAATCACAATATATTTCAGTTTGAAATTAACAGCTTTGGCTGTGACTGGCTGTCTTCAGATATAAGATGTGTGCCACGATCCACTCCAACCACTATGGAACCCACCGTAACATTCACTGTGTACCAGTATAACTTGACCGTCAGTATGATGCTTGGAGCGATTGATTGAGCTTGGGGATCACACCTTTAACAAAGCGTTTCTTACAATAATACCCCAATTTTACATTGACTTACATTTCTGTATCGCAATCAGTTTCATGGAATTAGGTCCCGGTAACGGAAAACGTAACTTCCAATGTAAAAGAAATTTTTGCTCCGATTTATCTTAAGAGAAAATAAATTTAACTTTATTAAAAAGATCCGCAATAAATCATTACTACAGAAGAGCGTCTGGTTAAACCAGAAATAATGTGCTTAATCAAGTTGATAAATTTACTTATCTGGGCAGTAATATTACCAGGGATGGAAGGAGCAAGGCAGAAGCGAGAAGTAGAATTGCTCAAGCAAAGGCTGCTTTTAACAAGAAGAAAAACATCTTAACATCTAACAGCATCAGCCTTGAAATCAGAAAAAGATTTTTGAAACCATATGTGTGGAGTGTGGTATGCTATGGGTGTGAAACATGGAATTCTCGGGACAGAGGAAGAGCAGAAGCTAAATTCTTTTGAAAAGTGGTGCTATAGACGCATGCTCAAAATAAAATGTATCGACTAGGTGACAAACGAAGTGGTTCTGGAAAGAGCAAGTGAGAGAGAAGCTTTTGGAGTTTCAGTGGTAAAAGAAGAGTGCAATTTACAGGCCATCTATTAAGTAATAAAGGACTCCTGATCTCAATCATAGAGGGATATGTCGAGGGAAAAAGACCAAGAGGAAGACCACGGCTGAGTTATATGGATCAAATCGTGAAAGATGTGGGATGTAACACCTATAAAGAAATGAAGAGAAAAGCTGAAAGACGCACAGAATGGAGACAAGCTGTCACTGTAGCTGTTGCAAACCAGTCATTGGATTGACCACTGCAGAAGAAGAGAATGTGCTTAAATTCAATATCCCACGCAAATATCTTAACGAGGAATAGCTTAGAGAGACAATTAGTTTTAGAGATTCAATGTTGGAGTATAGCCACCAGTGAGAATCACATTTCTCTACAATTACGTACGTAAGCACCATTTCTTGAAATAGATAAGTTGTGTGAGAATCTGAGCTCAAGATTATAATCACCAGTCACAATGGCATCAATTTGGAAATAGTAACTTCACATTAACATGGCTTCCCGAAAATGTTCATTCAATTACACCAACAAATTTGACACTAACAGAGAACACAATGTCCCTTACATTCAAAGCATAAAACTGTCCAACGGCCTTTAATGGCGACTTACTAAGAAAACTAATTGCTTTTAATTGGTTCAAATGGCTCTGAGCATTATGGGGCTTAATATCTATGGTCATGAGTCCCCTAGAACTTAGAACTACTTAAACTTAACTAACCGAAGGACATCACACACATTCATGCCAGAGGCAGGATTCGAACCTGCGACCGTAGTGGTCACGCGGTGCCAGACTGAAGCGCCTAGAACCGCCCGGCCACAGCGGCTGGCAATTGCTTTTAATTACACATCGTTACAACCATAAAATAGAAGTTAATAACCAGATTAAGGCAAATGTTTGAAACCTTTTCCGATCGATAGGTAAAATTTCAACTTCGAAAAATATCATTATCATATTATCTTTTAGACGCACAGTACCTTTTGTAATACACAGGTGTGCACCAGACTTTCAAGTAGTGAAGCACATGCCAGATATAGCTTCCCTGGTTAACCAGGAACTGAGTCATTTTGCAATGGTTTCGGCATGGGGTAGATCTTTAGCACACGGCCATTTCAAACTCTAATGCATTGAACTGACTTTTATAAATACGCAGAAATGCGTTATTATCAAAGGGTTTCAGTTGTTCCAGTTATTATAATAACAAACAGGGTACAGCCACACACCCATTAGAGAACAGTCAGATAACCTGAGTTAACTTTACTTGCAAAGCTAGTTAGCAAACAATGCCTCCCGCAAGCAACGTTGGCAACCCGTCACACAGCCCAAACGCTCTCCATTGAACTCGCTATAGCTCACCACTATTCCTCGCAGAACGTCACAAATATCAGTACCCTAACACGGAGCCTAGGAAGGGTTGGCTCTGAGCACTATGGGACTTCACTGCTGAGGTCATCAGTTCCCTAGAACTTAGAACTACTTAAACCTAACTAACCTAAGGACATCACACACATCCATGCCAGAGGCAGGATTCGAACATGCGACCGTAGCGGTCGCGTAGTTCCAGACTGTAGCGCCTAGCACCGCTCGGTCACTCCGGCCGGCTTCTAGGAAGGGCACAGCCAGTTTCATATCGTGTAGATTCACACTCTATGACCCGCTGGACCAGTGCTTGCCACAATACACTCAGGCAGCCCACAGATCCAGTATCATGCGTGCAACCAGCTGCAAACAGCGCTTCAAACGCTAGGGCATCAACAACCAGCACTTCCCGGTCACTGCTCAGCAACTGATCCCTCCTTCCTCTTTGCCGCTCTCTGGTAAACCACCTTCCTCCCCAGCGACATTATGAGCCTAGAAGGCTGAATTACCGCCAACCTCTGTGTACAGTGCCAAACCTGGCATTACTGTCTACTTATGTACTCCAGTCCTCACGTTGGTTGTGGTGTAAAGCGCTGCTTCTTCACGAAGAGAAGTCTGTTATGATCATACCAGTACTCCAGATTAACCTGAGCAGCGCGTACATCACTTTCGACGATAATGATGAAGGGCAACCCTCCGTTTAGTCAATAAAATTGAGCTCAGTTGGCACCTAAACAAGACGTAGTGAATTGCGAGAACTGAGGTTGGCAACTAACATCTACTCCAGAAATATGGCTGTAGATAATCATCTGCTTTCGAAAGGAAATTTGTGGTAAGGTCTTCTGGGACAAAACTGCTGACGTCATCGGTCCCTAGGTTGGGATTGGCAAATAACATCTACTCCAGAAATAAGGCTGTAGATAATCATCTGCTTTGGAAAGGAAATTTGTGGTAAGGTCTTCTGGGACAAAACTGCTGACGTCATTGGTCCCTAAGTTGAGGTTGGCAACTAACATCTATTCCAGAAATAAGGCTGTAGATAATAATCTGCTTTGCAAAGGAAATTTGTGGTAAGGTCTCCTGGGACAAAACTGCTGACGTCATCGGTCCCTAAGTTGAGGTTGGCAACTAACATCTACTCCAGAAATAAGGCTGTACATAATCATCTGCTTTGCAAAGGAAATTTGTGGTAAGGTCCTCTGGGACAAAACTACTGGCGTCATCGGTCCCTAAGTTGAGGTTGGCAACTAACAGCTACTCCACAAATAAGGCTGTAGATAATCATCTGCTTCGCAAAGGAAATTTGTGGTAAGGTCTTCTGGGCCAAACTGCTGACGTCATCGGTCCCTAAGTTAAGGTTGGCAAATAACATCTACTCCAGAAATAAGGCTGTAGATAATCATCTGCCTTGAAAAGCTAATTTGTGGTAAGGTCCTCTGGGACAAAACTGCTGACGTCATCGGTCCCTAAGTTGAGGTTGGCAACTAACATCTACTCCAGAAATAAGGCTGTAGATAATAATCTGCTTTGCAAAGGAAATTTGTGGTAAGGTCTTCTGGGCCAAACTGCTGACGTCATCGGTCCCTAAGTTAAGGTTGGCAAATAACATCTACTCCAGAAATAAGGCTGTAGATAATCATCTGCTTTGCAAAGGAAATTTGAGGTAAGGTCCTCTGGGACAAAACTACTGGCGTCATCGGTCCCTAAGTTGAGGTTGGCAACTAACATCTACTCCAGAAATAAGGCTGTACATAATCATCTGCTTTGCAAAGGAAATTTGTGGTAAGGTCTTCTGGGCCAAACTGCTGACGTCATCGGTTGCTAAGTTAAGGTTGGCAACTAACATCTACTCCAGGAATAAGGCTGTAGATAATAATCTGCTTTGCAAACGAAATTTGAGGTAAGGTCCTCTGGGACAAAACTACTGGCGTCATCGGTCCCCAAGTTGAGGTTGGCAAATAACATCTACTCCAGAAATAAGGCTGTAGATAATCATCTGCCTTGAAAAGCTAATTTGTGGTAAGGTCCTCTGGGACAAAACTGCTGACGTCATCGGTCCCTAAGTTGAGGTTGGCAACTAACATCTACTCCAGAATTAAGGCTGTGGATAATAATCTGCCTTGGAAAGGAAATTTGTGGTAAGGTCTTCTAGGCGAAACTGCTGACGTCATCGGTCCCTAAGTTAAGGTTGGCAACTAACATCTACTCCAGAAATAAGGCTGTAGATAATAATCTGCTTTGCAAAGGAAATTTGAGGTAAGGTCCTCTGGGACAAAACTACTGGCGTCATCAGTCACTAAGTTGAGGTTGGCAAATAACATCTACTCCAGAAATAAGGCTGTAGATAATCATCTGCTTTGCAAAGGAAATTTGAGGTAAGGTCCTCTGGGACAAAACTACTGGCGTCATCGGTCCCTAAGTTGAGGAAAAAGTTCAAGGCAATCGTAAAATGCGTTTTAGACAGGTACGTGCCGAGTAAAACTGTGAGGGACGGGAAAAACCCACCGTGGTACAACAACAAAGTTAGGAAACTACTGCGAAAGCAAAGAGAGCTCCACTCCAAGTTTAAACGCAGCCAAAACCTCTCAGACAAACAGAAGCTAAACGATGTCAAAGTTAGCGTAAGGAGGGCTATGCGTGAAGCGTTCAGTGAATTCGAAAGTGAAATTCTATGTACCGACTTGACAGAAAATCCTAGGAAGTTCTGGTGTTACGTTAAATCAGTAAGTGGCTCGAAACAGCATATCCAGACACTACGGGATGATGATGGCATTGAAGCAGAGAATGACACGCGTAAAGCTGAAATACTAAACACCTTTTTCCAAAGCTGTTTCACAGAGGAAGACCGCACTGCAGATCCTTCTCTAAATTCTCGCACAAACGAAAAAATGGCTGCTATCGAAATAAGTGTCCAAGGAATAGAAAAGCAACTGGAATCACTCAATAGAGGAAAGTCCACTGGACCTGACGGGATACCAATTCGATTCTACACAGAGTACGCGAAAAAACTTGCCCCCCTTCTAACAGCCATGTACCGCAAGTCTCTAGAGGATCGGAGGGTTCCAAATGATTGGAAAAGAGCACAGATAGTCCCAGTCTTCAAGAAGGGTCGTCGAGCAGATGCGCAAAATTATAGACCTATATCTCTTACGTCGATCTCTTGTAGAATTTTAGAACATGTTTTTTGCTCGTGTATCATGTCATTTCTGGAAACCCAGAATCTACTTTGTAGGAATCAACATGGATTCCGGAAACAGCGATCGTGTGAGACCCAACTCGCCTTATTTGTTCATGAGACCCAGAAAATATTAGATACAGGCTCCCAGGTAGATGCTATTTTTCTTGACTTCCGGAAGGCGTTCGATACAGTTCCGCACTGTCGCCTGATAAACAAAGTAAGAGCCTACGGAATATCAGACCAGCTGTGTGGCTGGATTGAAGAGTTTTTAGCAAACAGAACACAGCATGTTGTCATCAATGGAGAGACGTCTACAGACGTTAAAGTAACCTCTGGCGTGCCACAGGGGAGTGTTATGGGACCATTGCTTTTCACAATATATATAAATGACTTAGTAGATAGTGTCGGAAGTTCCATACCGCGTTTCGCGGATGATGCTGTAGTATACAGAGAAGTTGCAGCATTAGAAAATTGTAGCGAAATGCAGGAAGATCTGCAGCGGATAGGCACTTGGTGCAGGGAGTGGCAACTGACCCTTAACATAGACAAATGTAATGTATTGCGAATACATAGAAAGAAGGATCCTTTATTGTATGATTTTATGATAGCGGAACAAACACTGGTAGCAGTTACTTCTGTAAAATATCTGGGAGTATGCGTGCGGAACGATTTGAAGTGGAATGATCATATAAAATTAATTGTTGGTAAGGCGGGTACAAGGTTGAGATTCATTGGGAGAGTGCTTAGAAAATGTAGTCAATCAACAAAGGAGGTGGCTTACAAAACACTCGTTCGACCTATACTTGAGTATTGCTCATCAGTGTGGGATCCGTACCAGATCGGTCTGACGGAGGAGATAGAGAAGATCCAAAGAAGAGCGGCGCGTTTCGTCACAGGGTTATTTGGTAACCGTGATAGCATTACGGAGATGTTTAATAAACTCAAGTGGCAGACTCTGCAAGAGAGGCGCTCTGCATCGCGGTGTAGCTTGCTCGCCAGGTTTCGAGAGGGTGCGTTTCTGGATGAGGTATCGAATATATTGCTTCCCCCTACTTATACCTCCCGAGGAGATCACGAATGTAAAATTAGAGGGATTAGAGCGCGCACGGAGGCATCCAGACAGTCGTTCTTCCCGCGAACCATACGCGACTGGAACAGGAAAGGGAGGTAATGACAGTGGCACGTAAAGTGCCCTCCGCCACACACCGTTGGGTGGCTTGCGGAATATCAATGTAGATGTAGATGTAGAGGTTGGCAACTAACATCTACTCCAGAAATAAGGCTGTAGATAATCATTTGCTTTGCAAAGGAAATTTGTGGTAAGGTCTTCTGGGCCAAACTGCTGACGTCATCGGTTCCTAAGTTAAGGTTGGAAAATAACATCTACTCCAGAAATAAGGCTGTAGATAATCATCTGCCTTGAAAAGCTAATTTGTAGTAAGGTCCTCTGGGACAAAACTGCTGACGTCATTGCTCCCTAAGTTGAGGTTGGCAACTAACATCTACTCCAGAAATAAGGCTGTAGGTAATCATCTGCTTTGGAAAGGATATTTGTGGTAAGGTCTTCTGGGACAAAACTGCTGACATCATCGGTCCCTAAGATGGGGTTGGCAAATAACACCTACTCCAAAAAAAAGGATGTAGATAATCATCTGTTTTGGAAAGGAAATTTGTGGTAAGGTCTTCTACGACAAAACTGCTGACGTCATCAGTCCCTAAGTTGAGGTTGGCAACTACCATCTACTCCATAAATAAGGCTGTAGATAATCATCTGCTTTGCAAAGGAAATTTGTGGTAAGGTCCTCTGGGACAAAACTACTGACGTCATCGGTCCCTAAGTTGAGGTTGGCAACTAACATCTACTCCAGAAATAAGGCTGTAGGTAATCATCTGCTTTGGAAATGAAATTTGTGGTAAGGTCTTCTACGACAAAACTGCTGACGTCATCAGTCCCTAAGTTGAGGTTGGCAACTACCATCTACTCCATAAATAAGGCTGTAGATAATCATCTGCTTTGCAAAGGAAATTTGAGGTAAGGTCTTAAGGGGCAAAACTGCTGACGTCATCGGTCCCTAAGTTGAGGTTGGCAACTAACATCCACTCCAGAAATAAGGCTGTATATAATCATCTGTTTTGCAAAGGAAATTTGTGGTAAGATCTTCTGGGACAAAACTACTGACGTCATCGGTCCCTAAGTTGAGGTTGGCCACTAACATCTACTCCAGAAATAAGGCTGTAGGTAATCATCTGCTTTGGAAAGGAAATTTGTGGTAAGGTCTACTGGGACAAAACTGCTGACGTCATCGGTCCCTAAGTTGTGGTTGGCAAATAACATCTACTCCAGAAATAAGGCTGTAGATAACCATCTGCTTTGAAAAAGAAATTTGTGGTGAGGTCTTCTGGGACAAAAGTACTGACGTCATCGGTCCCTAAGTTGAGGTTGGCAACTAACATCTACTCCAGAATTAAGGCTGTAGATAATAATCTGCCTTGGAAAGGAAATTTGTGGTAAGGTCTTCTGGGCCAAGCCGCTGACGTCATCGGTCCCTAAGTTAAGGTTGGCAACTAACATCTACTCCAGAAATAAGGCTGTAGATAATCATCTGCTTTGCAAAGGAAATTTGAGGTAAGGTCTTCTGGGACAAAACAGTTGCCGTCATCGGTCCCTAAGTTGAGGTTGGCAACTAACATCTACTCCATAAATACGGCTGTAGATAATCATCTGCTTTGCAAAGGAAATTTGTGGTAAGGTCTTCTGGGACAAAACTACTGACGTCATCGGTCCCTAAGTTGAGGTTGGCAACTAACATCTACTCCAGAAATAAGGCTCTAGGTAATCATCTGCTTTGGAAAGGATATTTGTGGTAAGGTCTTCTGGGACAAAACTGCTGACGTCATCGGTCCCCAAGATGGAGTTGGCAAATAACACGTACTCCAGAAAAAAGGCTGTAGATAATCATCTGCTTTGGAAAGGAAATTTGAGGTAAGGTCTCCTGGGACAAAACTACTGGCGTCATCGGTCCCTAAGTTGACGTTGGCAACTAACATCTACTCCATAAATAAGGCTGTAGATAATCATTTGCTTTGTAAAAGAAATTTGTGGTAAGGTCTTCTACGAAAAAACTGCTGACGTCATCAGTCACTAAGTTGAGGTTGGCAAATAACATCTAGCCCATAAATAAGGCTGTAGATAATCATCTGCTTTGCAAAGGAAATTTGAGGTAAGGTCTTCTGGGACAAAACTGCTGACGTCATCGGTCCCTAAGTTGAGGTTGGCAACTAACATCTACTCCAGAAATAAGGCTGTAGGTAATCATCTGCTTTGGAAATGAAATTTGTGGTAAGGTCTTCTACGACAAAACTGCTGACGTCATCAGTCCCTAAGTTGAGGTTGGCAACTACCATCTACTCCATAAATAAGGCTGTAGATAATCATCTGCTTTGCAAAGGATATTTGTGGTAAGGTCTTCTGGGACAAAACTACTGACGTCATCGGTCCCTAAGTTGAGGTTGGCAACTAACATCTACTCCAGAAATAAGGCTGTAGGTAATCATCTGCTTTGGAAAGGAAATTTGTGGTAAGGTCTACTGGGACAAAACTGCTGACGTCATCGTTCCCTAAGTTGTGGTTGGCAAATAACATCTACTCCAGAAATAAGGCTGTAGATAACCATCTGCTTTGAAAAAGAAATTTGTGGTGAGGTCTTCTGGGACAAAAGTACTGACGTCATCGGTCCCTAAGTTGAGGTTGGCAACTAACATCTACTCCAGAAATAAGGCTGTAGATAATCATCTGCCTTGGAAAGGAAATTTGTGGTAAGGTCTACTGGGCCAAACTGCTGACGTCATCGGTCCCTAAGTTAAGGTTGGCAACTAACATCTACTCCAGAAATAAGGCTCTAGGTAATCATCTTCTTTGGAAAGGATATTTGTGGTAAGGTCTTCTGGGACAAAACTGCTGACGTCATCGGTCCCTAACATGGGGTTGGCAAATAACATCTACTCCTGATAAAAGGCTGTAGATAATCATCTGCTTTGGAAAGGAAATTTGTGGTAAGGTCTCCTGGGACAAAACTACTGGCGTCATCGGTCCCTAAGTTGAGGTTGGCAACTAACATCCACTCCATATATAAGGCTGTAGATAATCATCTGCTTTGAAAAAGAAATTTGTGGTAAGGTCTTCTACGACAAAACTGCTGACGTCATCAGTCCCTAAGTTGAGGTTGGCAACTACCATCTACTCCATAAATAAGGCTGTAGATAATCATCTTCTTTGAAAAAGAAATTTGTGGTAAGGTCTTCTACGACAAGACTGCTGACGTCATCAGCCCCCAAGTTGAGGTTGGCAACTACCATCTACTCCATAAATAAGGCTGTATATAATCATCTGTTTTGCAAAGCAAATTTGTGGTAAGGTCTTCTGGGACAAAACTACTGACGTCATCGGTCCCTAAGTTGAGGTTGGCAACTAACATCTACTCCAGAAATAAGGCTGTAGGTAATCATCTGCATTGGAAACGATATTTGAGGTAAGGTCTTCTGGGACAAAACTGCTGACGTCATCGGTCCCTAAGATGGGGTTGGCAAATAACATCTACTCCAGATATAAGGCTGTAGATAATCATCTGCTTTGCAAAGGAAATTTGTGGTAAGGTCCTCTGGGTCAAAACTACGGACGTCGTCAGTCAATAAGGTGAGGTTGGCAACTAACATCTACTCCATAAGTAAGGCTGTAGATAATCATCTGCGTTGAAATGCAAATTTCTGCTAAGATCTTCTTGGACAAAGTAACTGACATCATCGGTCAATAAGATGAGGGTGGCAACTAACAACTACTCCTGAAATAAGGCTGTAGATTATCATCTTCTTTAGAAAGGAAATTTGTCTTAAGGTCTCCTGGGACAAAACTACTGGCGTCATCGGTCCCTAAGTTGATATTGGCAACTAGAATCTACTCCAGAAATAAGGCTGTAGGTAATCATCTGCTTTGGAAAGGAAATTTGTGTTAGGGTCTTCTGGGACAAGACTGCTGACGTTATCAGTCCCTAAGATGAGGTTGGCAAATAACATCTACTCCAGAAATAGGGCAGTAGATAATCATCTGCTTTGGAAAGGAAATTTGTGGTAAGGTCTTCTGCGACAAAACCACTGCCATCATCGGCCCCTAAGTTGAGGTTGGCAACTAACATCTACTCCAGAAATAAGGCTGTAGATAATCATCTGCTTTGCAAAGGAAATTTGTGGTAAGGTCTTCTGGGACAAAACTACTGACGTCATCGGTCCCTAAGTTGAGGTTGGCAACTAACATATACTCCAGAAATAGGGCTGTAGATAATCATCTGCTTTGGAAAGGAAATTTGTGGTAAGGTCATCTGCGACAAAACTACTGACGTCATAGGTCCCTAAGTTGAGGTTGGCAAATAACATCCACTTCATAAATAAGGCTGTAGATAATCATCTGTTTTGCAAAGGAAATTTGTGGTAAGGTCTTCTGGGACAAAACTGCTGACGTCATCGGTCCCTAAGGTTGGGTTGGCAACTAACAGCTACTCCACAAATATGGCTGTAGATAATCATCTGCTTCACAAAGGAAATTTGTGGTAAGATCTTCTGGGCCAAATTGCTGACGTCATCGGTCACTAAGTTAAGGTTGGCAAATAACATCTACTCCAGAAATACGGCTCTAGATATTCACCCGCATTGAAAAGGAAATTTGTGGTAAGGTCTTCTTGGACAGAACTGCTGACGTTACCGGTCTCTAAGTTAAGGTTGGCAAATAACATCTACTCAGAAATAAGGCTGTAGATAGTCATCTGCTTTGAAAAGCTAATTTGTGGTAAGGTCTTCTCGGACAAAACTGCTGACGTCATCAGTCCCTAAGTTGAGGTTGGCAAATAGCATCTACTCCAGAAATAAGGCTGTAGATAATCATCTGCTTTGGAAAGGAGATTTGTGGTAAGGTCTTCTGGGACAAAACTGCTGACGTCATCGGTCCCTAAGTTGAGGTTGGCAACTACCATCTACTCCAGAAATGAGGCTGTATATGATCATTTGCTTTGCAAAGGAAATTTGTGGAAGGTCGTCTGGGGCAAAACTACTGATGTCATCGGTCCCTAAGTTGAGGTTGGCAACTAACATCTACTCCATAAAAAAGGCTGTAGGTAATCATCACCTTTGCAAAGGAAATTTGTGGTAAAGTCTTCTGGGACAAAACTGGTGACATCATCGGTCCCTAAGTTGAGGTTGGCAACTAACATCTACTCCATAAATAAGGCTGTTGATAATCATCTGCTTTGCTAAGGAAATTTGTGATAAAGTCTTCTGGGACAAAACTGCTGACATCATCGGTCCCTAAGTTGATGTTGGCAACTAACATCTACTCCAGAAGTAAGGCTGTAGATAATTATCTGCTTTGCAATGGAAATTTGTGGTGAGGTCTTCTGGGACAAAACTACTGTCGTCATCGGTCATTAAGTTGAGGTTGGCAACTAACATCTACTCCATAAATAAGGCTGTAGATAATCATCTGCTTTGCTAAGGAAATTTGTGGTAAAGTCTTCTGGGATAAATCTGCTGACATCATCGGTCCCTAAGTTGAGGTTGGCAAATAGCATCTACTAGAGAAATAAGGCTATAGATAATCATCTGCTTTGGAAAGGAAATTTGTGGTAAGGTCTTCTGGGACAAAACTGCTGACGTCATCGGTCCCTAAGTTGACGTTGGCAACTAACATCTACTCCAGAAATGAGGCTGTTTATAAACATTTGCTTTGCAAAGGAAATTTGTGGTAAGGTCTTCTGGGACAAAACTACTGACATCATCGGTCCCTAAGTTGAGGTTGGCAACTAACATCCAATCCATAAATAAGGTTGTAGATAATCATCTGCCTTGCTAAGGAAATTTGTGGTAAAGTCTTCTGGGACAAAACTGCTGACATCATCTGTCCCTAAGTTGAGGTTGGCAACTATCATGTACTCCAGAAATAAGGCTGTAGATAATCATCTGCTTTAAAAAGGAAATTTGTGGTAAGGTCTTCTGGGACAAAACTACTGACGTCATCGGTCCCTATGTTGAGGTTGGCAACTAACATCTACTCCATAAGTAAGGATGTAGATAATCATCTGATTTGAAAGGCAAATATCTGCTAAGATCTTCTGGGACAAAATTACTGACATCATCGGTCCCTAAGTTGAGGTTGGCAAATAACATCTACTCCAGAAATAAGGCTGTAGATCATCATCTGCTTTGCAAAGGAAATTTGTGGTAAGGTCTCCTGGGACAAAACTGCTGACGTCATCGGTCCCTAAGTTGAGGTTGGCAACTAACATCTACTCCAGATATAAGGCTGTAGATAATCATCTGCTTTGCAAAGGAAATTTGTGGTAAGCTCCTCTGGGGTAAAACTACAGACATCGTCAGTCCCTAAGTTGAGGTTGGCAACTAACATCTACTCCAGAAATAAGGCTGTAGGTAATCATCTGCTTTGGAAAAGAAATTTGTGGTAAGGTCTTCTACGACAAAACTGCTGACGTCATCAGTCCCTAAGTTGAGGTTGGCAACTACCATCTACTCCATAAATAAGGCTGTAGATAATCATCTGCTTTGCAAAGGAAATTTGAGGTAAGGTCTTCTGGGACAAGACAGTTGATGTCATCGGTCCCTAAGTTGAGGTTGGCAACTACCATCTACTCAATAAATACGGCTGTAGATAATTATCTGCTTTGCAAAGGAAATTTGTGGTAAGGTCTTCTGGGACAAAACTACTGACGTCACCGGTCCCTAAGTTGAGGTTGGCAACTAACATCTAATCCAGAAATAAGGCTCTAGGTAATCATCTGCATTGGAAAGGATATTTGTGGTAAGGTCTTCTGGGACAAAACTGCTGACGTCATCGGTCCCTACGATGGGGTTGGCAAATAACATCTACTCCGGAAATAAGGCTGTAGAAAATCATCAGCTTTGGAAAGGAAATTTGTGGTAAGGTCTCCTGGGACAAAGCTACTGGCGTCATCGGTCCCTAAGTTGACGTTGGCAACTAACATCTACTCCATAAATAAGGCTGTAGATAATCATCTGCTTTGTAAAAGAAATTTGTGGTAAGGTCTTCTACGACAAAACTGGTGACGTCATCAGTCACTAAGTTGAGTTTGGCAAATAACATCTACTCCATAAATAAGGCTGTAGATAATCATCTGCTTTGCAAAGGAAATTTGAGGTAAGGTCTTCTGGGACAAAACTACTGACGTCATCGGTCCCTAAGTTGAGGTTGGCAACTACCATCTACTCCATAAATAAGGCTGTAGATAATCATCTGTTTTGCAAAGAAAATTAGTGGTAAGGTCTTCTGGGACAAAACTACTGACGTCATCGGTCCCTAAGTTGAGGTTGGCAACTAATATCTACTCCAGAAATAAGGCTGTAGGGAATCATCTGCTTTGGAAAGGATATTTGTGGTAAGGTCTTCTGGGACAAAACTGCTGACGTCATCGGTCCCTAAGATGGGTTTGGCAAATAACATCTACTCCAGAAAAAAGGCTGTAGATAATCATCTGCTTTGGAAAGGAAATTTGTGGTAAGGTCTCCTGGGACAAAACTACTGTCGTCATCAGTCCCTAAGTTGAGGATGGCAACTAACATCTACTCCAGAAATAAGGCTGTAGATAATCATCTGCTTTGCAAAGGAAATTTGTGGTAAGGTCTTCTGGGACAAGGCTACTGACGTCAACGGTCCCTATGTTGAACATGGCAACTAACATCCACTCCAAAAATAAGGCTGTAGATAATGATCTGCTTTGCAAAGGAAATTTGTGGTAAGGTCTCCTGGGACAAAACTGCTGACGTCATCGGTCCCTAAGTTGAGGTTGGCAACTAACATCTACTCCAGTTATAGGGCTGTAGATAATCATCTGCTTTGCAAAGGAAATTTGTGGTAAGGTCCTCTGGGGCAAAACTACAGACGTCGTCAGTCCCTAAGTTGAGGTTGGCAACTAACATCTACTCCAGAAATAAGGCTGTAGATAATCATCTACTTTGGAAAGGAGATTTGTGGTATGGTCTCCTGGGACAAAACTGCTGAAGTCATCGGTCCCTAAGTTGAGGTTGGCAACTAACATCTACTCCAGTTATAGGGCTGTAGATAATCATCTGCTTTGCAAAGGAAATTTGTGGTAAGGTCCTCTGGGGCAAAACTACAGACATCGTCAGTCCCTAAGTTGAGGTTGGCAACTAACATCTACTCCATAAAAAAGGCTGTAGGTAATCATCTGCTTTGCAAAGGAAATTGTGGTAAAGTCTTCTGGGACAAAACTGCTGACATCATCGGTCCCTACGTTGAGGTTGGCAACTAACATCTACTCCATAAATAAGGCTGTTGATAATCATCTGCTTTGCCAAGGAAATTTGTGATAAAGTCTTCTGGGACAAAACTGCTGACATCATCGGTCCCTAAGTTGAGGTTGGCAACTAACATCTACTCCAGAAATAAGGCTGTAGATAATTATCTGCTTTGCAATGGAAATTTGTGGTGAGGTATTCTGGGACAAAACTACTGTCGTCATCGGTCCCTAAGTTGAGGTTGGCAACTAACATCTACTCCATAAATAAGGCTGTAGATAATCATCTGCTTTGCTAAGGAAATTTGTGTTAAAGTCTTCTGGGATAAATCTGCTGACATCATCGGTCCCTAAGTTGAGGTTGGAAAATAGCATCTACTAGAGAAATAAGGCTGTAGATAATCATCTGCTTTGGAAAGGAAATTTGTGGTAAGGTCTTCTGGGACAAAACTGCTGACGTCATCGGTCCCTAAGTTGACGTTGGCAACTAACATCTACTCTAGAAGTGAGGCTGTTTATTATCATTTGCTTTGCAAAGGAAATTTGTGGTAAGGTCTTCTGGGACAAAACTACTGACGTCATCGGTCCCTAAGTTGAGGTTGGCAACTAACATCCACTCCATAAATAAGGTTGTGGATAATCATCTGCCTTGCTAAGGAAATTTGTGGTAAAGTCTTCTGGGACAAAACTGCTGACATCATCTGTCCCTAAGTTGAGGTTGGCAACTATCATGTACTCCAGAAATAAGGCTGTAGATAATCATCTGCTTTACAAAGGAAATTTGTGGTAAGGTCTTCTGGGACAAAACTACTGACGTCATCGGTCCCTATGTTGAGGTTGGCAACTAACATCTACTCCATAAGTAAGGATGTAGATAATCATCTGATTTGAAAGGCAAATATCTGCTAAGATCTTCTGGGCAAAAATACTGACATCATCGGTCCCTAAGTTGAGGTTGGCAAATAACATCTACTCCAGAAATAAGGCTGTAGATCATCATCTGCTTTGCAAAGGAAATTTGTGGTAAGGTCTCCTGGGACAAAACTGCTGACGTCATCGGTCCCTAAGTTGAGGTTGGCAACTACCATCTACTCCATAAATACGGCTGTAGATAATCATCTGCTTTGCAAAGGAAATTTGTGGTAAGGTCTTCTGGGACAAAACTACTGACGTCATCGGTCCCTAAGTTGAGGTTGGCAACTAACATCTAATCCAGAAATAAGGCTCTAGGTAATCATCTGCTTTGGAAAGGATATTTGTGGTAAGGTCTTCTGTGACAAAACTGCTGACGTCATCGGTCCCTAAGATGGGGTTGGCAAATAACATCTACTCTGGAAAAAAGGCTGTAGAAAATCATCTGCTTTGGAAAGGAAATTTGTGGTAAGGTCTCCTGGGACAAAACTACTGGCGTCATCGGTCCCCAAGTTGACGTTGGCAACTAACATCTACTCCATAAATAAGGCTGTAGATAATCATCTGCTTAGTAAAAGAAATTTGTGGTAAGGTCTTCTACGACAAAACTGCTGATGCATCAGTCACTAAGTTGAGGTTGGCAGATAACATCTACTCCATAAATAAGGCTGTAGATAATCATCTGCTTTGCAAAGGAAATTTGAGGTAAGGTCTTCTGGGACAAAACTGCTGACATCATCGGTCCCTAAGTTGAGGTTGGCAACTACCATCTACTCCATAAATAAGGCTGTAGATAATCATCTGTTTTGCAAAGAAAATTAGTGGTAAGGTCTTCTGGGACAAAACTACTGACGTCATCGGTCCCTAAGTTGAGGTTGGCAACTAACATCTACTCCAGAAGTAAGGCTGTAGGGAATCATCTGCTTTGGAAAGGACATTTGTGGTAAGGTCTTCTGGGACAAAACTGCTGACGTCATCGGTCCCTAAGATGGGGTTGGCAAATAACATCTACTCCAGAAAAAAAGCTGTAGATAATCATCTGCTTTGGAAAGGAAATTTGTGGTAAGGTCTCCTGGGACAAAACTACTGTCGTTATCAGTCCCTAAGTAGAGGTTGGCAACTAACATCTACTCCAGAAATAAGGCTGTAGATAATCATCTGCTTTGCAAAGGAAGTTTGTGGTAAGGTCTTCTGGGACCAGGCTACTGACGTCAACGGTCCCTATGTTGAACATGGCAACTAACATACACTCCAAAAATAAGGCTGTAGATAGTGATCTGCTTTGCAAAGGAAATTTGTGGTAACGTCTTCTCAGACAAAACTGCTGACGTCATCGGTCCCTAAGTTGAGGTTGGCAACTAACATCTACTCCAGAAATAAGGCTGTATATAATCATCTGCTTTGAAAAAGAATTTTGTGGTAAGGTGTTCTGTGACTAAACTTTTGACGTCATCAGTCCCTAAGTTGAGGTTGGCAACTAACATCTACTCCATAAATAGGGCTGTAGAAAATCACCTGCTTTGCAAAGGAAATTTGTGGTAAGGTCTTCTCGGACAAAACTGCTGACGTCATCGGTCCCCAAGTTGAGGTTGGCAACTAACATCTACTCCAGAAATAAGGCTGTATATAATCATCTGCTTTGCAAAGGAAATTTGTGGTAAGGTCTTCTGAGACAAAGCTACTGATGTCATCAGTCCCTAAGTTTAGGTTGGCAACTAACATGTACTCCGTAAGTAAGGCTGTAGATTATCATCAGCTTTGAATCGCAAATTTCTGCTAAGATCCTCTGGGACAAAATTACTGACATCATTTGTCCCTAAGTTGAGGTTGGCAAATAACATCTACTCCAGAAATAAGGCCGTAGATCATCATCTGATTTGGAATGGAAATTTGTGGTAAGGTCTTCTGGGACAAAACTGCTGACGTCATCGGTCCCTAAGTTTAGGTTGGCAACTAACATCTACTCCAGAAATAAGGCTGTAGATAATCATCTGCTTTGCAGAGGAAATTTGTGGTAAGGTCTTCTGGGACAAAACTACTGACGTCGTCAGTGCCTAAGTTGAGGTTAGCAACTAGCATCTACTCCATAAGTAAGGGTGTAGATAATCGTCTGCTTTCAAATGCAAATTTCTGCTAAGATCTTCTGTGACAAAATTACTGACATCATCGGTCCCTAAGTTGAGGTTGGCAAATAACATCTACTCCAGAAATAAGGCTGTAGATCATCATCTGATTTGGAATGGAAATTTGTGAAAAGGTCTTCTGGGACTAAACTGCTGACGTCATCGGTCCCTAAGTTGAGGTTGGCAACTAACATCTACTTCAGAAATAAGGCTGTAGGTAATCATCTGCTTTGCAATGGAAATTTGTGGTAACGTCTTCTGGGACAAAACTATTGCCGTCATCGGTCCCTAAGTTGAGGTTGGCAACTAACATCTACTCCAGAAATAAGGCTGTAGATAATCATCTGCTTTGCAAAGGAAATTTGTGGTAAAGTCTTCTGGGACAAAACTACTGACGTCATCGGTCCCTAAGTTGAGGTTGGCAACTAACACCTACTCCAGAAATAAGGCTGTAGATAATCATCTGCTTTGCAAAGGAAATTTGTGGTAAGGTCTTCTGGGACAAAACTACTGCCGTCATCGGTCCCTAAGTTGAGGTTGGCAACTAACATCTACTCCAGAAATAAAGCTGTAGATAATCATCTGCTTTGCAAAGGAAATTTGTGGTAAGGTTTTCTGGGACAAAACTGCTGACATCATCGGTCCCCAAGTTGAGGTTGGCAACTAAAATCTACTCCAGAAATAAGGCTGTAGATAATCATCTGCTTTGCAAAGGAAATTTGTGGTAAGGTCTTCTGGGACAAAACTACTGACGTCATCGGTCCCTAAGTTGAGGTTGGCAACTAACATCTACTCCATTAGTAAGGACGTAGTTAATCATCTGCTTTGAAATGCAAATTTCTGCTAAGATCTTCTGGGACAAAATTACTTTCATGATCGGTCCCTAAGTTGAGGTTGGCAAATAACATCTACTCCAGAAATAAGGCTGTAGATAATCATCTGCTTTGCAAAGGAAATTTGTGGTAAGGTCTCCTGGGACAAAACTGCTGACGTCATCGGTCCCTAAGTTGAGGTTGGCAACTAACATCTACTCCAGTTATAGGGCTGTGGATAATCATCTGCTTTGCAAAGGAAATTTGTGGTAAGGTCCTCTGGGGCAAAACTACAGACGTCGTCAGTCCCTAAGTTGAGGTTGGCAACTAACATCTACTCCAGAAATAAGGCTGTAGATAATCATCTACTTTGGAAAGGAGATTTGTGGTAAGGTCTCCTGGGACAAAACTGTTGAAGTCATCGGTCCCTAAGTTGAGGTTGGCAACTAACATCTACTCCAGTTATAGGGCTGTAGATAATCATCTGCTTTGCAAAGGAAATTTGTGGTAAGGTCCTCTGGGGCAAAACTACAGACGTCGTCAGTCCCTAAGTTGAGGTTGGAAACTAACATCTACTCCATAAAAAAGGCTGTAGGTAATCATCTGCTTTGCAAAGGAAATTGTGGTAAAGTCTTCTGGGACAAAACTGCTGACATCATCGGTCCCTACGTTGAGGTTGGCAACTAACATCTACTCCATAAATAAGGCTGTTGATAATCATCTGCTTTGCTAAGGAAATTTGTGATAAAGTCTTCTGGGACAAAACTGCTGACATCATCGGTCCCTAAGTTGAGGTTGGCAACTAACATCTACTCCAGAAATAAGGCTGTAGATAATTATCTGCTTTGCAATGGAAATTTGTGGTGAGGTATTCTGGGACAAAACTACTGTCGTCATCGGTCCCTAAGTTGAGGTTGGCAACTAACATCTACTCCATAAATAAGGCTGTAGATAATCATCTGCTTTGCTAAGGAAATTTGTGTTAAAGTCTTCTGGGATAAATCTGCTGACATCATCGGTCCCTAAGTTGAGGTTGGAAAATAGCATCTACTAGAGAAATAAGGCTGTAGATAATCATCTGCTTTGGAAAGGAAATTTGTGGTAAGGTCTTCTGGGACAAAACTGCTGACGTCATCGGTCCCTAAGTTGACGTTGGCAACTAACATCTACTCTAGAAGTGAGGCTGTTTATTATCATTTGCTTTGCAAAGGAAATTTGTGGTAAGGTCTTCTGGGACAAAACTACTGACGTCATCGGTCCCTAAGTTGAGGTTGGCAACTAACATCCACTCCATAAATAAGGTTGTGGATAATCATCTGCCTTGCTAAGGAAATTTGTGGTAAAGTCTTCTGGGACAAAACTGCTGACATCATCTGTCCCTAAGTTGAGGTTGGCAACTATCATGTACTCCAGAAATAAGGCTGTAGATAATCATCTGCTTTACAAAGGAAATTTGTGGTAAGGTCTTCTGGGACAAAACTACTGACGTCATCGGTCCCTATGTTGAGGTTGGCAACTAACATCTACTCCATAAGTAAGGATGTAGATAATCATCTGATTTGAAAGGCAAATATCTGCTAAGATCTTCTGGGCAAAAATACTGACATCATCGGTCCCTAAGTTGAGGTTGGCAAATAACATCTACTCCAGAAATAAGGCTGTAGATCATCATCTGCTTTGCAAAGGAAATTTGTGGTAAGGTCTCCTGGGACAAAACTGCTGACGTCATCGGTCCCTAAGTTGAGGTTGGGAACTACCATCTACTCCATAAATACGGCTGTAGATAATCATCTGCTTTGCAAAGGAAATTTGTGGTAAGGTCTTCTGGGACAAAACTACTGACGTCATCGGTCCCTAAGTTGAGGTTGGCAACTAACAACTAATCCAGAAATAAGGCTCTAGGTAATCATCTGCTTTGGAAAGGATATTTGTGGTAAGGTCTTCTGTGACAAAACTGCTGACGTCATCGGTCCCTAAGATGGGGTTGGCAAATAACATCTACTCCGGAAAAAAGGCTGTAGAAAATCATCTGCTTTGGAAAGGAAATTTGTGGTAAGGTCTCCTGGGACAAAACTACTGGCGTCATCGGTCCCCAAGTTGACGTTGGCAACTAACATCTACTCCATAAATAAGGCTGTAGATAATCATCTGCTTTGTAAAAGAAATTTGTGGTAAGGTCTTCTACGACAAAACTGCTGATGCATCAGTCACTAAGTTGAGGTTGGCAGATAACATCTACTCCATAAATAAGGCTGTAGATAATCATCTGCTTTGCAAAGGAAATTTGAGGTAAGGTCTTCTGGGACAAAACTGCTGACAACATCGGTCCCTAAGTTGAGGTTGGCAACTACCATCTACTCCATAAATAAGGCTGTAGATAATCATCTGTTTTGCAAAGAAAATTAGTGGTAAGGTCTTCTGGGACAAAACTACTGACGTCATCGGTCCCTAAGTTGAGGTTGGCAACTAACATCTACTCCAGAAGTAAGGCTGTAGGGAATCATCTGCTTTGGAAAGGACATTTGTGGTAAGGTCTTCTGGGACAAAACTGCTGACGTCATCGGTCCCTAAGATGGGGTTGGCAAATAACATCTACTCCAGAAAAAAAGCTGTAGATAATCATCTGCTTTGGAAAGGAAATTTGTGGTAAGGTCTCCTGGGACAAAACTACTGTCGTTATCAGTCCCTAAGTAGAGGTTGGCAACTAACATCTACTCCAGAAATAAGGCTGTAGATAATCATCTGCTTTGCAAAGGAAGTTTGTGGTAAGGTCTTCTGGGACCAGGCTACTGACGTCAACGGTCCCTATGTTGAACATGGCAACTAACATACACTCCAAAAATAAGGCTGTAGATAGTGATCTGCTTTGCAAAGGAAATTTGTGGTAACGTCTTCTCAGACAAAACTGCTGTCGTCATCGGTCCCTAAGTTGAGGTTGGCAACTAACATCTACTCCAGAAATAAGGCTGTATATAATCATCTGCTTTGAAAAAGAATTTTGTGGTAAGGTGTTCTGTGACTAAACTTTTGACGTCATCAGTCCCTAAGTTGAGGTTGGCAACTAACATCTACTCCATAAATAGGGCTGTAGAAAATCACCTGCTTTGCAAAGGAAATTTGTGGTAAGGTCTTCTCGGACAAAACTGCTGACGTCATCGGTCCCCAAGTTGAGGTTGGCAACTAACATCTACTCCAGAAATAAGGCTGTATATAATCATCTGCTTTGCAAAGGAAATTTGTGGTAAGGTCTTCTGAGACAAAGCTACTGATGTCATCAGTCCCTAAGTTTAGGTTGGCAACTAACATGTACTCCGTAAGTAAGGCTGTAGATTATCATCTGCTTTGAAACGCAAATTTCTGCTAAGATCCTCTGGGACAAAATTACTGACATCATTTGTCCCTAAGTTGAGGTTGGCAAATAACATCTACTCCAGAAATAAGGCCGTAGGTAATCATCTGCTTTGGAAAGGGAATTTGTGGTAAGGTTTTTGGGACGCAACTGCTGACGTCATCGGTCCCTAAGATGAGGTTGGCAAATAACATCTACTCCAGAAATAAGGCTCTAGATATTCATCTGCTTTGGAAAGGAAATTTGTGGTAAGGTCTTCTGGGACAAAACTACTGGCGTCATCGGTCCCTAAGTTGAGGTTGGCAACTAACATCCACTGCATAAATAAGGCTGTAGATAATCATCTGCATTGCAGAGGAAATTTCCGGTAAGGTCTTCTGGGACAAAACTGCTGACTTCATCGGTCCCTAAGTTGAGGTTGGCAACTAACATCTACTCCAGATATAATGCTGTAGATAATCATCTGCTTTGCAAAGGAAATTTGTGGTAGGTCCTCTGGGACAAAACTACTGACGTCGTGAGTCCCTAATTTGAGGTTGGCAACTAACATTTACTTAATAAATGAGGCTGTAGGTAATCATCTGCTTTGCAAAGGAAATTGGTGGTAAGGTCTTCTGGGACAAGACTGCTGATGTCATCGGTCCCTAAGTTGAGGTTGGCAAATAACATCTACTCCAGAAATAAGGCTGTAGATCATCATCTGATTTGGAATGGAAATTTGTGAAAAGGTCTTCTGGGACTAAACTGCTGACGTCATCGGTCCCTAAGTTGAGATTGGCAACTAACATCTACTTCAGAAATAAGGCTGTAGGTAATCATCTGCTTTGCAATGGAAATTTGTGGTAACGTCTTCTGGGACAAAACTATTGCCGTCATCGGTCCCTAAGTTGAGGTTGGCAACTAACATCTACTCCAGAAATAAGGCTGTAGATAATCATCTGCTTTGCAAAGGAAATTTGTGGTAAAGTCTTCTGGGACAAAACTACTGACGTCATCGGTCCCTAAGTTGAGGTTGGCAACTAACATCTACTCCAGAAATAAGGCTGTAGATAATCATCTGCTTTGCAAAGGAAATTTGTGGTAAGGTCTTCTGGGACAAAACTACTGCCGTCATCGGTCCCTAAGTTGAGGTTGGCAACTAACATCTACTCCAGAAATAAAGCTGTAGATAATCATCTGCTTTGCAAAGGAAATTTGTGGTAAGGTTTTCTGGGACAAAACTGCTGACATCATCGGTCCCCAAGTTGAGGTTGGCAACTAAAATCTACTCCAGAAATAAGGCTGTAGATAATCATCTGCTTTGCAAAGGAAATTTGTGGTAAGGTCTTCTGGGACAAAACTACTGACGTCATCGGTCCCTAAGTTGAGGTTGGCAACTAACATCTACTCCATTAGTAAGGACGTAGTTAATCATCTGCTTTGAAATGCAAATTTCTGCTAAGATCTTCTGGCACAAAATTAGTTTCATGATCGGTCCCTAAGTTGAGGTTGGCAAATAACATCTACTCCAGAAATAAGGCTGTAGATAATCATCTGCTTTGCAAAGGAAATTTGTGGTAAGGTCTTCTGGGACAAAACTACTGACGTCATCCTTCCCTAAGTTGAGGTTGGCAACTAACATCTACTCCAGAAATAAGGCTGTAGATAATCATCTGCTTTGCAAAGGAAATTTGTGGTAAGGTCTTCTGGGACAAAACTACTGCCGTCATCGGTCCCTAAGTTTAGGTTGGCAACTAACATCTACTCCAGAAATAAGGCTGTAGATAATCATCTGCTTTGCAAAGGAAATTTGTGGTAAGGTCTTCTTGGACAAAACTGCTGACGTCATCGGTCCCTTAGTTGAGGTTGGCAACTAACATCTACGCCAGATATAAGGCTGTAGATAATCATCTGCTTTGCAAAGGAAATTTGTGGTAAGGTCTTCTGGGACAAAACTACTGACGTCATCGGTCCCTAAGTTGAGGTTGGCAACTAACATCTACTCCAGAAATAAGGCTGTAGATAATCATCTGCATTGCAAAGGAAATTCGTGGTAAGGTCTTCTGGGACAAAACTGATGACGTCATCGGTCCCTAAGTTGAGGTTGGCAACTAACTTCTACTCCATAAGTAAGGACGTAGTTAATCATCTGACTTGAAATGCAAATTTCTGCTAAGATCTACTGGGACAAAATTACTGACATCATCGGTCCCTAAGTTGAGGTTGGCAAATAACATCTACTCCAGAAATAAGGCTGTAGATCATCGTCTGATTTGGAATAGAAATTTGTGGTAAGGTCTTCTGGGACAAAACTGCTGACGTCATCGGTCCCTAAGTCGAGGTTGGCAACTAACATCTACTCCAGAAATAAGGCTGTAGATAATCATCTGCTTTGCAAAGGAAATTTGTGTTAAGGTCTTCTGGGACAAAACTACTTACGTCATCGGTCCCTAAGTTGAGGTTGGCAACTAACATCTACTCCAGAAATAAGGCTGTAGATAATCATCTGCTTTGCAAAGGAAATTAGTGGTAAGGTCTTTAGGGACAAAACTACTGACGTCATCGGTCCCTAAGTTGAGCTTTTCAACTAACATCTACTCCAGAAATAAGGCTGTAGATAATCATCTGCTTTGGAAAGGAAATTTGTAGTAAGGTCTTCTGGGACAAACCTACTGGCTTCATCGGTCCCTAAGTTGAGGTTGGCAACTACCATCTACTCCAGAAATAAGGCTGTAGATAATCATCTGCTTTGCAAAGGAAATTAGTGGTAAGGTCTTTAGGGACAAAACTACTGACGTTATCGGTCCCTAAGATGAGGTTGGCAACTAACATCTACTCCAGAAATAAGGCTGTAGATAGTCATCTGCATTGGAAAGGAAATTTGAGGAAAGGTCTTTTGGGACAAAACTGCTGCCGTCATCTGTCCCTAGGTTGAGGTTGGCAACTAACATCTACTACAGAAATAAGGCTGTAGATAATCATCTGCTTTGCAAAGGAAATTTGTGGTAATTTCTTTTGGGACAAAACTATTGACGTCATCGGTCCCTAAGTTGAGGTTGGCAACTAACGTCTACTCCAGAAATAAGGCAGTAGATAATCATCTGCTTTGCAAAGGAAATTTGTGGTAAGGTCTTCTGGGACAAACCTACTGATGTCATCGGTCCCTAAGTTGAGGTTGGCAACTAACATCTACTCCAGAAATAAGGCTGTAGATAATCATCTGCTTTGCAAAGGAAATTTGTGGTAAGGTCCTCTGGGACAAATCTACTGACGTCGTCGGTCCCTAAGTTGAGGTTGGCAACTAACATCTATTCCACATGTAAGGATGTAGATAATCATCTGCTTTGAAATGCAAATTTCTGCTAAGACCTTCTGGGACAAAATTATTGACATCATCGCTCCCTAAGTTGAGGATGGCAAATAACATCTACTCCAGAAATAAGGCTCTAGATCATCATCTGATTTGGAATGGAAATTTGTGGTAAGGTCTTCTGGGACAAAACTGCTGACGTCATCGGTCCCCAAGTTGAGGTTGGCAACTAACTTCTACTCCAGAAATAAGGTTGTAGATAATCATCTGCTTTGCAAAGGAAATTTGTGGTAAGGTTCTCTGGGACAAAACTACTGTCATCGTCAGTCCCTAAGTTGAGGTTGGCAACTAACATCTACTCCATAAGTAAGGATGTAGATAATCATATGCTTTGAAATGCAAAGTTCTGCTAAGATCTTCTGTAACAAAATAACTGACATCATCGGTCCCTAAGTTGAGGTTGGCTACTAACATCTACTCCAGAAATAAGGCTGTAGATAATCATCTGCTTTGGAAAGGATATTTGTGGTAAGGTCTTCTGGGACAAAACTACTGGCTTCATCGGTCCCTAAGTTGAGACTGGCAACTAACATCTACTCCAGAAATGAGGCTGTAGATAATCATCTGCTTTACTAAGGAAATTTGTGGTAAGGTCTTCTGGGACAAAACTACTGACGTCATCGGTCCCTAAGTTGAGGTTTGCAACTAACATCTACTCCAGAAATAAGGCTGTAGATAATCATCTGCTTTGCAAAGGAAATTTGTGGTAAGGTCTTCTGGGACAAAACTACTGACGTCATCGGTCCGTAAGTTGAGGTTGACAACTAACATCTAATCCAGAAAAAAGGCTGTAGATAATCATCTGGTTTGAAAAGGAATTTTGTGGTAAGGTCTTCTGGAACAAAACTGCTGACCTCATCGGTCCCTAAGTTGAGGTTGGCAACTAACATCTACTCCATAAATAAGGATGTGGACAAACATCTGCTTTGAAATGCAAATTTCTGCTAAGATCTTCTGGGACAAAATTACTGACATCATTGGTCCCTATGTTGAGGTTGGCAAATAACATCTACTCCAGAAATAAGGCTGTAGATCATCATCTGATTTGGAATGGAAATTTGTGGTAAGGTCTTCTGGGACAAAACTGCTGACGTCATCGGTCCCTCAGTTGAGGTTGGCAACTAACATCTACTCCAGAAATAAGGCTGTAGATAATCATCTGCTTTGCAAAGGAAATTTGTGGTAATGTCTTCTGGGACACAACTATTGACGTCATCGGTCCCTAAGTTGAGGTTGGCAACTAACATCGACTCCAGAAATAAGGCTGTAGATAATCATCTGCTTTGCAAAGGAAATTTGTGGTAAGGTCTTCTGGGACAAAACTACTGCCGTCATCGGTCCCTAAGTTGAGGTTGGCAACTAACATCTACTCCAGAAATAAGGCTGTAGATAATCATCTGCTTTGCAAAGGAAATTTGTGGTAAGGTCTTCTGGGACAATACTACTGACGTCATCAGTCCCTAAGTTGAGGTTGGCAACTAACATCTACTCCAGAAATAAGGCAGCAGATAATCATCTGCTTTGCAAAAGGAAATTTGTGGTAAGGTCTTCTGGGACAAAACTACTGACGTCGTCAGTCCCTAAGTTGAGGTTGGCAACTAACATCTTCTCCATAAGTAAGGATGTAGATAATCATCTGCTTTGAAATGCAAATTTCTGCTAAGATCTTCTGGGACAAAATTACTGACATCATGGTTTCCCTAAGTTGAGGTTGGCAAATAACATCTACTCCAGAAATAAGGCTGTAGATAATCATCTGCTTTGGAAAGGAAATTTGTGAAAAGGTCTTCTGTTACAAAACTACTGGCTTCATCGGTCCCTAAGTTGAGGTTAAAACTAACATCTACTCCAGAAATAAGGCTGTAGATAATCATCTGCTTTGGAAAGGAAATTTGTGGTAAGGTCTTCTGGGACAAAACTACTGACGTCATCGGTCCCTAAGTTGAGGTTGGCAACTAACATCTACTCCAGAAATAAGGCTGTAGATAATCATCTGCAATGGAAAGGAAATTTGTGGTAAGGTCTTCTGGGACAAAACAACTGACATCATCAGTCCGTAAGTTGAGGTTGGCAACTAACATCTATTCCAGAAAAAAGGCTGTAGATAATCATCTGGTTTGAAAAGGAAATTTGTGGAAGGTCTTCTGGAACAAAACTGCTGACCTCATCGGTCCCTAAGTTGAGGTTGGCAACTAACATCTACTCCAGAAATAAGGCTGTAGGTAATCATCTGCTTTGGAAAGGAAATTTGAGGTAAGGTCTTCTGAAACAAAACTACTGCCATCATCGGTCCCTAAGTTGAGTTTGGCAACTAACAACTACTCCAGAAATAAGGCTGTAGATAATCATCTGCTTTGCAAAGGAAATTTGTGGTAAGGTCTTCTGGGACAAGGCTACTGACGTCATCGGTCCCTAAGTTGAGGTTGGCAACTTACATGTACTCCAGAAATAAGGCTGTAGATAATCATCTGCTTTGCAAAGGATATTTGTTGTAGGGTCCTCTGGGACAAAACTACTGACGTCGTCAGTCCCTAAGTTGAGGTTGGCAACTAACATCTACTCCATAAGTAAGGATGTAGATAATCATCTGCTTTGAAATGCAAATTTCTGCTAAGATCTTCTGGGACAAAATTACTGACCTCATCGGTCCCTATGTTGAGGTTGGCAAATAACATCTACTCCAGAATAAAGGCTGTAGATCGTAATCTGATTTGGAATGGAAATTTGTGGTAAGGTCTTCTGGGACAAAACTGCTGACGTCATCGGTCCCTAAGTTGAGGTTGGCAACTAACATCTACTCCAGAAATAAGGCTGTAGATAATCATCTGCTTTGCAAAGGAAATTTGTGTCAAGGACTTCTGGGACAAAACTACTGACGTCATCGGTCCCTAAGTTGAGGTTGGCAACTAACATCTACTCCGGAAATAAGGCTGTAGATAATCATCCGCTTTGCAAAGGAAATTTGTGGTGAGGTCTTCTGGGACAAAACTACTGCCGTCATCGGTCCCTAAGTTGAGGTTGGCAACTAACATTTACTCCAGAAATAAGGCTGTAGATTATCATCTGCTTTGCAAAGGAAATTTGTGGTAAGGTCTTCTGGACAAAACTACTGACGTCATCGGTCCCTAAGTTGAGGTTGGCAACTAACATCTACTCCAGAAATAAGGCTGTAGATAATCATCTGCTTTGCAAAGGAAATTTGTGGTAAGGTCCTCTGGGACAAAACTACTGATGTCGTCAGTCCCTAAGTTGAGGTTGGCAACTAACATCTACACCATAAGTAAAGATGTAGTTAATCATTTGCTTTGAAATGCAACTTTCTGCTAAGATCTTCTGGGACAAAATTACTGACATCATCGGTCCCTAAGTTGAGTTTGACAAATAACATCTACTCCAGAAATAAGGCTGTAGATCGTAATCTGATTTGGAATGGAAATTTGTGGTAAGGTCTTCTACGACAAAACTGCTGACGTCATCGGTCCCTAAGTTGAGGTTGGCAACTAATATCTAATCCAGAAATAAGGATGCTTTGCAAAGGAAATTTGTTGTAAGGTCCTCTGGGACAAAACTACTGACGTCGTCAGTCCCTAAGTTGAGGTTGGCAACTAACATCTACTCCACAAGTAAGGAAGTAGATAATCATCAGCTTTGTAATGCAAATTTCTGCTAAGATCTTCTGGGACAAAATTACTGACATCATCGGTCCCTAAGTTGAGGTTGGCAAATAACATCTACTCCAGATATAAGGATGTAGATCATAATCTGATTTGGAATGGAAATTTCTGGTAAGGTCTTCAGGGACAAAACTACTGACGTCATCGGTCCCTAAGTTGAGGTTGGCAACTAACATCTACTCCAGAAATAAGGCTGTAGATAATCACCTGCTTTGCAAAGGAAATTTGTGGTAAGATCTTCTGGGACAAAACTACTGACGTCATCGGTCCCTAAGTTGAGGTTGGCAACTAACATCTACTCCAGAAATAAGGCTGTAGATAATAATCTGCTTTGCAACGGAAATTTGTGGTAAGGTCTTCTGGGACAAACCTACTGCCGTCATCGGTCCCTAAGTTGAGGTTGGCAACTAACAGCTACTACAGAAATAAGGCTGTAGATAATCATCTGCTTTGCAAAGGTAATTTGTAGTAAGGTCTTCTGGGACAAAACTACTGACGTCATCGGTCCATAAGTTGAGATTGGCAACTAACATCTACTCCAGAAATAAGGCTGTAGATAATCATCTGCTTTGCAAAGGAAATTTGTGGTAAGGTCTTCTGGGACAAAACTACTGACGTCATCGGTCCCTAAGTTGAGGTTGGCAACTAACATCTACTCCAGAAATAAGGCTGTAGATAATCATCTGCTTTGCAAAGGAAATTTGTGGTAAGGTCCTCTGGGACAAAACTACTGACGACGTCAGTCCCCAAGTTGAGGTTGGCAACTAACATCTACTCCATAAGTAAGGATGTAGATAATCATCTGCTTTGAAATGCAAATGTCTCCTAAGAACTTCTGGGACAAAATTACTGACATCATCGGTCCCTAAGTTGAGGTTGGCAAATAACATCTACTCCAGAAATAAGCTGTAGATCATCATCTGATTTGGAATGGAAATTTGTGGTAAGGTCTTCTTTGACAAAACTGCTGATGTCATCGGTCCGTGAGTTGAGGTTGGCAACTAACATCTACTCCAGAAATAAGGCTGTAGATAATCATCTGCTTTGGAAAGGAAATTTGTGGTATGGTCTTCTGGGACAAAACTACTGATGTCATCGGTCCCTAAGTTGAGGTTGGCAACTAACATCTACTGCAGAAATAAGGCTGTAGATAATCATCTGCTTTGCAAAGGAAATTTGTGGTAAGGTCTTCTGGGACAAAACTACTGACGTCATCGGTCCCTAAGTTGAGGTTGGCAACTAACATCTACTCCAGAAAAAAGGCTGTAGATAATCATCTGGTTTTAAAAGGAAATTTGTGGTAAGGTCTTCTGGAACAAAACTGCTGACCTCATCGGTCCCTAAGTTGAGGTTGGCAACTAACATCAACTCCAGAAATAAGGCTGTAGGTACTCTTCTGCTTTGGAAAGGAAATTTGTGGTATGGTCTTCTGGGACAAAACTGCTGACGTCGCCAGTCCCTAAGTTGAGGTTGGCAACTAACATCTTCTCAATAAGTAAGGATGTAGATAATCATCTGCTTTGAAATGCAAATTTCTGCTAAGATCTTCTGGGACAAAATTACTGACATCATCGGTGCCTAAGTTGAGGTTGGCAAATAACATCTGCTCCAGAAATAAGGCTGTAGATAATCATCTGCTTTGGAAAGGAAATTTGTGGTAAGGTCTTCTGTTACAAAACTACTGGCTTCATTCTTCCCTAAGTTGAGGTTGGCAACTAACATCTACTCCAGAAGTAAGGCTGTAGATAATCATCTGCTTTGGAAAGGAAATTTGTGGTAAGGTCTTCTGGGACAAAACTACTGACGTCATCGGTCCCTAAGTTGAGGTTGGCAACTAACATCTACTCCAGAAATAAGGCTGTAGATAATCATCTGCATTGGAAAGGAAATTTGTGGTAAGGTCTTCTGGCACAAAACAACTGACATCATCGGTCCGTGAGTTGAGGTTGGCAACTAACATCTATTCCAGAAAAAAGGCTGTAGATAATCATCTTGTTTGAAAAGGAAATTTGTGGTAAGGTCTTCTGGAACAAAACTGCTGACCTCATCGGTCCCTAAGTTGAGGTTGGCAGCTAACATCTACTCCAGAAATAAGGCTGTAGGTAATCATCTGCTTTGGAAAGGAAATTTGAGGTAAGGTCTTCTGGGACAAAACTACTGCCGTCATCGGTCCCTAAGTTGAGGTTGGCAACTACCATCTACTCCAGAAATAAGGCTGTAGGTAATCATCAGCTTTGCAAAGGAAATTTGTGGTAAGGTCTTCTGGGACAAAACTACTGACGTCATCGGTCCAAAAGTTGAGGTTGGCCACTAACATCTACTCCAGAAATAAGGCTGTAGATAATCATCTGCTTTGCAAAGGAAATTTGTGGTAAGGTCTTCTGGGACAAGGCTACTGACGTCATCGGTCCCTAAGTTGAGGTTGGCAACTTACATCTACTCCAGAAATAAGACTGTAGTTATTCATCTGCTTTGGAAAGGATATTTGTTGTAAGGTCCTCTGGGACAAAACTACTGACGTCGTCAGTCCCTAAGTTGAGGTTGGCAACTAACAACTACTCCATTAGTAAGGATGTAGATAATCATCTGCTTTGAAATGCAAATTTCTGCTAAGATCTTCTGGGACAAAATTACTGACATCATCGGTCCCTAAGTTGAGGTTGGCAAATAACATCTACTCCAGAAATAAGGCTGTAGATCGTAATCTGATTTGGAATGGAAATTTGTGGTAAGGTCTTCTGGGAAAAAACTGCTGACGTCATCGTTCCCTAAGTTGAGGTTGGCAGCTAACATCTACTCCAGAAATAAGGCTGTAGATAATCATCTGCTTTGGAAAGGAAATTTGAGGTAAGGTCTTCAGGGTCAAAGCTACTGACATCATCGGTCCCTAAGTTGAGGTTGGCAACTAACATCTACTCCAGAAATAAGGCTGTAGATAATCATCTGCTTTGGAAAGTAAATTTGTGGTAAGGTCTTCTGGGACAAAGCTACTGACGTCATCGGTCCGTAAGTTGAGGTTGGCAACTAACATCTACTCCAGAAAAAAGGCTGTAGATAATCATCTGGTTTTAAAAGGAAATTTGTGGTAAGGTCTTCTGGAACAAAACTGCTGACCTCATCGGTCCCTAAGTTGAGGTTGGCAACTAACATCAACTACAGAAATAAGGCTGTAGGTACTCTTCTGCTTTGGAAAGGAAATTTGTGGTATGGTCTTCTGGGACAAAACCACTGACGTCATCGGTCCCTATGTTGAGGTTGGCAACTAGCATTTACTCCAGAAATAAAGCTGTAGATAATCATCTGCTTTGCAAAGGAAATTTGTAGTAAGGTCTTCTGGGACAAAACTACTGCCGTCATCGTTCCGTAAGTTGAGGTTGGCAAATAACATCTACTCTAGAGATAAGGCTGTGGATCATCATCTGATTTGGAATGGAAATTTGTGGTAAGGTCTTCTGGGACAAAACTGCTGACATCATAGGTCCGTAAGTTGAGGTTGGCAACTAACATCTATTCCAGAAAAAAGGCTGTAGATAATCATCTGGTCTGAAAAGGAAATTTGAGATAAGGTCTTCTGGGACAAAACTACTGCCGTCATCGGTCCCTAAGTTGAGGTTGGCAACTACCATCTACTCCAGAAATAAGGCTGTAGGTAATCATCTGCTTTGCAAAGGAAATTTGTGGTAAGGTCTTCTGGGACAAAACTACTGACGTCATCGGTCCAAAAGTTGAGGTTGGCCACTAACATCTACTCCAGAAATAAGGCTGTAGATAATCATCTGCTTTGCAAAGGAAATTTGTGGTAAGCTCTTCTGGGACAAGGCTACTGACGTCATCGGTCCCTAAGTTGAGGTTGGCAACTAACATCTATTCCAGAAAAAAGGCTGTAGATAATCATCTGGTTTGAAAAGGAAATTTGTGGTAAGGTCTTCTGGAACAAAACTGCTGACCTCATCGGTCCCTAAGTTGAGGTTGGCAACTAGCATCTACTCCAGAAATAAGACTGTAGATATTCATCTGCTTTGGAAAGGATATTTGTTGTAAGGTCCTCTGGGACAAAACTACTGACGTCGTCAGTCCCTAAGTTGAGGTTGGCAACTAACATCTACTCCATAAGTAAGGATGTAGATAATCATCTGCTTTGAAATGCAAATTTCTGCTAAGATCTTCTGGGACAAAATTACTGACATCATCGGTCCCTAAGTTGAGGTTGGAAAATAACATCTACTCCAGAAATAAGGCTGTAGATCGTAATCTGATTTGGAATGGAAATTTGTGTTAAGGTCTTCTGGGACAAAACTGCTGACGTCATCGGTCCCTAAGTTGAGGTTGGCAACTAACATCTACTCCAGAAATAAGGCTGTAGATAATCGTCTGCTTTGCAAAGGAAATTTGTGTCAAGGTCTTCTGGGACAAAACTACTGACGTCATCGGTCCCTAAGTTGAGGTTGGCAAGTAACATCTACTCCGAAAATAAGGCTGTAGATAATCATCTGCTTTGCAAAGGAAATTTGTGGTGAGGTCTTCTGGGACAAAACTACTGCCGTCATCGGTCCCCAAGTTGAGGTTGGCAACTAACATCTACTCCAGAAATAAGGCTGTAGATAATCATCTGCTTTGCAAAGGTAATTTGTGGTAAGGTCTTCTGGGACAAAACTACTGACGTCATCGGTCCCTAAGTCGAGGTTGGCAACTAACATCTACTCCAGAAATAAGGCTGTAGATAAGCATCTGCTTTGGAAAGGAAATTTGTGGTAAGGTCTTCTGGAACAAAACTACTGGCTTCATCGGTCCCTAAGTTGAGGTTGGCAACTAACATCTACTCCAGAAATAAGGCTGTAGATAATCATCTGCTTTGCAAAGGAAATTTGTGGTAATGTCTTCTGGGTCAAAACTACTGACGTCATCGGTCCCTAAGTTGAGGTTGGCAACTAACATCTACTCCAAAAATAAGGCTGTAGATAATCATCTGCTTTGCAAAGGAAATTTGTGGTAAGGTCCTCTGGGACAAAAGTACTGACGACGTGAGTCCCTAAGATGAGGTTGGCAACTAACATCTACTCCGTAAGTAAGGATGTACATAATCATCTGCTTTGAAATGCAAATGTCTCGTAAAATCTTCTGGGACAAAATTACTGACATCATCGGTCCCTAAGTTGAGGTTGGCAAATAACATCTACTCCAGAAATAAGGCTGTAGATCATCATCTGATTTGGAATGGAAATTTGTGGTAAGGTCTTCTGGGACAAAACTGCTGACGTCATCGGTCCGTAAGTTGAGGTTGGCAACTAACATCTACTCCAGAAATAAGGCTGTAGATAATCATCTGCTTTGGAAAGGAAATTTGTGGTAAGGTCTTCAGGTTCAAAGCTACTGACATCATCGGTCCCTAAGTTGAGGTTGGCAAGTAACATCTACTCCAGAAATAAGGCTGTAGGTACTCATCTGCTTTGGAAAAGAAATTTGTGGTATGGTCTTCTGGGACAAAACTACTGACGTCATCGGTACCTAAGTTGAGGTTGGCAACTAACATCTACTCCAGAAATAAGGCTGTAGATAATCATCTGCTTTGGAAAGGAAATTTGTGGTATGGTCTACTGGGACAAAACTACTAATGTCATCGGTCCCTAAGTTGAGGTTGGCAACTAACATCTACTGCAGAAATAAGGCTGTAGATAATCATCTGCTTTGAAAAGGAAATTTGTGGTAAGGTCTTCTGGGACAAAACTACTGACGTCATCGGTCCCTAAGTTGAGGTTGGCAACTAACATCTACTCCAGAAAAAAGGCTGTAGATAATCATCTGGTTTGAAAAGGAAATTTGTGGTAAGGTCTTCTGGAACAAAACTGCTGACCTCATCGGTCCCTAAGTTGAGGTTGGCAACTAACATCTACTCCAGAAATAAGGCTGTAGGTACTCTTCTGCTTCGGAAAGGAAATTTGTGATATGGTCTTCTGGGACAAAACCACTGACATCATCGGTCCTTAAGTTGAGGTTGGCAACTAGCATCTACTCCAGAAATAAGGATGTAGATAATCATCTTCTTTGAAATGCAAATTTCTGCTAAGATCTTCTGGGACAAAATTACTGACATCATCGGTCCCTAGGTTGAGGTTGGCAAATAACATCTACTCCAGAAATAAGGCTGTAGATAATCATCTGCTTTGGAAAGGAAATTTGTGGTAAGGTCTTCTGGTACAAAACTACTGGCTTCATCGGTCCCTAAGTTGAGGTTGGCAACTAACATCTACTCCAGAAATAAGGTTGTAGATAATCATCTGCTTTGGAAAGGAAATTTGTGGTAAGGTCTTCTGGCAAAAAACAACCGACATCATCGGTCCGTAAGTTGAGGTTGGCAACTGACATCTATTCCAGAAAAAAGGCTGTAGATAATCACCTGGTTTGAAAAGGAAATTTGTGGTAAGGTCTTCTGGAACAAAACTGCTGACCTCATCGGTCCCTAAGTTGAGGTTGGCAACTAACATCTACTCCAGAAATAAGGCTGCACGTAATCATCTGCTTTGGAATGGAAATTTGAGGTAAGGTCTTCTGGGTCAAAACTACTGCCGTCATCGGTCCCTAAGTTGAGGTTGGCAACTAACATCTACTCCAGAAATAAGGCTGTAGATAATCCACTGCTTTGCAAAGGAAATTTGTGGTAAGGTCTTCTCGGACAAAACTACTGACGTCATCGGTCCAAAAGTTGAGGTTGGCCACTAACATCTACTCCAGAAATATGGCTGTAGATAATCATCTGCTTTGCAATGGAAATTTGTGGTAAGGTCTTCTGGGACAAGGCTAATGACGTCATCGGTCCCTAAGTTGAGGTTGGCAACTTACATCTACTCCAGAAATAAGGCTGTAGATATTCAGCTGCTTTGCAAAGGATATTTGTTGTAAGGTCCTCTGGGACAAAACTACTGACGTCGTCAGTCCCTAAGTTGAGGTTGACAACTAACATCTACTCCATAAGTAAGGATGTAGATTTTCATCTGCTTTGAAATGCAAATTTCTGCTAAGAACTTCTGGGACAAAATTACTGACATCATCGGTCCCTAAGTTGAGGTTGGCAAATAACATCTACTCCAGAAATAAGGCTGTAGATCGTAATCTGATTTGGAATGGAAGTTTGTGGTAAGGTCTTCTGGGACAAAACTGCTGACGTCATCGGTCCCTAAGTTGAGGTTGGCAATTAACATCTACTCCAGAAATAGAGCTGTAGACAATCATCTGCTTTGCAAAGGAAATTTGTACCAAGGTCTTCTGGGACAAAACTACTGACGTCATCGGTCCCTAAGTTAAGGTTGGCAACTAACATCTACTCCGGAAATAAGGCTGTAGATAATCATCTGCTTTGCAAAGGAAATTTGTGGTGAGGTCTTCTGGGACAAAACTACTGCCGTCATCGGTCCCCAAGTTGAGGTTGGCAACTAACATCTACTCCAGAAATAAGGCTGTAGATAATCATCTGCTTTGCAAAGGAAATTTGTGGTAAGGTCTTCTGGACAAAACTACTGACGTCATTGGTCCCTAAGTTGAGGTTGGCAAATAACATCTGCACCACAAATAAGGCTGTAGATAATCATCTGCTTTGCAAAGGAAATTTGTGGTAAGGACCTCTGGGACAAAACTACTGATGTCGTCAGTCCCTAAGTTGAGGTTGGCAACTAACAACTACACCATAAGTAAGGATGTAGATAATCATTTGCTTTGAAATGCAAATTTCTGCTAAGATTTTCTGGCACAAAATTACTGATATCATCGGTCCCTAAGTCGAGTTTGGCAAAAATCATCTACTCCAGAAATAAGGCTGTAGATCGTAATCTGATTTGGAATGGAGATTTGTGGTAAGGTCTTCTGGGAGAAAACTGCTGACGTCATCGGTCCCTAAGATGAGGTTGGCAACTAACATCTACTCCAGAAATATGGCTGTAGATAATCATCTGCTTTGCAAAGGAAATTTGTGTCAAGGTCTTCTGGGACAAAACTACTGACGTCATCGGTCCCTAAGTTGAGGATGGCAACTAACATCTACTCCAGAAATAATGCTGTAGATAATCATCTGCTTTGCAAAGGTAATTTGTGGTAAGGTCCTCTGGGACAAAATTACTGACGTCGTCAGTCCCTAAGTTGAGGTTGGCAACTAACATCTACTCCATAAGTAAGGATGTAGATAATCATCAGCTTTGAAATGCAAATTTCTGCTAAGATCTTCTGGGACTAATTTACTGACATCATCGGTCCCTAAGTTGAGGTTGGCAAATAACATCTCCTCCAGATATAAGGATGTAGATCATAATCTGATTAGGAATGGAAATTTCTGGTAAGGTCTTCTGGGACAAAACTGCTGACGTCGCCAGTCCCTAAGTTGAGGTTGGCAACTAACATCTTCTCCATAAGTAAGGATATAGATAATCATCTGCTTTGAAATGCAAATATCTTCTAAGATCTTCTGGGACAAAATTACTGACATCATCGGTGCCTAAGTTGAGGTTGGCAAATAACATCTGCTCCAGAAATAAGGCTGTAGATAATCATCTGCTTTGGAAAGGAAATTGGTGGTAAGGTCTTCTGTTACAAAACTACTGGCTTCATCGGTCCCTAAGTTGAGGTTGGCAACTAACATCTACTCCAGAAGTAAGGCTGTAGATAATCATCTGCTTTGGAAAGGAAATTTGTGGTAAGGTCTTCTGGGACAAAACTACTGACGTCATCGGTCCCTAAGTTGAGGTTGGCAACTAACATCTACTCCAGAAATAAGGCTGTAGATAATCATCTGCATTGGAAAGGAAATTTGTGGTAAGGTCTTCTGGCACAAAACAACTGACATCATCGCTCCGTAAGTTGAGGTTGGCAACTAACATCTATTCCAGAAAAAAGGCTGTAGATAATCATCTGGTTTGAAAAGGAAATTTGTGGTAAGGTCTTCTGGAACAAAACTGCTGACCTCATCGGTCCCTAAGTTGAGGTTGGCAACTATCATCTACTCCAGAAATAACGCTGTAGGTAATCATCTGCATTGGAAAGGAAATTTGAGGTAAGGTCCTCTGGGACAAAACTACTGCCGTCATCGGTCCCTAAGTTGAGGTTGGCAACTACCATCTACTCCAGAAATAAGGCTGTAGGTAATCATCTGCTTTGCAAAGGAATTTTGTGGTAAGGTCTTCTGGGACAAAACTACTGACGTCATCGGTCCAAAAGTTGAGGTTGGCCACTAACATCTACTCCAGAAATAAGGCTGTAGATAATCATCTGCTTTGCAAAGGAAATTTGTGGTAAGGTCTTCTGGGACAAGGCTACTGACGTCATCGGTCCCTAAGTTGAGGTTGGCAACTTACATCTACTCCAGAAATAAGGCTGTAGATATTCATCTGCTTTGCAAAGGATATTTGTTGTAAGGTCCTCTGGGACAAAGCTACTGACGTCGTCAGTCCCTAAGTTGAGGTTGGCAACTAACATCTACTCCATAAGTAAGGATGTAGATAAACATCTGCTTTGAAATGCAAATTTCTGCTAAGATCTTCTGGGACAAAATTACTGACATCATCGGTCCCTAAGTTGAGGTTGGCAAATAACATCTACTCCAGAAATAAGGCTGTAGATCGTAATCTGATTTGGAATGGAAATTTGTGGTAAGGTCTTCTGGGACAAAACTGCTGACGTCATTGGTCCCTAAGTTGAGGGTGGCAACTAACATCTACTCCAGAAACGAGGCTGTAGATAATCGTCTGCTTTGCAAAGGAAATTTGTGTCAAGGTCTTCTGGGACAAAACTACTGACGTCATCGGTCCGTAAGTTGAGGTTGGCAACTAACATGTACTCCGGAAATAAGGCTGTAGATAATCATCTGCTTTGCAAAGGAAATTTGTGGTGAGGTCTTCTGGGACAAAACTACTGCCGTCATCGGTCCCTAAGTTGAGGTTGGCAACTAACATCTACTCCAGAAATAAGGCTGTAGATAATCATCTGCTTTGCAAAGGAAATTTGTGGTAAGGTCTTCTGGGACAAATCTACTGACGTCATCGGTCCCTAAGTCGAGGTTGGCAACTAACATCTACTCCAGAAATAAGGCTGTAGATAAGCATCTGCTTTGGAAAGGAAATTTGTGGTAAGGTCTTCTGGAACAAAACTACCGGCTTCATCGGTCCCTAAGTTGAGGTTGGCAACTAACATCTACTCCAGAAATAAGGCTGTAGATAATCATCTGCTTTGCAAAGGAAATTTGTGGTAAGGTCTTCTGGGTCAAAACTACTGACGTCATCGGTCCCTAAGTTGAGGTTGGCAACTAACATCTACTCCAAAAATAAGGCTGTAGATAATCATCTGCTTTGCAAATAAAATTTGTGGTAAGGTCCTCTGGGACAAAAGTACTGACGACGTCAGTCCCTAAGATGAAGTTGGCAACTAACATCTACTCCAGAAAAAAGGCTGTAGATAATCATCTGTTTTTAAAAGGAAATTTGTGGTAAGGTCTTCTGGAACAAAACTGCTGACCTCATCGGTCCCTAAGTTGAGGATGGCAACTAACATCTACTCCAGAAATAAGGCTGTAGATCATCATCTGATTTGGAATGGAAATTTGTGGTAAGGTCTTCTGGGACAAAACTGCTGACGTCATCGGTCCGTAAGTTGAGGTTGGCAACTAACATCTACTCCAGAAAAAAGGCTGTAGATAATCATCTGGTTTGAAAAGGAAATTTGTGGTAAGGTCTTCTGGAACAAAACTGCTGACCTCATCGGTCCCTAAGTTGAGGATGGCAACTAACATCTACTCCAGAAATAAGGCCGTAGATAATCATCTGCTTTGGAAAGGAAATTTGAGGTAAGATCTTCAGGGTCAAAGCTACTGACATCATCGGTCCCTAAGTTGAGGTTGGCAACTAACATCTACTCCAGAAATAAGGCTGTAGGTACACATCTGCTTTGGAAAAGAAATTTGTGGTACAGTCTTCTGGGACAAAACTACTGACGTCATCGGTACCTAAGTTGAGGTTGGCAACTAACATCTACTCCAGAAATAAGGCTGTAGATAATCATCTGCTTTGGAAAGGAAATTTGTGGTATGGTCTACTGGGACAAAACTACTAATGTCATCGGTCCCTAAGTTGAGGTTGGCAACTAACATCTACTACAGAAATAAGGCTGTAGATAATCATCTGCTTTGCAAGGGAAATTTGTGGTAAGGTCTTCTGGGACAAAACTACTGACGTCATCGGTCCCTAAGATGAAGTTGGCAACTAACATCTACTCCAGAAAAAAGGCTGTAGATAATCATCTGTTTTTAAAAGGAAATTTGTGGTAAGGTCTTCTGGAACAAAACTGCTGACCTCATCGGTCCCTAAGTTGAGGTTGGCAACTAACATCTACTCCAGAAATAAAGCTGTAGGTACTCTTCTGCTTCGGAAAGGAAATTTGTGATATGGTCTTCTGGGACAAAACCACTGACATCATCGGTACTTAAGTTGAGGTTGGCAACTAGCATCTACTCCAGAAATAAGGCTGTAGATAATCATCTGCTTTACAAGGGAAATTTGTGGTAAGGTTTTCTGGGACAAAACAACTGCCGTCATCATTCCGTAAGTTGACGTTGACAAATAACATCTACTCTAGAAATAAGGCTGTAGATCATCATCTGATTTGGAATGGAAATTTGTGGTAAGGTCTTCTGGGACAAAACTGCTGACGTCGTCAATCCCTAAGTTGAGGTTGGCAACTAACATCTTCTCCATAAGTAAGGATGTAGATAATCATCTTCTTTGAAATGCAAATTTCTGCTAAGATCTTCTGGGACAAAATTACTGACATCATCGGTCCCTAAGTTGAGGTTGGCAAATAACATCTACTCCAGAAATAAGGCTGTAGATAATCATCTGCTTTGGAAAGGAAATTTGTGGTAAGGTCTTCTGTTACAAAACTACTGGCTTCATCGGTCCCTAAGTTGAGGTTGGCATCTAACATCTACTCCAGAAATAAGGCTGTAGATAATCATCTGCTTAGGAAAGGAAATTTGTGGTAAGGTCTTCTGGGACAAAACTACTGACGTCATCGGTCCCTAAGTTGAGGTTGGCAACTAACATCTACTCCAGAAATAAGGCTGTAGATAATCATCTGCATTGGAAAGGAAATTTGTGGTGAGGTCTTCTGGCAAAAAACAACCGACATCATCGGTCCGTAAGTTGAGGTTGGCAACTAACATCTATTCCAGAAAAAAGGCTGTAGATAATCACCAGGTTTGAAAAGGAAATTTGTGGTAAGGTCTTCTCGGACAAAACTACTGACGTCATCGGTCCTAAAGTTGAGGTTGGCCAGTAACATCTACTCCAGAAATAAGGCTGTAGATAATCATCTGCTTTGCAATGGTATTTTGTGCTAAGGTCTTCTGGGACAAGGCTACTGACGTCATCGGTCCCTAAGTTGAGGTTGGCAACTTACATCTACTCCAGAAATAAGGCTGTAGATATTCAGCTGCTTTGCAAAGGATATTTGTTGTAAGGTCCTCTGGGACAAAACTACTGACGTAGTCAGTCCCTAAGTTGAGGTTGACAACTAACATCTACCTCATAAGTAAGGATGTAGATAATCATCTGCTTTGAAATGCAAATTTCTGCTAAGATCTTCTGGGACAAAATTACTGACATCATCGGTCCCTAAGTTGAGGTTGGCAAATAACATCTACTCCAGAAATAAGGCTGTAGATCGTAATCTGATTTGGAATGGAAATTTGTGGTAAGGTCTTCTGGGACAAAACTGCTGACGTCATCGGTCCCTAAGTTGAAGTTGGCAATTAACATCTACTCCAGAAATAAGGCTGTAGATAATCATCTGCTTTGCAAAGGAAATTTGTGTCAAGGTCTTTTGGGACAAAACTACTGACGTCATCGGTCCCTAAGTTGAGGTTGGCAACTAACATCTACTCCGGAAATAAGGCTGTAGATAATCATCTGCTTTGCAAAGGAAATTTGTGGTGAGGTCTTCTGGGACAAAACTACTGCCGTCATCGGTCCCCAAGTTGAGGTTGGCAACTAACATCTACTCCAGAAATAAGGCTGTAGATAATCATCTGCTTTGCAAAGGAAATTTGTGGTAAGGTCTTCTGGACAAAACTACTGACGTCATCGGTCCCTAAGTTGAGGTTGGCAAATAACATCTACACCACAAATAAGGCTGTAGATAATCATCTGCTTTGCAAAGGAAATTTGTGGTAAGGTCCTCTGGGACAAAACTACTGATGTCGTCAGTCCCTAAGTTGAGGTTGGCAACTAACAACTACACCATAAGTAAGGATGTAGATAATCATTTGCTTTGAAATGCAATTTTCTGCTAAGATCTTCTGGGACAAAATTACTGACATCATCGGTCCCTAAGTTGAGTTTGGCAAATAACATCTACTCCAGAAATAAGGCTGTAGATCGTAATCTGATTTGGAATTGAGATTTGTGGTAAGGTCTTCTGGGACGAAACTGCTGACGTCATCGGTCCCTAAGTTGAGGTTGGCAACTAACATCTACTCCAGAAATAAGGCTGTAGATAATCACCTGCTTTGCAAAGGAAATTTGTGGTAAGATCTTCTGAGCCAAAACTACTGACGTCATCGGTCCCTAAGTTGAGGTTGGCAACTAAAATCTACTCGAGAAATATGGCTGTAGATAATCATCTGGTTTGAAAAGGAAATTTGAGGTAAGGTCTTCTGGAACAGAACTGCTGATCTCATCGGTCCCTAAGTTGAGGTTGGCAAATAACATCTACTCCAGAAATAAGAATGTAGGTAATCATCTGCTTTGGAAAGGAAATTTGAGGTAAGGTCTTCTGGGACAAAACTACTGCCGTCATCGGTCCCTAAGTTCAGGTTGGCAACTAACATCTACTCCAGAAATAAGGCTGTAGATAATCATCTGCTTTGCAAAGGAAATTTGTGGTAAGGTCTTCTGGGACAAAACTACTGACGTCGTCGGTCCAAAAGTTGAGGTTGGCAACTAACATCTACTCCATAAGTAAGGATGTAGATAATCATCTGCTTTGAAATGCAAATTTCTGCTAAGATCTTCTGGGAAAAAATTACTGAAATCATCGGTCCCTAAGTTGAGGTTGGCAAATGACATCTACTCCAGAAATAAGGCTGTACATCGTAATCTGATTTTGAATGGAAATTTGTGGTAAGGTCTTCTGGGACAAAACTGCTGACGTCATCGGTCCCTAAGTTGAGGTTGGCAAGTAACATCTACTCCAGAAATAAGGATGTAGATAATCATCTGCTTTGCAAAGGAATTTTGTGTCAAGGTCTTCTGGGAACAAAACTACTGACGTCATCGGTCCCTAAGTTGAGGTTGGCAACTACCATCTACTCCGGAAATAAGGCTGTAGATAATCATCTTCTTTGTAAAGGAAATTTGTGGTGATGTGGTCTGGGACAAAACTACTGCCGTCATCGGTCCCTAAGTTGAGGTTGGCCAATAACATCTACTCCAGAAATAAGGCTGTAGATAATCATCTGCTTTGCAAAGGAAATTTGTGGTAAGGTCTTCTGGACACAACTACTGATGTCATCGGTCCCTAAGTTGATGTTGGCAAATAACATCTACACCACAAATAAGGCTGTAGATAATCATCTGCTTTGCAAAGGAAATTTGTGGTAAGGTCCTCTGGGACAATAACTACTGATGTCGTCAGTCCCTAAGTTGAGGTTGGCAACTAACAACTACACCATAAGTAAGGATGTAGATAATCATTTGCTTTGAAATGCAAATTTCTGCTAAGATCTTCTGGGACAAAATTACAGACATCATCGGTCCCTAAGTTGAGTTTGGCAAATAACATCTACTCCAGAAATAAGGCTGTAGATCGTAATCTGATTTGGAATGGAGATTTGTAGTAAGGTCTTCTGGGACGAAACTGCTGACGTCATCGGTCCCTAAGTTGAGGTTGGCAACTAACATCTACTCCAGAAATAAGGCTGTAGGTACTCATCTGCTTTGGAAAAGAAATTTGTGGTACGGTCTTCTGGGACAAAACTACTGACATCATCGGTCCCTAAGTTGAGGTTGGCAAATAACATCTACTCCAGAAATATGGCTGTAGATAATCATCTCGTTTGAAAAGGTAATTTGTGGTAAGGTCTTCTGGAACAAAACTGCTGATCTCATCGGTCCCTAAGTTGAGGTTGGCAACTAACATCTACTCCAGAAATAAGAATGTAGGTAATCATCTGCTTTGGGAAGGAAATTTGAGGTAAGGTCTTCTGGGACAAAACTACTGACCTCATCGGTCCCTAAGTTGAGGATGGCAACTAACATCTACTCCAGAAATAAGGCCGTAGATAATCATCTGCTTTGGAAAGGAAATTTGAGGTAAGGTCTTCAGGGTCAAAGCTACTGACATCATCGGTCCCTAAGTTGAGGTTGGCAACTAACATCTACTCCAGAAATAAGGCTGTAGGTACTCATCTGCTTTGGAAAAGAAATTTGCGGTACGGTCTTCTGGGACAAAACTACTGACGTCATCGGTACCTAAGTTGAGGTTGGCAACTAACATCTACTCCAGAAATAAGGCTGTAGATAATCATCTGCTTTGGAAAGGAAATTTGTGGTATGGTCTACTGGGACAAAACTACTAATGTCATCGGTCCCTAAGTTGAGGTTGGCAACTAACATCTACTACAGAAATAAGGCTGTAGATAATCATCTGCTTTGCAAAGGAAATTTGTGGTAAGGTCTTCTGGGACAAAACTACTGACGTCATCGGTCCCTAAGTTGAAGTTGGCAACTAACATCTACTCCAGAAAAAAGGCTGTAGATAATCATCTGGTTTGAAAAGGAAATTTGTGGTAAGGTCTTCTGGAACAAAACTGCTGTCCTCATCGGTCCCTAAGTTGAGGTTGGCAACTAACATCTACTCCAGAAATAAGGCTGTAGGTACTCTTCTGCTTCGGAAAGGAAATTTGTGATATGGTCTTCTGGGACAAAACCACTGACATCATCGGTCCTTAAGTTGAGGTTGGCAACTAGCATCTACTCCAGAAATAAGGCTGTAGATAATCATCTGCTTTACAAGGGAAATTTGTGGTAAGGTTTTCTGGGACAAAACAACTGCCGTCATCATTCCGTAAGTTGACGTTGACAAATAACATCTACTCTAGAAATAAGGCTGTAGATCATCATCTGATTTGGAATGGAAATTTGTGGTAAGGTCTTCTGGGACAAAACTGCTGACGTCGTCAATCCCTAAGTTGAGGTTGGCAACTAACATCTTCTCCATAAGTAAGGATGTAGATAATCATCTTCTTTGAAATGCAAATTTCTGCTAAGATCTTCTGGGACAAAATTACTGACATCATCGGTCCCTAAGTTGAGGTTGGCAAATAACATCTACTCCAGAAATAAGGCTGTAGATAATCATCTGCTTTGGAAAGGAAATTTGTGGTAAGGTCTTCTGTTACAAAACTACTGGCTTCATCGGTCCCTAAGTTGAGGTTGGCAACTAACATCTACTCCAGAAATAAGGCTGTAGATAATCATCTGCTTTGGAAAGGAAATTTGTGGTAAGGTTTTCTGGGACAAAACTACTGACGTCATCGGTCCCTAAGTTGAGGTTGGCAACTAACATCTACTCCAGAAATAAGGCTGTAGATAATCATCTGCATTGGAAAGGAAATTTGTGGTAAGGTCTTCTGGCAAAAAACAACCGACATCATCGGTCCGTAAGTTGAGGTTGGCAACTAACATCTATTCCAGAAAAAAGGCTGTAGATAATCACCTGGTTTGAAAAGGAAATTTGTGGTAAGGTCTTCTCGGACAAAACTACTGACGTCATCGGTCCAAAAGTTGAGGTTGGCCAGTAACATCTACTCCAGAAATAAGGCTGTAGATAATCATCTGCTTTGCAATGGAATTTTGTGCTAAGGTCTTCTGGGACAAGGCTACTGACGTCATCGGTCCCTAAGTTGAGGTTGGCAACTTACATCTACTCCAGAAATAAGGCTGTAGATATTCAGCTGCTTTGCAAAGGATATTTGTTGTAAGGTCCTCTGGGACAAAACTACTGACGTCGTCAGTCCCTAAGTTGAGGTTGGCAACTAACAACTACACCATAAGTAAGGATGTAGATAATCATTTGCTTTGAAATGCAATTTTCTGCTAAGATCTTCTGGGACAAAATTACTGACATCATCGGTCCCTAAGTTGAGTTTGGCAAATAACATCTACTCCAGAAATAAGGCTGTAGATCGTAATCTGATTTGGAATTGAGATTTGTGGTAAGGTCTTCTGGGACGAAACTGCTGACGTCATCGGTCCCTAAGTTGAGGTTGGCAACTAACATCTACTCCAGAAATAAGGCTGTAGATAATCACCTGCTTTGCAAAGGAAATTTGTGGTAAGATCTTCTGAGCCAAAACTACTGACGTCATCGGTCCCTAAGTTGAGGTTGGCAACTAACATCTACTCGAGAAATATGGCTGTAGATAATCATCTGGTTTGAAAAGGAAATTTGAGGTAAGGTCTTCTGGAACAGAACTGCTGATCTCATCGGTCCCTAAGTTGAGGTTGGCAAATAACATCTACTCCAGAAATAAGAATGTAGGTAATCATCTGCTTTGGAAAGGAAATTTGAGGTAAGGTCTTCTGGGACAAAACTACTGCCGTCATCGGTCCCTAAGTTCAGGTTGGCAACTAAAATCTACTCCAGAAATAAGGCTGTAGATAATCATCTGCTTTGCAAAGGAAATTTGTGGTAAGGTCTTCTGGGACAAAACTACTGACGTCGTCGGTCCAAAAGTTGAGGTTGGCAACTAACATCTACTCCATAAGTAAGGATGTAGATAATCATCTGCTTTGAAATGCAAATTTCTGCTAAGATCTTCTGGGAAAAAATTACTGAAATCATCGGTCCCTAAGTTGAGGTTGGCAAATGACATCTACTCCAGAAATAAGGCTGTACATCGTAATCTGATTTTGAATGGAAATTTGTGGTAAGGTCTTCTGGGACAAAACTGCTGACGTCATCGGTCCCTAAGTTGAGGTTGGCAAGTAACATCTACTCCAGAAATAAGGATGTAGATAATCATCTGCTTTGCAAAGGAATTTTGTGTCAAGGTCTTCTGGGAACAAAACTACTGACGTCATCGGTCCCTAAGTTGAGGTTGGCAACTACCATCTACTCCGGAAATAAGGCTGTAGATAATCATCTTCTTTGTAAAGGAAATTTGTGGTGATGTGGTCTGGGACAAAACTACTGCCGTCATCGGTCCCTAAGTTGAGGTTGGCCAATAACATCTACTCCAGAAATAAGGCTGTAGATAATCATCTGCTTTGCAAAGGAAATTTGTGGTAAGGTCTTCTGGACACAACTACTGATGTCATCGGTCCCTAAGTTGATGTTGGCAAATAACATCTACACCACAAATAAGGCTGTAGATAATCATCTGCTTTGCAAAGGAAATTTGTGGTAAGGTCCTCTGGGACAATAACTACTGATGTCGTCAGTCCCTAAGTTGAGGTTGGCAACTAACAACTACACCATAAGTAAGGATGTAGATAATCATTTGCTTTGAAATGCAAATTTCTGCTAAGATCTTCTGGGACAAAATTACAGACATCATCGGTCCCTAAGTTGAGTTTGGCAAATAACATCTACTCCAGAAATAAGGCTGTAGATCGTAATCTGATTTGGAATGGAGATTTGTAGTAAGGTCTTCTGGGACGAAACTGCTGACGTCATCGGTCCCTAAGTTGAGGTTGGCAACTAACATCTACTCCAGAAATAAGGCTGTAGGTACTCATCTGCTTTGGAAAAGAAATTTGTGGTACGGTCTTCTGGGACAAAACTACTGACATCATCGGTCCCTAAGTTGAGGTTGGCAAATAACATCTACTCCAGAAATATGGCTGTAGATAATCATCTCGTTTGAAAAGGTAATTTGTGGTAAGGTCTTCTGGAACAAAACTGCTGATCTCATCGGTCCCTAAGTTGAGGTTGGCAACTAACATCTACTCCAGAAATAAGAATGTAGGTAATCATCTGCTTTGGGAAGGAAATTTGAGGTAAGGTCTTCTGGGACAAAACTACTGACCTCATCGGTCCCTAAGTTGAGGATGGCAACTAACATCTACTCCAGAAATAAGGCCGTAGATAATCATCTGCTTTGGAAAGGAAATTTGAGGTAAGGTCTTCAGGGTCAAAGCTACTGACATCATCGGTCCCTAAGTTGAGGTTGGCAACTAACATCTACTCCAGAAATAAGGCTGTAGGTACTCATCTGCTTTGGAAAAGAAATTTGTGGTACGGTCTTCTGGGACAAAACTACTGACGTCATCGGTACCTAAGTTGAGGTTGGCAACTAACATCTACTCCAGAAATAAGGCTGTAGATAATCATCTGCTTTGGAAAGGAAATTTGTGGTATGGTCTACTGGGACAAAACTACTAATGTCATCGGTCCCTAAGTTGAGGTTGGCAACTAACATCTACTACAGAAATAAGGCTGTAGATAATCATCTGCTTTGCCAAGCAAATTTGTGGTAAGGTCTTCTGGGACAAAACTACTGACGTCATCGGTCCCTAAGTTGAAGTTGGCAACTAACATCTACTCCAGAAAAAAGGCTGTAGATAATCATCTGGTTTGAAAAGGAAATTTGTGGTAAGGTCTTCTGGAACAAAACTGCTGTCCTCATCGGTCCCTAAGTTGAGGTTGGCAACTAACATCTACTCCAGAAATAAGGCTGTAGGTACTCTTCTGCTTCGGAAAGGAAATTTGTGATATGGTCTTCTGGGACAAAACCACTGACATCATCGGTCCTTAAGTTGAGGTTGGCAACTAGCATCTACTCCAGAAATAAGGCTGTAGATAATCATCTGCTTTACAAGGGAAATTTGTGGTAAGGTTTTCTGGGACAAAACAACTGCCGTCATCATTCCGTAAGTTGACGTTGACAAATAACATCTACTCTAGAAATAAGGCTGTAGATCATCATCTGATTTGGAATGGAAATTTGTGGTAAGGTCTTCTGGGACAAAACTGCTGACGTCGTCAATCCCTAAGTTGAGGTTGGCAACTAACATCTTCTCCATAAGTAAGGATGTAGATAATCATCTTCTTTGAAATGCAAATTTCTGCTAAGATCTTCTGGGACAAAATTACTGACATCATCGGTCCCTAAGTTGAGGTTGGAAAATAACATCTACTCCAGAAATAAGGCTGTAGATAATCATCTGCTTTGGAAAGGAAATTTGTGGTAAGGTCTTCTGTTACAAAACTACTGGCTTCATCGGTCCCTAAGTTGAGGTTGGCAACTAACATCTACTCCAGAAATAAGGCTGTAGATAATCATCTGCTTTGGAAAGGAAATTTGTGGTAAGGTCTTCTGGGACAAAACTACTGACGTCATCGGTCCCTAAGTTGAGGTTGGCAACTAACATCTACTCCAGAAATAAGGCTGTAGATAATCATCTGCATTGGAAAGGAAATTTGTGGTAAGGTCTTCTGGCAAAAAACAACCGACATCATCGGTCCGTAAGTTGAGGTTGGCAACTAACATCTATTCCAGAAAAAAGGCTGTAGATAATCACCTGGTTTGAAAAGGAAATTTGTGGTAAGGTCTTCTCGGACAAAACTACTGACGTCATCGGTCCAAAAGTTGAGGTTGGCCAGTAACATCTACTCCAGAAATAAGGCTGTAGATAATCATCTGCTTTGCAATGGAATTTTGTGCTAAGGTCTTCTGGGACAAGGCTACTGACGTCATCGGTCCCTAAGTTGAGGTTGGCAACTTACATCTACTCCAGAAATAAGGCTGTAGATATTCAGCTGCTTTGCAAAGGATATTTGTTGTAAGGTCCTCTGGGACAAAACTACTGACGTCGTCAGTCCCTAAGTTGAGGTTGACAACTAACATCTACCTCATAAGTAAGGATGTAGAGAATCATCTGCTTTGAAATGCAAATTTCTGCTAAGATCTTCTAGGACAAAATTACTGACATCATCGGTCCCTAAGTTGAGGTTGGCAAATAACATCTACTCCAGAAATAAATCTGTAGATCGTAATCTGATTTGGAATGGAAATTTGTGGTAAGGTCTTCTGGGACAAAACTGCTGACGTCATCGGTCCCTAAGTTGAGGTTGGCAATTAACATCTACTCCAGAAATAAGGCTGTAGATAATCATCTGCTTTGCAAAGGAAATTTGTGTCAAGGTCTTCTGGAACAAAACTACTGACGTCATCGGTCCCTAAGTTGAGGTTGGCAACTAACATCTACTCCGGAAATAAGGCTGTAGATAATCATCTGCTTTGCAAAGGAAATTTGTGGTGAGGTCTTCTGGGACAAAACTACTGCCGTCATCGGTCCCCAAGTTGAGGTTGGCAACTAACATCTACTCCAGAAATAAAGCTGTAGATAATCATCTGCTTTGCAAAGGAAATTTGTGGTAAGGTCTTCTGGACAAAACTACTGACGTCATCGGTCCCTAAGTTGAGGTTGGCAAATAACATCTACACCACAAATAAGGCTGTAGAAAATCATCTGCTTTGCAAAGGAAATTTGTGGTAAGGTCCTCTGGGACAAAACTACTGATGTCGTCAGTCCCTAAGTTGAGGTTGGCAACTAACAACTACACCATAAGTAAGGATGTAGATAATCATTTGCTTTGAAATGCAATTTTCTGCTAAGATCTTCTGGGACAAAATTACTGACATCATCGGTCCCTAAGTTGAGTTTGGCAAATAACATCTACTCCAGAAATAAGGCTGTAGATCGTAATCTGATTTGGAATTGAGATTTGTGGTAAGGTCTTCTGGGACGAAACTGCTGACGTCATCGGTCCCTAAGTTGAGGTTGGCAACTAACATCTACTCCAGAAATAAAGCTGTAGATAATCACCTGCTTTGCAAAGGAAATTTGTGGTAAGATCTTCTGAGCCAAAACTACTGACGTCATCGGTCCCTAAGTTGAGGTTGGCAACTAACATCTACTCCAGAAATAAGGCTGTAGATTATCATCTGCTTTGCAACGGAAATTTGTGGTAAGGTCTTCTGGGACAAAACTACTGCCGTCAACGGTCCCTAAGTTGAGGTTGGCAACCAACATCTACTACAGAAATAGGGCTGTAGATAATCATCTGCTTTGCAAAGGAAATTTGTAGTAAGGTCTTCTGGGACAAAACTACTGACGTCATCGGTCCCTAAGTTGAGGTTGGCAAATAACATCTACTCCAGAAATATGGCTGTAGATAATCATCTGGTTTGAAAAGGAAATTTGTGGTAAGGTCTTCTGGAACAGAACTGCTGATCTCATCGGTCCCTAAGTTGAGGTTGGCAACTAACATCTACTCCAGAAATAAGAATGTAGGTAATCATCTGCTTTGGAAAGGAAATTTGAGGTAAGGTCTTCTGGGACAAAACTACTGCCGTCATCGGTCCCTAAGTTCAGGTTGGCAACTAACATCTACTCCAGAAATAAGGCTGTAGATAATCATCTGCTTTGCAAAGGAAATTTGTGGTAAGGTCTTCTGGGACAAAACTACTGACGTCATCGGTCCAAAAGTTGAGGTTGGCAACTAACATCTACTCCATAAGTAAGGATGTAGATAATCATCTGCTTTGAAATGCAAATTTCTGCTAAGATCTTCTGGGAAAAAATTACTGAAATCATCGGTCCCTAAGTTGAGGTTGGCAAATGACATCTACTCCAGAAATAAGGCTGTAGATCGTAATCTGATTTGGAATGGAAATTTGTGGTAAGGTCTTCTGGGACAAAACTGCTGACGTCATCGGTCCCTAAGTTGAGGTTGGCAAGTAACATCTACTCCAGAAATAAGGCTGTAGATAATCATCTGCTTTGCAAAGGAAATTTGTGTCAAGGTCTTCTGGGAACAAAACTACTGACGTCATCGGTCCCTAAGTTGAGGTTGGCAACTACCATCTACTCCGGAAATAAGGCTGTAGATAATCATCTTCTTTGCAAAGGAAATTTGTGGTGAGGTCGTCTGGGACAAAACTACTGCCGTCATCGGTCCCTAAGTTGAGGTTGGCAAATAACATCTACTCCAGAAATAAGGCTGTAGATAATCATCTGCTTTGCAAAGGAAATTTGTGGTAAGGTCTTCTGGACAAAACTACTGATGTCATCGGTCCCTAAGTTGATGTTGGCAAATAACATCTACACCACAAATAAGGCTGTAGATAATCATCTGCTTTGCAAAGGATATTTGTGGTAAGGTCCTCTGGGACAATAACTACTGATGTCGTCAGTCCCTAAGTAGAGGTTGGCAACTAACAACTACACCATAAGTAAGGATGTAGATAATCATTTGCTTTGAAATGCAAATTTCTGCTAAGATCTTCTGGGACAAAACTACTGACATCATCGGTCCCTAAGTTGAGTTTGGCAAATAACATCTACTCCAGAAATAAGGCTGTAGATCGTAATGTGATTTGGAATGGAGATTTGTAGTAAGGTCTTCTGGGACGAAACTGCTGACGTCATCGGTCCCTAAGTTGAGGTTGGCAACTAACATCTACTCCAGAAGTAAGGCTGTAGATAATCACATGCTTTGCAAAGGAAATTTGTGGTAAGATCTTCTGGGACAAAACTACTGACGTCATCGGTCCCTAAGTTGAGGTTGGCAACTAACATCTACTCCAGAAATAAGGCTGTAGATAATCATCTGCTTTGCAACGGAAATTTGTGGTAAGGTCTTCTGGGACAAAACTACTGCCGTCAACGGTCCCTAAGTTGAGGTTGGCAACTAACATCTACTACAGAAATAAGGCTGTGGATAATCATCTGCTTTGCAAAGGAAATTTGTAGTAAGGTCTTCTGGGACAAAACTACTGACGTCATCGGTCCCTAAGTTGAGGTTGGCAAATATCATCTACTCCAGAAATATGGCTGTAGATAATCATCTGGTTTGAAAAGGAAATTTGTGGTAAGGTCTTCTGGAACAAAACTGCTGATCTCATCGGTCCCTAAGTTGAGGTTGGCAAATAACATCTACTCCACAATTGAGGCTGTAGACAATCATCTGCTTTGCAAAGGAAATTTGTGGTAAGGTCCTCTGGGACAAAACTACTGACGTCGTCAGTCCTTAAGTTGAGGTTGGCAACTAACATCTACTCCATAAGTAAGGATGTAGATAATCATTTGCTTTGAAATGCAAATTTCTGCTAAGATCTTCTGGGACAAAACTACTGACATCATCGGTCCCTAAGTTGAGTTTGACAAATAACATCTACTCCAGAAATAAGGCTGTAGATCGTAATCTGATTTGGAATGGAGATTTGTGGTAAGGTCTTCTGGGACAAAACTGCTGACGTCATCGGTCCCTAAGTTGAAGTTGGCAACTAACATCTACTCCAGAAATATGGCTGTAGATAATCATCTGCTTTGCAAAGGAAATTTGTGTCAAGGTCTTCTGGGACAAAACTACTGACGTCATCGGTCCCTAAGTTGAGGATGGCAACTAACATCTACTCTAGAAATAATGCTGTAGATAATCATCTGCTTTGCAAAGGTAATTTGTGGTAAGGTCCTCTGGGACAAAACTACTGACGTCGTCAGTCCTTAAGTTGAGGTTGGCAACTAACATCTACTCCATAAGTAAGGATGTAGATAATCATCAGCTTTGAAATGCGAATTTCTGCTAAGATCTTCTGGGACAAATTTACTGACATCATCGGTCCCTAAGTTGAGGTTGGCAAATAACATCTCCTCCAGATATAAGGATGTAGATCATAATCTGATTTGGAATGGAAATTTCTGGTAAGGTCTTCAGGGACAAAACTGCTGACGTCAGCGGTCCCTAAGTTGAGGTTGGCAACTAACATCTACTCCAGAATTAAGGCTGTAGATAATCACCTGCTTTGCAAAGGAATTTTGTGGTAAGATCTTCTGGGACAAAACTACTGACGTCATCGGTCACTAAGTTGAGGTTGGCAACTAACATCTACTCCAGAAATAAGGCTGTAGATAATCATCAGCTTTGCAACGGAAATTTGTGGTAAGGTCTTCTGGGACAAAACTACTGCCGTCATCGGTCCCTAAGTTGAGGTTGGCAACTAACATCTACTACAGAAATAAGGCTGTAGATAATCATCTGCTTTGCAAAGGAAATTTGTAGTAAGGTCTTCTGGGACAAAACTACTGACGTCATCGGTCCCTAAGTTGAGGTTGGCAACTAACATCTACTCCAGAAATAATCCTGTAGATAATCATCTGCTTTGCAAAGGAAATTTGTGGTAGGGTCTTCTGGGACAAATCTACTGACGTCATCGGTCCCTAAGTCGAGGTTGGCAACTAACATCGACTCCAGAAATAAGGCTGTAGATAAGCATCTGCTTTGGAAAGGAAATTTGTGGTAAGGTCTTCTGGAACAAAACTACTGGCTTCATTGGTCCCTAAGTTGAGGTTGGCAACTAACATCTACTCCATAAGTAAGGATGTAGATAATCATCTGCTTTGAAATGCAAATGTCTGCTAAGATCTTCTGGGACAAAATTACTGACATCATCGGTCCCTAAGTTGAGGTTGGCAAATAACATCTACTCCAGAAATAAAGCTGTAGATCATCATCTGATTTGGAATGGAAATTTGTGGTAAGGTCTTCTGGGACAAAACTGCTGACGTCATCGGTCCGTAAGTTGAGGTTGGCAACTAACATCTACTCCAGAAAAAAGGCTGTAGATAATCATCCGGTTTGAAAAGGAAATTTGTGGTAAGGTCTTCTGGAACAAAACTGCTGACCTCATCGGTCCCTAAGTTGAGGTTGGCAACTAACATCTACTCCAGAAATAAGGCTGTAGATAATCATCTGCTTTGGAAAGGAAATTTGAGGTAAGATCTTCAGGGTCAAAGCTACTGACATCATCGGTCCCTAAGTTGAGGTTGTCAACTAACATCTACTCCAGAAATAAGGCTGTAGGTACTCATCTGCTTTGGAAAGGAAATTTGTGGTATGGTCTTCTGGGACAAAACTACTGACGTCATCGGTCCCTAAGTTGAGGTTGGCAACTAACATCTTCTCCAGAAATAAGGCGTAGATAATCATCTGCTTTGGAAAGGAAATTTGTGGTACGGTCTTCTGGGACAAAACTACTTAAGTCATCGTTCTCTAAGTTGAGGTTGGAAACTATCGTCTACTGCTAAAATAAGGCTGTAGATAATCATCTGCTTTGCAAAGGAAATTTGTGGTAAGGTCTTCTGGGACAAAACTACTGACGTCATCGGTCCTAAGTTGAGGTTGGCAACTAACATCTACTTCAGAAAAAAGGCTGTAGATAATCATCTGGTTTGAAAAGGAAATTTGTGGTAAGGTCTTCTGGAACAAAACTGCTGACCTCATCGGTACCTAAGTTGAGGTTGGCAACTAACATCTACTCCAGAAATAAGCCTGTAGGTACTCTTCTGCTTTGGAAAGGAAATTTGTGGTATGGTCTTCTGGGACAAATCCACTGACGTCATCGGTCCCTAAGTTGAGATTGGCAACTAGCATCTACTCCAGAAATAAGGCTGTAGATAATCATCTGCTCTGCAAAGGAAATTTGTGGTAAGGTCTTCTGGGACAAAACTACTGCCGTCATCGTTCCGTAAGTTGAGGTTGGCAAATAACATCTTCTCCATAAGTAAGGATGTACATAATCATCTGCTTTGAAATGCAAATTTCTGCTAAGATCTTCTGGGACAAAATTACTGACATCATCGGTCCCTAAGTTGAGGTTGGCAAATAACATCTACTCCAGAAATAAGGCTGTAGATAATCATCTGCTTTGGAAAGAAAATTTGTGGCAAGGACTTCTGTTACAAAACTACTGGCTTCATCGGTCCCTAAGTTGAGGTTGGCAACTAACATCTACTCCAGAAATAAGGCTGTAGATAATCATCTGCTTTGGAAAGGAAATTTGTGGTAAGGTCTTCTGGGGCAAAACTACTGACGTCATCGGTCCCTAAGTTGAGGTTGGCAACTAACATTTATTCCAGAAAAAAGGCAGTAGATAATCATCTGGTTTGAAAAGGAAATTTGTGGTAAGGTCTTCTGGAACATAACTGCTGGCCTCATCAGTCCCTAAGTTGGGGCTGGCAACTAACATCTACTCCAGAAATAAGGCTGTAGGTAATCATCTGCTTTGGAAAGGAAATTTGAGGAAAGGTCTTCTGGGACAAAACTACTGCCGTCATCGGTCCCTAAGTTGAGGTTGGCAACTAACATCTACTCCACAAATAAGGCTGTAGATAATCATCTGCTTTGCAAAGGAAATTTGTGGTAAGGTCCTCTGGGACAAAACTACTGATGTCGTCAGTCCCTAAGTTGAGGTTGGCAACTAACATCTACATCATAAGTAAGGATGTAGATAATCATTTGCTTTGAAATTCAAGTTTCTGCTAAGATCTTCTGGGACAAAATTACTGACATCATCGGTCCCTAAGTTGAGGTTGGCAACTAACATCTACTCCAGAAATAAGGCTGCAGATAATCATCTGCTTTGGAAAGGAAATTTGTGGTATGGTCTTCTGGGACAAAACTACTGACGTCATCGGTCACTAAGTTGAGGTTGGCAACTAACATCTACTCCAGAAATAAGGCTGTAGATAATCATCTGCTTTGCAACGGAAATTTTTGGTAAGGTCTTCTGGGACAAAACTACTGCCGTCATCGGTCCCTAAGTTGAGGTTGGCAACTAACATCTACTACAGAAATAAGGCTGTAGATAATTATCTGCTTTGCAAAGGAAATTTGTAGTAAGGTCTTCTGGGACAAAACTACTGACGACATCGGTCCCTAAGTTGAGGTTGGCAAATAACATCTACTCCAGAAATAAGGCTGTAGATAATCATCTGCTTTGCAAAGGAAATTTGTGGTAAGGTCTTCTGGGACAAAACTACTGACGGCATCGGTCCCTAAGTTGAGGTTGGCAACTAACATCTACTCCAGAAATAATCCTGTACATAATCATCTGCTTTGCAAAGGACATTTGTGGTAGGGTCTTCTTGGACAAAACTACTGACGTCATCGGTCCCTAAGTCGTGGTTGGCAACTAACATCTACTCCAGAAATAAGGCTGTAGATAAGCATCTGCTTTGGAAAGGAAATTTGTGGTAAGGTCTTCTGGAACAAAACTACTGGCTTCATTGGTCCCTAAGTTGAGGTTGGCAACTAACATCTACTCCAGAAATAAGGCTGTAGATAATCATCTGCTTTGCAAAGGAAATTTGTGGTAAGGTCTTCTGGGACAAAACTACTGACGTCATCGGTCCCTAAGTTGAGGTTGGCAACTAACATCTACTCCAGAAATAAGGCTGTAGATAATCATCTGCTTTGCAAAGGAAATTTGTGGTAAGGTCCTCTGGGACAAAACTACTGACGACGTCAGTCCCTAAGTTGAGGTTGGCAACTAACATCTACTCCATAAGTAAGGAAGTAGATAATCATCTGCTTTGAAATGCAAATGTCTGCTAAGATCTTCTGGGACAAAATTACTGACATCATCGGTCCCTAAGTTGAGGTTGGCAAATAACATCTACTCCAGAAATAAGGCTGTAGATCATCATCTGATTTGGAATGGAAATTTGTGGTAAGGTCTTCTGGGACAAAACTGCTGACGTCATCGGTCCGTAAGTTGAGGTTGGCAACTAACATCTACTCCAGAAAAAAGGCTGTAGATAATCATCTGGTTTGAAAAGGAAATTTGTGGTAAGGTCTTCTGGAACAAAACTGCTGACCTCATCGGTCCCTAAGTTGAGGTTGGCAACTAACATCTACCCCAGAAATAAGGCTGTAGATAATCATCTTCTTTGGAAAGGAAATTTGAGGTAAGGTCTTCAGGGTCAAAGCTACTGACATCATCGGTCCCTAAGTTGAGGTTGGCAACTAACATCTACTCCAGAAATAAGGCTGTAGGTACTCATTTGCTTTGGAAAGGAAATTTGTGGTATGGTCTTCTGGGACAAAACTACTGACGTCATCGGTCCCTAAGTTGAGGTTGGCAACTAACATCTACTCCAGAAATAAGGCTGTAGATAATCATCTGCTTTGGAAAGGAAATTTGTGGTATGGTCTTCTGGGACAAAACTACTGATGTCATCGGTCCCTAAGTTGAGGTTGGCAACTAACATCTACTGCAGAAATAAGGCTGTAGATAATCAACTGCTTTGCAAAGGAAATTTGTGGTAAGGTCTTCTGGAACAAAACTGCTGACCTCATCGGTACCTAAGTTGAGGTTGGCAACTAACATCTACTCCAGAAATAAGCCTGTAGGTACTCTTCTGCTTTGGAAAGGAAATTTGTGGTATGGTCTTCTCGTACAAAACCACTGACGTCATCGGTCCCTAAGTTGAGGTTGGCAACTAGCATCTACTCCAGAAATAAGGCTGTAGATAATCATCTGCTTTGCAAAGGAAATTTGTGGTAAGGTCTTCTGGGACAAAACTACTGCCGTCATCGTTCCGTAAGTTGAGGTTGGCAAATAACATCTACTCTAGAAATAAGGCTGTAGATCAACATCTGATTTGGAATGGAAATTTGTGGAGAGGTCTTCTGGGACAAAACTGCTGACGTCGTCAGTCCCTAAGTTGAGGTTGGCAACTAACATCTTCTCCATAAGTAAGGATGTAGATAATCATCTGCTTTGAAATGCAAATTTCTGCTAAGATCTTCTGGGACAAAATAACTGACATCATCGGTCCCTAAGTTGAGGTTGGCAAATAACATCTACTCCAGAAATTAGGCTGTAGATAATCATCTGCTTTGGAAAGGAAATTTGTGGTAAGGACTTCTGTTACAAAACTACTGGCTTCATCGGTCCCTAAGTTGAGGTTGGCAACTAACATCTACTCCAGAAATAAGGCTGTAGATAATCATCTGCATTGGAAAGGAAATTTGTGGTAAGGTCTTCTGGGACAAAACAACTGACATCATCGGTCCGTAAGTTGAAATTGGCAACTAACATCTATTCCAGAAAAAAGGCTGTAGATAATCATCTGGTTTAAAAAAGGAAATTTGTGGTAAGGTCTTCTGGAACATAACTGCAGGCCTCATCGGCCCCTATGTTGAGGCTGGCAACTAACATCTACTCCAGAAATAAGGCTGTAGGTAGTCATCTGCTTTGCAAAGGAAATTTGTGGTAAGGTCCTCTGGGACAAAACTACTGATGTCGTTAGTCCCTAAGTTGAGGTTGGCAACTAACATCTTCCCCATAAGTAAGGATGTAGATAATCATCTGCTTTGCAATGCAAATTTCTGCTAAGATCTTCTGGGACAAAATTACTGACATCATCGGTCCCTAAGTTGAGGTTGGCAACTAACATCTACTCCAGAAATAAGGCTGTAGATAATCATCTGCTTTGGAAAGGAAATTTGTGGTATGGTCTTCTGGGACAAAACTACTGATGTCATCGGTCCAAAAGATGAGGTTGGCCACTAACATCTACTCCAGAACTAAGGCTGTAGGTAATCATCTGCTTTGCAAAGGAAATTTGTGGTAAGGTCTTCTGGGACAAGGCTACTGACGTCATCGGTCCCTACGTTGAGGTTGGCAACTTACATCTACTCCAGAAATAAGGCTGTAGATATTCATCTGCTTTGCAAAGGATATTTGTTTTAAGGTCCTCTGGGACAAAACTACTGACGTCGTCAGTCCCTAAGTTGAGGTTGGCAACTAACATCTACTCCATAAGTAAGGATGTAGATAATCATCTGCTTTGAAATGCAAATTTCTGCTAAGATCGTCTGGGACAAAATTACTGACATCATCGGTCCCTAAGTTGAGGTTGGCAAATGACATCTACTCCAGAAATAAGGCTGTAGATCGTAATCTGATTTGGAATGGAAATTTGTGCTAAGGTCTTCTGGGACAAAACTGCTCACGTCATCGGTCCCTAAGTTGAGGTTGGCAACTAACATCTACTCCAGAAATAAGGCTGTAGATAATCATCTGCTTTGCAAAGGAAATTTGTGTCAAGGTTTTCTGGGACAAAGCTACTGACGTCATCGGTCCCTAAGTTGAGGTTGGCAACTAACATCTACTCCGGAAATAAGGCTGTAGATAATCATCTGCTTTGCAAAGGAAATTTGTGGTGAGGTCATCTGGGACAAAATTACTGCCGTCATCGGTCCCTAAGTTGAGGTTGGCAACTAACATCTACTCCAGAAATAAGGCTGTAGATAATCATCTGCCTTGCAAAGGAAATTTGTGGTAAGGTCTTCTGGACAAAACTACTGACGTCATCGGTCCCTAAGTTGAGGCTGGCAACTAACATCTACTCCACAAATAAGGCTGTAGATAATCATCTGCTTTGCAAAGGAAATTTGTGGTAAGGCCCTCTGGGACAAAACTACTGATGTCGTCAGTCCCTAAGTTGAGGTTGGCAACTAACATCTACATCATAAGTAAGGATGTAGATAATCATTTGCTTTGAAATGGAAGTTTCTGCTAAGATCTTCTGGGACAAAATTACTGACATCAACGGTCCCTAAGTTGAGTTTGGCAAATAACATCTACTCCAGAAATAAGGCTGTAGATCGTAATCTGACTGGGAATGGAGATTCGTGGTAAGGTCTTCTGGGACAAAACTGCTGACGTCATCGGTCCCTAAGTTGAGGTTGGCACTTAACATCTACTCCAGAAATAAGGCTGTACATAATCATCTGCTTTGCAAAGGAAATTTGTGGTAAGGTCTTCTGGGACAAAACTACTGACGTCATCAGTCCCTAAGTTGCGGTTGGCAACTAACATCTACTCCAGAAATAAGGCTGTAGATAATCATCTGCTTTGCAAAGGAAATTTGTGGTAAGGTCTTCTGGGACAAAACTACTGACGTCATCGGTCCCTAAGTTGAGGTTGGCAACTATCATCTACTCCAGAAATAAGGCTGTAGATAATCATCTGCTTTGCAACGGAAATTTGAGGTAAGGTCTTCAGGGTCAAAGCTACTGACATCAACGGTCCCTAAGTTGAGGTTGGCAACTGACATCTACTCCAGAAATAAGGCTGTAGATAATCATCTGCTTAGCAAAGGAAATTTGTGTCAAGGTCTTCTGGGACAAAACTACTGATGTCATCGGTCCCTTAGTAGAGGTTGGCAACTAACATCTACTCAAGAAATAAGGCTGTAGATAATCATCTGCTTTGGAAAGGAAATTTGTGGTAAGCTCCTCTGGGACAAAACTACTGACGTCGTCAGTCCCTAAGTGGAGGTTGGCAACTAACATCTACTCCATAATTAAGGATGTAGATAATCATCAGCTTTGAAATGCAAATTTCTGCTAAGATCTTCTGGGACAAAATTACTGACATCGTCGGTCCCTAAGTTGAGGTTGGCAAATAACATCTACTCCAGATATAAGGATGTAGATCATAATCTGATTTGGAATGGAAATTTCTGGTAAGGTCTTCAGGGACAAAACTGCTGACGTCATCGGTCCCTAAGTTGAGGTTGGTAACTAACATCTACTCCAGAAATAAGGCTGTAGATAATCACCTGCTTTGCAAAGGAAATTTGTGGTAAGATCTTCTGGGACAAAACTACTGACGTCATCGGTCCCTAAGTTGAGGTTGGCAACTAACATCTACTCCAGAAATAAGGCTGTAGATAATCATCTGCTTTGAAACGGAAATTTGTGGTAAGGTCTTCTGGGACAAAACTACTGCCGTCATCGGTCCCTAAGTTGAGGTTGGCAACTAACATCTACTACGGAAATAAGGCTGTAGATAATCATCTGCTTTGCAAAGGAAATTTGTAGTAAGGTCTTCTGGGACAAAACTGCTGACGTCATTGGTCCCTAAGTTGAGGTTGGCAAATAACATCTACTCCAGAAATAAGGCTGTAGATAATCATCTGCTTTGCAAAGGAAATTTGTGGTAAGGTCTTCTGGGACAAAACTACTGACGTCATCGGTCCATAAGTTGAGGTTGGCAACTAACAACTACTCCAGAAATAATCCTGTAGATAATCATCTGCTTTGCAAAGGAAATTTGTGGTAAGGTCTTCTGGGACAAAACTACTGACGTCATCGGTCCCTAAGTTGAGGTTGGCAACTAACATCTACTCCAGAAATAAGGCTGTAGATAAGCGTCTGCTTTGGAAAGGAAATTTGTGGTAAGGTGTTCTGGAACAAAACTACTGGCTTCATCGGTCCCTAAGTTGAGGTTGGCAACGAACATCTACTCCAGAAATAAGGCTGTAGATAATCATCTGCTTTGCAAAGGAAATTTGTGGTAAGGTCCTCTGGGACAAAACTACTGACGACGTCAGTCCCTAAGTTGAGGTTGGCAACTAACATCTACTCCATAAGTAAGGATGTAGATAATCATCTGCTTTGAAATGCAAATTTCTGCTAAGATCGTCTGGGACAAAATTACTGACATCATCGGTCCCTATGTTGAGGTTGGCAAATGACATCTACTCCAGAAATAAGGCTGTAGATCGTAATCTGATTTGGAATGGAAATTTGTGCTAAGGTCTTCTGGGACAAAACTGCTGACGTCATCGGTCCCTAAGTTGAGGTTGGCAACTAACATCTACTCCAGAAATGAGGCTGTAGATAATCATCTGCTTTGCAAAGGAAATTTGTGTCAAGGTTTTCTGGGACAAAGCTACTGACGTCATCGGTCCCTAAGTTGAGGTTGGCAACTAACATCTACTCCGGAAATAAGGCTGTAGATAATCATCTGCTTTGCAAAGGAAATTTGTGGTGAGGTCATCTGGGACAAAATTACTGCCGTCATCGGTCCCTAAGTTGAGGTTGGCAACTAACATCTACTCCAGAAATAAGGCTGTAGATAATCATCTGCCTTGCAAAGGAAATTTGTGGTACGGTCTTCTGGACAAAACTACTGACGTCATCGGTCCCTAAGTTGAGGTTGGCAACTAACATCTACTCCACAAATAAGGCTGTAGATAATCATCTGCTTTGCAAAGGAAATTTGTGGTAAGGCCCTCTGGGACAAAACTACTGATGTCGTCAGTCCCTAAGTTGAGGTTGGCAACTAACATCTACATCATAAGTAAGGATGTAGATAATCATTTGCTTTGAATGCAAGTTTCTGCTAAGATCTTCTGGGACAAAATTACTGACATCAACGGTCCCTAAGTTGAGTTTGGCAAATAACATCTACTCCAGAAATAAGGCTGTAGATCGTAATCTGACTGGGAATGGAGATTCGTGGTAAGGTCTTCTGGGACAAAGCTGCTGACGTCATCGGTCCCTAAGTTGAGGTTGGCATTTAACATCTACTCCAGAAATAAGGCTGTACATAATCATCTGCTTTGCAAAGGAAATTTGTGGTAAGGTCTTCTGGGACAAAACTACTGACGTCATCAGTCCCTAAGTTGCGGTTGGCAACTAACATCTACTCCAGAAATAAGGCTGTAGATAATCATCTGCTTTGCAAAGGAAATTTGTGGTAAGGTCTTCTGGGACAAAACTACTGACGTCATCGGTCCCTAAGTTGAGGTTGGCAACTATCATCTACTCCAGAAATAAGGCTGTAGATAATCATCTGCTTTGCAAAGGAAATTTGAGGTAAGGTCTTCAGGGTCAAAGCTACTGACATCAACGGTCCCTAAGTTGAGGTTGGCAACTGACATCTACTCCAGAAATAAGGCTGTAGATAATCATCTGCTTAGCAAAGGAAATTTGTGTCAAGGTCTTCTGGGACAAAACTACTGATGTCATCGGTCCCTAAGTAGAGGTTGGCAACTAACATCTACTCAAGAAATAAGGCTGTAGATAATCATCTGCTTTGGAAAGGAAATTTGTGGTAAGCTCCTCTGGGACAAAACTACTGACGTCGTCAGTCCCTAAGTGGAGGTTGGCAACTAACATCTACTCCATAAGTAAGGATGTGGATAATCATCAGCTTTGAAATGCAAATTTCTGCTAAGATCTTCTGGGACAAAATTACTGACATCGTCGGTCCCTAAGTTGAGGTTGGCAAATAACATCTACTCCAGATATAAGGATGTAGATCATAATCTGGTTTGGAATGGAAATTTCTGGTAAGGTCTTCAGGGACAAAACTGCTGACGTCATCGGTCCCTAAGTTGAGGTTGGTAACTAACATCTACTCCAGAAATAAGGCTGTAGATAATCACCTGCTTTGCAAAGGAAATTTGTGGTAAGATCTTCTGGGACAAAACTACTGACGTCATCGGTCCCTAAGTTGAGGTTGGCAACTAACATCTACTCCAGAAATAAGGCTGTAGATAATCATCTGCTTTGAAACGGAAATTTGTGGTAAGGTCTTCTGGGACAAAACTACTGTCGTCATCGGTCCCTAAGTTGAGGTTGGCAACTAACATCTACTACGGAAATAAGGCTGTAGATAATCATCTGCTTTGCAAAGGAAATTTGTAGTAAGGTCTTCTGGGACAAAACTACTGACGTCATTGGTCCCTAAGTTGAGGTTGGCAAATAACATCTACTCCAGAAATAAGGCTGTAGATAATCATCTGCTTTGCAAAGGAAATTTGTGGTAAGGTCTTCTGGGACAAAACTACTGACGTCATCGGTCCATAAGTTGAGGTTGGCAACTAACAACTACTCCAGAAATAATCCTGTAGATAATCATCTGCTTTGCAAAGGAAATTTGTGGTAAGGTCTTCTGGGACAAAACTACTGACGTCATCGGTCCCTAAGTTGAGGTTGGCAACTAACATCTACTCCAGAAATAAGGCTGTAGATAAGCATCTGCTTTGGAAAGGAAATTTTTGGTAAGGTCTTGTGGAACAAAACTACTGGCTTCATCGGTCCCTAAGTTAGGGTTGGCAACTAACATCTAGTCCAGAAATAAGGCTGGAGATAATCATCTGCTTTGCAAAGGAAATTTGTGGTAAGGTCTTCTGGGACAAAACTACTGACGTCATCGGTCCCTAAGTTGAGGTTGGCAACTAACATCTACTCCAGAAATAAGGCTGTAGATAATCATCTGCTTTGCAAAGGAAATTTGTGGTAAGGTCTTCTGGGACAAAACTACTGACGTCATCGTTCCCTAAGTTGAGGTTGGCAACTAACATCTACTCCAGAAATAATCCTGTAGATAATCATCTGCTTTGCAAAGGAAATTTGTGGTAAGGTCTTCTGGGACAAAACTACTGACGTCATCGGTCCCTAAGTCGGGTTGGCAACTAACATCTACTCCAGAAATAAGGCTGTAGATAATCATCTGGTTTGAAAAGGAAATTTGTGGTAAGGTCTTCTGGGACAAAACTACTGACGTCATCGGTCCCTAAGTTGGGGTTGGCAACTAACATCTACTCCAGAAACAAGGCTGTAGATAATCATCTGCTTTGGAAAGGAAATTTGTGGTAAGGTCCTCTGGGACAAAACTACTGACGTCGTCAGTCCCTAAGTTGAGGTGTGCAACTAACATCTACTCCATAAGTGAGGATGCGGATAATCATCACCTTTGAAATGCAAATTTCTGCTATGATCTTCTGGGACAAAATTACTGACATCGTCGGTCCCTAAGTTGAGGTTGGCAAATAACATCTACTCCAGATATAAGGATGTAGATCATAATCTGATTTGGAATGGAAATTTCTGGTAAGGTCTTCAGGGACAAAACTGCTGACATCATCGGTCCCTAAGTTGAGGTTGGCAACTAACATCTACTCCAGAAATAAGGCTGTAGATAATCACCTGCTTTGCAAAGGAAATTTGTGGTAAGATCTTCTGGGACAAAACTACTGACGTCATCGGTCCCTAAGTTGAGGTTGGCAACTAACATCTACTCCAGAAATAAGGCTGTAGACAATCATCTGCTTTGCAACGGAAATTTGTGGTAAGGTCTTCTGGGAAAAAACTACTGCCGTCATCGGTCCCTAAGTTGAGGTTGGCAACTAACATCTACTACAGAAATAAGGCTGTAGATAATCATCTGCTTCGCAAAGGAAATTTGTAGTAAGGTCTTCTGGGAAAAAACTACTGACATCATTGGTCCCTAAGTTGAGGTTGGCAAATAACATCTACTCCAGAAATAAGGCTGTAGATAATCATCCGCTTTGCAAAGGAAATTTGTGGTAAGGTCTTCTGGGACAAAACTACTGACGTCATCGGTCCCTAAGTTGAGGTTGGCAACTAACAACTACTCCAGATAATATCCTGTAGATAATCATCTGCTTTGCAAAGGAAATTTGTGGTAAGGTCTTCTGGGACAAAACTACTGACGTCATCGGTCCCTAAGTCGAGGTTGGCAACTAACATCTACTCCAGAAATAAGGCTGTAGATAAGCATCTGCTTTGGAAAGGAAATTTGTGGTAAGGTCTTCTGGAACAAAACTACTGGCTTCATCGGTCCCTAAGTTAAGGTTGGCAAGTAACATCTACTCCAGAAATAAGGCTGGAGATAATCATCTGCTTTGCAAAGGAAATTTGTGGTAAGGTCCTCTGGGACAAAACTACTGACGACGTCAGTCCCTAAGTTGACGTTGGCAACTAACATCTACTCCCTAAGTAAGGATGTAGATAATCATCTGCTTTGAAATGCAAATGTCTGCTAAGATCTTCTGGGACAAAATTACTAAAATCATCGGTCCCTAAGTTGAGGTTGGCAACTAACATCTATTCCAGAAAAAAGGCTGTAGATAATCATCTGGTTTGAAACGGAAATTTGTGGTAAGGTCTTCTGGATTAAAACTGCTGACCTCATCGGTCCCTACGTTGAGGTTGGCAACTAACATCTACTCCAGAAATAAGGCTGTAGATAATCATCTGCTTTGGAAAGGAAATTTGAGGAAAGGTCTTCAGGGTCAAAGCTACTGACATCATCGGTCCCTAAGTTGAGGTTGGCAACTAACATCTACTCCAGAAATAAGGCTGTAGGTACTCATCTGCTTTGGAAAGGAAATTTGTGGTATGGTCTTCTGGGACAAAACTACTGACGTCATCGGTCCCTAAGTTGAGGTTGGCAACTAACATCTACTCCAGAAATAAGGCTGTAGATAATCATCTGCTTTGAAAAGGAAATTTGTGGTAAGGTCATCTGGGACAAAACTACTGACGTCATCGGTCCGTAAGTTGAGGTTGGCAACTAACATCTACTCCAGAAAAAAGGCTGTAGATAATCATCTGGTTTGAAAAGGAAATTTGTGGTAAGGTCTTCTGGAACAAAACTGCTGACCTCATCGGTCCCTAAGTTGAGGTTGGCAACTAACATCTACTCCAGAAATAAGGCTGTAGGTACTCTTCTGCTTTGGAAAGGAAATTTGTGGTATGGTCCTCTGGGACAAAACCACTGACGTCATCGGTCCCTAAGTTGAGGTTGGCAACTAGCATCTACTCCAGAAATAAGGCTGTAGATAATCATCGGCATTGGAAAGCATATTTGTGGTAAGGTCTTCTGGGACAAAACAACTGACATCTTCGGTCCGTAAGTTGAGGTTGGCAACTAACAACTATTCCAGAAAAAAGGCTGTAGATAGTCATCTGGTTTGAAAAGGAAATTTGTGGTAAGGTCTTCTGGAACAAAACTGCTGGCCTCATCGGTCCCTAAGTTGAGGTTATCAACTAACGTCTACTCCAGAAATAAGGCTGTAGTTAATCATCTGCTTTGCAATGGAAATTTGTGGTAAGGTCTTCTGGGACAAAACTACTTACGTCATCGGTCCAAAAGATGAGGTTGGCCACTAACATCTACTCCAGAAATAACTCTGTAGACAATCATCTGCTTTGCAAAGGAAATTTGTGGTAAGGTCTTCTGGGACAAGGCTACTGACGTCATCGGTCCCTACGTTGAGGTTGGCAACTTACATCTACTCCAGAAATAAGGCTGTAGATATTCATCTGCTTTGCAAAGGATATTTGTTGTAATGTCCTCTGGGACAAAACTACTGACGTCGTCAGTCCCTAAGTTGAGGTTGGCAACTAACATCTACTCCATAAGTAAGGATGTAGATAATCATCTGCTTTGAAATCCAAATTTCTGCTAAGATCTTCTGGGACAAAATTACTGACAACATCGGTCCCTAAGTTGAGGTTGGCAAATAACATCTACTCCAGAAATAAGGCTGTAGATTGTAATCTGATTTGGAATGGAAATTTGTGGTAAGGTCTTCTAGGACAAATCTGCTGACGTCATCGGTCCCTAAGTTGAGGTTGGCAACTAACATCTACTCCAGAAATCACGCTGTAGATAATCACCTGCTTTGCAAAGGAAATTTGTGGTAAGATCTTCTGGGACAAAACTACTGACGTCATCGGTCCCTAAGTTGAGGTTGGCAACTAACACCTACTCCAGAAATAAGGCTGTAGATAATCATCTGCTTTGCAACGGAAATTTGTGGTAAGATCTTCTGGGACAAAACTACTGCCGTCATCGGTATCTAAGTTGAGGTTGGCAACTAACATCTACTACAGAAATAAGGCTGTAGATAATCATCTGCTTCGCAAATGAAATTTGTTGTAAGGTCTTCTGGGACAAAACTACTGACGCCATCGGTCCCTAAGTCGAGGTTGGCAACTAACATCTACTCCAGAAATAAGGCTGTAGACAAGCATCTGCTTTGCAAAGGAAATTTGTGGTAAGGTCTTCTGGTTCAAAACTACTGACGTCATCGGTCCCTAGGTTGAGGTTGGCAACTAACATCTACTCCAGAAATAAGGCTGTAGATATTCATCTGCTTTGCAAAGGAAATTTGTGGTAAGGTCCTCTGGGACAAAACTACTGACGACGTCAGTCCCTAAGTTGAGGTTGGCAACTAACATCTACTCCATAAAAAGGATGTAGATAATCATCTGTTTTGAAATGCAAATGTCTGCTAAGATCTTCTGGGACAAAATTACTGGCATCATCGGTCCCTAAGTTGAGGTTGGCAAATAACATCTACTCCAGAAATAAGGCTGTAGATAATCATCTGCTTTGGAAAGGAAATTTGAGGTAAGGTCTTCAGGGTCAAAGCTACTGACATCATCGGTCCCTAAGTTGAGGTTGGCAACTAACATCTACTCCCGAAATAAGGCTGTAGGTACTCATCTGCTTTGGAAAGGAAATTTGTGGTATGGTCTTCTGGGACAAAACTACTGACGTCATCGGTCCCTAAGTTGAGGTTGGCAACTAACATCTACTCCAGAAATCAGGCTGTAGATAATCATCTGCTTTGCAAAGGAAATTTGTGGTAAGGTCTTCTGGGACAAAACTACTGACGTCATCGTTCCCTAAGTTGAGGTTGGCAACTAACATCTACTCCAGAAATAATCCTGTAGATAATCATCTGCTTTGCAAAGGAAATTTGTGGTAAGGGCTTCTGGGACAAAATTACTGACATCATCGGTCCCTAAGTTGAGGTTGGCAAACAACAGCTACTCCAGAAATAAGGCTGTAGATAATCATCTGCTTTGGAAAGGAAATTTGTGGTAAGGTCTTCTGTTACAAAACTACTGCCTTCATCGGTCTCTAAGTTGAGGTTAGCAACTAACAACTACTCCAGAAATAAGGCTGTAGATAATCATCTGCTTTGGAAATTAAATTTGTGGTAAGATCTTCTGGGACAAAACTACTGACGTCATCGGTCCCTAAGTTGAGGTTGGCAGCTAACATCTACTCCAGAAATAAGGCTGTAGATAATCATCTGCATTGGAAAGGAAATTTGTGGTAAGGTCTTCTGGGACAAAACAACTGACATCATCAGTCCGTAAGTTGAGGTTGGCAACTAACATCTATTCCAAAAAAAAAGGCTGTAGAGAATCATCTGGTTTGAAAAGGAAATTTGTGGTTAGGTCTTCTGGAACAAAACTGCTGGCCTCATCGGTCCCTAAGTTGAGGTTGGCAACTAACATCTACTCCAGAAATAAGGCTGTAGGTCATCATCTGCTTTGGAAAGGAAATTTGAGGTAAGGTCTTCTGGGACAAAACTACTGCCGTCATCGGTCCCTAAGTTGAGGTTGGCAAATAACATCTACTCCAGAAATAAGGCTGTAGATAATCATCTGCTTTGCAAAGGAAATTTGTGGTAAGGTCTTCTGGGACAAAACTACTGACATCATCGGTCCAAAAGGTGAGGTTGGCCACTAACATCTACTCCAGAAATAAGGCTGTAGATAATCATCTGCTTTACAAAGGAAATTTGTGGTAAGTTCTTCTGGGACAAGGCTACTGAGGTCATCGGTCCCTACGTTGAGGTTGGCAACTTACATCTACTCCAGAACTAAGGCTGTAGATATTCATCTGCTTTGCAAAGGATATTTGTTGTAAGGTCCTCTGGCACAAAACTACTGACGCCGTCAGTCCCTAAGTTGAGGTTGGCAACTAACATCTACTCCATAAGTAAGGATGTAGATAATCATCTGCTTTGAAATGCAAATTTCTGCTAAGATCTTCTGGGACAAAATTACTGACATCATCGGTCCCTAAGTCGAGGTTGGCAAATAACATCTACTCCAGATATAAGGCTGTAGGTCGTAATGTGATTTGGAATGGAAATTTGTGGTAAGGTCTTTTGGGACAAAACTGCTGACGTCATCAGTCCCTAAGTTCAGGATGGCAAATAACATCTACTCCAGAAATAAGGCTGTGGATAATCATCTGCTTTGCAAAGGAAATTTGTGTCAAGGTCTTCTGGGAGAAAACTACTGACGTCATCGGTCCCTAAGTTGAGGTTGGCAACTAGCATCTACTCCGGAAATAAGGCTGTAGACAAGCATCTGCTTTGCAAAGGAAATTTGTGGTAAGGTCTTCTGGTTCAAAACTACTGACGTCATCAGTCCCTAAGTTGAGGTTGGCAACTAACATCTACTCCATAAAAAGGATGTAGATAATCATCTGTTTTGAAATGCAAATGTCTGCTAAGATCTTCTGGGACAAAATTACTGGCATCATCGGTCCCTAAGTTGAGGTTGGCAAATAACATCTACTCCAGAAATAAGGCTGTAGATAATCATCTGCTTTGGAAAGGAAATTTGTGTTAAGGTCTTCTGGGACAAAACTACTGACGTCATCGGTCCGTAAGTTGAGGTTGGCAACTAACATCTACTCCAGAAAAAAGGCTGTAGATAATCATCTGGTTTGAAAAGGAAACTTGTGGTAAGGTCTTCTGGAACAAAACTGCTGACCTCATCGGTCCCTAAGTTGAGGTTGGCAACTAACATCTACTCCAGAAATAAGGCTGTAGGTACTCTTCTGCTTTGGAAAGGAAATTTGTGGTATGGTCTTCTGGGACAAAACCACTGACGTCATCGGTCCCTAAGTTGAGGTTGGCAACTAGCATCTACTCCAGAAATAAGGCTGTAGATAATCATCTGCTTTGCAAAGGAAATTTGTGCTAAGGGCTTCTGGGACAAAACTACTGCCGTCACCGTTCCGTAAGTTGAGGTTGGCAAATAAGATCTACTCTAGTAATAAGGCTGTAGATCATCATCTGATTTGGAATGGAAATTTGTGGTAAGGTCTTCTGGGACAAAACTGCTGACGTCGTCAGTCCCTAACTTGAGGTTGGCAACTAACATCTTCTCCATAAGTAAGGATGTAGATAATAATCTGCTTTGAAATGCAAATTTCTGCTAAGATCTTCTGGGACAAAATTACTGACATCATCGGTCCCTAAGTTGAGGTTGGCAAAAAACAGCTACTCCAGAAATAAGGCTGTAGATAATCATCTGCTTTGGAAAGGAAATTTGTGGTAAGGTCTTCTGTTACAAAACTACTGCCTTCATCGGTCTCTAAGTTGAGGTTAGTAACTAACATCTACTCCAGAAATAAGGCTGTAGATAATCATCTGCTTTGGAAATTAAATTTGTGGTAAGGTCTTCTGGGACAAAACTACTGACGTCATCGGTCCCTAAGTTGAGGTTGGCAGCTAACATCTACTCCAGAAATAAGGCTGTAGATAATCATCTGCATTGGAAACGAAATTTGTGGTAAGGTCTTCTGGGACAAGACAACTGACATCATCGGTCCGTAAGTTGAGGTTGGCAACTAACATCTATTCCAAAAAAAAGGCTGTAGATAATCATCTGGTTTGAAAAGGAAATTTGTGGTAAGGTCTTCTGGAACAAAACTGCTGGCCTCATCGGTCCCTAAGTTGAGGTTGGCAACTAACATCTACTCCAGAAATAAGGCTGTAGGTAATCATCTGCTTTGGAAAGGAAATTTGAGGTAAGGTCTTCTGGGACAAAACTACTGCCGTCATCGGTCCCTAAGTTGAGGTTGGCAAATAACATCTACTCCAGAAATAAGGCTGTAGATAATCATCTGCTTTGCAAAGGAAATTTGTGGTAAGGTCTTCTGGGACAAAACTACTCACGTCAAAGGTCCAAAAGATGAGGTTGGCCACTAACATCTACTCCAGAAATAAGGCTGTGGATAATCATCTGCTTTACAAAGGAAATTTGTGGTAAGGTCTTCTGGGACAAGGCTACTGACGTCATCGGTCCCTACGTTGAGGTTGGCAACTTACATCTAGTCCAGAAATAAGGCTGTAGATATTCATCTGCTTTGCAAAGGATATTTGTTGTAAGGTCCTCTGGGACAAAACTACTGACGTCGTCAGTCCCTAAGTTGAGGTTGGCAACTAACATCTACTCCATAAGTAAGGATGTAGATAATCATCTGCTTTGAAATGCAAATTTCTGCTAAGATCTTCTGGGACAAAATTACTGACATCATCGGTCCCTAAGTCGAGGTTGGCAAATAACATCTACTCCAGATATAAGGCTGTAGGTCGTAATGTGATTTGGAATGGAAATTTGTGGTAAGGTCTTCTGGGACAAAACTGCTGACGTCATCGGTCCCTAAGTTGAGGATGGCAACTAACATCTACTCCAGAAATAAGGCTGTAGATAATCATCTGATTTGCAAAGGAAATTTGTGGTAAGGTCCTCTGGGACAAAACTACTAACGTCGTCAGTCCCTAAGTTGAGGTTGGCAACTAACATCTACTGCATAAGTAAGGATGTAGATAATCATCAGCTTTGAAATGCAAATTTCTGCTAAGATCTTCTGGGACAAAATTACTGACATCATCGGTCCCTAAGTTGAGGTTGGCAAATAACATCTACTCCAGATAGAAGGATGTAGATCATAATCTGATTTGGAATGGAAATTTCTGCTAAGATCTTCTGGGACAAAATTACTGACATCATCGGTCCCTAAGTTGAGGTTGGCAACTAACATCTACTTCAGAAATAAGGCTGTAGATAATCACCTGCTTTGCAAAGGAAATTTGTGGTAAAATCTTCTGGGACAAAACTACTGACGTCATCGGTCCCTAAGTTGAGGTTGGCAACTAACATCTACTCCAGAAATAATCCTGTAGATAATCATCTGCTTTGCAAAGGAAATTTGTGGTAAGGTCTTCTGGGACAAAACTACTGACGTCATCGGTAGCTAAGTTGAGGTTGGCAACTAACATCTACTCCAGAAATAATCCTGTAGATAATCATCTGCATTGCAAAGGAAATTTGTGGTAAGGTCTTCTGTGACAAGACTACTGACGTCATCGGTCCCTAAGTCGTGGTTGGCAACTAACATCTACTCCAGAAACAAGGCTGTAGATAAGCATCTGCTATGGAAAGGAAATTTGTGGTAAGGTGTTCTGGAACAAAACTACTGGCTTCATCGGTCCCTAAGTTGAGGTTGGCAACGAACATCTACTCCAGAAATAAGGCTGTAGATAATCATCTGCTTTGCAAAGGAAATTTGTAGTAAGGTCCTCTGGGACAAAACTACTGACGACGTCAGTCCCTAAGTTGAGGTTGGCAACTAACATCTACTCCATAAGTAAGGATGTAGATAATCATCTGCTTTGAAATGCAAATGTCTGCTAAGATCTTCTGGGACAAAATTACTGATATCATCGGTCCCTAAGTTGAGGTTGGCAAATAACATCTACTCCAGAAATAAGGCTGTAGATCATCAACTGATTTGGAATGGAAATTTGTGGTAAGGTCTTCTGGGACAAAACTGCTGACGTCATCGGTCCGTAAGTTTAGGTTGGCAACTAACATCTACTCCAGAAAAAAGGCTGTAGATAATCATCTGGTTTGAAAAGGAAATTAGTGGTAAGGTCTTCTGGAACAAAAATGCTGACCTCATCGGTCCCTAAGTTGAGGTTGGCAACTAACATCTACTCCAGAAATAAGGCTGTTGATAATCATCTGCTTTGGAAAGGAAATTTGAGCTAAGGTCTCAGGGTCAAAGCTACTGACATCATCGGTCCCTAAGTTGAGGTTGGCAACTAACATCTACTCCAGAAATAAGGCTGTAGGTATTCATCTGCTTTGGAAAGGAAATCTTTGGTATGGTCTTCTAGGACAAAACTACTGACGTCATCGGTCCCTAAGTTGAGGTTGGCAACTAACATCTACTCCAGAAATAAGGCTGTAGATAATCATCTGCTTTGGAAAGGAAATTTGTGGTACGGTCTTCTGGGACAAAACTACTGATGTCATCGGTCCCTAAGTTGAGGTTGGCAACTAACACCTACTTCAGAAATAAGGCTGTAGATAATCATCTGCTTTGAAAAGGAAGTTTGTGGTAAGGTCTACTGGGACAAAACTACTGACGTCATCGGTCCGTAAGTTGAGGTTGGCAACTAACATCTACTCCAGAAAAAAGGCTGTAGATAATCATCTGGTTTGAAAAGGAAATTTGTGGTAAGGTCTTCTGGAACAAAACTGCTGACCTCATCGGTCCCTAAGTTGAGGTTGGCAACTAACATCTACTCCAGAAATAAGGCTGTAGGTACTCTTCTGCTTTGGAAAGGAAATTTGTGATGTGGTCTTCTGGGACAAAACCACTGACGTCATCGGTCCCGAAGTTGAGGTTGGCAACTAGCATCTACTCCAGAAATAAGGCTGTAGATAATCATCTGCTTTGCAAAGGAAATTTGTGGTAAGGTCTTCTGGGACAAAACTACTGCCGTCATCGTTCTGTAAGTTGAGGTTGGCAAATAACATCTACTCTAGAAATAAGGCTGTAGATCATCATCTGATTTGGAATGGAAATTTGTGGTAAGGTCTTCTGGGACAAAACTGCTGACGTCATCGGTCGCTAGGCTGAGGTTGGCAAATAACATCTACTCTAGAAACAAGGCTGTAGATAATCATCTGCTTTGGAAAGGAAATTTGTGGTAAGGTCTTCTGGGACAAACTACTGGCTTCATCGGTCTCTAAGTTAAGGTTGGCAATTAACATCTACTCCAGAAATAAAGCTGTAGGTAATCATCTGCTTTGGAAAGGAAATTTGAGGTAAGATCTTCTGGGACAAAACTACTGCCGTCATCGGTCCCTAAGTTGAGGTTGGCAAATAACATCTACTCCAGAAATAAGGCTGTAGATAATCATCTGCTTTGCAAAGGAAATTTGTGGTAAGGTCTTCTGGGACAAAACTACTCACGTCATCGGTCCAAAAGATGAGGTTGGCCACTAACATCTACTCCAGAAATAAGGCTGTGGATAATCATCTGCTTTACAAAGGAAATTTGTGGTAAGGTCTTCTGGGACAAGGCTACTGACGTCATCGGTCCCTACGTTGAGGTTGGCAACTTACATCTAGTCCAGAAATAAGGCTGTAGATATTCATCTGCTTTGCAAAGGATATTTGTTGTAAGGTCCTCTGGGACAAAACTACTGACGTCGTCAGTCCCTAAGTTGAGGTTGGCAACTAACATCTACTCCATAATTAAGGATGTAGATAATCATCTGCTTTGAAATGCAAATTTCTGCTAAGATCTTCTGGGACAAAATTACTGACATCATCGGTCCCTAAGTCGAGGTTGGCAAATAACATCTTCTCCAGATATAAGGCTGTAGGTCGTAATGTGATTTGGAATGGAAATTTGTGGTAAGGTCTTCTGGGACAAAACTGCTGACGTCATCGGTCCCTAAGTTGAGGATGGCAACTAACATCTACTCCAGAAATAAGGCTGTAGATAATCATCTGCTTTGCAAAGGAAATTTGTGGTAAGGTCCTCTGGGACAAAACTACTGACGTCGTCAGTCCCTAAGTTGAGGTTGGCAACTAACATCTACTGCATAAGTAAGGATGTAGATAATCATCAGCTTTGAAATGCAAATTTCTGCTAAGATCTTCTAGGACAAAATTACTGACATCATCGGTCTCTAAGTTGAGGTTGGCAAATAACATCTACTCCAGGTAGAAGGATGTAGATCATAATCTGATTTGGAATGGAAATTTCTGCTAAGATCTTCTGGGACAAAATTACTGACATCATAGGTCCCTAAGTTGAGGTTGGTAACTAACATCTACTTCAGAAATAAGGCTGTAGATAATCACCTGCTTTGCAAAGGAAATTTGTGGTAAGATCTTCTGGGACAAAACTACTGACGTCATCGGTCCCTAAGTTGAGGTTGGCAACTAACATCTACTCCAGAAATAATCCTGTAGATAATCTTCTGCTTTGCAAAGGAAATTTGTGGTAAGGTCTTCTGGGACAAAACTACTGACGTCATCGGTCCCTAAGTTGAGGTTGGCAACTAACATCTACTCCAGAAATAATCCTGTAGATAATCGTCTGCATTGCAAAGGAAATTTGTGGTAAGGTCTTCTGGGACAAAACTACTGACGTCATCGGTCCCTAAGTCGTGGTTGGCTACTAACATCTACTCCAGAAATAAGGCTGTAGATAAGCATCTGCTTTGGAAAGGAAATTTGTGGTAAGGTGTTCTGGAACAAAACTACTGTCTTCATCGGTCCCTAAGTTGAGGTTGGCAACGAACATCTACTCCAGAAATAAGGCTGTAGATAATCATCTGCTTTGCAAAGGAAATTTGTGGTAAGGTCCTCTGGGACAAAACTACTGACGACGTCAGTCCCTAAGTTGAGGTTGGCAACTAACATCTACTCCATAAGTAAGGATGTAGATAATCATCTGCTTTGAAATGCAAATGTCTGCTAAGATCTTCTGGGACAAAATTACTGATATCATCGGTCCCTAAGTTGAGGTTGGCAACTAACATCTACTCCAGAAATAAGGCTGTTGATAATCATCTGCTTTGGAAAGGAAATTTGAGCTAAGGTCTCAGGGTCAAAGCTACTGACATCATCGGTCCCTAAGTTGAGGTTGGCAACTAACATCTACTCCAGAAATAAGGCTGTAGGTATTCATCTGCTTTGGAAAGGAAATCTTTGGTATGGTCTTCTAGGACAAAACTACTGACGTCATCGGTCCCTAAGTTGAGGTTGGCAACTAACATCTACTCCAGAAATATGGCTGTAGATAATCATCTGCTTTGGAAAGGAAATTTGTGGTACGGTCTTCTGGGACAAAACTACTGATGTCATCGGTCCCTAAGTTGAGGTTGGCAACTAACATCTACTGCAGGAATAAGGCTGTAGATAATCATCTGCTTTGCAAAGGAAATTTGTGGTAAGGTCTTCTGGGACAAAACTACTGACGTCATCGGTCCCTAAGTTGAGGTTGGCAACTAACATCTACGCCAGAAATAAGGCTGTAGATAATCATCTGCTTTGGAAAGGAAATTTGTGGTAAGGTCTACTGGGACAAAACTACTGACGTCATCGGTCCGTAAGTTGAGGTTGGCAACTAACATCTACTCCAGAAAAAAGGCTGTAGATAATCATCTGGTTTGAAAAGGAAATTTGTGGTAAGGTCTTCTGGAACAAAACTGCTGACCTCATCGGTCCCTAAGTTGAGGTTGGCAACTAACATCTACTCCAGAAATAAGGCTGTAGGTACTCTTCTGCTTTGGAAAGGAAATTTGTGGTGTGGTCTTCTGGGACAAAACCACTGACGTCATCGGTCCCGAAGTTGAGGTTGGCAACTAGCATCTACTCCAGAAATAAGGCTGTAGATAATCATCTGCTTTGCAAAGGAAATTTGTGGTAAGGTCTTCTGGGACAAAACTACTGCCGTCATCGTTCTGTAAGTTGAGGTTGGCAAATAACATCTACTCTAGAAATAAGGCTGTAGATCATCATCTGATTTGGAATGGAAATTTGTGGTACGGTCTTCTGGGACAAAACTGCTGACGTCATCGGTCGCTAAGCTGAGGTTGGCATATAACATCTACTCCAGAAACAAGGCTGTAGATAATCATCTGCTTTGGAAAGGAAATTTGTGGTAAGGTCTTCTGGGACAAAACTACTGGCTTCATCGGTCTCTAAGTTAAGGTTGGCAATTAACATCTACTCCAGAAATAAGGCTGTAGGTACTCATTTGCTTTGGAAAGGAAATTTGTGGTAAGGTCTTCTATGTCAAAACTGCTGATGCCATCGGTCCCTAAGTTGAGGTTGTCAACTAACATCTACTGCAGAAATAAGGCTTTAGATAATCATCTGCTTTGGAAAGGAAATTTGTGGTATGGTCTTCTGGGACAAAACTACTGACGTCATTGGTCCCTAAGTTGAGGTTGGCAACTAGCATCTACTCCAGAAATAAGGCTGTAGATAATCATCTGCTTTGCAAAGTAAATTTGTGGTACGGTCTTCTGGGACAAAACTACTGACGGCATCGGTCCCTAAGTTGGGGTTGGCAACTAACATCTACTCCAGAAATAAGGCTGTAGATAATCATCTGCTTTGCAAAGTAAATTTGTGGTAAGGTCCTCTGGGACAAAAGTACTGACGTCGTCAGTCCCTAAGTTGGGGTTGGCAACTAACATCTACTCCATAAGTAAGGATGTAGATAATCATCTACTTTGAAATGCAAATTTCTGCTAAGATCTTCTGGGACAAAGCTACTGACGTCGTCAGTCCCTAAGTTGAGGTTGGCAACTAACATCTACTCCTGAAATAAGGCTGTAGATAATCATTTGCATTGGAAAGGAAATTTGTGGTAACGTCTTGTGGGACTAAACTACTGACGTCATTGGTCCGTAAGATGAGGTTGGCAACTAACATCTACTCCAGAAAAAAGGCTGCAGATAATCATCTGGTTTGAATAGGAAATTTGTGGTAAGGTCTTCTGGAACAAAACTGCTGACCTCAACGTCCCTAAGTTGAGGTTGGCAGCTAACATCTACTCCAGAAATAAGGCTGAAGGTTATCATCTGCTTTGGAAAGGAAATTTGAGGTAAGGCCTTCTGGGACAAAACTATTGCCGTCATCGGTCAATAGGTTGAGGTTGGCAACTAACATCTGCTCCAGAAATAAGGCTGTAGATAATCTGCTGCTTTGCAAAGGAAATTTGTGGTAAGGTCTTCTGGGACAAAACTACAGACCTCATCGGTCCCTAAGTTGAGGTTGGCAACTAACATCTACTCCAGAAATAAGGCAGTAGATAATCATCTGCTTTGCAAAGGAAATTTGTGGTAAGGTCTTCTGGAACAAAACTACTGACGTCATCGGTCCCTAAGTTGAGGTTGGCAACTAACATCTACTCCATAAGTAAGGATGTAGATAATCATCTGCTTTGAAATGCAAATTTCTGCCAAGATCTTCTGGGACAAAATTACTGACACCATCGGTCCCTATGTTGAGGTTGGCAAATAACATCTACTCCAGAAATAAGGCTGTAGATCATCATCTGATTTTGAATGGAAATTTCTGCTAAGATCTTCTGGGACAAAATTACTGACATCATAGGTCCCTAAGTTGAGGTTGGCAACTAACATCTACTTCAGAAATAAGGCTGTAGATAATCACCTGCTTTGCAAAGGAAATTTGTGGTAAGATCTTCTGGGACAAAACTACTGACGTCATCGGTCCCTAAGTTGAGGTTGGCAACTAACATCTACTCCAGAAATAATCCTGTAGATAATCATCTGCTTTGCAAAGGAAATTTGTGGTAAGGTCTTCTGGGACAAAACTACTGACGTCATCGGTCCCTAAGTTGAGGTTGGCAACTAACATCTACTCCAGAAATAATCCTGTAGATAATCGTCTGCATTGCAAAGGAAATTTGTGGTAAGGTCTTCTGGGACAAAACTACTGACGTCATCGGTCCCTAAGTCGTGGTTGGCTACTAACATCTACTCCAGAAATAAGGCTGTAGATAAGCATCTGCTTTGGAAAGGAAATTTGTGGTAAGGTGTTCTGGAACAAAACTACTGTCTTCATCGGTCCCTAAGTTGAGGTTGGCAACGAACATCTACTCCAGAAATAAGGCTGTAGATAATCATCTGCTTTGCAAAGGAAATTTGTGGTAAGGTCCTCTGGGACAAAACTACTGACGACGTCAGTCCCTAAGTTGAGGTTGGCAACTAACATCTACTCCATAAGTAAGGATGTAGATAATCATCTGCTTTGAAATGCAAATGTCTGCTAAGATCTTCTGGGACAAAATTACTGATATCATCGGTCCCTAAGTTGAGGTTGGCAACTAACATCTACTCCAGAAATAAGGCTGTTGATAATCATCTGCTTTGGAAAGGAAATTTGAGCTAAGGTCTCAGGGTCAAAGCTACTGACATCATCGGTCCCTAAGTTGAGGTTGGCAACTAACATCTACTCCAGAAATAAGGCTGTAGGTATTCATCTGCTTTGGAAAGGAAATCTTTGGTATGGTCTTCTAGGACAAAACTACTGACGTCATCGGTCCCTAAGTTGAGGTTGGCAACTAACATCTACTCCAGAAATATGGCTGTAGATAATCATCTGCTTTGGAAAGGAAATTTGTGGTACGGTCTTCTGGGACAAAACTACTGATGTCATCGGTCCCTAAGTTGAGGTTGGCAACTAACATCTACTGCAGGAATAAGGCTGTAGATAATCATCTGCTTTGCAAAGGAAATTTGTGGTAAGGTCTTCTGGGACAAAACTACTGACGTCATCGGTCCCTAAGTTGAGGTTGGCAACTAACATCTACGCCAGAAATAAGGCTGTAGATAATCATCTGCTTTGGAAAGGAAATTTGTGGTAAGGTCTACTGGGACAAAACTACTGACGTCATCGGTCCGTAAGTTGAGGTTGGCAACTAACATCTACTCCAGAAAAAAGGCTGTAGATAATCATCTGGTTTGAAAAGGAAATTTGTGGTAAGGTCTTCTGGAACAAAACTGCTGACCTCATCGGTCCCTAAGTTGAGGTTGGCAACTAACATCTACTCCAGAAATAAGGCTGTAGGTACTCTTCTGCTTTGGAAAGGAAATTTGTGGTGTGGTCTTCTGGGACAAAACCACTGACGTCATCGGTCCCGAAGTTGAGGTTGGCAACTAGCATCTACTCCAGAAATAAGGCTGTAGATAATCATCTGCTTTGCAAAGGAAATTTGTGGTAAGGTCTTCTGGGACAAAACTACTGCCGTCATCGTTCTGTAAGTTGAGGTTGGCAAATAACATCTACTCTAGAAATAAGGCTGTAGATCATCATCTGATTTGGAATGGAAATTTGTGGTACGGTCTTCTGGGACAAAACTGCTGACGTCATCGGTCGCTAAGCTGAGGTTGGCATATAACATCTACTCCAGAAACAAGGCTGTAGATAATCATCTGCTTTGGAAAGGAAATTTGTGGTAAGGTCTTCTGGGACAAAACTACTGGCTTCATCGGTCTCTAAGTTAAGGTTGGCAATTAACATCTACTCCAGAAATAAGGCTGTAGGTACTCATTTGCTTTGGAAAGGAAATTTGTGGTAAGGTCTTCTATGTCAAAACTGCTGATGCCATCGGTCCCTAAGTTGAGGTTGTCAACTAACATCTACTGCAGAAATAAGGCTTTAGATAATCATCTGCTTTGGAAAGGAAATTTGTGGTATGGTCTTCTGGGACAAAACTACTGACGTCATTGGTCCCTAAGTTGAGGTTGGCAACTAGCATCTACTCCAGAAATAAGGCTGTAGATAATCATCTGCTTTGCAAAGTAAATTTGTGGTACGGTCTTCTGGGACAAAACTACTGACGGCATCGGTCCCTAAGTTGGGGTTGGCAACTGACATCTACTCCAGAAATAAGGCTGTAGATAATCATCTGCTTTGCAAAGTAAATTTGTGGTAAGGTCCTCTGGGACAAAAGTACTGACGTCGTCAGTCCCTAAGTTGGGGTTGGCAACTAACATCTACTCCATAAGTAAGGATGTAGATAATCATCTACTTTGAAATGCAAATTTCTGCTAAGATCTTCTGGGACAAAGCTACTGACGTCGTCAGTCCCTAAGTTGAGGTTGGCAACTAACATCTACTCCTGAAATAAGGCTGTAGATAATCATTTGCATTGGAAAGGAAATTTGTGGTAACGTCTTGTGGGACTAAACTACTGACGTCATTGGTCCGTAAGATGAGGTTGGCAACTAACATCTACTCCAGAAAAAAGGCTGCAGATAATCATCTGGTTTGAATAGGAAATTTGTGGTAAGGTCTTCTGGAACAAAACTGCTGACCTCAACGTCCCTAAGTTGAGGTTGGCAGCTAACATCTACTCCAGAAATAAGGCTGAAGGTTATCATCTGCTTTGGAAAGGAAATTTGAGGTAAGGCCTTCTGGGACAAAACTATTGCCGTCATCGGTCAATAGGTTGAGGTTGGCAACTAACATCTGCTCCAGAAATAAGGCTGTAGATAATCTGCTGCTTTGCAAAGGAAATTTGTGGTTAGGTCTTCTGGGACAAAACTACAGACCTCATCGGTCCCTAAGTTGAGGTTGGCAACTAACATCTACTCCAGAAATAAGGCAGTAGATAATCATCTGCTTTGCAAAGGAAATTTGTGGTAAGGTCTTCTGGAACAAAACTACTGACGTCATCGGTCCCTAAGTTGAGGTTGGCAACTAACATCTACTCCATAAGTAAGGATGTAGATAATCATCTGCTTTGAAATGCAAATTTCTGCCAAGATCTTCTGGGACAAAATTACTGACACCATCGGTCCCTATGTTGAGGTTGGCAAATAACATCTACTCCAGAAATAAGGCTGTAGATCATCATCTGATTTTGAATGGAAATTTGTGGTAAGGTCTTCTGGGACAAAACTGCTGACGTCATCGGTCCCTAAGTTGAGGTTGGCAACTAACATCTACTCCAGAAATAAGGCTGTAGATAATCATCTGCTTTGCAAAGGAAATTTGTGGTAAGGTCTTCTTTGACAAAACTACTCACGTCATCGGTCCCTAAGTTGAGGTTGGCAACTAACATCTACTCCAGAAATAAGGCTGTAGATAATCATCTGCTTTGCAAAGGAAATTTGTGGTAAGGTCTTCTGAGATAAAACTACTGCCGTCATCGGTCCCTAAGTTGAGGTTGGCAACTAACATCTACTCCAGAAATAAGGCTGTAGATAATCATCTGCTTTGCAAAGAAAATTTGTGGTAAGGTCTTCTGAGACAAAACTACTGACGTCACCCGTCCCTAAGTTGAGGTTGGCAACTAAAATCTACTCCAGAAATAAGGCTGTAGATAATCATCTGCTTCGCAAAGGAAATTCGTGGTACGGTCTTCTAGGACAAAACTACTGCCGTCATCGGTCCCTAAGTTGAGGTTGGCAACTAAAATCTACTCCAGAAATAAGGCTGTAGATAATCATCTGCTTTGCAAAGAAAATTTGTGGTAAGGCCTTCTGGGACAACACTACTGACGTCATCAGTCCCTGAGTTGAGGTTGGCAACTAACATCTACTCCAGAAATAAGGCTGTAGATAATCATCTGCTTTGCAAAGGAAATTTGTGGTAAGGTCTTCTGTTACAAAACTACTGGCTTCATCGGTCCCTAAGTTGAGGTTATCAACTAACATCTACTCCAGAAATAAGGCTGTAGATAATCACATGCTTTGCAAAGGAAATTTGTGGTAAGATCTTCTGGGGCAAAACTACTGACGTCATCAGTCCCTAAGTTGAGATTGGCAACTAACATCTACTCCAGAAATAAGGCTGTAGATAATCATCTGCTATGCAAAGCAAATTTGTGGTAAGGTCCTCTGGGACAAAAGTACTGACGTCGTCAGTCCCTAAGTTGGGGTTGGCAACTAACATCTACTCCATAAGTAAGGATGTAGATAATCATCTGCTTTGAAATGCAAATTTCTGCTAAGATCTTCTGGGACAAAGCTACTGACGTCGTCAGTCCCTAACTTGAGGTTGGCAACTAACATCTACTCCTGAAATAAGGCTGTAGATAATCATCTGCATTGGAAAGGAAATTTGTGGTATGGTCTTGTGGGACTAAACTACTGACGTCATCGGTCCGTAAGATGAGGTTGGCAACTAACATCTACTCCAGAAAAAAGGCTGCAGATAATCACCTGGTTTGAATAGGAAATTTGTGGTAAGGTCTTCTGGAACAAAACTGCTGACCTCATCGTCCCTAAGTTGAGGTTGGCAGCTAGCATCTACTCCAGAAATAAGGCTGAAGGTAATCATCTGCTTTGGAAAGGAAATTTGAGGTAAGGCCTTCTGGGACAAAACTACTGCCGTCATCGGTCCCTAAGTTGAGGTTGGCAACTAACATCTACTCCAGAAATAAGGCTGTAGATAATCATCTGCTTTGCAAAGAAAATTTGTGGTAAGGTCTTCTGAAACAAAACTACTAACGTCACCCGTCCCTAAGTTGAGGTTGGCAACTAACATCTACTCCAGAAATAAGGCTGTAGGTAATCATCTGCTTTGGAGAGGAAATTTGAGGTAAGGTCTTCTGGGACAAAACTACTGCCGTCATCGGTCCCTAAGTTGAGGTTGGCAACTAACATCTACTCCAGAAATAAGGCTGTAGATAATCATCTGCTTTGCAAAGGAAATTTGTGGTAAGGTCTTCTGGGACAAAACTACTGTCGTCATCGGTCCAAAAGATTAGGTTGGCCACTAACATCTACTCCAGAAATAAGGCTGTAGGTAATCATCTGCTTTGGAAAGGAAATTTGAGGTAAGCTCTTCTGGGACAAAACTACTGCCGTCATCGGTCCCTAAGTTGAGGTTGGCAACTAACATCTACTCCAGAAATAAGGCTGTAGATAATCATCTGCTTTGCAAAGGAAATTTGTGGTAAGGTCTTCTGGGACAAAACTACTGACGTCATCGGTCACTAAGTTGAGGTTGGCAACTAACATCTACTCCAGAAATAAGGCTGTAGATAATCATCTGCTTTGCAAGGGAAATTTGTGGTAAGGTATTCTGGGACAAAATTACTGACTTCATCGGTCCCTATGTTGAGGTTGCCAAATAACATCTACTCCAGAAATAAGGCTGTAGATCATCATCAGATTTGGAATGGAAATTTGTGGTAAGGTCTTGTGGGACAAAACTGCTGCCGTCATCGGTCCTTAAGTTGAGGTTGGCAAGTAACATCTACTCCAGAAATAAGGCTGTAGATAATCATCTGCTTTGCAAAGGAAATTTGTGGTAAGGCCTTCTGGGACAATACTACTGACGTCATCAGTCCCTAATTTGAGGTTTGCAATTAACATCTACTCCAGAAATAAGGCTGTAGATAATCATCTGCTTTGCAAAGGAAATTTGTGGTAAGGTCTTCTGGGACAAAACTTCTGACGTCGTCAGTCCCTAAGTTGAGGATGGCAACTAACATCTACTCCATAAATAAGGATGTAGATAATCATCTGCATTGAAATGCAAATTTCTGCTAAGATCTTCTGGGACAAAATTACTGACATCATCGGTCCCTAAGTTGAGGTTGGCAAATAACATCTACTCCAGAAATAAGGCTGTAGATAATCATCTGCTTTGCAAAGTAAATTTGTGGTAAGGTCTTCTGTTACAAAACTACTGGCTTCATCGGTCCCTAAGTTGAGGTTATCAACTAACATCTACTCCAAAAATAAGGCTGTAGATAATCATCTGTTTTGGAAAGGAAACTTGTATTTAGGTCTTCTAGGACAAAACTACTGACGTCATCGGTCCCTAAGTTGAGGTTGGCTACTAACATCTACTCCAGAAATAAGGCTGTAGATAATCACCTGCATTGGAAAGGAAATTTTTGGTAAGGTCTTTTGGGACAAAACAACTGACTTCATCGGTCCGTAAGGTGAGGTTGGCAACTAACATCTATTCCAGAAAAAAGGCTGTAGATAATCATCTGGTTTGAAAAGGAAATTTGTGGTAAGGTCTTCTGGAACAAAACTGCTGACCTCATCGGTCCCTAAGTTGAGGTTGGCAACTAACATCTACTCCAGAAATATGGCTGTAGGTAATCATCTGCTTTGGAAAGGAAATTTGAGGTAAGGTCTTCTGGAACAAAACTACGGCCGTCATCGGTACCTAAGTTGAGGTTGGCAACTAACATCTACTCCAGAAAAAAGACTGTAGATAATCATGTGGTTTGAAAAGGACATTTGTGGTAAGGTCTTCTGGAACAAAACTGCTGACCACATCGGTCCCTAAGTTGAGGTTGGCAAGTAACATCTACTCCAGAAATAAGGCTGTAGATCGTCATCTGATTTGGAATGGAAATTTGTGGTAATGTCTTCGGGGACAAAACTGCTGACGTCATCGGTCCCTAAGTTGAGGTTGGCAACTAACATCTACTCCAGAATTAAGGCTGTAGATAATCATCTGCTCTGCAAGGGAAATTTGTGGTAAGGTCTTCTGGGACAAAACTACTGAAGTCATCGGTCCCTAAGTTGAGGTTGGCAACTAACATCTACTGCAGAAATAAGGCTGTAGGTAATCATCTGCTTTGCAAGGGAAATTTGTGGTAAGATCCTCTGAGACAAAACTACTGATTTCGTCAGTCCCTAACTTGAGGTTGGCAACTAACATCTATTCCATAAGTAAGGATGTAGATAATCATCTGCTTTGAAATGCAAATTTCTGCTAAGATCTTCTGGGACAAAATTACTGACATCATCGGTCCCGAAGTTGAGGTTGGCAAATAACATCTACTCCAGAAATATGGCTGTAGATCGTCATCTGATTTGGAATGGAAATTTGTGGTAAGGTCTTCGGGGACAAAACTGCTGACGTCACCGGTCCCTAAGTTGAGGTTGGCAACTAACATCTACTCCAGAAATAAGGCTGTAGATAATCATCTGCTTTGCAAAGGAAATTTGTGTCGAGGTCTTCTGGGACAAAACTACTGTTGTCATCGGTCCCTAAGTTGAGGTTGGCAACTAACATCTACTCCAGAAATAAGGCTGTAGATAATCATCTGCTTTGCAAAGGAAATTTGTGGTAAGGTCTTCTGGGACAAAACTACTGCCGTCATCGGTCCCTAAGTTGAGGTTGGTAAATAACATCTACTCCAGAAATATGGCTGTAGATAATCATCTGCTTTGCAAAGGAAATTTGTGGTAAGGTCTTCTGGGACAAAACTACTGACCTCATCGGTCCCTAAGTTGAGGTTGGCAACTACCATCTACTCCAGAAATAAGGCTGTAGATAATCACCTGCTTTGCAAAGGAAATTTGTGGTAAGATCTTCTGGGGCAAAACTACTGACGTCATCAGTCCCTAAGTTGAGGTTGGCAAATAACATCTACTCCAGAAATAAGGCTGTAGATCGTCATCAGATTTGGAATGGAAATTTGTGGTAAGGTCTTCTGGGACAAAACTGCTGACGTCATCGGTCCCTAAGTTGAGGTTGACAACAAACATCTACTCCAGAAATAAGGCTGTAGATAATCATCTGCTTTGCAAAGGAAATTTGTGTCAAGGCCTTCTGGGACAAAACTACTGTTGTCATCGGTCCCTAAGTTGAGGTTGGCAACTAACATCTACTCCAGAAATAAGGCTGTAGATAATCATCTGCTTTGCAAAGGAAATTTGTGGTAAGGACTTCTGGGACAAAACTACTGCCGTCATCGGCCCCTAAGTTGAGGTTGGCAACTAACATCTACTCCAGAAATAAGGCTGTAGACAATCATCTGCTTTGCTAAGGACATTTGTGGTAAGGTATTCTGGGACAAAACTACTGACGTCGACAGTCCCTAAGTTGAGGTTGGCAACTAACATCTACTCCATAAGTAAGGATGTAGATAATCATCTGCTTTGAAATGCAAATTTCTGCTAAGATCTTCTGGGACAAAGTTACTGACATCATCGGTCCCTATGATGAGGTTGGCAAATAACATCTACTCCAGAAATAAGGCTGTAGATCGTCATCAGATTTGGAATGGAAATTTGTGGTAAGGTCTTCTGGGACAAAACTGCTGACGTCATCGGTCCCTAAGTTGTGGTTGGCAACTAACATCTACTCCAGAAATAAAGCTGTAGATAATCATCAGCTTTGCAAAGGAAATTTGTGGTAAGGTCTTCTGGGACAAAACTACTGCCGTCATCGGTGCCTATGTTGAGGTTGGCAACTAACATCTACTCCATACGTAAGGATGTAGATAATCATCTGCTTTGAAATGCAAATTTCTGCTAACATCTTCTGGGACAAAGTTACTGACATCATCGGTCCCTAAGTTGAGGTTGGCAAATAAAATCTACTCCAGAAATAAGGCTGTAGATCGTCATCAGATTTGGAATGGGAATTTGTGGTAAGGTCTTCTGGGACAAAACTGCTGACGTCATCAGTCCCTAAGTGTAGGTTGGCAACGAACATCTACTCCAGAAATAAGGCTGTAGATAATCATCTGCTTTGCAAAGGAAATTTGTGGTAAGGTCTTCTGGGACAAAACTACTGCCGTCATCGGTCCCTAAGTTGAGGTTGGCAACTAACATCTACTCCAGAAATAAGGCTGTAGATAATCATCTGCTTTGCAAAGGAAATTTGTGGTAAGGTATTCTGGGACAAAACTACTGACGTCAACGGTCCCTAAGTTGAGGTTGGCAACTAACGTCTACTCCAGAAATAAGGCTGTAGATCATAATCTGATTTGGAATGGAAATTTGTGGTAAGGTTTTCTTGGACAAATGTACTGACGTCATCTTTCCCTAAGTTGAGGTTGGCAACTAACATCTACTCCAGAAATAAGGCTGTAGATAATCATCTGCTTTGCAAATGAAATTTGTGGTAAGGTCCTCTGGGACAAAACTACTGACGTCGTCAGTCCCTAAGTTGAGGGATGCAACTAACATCTACTCCATAAGTAAGGATGTAGATAATCATCTGCTTTGAAATGCAAATTTCTGCTAAGATCTTCTGGGACAAAATGACTGACATCATCGGTCCCTAAGTTGAGGTTGGCAAATAACATGTACTCCAGAAATAAGGATGTAGATCATAATCAGATTTGGAATGGAAGTTTGTGGTAAGGTCTTCTGGGACAAAACTGCTGTTGTCATCGGTCCCTAAGTTGAGGTTGGCAACTAACATCTACTCCAGAAATAAGGCTGTAGATAATCATCTGCTTTGCAAAGGAAATTTGTGGTAAGGTCTTCTGGGACAAAACTACTGACGTCATTGGTCCCTAAGTTGAGGTTGGCAACTAACATCTACTCCATATGTAAGGAAGTAGATAATCATCTGCTTTGAAATGCAAATTTCTGCTAAGATCTTCTGGGACAAAGTTACTGACATCATCGGTCCCTAAGTTGAGGTTGGCAAATAACATCTACTCCAGAAATAAGGCTGTAGATAATCATCTGCTTTGGAAAGGAAATTTGAGGTAAGGTCTTCAGGGTCAAAGTTACTGACATCATCGGTCCCTAAGTTGAGGTTGGCAACTAACATCTACTCCAGAAATAAGGCTGTAGGTACTCATCTGATTTGGAAAGGAAATTTGTGGTATGGTCTTCTGGGACATAACTACTGATGTCATCAGTCCCTAAGTTGAGGTTGGCAACTAACATCTACTCCAGAAATAAGGCTGTAGATAATCATCTGCTTTGTAAAGGAAATTTGTGGTAAGGTCTTCTGGGACAAAACTACTGACGTCATCGGTCCCTAAGTTGAGGTTGGCAACTAACATCTACTCCAGAAATAAGGCTGTAGATAATCATCTGCATTGGAAAGGAAATTTGTGGTAAGGTAATCTGGGACAAAACTACTGATGTCATCGGTCCGTAAGTTGACGTTGGCAACTATCATCTACACTAGAAATAAGGCTGTAGATAATCATCTGCTTTGGAAAGGAAATTTGAGGTAAGGCCTTTAGGGTCAAAGCTACTGAAACCATCGGTCCCTAAGTTGTGGTTGGCAACTAACATCTACTTTAGAAATAAGGCTGTAGGTACTCATCTGCTTTGGAAAGGAAATTTGTGGTATGGTTTTCTGGGACAAAACTACTGACGCCATCGATCCCTAAGTTGAGGTTGGCAACTAACTTCTACTCCAGAAATAAGGTTGTAGATAATCATCTGCTTTGCAAAGGAAATTTGTGGTAAGGTCTTCTGGGACAAAACTACTGACGTCATCGGTCCCTAAGTTGAGGTTGGCAACGAACATCTACTCCAGAAATAAGGCTGTAGATAATCATTTGCTTTGGAAAGGAAATTTGTGGTAAGGTCTTCTGGGACAAAACTACTGACGTCATCGGTCCATAGGTTGAGGTTGGCAACTAACATCTACTACAGAAATAAGGCTGTAGATAATCATCTGGTTTGAAAAGGAAATTTGTGGTAAGGTCTTCTGGAACAAAACTGCTGATCTCATCGGTCCCTAAGTTGAGGTTGTTAACTAACATCTACTCCAGAAATAAGGCTGTAGGTACTCTTCTGCTTTGGAAAGGAAATTTGTGGTATGGTCTTCTGGGACAAAACTACTGACGTCATCGGTCCCTAAGTTGAGGTTGGCAACTAACATCTACTCCAGAAATAAGGCTGTAGATATCCATCTGCTTTGCAAAGGAAATTTGTGGCAAGGTTCTCTGGGACAAAACTACTGCCGTCATCAGTCCGTAAGTTGAGGTTGGCAAATAACATCTACTCCAGAAATAAGGCTGTAGATCATCATCTGATTTGGAGTGGAAATTTGTGGTAAGGTCTTCTGGGACAAAACTGCTGACGTCATCGGTCCCTATGTTGAGGTTGTCAACTAACATCTACTCCAGAAATATGGCTGTAGGTAATCATCTGCTTTGGAAAGGAAATTTGTGGTAAGGTCTTCTGGGACAAAACTACTTACGTAATCGGTCCGTAAGTTGAGGTTGGCAACTAACATCTACTCCAGACAAAAGGCTGTATATAATCATCTGGTTTGAAAAGGAAATTTGTGGTAAGGTCTTCGGAACAAAACTGCTGACCTCATCGGTCCCTAAGTTGAGGTTGGCAACTAACATCTACTCCAGAAATAAGGCTGTAGATAATCATCTGCTTTGGAAAGGAAATTTGAGGTAAGGTCTTCAGGGTCAAAGCTACTGACATCATCAGTCCCTAAGTTGAGGTTGGCAACTAACATCTACTGCATAAATAAGACTGTAGATAGTCATCTGCTTTGAAATGGAAATTTCTGCTAAGATCTTGTGGGGCAAAATTACTGACATTATCGGTCCCTAAGTTGAGGTTGGCAAATAACATCTACTCCAGAAATAAGGCTGTAGATCATCATCTGATTTGGAATGGAAATTTGTGGTAAGGTCTTCTGGGACAAAACTGCTGACGACATCGGTCCCTAAGTTGAGGTTGGCAACTAACATCTACTCCAGAAATATGGCTGTAGGTAATCATCTGCTTTGGAGAGGAAATATGTGGTATGGTCTTCTGGGGCAAAACTGCTGACGTCATCGGTCCCTAAGTTGAGGTTGGCAAATAACATCTACTCCAGAAATAAGGCTGTAGATAATCATCTGCCTTGGAAAGGAAATTTGTGGTAAGGTCTTCTGGAACAAAACTACTGACTTCATCGGTCTCTAAGTTAAGGTTGGCAAATAACATCTACTCCAGAAATATGGCTGTAGGTACTCATCTGCTTTGGAAAGGAAATTTGTGGTAAGGTCTTCTATGACAAAACTGCTGACGTCATCGGTCCCTAAGTTGAGGTTGGCAACTAACATCTACTCCAGAAATATGGCTGTAGGTAATCATCTGCTTTAGAAAGGAAATTTGTTGTATGGTCTTCTGGGACAAAGCTGCTGACGTCATCGGTCCTAAGATGAGGTTGGCAAATAACATCTACTCCAGATATAAGGCTGTAGATAATCACCTGCTTTGGAAAGGAAATTTGTGGTAAGGTCTTCTGGGACAAAACTACTGACGTCATCGGTCCCTAAGTTGAGCTTGGCAACTAACATCTACTCCAGAAATAAGGCTGTAGATAATCATCTGCATTGGAAAGGAAATTTGTGGCAAGGTCTTCTGGGACAAAACTACTGACGTCATCGGTCCATAAGTTAAGGTTGGCAACTAACACCTACTTCAGAAAAAAGGCTGTAGATAATCATCTGGTTTGAAAAGGAAATTTGTGGTAAGGTCTTCTGGAACAAAACTGCTGACCTCATCGGTCCCTAAGTTGAGGTTGGCAACTAACATCTACTCCAGAAATAAGGCTGTAGATAATCATCTGCTTTGGAAAGGAAATTTGAGGTAAGGTCTTCAGGGTCAAAGCTACTGACTTCATCGGTCCCTAAGTTGAGGTTGGCAGCTAACATCTACTCCAGAAATAAGGCTGTAGGTACTCTTCTGCTTTGGAAAGGAAATTTGTGGTATGGTCATCTGGGACAAAACTACTGACATCATCGGTCCCTAAGTTGAGGTTGGCAACTAACATCTACTCCAGAAATAAGGCTGTAGATAATCATCTGCTTTGCAAAGGAAATTTGTGGTAAGGTCTTCTGGGACAAAACTACTGGCGTCATCGGTCCCTAAGTTGAGGTTGGCAACTAACATCTACTCCAGAAATAAGGCTGTAGATAATCATCTGCATTGGAAAGGAAATTTGTGGTAAGGTCTTCTATGACAAAGCTGCTGATGTCATCGGTCCATAAGTTGAGTTTGGCAACTAACATCTACTCCAGAAATAAGGCTGTAGATAATCATCTGCTTTGCAAAGGGAATTTGTGGTAAGGTCTTCTGGGACAAAACTACTTACGTCATTGGTCCGTAAGTTGAGGTTGGCAACTAACATCTACTCCAGACAAAAGGCTGTATATAATCATCTGGTTTTAAAAGGAAATTTGTGGTAAGGTCTTCTGGAACAAAACTGCTGACCTCATCGGTCCCTAAGTTGAGGTTGGCAACTAACATCTACTCCAGAAATAAGGCTGTAGATAATCATCTGCTTAGGAAAGGAAATTTGTGGTAAGGTCTTCAGGGTCAAAGCTACTGACATCATCGGTCCCTAAGTTGAGGTTGGCAACTAACATCTACTCCATAAGTAAGGATGTAGATATTCATCTGCTTTGAAATGCAAATGTCTGCTAAGATCTTCTGGGACAAAATTACTGACATCATCGGTTCCTAAGTTGAGGTTGGCAAATATCATCTCCTCCAGAAATAAGGCTGTAGATAATCATCTGCTTTGTAAAGGAAATTTGTGGTAAGGTCTTCTGGGACAAAACTACTGACGTCATCGGTCCCTAAGTTGAGGTTGGCAACTAACATCTACTCCAGAAATAATGCTGTAGATAATCATCTGCATTGGAAAGGAAATTTGTGGTAAGGTAATCTGGGACAAAACTACTGATGTCATCGGTCCGTAAGTTGACGTTGGCAACTATCATCTACACTAGAAATAAGGCTGTAGATAATCATCTGCTTTGGAAAGGAAATTTGAGGTAAGGCCTTTAGGGTCAAAGCTACTGAAACCATCGGTCCCTAAGTTGTGGTTGGCAACTAACATCTACTTTAGAAATAAGGCTGTAGGTACTCATCTGCTTTGGAAAGGAAATTTGTGGTATGGTTTTCTGGGACAAAACTACTGACGCCATCGATCCCTAAGTTGAGGTTGGCAACTAACTTCTACTCCAGAAATAAGGTTGTAGATAATCATCTGCTTTGCAAAGGAAATTTGTGGTAAGGTCTTCTGGGACAAAACTACTGACGTCATCGGTCCCTAAGTTGAGGTTGGCAACGAACATCTACTCCAGAAATAAGGCTGTAGATAATCATTTGCTTTGGAAAGGAAATTTGTGGTAAGGTCTTCTGGGACAAAACTACTGACGTCATCGGTCCATAGGTTGAGGTTGGCAACTAACATCTACTACAGAAATAAGGCTGTAGATAATCATCTGGTTTGAAAAGGAAATTTGTGGTAAGGTCTTCTGGAACAAAACTGCTGATCTCATCGGTCCCTAAGTTGAGGTTGTTAACTAACATCTACTCCAGAAATAAGGCTGTAGGTACTCTTCTGCTTTGGAAAGGAAATTTGTGGTATGGTCTTCTGGGACAAAACTACTGACGTCATCGGTCCCTAAGTTGAGGTTGGCAACTAACATCTACTCCAGAAATAAGGCTGTAGATATCCATCTGCTTTGCAAAGGAAATTTGTGGCAAGGTTCTCTGGGACAAAACTACTGCCGTCATCAGTCCGTAAGTTGAGGTTGGCAAATAACATCTACTCCAGAAATAAGGCTGTAGATCATCATCTGATTTGGAGTGGAAATTTGTGGTAAGGTCTTCTGGGACAAAACTGCTGACGTCATCGGTCCCTATGTTGAGGTTGTCAACTAACATCTACTCCAGAAATATGGCTGTAGGTAATCATCTGCTTTGGAAAGGAAATTTGTGGTAAGGTCTTCTGGGACAAAACTACTTACGTAATCGGTCCGTAAGTTGAGGTTGGCAACTAACATCTACTCCAGACAAAAGGCTGTATATAATCATCTGGTTTGAAAAGGAAATTTGTGGTAAGGTCTTCAGGAACAAAACTGCTGACCTCATCGGTCCCTAAGTTGAGGTTGGCAACTAACATCTACTCCAGAAATAAGGCTGTAGATAATCATCTGCTTTGGAAAGGAAATTTGAGGTAAGGTCTTCAGGGTCAAAGCTACTGACATCATCAGTCCCTAAGTTGAGGTTGGCAACTAACATCTACTGCATAAATAAGACTGTAGATAGTCATCTGCTTTGAAATGGAAATTTCTGCTAAGATCTTGTGGGGCAAAATTACTGACATTATCGGTCCCTAAGTTGAGGTTGGCAAATAACATCTACTCCAGAAATAAGGCTGTAGATCATCATCTGATTTGGAATGGAAATTTGTGGTAAGGTCTTCTGGGACTAAACTGCTGACGACATCGGTCCCTAAGTTGAGGTTGGCAACTAACATCTACTCCAGAAATATGGCTGTAGGTAATCATCTGCTTTGGAGAGGAAATATGTGGTATGGTCTTCTGGGGCAAAACTGCTGACGTCATCGGTCCCTAAGTTGAGGTTGGCAAATAACATCTACTCCAGAAATAAGGCTGTAGATAATCATCTGCCTTGGAAAGGAAATTTGTGGTAAGGTCTTCTGGAACAAAACTACTGGCTTCATCGGTCTCTAAGTTAAGGTTGGCAAATAACATCTACTCCAGAAATATGGCTGTAGGTACTCATCTGCTTTGGAAAGGAAATTTGTGGTAAGGTCTTCTATGACAAAACTGCTGACGTCATCGGTCCCTAAGTTGAGGTTGGCAACTAACATCTACTCCAGAAATACGGCTGTAGGTAATCATCTGCTTTAGAAAGGAAATTTGTTGTATGGTCTTCTGGGACAAAACTGCTGACGTCATCGGTCCTAAGATGAGGTTGGCAAATAACATCTACTCCAGATATAAGGCTGTAGATAATCACCTGCTTTGGAAAGGAAATTTGTGGTAAGGTCTTCTGGGACAAAACTACTGACGTCATCGGTCCCTAAGTTGAGCTTATCAACTAACATCTACTCCAGAAATAAGGCTGTAGATAATCATCTGCATTGGAAAGGAAATTTGTGGCAAGGTCTTCTGGGACAAAACTACTGACGTCATCGGTCCATAAGTTAAGGTTGGCAACTAACACCTACTTCAGAAAAAAGGCTGTAGATAATCATCTGGTTTGAAAAGGAAATTTGTGGTAAGGTCTTCTGGAACAAAACTGCTGACCTCATCGGTCCCTAAGTTGAGGTTGGCAACTAACATCTACTCCAGAAATAAGGCTGTAGATAATCATCTGCTTTGGAAAGGAAATTTGAGGTAAGGTCTTCAGGGTCAAAGCTACTGACTTCATCGGTCCCTAAGTTGAGGTTGGCAGCTAACATCTACTCCAGAAATAAGACTGTAGGTACTCTTCTGCTTTGGAAAGGAAATTTGTGGTATGGTCATCTGGGACAAAACTACTGACATCATCGGTCCCTAAGTTGAGGTTGGCAACTAACATCTACTCCAGAAATAAGGCTGTAGATAATCATCTGCTTTGCAAAGGAAATTTGTGGTAAGGTCTTCTGGGACAAAACTACTGGCGTCATCGGTCCCTAAGTTGAGGTTGGCAACTAACATCTACTCCAGAAATAAGGCTGTAGATAATCATCTGCATTGGAAAGGAAATTTGTGGTAAGGTCTTCTATGACAAAGCTGCTGATGTCATCGGTCCATAAGTTGAGTTTGGCAACTAACATCTACTCCAGAAATAAGGCTGTAGATAATCATCTGCTTTGCAAAGGGAATTTGTGGTAAGGTCTTCTGGGACAAAACTACTTACGTCATTGGTCCGTAAGTTGAGGTTGGCAACTAACATCTACTCCAGACAAAAGGCTGTATATAATCATCTGGTTTTAAAAGGAAATTTGTGGTAAGGTCTTCTGGAACAAAACTGCTGACCTCATCGGTCCCTAAGTTGAGGTTGGCAACTAACATCTACTCCAGAAATAAGGCTGTAGATAATCATCTGCTTAGGAAAGGAAATTTGTGGTAAGGTCTTCAGGGTCAAAGCTACTGACATCATCGGTCCCTAAGTTGAGGTTGGCAACTAACATCTACTCCATAAGTAAGGATGTAGATATTCATCTGCTTTGAAATGCAAATGTCTGCTAAGATCTTCTGGGACAAAATTACTGACATCATCGGTTCCTAAGTTGAGGTTGGCAAATATCATCTCCTCCAGAAATAAGGCTGTAGATCATCATCTGATTTGGAATGGAAATTTGTGGTAAGGTCTTCTGGGACAAAACTGCTGACGTCATCGGTCCCTAAGTTGAGTTTGGCAACTTACATCTACTCCAGAAATATGGCTGTAGGTAATCATCTGCTTTCAAAAGGAAATTTGTGGTATGGTCTTCTGGGACAAAACTGCTGACGTCATCGGTCCCTAAGATGAGGTTGGCAAATAACATCTACTCCAGATATAAGGCTGTAGATAATCATCTGCTTTGGAAAGGAAATTTGTGGTAATGTCTTCTGGGACAAAACTACTGGCTTCATCGGTCCCTAAGTTGAGGTTGGCAACTAACATCTACTCCAGAAATAAGGCTGTTGATAATCATCTGCTTTGCAAAGGAAATTTGTGGTAAGGTCCTCTGGGACAAAACTACTGCCGTCATCGGTCCGTAAGTAGAGGTTGGCAACTAACATCTACTACATAAATAAGGCTGTAGATAATCATCTGCTATGGAAAGGAAATTTGTGGTAAGGTCCTCTGGAACAAAACTACTGGCTTCATCGGTCCCTAAGTTAAGGTTGGCAAATGACATCTACTCCAGAAATAAGGCTGTAGGTACTCATCTGCTTTGGAAAGGAAATTTGTGGTAAGGTCTTCTGGGACAAAACTGCTGACGTCATCGGTCCCTAAGTTGAGGTTGGCAACTAACATCTACTCCAGAAATATGGCTGTAGGTAATCATCTGCTTTGGAAAGGAAATTTGTGGTATGCTCTTCTGGGACAAAACTGCTGACGTCATCGGTCCCTAAGATGAGGTTGGCAAATAACATAAACTCCAGATATAAGGCTGTAGATAATCATCTGCTTTGCATAGGAAATTTGTGGTAAGGTCTTCTGGGACAAAACTACTGGCTTCATCGGTCCCTAAGTTGAGGCTGGCAACTAACGTCTATTCCAGAAATAAGGCTGTAGATAGTCATCTGCTTGGCAAAGGAAATTTGTGGTAAGGACTTCTGGGACAAAACTACTGACGTCATCGGTCCCTAAGTTGAGCTTGGCAACTAACATCTACTCCAGAAATAAGGCTGTAGATAATCATCTGCATTGGAGAGGAAATTTGTGGCAAGGTCTTCTGGGACAAAACTACTGACGTCATCGGTCCGTAAGTTGAGGTTGGCAACTAACATCTACTCCAGAAAAAAGGCTGTAGATAATCATCTGGTTTGAAAAGGAAATTTGTGGTATGGTCTTCTGGAACAAAACTGCTGGCCTCAACGGTCCATAAGTTGAGCTTGGCAACTAACATCTACTCCAGAAATAAGGCTGTAGATAATCATCTGCTTTGGAAAGGAAATTTGAGGTAAGGTCTTCAGGGTCAAAGTTACTGACATCATCGGTCCCTAAGTTGAGGTTGGCAACTAACATCTACTCCAGAAATAAGGCTGTAGGTACTCATCTGCTTTGGAAAGGAAATTTGTGGTACGGTCTTCTGGGACATAACTACTGATGTCATCAGTCCCTAAGTTGAGGTTGGCAACTAACATCTACTCCAGAAATAAGGCTGTAGTTAATCATCTGCTTTGTAAAGGAAATTTGTGGTAAGGTCTTCTGGGACAAAACTACTGACGTGACCGGTCACTAAGTTGAGGTTGGCAACTAACATCTACTCCAGAAATAAGGCTGTAGATAGTCATCTGCATTGGAAAGGAAATTTGTGGTAAGGTAATCTGGGACAAAACTACTGACGTAATCGGTCCGTAAGTTGAGGTTGGCGACTAACATCTACTCCAGAAAAAAGGCTGTAGATAATCATCAGGTTTGAAAAGGAAATTTGTGGTAAGGTCTTCTGGAACAAAACTGCTGACCTCATCTGTCCCTAAGTTGAGGTTGGCAACTAACATCCACACCAGAAATAAGGCTGTAGATAATCATGTGCTTTGGAAAGGAAATTTGAGGTAAGGCCTTTAGGGTCAAAGCTACTGAAACCATCGGTCCCTACGTTGTGGTTGGCAACTAACATCTACTCCAGAAATAAGGCTGTAGGTACTCATCTGCTTTGGAAAGGAAATTTGTGGTATGGTTTTCTGGGACAAAACTACTGACGTCATCGTTCCCTAAGTTGAGGTTGGCAACTAACATCTACTCCAGAAATAAGGCTGTAGATAATCATCTGCTTTGCAAAGGAAATTTGTGGTAAGGTCTTCTGGGACAAAACTACTGACGTCATCGGTCCCTAGGTTGAGGTTGGCAACTAACATTTACTCCAGAAATAAGGCTGTAGATAATCATCTGCTTTGGAAAGGAGATTTGTGGTAAGGTCTTCTGGGACAAAACTACTGACGTCATCAGTCCGTAAGTTGAGGTTGGCAACTAACATCTACTACAGAAATAAGGCTGTAGATAATCATCTGGTTTGAAAAGGAAATTTGTGGTTAGGTCTTCTGGAACAAAACTGCTGATCTCATCGGTCCCTAAGTTGAGGTTGTTAACTAACATCTCCTCCAGAAATAAGGCTGTAGGTACTCTTCTGCTTTGGAAAGGAAATTTGTGGTATGGTCTTCTAGGACAAAACTACTGACGTCATCGGTCCCTAAGTTGAGGTTGGCAACTAACATCTACTCCAGAAATAAGGCTGTAGATAACCATCTGCTTTGGAAAGGAAATTTGTGGTAAGGTCTTCTATGACAAAACTGCTGATGTCATCGGTCCCTAAGTTGAGGTTGGCAACTAAAATCTGCTCCAGAAATAAGGCTGTAGATAATCATCTGCTTTGCAAAGGAAATTTGTGGTAAGGTCTTCTGGGACAAAACTACTTACGTCATCGGTCCGTAAGTTGAGGTTGGCAACTAACATCTACTCCAGACAAAAGGCTGTATATAATCATCTGGTTTGAAAAGGAAATTTGTGGTAAGGTCTTCTGGAACAAAACTGCTGACCTCATCGGTCCCTAAGTTGAGGTTGGCAACTAACATCTACTCCAGAAATAAGGCTGTAGATAATCATCTGCTTTGGAAAGGAAATTTGAGGTAAGGTTCACGGTCAAAGCTACTGACATCATCGGTCCCTAAGTTGAGGTTGGCAACTAACATCTACTCCATAAGTAAGGATGTAGATATTCATCTGCTTTGAAATGCAAATGTCTGCTAAGATCTTCTGGGACAAAATTACTGACATCATCGGTCCCTAAGTTGAGGTTGGCAAATAACAACTACTCCAGAAATAAGGCTGTAGATCATCATCTGATTTGGAATGGAAATTTGTGGTAAGGTCTTCTGGGACAAAACTGCTGACGTCATCGGTCCCTAAGTTGAGGTTGGCAACTAACATCTACTCCAGAAATATGGCTGTAGGTAATCATCTGCTTTGGAAAGGAAATTTGTGGTATGGTCTTCTGGGACAAAACTGCTGACGTCATCGGTCCTAAGATGAGGTTGGGAAATAACATCTACTCCAGATATAAGGCTGTAGATAATCATCTGCTTTGGAAAGGAAATTTGTGGTAAGGTCTTCTGGGACAAAACTACTGACGTCATCGGTCCCTAAGTTGAGCTTGGCAACTAACATCTACTCCAGAAATAAGGCTGTAGATAATCATCTGCATAGGAAAGGAAATTTGTGGCAAGGTCTTCTGGGACAAAACTACAGACGTCATCGGTCCGTAAGTTGAGGTTGGCAACTAACATCTACTCCAGAAAAATGGCTGTAGATAATCATCTGGTTTGAAAAGGAAATTTGTGGTGAGGTCTTCTGGAACAAAACTGCTGACCTCATCGGTCCCTAAGTTGAGGTTGGCAACTAACATCTACTCCAGAAATAAGGCTGTAGATAATCATCTGCTTTGGAAAGGAAATTTGAGGTAAGGTCCTCAGGGTCAAAGCAACTGACTTCATCGGTCCCTAAGTTGAGGTTGGCAGCTAACATCTACTCCAGAAATAAGGCTGTAGGTACTCATCTGCTTTGGAAAGGAAATTTGTGGTATGGTCTTCTGGGACAAAACTACTGACGTCATCGGTCCCTAAGTTGAGGTTGGCAACTAACATCTACTCCAGAAATAAGGCTGTAGATAATCGTCTGCTTTGCAAAGGAAATTTGTGGTAAGGTCTTCTGGGACAAAACTACTGACGTCATCGGTCCCTAAGTTGAGGTTGGCAACTAACATCTACTCCAGAAATAAGGCTGTAAATAATCATCTGCATTGGAAAGGAAATTTGTGGTAAGGTCTTCTATGACAAAGCTGCTGATGTCATCGGTCCATAAGTTGAGGTTGGCAACTAACATCTACTCCAGAAATAAGGCTGTAGATAATCATCTGCTTTGCAAAGGAAATTTGTGGTAAAGTCTTCTGGGACAAAACTACTTACGTCAATGGTCCGTAAGTTGAGGTTGGCAACTAACATCTACTCCAGACAAAAGGCTGTATATAATCATCTGGTTTGGAAAGGAAATTTGTGGTAAGGTCTTCAGGGTCAAAGCTACTGACATCATCGGTCCCTAAGTTGAGGTTGGCAACTAACATCTACTCCAGAAATAAGGCTGCAGATAATCATCTGCTTTGCAAAGGAAATTTGTGGTAAGGTCCTCTGGGACAAAACTACTGAAGTAATCGGTCCCTAAGTTGAGCTTGGCAACTAACATCTACTCCAGAAACAAGGCTGTAGATAATCATCTGCATTGGAAAGGAAATTTGTGGCAAGGTCTTCTGGGATAAAACTACTGACATCATCGGTCCGTAAGTAGAGGTTGGCAACTAACATCTACTCCAGAAAAAAGGCTGTAGATAATCATCTGGTTTGAAAAGGAAATTTGTGGTAAGGTCTTCTGGAACAAAACTGCTGACCTCATCGGTCCCTAAGTTGAGGTTGGGAACTAACAACTACTCCAGAAATAAGGCTGTAGATAATCATCTGCTTTGGAAAGGAAATTTGAGGTAAGGTCTTCAGGGTCAAAGCTACTGACTTCATCGGTCCCTAAGTTGAGGTTGGCAACTAACACCTACTCCAGAAATAAGGCTGTAGGTACTCATGTGCTTTGGAAAGGAAATTTGTGGTATGGTCTTCTGGGACAAAACTGCTGACCTCATCGGTCCCTAAGTTGAGGTTGGCAACTAACAACTACTCCAGAAATAAGGCTGTAGATAATCATCTGCATTGGAAAGGAAATTTGTGGCAAGGTCTTCTGGGACAAAACTAATGACGTCATCGGTCCGTAAGTTGAGGTTGGCAACTAACATCTACTCCAGAAAAAAGGCTGTAGATAATCATCAGGTTTGAAAAGGAAATTTGTGGTATGCTCCTCTGGATCAAAACTGCTGTCCTCATCGGTCCCTAAGTTGAGCTTGGCAACTAACATCTACTCCAGAAATAAGGCTGTAGATAATCATCTGCTTTGGAGAGGAAATTTGAGGTAAGGTCTTCAGGGTCAAAGTTACTGACATCATCGGTCCCTAAGTTGAGGTTGGCAACTAACATCTACTCCAGAAATAAGGCTGTAGGTACTCATCTGCTTTGGAAAGGAAATTTGTGGTACGGTCTTCTGGGACATAACTACTGATGTCATCAGTCCCTAAGTTGAGGTTGGCAACTAACATCTACTCCAGAAATAAGGCTGTAGTTAATCATCTGCTTTGTAAAGGAAATTTGTGGTAAGGTCTTCTGGGACAAAACTACTGACGTCATCGGTCCCTAAGTTGAGGTTGGCAACTAACATCTACTCCAGAAATAAGGCTGTAGATAATCATCTGCATTGGAAAGGAAATTTGTGGTAAGGTTATCTGGGACAAAACTACTGACGTCATCTGTCCGTAAGTTGAGGTTGGCAACTAACATCTACTCCAGAAAAAAGGCTGTAGATAATCATCAGGTTTGAAAAGGAAATTTGTGGTAAGGTCTTCTGGAACAAAACTGCTGACCTCATCAGTCCCTAAGTTGAGGTTGGCAACTAACATCCACACCAGAAATAAGGCTGTAGATAATCATCTTCTTTGGAAAGGAAATTTGAGGTAAGGCCTTTAGGGTCAAAGCTACTGAAACCATCGGTCCCTACGTTGTGGTTGGCAACTAACATCTACTCCTGAAATAAGGCTGTAGGTACTCATCTGCTTTGGAAACGAAATTTCTGGTATGGTTTTCTGGGACAAAACTACTGACGTCATCGGTCCCTAAGTTGAGGTTGGCAACTAACATCTACTCCAGAAATAAGGCTGTAGATAACCATCTGCTTTGCAAAGGAAATTTGTGGCAAGGTCTTCTGGGACAAAACTCCTGCCGTCATCGGTCCGTAAGTTGAAGTTGGCAAATAACATCTACTCCAGAAATAAGGCTGTAGATCATCATCTGATTTGGAATGGAAATTTGTGTTAAGGTCTTCTGGGACAAAACTGCTGACGTCATCGGTCCCTAAGTTGAGGTTGGCAAATAACATCTACTCCAGAAATAAGGCTGTAGATAATCATCTGCTTTGGAAAGGAAATTTGTGGTAAGGTCTTCTGGGACAAAACTACTGGCTTCATCGGTCTCTAAGTTAAGGTTGGCAATTAACATCTACTCCAGAAATAAGGCTGTAGGTACTCATCTGCTTTGGAAAGGAAATTTGTGGTAAGGTCTTCTATGACAAAACTGCTGATGTCATCGGTCCCTAAGTTGAGGTTGGCAACTAAAATCTACTCCAGAAATAGGGCTGTAGATAATCATCTGCTTTGCAAAGGAAGTTTGTGGTAAGGTCTTCTGGGACAAAACTACTTACGTCATCGGTCCGTAAGTTGAGGTTGGCAACTAACATCTACTCCAGACAAAAGGCTGTATATAATCATCTGGTTTGAAAAGGAAATTTGTGGTAAGGTCTTCTGGAACAAAACAGCTGACCTCATCGGTCCCTAAGTTGAGGTTGGCAACTAACATCTACTCCAGAAATAAGGCTGTAGATAATCATCTGCTTTGGAAAGGAAATTAGAGGTAAGGTCTTCAGGGTCAAAGCTACTGACATCATCGGTCCCTAAGTTGAGGTTGGCAACTAACATCTACTCCATAAGTAAGGATGTAGATATTCATCTGCTTTGAAATGCAAATGTCTGCTAAGATCTTCTGGGACAAAATTACTGACATCATCGGTCCCTAAGTTGAGGTTGGCAAATAACAACTACTCCAGAAATAAGGCTGTAGATCATCATCTGATTTGGAAGGGAAATTTGTGGTAAGGTCTTCTGGGACAAAACTGCTGACGTCATCGGTCCCTAAGTTGAGGTTGGCAACTAACATCTACTCCAGAAATATGGCTGTAGGTAATCATCTGCTTTGGAAGGGAAATTTGTGGTATGGTCTTCTGGGACAAAACTGCTGATGTCATCGGTCCTAAGATGAGGTTGGGAAATAACATCTACTCCAGATATAAGGCTGTAGATAATCATCTGCTTTGGAAAGGAAATTTGTGGTAAGGTCTTCTGGGACAAAACTACTGACGTCATCGGTCCCTAAGTTGAGCTTGGCAACTAACATCTACTCCAGAAATAAGGCTGTAGATAATCATCTGCATAGGAAAGGAAATTTGTGGCAAGGTCTTCTGGGACAAAACTACTGACGTCATCGGTCCGTAAGTTGAGGTTGGCAACAAACATCTACTCCAGAAAAATGGCTGTAGATAATCATCTGGATTGAAAAGGAAATTTGTGGTAAGCACTTCTGGAACAAAACTGCTGACGTCATCGGTCCCTAAGTTGAGGTTGGCAACTAACATCTACTCCAGAAATAAGGCTGTAGATAATCATCTGCTTTGGAAAGGAAATTTGTGGTAAGGTCTTCAGGGTCAAAGCTACTGACATCATCGGTCCCTAAGTTGAGGTTGGCAACTAACATCTACTCCATAAGTAAGGATGTAGATATTCATCTGCTTTGAAATGCAAATGTCTGCTAAGATCTTCTGGGACCAAATTACTGACATCATCGGTCCCTAAGTTGAGGTTGGCAAATATCATCTACTCCAGAAATAAGGCTGTAGATCATCATCTGATTTGGAATGGAAATTTGTGGTAAGGTTTTCTAGGACCAAACTGCTGACGTCATCGGTCCCTAAGTTGAGGTTGGCAACTAACATCTACTCCAGAAATATGGCTGTAGGTAATCATCTGCTTTGGAAAGGAAATTTGTGGTATGGTCTTCTGGGACAAAACTGCTGACGTCATCGGTCCCTATAATGAGGTCGGCAAATAACATCTACTCCAGATATAAGGCTGTAGATAATCATCTGCTTTGGAAAGGAAATTTGTGGTAAGGTCTTCTGGGACAAAACTACTGGCTTCATCGGTCCCAAAGTTGAGGTTGGCAACTAACATCTACTCCAGAAATAAGGCTGTAGATAATCATCTGCTTTGCAAAGGAAATTTGTGGTAAGGTCCTCTGGGACAAAACTACTGACGTCATCGGTCCCTAAGTTGAGCTTGGCAACTAACATCTACTCCAGAAATAAGGCTGTAGATAATCATCTGCATTGGAAAGGAAATTTGTGGCAAGGTCTTCTGGGACAAAACTACTGACGTCATCGGTCCGTAAGTAGAGGTTGGCAACTAACATCTACTCCAGAAAAAAGGCTGTAGATAATCATCTGGTTTGAAAAGGAAATTTGTGGTAAGGTCTTCTGGAACAAAACTGCTGACCTCATCGGTCCCTAAGTTGAGGTTGGCAACTAACATCTACTCCAGAAATAAGGCTGTAGATAATCATCTGCTTTGGAAAGGAAATTTGAGGTAAGGTCTTCAGGGTCAAAGCTACTGACTTCATCGGTCTCTAAGTTGAGGTTGGCAACTAACACCTACTCCAGAAATAAGGCTGTAGATAATTATCTGCTTTGCAAAGGAAATTTGTGGTAAGGTCTTCTGGGACAAAAGTACTGACGTTATCGGTCCCTATGTTGAGGTTGGCAACTAACATCTACTCCAGAAATAAGGCTGTAGATAATCATCTGCATTGGACAGGCAATTTGTGGTAAGGTCTTCTGGGACAAAACTACTGACGTCATCGGTCCGTAAGTTGAGGTTGGCAACTAACATTTACTCCAGAAAAAAGGCTGTAGATAATCATCTGGTTTGAAAAGGAAATATCTGGTAAGGTCCTCTTGAACAAAACTTCTGACCTCATCGGTCCCTAAGTTGAGGTTGGCAACTAACATCTACTCCAGAAATAAGGCTGTAGATAATCATCTGCTTTGTAAAGGAAATTTGAGGTAATTCCTTCAGGGTCAAAGCTATTGATATCATCGGTCGCTAAGTTGAGGTTGGCAACTAACATCTACTCCAGAAATAAGGCTGTAGGTACTCATCTGCTTTGGCAAGGAAATTTGTGGTATGGTCTTCTGGGACAAAACTACTTACGTCATCGGTCCGTAAGTTGAGGTTGGCAACTAACCTCTACTCCACACAAAAGGCTGTATATAGTCATCTGGTATGAAAAGGAAATTTGTGGTAAGGTCTTCTGGAGCAAAACTGCTGACCTCATCAGTCCCTAAGTTGAGGTTGGCAACTAACATCTACTCCAGAAATAAGGCTGTAGATAATCATCTGCTTTGGAAAGGAAATTTGAGGTAAGGTCTTCAAGGTCAAAGCTACTGACATCGTCGGTCCCTAAGTTGAGGTTGGCAACTAACATCTACTCCATAAGTAAGGATGTAGATATTCATCTGCTTTGAAATGCAAATGTCTGCTAAGATCTTCTGGGACAAAATACTGACATCATCGGTCCCTAAGTTGAGGTTGGCAAATATCACCTACTCCAAAAATAAGGCTGTAGATCATCATCTGATTTGGAATGGAAATTTGTGGTAAGGTCTTCTGGGACAAAACCTCTGACGTCATCGGTCCCTAAGTTGAGGTTGGCAACTAACATCTACTCCAGAAATATGGCTGTAGGTAATCATCTGCTTTGGAAAGGAAATTTGTGGTATGGTCTTCTGGGACAAAACTGCTGACGTCATCGGTCCCTAAGATGAGGTTGACAAATAACATCTACTCCGGTTATAAGGCTGTAGATAATCATCTGCTTTGGAAGATAAATTTGTGGTAAGGTCTTCTGGGACAAAACTACTGGCTTCATCGGTCCCTAAGTTGAGGTTGGCAACAAACATCTACTCCAGAAATAAGGCTGTAGATAATCATCTGCTTTGCAAAGGAAATTTGTGGTAAGGTCCTCTGGGACAAAACTACTGACGTCATCGGTCCCTAAGTTGAGCTTGGCAACTAACATCTACTCCAGAAATAAGGCTGTAGATAATCATTTGCATTGGAAAGGAAATTTGTGGCAAGGTCTTCTGGGACAAAACTACTGACGTCATCGGTCCGTAAGTTGAGGTTGGCAACTAACATCTACTCCAGAAAGAAGGCTGTAGATAATCATCTGGTTTGAAAAGGAAATTTGTGGTAAGGTCTTCTGGAACAAAACTGCTGACTTCATCGGTCCCTAAGTTGAGGTTGGCAACTAACATCTACTCCAGAAATAAGGCTGTAGATAATCATCTGCTTTGGAAAGGAAATTTGAGGTAAGGTCTTCATGGTCAAAGCTCCTGACTTCATCGGTCCCTAAGTTGAGGTTGGCAATTAACATCTACTCCAGAAATAAGGCTGTAGGTATCATCTGCTTTGGAAAGGAAATTTGTGGTATGGTCTTCTGGGACGAAACTACTGACGTCATCGGTCACTAAGTTGAGGTTGGCAACTAACATCTACTTCAGAAATAAGGCTGTAGATAATCATCTGCTTTGCAAAGGAAATTTGTGGTAAGGTCTTCTGGGACAAAACTACTGACGTCATCGGTCCCTAAGTTGAGGATGGCAACTAACATCTACTCCAGAAATAAGGCTGTAGATAATCATCTGCTTTGGAAAGGAAATTTGTGGTAAGGTCTTCTGAGACAAAACTACTGACTTCATCGGTCCGTAAGTTCAGTTTGGCAAGTAACATCTACTCCAGAAATAAGGCTGTAGATAATCATCTGCTTTGGAAAGGAAATTTGCGGTAAGGTCTTCTGGAACAAAACTGCTGACCTCATCAGTCCCTAAGTTGAGGTTGGCAACTAACATCTACTCCAGAAATAAGGCTGTAGATAATCATCTGCTTTGAAAAGGAAATTTGAGGTAAGGTCTTCAAGGTCCAAGCTACTGACTTCACCGGTCCCTAAGTTGAGGTTGGGAACTAACATCTACTCCAGAAATAAGGCTGTAGGTACTCATCTGCTTTGGAAAGGAAATTTGTGGTATGGTCTTCTGGGACAAAACTACTTACGTCATCGGTCCGTAGGTTGAGGTTGGCAACTAACATCTACTCCAGACAAAAGGCTGTATATAATCATCTGGTTTGAAAAGGAAATTTGTGGTAAGGTCTTCTGGAACATAACTTCTGACCTCATCTGTCCCTAAGTTGAGGTTGGCAACTAACATCTACTCCATAAGTAAGGATGTAGATATTCATCTGCTTTGAAATGCAAATGTCTGCTAAGATCTTCTGGGACAAAATTACTGACATCATCGGTCCCTAAGTTGAGGTTGGCAAATAACATCTACTCCAGAAATAAGGCTGTAGATCATCATCTGATTTGGAATGGATATTTGTGGTAAGGTCTTCTGGGACAAAACTGCTGACGTCATCGGTCCCTAAGTTGAGGTTGGCAACTAACATCTACTCCAGAAATATGGCTGTAGGTAATCATCTGCTTTGGAAAGGAAATTTGTGGTATGGTCTTCTGGGACAAAACTGCTGACGTCATCGGTCCCTAGGATGAGGTTGGCAAATAACATCTACTCCAGATATAAGGCTGTAGATAATCATCTGCTTTGGAAAGGAAATTTGTGGTAAGGTCTTCAGGGCCAAAGCTACTGACTTCATCGGTCCCTAAGTTGAGGTTGGCAACTAACATCTACTCCAGAAATAAGGCTGTAGGTACTCATCTGCTTTGGAAAGGAAATTTGTGGTATGGTCCTCTGGGACAAAACTACTGACGTCATCGGTCCCTAAATTGAGGTTGGCAACTAACATCTACTCCAGAAATAAGGCTGTAGATAATCATCTGCTTTGCAAAGGAAATTTGTGGTAAGGTCTTCTGGGACAAAACTACTGACGTCATCGGTCCCTAAGTTGAGGTTGGCAACTAACATCTACTCCAGAAATAAGGCTGTATATAATCATCTGGTTTGAAAAGGAAATTTGTAGTAAGGTCTTCTGGAACAAAACTGCTGACCTCATCGGTCCCTAAGTTGAGGTTGGCAACTAACATCTACTCCAGAAATAAGGCTGTAGATAATCATCTGCTTTGGAAAGGAAATTTGAGGTAAGGTCTTCAGGTTCAAAGCTACTGACATCATCGGTCCCTAAGTTGGGGTTGGCAACTAACATCTACTCCATAAGTGAGGATGTAGATATTCATCTGCTTTGAAATGCAAATGTCTGCTAAGATCTTCTGGGACAAAATTACTGACATCATCGGTCCCTAAGTTGAGGTTGGCAAATATCATCTACTCCAGAAATAAGGCTGTAGATCATCATCTGATTTGGAATGGAAATTTGTGGTAAGGTCTTCTGGGACAAAACTGCTGACGTCATCGGTCCCTAAGTTGAGGTTGGCAACTAACATCTACTCCAGAAATATGGCTGTAGGTAATCATCTGCTTTGGAAAGGAAATTTGTGGTATGGTCTTCTGGGACAAAACTGCTGACGTCATCGGTCCCTAAGATGAGGTTTGCAAATAACATCTACTCCAGATATAAGGCTGTAGATAATCATCTGCTTTGGAAAGGAAATTTGTGGTAAGGTCTTCTGGGACAAAACTACTGGCTTCATCGGTCCCTAAGTTGAGGTTGGCAACTAACATCTACTCCAGAAATAAGGCTGTAGATAATCATCTGCTTTGCAAAGGAAATTTGTGGTAAGGTCCTCTGGGACAAAACTACTGACGTCATCAGTCCCTAAGTTGAGCTTGGCAACTAACATCTACTCCAGAAACAAGGCTGTAGATAATCATTTGCATTGGAAAGGAAATTTGTGGCAAGGTCGTCTGGGACAAAACTACTGACGTTGTAAGTAGGCTGTTTATGTTTTCTCTATGTAAGTAGGCTGTTTATGTTTTCTTATTGGCAACGTTACGTAGCGCTCAATATGAAAATCACTGGCTGTGCTGTGTGCAGTCTGTGGCTGCTTTGCATTGTTGTAATACTCGCCATTGTAGTGTTAGGCAGCTGGCTGTGAACAGCGCGTAGCGTTGCGCAGTTGGAGGTGAGCCGCCAGCAGTGGTGGATGTGGGGAGAGAGATGGCGGAGTTTTGTAATTTTTCATGAACTGGTACATTTATATATGATGATATCAAGCTGGCAGTAGTGGCGCTCGCTGTATTGCAGTAGCTTGAGCAGCGAAGATTTTGTGAGGTAAGTGATTTGTGAAAGGTATAGTTTAATGCTAGTCAGGGCCATTCTTTTGTAGGGAATTTTGAAAGTCAGATTGCGTTGCGCTAACAAAATATTGTGTGTCAGTTTAAGCACAGTCATGTAAAATTGTTCAAAGGGGACGTTTCATATGTCGACCCTTAGCCTAGGATACCTCACTGGAATCTTCTGATTTTTTCTTGTAGTTTGTGTATTTAGTGTAGCTTTTGTTTATTGCTAGCGCGTAATTGTGGAGAGAATTTCCTTTGTAGTTGCAGTCTTTCATTGTTGTATAGTAAAACAGTTGTGGCATGCATGTAGATTTGCACCAAGTATTTCGCAGCTGCGCTTGCAATTAACTAGATATTATTTTCAGTGCTATGTTAATGTGTTCTCTTATTTTTGATCTTCAAATTGTGTTTTTCTGTGTTGTCGTGTGAAATACTGTGACAATAATGGCGTGTGAAAAACGTAACACTAGGCTCCAAACTAAACTGAGAAATAATAGCGATGACGAGCGTAGCTTATCAGCGCCGCCGAGTAATGAATTTACTAATGTTCAAAGTAGTAATTTGGTAACTGTGCACAGGGAAATGGAGCGGGCGTCAAACAATGGCGTGGACAGTGAAACAATTAGTGAAGAGGGAAGTATTATCGATCGACCGGTCGGCAATAGCTCGCCTCAGGAAGCCGAAATGACACGACACGATCTCGCAAATACTGTAGATTCAGGTTTTGGATCCTCACCGTTTTCTCAAATAAGTCAAGACACATTTTCTGCTTGTCAAAATGTGAATGTTTCCGGTGTAAATTCACTGCCGAAAAGCACTGAGGAACATGTTTCAGACACCAATGCATTGTTATTACAATTAATACAACAAATGGGACAGACACAGCAAAAGCTTCAAAAGTTAGACACAGTGGAACAAAATCTTAAAAAGTTAGACACAATGGAACAACACCAGAGACAAACACAGCAACAGTTAGACACAGTGGAACAAAATCTCGAAAAGTTAGACACAATGGAACAAAATCTTCAAAAGTTAGACGCTACACTTGAACAAACACGTGAAGATTTAATCACTGAGTTACATAACATTGAATCGAAATGTCAAAAAGTCTGTAATGACGTAAAAACACAAATTTGTGAGCATTTTCAACCTATTTTTTCGCGGCATGAAAATGCATTACAGAATCACGAAGCAGCCATAAAAGAACTGCAAGCCATTGTTCATGAAAATCATGAGACCTTGTGGGCTAAAATTGACTCAGTTGCATCTACCGATTCGGTTACGCAACTTGCAAAAACTCAGGAAAACTTAAAGGACACAGTAGATACTCTGAAACTTGGTTCAGAAAAACACACTGAGGAAATGTGTTCGCTATCGGAGAAAGTAGCCGAACTTTCGGATCAGGTCACTAACTTATCTACAAAGGTAGATGATGATCTGAATGACACAAGACCTGTAGCCTTCACTGACACTGAAGAGTGCGAACAAATTAGGAAATTCAAACAAAATCAGAATCAGATTAATACGCAACACCAAAGAGAAATCCGGGAAGTACAAGATCAGCTGACACAGTTAATACAAGAATTACGTATTTCAGAGGATACTCGTGCCCCAACTTGGGAAGAGGGACTTAGAAACACGGAAAAGCCGCAAAATAATAACACAGGGCATTTCGGAAGTTATGAAAGAAATTGGCAATGTGCACCGAATTTTGAGATGGAACGGCCGACACGACCTAACAATGACCGATATGCGACTCGCCGACATGATGATTTTGACTATAAGCTGTTCATTACTACACGTAAATTCAAAACGTTTAAGAATTCTGCCAACGACATTCATCCACAAGCGTGGCTCCATCAATTCTCTCATTGTTTCCCTCCCAACTGGTCATTGGAGCACAGGTTAGAATTTATGTGTGGCTACTTAGAGAATGAACCAGCTGTAAGAACGCGATCGGTCATTCACGATTGCCACAGTGAAGGAGAATTTTACCATGCCTTCCTCTCAGCATATTGGTCTCAAGCCACACAAGACCGGGTAAAACATGGTATCATAATGATGAAACATTTCGAACAATCTGAATTTTCCAGTCTTGTGAAATATTTTGAAGACATGTTGCACAAGAATCAATACCTGTCAAACCCATACAGCCCCTCAGAACTCATCCGCATTTGCTTAATCAAACTGCCTAAACATTTACGACATATTATTTTAGCAGGACGTTGCAAAGACGACATTGAAGCTTTTCAGGGACTGTTACAAGAATTAGAAATTGACACTGACAATCGCGGAACGCGAAACCAGGAACACAACAATTACAGGTCACATCCGTCGCAAATCCGCGATGAAAGAAGTAATAACTGGACACGACAAGGCTATTCTCACAACACAAATCGTGACCAAAATAGACACCACCCGTATGACAACCGTTGGCAGAGTAGTAATAACTACAGGGAAAGATCACCTCTCCGTGGTAATGACTATCACAGAGACAATCAGAGAAACAGACAATATGGGAAGCAAAATAAATATTATCAGGGGAGACAGAATAACTTTAGACGCAACGGTCCAGCGCGCAGTTTCGATTCAGGGAGAAATTCTCCACCACGTGACCGACAAGAAAGAAACTATGGCATCTACCGACATGACGACAGACGATATGATCGTAACGACAGACCTGAATTGCATCAGAACTGGCGGGATTTAAACAGGGCAGGGCCCTCTCGAGGAGGTGAATTTGTAGAAGTTAGGTCTCCAAATCCCAATAACGACGCGCGCCAACAAAGAGACAATAGGCAATGACTCACACCGATGGCAGCCACAAAACGTTCTTATGACACTAACGACGCAGCTGCCGTAGCTAGTAATTACGTAAAAATGGAAGACATTAGGGACATCTTACTCCAGGAACACGACATAAAACATAACAATATTGCATATCCTGTGATTCACATTACAGTAAATGACGTAAAATTTACGGCAGTACTTGACTCTGGCAGTCTCATCTCAGTAATTAGTGAAACAGCCTTTAGCAAATGTAACAAATCGAACGATTGCCCTACACTTCCGTTACGTAAGATTAAATTACAAGGTGCAATCTTTGGAAAAAGTGTAGATGTACGCCAGCAAACCAATTTAGAATTCTTTTGTCAAAGCCACAGCTTCTCTATAAACTTTCTTATTGTTCCATTATTGTCGACGGAAATTATATTGGGAGTAGACTTTTTGAATGAATACAAAGCAATCTTAAGCTTTCACGATGCTGAAATAAGTTTAGAGAAAGAAGGTAAGTCAATAGCTTTGAAATTTGAAGATTGGCTCTCAAACCATGACGAAGAAATCAATCGGCTTTACCTTCTGTTGGACAACAATTCGGAATTTTCTACGGAACTAGACACTAACAATCACTCTGCAAGAACTGACAGGGATGATATCGACGGCATATTTGAAATTAATGAGTTAATTCAGAATAAAATTCAAACAATTGAGAATTGTAATGACACTGATAGGCAGGACCTTTTTGAGATTTTACAAGAACATTCCACAGTTTTTACTCACAAAACAGGAACAATCAAGGGATTTCAATACCAATTTCGTGTTCGTGAGCATGCTAAATTTTGTGTTAGACCATACGTAATTCCGGCGCATTATAGGGACCGTGTTAGAACAGAAATACAATCTATGCTTGACGAGGGCATTATTGAGCCTGCAGTAAGCTCATACAACAATCCGTTACATGTTGTTGAGAAGAAAAATGGATCGATCAGGCTTGTCTTAGATTCGAGACAAATCAATACTATCATTATTCCTGAAACAGACAGGCCGCAGACGATGGAAGAACTTCTTCAAAATTTTAATGGTGTAAAAGTGTTGTCTTCCATTGATCTCAGATCCAGCTTTTATCAGATCGAACTTCATCCAGAATGTAGAAAATACACAGCTTTCCTTTGTTTCGGCGTTTGTTATCAGTTTCGGAAACTTCCCTTTGGTTTGAACATTTCTTCAGCAGCATTCATTCGCGGGCTAAATTCGATATTACCTGAGTTCTTAAAACGTCACATCACCTTGTATGTGGACGATATTCTAATAGCAGAAGCTTCATGGGAACTACATAATTGCATCCTCAACAGTCTGTTACGTATTTTTGCAGAATCTGGAATTACAGTTAACTTGGAAAAGTCTGAATTCGGTAGGTCAAAGGTGAGGTTTTTGGGACATATTATTTCTTCTGAAGGCATTCAGCCGGATCCTGAAAAGTTAGAAGCAATCAGAGCCATTCCAGTTCCATCCACAAAAAGACAAGTCCGCAGTTTTCTAGGTCTCGTAAATTTTTACCGTCGTTTTCTGAATATGCAAATTCTTGTTACACCAAAACTTTGTTCTCTCACTGGAAAAAATACTATTTGGAACTGGGACGAACAAGCACAGTTGGAATTCAATTCTTTGAAAGAAGCGTTACTTCACGCGCCAATCTTAGCCCATCCAGATCTGTCACAAGATTTTTGCCTTAGCACGGATTCTTCTAAAGTCGGTCTTGGTGCCCATTTATTTCAAGAAGCCATAGAAAATGACACTACCGTTCAGAAAACCATTGCTTTTGCTAGCCGAGTGCTAACAAAATCTGAAAAAAATTATTCCGTTACTGAATTAGAAGCTTTAGCTATCGTTTGGGCATTTAACAAATTCCGTTTCTTTCTTTCTGGTAAGCACGTAAAAGTATACAGTGATCATCGTGCATTACAATTTCTTATGTCTTCAAAATTAAATCATGACAGGTTAAAACGTTGGGCATTGTTTCTGCAAGAATTCCGCTTCACAATAGTCTACATTCCCGGCAAGGAGAACATTGTTGCGGACGCACTGTCACGCGCACCGGCTGGGCTTGAGAAAAGTACCACAGAAGGCAACCTCGAGAAAAATTTCAGTATTCTTTACATTCAGAAAGTCGCCTTTGAAAACTTCATCACCACATCTTTAAAGGACATTGCTCATGAACAAGATAAAGATCCGATTTGGAAAGACATCAAGAGCAAATGGCATGAAAAGACACACACACAGATTCGGCATTATTACCTGGTTAGAAACAACATACTCTTCAAACGCTGCACTGTTGATGACAAGCTATGGGTACTTTGCATTCCAGACGATTTTGTTAATAAGCTCATTTGGTACATTCATTTCAGCTACGCACATTTTGGCCCACGAAAATGTTATCATATTCTTCGAACGACTTGTTATTTTAACAATATGGAAAAGCGAATTCGAAGAGTCTTGTCTATTTGTAAACTTTGTCAAAAGGCGAAACCATCTACTGTCTCACATCGTGCTCCGTTGTTTCCCATCATTCCTTCTAAATTAAAAGAATTTGCTGCTGTTGATCTCTTGGGACCGCTTGTCAGAACATCTAATGGATTTTCGTACGTTCTAGTCGCTGTTGAACTTACTTCAAAATTTGTTTCTTTCACACCGTTACGTAAAGCCACTGGACGGTCTGTATCCAACGCCTTTGTTAAAAATTTCTTACGTGAAGTTGGCCACGTTGCTAAAGTCATTTCAGATAACGGACCGCAATTTAGATCTGCTGTTTGGTCACGCATGCTTCGCAACCGTAAAATCAAACCTGTTTTTATTTCATTGTACTCACCACATTGTAACCCCTCCGAACGGATTATGAAAGAAATCAATAAGCTCTGCAGGCTTTATCGTCACAGAAAGCATCAGCATTGGGACAGATATTTACACTTATTTGAAAACGTGCTGAATGAAATGCCTCATGATTCCACTGCTTTACCACCTACTCTTGTACTGAAGAATGAAGAACCACCGAACAGAATCAGAGAGCTTGTACCTTTCCCAAATACACGTAAACTTCGACACAAAGACATAATTGATTTGGCTCTTAAAAATATAAAATCTGCAACAGACAAAAGGAGAAAACTACACGGTAAAGCAAATGCAAAGAAATTGTATATTGGTCAAAAAGTTCTCATTAAAGCTCATTCATTGTCACATAAGAAGAAACACTTGAGTCACAAATTCTTTCTAGTTTACAATGGACCTTACAGAATCCGACGTATACCACATGATAATTGCATTGAAGTTGAAACTCTGCGTACTAGGAAGAGTAAAGGTTTACACCACATTTCTCATGTAAAACCATTTATTGACAGATAATCTGCCTTTTAACTTTGTCTTTGCCATAAAACGTTTCACTTCACGTTACTAGTATGCTTTAGAAACTGTTACCATGCAACAATGTTTGAAGTTAAATATCCAATCAAGAACCAAGAGAACTTATTTAAACAGAAATGACGAATGCATTGTTATAGTAAACAGACGTCACAGTGTTATTGTGTGTGTACATTCTTGCTTGTTTGTTGCACGATTACGTAACGACTATAAGGCTCACATGCTTAGAACATTTACCTGTACTGCTAATGAGATTTTAATGCAACATTTTGGTTTATTTGAAAATACATTCTGAATTTAATGTGCTTTCTGAGAGATACCAGATGACACAGAGGTTAGTTTATGTGACAGCTACACGATTTTTATCACGACGCTACTAATGAGTGACAATTTGCAATGTTGATTTTGCGGTGTTTCTGTTTTATATCTGCACAGTTTTCTGAATTCTTCTGGAAAGAAAAACATGTTTTAGTAGTAACTTTTGTGGTATAGCAACAATGAGACAGCCTTTTTCGTGGCACAACATTACGTTGCTGTACAGTGCTTTCTTCATCACGCCAATAAGTATAATAACTACGATATCTATACGCAAAGCATTTCACTTTTATTTATCATGAGGTAAGTACATTGGCTTCTGCAGAACTTAGCTTTCGGAGGAAAATAACTACGACACTTCCACAGAGATTATCTTACAACAAGATGCACATTTAGCGCTACAGGACACGCATTTCAGTGATCAATTTTATACTTAAAACATTTATTTTTAAAGATTTTTGAATTACAAAGAAAGTTTTCCGTGATATATTTCATTCCATTGGTGTAATCTGTAACACCTGAGGGTATAATTACATTAATCCTCAGGGGGGTACACGCCTACTTTGTGTACCATGTGTTTGGCAAGCACAAGGAACCCTAGCTAATATGGTATTTGCTTATACAACTTTACACATCGGTACCATATTTCTCTAACACACAAACTACACAGCTATCTGATCATTTAACTGAGAGAGACAAACATTTATTTTTACTATATCAGTGACACATGTTTACGCAATTACACAGTTGGATAACTTCACACTTATGAAACTGTATTTTGTCTGTACTTTGTAAACTGTTCATATTTTTTCGGAATCACTGTGATACTATGAGAGCTTTGAATGATATATTGGGTATGAGATCATGATTTTTAAAGTACGTTTGAGGTAGATGACACTATTTAAATGAGCAGAGAATTCTTTTTAGGCTTAGAAATTATTGGAGGAAGCTACGACGATTTTGAGATTTGACTGAGGTGTTATGATATTATTACGACGACGATGTGTATTATGTTGTTGAGGAATGTTTATTATGCTACGTATTTCTTATGATGAAATACTGAAGAAGTGTCGACGAATAGGGTAAGGAATAATGAGTAGTGTTTAGGGGCTCTGATTTGTGGAAAAGGTTGTTGGAAACCAAGAATCGTACTTTAAGAGTTATGAAATGTGTGTGTATATTCGTGAATGTATTACAATGCAGACGAAAATTTTTTTGGACACTGTTATATCAATAGCATTTTGTTTCTACAGATTTGCAACGCTAATTCTTGACCTGTGAAATATTTCTATGTGAGACGGTAGCAGAAACTGCTGTCGTAAATATTTCCGTACGAAAGTTAAGTGACCACCTGCACGTAATGCGTCGCGGGCACCCAGCTGTGTCAGACGCCTGGAGAACAAGCCATTAGTGTGAGTGCCTCGTCAGAAGCACAGGTAGAAAAAAAAAAAAAGAAAGGGAAGGCCATTGTCCGCGCTACTGACATCTCCTTGTTGAAAGCATACTGTGGAGCTCGTAATTTATGATATTTTACTGAAATGCCTAATGAAACGATGAGAAACATTTCACAGCTATTGTCTTGCTAGTTAAGAAAAATGCCATGTGGCTTGCTTTATGTATTTATTTACACATTTTGTTTAATATCAAGTTTCTAGCTGCACTGCAGCATTGGTTAAAATAAAATTTAATATATGTACTAATATAGTTATTTTATGCCTACAGATCCAGTCAATAAGAAATTTATGATCTACTTACAAGAAAACGAGGGCACATAAATAGACATTTCCCTTCACAGGAATTGCATAAATAATTTCTTTACGATTTGGTAACTTATCTGCTAGTGTAAGTTCTCATGATGCATCACTCTAGTGTTAAGATGTGACATAGGTTTTAGACATGGCCATTTTAGTGTAATATTTTTTCTGCTTGAGCTATGTCATGTCTAGGTATAAGTTGCTGCTGTTTGCCAGGCGTAGTGCTACTGAATTTTAATTTGTGTTACTCTGCTAAGCCAGGTTTAATGCTGCTTGCTTTGCAAATTTGAATTTTTTTTCGTCATTGATGTTTGTGTTAATTGTTTTGTGCTGCTGCATTGCCTCGTCCCTTAGTTTAGCATCTGAGCTCAGTAGATTTAAGTTAGCTTAAGATGGGGTAGGCTATATGAGAGAACGAGATGTGATGAATTGGAAGAAATGCATTGAGAAGCTATAAGAAAATGGTTTGGCCAAAAAAAGTATTTTGAAAGAGGATATGAGCAAAAAAGTAGGGTTTAGGGACAACAGGTTTACGTAGGATTTTCTTGGAAATAAATAATGAGGTAAGAAATATGTGAACATATAAATACAGAAAGCATGCTTTGATAGGATTTTTTTGGTGGAAACAAATTTTGAAATAAGACGAAAGATCTATGGAATGAAGTTTTAGGTTGGACTGCAGTACCAAATGTTACACTGAAAACAAACCCTGCACTTTCCTCTTGTGTTATTCTGCTATGTGTTTGTGTACTCTTGTATATTTGTGTTTTTCCTGTCTTTATATGTTTAACGGATATGAGTTACATTGTAGAATTTTTCTGATACTATGTTATTTACTTTGTAAAGATATTAGACATTATTCATTCTGTTTAAATGCTCATGTGTGAAGTTGATGTTTCGCAAGTTATTCTGATCGTCTATGTATGTACTCATGTCATAATTCCTCTAACACTGACGTATATGTCTATTTCTATTCTTTTGTAAAGCCTGTACTACAAATGTTATCTATATTGTTATGTTTTTAATGATGTATTTTGTACCTTTATTGTATTCTTATGTTATAAAATTGTAATTGTCACCAGTTCATCTTATTATTAACTTGTAAGTTACATTTCACTGCACACGTTTCTGTTGGTCATAGTATATGGACAATATGTGAGAAGTAGGGACTGTTAGTGTTTGCACGTGTGTTAATAATTCAGCATGGGACTGGATAACAGCATTGCTGGTTCTAAGGACAATTCCAAAAACTTTGTGAGAGCACAAGTGGTGGTTTATGGACTTGCTATATTCTCCGCAAGACTCTTCAATGGTGATTGTGCACCTGCACAGTCGCAACAGATCGCAACAGATGGCTGCTGGCCATCTCTACAAGGACTACAGTGGGTCTGCACCTTTGATGACCCACCAATACCATCATCTCTACAAGGACTACAGTGGGTCTGCATCTTTGATGACCCACCATGCCATTATTTCTACAAGGACTGCTGTGGGTCTGCACCTCTGGTGGCCCACCAATACCACAATCTCTACCAGGACTCCAGTGGGTCTGCTCTGTGATGACCTACCTACCAATATTCTTCAAAACTTCGAATGACTCTGCTGTGGGTTTGCTCCATTGTGGCCCACTACCTGTCAGCATGTCAAGAGTCAGCACTGTTTTTCCGTTGGAAGGACAACACTACTTCTTCAAGACGGCATGGAAATCCACTACTTCCGTGTGCATTGTCTTTTACTGCTCAGACTCTGAGAAAAGAAACGGCAGTTTCACTGTGATGAATGATCAGTACTGTCTTTATAGACTGTGAGAAAATTAGAGCTTTTGACCAACATAATATCAATAAGTGTGTGCATTTGATTTCTTTGTTATTGTAATTATGAAAAATTTTATCAAATCATTATTGGCCACTGCCCAAAAAAAATTTTTAAAATTTTATGTGGGGAGCATGGGGGCTATGTAAGTAGGCTGTTTATGTTTTCTCTATGTAAGTAGGCTGTTTATGTTTTCTTATTGGCAACGTTACGTAGCGCTCAATATGAAAATCACTGGCTGTGCTGTGTGCAGTCTGTGGCTGCTTTGCATTGTTGTAATACTCGCCATTGTAGTGTTAGGCAGCTGGCTGTGAACAGCGCGTAGCGTTGCGCAGTTGGAGGTGAGCCGCCAGCAGTGGTGGATGTGGGGAGAGAGACGGCGGAGTTTTGTAATTTTTCATGAACTGGTACATTTATATATGATGATATCAAGCTGGCAGTAGTGGCGCTCGCTGTATTGCAGTAGCTTGAGCAGCGAAGATTTTGTGAGGTAAGTGATTTGTGAAAGGTATAGTTTAATGCTAGTCAGGGCCATTCTTTTGTAGGGAATTTTGAAAGTCAGATTGCGTTGCGCTAACAAAATATTGTGTGTCAGTTTAAGCACAGTCATGTAAAATTGTTCAAAGGGGACGTTTCAACGTCATCGGTCCGTAAGTTGAGGTTGGCAACTAACATCTACTCCAGAAAAAAGGCTGTAGATAATCATCTGGTTTGAAAAGGAAATTTGTGGTAAGGTCTTCTGGAACAAAACTGCTGACTTCATCGGTCCCTAAGTTGAGGTTGGCAACTAACATCTACTCCAGAAATAAGGCTGTAGATAATCATCTGCTTTGGAAAGGAAATTTGAGGTAAGGTCTTCAGGGTCAAAGCTACTGACTTCATCGGTCCCTAAGTTGAGGTTGGCAACTAACATCTACTCCAGAAATAAGGCTGTAGGTACTCATCTGCTTTGGAAAGGAAATGTGTGGTATGGTCTTCTGGGACGAAACTACTGACGTCATCGGTCCCTAAGTTGAGGTTGGCAACTAACATCTACTCCAGAAATAAGGCTGTAGATAATCATCTGCTTTGCAAAGGAAATTTGTGGTAAGGTCTTCTGGGACAAAACTACTGACGTCATCGGTCCCTAAGTTGAGGTTGGCAACTAACATCTACTCCAGAAATAAGGCTGTAGATAATCATCTGCTTTGCAAAGGAAATTTGTGGTAAGGTCTTCTGGGACAAAACTACTGACTTCATCGGTCCCTAAGTTCAGGTTGGCAACTACCATCTACTCCAGAAATAAGGCTGTAGATAATCATCTGCTTTGGAAAGGAAATTTGTGGTAAGGTCTTCTGGAACTAAAATGCTGACCTCATCGGTCCCTAAGTTGAGGTTGGCAACTAACATCTACTCCAGAAATAAGGCTGTAGATAATCATCTGCTTTGCAAAGGAAATTTGAGGTAAGGTCTTCAGGGTCCAAACTACTGACTTCACCGGTCCCTAAGTTGAGGTTGGCAACTAACATCTACTCCAGAAATAAGGCTGTAGGTACTCATCTGCCTTGGCAAGGAAATTTGTGGTATGGTATTCTGGGACAAAACTAATTATTTCATCGGTCCGTAAGTTGAGGTTGGCAACTAACATCTACTCCAGACAAAAGGCTGTATATAATCATCTGGTTTGAAAAGGAAATTTGTGGTAAGGTCTTCTGGAACAAAACTGCTGACCTCATCGGTCCCTAAGTTGAGGTTGGCAACTAACATCTACTCCAGAAATAAGGCTGTAGATAATCATCTGCTTTGGAAAGGAAATTTGAGGTAAGGTCTTCAGGGTCAAAGCTACTGACAGCATCGGTCCCTAAGTTGAGGTTGGCAACTAACATCTACACCATAAGTAAGGATGTAGATATTCATCTGCTTTGAAATGCAAATGTCTGCTAAGATCTTCTGGGACAAAATTACTGACATCATCGGTCCCTAAGTTGAAGTTGGCAAATATCATCTACTCCAGAAATAAGGCTGTAGATCATCATCTGATTTGGAATGGATATTTGTGGTAAGGTCTTCTGGGACAAAACTGCTGACGTCATCGGTCCCTAAGTTGAGGTTGGCAACTAACATCTACTCCAGAAATATGGCTGTAGGTAATCATCTGCTTTGGAAAGGAAATTTGTGGTATGGTCTTCTGGGACAAAACTGCTGACGTCATCGGTCCCTAAGATGAGGTTGGCAAATAACATCTACTCCAGATATAAGGCTGTAGATAATCATCTGCTTTGGAAAGGAAATTTGTGGTAAGGTCTTCTGGGAAAAAACTACTGGCTTCATCGGTCCCTAAGTTAAGGTTGGCAACTAACACCTACTCCAGAAATAAGGCTGTAGATAATCATCTGCTTTGGAAAGGAAATTTGAGGTAAGGTCTTCAGGGACAAAACTGCTGACGTCATCGGTCCCTAAGATGAGGTTGGCAACTAACATCTACTCCAGACAAAAGGCTGTATATAATCATCTGGTTTGAAAAGGAAATTTGTGGTAAGGTCTTCTGGAACAAAACTGCTGACCTCATCGGTCCCTAAGTTGAGGTTGGCAACTAACATCTACTCCAGAAATAAGGCTGTAGATAATCATCTGCTTTGGAAAGGTAATTTGAGGGAAGGTCTTCAGGGTCAAAGCTACTGACATCATCGGTCCCTAAGTTGAGGTTGGCAACTAACATCTACTCCATAAGTAAGGATGTAGATATTCATCTGCTTTGAAATGCAAATGTCTGCTAAGATCTTCTGGGACAAAATTACTGACATCATCGGTCCCTAAGTTGAGGTTGGCAAATATCATCTACTCCAGAAATAAGGCTGTAGATCATCATCTGATTTGGAATGCATATTTGTGGATGTGTCTTCTGGGACAAAACTGCTGACGTCATCGGTCCCTAAGATGAGGTTGGCAAATAACATCTACTCCAGATACAAGGCTGTAGATAATCATCTGCTTTGGAAAGGAAATTTGTGGTAAGGTCTTCTGCGAAAAAACTACTGGCTTCATCGGTCCCTAAGTTAAGGTTGGCAACTAACATCTACTCCAGAAATAAGGCTGTAGATAATCATCTGCTTTGCAAAGGAAATTTGTGGTAAGGTCCTCTGGGACAAAACTACTGATGTCATCGGTCCCTAAGTTGAACTTGGCAACTAACATCTACTCCAGAAATAAGGCTGTAGATAATCATTTGCATTGGAAAGGAAATTTGTGGCAAGGTCTTCTGGGACAAAGCTACTGACGTCATCGGTCCGTAAGTTGAGGTTGGCAACTAACATCTACTCCAGAAAAAAGGCTGTAGATAATCATCTGGTTTGAAAAGGAAATTTGTGGTAAGGTCTTCTGGAACAAAACTGCTGACTTCATCGGTCCCTAAGTTGAGGTTGGCAACTAACATCTGCTCCAGAAATAAGGCTGTAGATAATCATCTGCTTTGGAAAGGAAATTTGAGGTAAGGTCTTCAGGGTCAAAGCTACTGACTTCATCGGTCCCTAAGTTGAGGTTGGCAACTAACATCTACTCCAGAAATAAGGCTGTAGGTACTCATCTGCTTTGGAAAGGAAATTTGTGGTATGGTCTTCTGGGACGAAACTACTGACCTCATCGGTCCCTAAGTTGAGGTTGGCAACTAACATCTACTCCAGAAATAAGGCTGTAGATAATCATCTGCTTTGCAAAGGAAATTTGTGGTAAGGTCTTCTGGGACAAAACTACTGACGTCATCGGTCCCTAAGTTGAGGTTGGCAACTAACATCTACTCCAGAAATAAGGCTGTAGATAATCATCTGCTTTGCAAAGGAAATTTGTGGTAAGGTCTTCTGGGACAAAACTACTGACTTCATCGGTCCCTAAGTTCAGGTTGGCAACTAACATCTACTCCAGAAATAAGGCTGTAGATAATCATCTGCTTTGGAAAGGAAATTTGTGGTAAGGTCTTCTGGAACAAAACTGCTGAATTCATCGGTCCCTAAGTTGAGGTTGGCAACTAACATCTACTCCAGAAATATGGCTGTAGGTAATCATCTGCTTTGGAAAGGAAATTTGTGGTATGGTCTTCTGGGACATAACTGCTGACGTCATCGGTCCCTAGGATGAGGTTGGCAAATAACATCTACTCCAGATATAAGGCTGTAGATAATCATCTGCTTTGGAAAGGAAATTTGTGGTAAGGTCTTCAGGGTCAAAGCTACTGACTTCATCGGTCCCTAAGTTGAGGTTGGCAACTAACATCTACTCCAGAAATAAGGCTGTAGGTACTCATCTGCTTTGGAAAGGAAATTTGTGGTATGGACTTCTGGGACAAAACTACTGACGTCATCGGTCCCTAAGTTGAGGTTGGCAACTAACATCTACTCCAGAAATAAGGCTGTAGATAATCATCTGCTTTGCAAAGGAAATTTGTGGTAAGGTCTTCTGGGACAAAACTACTGACGTCATCGGTCCCTAAGTTGAGTTTGCAACTAACATCTACTCCAGAAATAAGGCTGTAGATAATCATCTGCATTGAAAAGGAAATTTGTGGTAAGGTCTTCTGGGACAAAACTACTGACGTCATCAGTCCGTAAGTTGAGGTTGGCAACTAACATTTACTCCAGAAAAAAGGCTGTAGATAATCATCTGGTTTGAAAAGGAAATTTGTGGTAAGGTCTTCTGGAACAAAACTGCTGACCTCATCGGTCCCTAAGTTGATGTTGGCAACTAACATCTACTCCAGAAATAAGGCTGTAGATAATCATCTCCTTTGGAAAGGAAATTTGAGGTAAGGCCTTCAGGGTCAAAGCTACTGAAATCATCGGTCGCTAAGTTGAGGTTGGCAACTAACATCTACTCCAGAAATAAGGCTGTAGGTACTCATCTGCTTTGGAAAGGAAATTTGTGGTATGGTCTTCTGGGACAAAACTACTGACGTCATCGGTCCCTAAGTTGAGGTTGGCAACTAACATCTACTCCAGAAATAAGGCAGTAGATAATCATCTGTTTGCAAAGGAAATTTGTGCTAAGGTCTTCTGAGACAAAACTACTGACGTCATCGGTCCCTAAGTTGAGGTTGGCAAATAACATCTACTCCAGAAATAAGGCTGTAGATAATCATCTGCTTTGGAAAGGAAATTTGTGGTAAGGTCATCTGGAACAAAACTGCTGACCTCATCGGTCCCTAAGTTGAGGTTGGCAACTACCATCTACTCCAGAAATAAGGCTGTAGATAATCATCTGCTTTGGAAAGGAAATTTGAGGTAAGGTCTTCAGGGTCCAAGCTACTGACTTCATCGGTCCCTAAGTTGAGGTTGGCAACTAACATCTACTCCAGAAATAAGACTGTAGGTACTCATCTGCTTTGGAAAGCAAATTTGTGGTATGGTCTTCTGGGACAAAACTACTGACGTCATCGGTCCCTAAGTTGAGGTTGGCAACTAACATCTACTCCAGAAATAAGGCTGTAGATAATCATCTGCTTTGCAAAGGAAACTTGTGGTAAGGTCTTCTGGGACAAAACTGCTGACGTCATCGGTCCCTTAGTTGAGGTGGAAAATAACATCTACTCCAGAAATAAGGCTGTAGATAATCATCTGCTTTGGAAAGGAAATTTGTGGTAAGGTCTTCTGGGACAAAACTACTGGCTTCATCGGTCTCTACGTTGAGGATGGCAATTAACATCTACTCCAGAAATAAGGCTGTAGGTACTCATCTGCTTTGGAAGGGAAATCTGTTGTAAGGTCTTCTATGACAAAACTGCTTATGTCATCGGTCCCTAAGTTGAGGTTGGCAACTAACATCTACTCCAGAAATAAGGCTGCAGATAATCATCTGCATTGGAAAGGAAATTTGTGGTAAGGTCTTCTGGGACAAAACTACTGACGTCATCGGTCCCTAAGTTGAGGTTGGCAACTAACATGTACTCCAGAAATAAGGCTGTAGGTAATTATCTGGTTGAAAAAGGAAATTTGTCGTAAGGTATTCTGGAACAAAACTGCTGACCTCATCGGTCCCTAAGTTGAGGTTGGCAAGTAACATCTACTCCAGAAATAAGGCTGTAGATAATCATCTGCTTTGCAAAGGAAATTTGTGGTAAGGTCCTCTGGGACAAAACTACTGACGTCGTCAGTCCCTAAGTTGAGGTTGACAACTAACATCTACTCCATAAGTAAGGATGTAGTTAATCATCTGCTTTGAAATGCAAATTTCTGCTAAGATCTTCTGGGACAAAATTACTGACATCATCGGTCCCTAAGTTGAGGTTGGCAAATAACATCTACTCCAGAAATAAGGCTGTAGATCATCATCTGATTTGGAATGGAAGTTTGTGGTAAGGTCTTCTGGGACAAAACTGCTCACGTCATCGGTCCCTAAGTTCAGGTTGGCAACTAACATCTACTCCTGAAATAAGGCTGTAGATAATCATCTGGTTTGAAAAGGTACTTTGTAGTAAGGTCTTCTGGAACAAAACTGCTGACCTCATCGGTCCCTAAGTTGAGGATGGCAACTAACATCTACTCCAGAAATAATGCTGTAGATAATGATCTGCTTTGGAAAGGAAATTTGAGGTAAGGTCTTCTGGGACAAAACTGCTGACGTCATCGGTCTCTAAGTTGAGGTTGGCAATTAACATCTACTCCAGAAATAAGGCTGTAGGTACTCATCTGCTTTTGAAAGTAAATTTGTGGTAAGGTCTTCTATGACAAAACTGCTGATGTCATCGGTCCCTGAGTTGAGGTTGGCAAATAACATGTACTTCATAAATAAGGTTGTAGATAATCATCTGCTTTGCAAAGGAAATTTGTGGTAAGGTCTTCTGGGACAAAACTACTGACGTCATCAGTCCCTAAGTTGAGGTTGGCAACTAACTTCTACTCCAGAAATAAGGCTGTAGATATTCATCTGCATTGGAAAGGAAATTTGTGGTAAGGTCTTCTGGGACAAAACTACTGATGTCATCGGTCCGTAAGTTGAGGCTGGCAACTAACATCTACTCCAGAAAAAAGGATGTAGATAATCATCTGGTTTGAAAAGGAAACTTGTGGTAAGGTCTTCTGGAACAAAACTGCTGACCTCATCGGTCCCTAAGTTGAGGTTGGCAACTAACATTTACTCCAGAAATAAGGCTGTAGATAATCATCTGCTTTGGAAAGGAAATTTGAGGTAAGGTCTTCAGGGTCAAAGCTACTGACATCATCGGTCCCTAAGTTTAGGTTGGCAACTAACATCTACTGCATAAATAAGACTGTAGATGGTCATCTGCTTTGAAATGGAAATTTCTGCTAAGATCTTCTGGGACAAAATTACTGACATCATCGGTCCCTAAGTTGAGGTTGGCAAATAACATCCACTCCAGAAATAAGGCAGTAGATAATCATTTGATTTGGAAAGGATATTTGTGGTAAGGTCTTCTGGGACAAAACTGCTGACGTCATCGGTCCCTAAGTTGAGGTTGGCAACTAACATCTACTCCAGAGATAAGGCTGTAGGTACTCATCTGCTTTCGAAAGGAAATTTGTGGTAAGGTCTTCTACGACAAAACTGCTGACGTCATCGGTCCCTAAGTTGAGGTTGGCAACTAACATCTACTCCAGAAATATAGCTGAAGATAATCATCTGCTTATCAAAGGAAATTTGTGGTAAGGTCTTCTGGGACAAAACTGCTGATGTCATCGGTCCCTAAGTTGAGGTTGGCAACTAACTTCTACTCCAGAAATAAGGCTGTAGATAATCATCTTCATTGGAAAGGAAATTTTTGGTAAGGTCCTCTGGGGCAAAACTACTGACGTCATCGGTCCGTAAGTTGAGGTTGGCAACTAACAGCTACTCCAGAAATATGGCTGTAGATAATCATCTGGTTTGAAAAGGAAATTTGTGGTTAGGTCTTCAGGAACAAAACTGCTGACCTCATCGGTCCCTAAGTTGAGGTTGGCAACTAACATCTACTCCAGAAATAAGGCTGTAGATAATCATCTGCTTTGGAAAGGAAATTTGAGGTAAGGTCTTCTGGGACAAAACTGCTGTCGTCATCGGTCTCTAAGTTGAGGTTGGCAAATAACATCTACTCCAGAAATAAGGCTGTAGATAATCATCTGCTTTGGAAAGGAAGTTTGAGGTAAGGTCTTCTGAGACAAAACTGCTGACGTCATCGGTCTCTAAGTTGAGGTTGGCAATTAAACATCTACTCCAGAAATAAGCCTGTAGGTACTCATCTGCTTTGGAAAGGAAATTTGTGGTAAGGTCATCTATGACAAAACTGCTAATGTCATCGGTCCCTGAGTTGAGGTTGGCAAATAACATGTACTCCAGAAATAAGGTTGTAGATAATCATCTGCTTTGCAAATTAAATTTGTGGTATGGTCTTTTGGGACAAAGCTGCTACCGTCATCAGTTCCTAAGTTGAGATTAGCAACTAACATCTACTCCAGAAATAAGACCGTAGATAACCATCTGCTTTGCAAGGGAAATTTGTGGCAAGGTCTTCTAGGACAAAACTGCTGATCTCATCGGTCCCAAAGTTGTGGTGGGTAACTAACATCTACTCCAGAAATAAGGCTGTAGGTAATCATCTGCTTTGGAAAGGAAATTTGAGGTAAGGTCTTCAGGGTCAAAGCTACTGACATCATCAGTCCCTAAGTTGAGGTTGGCAACTAACATCTACTCCAGAAATAAGGCTGTAGATAATCATCTGCTTTGCAATGGAAATTTGTGGTAAGGTCTTCTGGGACAAAACTACTGACGTCATCGGTCCCTAAGTTGAGGTTGGCAACTAACATGTACTCCAGAAATAAGGCTGTGGGTAATCATCTGGTTTGAAAAGGAAATTTGTGGTAAGGTCTTCATGAACAAAACTGCTGACCTCATCGGTCCCTAAGTTGAGGTTGGCATGTAACATCTACTCCAGAAATAAGGCTGTTGATAATCATCTGCTTTGCAAAGGAAATTTGTGGTAAGGTCCTTTGGGACAATACTACTGACGTCGTCAGTCCCTAAGTTGAGGTTGGCAACTAACATCTACTCCATAAGTAGGGATGTAGATAATCATCTGCTTTGAAATGCAAATTTCTGCTAAGATACTCTGGGACAAAATTACTGACATCATCGGTCGCTAAGTTGAGGTTGGCAAATAACATCTACTCCAGAAATAAGGCTGTAGATCATCAACTGATTTGGAATGGAAGTTTGTGGTAAGGTCTTCTGGGACAAAACTGCTGACGTCATCGGTCCCTAAGTTGAGGTTGGCAACTAACATCTACTCCAGAAATAAGGCTGTAAGTAATCATCTGCGTTGGAAAGGGTATTCGTAGTAAGGTCTTCTGGGACAAATCTGCTGACATCATCGGTCCCTAAGATGAGGTTGGCAAATAACATCTACTCCAGAAATAAGGCTGTAGATAATCATCTGCTTTGGAAAGGAAATTTATGGTAAGGTCTTCTGGGACAAAACTACTGGCTTCATCGGTCCCTAAGTTGAGGTTGGCAACTAACATCTACTCCAGAAAAAAGGCTGTAGATAATCATCTGGTTTGAAAAGGAAATTTGTGGTAAGGTCTTCTGGAACAAAACTGCTGACCTCATCGGTCCCTAAGTTGAGGTTGGCAACTAACATCTACTCCAGAAATAAGGCTGTAGATAATCATCTGCTTTGGAAAGGAAATTAGAGGTAAGGTCCTCTGGGACAAAACTGCTGACGTCATCGGTCTCTAAGTTGAGGTTGGCAAATAACATGTACTCCAGAAAAAAGGTTGTAGATAATCATCTGCTTTGCAAAGGAAATTTGTGGTATGGTCTTCTGGGACAAAAGTACTGGCGTCATCGGTCATTAAGTTGAGGTTGGCAACTAACATCTACTCCAGAAATAAGGCTGTAGATAATCATCTGGTTTGAAAAGGAAATTTGTGGTAAGGTCTTCTGGAACAAAACTGCTGACCTCTTCGGTCCCTAAGTTGAGGTTGGCAAATAACATGTACTCCAGATATAAGGCTGTAGATTATCATCTGCTTTGCAAAGGAAATTTGTGGTATGGTCTTCTGGGACAAAGCTGCTGACGTCATCGGCCCCTAAGTTGATGTTGGAAACTAACATCTATTCCAGAAATAAGGCTGTAGATATTCATCTGCTTTGGAATGGAAATTTGTAGTAAGATCTTTTGGGACAAAGCTGCTGACGTCATCAGTTCCTAAGTTGAGATTAGCAACTAACATCTACTCCAGAAAGAAAGCCGTAGATAATCATCTGCTTTGCAAAGGAAATTTGTGGCAAGGTCCTCTGGGACAAAACTGCTGATCTCATCGGTCCCAAAGATGTGGTGGGCAACTAACATCTACTCCAGAAATAAGGCTGTAGGTAATCATCTGCATTGGAAAGGAAATTTGAGGTAAGGTCTTCAGGGTCAAAGCTACTGACATCATCGGTCCCTAAGTGGAGGTTGGCATCTAACATCTACTGCATAAATAAGACTGTAGATAGTCATCTGCTTTGAAATGGAAATTTCTGCTAAGATCTTCTTGGACAAAATTACTGACATCATCGTCCCTAAGTTGAGGTTGGCAAATGACATCTACTCCAGAAATAAGGCAGTAGATAATCATATGATTTGGAAAGGATATTTGTGGTAAGGTCTTCTGGGATAAAACTGCTGATGTCATCGGTCCCTGAGTTGAGGTTGGCAAATAACATGTACTCCAGAAATAAAGTTGTAGATAATCATCTGCTTGGGAAAGGAAATTTGTGGTAAGGTCTTCTGGGACAAAGCTACTGACTTCATCGGTCTCTAAGTTGAGGTTGGCAATTAACATCTACTCCAGAAATAAAGCTGTAGGTACTCATATGCTTTGGAAAGGTAATTTGTGGTAAGGTCTTCTGGGACAAAAGTACTGGCGTCATTGGTCCCTAAGTTGAGGTTGGCAATAACATCTACTCCAGAAATAAGGCTGTAGATAATCATCTGCTTTGGAAAGGAAATTTGTGGTAAGGTCTTCTGGGACAAAAGTACTGGCGTCATTGGTCCCTAAGTTGAGGTTGGCAATAACATCTACTCCAGAAATAAGGCTGTAGATAATCATCTGCTTTGAAATGGAAATTTCTGCTAAGATCTTCTGGGACAAAAGTACTGACATCATCGGTCCCTAAGTTGAGGTTGGCAAATAACATCTACTCCAGAAATAAGGCTGTAGATAATCATTTGATTTGCAAAGGATATTTGTGGTAAGGTCTTCTGGGACAAAACTGCTGACGTCATCGGTCCCTGGCAACGGCCTTGCCGCAGTGGATATACCGTTCCCGTGAGATCACCGAAGTTAAGCGCTGTCGGGCGTGGCCGGCACTTGGATGGGTGTCCATCCAGCTGCCATGTGCTGTTGCCATTTTTCGGGGTGCACTCAGCCTCGTGGTGCCAATTGAGGAGCTGCTCGACCGAATAATAGCGGCTCCGGTCAAAGAAAACCATCATAACGACCGGAAGAGCGATTTGCTGACCACACGCCCCTCCTATCCGCATCCTCATCTGAGGATGACACGGCGGTCGGATGGTCCCAATGGGCCACTTGTGGCCTGAAGACGGAGTGCTTTTTCATCGGTCCGTAAGTTGAGTTTGGGAACTAACATCTATTCCAGAAATAAAGCTGTAGATATAATCATCTGCTTTGGAAAGGAAATTTGTGGCAAGGTCTTCTGGGACAAAACTACTGACGTCATCGGTCTCTAAGTTGTGGTTGGCAACTAACATCTACTTCAGAAATAAGGCTGTAGATAATCATCTGCTTTGCAAAGGAAATTTGTGGTAAGGTCTTCTGGGACAAAACTGCTGACGTCATCGGTCACTTAGCCTACACACTACTCATCCTAACTTAAACTAACTTACACTATGGACAACACACACACCCATGCCCGAGGTAGGACTCGAACTTCCAAAGGAAAGAGCCGCACTGAATGTGACGAGGCGCCTGATGCTGCGGGGTTACCCCGCGCGGCGATCATCTGCTTTCATACAGTATTTTATGTTATGAAAGTGATTGTTTTAATTACTTACAAGGAAAATAATGCAGCCAATAATGTAATCTTTCACTATTGTAGCTGGTCACGGTGCTATAGAGAGCTTCTATCTACTCATTTTTCGTCGTCATTTTGCCATGGAGTTTGGCGTGGTAGCTTCAGCGGGCCCATACTTATTCCGTAATTATTCCCTGTTATCTTTTTGGTAAGGAAGTTCGTAAGGAAAGGAATTAGTGAAATTATCATTGGCACAAGGGAATATATCATTAATTTAATGTTCCATAAATTTTGAGCATAGCTGTACATTTGCATGCAATATTCCGTCGGTACTCGGAGGATTATAGACATATTACTAACTGAAAGACACAGTATTAACGTCCCGCAATAATATTTACGATATTTTGTGTTGAATCGGATTTAGGACTGAACAGACAGCGCTAACATCAGAGAGAGCCTCCTGCTGTACAAAGACTGTTATTTCCAAAGACGTGTGACATATTTACGGCTTCTATATGAGAAACATAAAATGCAATGATTCAATTTGACAGGCATACAGAACAACTGCATTTCATCATTACTTATTTAGCCACGATATTGCGATGTGTGTTTATTGATATTGGTTATTGATACCCGTAATTTCCAACAATGTTTGCGTTTTGTCTTTGTTTAAGTATTCGCAACGCTTAATACCACAAGAAGGGCATTGGTCATGAATGCGCCCAGCAAAGATGCAATTAATCTTTCGTAGTTTCCAACTCATTTTATGTTCAATCAAAGTACTAGTTATAGCCCTACCTTACTCACCTACGTATAGTCTGCCACACAAATTGCAACTTGTGTTTTTTGTATAGATATGTAACAGTAAAATCGCCACACACCTTTGGAATTAACTGTCATTGTACAGCTTGAAGCTCTCGCTGATGTTGTGTGGATTATTTAGTGAGTCTTAAGTTATCTGATGAGGGCCTAGAAAACCGAAAGCCGTTCACAATGAATTTATAACAAATGTTATTGCGGAACATAAATACTGTGTATTTCAGTTTTTAATATGTACACATTTGGTAGTTGTAGTAGCTTTATTCACCGTAGATCTCTTTTTACAACGATATAGGACATGTCAAAGAATTTAAAAGTTTAGACCAATTTAAAATAAACTGATTCGTACACACATATATTTACAGACTCTAGTTAGAGACAATAATTAGATTTACTCCTGGTATACAATACTTATTAAATAATGTAATGCCACACTGTTCACTCGTATCTCACTATCAGTACTGCACACACTATACACACATTTTTTCATAAGACTTCACTTACTACACACAAGCACACACACACACACACACACACACACACACACACACACACACACACAGGTGATCTCTGGGCCATTTTCTGTACCACAACTTCCCATTTGCTATCCGGAAGAACTGAAGCAGCATCCCTCTATAATGTGTGACATGGTGAGCTCAGAAAGAGGAAGAGGTGTTAGTATTGTGCAATGCAGTGTGAAGGTGTTATGTGGAATGGTGGACATTTTATAATGATTATTATTTATTTGTATAACATTTTTTTACCAAACCCCTACTCTGCTTTATCTAAGTAGTCCTTCAATGCATAAAATGTATTGCATAACAGGTACTTTTTAGCTGCCTTTTTAAATAAGTCTATTTTTGCAATTTCTTTTATCTTTTTTGTTAATTTATTGTAGAGTATTATTCTGTGATAGGAAATGATGTTTTGAGTTTTATGTTTATTTTTTCTTGGAAAATGTAAGTTGAGTCTAGCTCTTGCTTCATGGTCATAGACAGTACTGTTTGTGCAGTAATTACCAATGTTATTTTTTATATGTACAACTGACTGGTAAATGTATTTACACGGAACGGTTAAAATCCCCAGTGTTTTAAACAGATTTTTACAATGAGCTCGACTACCATTTTCGGTTACGATTCTTATGGCTCTTTTCTGGAGTTTGAAAATTGTGACCATATTTTGTGTATTTGTTCGCCAAAAAAGAATGCCATAGCTAAGAATTGAGTGTATATATGAGTAGTACGTAACTAAAGGACACTGCATGTTACATACTGATGGCAGGATTCTAAGGGCATAACATGCTGATGACATTCTGTTTGCATGTACCTTTTTGTGTTCACATCACTTCAACTGGGAATCAATATTCATTCCTAGAAATTTCGCAATTGTTATACAGTCTATAGAGGTGCCATATACATTTAATTTAACATTGTAATTTCCCCTCTTCAATCTGAAATTCATGGCATTAGTTTTCTTTATGTTCAGTGTCACTTTATTGCTTGTTGACCAATCGTAAACTTCCTTGAGAGCTTCATTTGCTTTCTCTGCAAAGAGTTCTCTTGTTTTCTCAGTGACTATATCGCTGTCATCGGCGAAGAGGATTTTTTCACCATGAGTTACACTACTGCGAAAATCATTGATGTATATCAGACATCGTAAGAAATGGAAAGGGAACTGTGACCCAGTCAGTCAGTCATAACAGTGCAACGACACTTCAGGACGAAGTTCAACAAAGATCCACCAACTCCATTCGGCGATGGTATGCGCAGTTTAAAGCTTCTGGATGCCTCTGTAAGGGGAAATCAACGGGTCGGCCTGCAGTGAGCGAAGAAACGGTTGAACGCGTGCGGGCAAGTTCCACGCGTAGCCCGCGGAAGTCGACGAATAAAGCAAGCAGGGAGCTAAACGTACCACAGCCGACGGTTTGGAAAATCTTACGGAAAAGGCTAAAGCAGAAGCCTTACCGTTTACAATTGCTACAAGCCCGGACACCCGATGACAAAGTCAAACGCTTTGAACTTTGGGCGCGGTTCAACAGCTCATGGAAGAGGATGCGTTCAGTGCGAAACTTGTTTTCAGTGATGAAGCAACATTTTTTCTTAATGGTGAAGTGAACAGAGAATCCTCACGCATTCGTGCAGCAAACCCGCAATTCACCAAAAGTTAACGTGTTTTGTGCAATCTCACGGTTTAAAGTTTACGGCTCCTTTTTCTTCTGCGAAAAAAACGTTACACGACACGTGTATCTGGGCATGCTGGAAAATTGGCTCATGCCACAACTGGAGACCGACAGCGCCGACTTCATCTTTCAACAGGATGGTGCTCCACTGCACTTCCATCATGATGTTCGGCATTTCTTAAACAGGAGATTGGAAAACCGATGGATCGGTCGTGGTGGAGATCATGATCAGCAATTCATGTCATGGCCTCCACGCTCTCCCGACTTAACCCCATGCGATTTCTTTCTGTGGGGTTTATGAAAGATTCAGTGTTTAAACCTCCTCTACCAAGAAACGTACCAGAACTGCGAGCTCGCATCAACGATACTTTCGAACTCATTGATGGGGACATGCTGCGCCGAGTGTGGGAGAAACTTGATTATCGGCTTGATGTCTGCCGAATCACTAAAGGGGCACATATCGAACATTTGTGAATGCCTAAAAAAATTTTTTGAGTTTTTGTATGTGTGTGCAAAGCATTGTGAAAGTACCTCAAATGATAAAGTTATTGTAGAGCTGTGAAATCGCTTCAATCATTTGTAATAACCCTGTATATCTATTGAGTGAGCATAGTCTATTGCACATGTTCTCAACATCGTACTGGGCCAGCCACGTCATTCTGGCACGACGTTGCCTGACAATTTGAAGTAACTTGAATATTACATGTATTCGTCTTGTTTTAAATACGTTTCTGCATGTTTGAGTTTTAGTAACAGCTATGGTGCAGTATTGTCGTTGCTACGGATGTAAAGAGAAGTGTGTGAAAGGAGGACTGATTGCTTTTCATAAGTATGTACAACAAATGTGTAATTTTAAATGTTGTATTGATATGCGGCACTTTATGTCTTGTATTTTAGAAATATACACTGCAATTTCATGGCATTACAGGAGAAGTGCTACATAAATTTGCAAGCGTGTCCGAGTAAACTGCGAATCAGTGTATACATATTGGTGCTATGTTCATATACAGATAAAATTTGTACATGACACTCTGATTAATGTCCTCTGATTTATACAGGTTCTCAAACACTTGTGTTTACCTAAGTATTTCTGAATGAGATAATTTTCTGTACACTGTCACTGTAATACAGTTATTTAGAATAGATTCGATAATACAATCAAGGGCTGTCATTTATTACTCCAAAATTCGAACACTGATCTTGTATTTTCTATTTTTATTTTTATTATTTTTTTGCGTAGTGTGTGGTTTTACTTTTGTGATGAGATGGCGAAAAAATGTTAGCGAAATTTTACTTGTCTATAAAAAGCAAAAGGGCAAATAAAGAAAAACTGAAAATAATAATGCAAAATCTGGAGCAAATCGTTTACCATATTTACATGGCAGTTCCACAGCTCCAAAAGCGTCGTTTCTTCATGACACTCAGTCGCCGTCTGTAGTGTCATTGCAACGTAATTAAGTATAACAGAGATTTGGCAGTGTGAATAAATGCAATAGAAAGTGTAATAAGTATATGTATGCCATATCAAGAGGCAACGCTTTTAGTAAAATTCTAGAAAAGTGTTTGACCGATAGCTAAAGGGGAGACCTTGTTTTCAAAACATCTGGAAGAGTTCTTCACCGATGTGCTTCAAATTTTAATGCGATACACTGATGTGCAATTGTAAAGTGGAAACATTGTTACCAGTAGTTTCGAAACGTTATTGACCGATTTACATCAAATACTTCCACAACGCTCCAAAATCATTTGCAAGGACATAGGCTATTTATTTTTTGACACAACATATAAATTTTCTGTTAAAACTGACTGCAAGGAAGAAAATACTGTGCTGTGCAGTGGAAATTTGCTGTTTAGATTTCTTTCTCGCGGTCAGTCCCGATTACGACAGCAGGGCATGTAAACCATTAGAAAAATTGCTTCCTCCATATTTTTCTGCCCTCTAATACGTATTCAAACAAAAATTGTATACACAACAGTGTGCTGATTTGTTTTCTTCCTCGCCATCAGTCTGACAGAAAACAGGAAAGAGACATCTATTGCTTATGGGCTTATGATTAGATTACTACTATAGAAACTGAATCATCCGTAACTTTGTAATCCCGTCCTTTGGAATGTTATAACTATGCACAATACTGTCACTGAAGCTACTGTCTTCACAGGTCCAACAGCTGAAGAGGTCTGTCTCATTCGTCCTATGCCTATGATACTAAATGATTTACCCGTTCATTTTAAGCGATTTCAATTCCCAATCAAGGTTTCGTTTCTAATAACAACAAACAGTTCTATATCGCTATGCTCGAATGCATCCAGCCACTTCCAACCACAAATTCTACAGATGCATTGCATTTGTTCTGTTTTCTGTACATCTGTGTCTGTGTGTGTGTCTCAGATGGCTCCCATGACGCAGAGTTAGTGTACGAGTGTGGACCTACCACTTGTTTTATCCAGAGTGATGTTCGGATGCAGATACATAATATGTCACGTCTGGGATAGGGATAGAAGGTGTTCTGTGTCCGAAAGTGGATCCACCAGCGGGAGGATGGAGGTGACTGGATGCATTAGAGTACAGTTCTATACTGTACCGTCCGACCAGAAAAATAGTGCATTTGCGTTAGGTGTTGACAAATGTACTACATTTACAAGCAATTTTAGAATACGTGGCGAGACGTGATGTCATGATCGCTTGGGCAGAAGTGACATAACATCGATAAAATTACTAAAATTGACGGTAAATAAGTATAAATTGAGGGAAAATACATCAAAATGAGGGAAAATTGAGGGGTACTGAGGGAGTTCTTGCATATCTTCAGCTTCGTGCAGGAAAATACTTGTACATGGAAACGAACATGTTAGTGCAATAGGAATAGGAGAAAAAGTCGTCATGGAAGCACTGGGAACTAACGAAACAGTCATCTTCGTCGACAGCGACAAGATTGCTGGAACAGAATGTTTAACGTGAGTTATCACCAAATGCAGAGTAATAAATTTATATATGTCTGATTACAATCCCAGGCGTGACATCAAAGTTATCGGCACCACATTACAGTATCCTTAGCTAAAGAGCATTGTGTTACCAGCTGGGGGACTACAATAAACAACTACAGAATCGGTCGCGTGTTTGGCTCTGTCCAGGACTGTTTAGGTGTTTTAAATCTTAACAAACAGTACTTACAATATGCTTCTCTGTATTCTCCATCAATCACAACCATGTAGAGTCAGCCAGAAAATAATTTACAGAACAGTTGCTGCATGGTTTTTAACAACATTCTACTGCATGTCTATTGTGGTATTAGTGAGACACGCAAGTTGACTGCTGTCTTTGATGCTTTCCTGGAAAAGAGAACCATCTGCCTCTAAATTGATGTGGATCTGCGTTAAACGATGACAGAAAGTAGGTAGAGTGGTCAGTTGAGAGGGGTAGTAACGAGGTATGATATAACGGTAGACTGATGATACATTCTAGAGGGAGAGGGGATGTTGACACAGATCTTTTATTATGAATTTAACCTTTTTTTCCAATGTTCTCTCGGGAGGAATTAGCTGTGTGGTGTACCTTGCGATCGACTCTTATACAATTGTTGTTCTGTGTGTGACTTAAAGCACTATCTACCTCCAGTCGTTAACATCTAACCTTTCCATACCACAGTCAACAGAGGACTTCCAACGCATGTGTGATGAATCATGTCCATCGATGGAATACTTATTCCAACACCCTCCTCTAGAGGAGAGAACATGTATATGAATTCCACCATTTCTCTGCCACATCTTGCACATACGGTGATTCTAAGTTAGTGGCAGGTGTTCGTGAGGTACTCCAAACATTAGGTGTACATTTTCTTGACAGTTGTCCTGTTTACGGAGTTAGTGTAGCATGGTGTGTAATTTCACATGTCAAACACCACTGCTTTGCGTCTGTCTGTTTCCTTGTAAGAGGCATTTTCCGTTGCTGAAGATCATATTATAAGACTGGTGCTAGCATAGCGTAATTTCTGAACTGTGGTCATATGTGAACAGTCGGCTTATACTCCGCTGGAAAGCTATATTGTGCATGTATTACAAAGAATCTATGTTTTTCTTTGGTGTAGAAGTAAGTAGTTCTGTCAACTTGAAGTTTGTCTCAGTGTAATGAGTGGGATAGAAAGCTACCACTTGGCTTTAACACTGTAGCGTGTTTAAGTTCAGAATGTGTAGCCTTAGGAGTGTGTGTGTTGATGTTCAACGATCATTTCTCTCTTGGCAATATCTTCTTGGTACTGACCCCAGAAACTAGAATAATATTTTGCAATTAATAGCACAGTTGATTCGTGTAATATACTTCAAGCTCCATCCAACTGGAGCTCCATCGTGCATAAATCACATGTTTCTTCTTAGTCATCTGTTATATCGTCACAACACTCTCATATCTACTATAATCCGATAAGAGGTGCTAACGTCCTCGACATGCGTGCCTCTGGAAAGATCTTGTGCACTTGGGTGTGTGCTGTGAGTAAGACTAGTGTGCAACAGTCTTCACTGAACAGCAGTTATGAACTCAGCTCACTCTGTTCCTTCACAAGACGTGGAATGTAGCGGGTATCGTACCCTCCTACTTCTGGTCAGCTGTAAATTAAATCGGCGACAATGTTGTAGGGCGGGTTGGTCAAAGACATGCGAGGGAATGTTTCAATCTCCAATTTTATCCTATGAATGCGAGAATACTCTGACTCCCATCCACATAGGGAAAGATGGGCTATCGCAAACCGAAGTGCTGGAAATATGTAGATAATCTAACTGCATCAGTATAGGATGGGGACTGGTATACTTTGGTATATATGTCCGTGTATTAACCATGAATGGACGTACTGCACAGTTATATATCACCAGTCAGAATGTGGTATATATACGCACAAAGTAGTGGAGGGGTGGTTTAATGATGATGCAGAAATTGGGAAGCATGCTGCCGTATCATTGGTTGGCATTGAAATTACGGAAAAACTGGTAAAATTGCTAAAACTGATGGCACTATCAACTGATGTGCTTATTACAATACGTTGCCCCATATCGGAGGTGTCTTTTCCATCCTATCCATCTCCTGGTATGCTGTTGATTTACCACATAATGACTTACAGACACTACTTGTTTAAGATGGAGAGAGTCTCAGTGGGAGCAACATCTTCTGGGAATGGACGGCATCGAAACAGTGATCGATTACATGGTAGCAATACGAGTAATCAATGCTCCTGGTCTCTTCAAAACTGAACACCTACCCCGTCACTGTGCACAGTTGCACGGCTCCTCCCGCCGGAGGTTCGAGTCCTGCCTTGGGCAAGGATATGTGTGTTGTTCTTAGCATAAGTTAGTTTAAGTAGTGTGTAGGTCTAGCGACTGATGACCTCAGCAGTTTGGTCTCATAGGAATTCACACATATTTGAACACACACACTGTGAAAGATGAGACAGCTGTTTGGAAATGCTGCACAATGCTGCAAATTCTTCCAGTTTCCATATGTTGCAGTGTCCTCCATATTTTGGTCAATAAGACACACCACCTCTATCTTTTATTTCGACCATCCTGTGTGTTGTAGGAGTAGCATAATTTACATTATGTGATGTCCAGCTTTCTGTGAGGGCCAATGGATCAAAACATATTAATGTCGATTTAGTATCTGACACAGACCTCGAAGTCATGGTGGAAAAACAAAATGTATGGTTGTGTAAAAGCTGTAGTCATACACTGCTTGAATGTGTTACAGCAGAAAAACAACGTACCAAACTGCTTATGAAAGAACAACACAGTGATCATGTCTTGTGATTGATAGTCTGTGTGATATGGTCCTCCTACAGTATGGGTGACAAATCTTTACATTGGTCTCTTCAAGTGACTTCTATCAGTGGCCACCTGCTTTAATGGACCCGTACCTGTAGATTTAATAGGATTGTCACATATGCTCGATGTCTGCATGGAGGCGATATTTGCTTTCGATACATCAGAATAATGGGACGCTGTTATATCTTATTGACTTCTCTATCGCATGATGTTAGTGAAGTTTTTATAGTTCTTAGTTTTTCTTTATTGAATGGTACAAAATAACGAGGATAATGTTTGGATGACAGACATGAATGCACCCTGAGGGATGCAGATCTCCTTTCGACTGCAGTACCTGTATGTAGTTTGGAAATGCACTGCAATACACTAGCAAAATCTTTGTCCTTCTTCCACTTCCCGTATTATGTGAAATCTTCCTAATTTTTTCAATAAGAAGAACCACTATAATTGCTCATAATGTCTTTCCTACTACCTCGTGCTGCAGGAGCAATCTCCATTTGGCGCTGGCCTTGCACATTGTACACAGTTGGCAGAGCTATGGCAGCATGTTCCTATTTCCACCCAGTGGTCAAAACGTGGTCCTGTCACATTAACTCAACTCACCGTATTTCTCCACAGGATGCATAAGATGGTAGATATAGCGCTCTCCAACTTCCACTCAGTTCCACCTTAAATTGGAACGATCACGTGGAGAAAGTTGTAGGGAGGGCGGGGTAGAGACTGAGGAACTGTTACACAATGCAGAGAGAATCTCTAAAACCATAATGGAGTTCTGCTGTATGGGATCCTTAGCATATAGGTTCGAAATATGAGAGTGCCACGAATATGATTTACCAGTTGTTGTAATCATTAAGAGACATCTCCATAGGATCTAACATAAGAGTGTGGTTGAATGGAGAGTCTTGACTCCAAATCACAGACAGCATTTCTGCCAGAAAGCTTGACACTATAGATATGAAAAGCCAGTGTATTGGCCATAGGATTTTGTACATTTGTTACCACTTCAATCTAGCACTGCATTTTTTTAGTGATTGCTCACATAACACACAATCTACTGTATGTGATAATTCTCAATCAACCATTATCCTTCCTCACCTATAACCCCATGGATATACCACAGAACCTCTGTTACACTGTCTACATGCTATCGAGATAGAATGCACTACAAATACTGTTTGTTGGCATGGGAAATATATAGGAGTGTAATGAGGAAGTTGCAAATACCAGGATAATACCATGTACCTTAGCCAAATCACTTTCTAAATTCCGTGAGAAGATTGATTTTATTATGAGCTTGAACCACTGTCAATGTGCACCTGCGATTTTGGTCTGTAAATACATACTGCATGGTCACTGTATACAGGGTGTTACAAAAAGGTACGGCCAAACTTTCAGGAAACATTTCTCACACACAAATAAAGAAAAGATGTTATGTGTACATGTGTCCGGAAACGCTTAATTTCCATGTTAGAGCTCATTTTAGTTTCGTCAGTATGTCCTGTACTTCCTCGATTCACCGCCAGTTGGCCCAATTGAACGAAGGTAATGTTGACTTCGGTGCTTGTGTTGACATGCGACTCATTGCTCTACAGTACTAGCATCAAGCACTTCAGTACGTAGCATCAACAGGTTAGTGTTCATCACGAACGTGGTTTTGCAGTCAGTGCAATGTTTATAAATGCGGAGTTGGCAGATGCCCATTTGATGTATGGATTAGCACGGGGCAATAGCCGTGGCGCGGTACGTTCGTATCGAGACAGATTTCCAGAACGAAGGTGTCCCGACGGGAAGACGTTCGAAGCAATTGATCGGCGTTTTAGGGAGCACGGAACATTCCAGCCTTTGACTCGCGACTGGGGAAGACCTAGAACGACGAGGACACCTGCAATGGACGAGGCAATTCTTCGTGCAGTTGACGATAACCCTAATGTCAGCGTCAGAGAAGTTGCTGCTGTACAAGGTAACGTTGACCACGTCACTGTATGGAGAGTGCTACGGGAGAGCCAGTTGTTTCCGCACCATGTACAGCGTGTGCAGGCACTATCAGCAGCTGATTGGCCTCCACGGGTGCACTTCTGCGAATGATTCATCCAACAATGTGTCAATGAAATGCAAATGTTCTCTTTACGGATGAGGCTTCATTCCAATGTGATCAAATTGTAACTTTTCACACTCAATATGTGTGGGCTGACGATAATCCGCACGCAATTGTGCAATCACGTCATCAACACAGATTTTCTGTGAACGTTTGGGCAGGCTTGTTGGTGATGTCTTGATTGGGCCCCATGTTCTTCCACCTACGCTCAATGGAGCACGTTATCATGATTTCATACGGGATACTGTACCTGTGCTCCTAGAACATGTGCCTTTACAAGTACGACACAACATGCGGTTCATGCACGATGGAGCTCCTGCACATTTCAGTCGAAGTGTTCGTACGCTTCTCAACAACAGGTTCGGTGACCGATGGATTGATAGAGGCGGACCAATTCCATGGCATCCACGCTCTCCTGACCTCAACCCTCTTGACTTTCATTTACGGAAGCATTTGAAAGCTCTTGTCTACGCAACCCCGGTACCAAATGTAGAGACTCTTCGTGCTCGTATTGTGGACGGCTGCATCAGCGCATCAGGGATTCCATGCGACGGAGGGTGGATGCATGTATCCTCGTTAACGGAGGACATTTTGAACATTTCCTGTAACAAAGTGTTTGAAGTCACGCTGGTACGTTCTGTTGCTGTGTGTTTCCATTCCATGATTAATGTGATTTGAAGAGAAGCAATAAAATGAGCTCTAACATGGAAAGTAAGAGTTTCCGGACACATGTCCACATAACATATTTTCTTTCTTTGTGTGTGAGGAATGTTTCCTGAAAGTTTGGCCGTACTTTTTTGTAACACCCTGTATATTCAATACCCGCGCGTAGTGGCAGCGCGGTTAGAGGCGCCATGTCATGGATGGCGTAGCCTGTCCCGCTGGAGGTTCGAATCCTCCCTCGGGCACCGGTGTGTGTGTGTTGTTCTTAGCATGAGTCAGTTTAAGCAGTGTGTGCGTCTAGGCACCGATAGGCAGTTTGGTTCCTTAAGAATTCACACACATTTGAACATTTTTTATATTCAATGTCACAGTATTTGTGTGGAAGATCACTTCATTTACAAGCAATATCGTACGTTGTTTTATAAAGCATGTATAGTTCTTATCACGGATGTCATTAGCGATACTTGTGTGTGCCTGAAGAATCAAGACCGCCTTTGTGTTCAGGGTGACAGTAACATGGTCGCTGAGATAGTGTTGTTAATAGCTTGCCGCTTATAACACAATTATGGCTCTCTTCCTAAGACATACTGGTACCACTCACAAGAGAAACAAATGAGGCATGTTCATCCATCGCGAATTTTCGCTCAGTATTATTTGATGCAACCAGCATTGAGTTATTGGCGAAGTATTATACTTAGTGGGGGATGTATGACAGAGTCGCTGTGATCAGCAGGCTTATAAAGTTTGTGTTGCGGTGTAAAGCTACTGTGGTCATTGTTCCAACATGAAAATGACTATGTTGATCGTGAGGGAGGTATGGATTTGACTTGGGAAACTGTGACTTCAAAAAACGAATAGCCGTAAGAGGGTTGAAGAATTTTACAGGGAAAGCTACGTCTGCTCATAAGACGGATATAGATATTGATATTTCCAGAACCACATCTGTCAGGGGGAGGTAATTCCGATACTTTGCTCATTGTCAAATGTCATCATATTGCTCCTACAATCATTATATTTAATTGGAATTATACTGAAAAATATGTGGCTGGTTTCATAGGACGACTTTGAATGGGGGTTCAGGTGCGTGGCGGAGGTAGCCGGTGACCAGAACGAATTGACATTTTCGGCTTAAGGTGTGAGCCGTCGCAAAGCCTCATGAACTGGTCGGGCAGGATAGAAATGTGTCGCCCTCTAGGAAGGCGGATAGCGAACTAACACTCAGTATGTGTTGGGCAGCCTTCGCAATCACGTGTGTTGCGAGAATTCTTCGATTTTTATGTAGAGATTTGAGATGATTCAATATGGCGAGCGTTGGCGCTGGACATATCGATAATTTCCAAATTCCTACAACTCCAATCATCTCCAGATGCCCTCCATGATCAGACAGTTCTCTCCAATGGACCAAGTCCGGCTGCAAACAGGGCGCAATCGCTGACATGCGGCGCGAGACATCTGGCCTGAGCTGTAGGGTGTGAACACTGGGATATCAGCATGCAGGATGTGTTTCAGCGATCTCCAACATCTAGCCATGACAACTATTACTACGGATTGGATCGTGGTTTAAGCGTGTCATGTACAGCGCTTCTCAATACATCACAGTGGACTCTGTCTTGTAATGGCATTTGTTGTTGTTACTATCTTATCACGTGGTGGGCCCTTCCTCCTCCTTCCGAATGTAGCAGAGAGAAAAAACACAGGAGCTTTATAGTGCTTTATAAAATATAGTAGCAGACCTGTCGCTGTTAGGAATTCCACAACCGTGATGTTATAAATTCACGCAGAAATTTGAAATTCCAACTATTATTTTATATACCACCGCTTCCAATCGAGACGTGAAATTCCTGATTGATTATTTTATTGTGTCTGATAGTGATATTGTGAGCATGCATCTGTCCAGCCCCTCCTGCAAATTAATGACTTTGTTCCATCTTCTCCAGGTTTCCATAGCAGTGGGAGTGTGAAAACAAAGGGCTGTACCTCCTACCAACGTCGGTTGTGCATCAGTGATGAGGGGGCAGGCGAGAGGGATGGAATGACGGAGGGGGGGGGGGGGGGGGGAGGGGGGAGATCTTGGTTTGTATGTGTTTGCATATGTTGGTTCAGACAAACAGGAAGCATTCACAAGAGAGGGAGTTAGAGAGGGATAGAGAGGGAGAGAGAAGGGGGGAGAGAGAGAGAGCATGTGTTTCGAGAGGAGTTTCTCAGGTATCAATATCTGAGAGTTGCCACCAACTGATGCTTTGTTCAGGGGGATTAGTATGGCCCAGTCGCTGCTGCAATGGAGTGAGCCCAGCGTATGGATCCAGTGGCAAGGCTCTGACAGAGGTTTCTAAGCACACGCATGCCTCACGGTCTGGCTGGTGACATGGCTACTATAGGGGACACGTGGTATGCTGGTCTTTCTCCGTAGCTGCAATGCAAGTGTTTTTTTCGCAGAAGAAAGTGATCGCAATGTACAGGGTTGGAACTTAAATAGTGGCAACTATTTATTCACAACCGAAATGAAAGTGTTACCTGTTGGCACCTGTTACTGTCCTTCAGAGTAGTCACCGGCGCTGTGTAGAACCTGTTGCCAGCGATGTAGAAGGCGTAGTATACCGTTAGCAGAGACTGTTCTGTTGATGGAGCGAGTGGAGAGGTCTATTGCCTGTCAGATCTCTGGAGCAGCTCTGAAGCGAATGCCACGAAGTGGTTCCTTCATCTTCGGAATCAAATCAAAGTCACAAGGAATTAAGCCAGGAAGTTTGATAGATGGTACAGTACTTCCCCATCCCATCGACCGAACAAAGCAGCCACAGCTTGCGCTGTATGCGCCCGCGCATTGTCGTGCACAATGATGGATGGGTTGCGCTGAAAGTGTCGCCGCTTCTTTCGCAAAGCTGGTCGCAGGTGATGCTCCAAAAACGAACAGTAATACTGTGCATTGACGGTCTGCCGTGGAGGAACGTAAAGCGTTAGGATAACACCATCACAGTCGTACACGAGAATCACCATAACGTTAGACCGCTCGCTCACAAGTGACTGTGTTTGCCTCGATTGTGCGCACGCCGGTGACGTAGAACGGGCGAGTCCATTTGCTCAGAGGTAATGTAGGTATGTCAACAACGTGTGCTATCAGCGACAATAGTAGATTCCATTGATAGTGTCTCCACAGCGGTGTTGCCACTATTTAAGTTCCAACCTACGTAATTACATGTGGTGATTATTTTGTGTTGACGGTATTCTTTGTGCAAACGGAAAAAACGGCACAAATTGTTTAAATATTCCACACACTGCATTACATCCCACAAATTGTTTAAATGGGCAATATTCCATACACTGCAATCAATTTACTGACAAATTCAGTAAATAAATAAATAAACTGTATTCCACACACTGCCTTTATTCCATAAATTGTTTAAATAAACAATTCCCACATGTTGCCTTGGCTATCAGAAATTATTTACACTATCATTTTAATCGATTTCCCACTAAATTCTTTAAATGAATAAATAAACTGTATTCCATACATTGCCTTGTATCTCGTAAATGGTTTACATAAACAATATTCCATATATTGCTTTGTCTACCAGAAATTGTTTAATATGGCACGGGGTAGGTTCAAGATAGAATTAGGATGGAGCTCATAGGAGGATCCACAGTACTGTAATTAAGTAATCATAAAATGTAGTTTCTGCATGTGAGCCTATTCCATCACATGAAAGAGAGATCCAACCCATGCAATTTGAATTTTATGAATAAACAATACACCCTCTGCTATGTAACTGATACTGATGTGGAATTTGTATCATGAGATCCTTCCTCTCTAGCACAGACTCTGTTTACCGATGGGGGAGAGGAGGGGAGAGCTGAGCGGTTTCCCAGGAGGGGAAGGGGGTAATTCATTAACCAGTTCGATTAATTAGTTAATTAACTTGATATCAAAAGTGTGCTTGCATCGGAGAGGGGGGAGAGGAGAGAGCTGAAGATTTCCAGGAGGGGGTAGGGGAGGAGGAGGGGGAAGGGTGTGCGGTTTCTTAGAAGGATGTATTATCCCCAGGGGGTCATAAACGACTTAGCAGAACAGTAGGTTAAGGTCATCAATCAGCCATGTTTGCCCCCTGAATCTATGCTTGCCCCTGATTTATACAACCCGCAATGTGGGGTGAGACGAGCATTGTCCCCACTCTACTAACTTCGCAGACGCATTCCAGTACAGTATTGGCGCGTGCAGATTTTGTTGCGAGTAGAGGGGGGGTAACAGGGTAAAACTGCAAGTGAAAGCTCGATATTCAAGCAGTTCTCAACAAATGGTCTATGAAATTTATTGTACGTTTTAACAGTAAATGAAAAATCGATGCGCGAGATTAAATTTTACAGGAAAGAATGATTAATGAATAAAAACTACCTCAATCGCTTTCACTACTGGCTAAGTTCTAGTTGCTGCTGCTGCAGTCATCTGCTTCGATCAGGATCGGTTTTATGGCAGTGTCGTGGTAGTAGGCTCTTTGTGCGTAACTGTTTTCAAGTTTGAGTACAAGACTCACTAAATTCCTCCATACACTCCGGGAAAGGTTTTCCAGAGAGGAGCGACACGACTACAAAGTATCCTTTATCTTAAAATTATTGTTGTGCTTTGCGACCTTGAACTTGACAAATTCTCAAATAAGTTCAGCGGCGCTGAATTCGCAGTGCGCTACAGGCAACCACAGAAGTTTAATTGCCTTGTGCACTGAACACAGTACAATTTTTAAAATGAATACTTGTGACCTGAAGTGCGATCTCGCTTGTTCCAGTAGGCCAGCTTCAGTAAATTCCTTATATGATGTGGCATTACACGGGAAGTCTACAATACCGCTTTCTATCGATTCAAGAATAGAATCCTTCCTCCGTTGCATAGACGGATTTCGCGATGCTGGACTTATCATCGAGGTATATGACGCCTGATCTGAAACAATCGCAGATTTGTTTGATAATTTTTCGAGAACGCTCCTAAAACACGCTTCGTAGGGCCTGGCATTCATCTCAGAAAGGCAACCTGCAATACTTTTTGCCCATTTGCCAGCACTTTACGCAAATCCATCTTCGTTTCTCATATGGTCCGTTATAGTCCTTTTCCCAGAACAGAACGGTGTTTTAATTCCTCCTTTCCAGCCATTCCATTCTTGAGCACTTTCTGTATCATAAAGGGTATACAATTTCTGGTGTTAAAAGCATTTTTTGTTCCTGCCATTCAAACAATATAATATGATTTGCACCCCACCAACTCCCATAAGTATAATAAATAATGCATCCAGTGTTTCGCAAGTGTCTCGTTTTCTGCAAAGATTCGTGTCTTTTTCCTGCTACTTGGTTATTTTCCATCGACATAGGTTGTTTGTTGAACGTTCTTGTATCTGAAACTCAATTTCTGAGTCTCACGCCATGTTTTGCTTATATAAGGAAAACCTTCCAGTACAGTCTCCAACTTTTCGAATACGGCTGCTACTTTTAAAAAAACTGCTTTTCCACACAGAAGTCGTGAATTTTCTTTCTTGTGTCTCCCTGTGTAAACTCGTGCAATGCAAACGCCTATCGCCTGTCAGAACTCTTTTTTTGTGACGCGAGACATGAAGTTTCTCTGTATCCTCTCTAAATTCACTTCACTAATCCAAGACATTCAGAAGTTATCTTTACTGGATGTGATATGGAACTGCTTACGCCCTGTTCGTTTTCGGCCTCAAAAGTAAGGACGCACACTGCTCACCATAGACTTTTTAAAACTATGTAAATGATGCATGATTTCACACAAGTAAAATGCAACTACTTATGTTCTGACTGTCTCACATCAGTACACAACAAAGAATGAATACTCGGTTATTTCCTATCTCACGGGAAGCCCCGATGTAAACACTCCAACAATGAACGATGAAGTGGAAATATTGTTCAGAGGTCCGCCAACGAGCAAATGCGAGCATGCGGAGGGAGCATACAGATCGATAAGCAAATAAATTAAGCACGTGATATTGGCGTTTTGTGTAGGTTTATGTGCAGAAAAACATACTATCTGTCAAATGCAACAACAGAGCTTGCGCTTCTATTTTTCGTCTTGTTAATACGTGTCACCACGAGAGATCTACGGCAGCATACAACTACCGTTAGCTAATCGGAGAGCAACGAAAACTCGCCTGAAGTAGAGAATGGCTGTATCTTTAACCTGTGCAAAGGAAATTTTTAATTACGATCCTCAAAGTCGTCATTCACCAAATAATGCTAGAAATGGCACATTTTCTTTTAAATGTTACAGCGTATGTCACTCTCTTTTCAACTGAAATGTATTTTTCCCGCATCAAATAAAAGTACAGATTTCCACGATTCCGGGAAGGTACAACACATCGATGTTCTTCATGCGATGCAACGAGAATATCAGCTCAAAGTCAAGGGTCAATCACTGCAACAACGTCGTAACTCAAAAATAGTGATTTTTTTCATATAGGCACGAAACGAGGGTTACCTTGCCTTCAGCTATTTACTTTCAGCTACTTTTCACGGTCACCCTAGTACACACCTCATAGGATGTCGGTGATCTTTAGAAGTAGTTAAAAGTAGGTAGTTGAAGGCAAGGTAACCCTTGTTTCGTACCTATATTGAAAAATCATGATTTGGAGTTAGAACTATGTCGTTGTTGCAGTAAAAGTCTACGCTCGAAGTGACTGAGTTCTCATGATCGATCCACTGTGCTATTACTGCTTATCAACTGGCAACAAAATACTCCTCGCCTTCTTACATTCACGGGGCCGCCACTCGTGACATCTGGTGGCCAGTTCCGTATTACATAGGGTGCCCGTATACTTTTGACCAGATATGTTTACCTGTACGCTTGAAACTCATTGTGCTGTGCTACATCTACATCTACATCTACATTGATACTCCGCAAGCCACCCAACGGTGTGTGGCGGAGGGCACTTTACGTGCCACTGTCATTACCTCCCTTTCCTGTTCCAGTCGCGTATGGTTCGCGGGAAGAACGACTGTCTGAAAGCCTCCGTGCGCGCTCTAATCTCTCTAATTTTACATTCGTGATCTCCTCGGGAGGTATAAGTAGGGGGAAGCAATATATTCGATACCTCATCCAGAAACGCACCCTCTCGAAACCTGGACAGCAAGCTACACCGCGATGCAGAGCGCCTCTCTTGCAGAGTCTGCCACTTGAGTTTATTAAACATCTCCGTAACGCTATCACGGTTACCAAATAACCCGGTGACGAAACGCGCCGCTCTTCTTTGGATCTTTTCTATCTCCTCCGTCAACCCGACCTGGTACGGATCCCACACTGATGAGCAATACTCAAGTATAGGTCGAACGAGTGTATTGTAAGCCACCTCCTTTGTTGATGGACTACATTTTCTAAGCACTCTCCCAATGAATCTCAACCTGGTACCCGCCTTACCAACAATTAATTTTATATGATCGTTCCACTTCAAATCGTTCCGTACGCATACTCCCAGATATTTTACAGAAGTAACTGCTACAAGTGTTTGTTCCGCTATCATATAATCATACAATAAAGGATCCTTCTTTCTATGTATTCGCAATACATTACATTTGTCTATGTTAAGGGTCAGTTGCCACTCCCTGCACCAAGTGCCTATCCGTTGCAGATCTTCCTGTATTTCGCTACAATTTTCTAATGCAGCAACTTCTCTGTATACTACAGCATCATCCGCGAAAAGCCGCATGGAACTTCCGACACTATCTACTAAGTCATTTATATATATTGTGAAAAGCAATGGTCCCATAACACTCCCCTGTGGCACACCAGAGGTTACTTTAACGTCTGTAGACGTCTCTCCATTGATAACAACATGCTGTGTTCTGTTTGCTAAAAACAGCTCTGCTGTTGTAGCCATCAGGCAATTTACTAGTGAGGGAATTCAGGCGTACATAGTTCATACGAGAGTAGAAAAAGTGGGTACATCTTTCGTTCATAGTGAACGAACAGCAACAGGCACACATCGCTGTAAGTCGCCCAACGCGATCCTCTGAGACCAACGGTGTGCGATGGCGTTGTGCCACTGCAAGGACGCGACCCAGCCAGCGTACTCAGTGACAATGCAGATCTCGTAGGAGCGGCGGCGTTAAGAACTCTCTTCGGGCCGTCTCAGGCACCGACCCAAATGGTCGCAGAGGTCTGCTGAAGGTTAATTCCTGGATTCTGTTCCCGGAGCTTAAGAAGATGGAGGCCATCGCCTCTTGGGGAGGTAGCTAGCTGGTAATGAAACGGAGCGCTGCGAACTAGAGAGGTGAGCGTGGAGGTTTCTGGCGCTGCGCCAGATGTAAAACTCTCGTCTGCAGCTCAGTGCAACAGCACAGTATAATTTGGCTTCAGTGCTTAGAGACAGAGACCACGTCATCTGACCAGGGGCTGAAAGAGCGTGAGAGGTCTCTTCACACCACTGACATAGGGAGATATTGTCACAAAACACAAAAAAGTGGCGCACTATTGCCGTAAAACAAATGACAAAGAATTTTCCTAATGTTCTCCACATAAATAAAAACCAGCTGCCACATGTATGAAAGATCATCACCTTTGAACGGTGTCACCAATTTGGTTGATTTTTTAGTGTTCTGTATTGTCAGGACAAGGTTTGTATGAAAGAAAATTTTTGGAAAACCCAACGTAAAAGTAAAAAATTGGCACCAGTTTCCGCATGTATGAAATACCATCAGTTAAGAACGGCTCGACAGATTTGGTTGATTTTTGTCTGTTGCACTCGTAATTGTCAGGAAATCGATTTTAAGAAAGAAAATTTTTGGAGAATCCTCTGGATAGGAGGGAGAATTAAATTAGCTGTGAAAGGTCATCTCTTGTGAAGTGTCTCGGCTTGGGGCACTTTCACAGTAAGTCAGTTGATTGCAATCAAAAATCAATTTATTGACACAATCACACAATCAGTATGTGATTGTGTCAATAAATATAAATTCTGCGTTCCATTAGCAGTTCAAACAAATAAGAAAAAGTCCTTCTTGCAAATAAAGGACGGAGTGAAATATTTTGATTTGACATGGAGGGCGAAGATGACTCAGATTCAAGTCTTATGTAGTGACCAGTGATCTTCAATCAAAATTGCAAATCGAAAACTCCGTCCGCGGCTCGTGGTCTTGCGGTAACGTTCTCGCTACCCGCGCACGGGGTCCCGGGTTCAGCTCCCGGCGGGGTCAGGGATGACTGGGTGTTGTGTGTATTTCATCCTCATTCACTCGCAAGTGGCCGTAGTGGCGTTAAAGAACTTGTGCAGCGGCGGCTGAACCGCCCCGCGAGGGGTCTCCCGGCCACCAATGCTATACGCTGCTTATTATTATTATCGAAAAGAACCTCCCGAAAGTCTTGATTCTCTATTTGAAGTTTGTGGGAATAGTGCACTGGATGGAAGCACAGTGTGAAAGTGGTCTTCCAAATCCTGCGAGGGCCGGACAAGGTGAGGACAGCCGAAGGACTGGTGGACGGCATCTGCACCAGCGTACACTTCCGCCTTCGTTATCGACTACATTTTGCAAGGAGGTTGATGTCAAACGTGCGAATAAATTCGAAATGAAGAAAAGATGTCTGTCTCTCCAGTACTCAGAATCATGACCAGGAAAGTTGAAAGTTGTCTATTGCATTCGGATATTTGCCAACTTTCATAGGTTCAAATTGTTCCGTGTCAATTATCTGCTCTTAACATTAATAGCACTGATCGACTTTCATTACAGCCGTCTCTTACGGTAAGATATCTGCTGAGGTTCTCTGGCGTGTGAGTGGCCTAATCAAGAAAGTGCTTAGCCACGCTGTTACTGGTCATGCTTTTGCAAATTTCAAAAGAGAACCGTAACGGCGGCCTCTTCCTATTCCGCTCACGACTGTGTTACGGATATGTATTTTCCAATAGTTAAAGTGGCTGCATATTCAGGGTGGTCCATTGATCATGACCGGGCCAAATATCTCACGAAATAAGCGACAAAAGAAAAAACTACAAAGAATGAAACTTGTCTAGCTTGAAGGGGGAAACCAGATGGCACTATGGTTGGCCCGCTAGACGGCGCTGCCATAGGCCAAACGGATATCAAATGCGTTTTTTTTTTGTTTTTTTAAAACAGGAACCCCCATTTTTATTACATATTCGTGTAGTACGTAAAGAAATATGAATGTTTTAGTTGGACCACGTTTTTCGCTTTGTGATAGATGACGCTGTAATAGACACAAGCATATGGCTCACAATTTTAGACGAACAGTTGGTAACAGGTAGGTTTTTAAAATTAAAATACAGAACGTATGTACGTTTGAACATTTTATTCCGGTTGTTCCAATGTGATTCGTGTACCTTTGTGAACGTATCATTTCTGAGAACGCATGTTGTTACAGCGTTATTACCTGTAAACACCACATTAACGCAATAAATGCTCAAAACGAGGTCCGTCAACCTCAAGTACATCGCCATTCTATCATGCAGTGAAACATCTTGTAGTAGCAACGGTAGAACATTACGTAGGAAATCAGCATACATTGCACCATTTAGATTGCCATCGATAAAACGGGGGCCAATCATCCTTCCTCCCATAATGTTGCACCATACATAAACACGCCAAGGTCGCTGATGTTCCACTTGTCGCATCCATCGTGGATTTTCCGATGCCCAATAGTGCATATTATGCCGGTTTACGTTACCGCTGTTGGTGAATGACGCTTCGTCGCTAAATAGAACGCGTGCAAAAAATCTGTCATCGTCCCGTAATTTCTCTTGTGGCCAATGGCACAACTGTACACGACGTTCAAAGTCGTCCCCATGTAATTCCTGGTGCATAGAAATATGGTACGGATGCAATCGATGTTGATGCAGCATTCTCAACACCGACGTTTTGAGATTCCCGATTCTCGCACAATTTGTCTGCTACTGATTTGCGGATTAGCCACGACAGCAGCTAAAACACCTACTTGGGCATCATCATTTGTTGCAGGTCGTGGTTGACGTTTCACATGTGGCTGAACACTTCCTTAACTAACGTAACTACCCTGCGAACGGTCCGGACACTTGGATGGTGTCGTCCAGGATACCGAGCAGCATACATAGCACACGCCCGTTGGGCATTTTGATCACAATAGCCATACATCAACACGATATCGACCTTTTCCGCAATTGGTAAACGGTCCGTTTTAACACGGGTAATGTATCACGAAGCAAATACCGTCCGCACTGGCGGAATGTTACGTGATACCACGTGTAAGTAGGCTGTTTATGTTTTCTTATTGGCAACGTTACGTAGCGCTCTGTATGAAAATCACTGACTGTGCTGTGTGCAGTCTGTGGCTAGTTTGCATTGTTGTCTGCCATCGTAGTGTTGGGCAGCGGCAGCTGGTTGTTAACAGTGCGTAGCGTTGCGCAGTTGGATGTGAGCCGCCAGCAGTGGTGGACGTGGGGAGAAAGATGGCGGAGTTTTGAAATTTGTAAGACTGGATGTCATGAACTGCTATATATATGTTATGAATATTAAGGTAAATACATTGTTTGTTCTCTATTAAAATCTTTCATTTGCTAACTATGCCTATCAGTAGTTAGTGGCTTCCGTAGTTTGTATCTTTTATTTAGCTGGCAGTAGTGGCGCTTGCTGTATTGCAGTAGTTCGAGTAACGAAGATTTTTGGTGAGGTAAGTGATCTACATCTACATCTACATGTATACTCCGCGAGCCACCTTACGGCGTGTGGCGGAGGGTACTTATTGTACCACTATCTGATCCCCCCTTCCCTGTTCCATTCACGAATTGTGCGTGGGAAGAGCGACTGCTTGTAAGTCTCCGTATTTGCTCTAATTTCTCGGATCTTTTCGTTGTGATCATTACGCGAGATATATGTGGGCGGTAGTAATATGTTGCCCATCTCTTCCCGGAATGTGCTCTCTCGTAAATTCGATAATAAACCTCTCCGTATTGCGTAACGCCTTTCTTGAAGTGTCCGCCACTGGAGCTTGTTCAGCATCTCCGTAACGCTCTCGCGCTGACTAAATGTCCCCATGACGAATCGCGCTGCTTTTCGCTGGATCATGTCTATCTCTTCTATTAATCCAACCTGGTAAGGGTCCCATACTGATGAGCAATACACAAGAATCGGACGAACAAGCGTTTTGTAAGCTACTTCTTTCGTCGATGAGTCACATTTTCTTAGAATTCTTCCTATGAATCTCAACCTGGCGCCTGCTTTTCCCACTATTTGTTTTATGTGATCATTCCACTTCAGATCGCTCCGGATAGTAACTCCTAAGTATTTTACGGTCGTTACCGCTTCCAATGATTTACCACCTATGGCATAATCGTAATGGAATGGATTTCTGCCCCTATGTATGCGCATTATATTACGAAACTTCCTGGCAGATTAAAACTGTGTGCCTGACCGAGACTCGAACTCGGGACCTTTGCCTTTCGCGGGCAAGTGCTCTACCATCTGAGCTACCGAAGCACGACTCACGCCCGGTACTCACAGCTTTACTTCTGCCAGTACCTCGTCTCCTACCTTCCAAACTTTACAGAAGCTCTCCTGCGAGCCTTGCAGAACTAGCACTCCTGAAAGAAAGGATATTGCGGAGACATGGCTTAGCCACAGCCTGGGGGATGTTTCCAGAATGAGATTTTCACTCTGCAGCGGAGTGTGCGCTGATATGAAACTTCCTGGCAGATTAAAACTGTGTGCCCGACCGAGACTCGAACTCGGGACCTTTGCCTTTCGCGGGCAAGTGCTCTACCATCTGAGCTACCGAAGCACGACTCACGCCCGGTACTCACAGCTTTACTTCTGCCAGTACCTCGTCTCCTACCTTCCAAACTTTACAGAAGCTCTCCTGCGAGCCTTGCAGAACTAGCACTCCTGAAAGAAAGGATATTGCGGAGACATGGCTTAGCCACAGCCTGGGGGATGTTTCCAGAATGAGATTTTCACTCTGCAGCGGAGTGTGCGCTGATATGAAACTTCCTGGCAGATTAAAACTGTGTGCCCGACCGAGACTCGAACTCGGGACCTTTGCCTTTCGCGGGCAAGTGCTCTACCATCTGAGCTACCGAAGCACGACTCACGCCCGGTACTCACAGCTTTACTTCTGCCAGTACCTCGTCTCCTACCTTCCAAACTTTACAGAAGCTCTCCTGCGAGCCTTGCAGAACTAGCACTCCTGAAAGAAAGGATATTGCGGAGACATGGCTTAGCCACAGCCTGGGGGATGTTTCCAGAATGAGATTTTCACTCTGCAGCGGAGTGTGCGCTGATATGAAACTTCCTGGCAGATTAAAACTGTGTGCCCGACCGAGACTCGAACTCGGGACCTTTGCCTTTCGCGGGCAAGTGCTCTACCATCTGAGCTACCGAAGCACGACTCACGCCCGGTACTCACAGCTTTACTTCTGCCAGTACCTCGTCTCCTACCTTCCAAACTTTACAGAAGCTCTCCTGCGAGCCTTGCAGAACTAGCACTCCTGAAAGAAAGGATATTGCGGAGACATGGCTTAGCCACAGCCTGGGGGATGTTTCCAGAATGAGATTTTCACTCTGCAGCGGAGTGTGCGCTGATATGAAACTTCCTGGCAGATTAAAACTGTGTGCCCGACCGAGACTCGAACTCGGGACCTTTGGAAGGTAGGAGACGAGGTACTGGCAGAAGTAAAGCTGTGAGTACCGGGCGTGAGTCGTGCTTCGGTAGCTCAGATGGTAGAGCACTTGCCCGCGAAAGGCAAAGGTCCCGAGTTCGAGTCTCGGTCGGGCACACAGTTTTAATCTGCCAGGAAGTTTCATATCAGCGCACACTCCGCTGCAGAATGAAAATCTCATTCTGGAAACATCCCCCGGGCTGTGGCTAAGCCATGTCTCCGCAATATCCTTTCTTTCAGGAGTGCTAGTTCTGCAAGGCTCGCAGGAGAGCTTCTGTAAAGTTTGGAAGGTAGGAGACGAGGTACTGGCAGAAGTAAAGCTGTGAGTACCGGGCGTGAGTCGTGCTTCGGTAGCTCAGATGGTAGAGCACTTGCCCGCGAAAGGCAAAGGTCCCGAGTTCGAGTCTCGGTCGGGCACACAGTTTTAATCTGCCAGGAAGTTTCATATCAGCGCACACTCCGCTGCAGAATGAAAATCTCATTCTGGAAACATCCCCCAGGCTGTGGCTAAGCCATGTCTCCGCAATATCCTTTCTTTCAGGAGTGCTAGTTCTGCAAGGCTCGCAGGAGAGCTTCTGTAAAGTTTGGAAGGTAGGAGACGAGGTACTGGCAGAAGTAAAGCTGTGAGTACCGGGCGTGAGTCGTGCTTCGGTAGCTCAGATGGTAGAGCACTTGCCCGCGAAAGGCAAAGGTCCCGAGTTCGAGTCTCGGTCGGGCACACAGTTTTAATCTGCCAGGAAGTTTCATATCAGCGCACACTCCGCTGCAGAGTGAAAATCTCAGTCTGGAAACATCCCCCAGGCTGTGGCTAAGCCATGTCTCCGCAATATCCTTTCTTCCAGGAGTGCTAGTTCTGCAAGGCTCGCAGGAGAGCTTCTGTAAAGTTTGGAAGGTAGGGGACGAGGTACTGGCAGAAGTAAAGCTGTGAGTACCGGGCGTGAGTCGTGCTTCGGTAGCTCAGATGGTAGAGCACTTGCCTGCGAAAGGCAAAGGTCCCGCGTTCGAGTCTCGGTCGGGCACACAGTTTTAATCTGCCAGGAAGTTTCATATCAGCGCACACTCCGCTGCAGAGTGAAAATCTCATTCTGGAAACATCCCCCAGGCTGTGGCTAAGCCATGTCTCCGCAATATCCTTTCTTTCAGGAGTGCTAGTTCTGCAAGGCTCGCAGGAGAGCTTCTGTAACGTTTGGAAGGTAGGAGACGAGGTACTGGCAGAAGTAAAGCTGTGAGTACCGTGCGTGAGTCGTGCTTCGGTAGCTCAGATGGTAGAGCACTTGCCCGCGAAAGGCAAAGGTCCCGAGTTCGAGTCTCGGTCGGACACACAGTTTTAATCTGCCAGGAAGTTTCATATCAGCGCACACTCCGCTGCAGAGTGAAAATCTCATTCTGGAAACATCCCCCAGGCTGTGGCTAAGCCATGTCTCCGCAATATCCTTTCTTTCAGGAGTGCTAGTTCTGCAAGGCTCGCAGGAGAGCTTCTGTAAAGTTTGGAAGGTAGGAGACGAGGTACTGGCAGAAGTAAAGCTGTGAGTACCGGGCGTGAGTCGTGCTTCGGTAGCTCAGATGGTAGAGCACTTGCCCGCGAAAGGCAAAGGTCCCGAGTTCGAGTCTCGGTCGGGCACACAGTTTTAATCTGCCAGGAAGTTTCATATCAGCGCACACTCCGCTGCAGAGTGAAAATCTCATTCTGGAAACATCCCCCAGGCTGTGGCTAAGCCATGTCTCCGCAATATCCTTTCTTTCAGGAGTGCTAGTTCTGCAAGGCTCGCAGGAGAGCTTCTGTAAAGTTTGGAAGGTAGGAGACGAGGTACTGGCAGAAGTAAAGCTGTGAGTACCGGGCGTGAGTCGTGCTTCGGTAGCTCAGATGGTAGCACTTGCCCGCGAAAGGCAAAGGTCCCGAGTTCGAGTCTCGGTCGGGCACGCAGTTTTAATCTGCCAGGGAGTTTCATATCGCATTATATTACATTTATCTACGTTTAGGGAAAGCTGCCAGCTGTCGCACCATGCATTAATCCTCTGCAGGTCCTCCTGGAGTACGTACGAGTCTTCTGATGTTGCTACTTTCTTGTAGACAACCGTGTCATCTGCAAATAGCCTCACGGAGCTACCGATGTTGTCAACTAAGTCATTTATGTATATTGTAAACAATAAAGGTCCTATCACGCTTCCCTGCGGTACTCCCGAAATTACCTCTACATCTGCAGATTTTGAACCGTTAAGAATGACATGTTGTGTTCTTTCTTCTAGGAAATCCTGAATCCAATCACAAACCTGGTCCGATATTCCGTAAGCTCGTATTTTTTTCACTAAACGTAAGTGCGGAACCGTATCAAATGCCTTCCTGAAGTCCAGGAATACGGCATCAATCTGCTCGCCAGTGTCTACGGCACTGTGAATTTCTTGGGCAAATAGGGCGAGCTGAGTTTCACATGATCTCTGCTTGCGGAATCCATGTTGGTTATGATGAAGGAGATTTGTATTATCTAAGAACGTCATAATACGAGAACACAAAACATGTTCCATTATTCTACAACAGATTGACGTAAGCGAAATAGGCCTATAATTATTCGCATCTGATTTATGACCCTTCTTGAAAATGGGAACGACCTGCGCTTTCTTCCAGTCGCTAGGTACTTTACGTTCTTCCAGCGATCTACGATAAATTGCTGATAGAAAGGGGGCAAGTTCTTTAGCATAATCACTGTAGAATCTTAAGGGTATCTCGTCTGGTCCGGATGCTTTTCCGCTACTAAGTGATAGCAGTTGTTTTTCAATTCCGATATCGTTTATTTCAATATTTTCCATTTTGGCGTCCGTGCGACGGCTGAAGTCAGGGACCGTGTTACGATTTTCCGCAGTGAAACAGTTTCGGAACACTGAATTCAGTATTTCTGCCTTTCTTCGGTCGTCCTCTGTTTCGGTGCCATCGTGGTCAACGAGTGACTGAATAGGGGATTTAGATCCGCTTACCGATTTTACATATGACCAAAACTTTTTAGGGTTCTTGTTTAGATTGTTTGCCAATGTTTTATGTTCGAATTCGTTGAATGCTTCTCTCATTGCTCTCTTTACGCTCTTTTTCGCTTCGTTCAGCTTTTCCTTATCAGCTACGATTCGACCACTCTTAAACCTATGATGAAGCTTTCTTTGTTTCCGTAGTACCTTTCGTACATGATTGTTATACCACGGTGGATCTTTCCCCTCGCTTTGGACCTTAGTCGGTACGAACTTATCTAAGGCGTACTGGACGATGTTTCTGAATTTTTTCCATTTTTGTTCCACATCCTCTTCCTCAGAAATGAACGTTTGATGGTGGTCACTCAGATATTCTGCGATTTGTGCCCTATCACTCTTGTTAAGCAAATATATTTTCCTTCCTTTCTTGGCATTTCTTATTACACTTGTAGTCATTGATGCAACCACTGACTTATGATCACTGATACCCTCTTCTACATTCACGGAGTCGAAAAGTTCCGGTCTATTTGTTGCTATGAGGTCTAAAACGTTAGCTTCACGAGTTGGTTCTCTAACTATCTGCTCGAAGTAATTCTCGGACAAGGCAGTCAGGATAATGTCACAAGAGTCTCTGTCCCTGGCTCCAGTTCTGATTTTGTGACTATCCCATTCTATACCTGGTAGATTGAAGTCTCCCCCTATTACAATAGTATGATCACGAAACTTCTTCACGACGTTCTGCAGGTTCTCTCTGAGGCGCTCAACTACTACGGTTGCTGATGCAGGTGGTCTATAGAAGCATCCGACTATCATATCTGACCCACCTTTGATACTTAACTTAACCCAGATTATTTCACATTCGCATTCGCTAATAACTTCACTGGATATTATTGAATTCTTTACTGCTATAAATACTCCTCCACCATTGGCGTTTATCCTATCCTTGCGGTATATATTCCATTCTGTGTCTAGGATTTCGTTACTGTTCACTTCCGGTTTTAACCAACTTTCCGTTCCTAATACTATATGCGCACTATTTCCTTCAATAAGAGATACTAATTCAGGAACCTTGCCCTGGATACTCCTGCAGTTTACCAATATTACGTTAACTTTTCCTGTTTTTGGTCTCTGAGGACGGACGTTCTTTATCAACGATGATAATGTCCTCTCTGGTAAGCCGTCAGGTATTTTATCGTTTCGCCCAAGGGGGGGTCCCTCTAACCTAAAAAACCCCCGTGTGCACGCCACACGTACTCTGCTACCCTAGTAGCTGCTTCCGGTGTGTAGTGCACGCCTGACCTGTCTAGGGGGGCCCTACAGTTCTCCACCCAATAACGGAGGTCGATGAATTTGCAACCATTATAGTCGCAGAGTCGTCTGAGCCTCTGGTTTAGACCCTCCACACGGCTCCAAACCAGAGGACCGCGATCGACTCTGGGCACTATGCTGCAGATATTAAGCTCAGCTTGCACTCCGCGTGCGATGCTGGTTGTCTTCACCAAATCAGCCAGCCGCCGGAAGGAACCAAGGATGGCCTCAGAACCCAAGCGGCAGGCGTCATTCGTTCCGACATGTGCTACTATCTGCAGCCAGTCACACCCAGTGCGTTCAATAGCTGCCGGAAGGGCCTCCTCCACATTACGGACGAGACCCCCCGGCAAGCACACCGAGTGCACACTGGCATTCTTCCCCGACCTACCCGCTATTTTCCTGAGGGGCTCCATAACCCGCCTAACGTTGGAGCTCCCTATAACTAATAGGCCCGCCCTCTGTGACTGTCGGGACCTTGCCGGAGAATCGGCCACTGGCCCAACAGGCGAGGCATCCTGTGGTGGCTCGGAAACGATGTCATCACCACTAGGAAGCACCCCGTACCTGTTGGAAAGGGGTAAGGCAGCTGCCACGCGGCCAGATCCCACCTTCGCCTTTCGGCCAGGCACGCGCGAGCCCACCACGGTCCGCCATTCACCCTGGAGTGATGGCTGACCGGTAAGATGCTCACTGCCGGAAGACGCAGCGACATCAGGGGTTCCATGTGATTCCAAGGCCACCGAAGTAGGCATAGGTCTCACCACAGTTGTGAAACGTATAGGTTAATGTTAGTGAGGGCTATTATTTTGTAGGGATTTTTGAAAGTCAGACTGCGTTGCGCTAAAAAATATTGTGTGTCAGTTTAAGCCCAGTCACGTATATAATTTTTCTAAGGGGACGTTTCACACGTACTTATACGTATGTGACTATCACTGCGCCATCTATCAAAAAGCGAAAAAAGTGGCCCAACTAAAACATTCATATTTCTTTACGTACTACACGAGTATGTAATAAAAAATGGGGGTTCCTATTTTTAAAAAACGCAGTTGATATCCGCTTGTCCTATGGCAGCACCATCTATTGGGCCAACCATTGCTCCATCTGGTTTCCCCCTTCAAGCTAGAGGAGTTTCGTTCTTTGTAGTTTTTTCGTTTGATGCTTACTTCGTGAGATATTTGGCCTGGTCACTATCAATGGACCACCCTGTACTGATGGCGGCAGAATCGCGTAAAAAAGGAATAAAGAGGCAGTACACTGTCGGAGCTGTCGTTTGTACTCAGGTGATTCATGTGTAAAGGTTTCCGACGTGTTGATGGCCACACGACTGGAACTAACAGACTCTGAACGCCGAATGGTAGTTGGTGCTAGACGCATGGGACCTTCCATTTTGTAAATCGTTAGGGAATTTAATATTCTGAGATGCACAATGTCAAGAGTGTGCCAAGAACACCAAATTTCCGAGATATACAACGTCAAGTGTGTGCCGAGAATAGCCAATTTTAGGCATTATCTCTCACTATTGACAACACAGTGGCTGACGGCCTTCTATCAACGACCGACAGCAGCGGCGTTGCGTAGAGCTGTCAATGCTAACAGACAAGCAACACTGCATGAATTAATCACAGAAATCAATGTGGGACGTACGACGAACATATCCGTTAGGACAGTGCCGCGAAAATTGGCGTTAATGGGATATGGCAGAAGACGATCGACCAATGCGAACGCTTTTGCTAATAGCAAGACATCGCCTGCATTGCCTCTCTCGGGCTCGTTACCGTATCGGCGGGACCCTAGACGACTTTAAAATAGTGACATGATTAGATGAATGCCGATTTCAGTTGGTAAGAGCTGATGGTAGAGTTCGAGTGTGGCGCAGACTCCACGAAGCCATGGATCCAAGTTGTCGGCAAGGCACTGTGCAAGCTGGTGGTGACTTCATAATAGTGTGGGCTGAGTTTACGTGGAGTGGACTGTGTAGGCTGGTGCAACTGAACCGATCGTTGACTGGAAATGGTTATGGTCGGCTACTTGGAGACTATTTTCAGTCATTCATGGACTTCGTGTTCCAAACAACGACGGAATTTTTATCAATGACAATGAAACACGTCACTAGGACACAGTTGTTCGCGATTTGTTCGACGAACATTCTGGAACGAATAATTTGATCACGCAGTTGGGACATAATCGAGCGGTCGATTCATGCACAAAATTTTGAGCCGACAGTACTTTCGCAATTATGGACGGCTAATGAGGCGGCATTACTTAGTATTTCTGCAGGGGAACTCCGACGATTTGCTGAGTCCATGTCATTTCGACTTGGTGCACAGCTCTGGGCAGACAGATATCCGACACGATATTAGATGCTCTCCCATAACTTTTGTCACCTCATTGTTTACACAGTACATGTGGAAGCAGCAATGGCATGAATGTGCGACATATTTTATCAAAACAAAGCTCCTCTATTGCGACAAAGCTTCAAAAGGTAACAGATTTGCATTACTAAATGTGGGAAAGCCATGTTGGCTTGTGGAAATCTATCTGACTGAAATATTGATGGTTGTAGCGAAATGATTCTCGCGGATATCATTCAATAGGGCAGTTCCCATTTGTTTATGAAATGCATTTATCTCGCAATCACGTTTAGCAAGTCGGTATTTAATTCAGCAAACAAGTGGTGTTTTGCATTAATTTGCTGGATATAGACTGGGAGACGTTCATAACGGGTGGCAGGGACAAAGAATCCAGTGAAATTTTTTTAAGTGCTTTATCTGAAAACTACCTTGAGCAGTTAAACAGAGAACCGACTCGTGGCGATAACATAGTAGACCTTCTGGTGACAAACAGACACGAACTATTTGAAACAGTTAACTCAGAACAGGGAATCAGCGATCATAAAGCAGTTACTGCATCGATGATTTCAGCCGTAAATAGATATATTAAAAAACGGTAGGAAGACATTTCTGTTTAACAAAAGTGACAAAAAGCAGATTACAGAGTACCTGACGGCTCAACACAAAAGTTTTGTCTCAAGTACAGATAGTGTTGAGGATCAGTGGACAAAGTTCAAAACCATCGTACAATATGCGTTAGATGAGTATGTGCCAAGCAAGATCGTAAGAGATGGAAAAGAGCCACCGTGGTACAACAACCGAGTTACAAAACTGCTGCGGAAGCAAAGGGAACTTCACAGCAAACATAAACACAGCCAAAGCCTTGCAGACAAACAAAAATTACGCGAAGCGAAATGTAGTGTGAGGAGGGCTATGCGAGAGGCGTTCAATGAATTCGAAAGTAAAGTTCTATGTACTGACTTGGCAGGAAATCCTAAGAAATTTTGGTCTTATGTCAAAGTGGTAGGTGGATCAAAACAAAATGTCCAAACACTCTGTTGACCAAAATGGTACTGAAACAGAGGATGGCAGACTAAAGGCCGAAATACTAAATGTCTTTTTCCAAAGCTGTTTCACAGAGGAAGACTGCACTCTAGTTCCTTCTCTAGATTGTCGCACAGATGACAAAATGGTAGATATCGAAACAGACGACAGAGGGATAGAGAAGCAATTAAAATCTCTCAAAAGAGGAAAGGCCGCTGGACCTGGTGGGATACCAGTTCGATTTTACACAGAGTACGCGTAGGAACTTGCCCCCCTTCTTCCAGCGGTGTACCGTAGGTCTCTAGAAGAGCGTAGCGTTCCAAAGGATTGGAAAAGGTCACAGGTCATCCCCGTTTTCAAGAAGGGACGTCGAACAGATTTGCAGAACTATGGACCTATATCTCTAACGTCGATCAGTTGTAGAATTTTGGAACACGTATTATGTTCGAGTATAATGACTTTTCTGGAGACTAGAAATCTATCCTGTAGGAATCAGCGTGGGTTTCGAAAAAGACGCTCGTGTGAAACCCAGGTCGCTCTATTCGTCCACGAGACTCAGAGGACCATAGACACGGGTTCACAGGTAGATGCCGTGTTTCTTGACTTCCGCAAGGCGTTCGATACAGTTCCCCACAGTCGTTTAATGAACAAACTAAGAGCATATGGACTATCAGACGAATTGTGTCATTGGATTGAAGAGTTCCTAGATAACAGAATGCAGCATGTCGTTCTCAATGGAGAGAGGTCTTCCGAAGTAAGAGTGATTTCAGGTGTGCCGCAGGGGAGTGTCATAGGACCGTTGCTATTCACAATATACATAAATGACCTTGTGGATGACATCGGAAGTTCACTGAGGCATTCTGCAGATGATGCTGTGGTATATCGAGAGGTTGTAGCAATGGAAAATTGTACTGAAATGCAGGAGGATCTGCGGCGAATTGACGCATGGTGCAGGGAATAGCAATTGAATCTCAATGTAGACAAGTGTAATGTGCTGCGAATACATAGAAAGAAAGATCCCTTGTCATTTAGCTACAAAATAGCAGGTCGTCAACTGGAAGCAGTTAATTCCATAAATTATCTGGGAGTACGCATTAGGAGTGATTTAAAATGGAATGATCACATAAAGTTGATCGTCGGTAAAGCAGATGCCAGACTGAGATTCATTGGAAGAATCCTAAGGAAATGCAATCCGAAAACAAAGGAAGTAGGTTACAGTACGCTTGTTCGCCCACTGCTTGAATACTGCTCAGCAGTGTGGGATCCGTACCAGATAGGGTTGATAGAAGAGATAGAGAAGATCCAATGGAGAGCAGCGCGCTTCGTTACAGGATCATTTAGTAATCGCGAAAGCGTTACAGAGATGATAGATAAACTCCAGTGGAAGACTCTGCAGGAGAGACGCTCAGTAGCTCGGTACGGGCTTTTGTTGAAGTTTCGAGAACATACCTTCACCGAAGAGTCAAGCAGTATATTGCTCCCTCCTACGTATATCTTGCGAAGAGACCATGAAGATAAAATCAGAGAGATTAGAGCCCACACTGAAGCATACCGACAATCCTTCTTTCCACGAACAATACGAGACTGGAATAGAAGGGAGAACCGATAGAGGTACTCAGGGTACCCTCCGCCACACACCGTCAGGTGGCTTGTGGAGTATGGATGTAGATGTAGATGTAGATGCATGGCTTTCCCACCTACCTTGAAGAACTGACCTTTGTATGTATATGCTAAAGACAGCACTGTTTCGTATCAGTTTAACTGATATGGACTATGCAAATTTCGTATATACGAGACACAATTATATTCCGTATTAACCCAAATCTTATAGTTTTATTTTAGTTCCGTGTCATTGACATATTCATTCAAATGAAGTACAGTTCTTGTGAGATAATACATACTACCAACTTAACGATTTTGGACGAATACTTTGTCTGGAATTAACGAACAAAATATTTTCGTGGTCAACCCAATTTACACGAGGGCTATTTGAAAAGTGAGGAACGATCAGTCGCGAAATGAAAACCACTGTGAAAATCCGACGAGGCTTTTCACAGACGTTTTGGGCAGTCTCGAATGAGAAACAGCCCACAGTTGCAGTAAATTAATGCGCAGAGGTAGTGGCGGTGGACATACAGTGCCATACGTAATTTTACTTATGTTCGAAACAGGCTTATGTCTGTTAAAGTTCTTTCATTAGTCTTAACGCAGCCGCTGGGCTAACACATTTCTAATTTATTAGTGAGTATGACTTCTGAGGAAGGCTATATTATTATAGCTGAAACCATGGTCAAGGTTTAAAATAAACATTAATTTAGTGGGCTGTTTTTCATTTGAGACAATTTCGTAACGGTTGCTGTTGTCGCTGCCATGATGAAAATAATGTTATGGGCAGTGTCTCTAGTATGCCGGTCGATCGCATAAAGGCGCTCTTTTCAGTTGTGAGCGCACTGTAAGCGAGTAAAGGTGCCTAGAACAACAATGTCTCCCACCAAGTAGGAGGGCCCGCTGAGAGGCTTCGCCTTAACGAATGCAGCCCACCTAACACAACTGCCACGCACTTCCTTCTTCATGGCAATTCTCAGCCGCACTCTGCAGGGGCAGTGAAGGCGCTCCAGCTACATTTTCGATGGGAAGTGTTCGATCACCCACAACACAGCCCTAACTGGCTCGTCCTGAGTATCATCTCTGTTCACATAAAACGCTTGACACGAAGACAACACTTGGGCGCAGGCTACGCGCTGTAGACCAGCGTAGAGAATTATCGGAAAGCACAGGCAGCTCCTTTCTACGACGATGGTGTTGGAAATTTGGTATAACGCTCCAACAAATGTCTAAGTTGGGGCGGCGACTATGTCGAGAAGTACCTGGAAGGTGTAGCTAAATGTGCAAAGAAAACAGTTTAGATTTACACTGTGGTTTCCATTTAGCGACCGATCGTTCCTTACTTTCCGAACAACCCTCGTATTTCATTCAGCACCACTTTTTCTGTAACTACACTACTGGCCATGAAAATTGCTACACTAACAAGAAATGCAGATGATAAATGGGAATTCATTGGACAAATATGTTATACTAGAACTGACATGTGATTACATTTCACACAATGTGGGTGTATAGATCCTGAGAAATCAGTACCCAGAACAACCACCTCTGCCCGTAATAACGGCCTTCATATGCTACGCCTGGGCATTGAGTAAACAGAGTTTGGATGGCGTGTACAGGTACAACTGCCCATGCAGCTTCAACACGATACCACAGTTCAAGAGTAGTGGCTGGCTTATTGTGACGAGCCAGTTGCTTGGCCACCATTGACCAGACGTTTTCAATTGGTGAGAGATCTGGAAAATGTGCTGGCCAGGGCAGCAGTCGAACATTTTCTGTATCCAGAAAGGCCCGTACAGGACTTGAAACATGCAGTCGTGCATTAGCCTGCTGAAATGTAGGGTTTCACAGGGATCGAATGAAGGGTACAGCCATGGGTCGTAACACTTGTGAAATGTAACGTCCACTGTTCAAAGTGCCGTCAATGCGAACAAGGGGTGACCGAGACGTGTAACCAATGGCACCCCATACCATCACGCCGGGTGGTACGCCAGTATGGCGATGACGAATACACGCTTCCAATGTGCGTTCACTGCGATGTCGCCAAACATGGATGCGACCAACATGATGCTGTAAACAGAACCTGGATTCATCCGAAAAAATGACGTTTTGCCATTCGTGCACCTACGTTCGTCGTTGAGTACACCATCGCAGGCGCTCCTGTCGGTGATGCAGCGCCAAAGATAACCCCAGCCATGGTCTCTGAGCTGATAGTCCGTGCTGCTGCAAACGTTGTCGAACTGTTCATGCAGATGGTTGTTATCTTGCAAACGTCCCCATCTGTTGACTCAATGATCGAGACATGGCTGCACGATGCGTTACAGCCATGCGGATAAGATGCCTGTCATCTCAACTGCTAGTGATATGAGGCCGTTGGGATCCAGCACGGCGTTCCTGAACCCACCGATTCCATATTCTGCTAACAGTCACTGGATCTCGACCAACGCGAGCAGCAATGTCGCGATACCATAAACCGCAATCGCGATACGCTACAGTCCGACCTATATCAAAGTCGGAAACGTGATGGTACCCATTTCTCCTCCTTAGACGAGGCATCACTATAAAGTTTCACCAGGCAACGCCGGTCAAACGCCGTTTGTGTATGAGAAATCGGTTGGAAACTTACCTCATGTCAGCACGTTGTAGGTGTCGCCACCGGCGCCAGCCTTGTCTGAATGGTCTGAAAAGCTAATCATTTGCATATCACAGTATCTTCTTCCTGTCGGTTAAATTTCGCGTCTGTAGCACGTCATCTTCGTGGTGTAGCAATTTTAATGGCCAGTAGTGTAATTGATGTGTCATAAAACCTGTCAGCACCCACTCAACACTGCAACATACCACCGTAGGGTTGTTTGCCAGCTCAGCCCCTGCGACTAAACGACGTTCCGGTTCCGCTATTTGTGGCGTGACCGGACTAAAGCACAGAGGGCGTGTGGATCAGCAAGAGAGGCCGCTCCTGCCACGAACCTTTTTCTGCATCCGACAATGTCACGCACAGCCAATCAGGAGGAGATGTACGTCCGCCATGCGGATATTTACGACTGCGCCCTCGCCGAACACGGCTTCCCCCTCCCGGATGACGAACTTCGCCGTGACGTCTACCCTTCCTTCCAACTATAACCTGGCCTTGTTCCCCCCCCCCCCCCCTAAGACCCTGCACCCCATACTTGCCGCTTTCCTTCCCACATCCCTCCCTCCCTGGCCCTCTTCAGCGCGCCCCCCGCTCATCTCCCCCCTCCTTTCCCCTCCCACCCTCCCTCCCTCGCCTGCTCCCTCCCTCCCTCCCTTCTTCCAGTCTCCTTCATCTCCTTGCGCCTGGCAGATCCTCCGTTTTGATCATCGTCAGTATGCTACGTCAGTGTTGTGTTTAGTTCTGTTTCTCCTGTGCGTCAAGAGGTGTGATTTTGTGTGCTGCCTTGCGGTTCACTGCCAGTGTTTGTTATGTGCTACGCCATCCGCCGATACTTTTTGTACTCCGGTCATACTGTGCCTTGTGTTCTTTTAATTGTCGCAGTGTGTGGCCTTTTGTGTGCGCTACTTTTTTACAGTTTTTTATCTCCGTTTTACAGTCGCCCCTTTTTGTCCATTGCCTTCTATGATATTCCCCCTTTTTTATATCTATGATCACCATATTCTCTCCTTTGTATATTTTTCACTGTCTTCTATTGTTTGTTCTATGTCTTTCGGCTGAAGAGCGGCGCATATGCTGCTGCCAGCCCGCCCCGATGGGGAATTGAAATACAATAAAGGAAAAAAAAACGATCACGGCAGTTATGATGCAGTCCGCCATTAGAGGAAGTCTGTTCCGGATCCAGCGCCGCTTTGTCCGCACGCCGCCTTCGCCGCCAAGGAGCCTCGGCAACATTCTCGCGGGCCTGTTGATATTCTGTCAGACTATTTGGCAAGACTGTAGAAATTGTGAACTCGTATATATCGTAACTTACGTTTTTGTCTCTTCAAATGTGCTACGCTCAAGGAGTCCGAGGAATTAAACATATGTTAGTCAAACCACTGCAGAACGAACTCTGGTTGTAGAAGCTTTGTGTTATTTCCTCAACCAAGGTTGGTATTCCAAGTACTTGAGGTTTCTCGTGAACGTATTTTCCTTTTGGGACCTAGATTGTGAGGTGACAGGCTTTGGGGGGTGGATGTGAAGATCGCAGTTCCTGTAGTAAAAATCTCGGCAAAGTAGCAGTCGAGAACTGGCGTGTTTACATCTAAGATGGGTGTGTGTCAGCCGTCTCGACAGCAGCAGAATCGTCTTAGTTTCGGCACTGACCGACAGATGGTGGTACTTTTAAATGAGTACGGTCAGTTTGGCGCCCAGCCAAGTGACGGGGAAACACAACGGTCGGCACGCTGGCTAATGGCGGGTTTTCTCCATGCTGCTTTTAGCATAGAGCTAAAGTGAATGTATGACATAGAAATAAATAAAAACTGATCCCAAGGTGGCACAAAGGAATTATAATAAATTGAATATTTTAATAACAAAGTAAGATTGTAAATTGGACATATTGGAGACGCTTTGACAAACTTTTACGAACGAGGTGTCAAATAAAAGGTCTGAATATGTAGTATTAAGATATCTATGTAACTTTTTTTGCATGTTTTAAAAATTCAAATGAGGAGCAGTTTTCATGATTAAAAATTCAGAATTTTGATAAAGAAAAATAGTAACTATAAAGATAGTGATAGTACGGAAAAGTAGACATAAGGAAATAGGTAATACAATAATAATATCAGTTATTTATGCATTGAAAGTATTTTAAATAATGAAAAGTTCTATATGAAGAACACATAAATTTTAATAATATGAGAATAAGATCCCGTACAGAAATTCTGATGACGAATCTGAATTCAGCGGAAAATATCCATCTAAATAGAGATGTTACATGCATTTTATTGTATGTGTAGTAAGTGTAAAGTTAAATTTTATGTGCAAACAAACTGGAATTGACTTCAGAGTGTTCGAAACGAGGGCTTTTAAGGGTGGCCAATTTCTGTAGTAGGGGGTAGTCTTTCAGTTGAGTTGAAAGGGGTAGCATGTGTGACTGGCAAAATTCCGTGCACGAATTGGACTTAGAGTATTTTTTGGTCAGCGAACTTGTGATTTTCAGCAGTTGGGTGCTGCTGGACTTCGAAGAATTCTCTGCTGTGCGTTTGTGAGACTTGTGAAAATTTCGCGCTTGAGATGAATTTAGAATATTTTGGTACCGCGAAGTCGTATCGAACTTTAACTCTGAACAACCGTTGTGGTACATAGTGATTTCAGCTTGAGGTTGGACCTCGGATTGTGTTTGGTTAATTATTATTAAGTATTCTCCGCTCGGAACTTTGTTCATCTAGGGGTTTAAGCTATTTTAAAAGGAACATTAAGTGAATAATTGCTGAGTGATTGTGATTAATATTTGAGTGGCGCTGTTGAACTAACTCGGTAAATATCTGAGGTCAAATCAAGAACTCTTAACAGTATTTCAGTCAAATGTTTCCTGAACAATTTAAAATAAACTCCAATTAGTTAAAACTATGTTAAGTTCAGTAAAAAAATTATTCCTGCCTGCTAACATTTGTTTTTATAAACTTAACATTAATTTAAAATTACTGGGGATAGTGCAGTGGATGTGGTTAGCATCCCTCAGATCTATCGTATCCAATTTAGTTAATAAGTCCAACCACATTTTACGGAACCCCAAGGGGATGCATGCTATGTACAGGGTGTTTCAAAAATGACTGGTATATTTGAAACAGCAATAAAAACTAAACGAGCAGTGATAGAAATACACCGTTTGTTGCAATATGCTTGGGACAACAGCACATTTTCAGGCGGACAAACTTTCGAAATTACAGTAGTTACAATTTTCAACAACAGATGACGCTGCAAGTGATGTGAAAGATATAGAAGACAACGCAGTCTGTGGGTGCACCATTCTGTACGTCGTCTTTCTGCTGTAAGCGTGTGCTGTTCACAACGTGCAAACGTGCTGTAGACAACATAGTTTATTCCTTAGGACAGAGGATTTTTCTGGTGTTGGAATTCCACCGCCTAGAACACAGTGTTGTTGCAACAAGACGAAGTTTTCAACGGAGGTTTAATGTAACCAAAGGACCGAAAAGCGATACAACAAAGGATCTGTTTGAAAAATTTCAACGGACTGGGAACGTGACGGATGAACGTGCTGGAAAGGTAGGGCGACCACGTACGGCAACCACAGAGGGCAACGCGCAGCTAGTGCAGCAGGTGATCCAACAGCGGCCTCGGGTTTCCGTTCGCCGTGTTGCAGCTGCGGTCCAAATGACGCCAACGTCCACGTATCGTCTCATGCGCCAGAGTTTACACCTCTATCCATACAAAATTCAAACGCGGCAACCCCTCAGCACCGCTACCATTGCTGCACGAGAGACATTCGCTAACGATATAGTGCACAGGATTGATGACGGCGATATGCATGTGGGCAGCATTTGGTTTACTGACGAAGCTTATTTTTACCTGGACGGCTTCGTCAATAAACAGAACTGGCGCATATGGGGAACCGAAAAGCCCCATGTTGCAGTCCCATCGTCCCTGCATCCTCAAAAAGTACTGGTCTGGGCCGCCATTTCTTCCAAAGGAATCATTGGCCCATTTTTCAGATGCGAAACGATTACTGCATCACGCTATCTGGACATTCTTCGTGAATTTGTGGCGGTACAAACTGCCTTAGACGACACTGCGAACACCTCGTGGTTTATGCAAGATGGTGCCCGGCCACATCGCACGGCCGACTCTTTAATTTCCTGAATGAATATTTCGATGATCGTGTGATTGCTTTGGGCTATCCGAAACATACAGGAGGAGGCGTGGATTGGCCTCCCTATTCGCCAGACATGAACCCCTGTGACTTCTTTCTGTGGGGACACTTGAAAGACCAGGTGTACCGCCAGAATCCAGAAACAATTGAACAGCTGAAGCAGTACATCTCATCTGCATGTGAAGCCATTCCGACAGACACGTTGTCAAAGGTTTCGGGTAATTTCATTCAGAGACTACGCCATATTATTGCTACGCATGGTGGATATGTGGAAAATATCGTACTATAGAGTTTCCCAGACCGCAGCGCCATCTGTTGTTGAAAATTGTAACTACTGTAATTTCGAAAGTTTGTCCGCCTGAAAATGTACTGTTGTCCCAAGCATATTGCAACAAACGGTGTATTTCTATCGCTGCTCGTTTAGTTTTTATTGCCGTTTCAAATATACAGGTCATTTTTGAAACACCCTGTAGGTGCTTGGGTGATATTTTTTTTTTTTTTTTGTTTGTTTTTTCGTGCAGAAGCACGTGGGGCCTCGAGCCATCTAGTTTTACTAGATAAATGACTTCGAACTAAAGTTATTGCGATCACCCAGTGCAACCAGTGTGTTTCTCCCGATCTCGCGCATAGAGAGATACCGCAGCACGTCGCAAATGGTTTTCTCGACCCAGCGAAACTCGCAAATGGGTATTTCTCGTCCGTAGTAGCTCGCAAGATACAAAGTTTGTTACTTAGTTGTGACTGTCAACGAAGATATAGAGGATGAACTACATGCTCGTGTGTTTCTTGCGGAATTCTTCCAAGCCCTGGATACTTTACTAATATTCATAAATAAGCCACTCTCTGTATTATTAAGATACACACAGGTCATGTAAGGTAAGTCACCTTGAGCGAGCGCAGCTGCATCGGGTTCCTGCACCCAAAATTTTTGTTAATCCAACAATGAGATCGCAATCTGCTTTGTCGATATGAGCTATCGAAAATAATTCTTTCGGTGTGCATGTTTTGTGATAAGATGGTATTAGAAGCTCGCCACAGCAAAAGATAGCCATGTTGTATATGAATGCACAAACTTGTACCCGTATCGTCATAATTAGAGACGAGCTGGACGTAGGAAAGATTTTATATCGTTTCAGTAAAAGGAAAGTTAGCCATGGTCTACATTAAATTATTTCATGTATGAATTATAACGCCCGTTAAATATTTAAGTATCGGTGTCTCAGAACCGAGACTGAGAATAGTCAGACTGCATTATATTAATTGGGAAATTCGTTTTTGTACCACCAAGTGCTTTTCTTTAAAATACACTGCACAAAAAGACACCATACAAATTACACACTGCAAAGAAAATTCGTTGCCATTCGAGTGAAGAGCAAAAAACCACGAGACAGAGAAAAGTCAGTTCCTAATCACGGCTGTTCCCATAGATGAGAGATGGTTTCCAGATTTTGGGCCAGAACTGAGATCTCAGTCTTCCCAGTACAAACATCTCGACTCTGCTCGGCCCAAAAAAATGCCGTCACCAACATTTCTAAGCCAAACTGATGAGGGTTACGGTTTATAACAAGAATGGAGTAAAAACAGAAGACAAGGTGCCTCAGGAAACCACTGTAACGGTGTGATACTACACGGACTTCCTTTGAAATGTTTTGCTTTCAAAGATTCGTCACAGAAGATAGGACATATTCGTAGCTGGAGAGCTCATTCTACTTGATAACGCACGACCGCATACTGAAAAACCACTACGCAGAATTTTGGGGATTATGGATGGGAAATACTTCCCAGTTCACCCTACGGTCCTGATATGAATGAGGCCATCACACTTGGGTTTGTATCCACAATTCAGGAAACCACTCCAAGGGAAACATTTTCAAACGATTGATGAGGCTTCTGATGCGGAGACCCGAGTAATCTGTCAAATAAACAATGGTGGCTTCCCAACCGCAATACAAGACTTGCCGAAACGCTGGGCCCCTATTATTGAGAAGAATGTAGTTTACATTGAAGGCCTGTAAAATCATTTTGTGAAATAAAAAAAAAATTGCACAATAATATTACACTGTACGGAATTTTTGAAATGACCCTCGCAACTTTGGCGTATACTGTATTTCAAGGTTAATTATATTATACTAACACATTAATATACTACCGTAGGAAACATAGTTGTAATTTACGGACACTTTAACATAAGATAGCTGGATACTACCGTTATTTTGTAGAGCAGAATGCATGTGGAGCTGGTTAAAAATGTCTAGTAATAGATTATGATACCTTCTGCAGTACTAAGACAGCAGGTCAAAGTTCAATGCCCGCAGATAAACTAAAATGAGCACTTCACAGAAAAATAGCCTCACTTTATTCATGAAGAAGATTATTGGTGTTTTTCAGCGTGTAGGTGTTAATGGCGACGCTCTTAGGACGCCGTCCGTGGACGCACAATATTGCACAGCGAAACAGCACGAGATATATTTCGAGACGACACCTTAAACCTCTAAGACGGTCCTACCAAAGGGAAACTCCCCATCGCACCCCCTCAGATTTAGTGGAACGATGGTCCATTGGATAGCTCTTCAGTAACTGAACACAGGTCAAGCATGAGAACAGGAAGATGTGCTGAAGTGTGAAAAAAAGAGCAAAGTGGAAACAGTGAACGGTCCAAGCTTAACAACTTCAAAATCGAGAGAATTTCAACAGCCGCTGCGCCGTGGTCAAGTGATCACGGGTTGGGTTGAAAACCGGTTCAAAACTCCCTCGTGCCAATTTTTTTTCCCCTACATTATGAACTGTCCATCCGGTCATTGAAATATTTGTTTCCTTTCTGTAGTCTTGGCAGTTGTCACACTATACATTGGTTATAGAGTATGAATTACGTGGTAAGAACACGTTACCGTCGCAAGTAAATGTGATGAATAGTGAGAGCTGACGAGATACCACGTAGACGTCTCACAGAAATGAAAACGACAAATAAAACCGTGTGAATTAATTACAATAAAAGAATTCAAGAGTCAGAACTTCCAAAACGGTACGCAACTTCAAAAACGTTACGTGCAAAAATATATCTTTTGACATAGCACAGAGAAACTGTGTGATTCAAATGGTTCAAATGGCTCTGAGCACTATGGGACTTAACATCTGAGGTCATCAGTCCCGTAAACTGTGTGATTGTGAAACTGTTGCGTTCACTTGTTGCAGCTTATCTGACAAAACTGTTATGTTTTCATCATTTCCTTGGGAGTGACCACATTCACAGTCATACGAACACCTAAGTCGGACAAGTATACATATCTCACTCTTTTACCAGGCATACAAATTAGGAGCGTCGATAAGAGGTTTATATCGTATGACACACGCACGTCACTAATGCCGTGTATGACACACCAGACGTGTTTTCCGGTGGAGGATTCGTCTGACTTGTCGCTTTGTCATTAAACGTTTGCGGTTCCCATTCGGACGCTGCTAATAAAGTAGTTATGCAGAATAGACTGTCATTGTAGGTCCCTACCTTTCACCTCGATGTTGCAAACGGACATTACACCACGACACAGACACAAATCTGAATACAGCGAACAATGAAGAAGAAAAAAAAAAAAAAATTTGTCACTAGGGAGTAACAACACGGCTCCCCTGCTTGGTAGTCCAACACCATGACCACCTTTTTTTTCTTTTGTTTCATTATTGTTCGTTGTGTAAGAAACTATCAGCCTCGATTGTGGTAATGAAACCAACCTGTACCTAGGTTTCAGGCCAAATAATTGAGCCATCTTCAGAAGATATACCTGAATGTATAATTTGTCTAGAAATAAAACGAAAACAGCCTGAATAGGCGTAGTCACATTTTAAAAATGCGCACATAAGTACTAAGTCAACACCAAGACTTAACTTAAGCTCTGGCGTGCGCCTCGTCTCCATGAGACCATGACTGTCAAAGTTAAAGACCAACGCAGTTATATCTTAAAACAAATAACTTACAGAAAGGTTGAAAATCTTAAATAGTAAATTTTACTATGTGTCTTTTCAGGTGAAGCACTTTTTATCATATCATATCTATTTAACAATAGCCTTTAATATAAGAGGCGATAATTCTCTTTTGTAGCACGTAGTGAAACTGACCTCTGTCGGTAGATAGACTATAATGGCGATGAAAGGGCGTTGCACGTCCGTTCACGCAATTACCATATTTTTTACACGTGAAACATAATTTGACCTATGCTGGTCATTTGCTATTACATGGCGATGAAGTGGCGTTCTTCGTTCACTTACGCGTTATTTTTAGTAATAAGATAAAAAATTATTCTTGATAATATTCTTCATTCAGTGCGTGTCGGCAATGAGAAGTATATCTACATCAACTGATAAAAACACCTACTCGACCATCTGTGTACAGGTTAACCGGGATTATTGCATTATGGCGTTTACATACTACAGTTTCGCTGTTTTATGTCCTATGTCGTCTTTCATTAATAACGATGGATGCGTTATGCAGCATTCGTTGTGAAAGGGCCGATATGTTCTAATAGTGTAAGTCGAGAAGTGTGTTCGAACTTATATAAATCAATGCTTAGTTTGTTACATTTTAGTCATAATCTGGTGCAGAGGCTTTATGTTTAAGATTTTCAACCTTTCTATAAGTTATTTGTTTTATGATATAACTGCGTTGGTCTTTTGTCTTTGACAGTCATGGTCTCAGTTAGACATGAGTAATGTTCCCCGTCATCTTGTTTCGCAGCGCGTTATCTAGTCCTACTTACAAGGGAACATCCCCATCGCACCCCCCTCAGATTTAGTTATAAGTTGGCACAGTGGATAGGCCTTGAAAAACTGAACACAGATCAATCGAGAAAACAGGAAGAAGTTGTGTGGAACTATGAAAAAATAAGCAAAATATACAAACTGGGTCGTCCATGCGTAAGATAGGCAATATTAAGGGCAGTACGAGGCGAGAAGCGCCGTGGTCCCGTGATTAGCGTGGACAGCTGCGGAACGAGAGGTCCATGGTTCAAATCTGCCCTCGACTGAAAATTTTGCTTTCTTTATTTTCGCAAAGTTATGATCTGTCCGTTCGTTCATTGACGTCTCTGTTCACTGTAATAAGTTTTGTGTCTGTGTTTTGCGACAGTACCGCAAAACCGTGTGATTAGCTGACGAAAGGACGTGCCTCTCCAATGGGAACCGAAAACATTTGATCGCAAGGTCATAGGTCAACCGATTCCTCCACAGGAAAACACGTCTGATATTTTGTATACGACACTGGGACAGCATGTGCGTCACATGACAGGAATATGTTGTCGACCCACCTAACTAGAACACTTGGTGAAAAGATTCTTCTACCTTGCCCGATTTAGGTTTTCTTGTGGATGTAATAACCACTCCAAAAAAAAGTGATGAAAACATAAGAGTTTTTCACATAAACTGAAAATAAAAAGTTAAAATTTTCGGTTGAGGGAAGATTTGAACTGAAGACCTCTCGTTCTGCACCTGTTCACACTAACCACGGGACCACGGGACCACGGCGCTCCTAGTCTCATACTGCCCTTAATAGTGCCTATATTACACATGGACGACCCAGTTTGTATATTTTGCTTATTTTTTCATAGTTCCACACAACTTCTTCCTGTTTTCTCGATTGATCTGTGTTCAGTTTTTCAAGGCCTATCCACTGTGCCAACTTATAACTAAATCTGAGGGGGGTGCGATGGGGATGTTCCCTTGTTAGTTTCACGTGAGATCCCGAGGTCCACTGCACGGCGTCCATGGAGACGAGGCATACGCCAGAGCTTAAGTCAAGTCTTGGTGTTGACTTAGTACTTGTGTGCCAAATTTTTAAAATGTGACTACACCTATTCGGGTTGTTTTATTTCTAGATTCAAGTATATCTTCTGAAGAAGCCTCAATTATTTGGGCTGAAACCTACGTAAAGGTTGGTTTCATTACCGCAATCGAGGCTGATAGTTTCTTACATATTAGATTGCTGACAGGGCTGCAACGTTGAAAGTATCAAAAATTGTTCGTTGTATTTGGTCCTAGCGGACGTCACATGACATACGTTGAAGTTCGTTGTTGATCGTTTCAGTCAGTTTTTTTTTTTTTTTATTATATTACAGAGGTTAGGTTAGGTTAGTGTTGTTTAACGTCCCGTCGACAACGAGGTCATTAGAGACGGAGCGCAAGCTCGGGTTAGGGAAGGATGGGGAAGGAAATCGGCCGTGCCCTTTCAAAGGAACCATCCTGGCATTTGCCTGAAACGATTTAGGGAAATCACGGAAAACCTAAATCAGGATGGCTGGAGACGGGATGTATTACAGAGGACAGCCAGTTCTCTGACCGAACACATTGAGCTACTGTGCCGGTGCTTAACCACGATGCCGTTGCTGTATTGAGCTACTGTAAATTGCATTTCTTTTTTCATCGGACCTTCTACTGTTTTTATTTTGCTTTTCTCTTTCACAGTTCAGTGCACGTCCTTCGAGAATTCATGCTTGATCTCTGTTCAGTTTTTGACGGGCTGTCCACAGGGCCCTCTTACCACTAATTCTGAGGGTGGTGCGATGGGGAGTTCCCCTCGTGAGGTACGCTGAACGACTAGTAAAGTCTTCAGAATGAGATTTTCACTCTGCAGCGGAGTGTGCGCTGATATGAAACTTCCTGGCAGATTAAAGCTGTGTGCCTGACCGAGACTCGAACTCGGGACCTTTGCCTTTCGCGGGCAAGAGCACTGCCAGGAAGTTTAGTAAAGTCTTGTTTGTACGGTCCCTATCGCGTGCCGCAGCAGCCTCAACACGCGGCTTCAGAGCGTCGGAACTGCGTGTAGCGGCTGAGGGGAGGTCAGTGTTTATCTGGCGGCCAGTTTGTCCGTTTAATGGCACGCCTCCCCAGGGCGAGCGCGTATTTACCGCCTCCTGGCAGTCAGTTAGCGATAGCACGGCAGCCTCACCGTCCTCTGGGGACTGCGGGTCAGTGACCGCCGCAGCAGGCGACCACATCGCTTCGCTCCACCGTCTGCAGCCTCGCGGACATTCCACTGCCTCCCACGCAGCGGCGTTCTGCTGTCTCTCACACCAACTGTAAAGTCTTTTTGCTACTATTATTCACAGTCGAGCCCTACTCAGAGGCGTACAGATGTGATCCTGCGCCTCTACAACTTTTTCTACACGTCTTTAGCATATTTAATAATCCTGTGTGCGTGAGAATATGTTGACTGGGATACACTCTTTAAAATGCTGAAGCTAGAGGAGGTAAAATACAGGAATCCTAATCTACAACTTGGACAGAACCAAGACTGCAGAGTTGAAACACACGAAGGGGAAGCAGTAGTTGAGAAGAAAGTGAGACAGGGCTGTTGCTTATCGCCGGTGTTAGTCTGTCCACAATGAGCAACCAGTAAAAGAATCCAAGGAAAAATTTGGGAAGATAGTTAACTTTCAGGAAGATGAAACTGAATCTAACGAGATTTGCCAACGATATAATAATTCTGTCAGAGATGACAAAGGGGACTGGAGGAGCAGCTGATTGGAAGAATAGCAGCTTGAAAAGAGGCTATAAGATGAACATCAATGAAAGTAAAACAGTGGTAATGGAATGTTACCTAATTAAATCAGCCAATGATGGGGGGATTATATTAGAAAATGAAACACTAAAAGTAGTTGACAAGGTCTGCGATTTGAGCAGCAAAATAACTAATTATAGCCAAAGTAGAGCTGGCTGTCAATAGCAAGAAGAGCTTCTCAAAAACGGAATTTTGCTAATGTCGAATATACTGGGTTGGTGCATAATTCGTAACCTTTTTCGCACAACATATACACATAACAGAGTCATCAATAGTGCACTATGTGATCAAAAGCATCCGGACACCTCGCTGAAAATGACGTACAAGTTCATGGCGCCCTCCATCGGTAATGCTGGAATTCAATACGGTGTTGACCCACCCCTAGCCTTGATGACAGCTTTCACTCTCGCAGGCAACAGATGCGGGAAGCTTTCTTGGTAAATGGCAGCCCATTCTTCACGGAGTGCTGCATTGAGAAGAGGTATCAATGTCGGTCCGTCAGGCCTGGCACGAAGTCGGCGTTCGAAAACATCCCAAAGGTGTTCTATAGGATTCAGATCAGGACTCTGTACAGGTCAGTCCGTTACAGGGATGTTATTATCGTGTAACCACTCCGTCACGGGCCGTGCATTATGAACAAGTGCTCGATCGTGATGAAAGATGCAATCACCATCCCCTAATTGCTCTTCAACAGTGGGAAGCAAGAAGGTGCTTAAAATCTATGTAGGCATGTGCTGTGATGGTGCCACGCAAAACAACAAGGGGTGCAAGCCCTCTCCATGAAAAACACAACTACACCATAATACCACCGCCTCCGAATTTTACTGTTGGCACTACACACGCTGGCAGATGACGTTCAAATGGCTCTGAGCACTATGCGACTTAACTTCGGAGGTCATCAGTCGCCTAGAACTTAGAACTAATTAAACCTAACTAACCTAAGGACATCACACACATCCATGCTCGAGGCAGAATTCGAACCTGCGACTGTAGCGGTCGCTCGGCTCCAGACTTTAGCGCCTAGAACCGCACGGCCACTCCGGCCGGCGCAGATGACGTTCACCGGGCATACCCACACCTTGCCATCGGATCGCGACATTGTGTACTGTGATTCGTCACTCCACGCAACGTTTACCCACTGTTCAATCGTCCAATGTTTACGCTCCTTACACCAAGCGAGGCGTCGTTTGGCATTTACTGGGGTGATGTGTGGCTTACGAGCAGCCGCTCCACCACGAAATCCAAGTTATTCCACCTCCTGCCTAACTGCCATAGTATGTGCAGTGGATCCTGATGCTGTTTGAAATTCCTGTATGACGGTCTGGATAGATGTCTCCCTATTACACATTACGACCCTCTTCAACTGCCGGCGGTCTCTGTCAGTCAACAGACGAGATCGGCCTGTACGCTTTTGTGCTGTACGTGTCCCTTCACGTTTCCACTTCACTATCGCATTGGAAACAGTGGACCCAGGGATGTTCAGGAGTGTGAAAATCTCGCGTACAGCTGTATGACACAAGTGACACCCAGTCACCTGACCTGTTCGAATTCCGTGAGTTCCGCGGAGCGCCCCATTCTGCTCTCTGACGATGTGTAATAACTACTGAGGTCACTGATGTGGAGCACCTGGGATTAGGTGGCAGCACAATGCACCTAATATGAAAAACGTATGTTTTGGGAGTGTGCGGATACTTTTTATCACATAGTGTATATTCACCTTTACTATTTACTACAGTCTGCCAAAGGCGCGGAAATTTTTCGATTCCGCGACTGTACAAATCACGTGATTTTGAGGCAAAGCACCCGTCGAACTTATTTTCATCCGCAGTGGAAGTTCATTGAAGATTGTCAGATACAGAACGCGAAAGGCGAAAATCTGAGAGGGCAATATCACGTTAATTAAGTGGGAGCGAAATGTCAGTCTAGCAGAATGCTGGTGGCCGTTATCATGGAGTAGCTCCATTTTACACAGTCTTCCTGGTCGTTGTTCTTGAATTGCGTCTGCAAGACGTCTCAGTTGTTGACAGTAAATATCAACAGTGACGGTTATTCATAGTACACCACCCCGTCGCTGATCCACCAGATGCATAACACTATGTTTTGTGGATGTGTGCAGATCTTTTTACGTGATGTTGCTGCTTTGTTTGAGCTCAATCATTCCTTTCTTTTCCTTATGTACACTATTTCTCGTCACCAGTAACAATACGGATGGGAATGGTGGGTGTTGTTCGCTAATCAATTGATGGCGAGCAAGCAGATATGCACATACGAGTGTAGACACTTGTTGATTTTTGTGATTTTGGCTTAGAGTATGCGGTACCCACACACCTTATTTTCGAACCTCCACCTGTCAATGCAAATGTAGCTCGGTGGCGGAATGATCACAATTAACCTCAGATACCAGTTCTCGAGTGCACTGACGGGTACCATTCTGGAATAATGAATGACCTTCATCAAGCCCAAAGGTCTCCCTGAACGTATAATGTCAAAACTATCCTCCTTAAAACGAGAAAAAACATTTTCTTGCTCTGTCCGATGGCATTATCCTCATACACAGCCCGCCCGGTTGGCCGCGCGGGAAGGAGCGCCTGGTGATCGTCCGGTGAACCGGTCAGTCTGTGGATGGTTTTTAGGCGGTTTTCCATCTGCCTCGGCGAATGCGGGCTGGTTCCCCTTATTCCGCCTCAGTTACACTATGTCGGCGATTGCTGCGTAAACAAGTTCTCCATGTACGCGTACACCACCATTACTCTACCACTCAAACATAGGGGTTACACTCGTCTGGTGTGAGACGTTCCCTGGAGGGTCCACCGGGGGCCGAACCGCACAATAACCCTGCTTCGGTGTGGGGCTACGGAGGGGTGAAGTGGAGTGCAGTAGTCGTCGTGGGGTTGTGGACCATTGCGGCTGTGGCGGGGACGGAACGTCTCCGTCGTTTCTAGGTCCCCGGTTAACATACAATACAATACAATACAATCCTCATACACGGTGCAAATGTTTCTGGCTGCCTCCGCTGCTGTTACCCCCTCTGCTGGACCCAAACAGAAGAACATGCAGCAAATGTTCCAATTTCTCCTCTTGGCTTTCCATTTTCTAGCGTCCCCAGCTTTGCTCACTGCCTCCAGACTACAAAATGACAATATGTAAACTCAAATAGCAACAGTGAACTACAAATAAAAAAAGACAATCGATAAATAAACCCATAGCAACCGGAATACTAACATGTAAAACAAAAATGCTACAAACTTATGCCCCAACCTAATAAATTTAAATAGTAGGAAGTTCTTTCTGAACAAATTTGTCTGCAGTGTAGCCTCGGATGGAAGCGAAATGTGGACGACAAACAGGTCAGACCGGAAGAGCATATAAGCTTTCCAAGTGTGGTCCTCTTTCAGAATGCTGCAGGTGAGATTGGTTCGTTCAATACCTAATGAGGAGATACTGAATCGAACTGAGAAAATCCAAATGTGCTACAACTTGACTATCAGAGGACATGGGTTAACAGGATTCTTTATGAGGCAGTCATCATCATCATCATCAGCCAATTCAATCATTATATGATGTGGCCTCTTTGAGTCGTGGATTCAGGTAGGCTTTCAGAAGTCTTCTCCAAGTGGGACGGTCTTGGGCAGTTCTCTGCCAGGTGTCACCAGCGATCTTCTTGATATCTTTGTCCCATCTGTCTGGTGGTCTTCCTCTAGGCCTTCAGTGCTTCGTCCATCTGTTGTCTTTTCTTCTTGCAACGTGGCCAGCCCACTGCCATTTCAAGGAACCTACTCTCTCTAAGATGTCATTAACCGTCGTCACAGACCGGATGTCATCTGCCCTTTTCCTGTCCTTCCTTGTACAGCCCAGCATTGATCTCTCCATGGCTCTCTGTGCTGTCCTAAGTTTCCCTTTTGTGAATGAGTTCAGTGTCCATGTCTCGCAGCCATACGTCATCACAGGAAGAATGCATTGATCAAATACTGCTTTCTTCAGATTTAATGGCATTTTTGATCTGAATACTTTTGAATTCTTCCCAAATGCTTGCCAGCCAAGTTTGATGCGTCGATAGATTTCTGGTCTTATGTCTCCCTTCATATTTATAATCTGGCCAAGGTAGACATATTCATATCATATTATGAGGCATTATGCATCTGGAAATCGTCAATTTGGTAATGGAGGCAAGTCTGGTAACAAAACCTGTAGAGAGAGACCAAGGCTTGGATACAGTACTAAACAAGTTGAAATTGATATAGGTTGCATTAGTTGTGAGAAGATGAAGAGGCTTGCTCAGGATATAATAGAGTGAAGAGCCGTTTTTAAACTGTGCACAACAACAACAACAGCATGCTGGATAAGAATAAACCATCATTGAAAAGTTACGCGAATGAATTAGATAATGAAGAATAAGACACACAACAAAGTAAATGTATCATTTCACTAATTATATTACAAGCTGTGTATTTATTTAGTTAACCATCGTTCAGGGACCTCGTATAACCATGCACCTTCCTTAAAAACTGCCTCCGATAGAGCCTGTCCTGTGCAGAATCCATCCAGTTTCCTGTGAATCCTAGCTGTTACATGTCTTCCCGTAGTCCATCTTCCCATCTTGTTCGTGGTCTTCCCTGGGAGCGCTTTCCCTCTGGCCTTGCTATCCACACTACATTACGAATAGCGTCACCTCTCATCACTGTAACATGCCCAGCGCATTACAGCCGCTTAGCTTTTTGTGCAGTATTAGACTTGTTCATCACAGCGCATATTTCTCCATTTTTCAGTCTCTTCTACCCTGTTTCTCCCATCAATTGAGTGTCTCCGTTAGTTGCCAGGAGAAGGTTCCCGCCAGGTGGACTATATCACTGGCAAATCACGTCACTGATATTTCCCGCACACTGTACATTAATATCTACATTGTCCAGTGCTGTAATATACTACGTATTGTCAGGTAACAGGCGAGTTGTGGCGCCCTGAAAATATTCTAAGTTCGCAGTTGGCGTGGCCGCACAGGCCGTTCAGCAAGGCGGGGCTCGTCAGCAACCGTGTGGTGCCTAACATTAGCCAGAGCAAGAGGGGTAGCCCAGGCGAGTGGTCCAGGCCGACCGCGTGGCTGGGAATCCCATGTTGACGCTGTATCGAGGACTGTACTTTGTGTCGATGAAGGAGACTTACACGCCGGGAGTGCCAAAGATGGAGGACTTTGTGAATCCATAATGGCAGACATTTCACAGTTCACGTAGAAATTAATACTAGCCAGAAGAATCATGATACCTTAAAAAGAAACATTTACATTACCATTATTTGCACCAAGATTCTGATGGTGTAATCAGATTTGCAATATCTTTATAGGTTTAAAGTTTAGTATCTGACTGTTAATTATACAAGTAACATCCAGCAACGAATTTCCAAAATCTAAACGGTTCATCCAGTTTTGTTGATCGCCATGTTTTTAGAAAGCTATTAGTGCAAACCTAAATCGGTATGAATTACAGGCATGTAACTTGAATAGTACATGAGTTATTGGAGATCAAAGTGGCCGATTACTATTGATCGCGTCAGGCCATAAGTACTCCACAGTTACACAATAAAACGGTAGCACCATGCTTACAAACATATTTATTCGCCAATGTCTTTGTTTATATACTATTCATGAAGAAATTGGTCAAATATTTACTGTGTTTCAGAAAGCACAGAGACATTAGGCTACTGGCCTACTTTTGTCTCTATTCCTTTGATATATGTTTATTTGATTTGTTTACGTATTTAATAATGTATATTAGAGCATGTTTATGGTCCAGCCATAGGAATATTTATTTAATTTCAAGATATTTAAATGTAAATCCAGTATTTCGTTTGTGTTTCAATATGTTTGAGAGTGTGCGTTCGCTCGGAGACGTGGCGGGAGTGCTGTAGCCAGTCACAGCGCTCGATACTATGGTAGGCGACTACTGAAATCAGTGGAGAGACTGGATGGAAGTGGGGCAGGAGCATCGGGTCGCATAGGACAGGTTAATGCTAGACGGGAAGGCACGACAGATGGTCACAGGAAATACACTCCTGGAAATGGAAAAAAGAACACATTGACACCGGTGTGTCAGACCCACCATACTTGCTCCGGACACTGCGAGAGGGCTGTACAAGCAATGATCACACCCACGGCACAGCGGACACACCATGAACAGCGGTGTTGGCCGTCGAATGGCGCTAGCTGCGCAGCATTTGTGCACCGCCGCCATCAGTGTCAGCCAGTTTGCCGTGGAATACGGAGCTCCATCGCATCTTTAACACTGGTAGCATGCCACGACAGCGTGGACGTGAACCGTATGTGCAGTTGACGGACTTTGAGCGAGGGCGTATAGTGGGCATGCGGGAGGCCGGGTGGACGTACCGCCGAATTGCTCAACACGTGGGGCGTGAGGTCTCCACAGTACATCGATGTTGTCGCCAGTGGTCGGCGGAAGGTGCACGTGCCCGTCGACCTGGGACCGGACCGCAGCGACGCACGGATGCACGCCAAGACCGTAGGATCCTACGCAGTGCCATATGGGACCGCACCGCCACTTAACAGCAAATTAGGGACACTGTTGCTCCTGGGGTATCGGCGAGGACCATTCGCAACCGTCTCCATGAAGCTGGGCTACGGTCCCGCACACCGTTAGGCCGTCTTCCGCTCACGCCCCAACATCGTGCAGCCCGCCTCCAGTGGTGTCGCGACAGGCGTGAATGGAGGGACGAATGGAGACGTGTCGTCTTCAGCGATGAGAGTCGCTTCTGCCTTGGTGCCAATGATGGTCATATGCGTGTTTGGCGCCGTGCAGGTGAGCGCCACAATCAGGACTGCATACGACCGAGGCACACAGGGCCAACACCCGGCATCATGGTGTGGGGAGCGATCTCCTACACTGGCCGTACACCACTGGTGATCGTCGAGGGGACACTGAATAGTGCACGGTACATCCAAACCGTCATCGAACCCATCGTTCTACCATTCCTAGACCGGCAAGGGAACTTGCTGTTCCAACAGGACAATGCACGTCCGCATGTATCCCGTGCCACACAACGTGCTCTAGAAGGTGTAAGTCAACTACCCTGGCCAGCAAGATCTCCGGATCTGTCCCCCATTGAGCATGTTTGGGACTGGATGAAGCGTCGTCTCACGCGGTCTGCACGTCCAGCACGAACGATGGTCCAACTGAGGCGCCAGGTGGAAATGGCATGGCAAGCCGTTCCACAGGACTACATCCAGCATCTCTACGATCGTCTCCATGGGAGAATAGCAGCCTGCATTGCTGCGAAAGGTGGATATACACCGTACTAGTGCCGACATTGTGCATGCTCTGTTGCCTGTGTCTATGTGCCTGTGGTTCTGTCAGTGTGATCATGTGATGTATCTGACCCCAGGAATGTGTCAATAAAGTTTCCCCTTCCTGGCACAATGAATTCACGGTGTTCTTATTACAATTTCCAGGAGTGTACTTGGAGAGTGTTGAGCAGTTTGCGCGTGGTCACGGGAGATAGAAATATTTCGTAGTGCCGACTTGTGAACTTGTGAGATTTCCGTGGCTTCTGCAGTGAAGATGTAGTATGCGTTTAGAAGTGAATATCTCGCGAGCTATGTTGTTGCTCATAACTAATTACGTGAAGTAGGAATCTACTGTTTCCCTGTTACTCAACTTTTGTTTTATTAAATTGCTGCACCATGTAATGGTACTTGAATTACATAACCATTACGGCACCTCAACTCAACCTCTCGATATCAGCGATATTCTACTGTGTTTCTGTTAACTAAACATATTTCTGAGACAACATTCAGATTTGATTTCATTTGTGATACATCGATATGTTTATATTGGAATGATATTATTCTTATGTGTATTTTTTTCTTTTGTCACTGTGATCTTTGATGTACTTGTAACTCTGATTTTTTGGGCTCGCAAGTAGTGAGTTAGAGTCGGACCTTGAAAAAGTCGAGTCTTGGACGTCATGTTGGAAAGAAGCATATCGTAGTCAGCTTATAAAATGTGAACTTTAACAGTGAGGAAGATGTTTTCAAGTATGTTTTGTATTGTGTAGTGATGTTTTGTGTGTTACGTGCTATCGCAACAAAAGCAATAAAAAAGAAGTGTAACTTAAATTCGGAGTGCTGATTATTTTTTTACACCACAATTGTGCTAACTTTGAAAGGTTTAATCTTCAAGAATGGTTTCGAATATAGCAGAATACAAGCTAGGCCTTTTTGCATCCGAGCTTGGAATCATCACCACCTAGATTTTCGACGATTGAGCCATGATTTTACAACGAGACCAGCATGGTAAACACGAAAAGATGAGTGCCTAATTTATTCATTATTACATGAAATGACTTTATTAACTGTGCTCTAATGACATCTGCCACATAATAACTTTGTTGTTGCCCGAAAATGCAGTATTTAGTAGCGTGAGCAACACCACAATCATTATTAAATTTTGACCTTTGTTGTGGTAGGGTTGTTAGAACCATCGACACCAATAGGTGATTTACAGTAATAAATGGCATTCAAAAATGGTTCAAATGGCTCTGAGCACTATGGGACTTAACTTCTAAGGTTATCAGTCCCGTAGAACTCAGAACTACTTCAACCTAACTAACCTAAGGACATCACACACATCCATGCCCGAGGCAGGATTCGAACCTGCGACCGTAGCGGTCACGCGGTTCCAGACTGTAGCGCCTAGAACCGCTCGGCCACCCCGGCCGGCAATAAATGGCATTCTTAAAGGTACTTCTGCTATCGGACTCTCAACTAAAGTCGTTAAAATAGTGCCTGCAGATTTCATTTAATCGCAATCTTTCATTTATAAATTTCTATGTTACATTCAAAATTCGCAATTGCCGAGTGACAGGAACCTTCGACCATTCGATTCATGTGTATATTCTGATGTGTCTAGACAAGACAGCCTAGACACAATGAGGGGAAGCCGAAAGGCACGCGCTAAGCCAAAGCAGGGTGCGTGAGGTCTGAAACAGGATACGTTATGAATGCTATAAAGAAAAGTACGTAGCTTCTGGAATACTTAACTTTAATCCATCCTTTTGGTACATCTGGAGATTGTGGCGATACAAGTAAGACTCTTTAGATACATGCAATGTTACTAATGGCGCCTTGCTAGGTCGTAGCCATGGACTTAGCTGAAGGCTATTCTAACTATCTGCTCGGCAAAGGAGCGAGGCTTCGTCAGTATAGTCGCTAGCAAAGTCGTCCGTACAACTGGGGCGAGTCCTAGTCCGTATCTTGAGACCTGCCTTGTGGTGGCGCTCAATCTGCGATCACACAGTGGCGACACGCGGGTCCGACATGTACTAATGGACCGCGGCCGATTTAAAGCTACCACCTAGCAAGTGTGGTGTTGGCGGTGACACCATATATTCATATTGTATACTGCAGACTCAGCAGTATTTGGTTTGTAATGTGGCAACTACATATCCCAGCTCCGAGACAACGAAACCAGCCAAAACTTTATTTCAACTCTGAATCTGAGGGTACATAGTTGAGGGTCACATTTTTTTATCTGCAAGTCCGAAATATATTGTTCACTTCTTTCTTTTTCAAATGTTAAGAACATGGATTTCGTTACATTGGGGCTTAAGCTCTGATGAAGAAAATATGAGGTTACAACTGGCACACCACCAGCTGCAACTGATCGCAGCTCATTATAAAAACATGGAAGTGTCGTGTATATACTTTACCAAGTGTGAGTTGGGGGACTGAGTAATCTTATTACCGAACAGCAGGAAGAGAAACGGACCAATAACTGTACCTTGGGTACATCCAGTATAGGGTGAGTCAAAAAGGTCTATACACCTTTGCAATGATGAAGAAATTTATTGAGATAACTTACAGAATCGGTAGATGCGTCATTTTGTACCAAACGGCCTTACGTTTCCATAAAATTGTCAAGCATCATGTTGGTTCGACGGTACTAGGATGCGGCAAACATTCCTCTAGTAATCAGTTTCTTACCACAGTTGTTGCAGCAAATGAGGCATAACTTGTGCGGTGGCAGCGTAGATTCGATTTTTCAGGTCGGCTAAATTGTTTGGTAGAGGTGGAACATACACACGGTCTTTGGTGAAAGCCCAGAGAAAGAAATCCATCTCGGTCAGCTTCATCGAGTTGTGAATTTAAAAAGTTTTCAAGCATATCCAGATACACAATGCAAAAACACACAGCGAACACACTCTGCAACTCTGCACCTGTGAAAGTAGCCATTTTAACTGTGCACTGCATTGGCGCTCCTGGTAGCGGATTGGAGTACTCGTGCAAAAAAAATGGGTCTGAGCACTATGCGACTTAACTTCTGAGGTCATCAGTCGCCTAGAACTTAGAACTAATTAAACCTAACTAACCTAAGGACATCACACACATCCATGCCCGAGGCAGGATTCGAACCTGCGACCGTAGCGGTCACGCGGTTCCAGACTGAAGCGCCTTTAACCGCACGGCCACACCGGCCGGCCAGTACTCGTGCACTACGTATCTCAAACTTGAGGTTGTTTGCTACAAAATAATACATATACCGATTCTGCAAGTTATCGCAATAAATTTCTATATATCTCCAAAGTTGTGAAGTCCTTTTGACTCACCCTGTATTACTGTAAATATGCAACCGTTTGCTGGAATTGACATTTTATTGGTCTTCAACTGTAATATCATAACATATCCAATATCCTCTTGAAAGTAATCCACTCACGAATAAAGCTAGTACCACTACTACACCACTTTAGTAGTAAGATAGCACTATATCATATCACAGTGGAATGAAGAGGCTCACTATGTTACGATCTTTCCTTCTAGCACTGGCACAGAGATATCTAAAATGACGCGACAGGGCGTCCTTGTCTTGCAGTGTTGCCGCCACATTAGCCGTATTTCATAGTGAAAAGTGGTTCAAATGGTTCAAATGGCTCTGAGCAATATGGGACTTAACTTCTGAGGTAATCAGTCCCCTAGAACTTAGAACTACTTAAACTAACCTAAGGACCACACACATCCATGCCCGAGGCAGGATTCGTACCTGCGACCGTAGCGGTCGCGCGGTTCCAGACTATAGCATCTAGAACCGCTCGGCCACCCCGGCCGGTGTGAAAAGTGGGTTACATTATTTTCTAGGACTTGATATCGAATAAAACAACAAGTTTACTGCTACCAGTCATTGTTTATTTATATCCACAATGTGTTTTGAAGATTTAATCCTCCCTCATATACAATAGTATCTGAAGCAAATCACTGTTTAAGTTTCAAAAGAGTTGCTCTTCAGAGAATGCCATTTACACGTTCACTCACCATCTTTTACAAGCATTAAATAACAAAATAGGGCCGTTTGGTACTTTATGCGACGTCTCTAAGGCATTTGAGGGTGTGAATCACAATATTTTCTTAGATAAATAGACGTTTTATGAGAGTGATGGTATAGCCAACCAATGGATAATGTCACATCTAACCAAAAGAATGCAGTAACTTGTACTTAGAAATTCATGCATTATAGTCCAGGGACATAATTCTGAGGAGAAACTACATATGAGGTTCCTCAAGGTTCAATCTTAGGTCCACTACTGTTCCTCATGTATACAAACGATCTTCCACCTAGTATAAAACAAGCAAATCAGTTCTTTTTGCACATACCATTAGTATTGTAAGCAACCCAGACATATGTACAGAAACAGAAAAAGTGGTAAAGAAAGTTCTTAAAAGTATCATTGACTGGTTTTCTACAAATGATCTCATCCTCAATTTTCAAAAGACACAGCATATTCACTTCTGCTCATCTACACGTACTACATCACTGGTAAATGCAACACGTGGTCATATAAATAATAAATGGGGCGGAAAACTTCAAAATTCTTATTGGCTCATATTGATGAGAGCCAACAGCCTTGCTGCAGTGGTAACACTGGTACCAGTTAGATCACCGAAGTTAAGCTCTGTTGGGGTAGGCTAGCTCTTTGATGGGTGACCATCTGGTCTGCTGAGCGCTCTTAGCAAGCGGGGTGCACTTATCCCTTGTGAGGCAAACTGAGGAGCTACATGATTGAAAAGTAGCGGCTCTGGTCTCGTAAACCGACATATGGCCAGGAGAGTGGTGTGCTGACCACAAGCCCCTCCATATCCGCATCCAGTAACGCCTGTCGGCTGAGGATGATACGGCGGCTGGTTATTATTGTTGGGCCTTCATGGCCTGTTCAGGCGGAGCTCTGTTCAGTTCCATATTGATGAGAATTTAAATTGGATAAAGCACGTTTTGGAACTCCTAAAACAACTTAGTTCAGGCACATTTGCACTTAAAATCATCGCAAATCTTGGGAGAGACAATCCAGTTAGTTGAAGTAGTTTGCATGACTACATTCAATAATTTCATATGGAACGATGTTCTAGGGTAACTTATCTTTATTAAAGGAAGTCTTCATTGTGCAAAAACGTGCTGCAAAAAAAAATATATAGTGCTCTCCACTATCATCTTGTTGACATCTCGTTAAGGAGTTGGGCATTCTAACTATTGTCTCTCAGTATATTTATTCCCTCATGAAATTTGTTACAAATTATCCACTACAGTTCAAAAAGAGCATTGAGATAAATAATTACTATACCAGAAGTAAAAATGACATTCATCACTCCACGTTAACGTTGTGTTTAGCACAGAAAGGGATGTACAATGCTGCAACAAAAAATTTTGATTACTTGCCCAGTGATATAAAATGTCTGACAGTCAGCAAAGTAAAGTTTGATAGAAAACTGAGAAAGTTTCTCCATGACAACTCCTTCTAGTCCATAGAAGAATTTCCTTTACTGTAATGTGTACAAGGTGGTGGGTAGTTATTGTAATGTGGAATAGGTGGTATGTAGGAATTACTAACTCACATCTGTATCTTCTTGTATAAAAGAAGATAACAGAAATGTTGAAAATGTAGCCGTATGTAGAAATTAATTTGTGATGCGAATGTAAAATGACTCGTTCCACATTATTACGATCTACCATGCAAAATGATTCATGGAACATGTGACTAACTAAGCACCATTTCTGGACAGTGGTTTTTGGGAGGTTTGTGACTGAAAACTAAACGTATATCTAAAGGTGAAAATAAACAGCTAAAACATCTCATAAAAATTTGAAGTGGCGACATTCACGTTGTAAGTAGGCTGTTCAGGTTTTTATGGGTAACGCCACATAGCACTCTGTAATAATATCACTGACTGTGATGTGTGTAGTCTGTGGCTGGTTGGCATTGTTAGAATATTCGCTATTGTAGTGTTGAGCGGTTGGATGTGAACAGCGAGTAGCGTTGCGCAGTTGGAGGTGAGCCGCCAGCAGTGGTGGATGTGGGGAGAGAGATGGCAGAATTTTAAGAGCGGACTATCTGGACGTGTGTCTGCCAGAAAGAGTAAATTTGTAATACTGGATGTCATGAACTGATATATATGACGACTTTTGAACATTATTAAGGTCAATACATTGTTTATTTTCTATCAAAGTCTTTCATTTGCTGACTATGCCTTTCAGTAGTTAGAATCTTTTATTTAGCTGGCAGTAATGGCGCTCGCTGTATTGCAGTAGTTCGAGTAACGAAGATTTTGGTGAGGTAAATGATTCATGAAAGGTATAGGTTATTGTTAGTCAGGGGCTCTCTTTTGTAGGGATTTTTGAAAGCCAGATTGCATTGCGCTAAAAATTTGTGTGGCAGTTTAGTGTTGATCAGAATAAGTAAAGACAGTAATGTGTGAGTACGTCGAGTTTTGCTCAGCTGGTTGAAAATCAAATGACGTAAGAGGTTTATCCGCACTGTAATTCATAAATTTTTCAAAGGAGAGGTTTCAACCTCAATAGAAATTGTCTCAAAAATAGCATCTTTCCAAATTACGTCAAGACTGACATCGAAACAAACACAACAACTGCAAAGAAAACATTAGAAGATGCGTAAAATCTATGGGTGAAAATGAACTGAAAGAACATTATAGTAAAGAACGAATGTTCAACACACAGCTTCATAATGCGCATTTGCTGTAGTGAAAGTTGTCTCATAGACTAGAATATGATTCCATAACTGGAAAGATCAGGAAGTACAAAAAAAAAATGTTCAAATGGCTCTGAGCACTATGGGACTTAACAGCTGGGGTCATCAGTCCCCTAGAACTTAGAACTACTTAAACCTAACTAACCTAAGGACATCACACACATCCATGTCCGAGGCAGGATTCGAACCTGCGACCGCAGCGGTCGCGCGGTTCCAGACTGTAGCGCCTAGAACCGCTCGGCCACCCCGGCCGGCTCAGGAAGTACACCCTCTGCCTCTATCCTTTCATCTCTATTTCTGAATCCCAGGCAAAATTGTTATTTATGTATAATTTTAGCACTGTTGGCAACATACTTAAGGTTTGCAACAATTGACCTGATTATATCAACGAGTATTAATTTATATATATTGACGAGTATGAACATTAACGAATATGAATTTCACAGCAAGATTCATTCGAACGCATGTATTCAACTACTCAAAGATCTTCACAACCCTTTAAAACTTATTCTAAAATAATAAGGTTGCTATGATATAGCTTTTATTCTTTGTACTCTAAGATGATGTTTCTGTTTTTCTATATGTTCTCTGCACCTGGTAGCCTCCAGACGCCATCAGTGTTTACAAGATATGACAACTATGATGTGTTACGATAGAGAAAGGAGCCTGTGACTTGTGGTATTCTATTTTACTTGTTTATTTTCACCTTTAGGTATAGGTTTAGTTTTTAGTCAAAAACCTTTCCAAAACCATGTTGTGAAATAATGTTTCTGTTTCTCGACTAGACAGTGCCATAAGTTACCCAAAATCGTAGCACAATCCACACATATGTCATCGTAACACATGTAAACCCACAGGCTGATAAAGGGTTAAACCTTCTAAACGCGTTGTGGATATGAACAGTGACTGGTAACAGTAAACTTGTTGTTTACTCTGATATCAGTAACAGTCACGGTAAAGCCTAACCTAAAATATCCGCGTTTAAAGTTCCAGGGCTTGTTTGGCGCCGGTGAGGATCGCATCGCGTGCGCTGTCGTTGCAGGCGCCGCCGCTGCCGGAAGACGGCGGGGCGTGGCTCGTCAAGTTCCGTTTCCCTCTTCCTCGCCCCTCGTTTCCCTTTATATCCTTTCGCTGCCGCCCTGCGCGCCGGAACGACCCCGCCCGCTCCCCGCTACGGCCTACGGCAGCCGTCAGCCGCAGTAGGACGAGACACGTCATCCGCTTTCAAGGAAATTGCTTCGCCGCGTCTGCACCTCAAAGCGCGGCTCGGCCCACCACACTCGCTGCCTGCCGGGTAAATAAACGCTCCGCACCTGTCTGCCGGCTCTCCGAGAGCAGTCTCCCGTTATGTGGCCAATGTTAGCTCCATCAGTGTAACTTGCAGTCGTACAGTTAGTGTACGATCGGAAGTCCTAGTTATAATGAAGAACCAGTTACAGACTTCGAAATTATAACTTTTGTATTCACAGTAAACTGGGCTCGTTTCTAGATTTTTTATGGATTATCCTGCTGCAAACGTAATTAAACCTTAATACTATGCCATCAGATGTAAACATTGTTATTCTTTCCCTTAAAACTCTTTTGGGATGTTATGGAAGACATTTGACAACCTGAAATCATTATAAATGCTTAAGAAATTTCATCCAAACATTTGATGGTATGAATACGTTAACCTTGTGTCAAACGCTCTAGGAGAACGTTAGTAAAAAAAAAAAAAAAAGTTTCATTACATTGTTTACGAAATCTCTTGCTCTATATTTAGATCTAAAATTGTATCGCTATATAAGTGCTGCTCATATACACTCCTGGAAATTGAAATAAGAACACCGTGAATTCATTGTCCCAGGAAGGGGAAACTTTATTGACACATTCCTGGGGTCAGATACATCACATGATCACACTGACAGAACCACAGGCACATAGACACAGGCAACAGAGCATGCACAATGTCGGCACTAGTACAGTGTATATCCACCTTTCGCAGCAATGCAGGCTGCTATTCTCCCATGGAGACGATCGTAGAGATGCTGGATGTAGTCCTGTGGAACGGATTGCCATGCCATTTCCACCTGGCGCCCCAGTTGGACCAGCGTTCGTGCTGGACGTGCAGACCGCGTGAGACGACGCTTCATCCAATCCCAAACATGCTCAATGGGGGACAGATCCGGAGATCTTGCTGGCCAGGGTAGTTGACTTACACCTTCTAGAGCACGTTGGGTGGCACAGGATACATGCGGACGTGCATTGTCCTGTTGGAACAGCAAGTTCCCTTGCCGGTCTAGGAATGGTAGAACGATGGGTTCGATGACGGTTTGGATGTACCGTGCACTATTCAGTGTCCCCTCGACGATCACCAGTGGTGTACGGCCAGTGTAGGAGATCGCTCCCCACACCATGATGCCGGGTGTTGGCCCTGTGTGCCTCGGTCGTATGCAGTCCTGATTGTGGCGCTCACCTGCACGGCGCCAAACACGCATACGACCATCATTGGCACCAAGGCAGAAGCGACTCTCATCGCTGAAGACGACACGTCTCCATTCGTCCCTCCATTCAAGCCTGTCGCGACACCACTGGAGGCGGGCTGCACGATGTGGGGGCCTGAGCGGAAGACGGCCTAACGGTGTGCGGGACCGTAGCCCAGCGTCATGGAGACGGTTGCGAATGGTCCTCGCCGATACCCCAGGAGCAACAGTGTCCCTAATTTGCTGGGAAGTGGCGGTGCGGTCCCCTACGGCACTGCGTAGGATCCTACGGTCTTGGCGTGCATCCGTGCGTCGCTGCGGTCCGGTCCCAGGTCGACGGGCACGTGCACCTTCCGCCGACCACTGGCGACAACATCGATGTACTGTGGAGACCTCACGCCCCACGTGTTGAGCAATTCGGCGGTACGTCCACCCGGCCTCCCGCATACCCACTATACGCCCTCGCTCAAAGTCCGTCAACTGCACATACGGTTCACGTCCACGCTGTCGCGGCATGCTACCAGTGTTAAAGACTGCGATGGAGCTCCGTATGCCACGGCAAACTGGCTGACACTGACGGCGGCAGTGCACAAATGCTGCGCAGCTAGCGCCATTCGACGGCCAACACCGCGGTTCCTGGTGTGTCCGCTGTGCCGTGCGTGTGATCATTGCTTGTGCAGCCCTCTCGCAGTGTCCGGAGCAAGTATGGTGGGTCTGACACACCGGTATCAATGTGTTCTTTTTTCCATTTCCAGGAGTGTATTTTCGGTAATCAAACCTGTATTCAAATCATCAGACATTTGTAGCTGTTAATTATAACTCCAGTTATGCACTCCTCTAAATCATACTACACTGCTGGAAAAAAATTAGTACTCCCTTTAGCGGTTTCCGGTTCACTACAAATTTAATTATTTGTTTTTTTTTTAATTTGTGGTAAGTTACTATGGGACCTTATTTTTTGAAAATATATTGCTATTAAGGCAAATTTTGAAACTAATAAAATAAGTGTGTGGTTTCTCCGTCAGAAATGAAAAAAAACACGTGTTTCAGCATTATTGTAGATTGAACCACTAAGGGTGTAAAATAGTGCATGAAAGCTTTTCTTGAAAGTAAGTTATTATTAAAGTAGTAATATAGTATTTTTAAAGCTACATCTATGAAAACTGGCATTTGATTTCTCGGTTAGAAACGAAAAATAAAGAAATAAACGTGTTTCAGTATGTAACTCTCCAGGCTTTCCCGGCGATCCAATGACATCTTGGGTTGTCGGATGTTCTGCCGAATATCGTGCAAGTACGACGCTGATATCCGGCAGAACACCCGACAACCCAAGAAGTCGTGTTTCAATATGTTTGGAAATTCAGCCCTCTAAGTGACTGACATTGGCAATGAAATCTTTATAGGGTATTTCATTATGAAAGCTTGTTTAAAGCTAAATGTAAGTAAATTTGTATTTGGCTTCTCGGTTAGACATTAAAAAAAACATGTTTCAGTATTTTAGAAAGTGACACCGTACGTGTGTAAAACAGGGGACGGAAGCTTTTTTTGTCATAAGCACATTAAGAAAAGACCATACTTCTGTGGCCTCAATTAGCGAGCAACATGTACATGATGTTGCAGTTTCTGAGCAACGCAAAAATTGGATTAAAGAAAAGCAAAATAAAAAAAAATCTGAGCAGACCATAGAGTGCACGGGGGCGGAAGAGCAGGCGTTAGTCCATATCCACACTAATGTTATAAATGCGAAAGTAACTCTTTCTGTTACGTTTTCAGGACTAAACCGCTAAACTGATTTCGATGAAATTTGGTACTAAGACAACATTAATGCAGAGCAAGAACATGGGATACTTTATACAGAGTGTAATACAAGTTATGTTGTGACTTGGCAAGACAGCCAAGCCACTAGGAGGTAGCCGAAAGGCACGCGTTTAAGCTCACGCAGGCTGGCGTGAGGTCTGGAACAGGTAAAGTAATTATACTAGCAAAAGAAGGTATGTAGCTTCTGAAATACTTAACTTTAATCCATAATTGGTGAACATCGGTCTGACGGTATATGCATCACAAGATAAATAGCAAATGATAATGGCGCCTTGCTAGGTCGTAGCAAATGACGAAGCTGAAGGCTATGCTAACTATCGTCTCGGCAAATGAGAGCGTAATTTGTCAGTGAACCATCGCTAGCAAAGTCGGCTGTACAACTGGGGCGAGTGCTAGGAAGTCTCTCTAGACCTGCCGTGTGGCGGCGCTCTGTCTGCAATCACTGACAGTGGCGACACGTGGGTCCGACGTATACTAACGGACCGCGGCCGATTTAAAGGCTACCACCCAGCAAGTGTGATGTCTGGCGGTGACACCACAAGTTATTTATTGGTTTGAAAAAAAAATAATTACTCTTTTAAAAAGCTATTTACACTTTGGCTTTTGAGCATCATATTTGTGAAAATGCTTTTATTGACTCATACGTTGTACGTAATGAATGCAATGCCTACTCAATCCTCAACGTGTTTAATCTGTTCTTCCATTATAATATTAGGAAATGCTAAAGCAACTCTGTCTCTTGCGTTTTCACGACCAAACCGCTGCACCGATTTCGGTGAAATTTGCTATGGAAACAGCTTGAAGTCTGAGGAAAAAAAATTGGAAATTTGTGGTAAGTTCCTATGGGACCAAACTGCTGAGGTCATCGGTCCCTAGGCTTACACACTACTTAAATTAACTTACGCTAAGGACGACACACACACCCATGCCCGAGGGAGGACTCGAACCTCCGACAGGGGGGCCGCGCGAACCGTGGCAAGGCGCCACAGGTTTATTATTCCAACAGTGCATGTGGTGTACATGAAATGATTACATTTACAGATCAGTAGCAAAAGCGCTTCTGAAACGCCCATTTTGTTATGTGCTGTAGTTTCGCAGGCAGCAGTGCAGGTGCTGATTGTGGCATCCAGTCGATCGTACGGATGGCGAATATTGTTCTGGGATACGATATTCCACGTGTGATCGACCTGTTCACGTAGTTCTGTAAGAGTTGTTGGTTGACGAGCTGTACAATCCACTTCTCGTCCTGTCATATCCCACAAGTACTCGATTGGAGACAAGTTCGGAGATCGTGCTGGCCAGGAAATTTACTGCACGTCTTGCAGAGCATATTGAGTTTCACAAGCTGTATGTACCAGAGCATTATCCTATTGCAACAACGTATCACCTTCCTGTTGCAAGAACGGAAAAAATCGGGTCTAACAATATTCTGCACGCACTGAGCGCTGGTTAGTGTTGTAAGTAGACTGTTTAGGTTTTTATGTTGGTAACACCACGTATCGCTCTGTATGAAAATCAGTGAATCTGCTGTGTGCGGTCTGTGGATGGTTGGCATTGTTGAAATATTCGCCATTGTAGTGTTTGGCAGTTGGATGTGAACAGCGTGTAGCGTTGCGCTGTTGGAGGTGTGCCGCCAGCAGTGGTGGATGTGGGGAGAGAGGCGGCAGAATTTTAAAAGCGGACGATCTGGACGTGTGTCAGCCAGAAGGAGTAAATTTGTAATACTGGAAATCATGAAATGATATATGTATATTATGACTTTTGAACACTATTAAGGTAAATAGATTGTTTGTTCTCCATCAAAATCTTTCATTTGCTAACTATGCCTATCAATAGTTAGTGCCTTCAGTAGTTAGAATCATTTATTTAGCTGGCAGCAGTGGCGCTCGCTGTATTGTAGTAGTTCGAGTAACGAAGATTGTTGTGAGGTAAGTGATTCATGAAAGGTATAGGTTATTGTTAGTCAGGGCCATTCTTTTGTAGGAATTTTTCAAAGTCAGATTGCGTTGCGCTAAAAATATTGTGTGTCAGTTTAGTGTTGATCAGGATAAGTAAAGAGAGTAATGTCTGAGTACGTTCAGTTTTGCTCAGCTGTTTGAAAATCAAATAACGTAGAGGTTTATCAGCAAAGTACTTCATAAATTTTTCTAAGGGGACGTTTCAGCGTCTTCTGCAGAAAGACTGAAGGTGAACGAGAGTTGTAGCTTATCGCACCCTAGATGATAATGCTTGCAGTGGGGTCTTTGTGTCTTGGACGAAAGCACTCTGCGAGGCAGAACTCACCAGATCCACGCCCTATGCTAAAACGACCATCAATTACATGCAGGCAGAATCAGCTTTCAACGCTGATGACCACGGCGTGACATTCAATCTTCCAATTGATTTTCTGACTGCACCAGTCATGCCGTGCTTGCCGATCCTGTGGCTTGAGAGGAAGACAGGGTAAAGCTGTGCGTGCCCGTAGTCCCACTGTTAATAACCGGTTCGCAAAAGTTCGTGTTGACACGTCTGGTCTCACAGGCCGCCTTACCAGTGCGTACCATCTGCCACTGCTGCCCTTACAATACGATGATCATGGGGTGCGTCTGTACTGCTTGGATGTCCAGAACCGGATCTACGGGTGTGAGAATGTTCACGTGACCACTGATACCAGCATTTTTGCACAACTGACACAACATGTTCAGCTGGTGTGGCAGTTCTCTGAAAGAACCACCCCTCCACCTGGAAGGCCCCAATCTGACTCCTTTCAAACTTGCTCAGTTGGCATTAAGAAGCACGAGTGCATCTCCGTGGCGTGGTTGCCTGCTTGCTGCACACATTTGTACCAGATGGCTCACTGGTAGCGATGCCAATACGCTATTTGTTGGCGAACGACGCTGAAACCATTGTCAGTACATCCACTATACCCCAGGTGGCGTAATCCGTCATCATATCAAAACTGACATCGTTTTTCAAGGTTTACACACTTTTGCTAGCAGTGTACGTAATATTTTCAGATTGTTGACTGTTATTTATTGCATGGAGGAGGCGCTATCAAATCTGTCTGTGTTAAATCTGATTTCAGTCTACAATGATTTGAAGTTTGTGTTAGTTGTTGCCACATCATGCTAACCTCAAAAATGTCTATAGTAATGTTAATTTTGTCTCATGCAATGGGATACAATAAATGAAGAATAAAGTGGAAAAGTTCCATAGTTGTTAGCGTAGGCAGGCATGTAAGTCATTACATTTTGGACAGTTAAGCATACTTTTTAAAGCTTTTATTACTTGTCCGTTTGCCACTCGAAGTTTCACCTCATTGTGATGTACATTTGTAATTGCTCCAATAAAATCGCTCTTAGCTTTTTAAAGTATATGTTTCAACAGTGATTACGATTGATTGAGACACAGATATGTTCTCGTGTCGTGTTCGTCTTTCTAGGCGGCCTTGTCTAATCCGAGCTTTGCTGTTGTGTAGAGTACATGGTAAACGCCACGAGTCCGTCATTACACAAACACGTCCATTTACCCGACAATAGTAATACTGCGATATTTTGCGCAAAAATTAACTGATAATGTCGCGCAAATATTATTCAGTTATTTGACAACTGTGATACCAAAATAGTGGACAACATACAGTATTAAAATACTACAAGATGTTAATACATTTTAAGTAACAGAAATACAAATGTAAGTGAGGAGGCCCTTATTGGTCACAATTATTTCGTACGTATTTGTTTTTTATTTGAAAATATTTACTATTGGTCACAATAACAAACTGTACAAGATACAAAACTTTACTGAAGCATGTGCTCAAAATGCTTCCCCTCTGCTGCAATGCACATTTGTAGTCGCCGTTCGAATTATTTGTGAACGGCTGCGAGAGTGTAACGTGAGATATCAGAGCACGTTTCTATGATACGTTGCTTCATATCGTCTGGCGTAGTTGGTACACTCCTGGAAATTGGATAAGAACACCGTGAATTCATTGTCCCAGGAAGGGGAAACTTTATTGACACATCCCTGGGGTCAGATACATCACATGATCACACTGACAGAACCACAGGCACATAGACACAGGCAACAGAGCATGCACAATGTCGGCACTAGTACAGTGTATATCCACCTTTCGCAGCAATGCAGGCTGCTATTCTCCCATGGAGACGATCGTAGAGATGCTGGATGTAGTCCTGTGGAGCGGCTTGCCATGCCATTTCCACCTGGCGCCTCAGTTGGACCAGCGTTCGTGCTGGACGTGCAGACCGCGTGAGACGACGCTTCATCCAGTCCCAAACATGCTCAATGGGGGACAGATCCGGTGATCTTGCTGGCCAGGGTAGTTGACTTACACCTTCTAGAGCACGTTGGGTGGCACGGGATACATGCGGACGTGCATTGTCCTGTTGGAACAGCAAGTTCCCTTGCCGGTCTAGGAATGGTAGAACGATGGGTTCGATGACGGTTTGGATGTACCGTGCACTATTCAGTGTCCCCTCGACGATCACCAGTGGTGTACGGCCAGTGTAGGAGATCGCTCCCCACACCATGATGCCGAGTGTTGGCCCTGTGTGCCTCGGTCGTATGCAGTCCTGATTGTGGCGCTCACCTGCACGACGCCAAACACGCATACGACCATCATTGGCACCAAGGCAGAAGCGACTCTCATCGCTGAAGACGACACGTCTCCATTCGTCCCTCCATTCACGCCTGTCGCAACACCACTGGAGGCGGGCTGCACGATGTTGGGGCGTGAGCGGAAGACGGCCTAATGGTGTGCGGGACCGTAGCCCAGCTTCATGGAGACGGTTGCGAATGGTCCTCGCCGATACCCCAGGAGCAACAGTGTCCCTAATTTGCTGGGAAGTGGCGGTGCGGTCCCCTACGGTACTGCGTAGGATCCTACGGTCTTGGTGTGCATCCGTGCGTCGCTGCGGTCCGGTCCCAGGTCGACGGGCACGTGCACCTTCCGCCGACCACTGGCGACAACATCGATGTACTGTGGAGACCTCACGCCCCACGTGTTGAGCAATTCGGCGGTACGTCCACCCGGCCTCCCGCATGCCCACTATACGCCCTCGCTCAAAGTCCGTCAACTGCACATACGGTTCACGTCCAAGCTGTCGCGGCATGCTACCAGTGTTAAAGACTGCGATGGAGCTCCGTATGCCACGGCAAACTGGCTGACACTGACGGCGGCGGTGCACAAATGCTGCGCAGCTAGCGCCATTCGACGGCCAACACCGCGGTTCCTGGTGTGTCCGCTGTGCCGTGCGTGTGATCATTGCTTGTGCAGCCCTCTCGCAGTGTCCGGAGCAAGTATGGTGGGTCTGACACACCGGTGTCAATGTGTTCTTTTTTCCATTTCCAGGAGTGTATTTGATCGAAGTAGGATGCATAGGGAGGCAGCGGACGCACGAGCTCCATGTGCAGCGACAACCCAGAGAAGCTGGATGAGCGACGTTTAATTTCCAGGGATGTCGGCTGTGCCACAATAGTTGGAGAAGAAGGTTGATGGCACATATATATATATATATATATATATATAGGCCTCATGATCCGAGACGGCTTCAGGCCACACCTTCATGTCACTCACTGTTGCAGAAAATGAGACGTAAATCCTATCAATGCGATTTTAAAGGCACTCGTAAAATGAGTGAATCCCGGCCGATTTCCATGGACATGTTCCCATGTATCTACCAACCGGAAGTCACTTATGAACGCCTCAAGTTCAGAGCAGGATGAATAGCGTGGCAGCTAATCCTTGGCCGCTTGGACGCTATTGAAATTGCCGTTGTACCTGGCCTGAAAGATGCGACGCTACTCCTACCGCCAAGAAGACCGATCGTTCACGACGTCGATACGTTCCAGAAGGGGCGTACACATTCATTAACTGGACACCTAACACATTCCTCAAGCGTCGCGGAGATACGGAGCTTCATCTGCCTCGAGGCGGAAGAGAACTGCAATACTGCTGTTAGTTGGGGAAATGTGGAACACAGGAACCGTATAATAGTGCATCCCTGGTAAATCGTCGACGTATACCGCTTGGAAAAAGTCAACGTCGATTGCTGCACTGAACAAGTCTGGAAGCACAATTTTGTACGTTTCTGAATGGTTTTAACATTGATGGTCTGTAGGTCATATCCGCGCAATGGGGACCACCTTCAGCAATGCCGTTATTTGCTGGCTGTGTCCTCGCCGTCGTCTTCCGTTACTCAGGAGGGACCAAGGTGTGCTAGGAGACACCCCTCTCCTCATCCACCACTGTGGGCGTAGAACGTTTTTCATTGTCGATCCCCCAATGTCCATAAGATGACCGTGGCTGCGGTAGCATATCTGCGAGTTAGGTGACCAAAACTGACTCCGCAATCATTTACCGCTGTGTATTGATGATTGGTGCTGTCCCCATGATCTGTTCGTCCGAGACACCAAAAGTGTTGCGTTGTAGTCAGCGAGAGCAATATGTGAGGCCAACCTTGTATTATCAATATTTCCTGCGTCGTCAGCCATATGGTCATCAACCTGGGTAGACGTCCACACGAGTCAGTTATCAGAGGGCGTACAGCGTCGTTTTATATATTTCCTCGGTGACTTCTGTTTGCGCACGTGGGTTTCCTTGTTCTAATGAGTGAGTGGTTCCTTTATCACATCCCCCTCAGAGGGAAAAGCGGAAGGCGATGCAAAACGTGGTGTCGAATTCCATTCTCTCGTCCGAATCTCCCTTCGAAGTAGATAAGCGTTCTCCCTCAATCTGTGACGATTCAGCATGATGCCGGCCAATTCTAGACTTCCTACTGTAACGGTACAATAGCCTTTACAAATGATCTTTAAATTGATTGTGCGCAGGCAAGAGAGAATACAGTTTTAATTGTTGTGGAATAACCGAGATTGGAAGCAGTAGCCGTCGGGCATAAGTGATAGTCGCTCATTGGAAGCAGTACTGTACAGGCAGAGCTTATAGTCGGTCATGTATACGCTTATTGTGTAACGGCAGACAATTTGTTTGAAGTGTTCTTTAATTGTGTCTATTAACATCAATGTTCATGTGTTTAAGAAACAAATGTTGTATAGTAAAATCCGCAGTTTGTTAATTTCAATAGCATATTAGTATCATTTACAATAATGAGTGTAGCTAACAGTAGAAAAGCGGTATTTTCAATCTAAATCAATTAAACGCAGGCCACCCATTGACAAAAAAAGAATGTATTCGGTGCACAGACGCAGGAAGTAGCTTTGCATATGGTGACTCGTGTTTGAACCTCGATTCCAATGCAACTTCGGATACGACGGAGAAGACATCACAGCAATTAATTGGTGAGCCAGCAGAAATTCAGCCCAGCAGCGCTTCGAGTAGAATTCGATTCAACGTCGTGTAGTAGTGCCTAGGAAAGGAAGAGTATCGGTGTTAATAACATTTAATTACGTGGAAGAAGTATTTTAATTACACATAAGCGGTAACTCATAACAAAAAGTGACTCTTGATAACATGGCCGACACAAAGCAAAACTGTAGTGTTGAAAACGAGGAAGGAGAGTATAACGATTCAGTAAACGGAGAACAGAGTAATGTACTAGAAAATACCACAGCCGAATTAACAGAAGATGGCGGTATTGTTACCTTTGACGTGCTCAAGCCTAGTTCAACGCCGTTGGCTATTCAACAAACGGGAACCACTGTTGTTAATAAAGACTTCTTTACTCAGTTATTAGGGAAAACAGAATTAATCATGGACGACAAAAGCAAAGAATCGTAAAGGCAATTAGAAATATTCAGGAGGAAATCAAAAGATTGTGGAAGTAAAACAAAGAAATGCAAGAGGAAAACAAACAAATTCAGGAGAAAAGAGAAACTAAATTGAACAGATTAATACATACCGTTAATAATTTGTGAGCCGAGCTTACTAAGACTTTCTATGAAAAATATGATCAACTCAGAGAGGAATGTATAGTCAGCCACGAAGAAATTGAAACGGAAATCCAAGAATTTCGGACCCAAGTTCACGGAAAAATGCAAGCAAAGAACCGAATTGTTAGTACAGTTCGTGATAAAATACGGGCACAAAATGACGAAATTATTAAAATTAATAATTTGTGCAAGAGGAACAAAGAATTGCAGGGCATAATGGTTAACGGCGAGCGGACGCTGTGCAATGAATTGAACAATGGAGTAGACAAAATCCGTAATATAATTACTGGCACTGACGAGAAGTCGATGGCATTTAGTAAAGAGAATTCGCGTGACGAAATTAATACTGTAATACGCGAAGCAGATAGCAACAATGTTGGCGAAACGCATGTAATTCTTGACAATGGACTGAGCACCTGAAAGTTCCTGAACTATGATGAGAAACAAGATATTCATGCTGTTGCCTTTATTAAGCAATTTAAACACGCATTTACGAAGCCTTACAATGAGCGTGCTAAAATTTACACTTGCGTCACTTACATAAAAGGTGAGGGGAATATGTGAGGTATCCGAGATACCGAAATTAACAAGTACGAAGAATTTGAGTCAGCATTTTTAAATAAATATTAGTCTAAAGAGAAGGAGTAGGACTTTAAACCAAAATCTCTTACACCCCCTCTACCAGCCACTCCAATTATGCAAGATATCACGGTATTAAGACATTACAGTACCATGCGTGAGTATATACAGAAGTACTGAAACGCCAATGCATATTTAGACGATCCGATCAGGGAGGAAGAGCTGGTATTGATTTTAGTACAGAAATAATGCTTCGCAGTTCGCGAGAAGCTAGCGCTTAAGTCGCAGTTAAAAATGGAACAAGCGTGTTTGTTAATTGCCCGCATGGAAGCACTTAACACGGAACAAGAACAGCGAGAACGTAATAACAACAGTAATTATCAGAGGAGATATAATGGCACGATGCTAGAGCAATTCCAAGGGCACGAATAACCAAATAGATTTGATCGCCGATATGACGGGAGGCATTGAAGAAATAATTATGACAAACGTGATCGCTTCAACTGAAACAGATCGCTGAACCGGTCGCCTAACAACGGAGAAAGAAGACAACATTGGTCACCGGAACGTGCTAGAAGCCGCGACCGTAATCAGCGGAATAATGAACTGTTAAACTAAGCCAAGTTTCGGGAGGCGACCCGTTCCGAAACTCTATTAGAAACGGAAGGGTCAGAAGTTATGATGCATGCCATTCAAGGCGAAAGAGTTGATACGGTAGAAGAAGATTTGTACTGGGAGAAAGAGGAAACAGAAAAAGAAATTTTAATGCCTTTTGTTGAAATCAAAACTTGTATAATTATACGTACATTCAGCGAGTGAAACGAGCGTAATTTCTGAAAGCTTATTTACACAGTTAAATAATGGGATGGCATACCTAACGTTCCTTGTTAACGGTTTACGTATTGTCAGTGTAGTCAATAATAGAAGCAAACCCATTGCAGGACAGGCCTTATTGAAGTTTTGGATTAAAGAGGATGGATACGAACAGGGTGTACGATTGTTGGCTTCCTGAATGTTGGACTGGTTCTCGAATTGGATTGGCTAACTGAAACGAAATGCGGTATTGATTTTGAGGAAAGTTGTCATGGAGATTAAGGTGAATAATGGAGAGAATAAGACTGTGCTTCAAGGGTTAATAATTGAAGATGACAGTAGCGCTGCGTGCTTCAAGATAATATAAATGCGTTTTCGAGGAGAATATGAAACTGTAAATGTTAGCCGTTTTGAGGGCGATGTTGAACAACAGAAGAAGAATGATGACGACGACGCTCTAAATAGTATGCAAATCCAAATTCGATCGTTAATAGAATTGTCTGAAGCGAAGTAAGAAGGACCGATTGAAGTGTTGAAATTTTATGTCGGCTTATTTTCAAAATTAACTGGATTAATTAAAGGACAAGTTTGCAGGATTAAAGTGAGTGACCATGAGCCCTTCCTCAATAAATCATATGCAGTACCATTAGCTAGGAGGGAAGTCGTTAATAAAGAAATCAACGAGAATGCTGAATAACCAAATAATTGAGCGCTCCGATTGTGAATACTCAGCCCAGTACACGCTGCTGCTAAGAAAGGCGGTGGCGTTGGTACTGTAGTGGATGTTCGAACGATGAATCCCGTAATTCCGCCGGAACATGATCAACCTAGAAACTTAAGAGCGGTTACTACAAAAGTTCAAGGGAGTTAAATATTTAAGTAGTCTTGACTTGAGTAGCAGCTATTTGCATCTTCTCCTAGACGAAAATAGTAGAAAATATGAAGCATTCCTAAACAACGGAAGACGCTAGCAGCTTCAGAACATGACGTCTGGTTTGTTAATATCTTCAGCAGCTTTTATGCGAGAACCTGATGAAGTGCTCGGAGAAGATTTATTAAAGCATGTGACTCTCTGCGTTAATGACATTTTAGTTGGTACCGCCTCCTGAGAGAAACATCGGGATATGCTTTGTCGAGTATTGACGCTTTTAGAAGAGCTAGAGTTAACGTTAACACGTAAAATTCAGCATTCGCCAAATCACAGAATAAGTTTCTTGATCATGTTATTAAGTCGCGTGGATCCGGCAAAAATGGACACAGTGAGGAATTCTCCGCTACCGAAGTCTTTTATCGATTTCTGTAATTTCTATCGCCGTTTTCTGCCTGAATTTTGTTTACTTTCACCAGTATTAATGGAAGTATCAAAAAAAGACACCATTTGAAAGTGGAGTAAGGAACGCCAAGACGCGTTCGAAACAATAAAAACTATATAAAGCATCAATAGTGCACCACCCTGATCTAAATAAGAAATTTTATCTCGGAACTGATTCAAGCGATTATGCTATTGGCGCAGAATTATATCAGCTAATAGAAATTAACGGAGAAATTGAGCATCACACAACTGCATTCGCGAGCCGTGCCCACACTAACCGTGAAAAAAAAGTACTGTCACAGAAAAAGAAGCACTCGCTATCGTGTGGAGCTTTGAAAAGTTTCGCTTTTACATGTTTGGAGGACACAAAGTGGTAGTGACAGATCATAAAGTGTTGTCATTCCTACTTAACTGCAAATTGACGAACGACAGGCTCACCCGCTGGGTGTTGGCCGTTCAACAATTCAGCTTCGAAACACAGTACATTTCAGGAACCGAAAACATAGTACCGGATGGGCTGTCAAGTTTATCTGAAGGATGTGAATCCGTTATGTTGCACCCTGCGGAAGAACGATATGACGATCCACTTTATAAGAGGCGTGAAAGGTGTACGTTCTATACGGAAAATGCTCACAAACATAAAACGTGAACAGGACGTCGACGAAACGCTTAAAATGGTAAAGGAGAAACATAATGATCACATTCTGTGATAAAATACGTCCGTATCATTTAAAACAGGATGGATTTTTACATTGATGTAGAAATGTTAATTCAGATCCGTGGAGATTGTGCATACCTACGCATGTTGTAGACGATCTGCTAAAATAAGTACATGTGAGCTACGTTCATTTTGAACCACGCAAGGGCATATTTAAGTTATAGGAAAACGTTATTTTCGACAATATGGTTAGGAAAGTCCGCTCAGTACTAAAGTCTCGAGAACTGTGTAAAAAATCTAAAGTATTTACTGTGCAGCATTAAGGGTTTATGCACATTATAATACTTCAACCTCGAGGAATCTCGACTGTTGACCTCTAAGAAACCCTGCCTTGATCTAAAGGAAATTTCACTCAGATTTTACTTTTGATGGACAGTTTTTCAATATTTATATTGTGAGCGTGTGGGTGCTATTCTGTCATTCTGCGCAATGGATTAATCTGAGATGTACCCTTTACCCTGCGGCTCCTGCAAGATGCAATTTCCACCCCCACACTACTATAGAAGTCAGACAGACGCTCCTAACGCTCTAAAGAGAAATGCCTGAAAAACTTTCAGAAATAAATATCTTCTGAAGTCGTCCATTGTAAGGAAATGACACAAAAATTCACCAAATTTCTTACGTAACTAGTGGGATACTTGGGTACTGGAGTAGTGCTAGTTAGTGTAAGAAAAACATGAAACTAACGAAAATTATTATTTTTCTTGCAGAAATTCTGAGAAATCACAATGGCACTTTTAGTTATGAACTGAACAAGTTATTTCTGGGTTCTTTTCAGAATGTGAAGTTACCTCTTAAGGATAGGATTCGCTAATGAAATTTGTATACAAAGTTTGATTGTTATTGACTTTGCAGAATGGCTGAGAGCCACGCCTACTCAACTTGAATAATTATCCGTTAGAATGTTGCTAGGTACGGTCGAGGCTGACACATGTGAAATGCAGTGAAGTGTACTGTTGTGGAGGAAATATGGGGCTCGCAAGAGCTGTAGCGCACAATACCGTAAGCTGCGATGACTGCTGTCTGCGCCACTCGCTGCTGACAAATAAGATAACTCTCGTTCTATTTGGATTGACCTTCGCCAATCAAACTCTCCCTACGCCTTTATGAAGTCAAGGACTCCTATTCGCCCCTAGTCTAACTATTGGCGTGATACACCGGCTAGATAACCAGTCCACCGCGATGCTACTCAAAAATTTGCCCGCAGGCGTTTAACTATAACTCTGTCCGTTCACACTGCACAATAAGTGTGACGGCCAACACAGTGAACGACACTTAACCACAAGGACTCAATATAGAGTCGCACTCCGATTCGCTCTCGACAGAGGTGCTCTCCCAGTGAAGTACTGAGGAGAGACTTGTTCCTCACACTCTGAGTACACGTACGAGCGCACACGCTGTCGTCACGTGTTGTCGCTCCAAGAGCGACAACGGAACGGCCCCTCTCCACGTCAGACTTGGAGGGGTATATCTTTCAGTCTCTTCCATTACTCCTTCAGCTCAAGGCGTCAGGAATATCATCTGACAATCAGCATTGCTCTTCTAAAATGGGAGAATGATGTTTCGTTTAAGGCAAAAAATCCGGAAATCTGTAGCATCGGTGTTTATGTTTGCTGTCTCCCTGTGAAAACCTCTGAAACTGCGTGCTATGTTTGTAAAGAATGCGTGGGCTGGGCGCTCCCACACAATGTAGCGGAATTTGCTACTAAACCGAACACAGGGTCGTTCTGCCTTTCACTCAGGCAAAATGCTGTCTGCTCTATGGGCAGTTGTCGTCCGATGTAGAAAGGCTGACTTGTCCTCTGAAGGGATCAGCATCCCGGCGTGCGGTCTGCCTCTCCCGAACTAAAAGCTCCTGTGACCGTCATGTCTGGAATGTGTGTGTGTACGCCAGCCTCGAGTATTTCAATATCGGTGCTCATTTGTGATATACTAGTTATTTGCATATCGTTTACATGAATTCATACAACATTGACTTTATCTTATCGAGTTTGGGTTCGATTGAAGCGTCTTGATGTGCGGAATATGATTGTGAGGGCGGAATATGTAAGCAATGAAGCTCAGAAGACCATGACGTCTTACAATATCCCTTTGCCACCTGAGAAAAGCCAATAGTAAAATTATAATCAAGAAACTAGTAGAAGACTACTTCGAGAATACAGTTAAACCAGAAGCATTCTACACTGGAGCCCCAAAGAAACTGATATAAGCATGTGCATTCGTATACAGAAATATGTAAACAGGTAGAATACGGTGTTGCGGTCGGCAACGCCTATATAAGACAACAAGTGTCTGGTGCGGTTGTTAGATCGGTTTCTGCTGCTTCAATGGCTGGTTATCAAGACTGAAGTGAGTTTGAATGTGCTGTTATAGTCGGCGCACGAGCGATGGGTCACAGCATCTCCGAGGTAGTGATGAAGTGGGGATTTCCCCGTACGACCATTTGACGTATGTACCGTGAATATCAGGAAACCGTTAAAACATAAAATCTCCGACTTCGCCCCGGCAAGGAAAAGATCCTGCAAGAACGGGACCAACGACGACTGAAGAGAATCGTTCAACGTGACCGAAGTGCTGCCCTTTCGCATATTGCTGTAGATTTCAATGCTGGGTCATCAACAAGTGTTAGCGTGCGAACCATTGAACGAAACATCATCGATATTGGCTTTCGTACCTGAAGGCCCACTCATGTAGCCTTGATGACTACACGACACAAACCATTACGCCTCGCCTTGGCCCGTCAGCATCTGCTCTGGACTGGTGATGACCGGAAACATGTTGCCTCATCGGACGAGTCTCGTTTCAAATTGTATCAAGCGGATGAACGTGTAGGGGTATGGAGACAACCTCATGAATAAATTAATCCTCCATGTCAGCAGGAGACTGTTCAAGCTGGTGAAGGCGCCGTAATGATGTGGGGCGTGTGCAGTTGAAGTTATCCTGGTACGTCTAGACACGACTCTGACAGGTGACACGTACTTAAGCATCTTCTCTGATCACCATTCATTTCCATTGTGCATTTAGACGGACTTTGGCAATTCGAGCAGAACAATGCGACACCCCACATTTCCAGAATTGCTGTAGAGTGGTTCCAGGAATGCTCTTCTTAGTTTAAACACTTCCACTGACCACCAAACTCCCCAGACATCAACGTCATCGAGTATATTTGAGTTACCTTGCAACGTGGTGCTGAGAAGAGATCTCCACCCCCTCGTAGTTTTACTGATTTATGGACAGCCCTGCAAGATTCATGGTGTCAATTCCCTCCACACTACTTCAGACATTAGTCCGAGTCCATGCCACGTCGTGTTGCGGCACTTCTGCGTGCACGCGGGGGCCCTACAGGGTATTAGGCAGGTGTAACACTTTCTTTGGCTCTTCGGTGTCTCTGATAGTGGCCTAGTGGCCCATAATTCCGTTCACTATGTGGAAAATTTTACGTATGGTTTGGGGTTTACACTTATTGCTGTATCAGCTTAATGGACCGCTTCCTACCCTTCTTACCATCCTATGGGGGAGTTGGGACGTTTGTTCCTTGCTTAATGCGCAAGGAAACACACTAAAGGGATTAATCGACTAACCGATTTTGAAACTGTGATGTGTAGCTTAGCTCATAATTCAACAGGATTACCACCATTACTGCTCTCTTTAGCAAGAAGCTAGACTGTATGCTTCATGAAAGCGTTAAGTTTCCACAAGAAGCTGACATCACGCAAAGCCGGCGGTTGTGGCCGTGCGGTTCTAGGCGCATCAGTCTGGAACCGCGTGACCACTACGGTCGCAGGTTCGAATCCTGCCTGGGGCATGGATGTGTGTGATGTCCTTAGGTTAGTTAGGTTTAAGTAGTGCTAAGTTCTAGGGGACTGATGACCACAGATGTTAAGTCCCATAATGCTCAGAGCCATTTGAACCATTTTCTAACATCACGCAAGAAGAACTTTGAAAATCGCGTTTGACACAATGAAGAAGCAAACAGAAGTAAGGCAATTAGCACATGACAAAATCGGTAGACCTATCACCTTTAAAGTCGGTAACTTAATACTTATTCGAATGCACACGAAATCATAGCCGGCAGGAGTGGCCGAGCGGTTCTAGGCGCTTCAGTTTGGAACCGCGTGAACGCTACAGTCGCAGGATCAAATCCTGTCTCGGGCATGGATGTGTGTGTCGTCCTTAGGTTAGTTAGGTTTAAGTAGTTCTAAGTTCTAGGGGACTGATGACCTCAGATGTTAAGTCCCATAGTGCTCAGAGCCATTTGAATTTGAACGAAATCATAAAGCATTAACGACAAAATAAAGAAGTTACACCACTATTACCTTGGGTTATTTAGGATCAGAAAACTAGTACGTTCGAATTCAGTGGAAGTAGAAAAGATATATTCTTATCAGTATCACATTCTTCAACACATCGCAAACATCAAAACGCACCATCAGTGAGAAACAGGCAAAGATAAAATCTTATGAACAGTGTTATTTCATTTACAAATGACAGTATAGTGAACTGCAGAAATGGGTAATAATCGGTAGCTGTTGTGAGCTAGGATTAATAGACTGAAGTCGTTAGCTACAGTGAGTTACGTTTAAGCAGGCGATGCTTGGGTCGTGTGATGTAAGTGTTTTGTCAGTAGAGGCTGCTGGGAAGGCTAGGCAATGCGTGTGCATCTTCTGCATTATTGCACCATTACCGTAAGAACGTTTTTTGTATTCAAATGTTGGTGAGCCGTCTGGGTGCACACACTCTCGGTTGTTGCTACTCGAGAGCTGTTAAGTTGGCTAGCTGTCATAAGGAAGCAGGCTGTCAGCGAGCTGTGCCACTGCGCGCGAAGCCCACGTTTCACTTGTCTACTATGGCCGGGCAAGCCCAACGTTGGCACAATGTCTGGAAGGGAGGCGCTCGTCAGTGCATGCAACCATGGAATGCTAACGCCACCACTAATTTGTTTACCTGTTGATCGACTGCACGTACAATGTTTCGGGAAACGTGGACGCAAATTCGTCATTCCAGTTGTTGAAACGGTGACGAGAGAGTCTTCTGTCCACTGTGGCATCGATGCCACAGCCCTTGTTCATCGAGATACATCACATCATGTAGTAAAGTGTCTAAAGCAGAGAACCAGGGCATATTTTTATTGTGACTATTTGTCCCCGGCAGCGTCAATGCCAAAGCCTTAGTGCAATTACGTGTTATTATCTACGCAATACATAGTGTACACATAGAGTATACAGTAAAGTGATTATCAGCAGTTATGCAAAGTATAACGACAGTTTATTCTCAGACACGTTAAGTGCAGTGACAATGTATTCTCAAACATGTTTTGATGTAAATATTAGATACCAATTACAAGGTATGTCATGTTGTCAATACTATGGTAAACATTTCAATAATCTGTACACTGTATGTCAAAGTAGTTCATTGCTCTGATCATTCTCTTACTAAAGCTGGGAATAATTTTAAGTAGATAGCAAAATCATAACATTTCCATTTATGTCCTGTTTATTCGCGTAATGACAGAGTGAGATATACATTTTTTGTCACCGAATTTTAATAATTTACCCAAATTATGTCATTGTTTATGAGAAGTAATGATGAGACCGACTGCATTGCATTACTATGGACGGTGAAGTCAAATGAATAGGTCATTTCAGACATCTTGTTTTATTTACATGGCATTCAGCCATCACACCAGTAAACTCTATATAGACGTTGATCAAACATACAGGCAATTCAGAATATTCTTTTCATTGTTTATTGCTTTTTTATGTCTTCAAGTTCATGCATATAGAGGGTGAGTCACCTAACGTTACCGCTGGATATATTTCGTTTTTTTTTTTTTTTTTTGGTCATCGGTCTACTGACTGGTTTGATGCGACCCGCCACGAATTCCTTTCCCGTGCTAACCTCTTCATCTCATAGTAGCACTTGCAACCTACGTCCTCAATTATTTGCTTGACGTATTCCAAACTCTGTCTACCTCTACAGTTTTTGCCCTCACAGCTCCCTCTAGTACCATGGAAGTCATTCCCTCATGTCTTAGCAGATGTCCTATCATACTGTCCCTTCTCCTTATCAGTGTTTTCCACATATTCCTTTCCTCACCGATTCTGCGTAGAACCTCCTCATTCCTTACCTTATCACCTCCACCTAATTTTCAACATTCGTCTATAGCACCACATCTCAAATGCTTCGATTCTCTTCTGTTCCGGTTTTTCCCACAGTCCATGTTTCACCACAATACAATGCTGTACTCCAGACGTACATCCTCAAAAATTTCTTCCTCAAATTAAGGCCGGTATTTGATATTAGTAGACTTCTCTTGGCCAGAAATGCCTTTTTTGCCATAGCGAGTCCTCTTTTGATGTCCTCCTTGCTCCGTCCGTCATTGGTTATTTCACTGCCTAGGTAGCAGAATTCCTTAACTTCATTGACTTCGTGACCATCAATCCTGATGTTAAGTTTCTCTCTGTTCTCATTTCTACCACTTCTCATTACCTTCGTCTTTCTCCGATTTACTCTCAAACCCGATACTCATTAGACTGTTCATTCCGTTCAGCAGATCATTTAATTCTCCTTCACTTTCACTCAGGATAGCAATGTCATTAGCGAATCGTACCATTGATATCCTTTCACCTTGTATTTTAATTCCAGTCCTGAATCTTTCTTTTATTTCCATCATTGCTTCCTCGATGTACAGATTGAAGAGTAGGGGCGAAAGGCTGCAGCCTTGTCTTACACCCTTCTTAATACGAGCACTTCGTTCTTGATCGTCCACTCTTATTATTCCCTCTTCGTTGTTGTACATATTGTATATGACCCATCTCTCCCTATACCTTACCCCTACTTTTTTCAGAATCTCGAACAGCTTGCACCATTTTATATTGTCGAACGCTTTTTCGTAAGCCACATCAAATACTGACGAACCGATTCCACAGACCGAACGTGAGGAAAGGGGCTAGTGTAACTGTTTAATACAAACCATACAAAAATGCACGGAAGTATGTTTTTTAACACAAACCTAGGTTTTTTTAAATGGAACCCCGTTAGTTTTGTTAGCACATCTGAACATATAAACAAATACGTAATCAGTGCCGTTTGTTGCATTGTAAAATGTTAATTACATCCGGAGATATTGTAACCTAAAGTTGACGCTTGATACCTCCGACATTCAGTTGCGTGTTGTAACAAACACGGGCCACGGTCGGCGAGCAGCATCTGCAGAGACATGTTTACAATGACGACCGTGTTTACGAGTGTGGATGTAGTGCACTGTTGTGGTTTGGTCTAGCCGTCGCAGTGTCCGCATGTAGCGCTTGGTGCTATTGTTATTCTGCATTCGTCTCTGCACGCAGACCAACTGTAGTACACCGTGTTACCAGACGTCTGTGATAGTGTAGTGTCGAAGGAACTGTGACCATGGTGTATTCGAACTCTGAAAAGGCGGAGATGATACTCATCTATGGCGAGTGTCGACGAAATGCAGCTGAAGCCTGCAGGGTGTATGCAGAGCGGTACCCGGACAGAGAACATCAAACGTGCCGCACATTGCAAAACATCTACCGCCAGCTGTATGCAACAGGTATGGTCGTAGCACGCAAACGGGTCCGCAACAGGCCCGTCACAGGAGAAGCGGGTGCAGTTGGTGTGTTAGCTGCTGTTGCCATGAACCCACACATGAGTACACGGGACATTGCGAGGGCCGGTGGATGAGTCAAAGAAGTGTAATGCGCATACTGCATCGTCACCGCTTTCACCCGTTTCATGTGTCGCTACATCAGCAATTACATGGTGATGACTTTAATCATCGAGTGCAATTCTGTCAATGGGCATTAACAGAGGATGCGTTGCAGTTCTACCTGTTTACCGATGAAGCGGGTTTCACGAACCACGGGGCAGTGAATCTACGGAACATGCATTACTGGTCCGTGGACAATCCTCGCTGGCTCAGACAGGTAGAGCGACAGCGACCGTAGGCTGTAAATGTATGGTGCGGAATCATTGGCGACCACCTCATTGGTCCTCACTTCATTGCAGGGGCCCAAACAGCTGCAAAATACATCGCGTTTCTACAGAATGATCTGCCAACGTTGCTCGAAAATGTCCCACTGGAAGCGCGTCGACGTATGTGGTATCAGCATGATGGTGCACCTGCACATTCTGCAATTAACACTAGGCTGACCCTTGACAGGATGTTCGACGTGCGTTTCATAGGACGTGGAGGACACATTAATTGGCCAGCCCGTTCTCCTGATCTTACACCTCTGGACTTCTTTCTGTGGGGTAAGTTAAAGTAGAATGTGTACCGTGATGTGCCTACAACTCCAGAGGATATGAAACAACGTATTGTGGCAGTCTGCGGCGACATTACACCAGATGTACTGCGGCGTGTACGACATTCATTACGCCAGAGATTGCAATTGTGTGCAGCAAATGATGGCCACCACATTGAACATCTATTGGCCTGACATGTCGGGACACACTCTATTCCACTCCGTAATTGAAAACGGAAACCACGTGTGTACGTGTACCTCACCCCTCATGGTAATGTACATATGCGTCAGTGAAAAAGACCAATAAAAAGGTGTTAGCATGTGGACGTAATGTGCTGTTCCAGTCTCTTCTGTACCTAAGGTCGATCACCGTTCCCTTTGGATCCCTACGTAATTCGGTGCTCTCCGATACACACGATCGAACAGCGGAGGAGTGGTACTCAAGCGTCAACTTTAGGTTACAATATCTCCGGATGTAATTAACATTTTACAATGCAACAAACGGCACTGATTACGTATTTGTTTATATGTTCATATGTGCTAACAAAACTAACGAGGTTCCATTTAAAAAAACCTAGGTTTGTGTTAAAAAACATACTTCCGTGCATTTTTTTATGGTTTGTATTAACCAGTTACACTAGCCCCTCTCCTCACGTTCGGTCTGTGGAATCGATTCGTCAGTATTTGATGTGGTTTACGAAATATATCCAGTGGTAATGTTAGGTGACTCACCCTGTATATTGTGCATACTTGTTGCTTTACAAATATTTACATGCAATCTTTGGATCCATTATGTGCAGGCAACAGAGAGTACAATTGTAATTGTTGTGGAGGCAGTAGCGTTGAGGCAGCTGTGATAGTCGCTCACAGGAAGCAGTACCGTACAGGCAGAGCTGATAGTCGGTCACGCTTACGGTTATTGTGTAATGGCACACAGTTTGTATGAAGTGTTCTTTAATTGTGTCTGTTAATATCAGTGCTCATGTGTTTAACGAAATGAATGTTGTACAGTAAAATCCGCAAACTGCTAATTTCAATAGCATATCTCCCAGCATCACTAACAATAATGAGCCAAGTTAACTGCAGGAAAGCAGCATTTCCAATATAAATCAATTAAATGCAGGCCACCCATTGACAAAAAAAGAAGGAATCGCAATGTATTTGGTGCACAGATGCGAGGAGTAGCCTTGCACTATGCTTGTGTAGTCTGACGCTTACGTCTTCCAAGTGCTCCTCCATCAGTTATGATGCTCGATCTTGTCACCCCTGTGTAATTGAGTGACAGAGCTGTAAACGTAGGCGAGGGATATGTGTAAGCTGACATTGAATACACACCGAACATACATGGCCTTTCTGCCTGCAAATATAACAAGAACATGGCTGTCCATTCTACATCAAGATTGCCTAAGATCCATCTAAGACTAGGTAGGACAGACTAGGTTTAGTTGAATTATTTTTACTTGATGTGAGCCATTGAGAATGGGGTACATATAAAGGTGTTCCATATTTCTGCCACATGGCTGATGACTGTCCCATACTGTAGAAAGGAACTGTGACTAGTCTGGTGGCACATTGAATGGGAGTTCGAAGACTTGAAAAGAGTGTAATCCTAGTCCTGAACAGTCAATGGACTAGCCATTGGAATGTTTGAGCTTTAGAGTGTTCACACAACAGTGTTAGTTACATATTGTGTCATTCACCATCTTGATGTAGATGACACTGCTGGTATTTGATAAGTGGCTACTGATGATGTGCCATAGTCCTAGTTAAACATCACAGACGAAGGGCTCATTTTCGAAGGTTTGCAGTTGTGTGTGATAAGTTGATCTTGATGTTGGCTTTTCTGTAATAGTGAGCCATAGTGACTCAATGTCAATTGACTCGAGTACTAGCGGTGACGAGAACGAAAACAAATTACATATGCTCACAACTCTTCAGATGGAATGCAATGGAAGATGCCCTCACTGCTCCTCTGCTGAAGGCAGACTGCCTTAACTACTTTGCCCGTCCAAACACATTCTCTGTCTAACCCAAATACTGAACTTATCATACGCTGCATTGCAAAAAGTAACTTATTTGGAGGCCACCTTTCCAAATACAGTGAACTTGGTGTATTAAAACTGAAAAAATTTGGAAGATGTTATAGACTGGTCAAAGTAATGCTGGGCAGAGCATATTTACAACTTGTGATGAGCTCTGAAATTCATGGAGGACACAAGGAAAAGCTGTGTTTCAGTGGTGGCGCTTAGATAAGATTAGTAAGTTATGGAATACTCTCAGGCTCTCCAAAAGGGTGGCAGTGTCCAGCTGATCCGATAAGGATTCTCTAAAATCTGAGATGTGAAGCAATATCGGGAATTTAAATTCAAAAATATAGGCTCAAGGAAATTCTCTGCAGTCTTTCTGACGGATTTCACACTCACAAATGACCGTTGCAGTACCTATACTAGGACCTAACCCAATACCATCACTACCAAAACTTCTGCACTGCCCGTTCACCCAATCGTATCTCTATAACAGTGGATAGAAATGTGATGAGATACTAAATGAAGGCTAACAATCAGAACCCTCCCACATAATCCAGGGTCAAGCAATGGTCCTACCTGATATTCTGACCAAAGTACTAATCTTGAATTATGATGCACTCACTAAAAGGCTAACAGTACCTTCTCATTTGATGTGGCTTTCCAGCACTGATCACACAAAGTGTTTCAGTATTACATTTTGAGCGTCCATAAGTGGGTTAATATGACACACTATCAAGGAGTTATCCAAATAGGTCACAAATTTATATGGCCAAACATAGTGTCAAGAAGGAAGCAGTTGACCTAGAGAAAAGGCAGACTGTGAGGAGTGAGCAATTGTCAGAGGCGCTCTGAGCCCCTATTCATCATTATCACCAATTCGATGTGCAAATGACCCTTCAGTAACCACAGGCACCATTAATAGGTGTCTCACATAAAGGGGATAAGCTCACGCTACCCCTTGCTCTGACTACCATTGACCTCTGTACTACTACTGACGTTTGTACACCAACAAGCCCGTTTGCAGTGGTGTTGGCCACATGCGGTCTGGAATATCACTGACTGGAATAGAACTATCTTGAGTGATGAATCCCATTTCAAATTGAGCTCCAATGACCAGCGAAGATATTTCTGAAGACCCCCTTGACAGCGATGGGATACCGACCAGACCGTAACCTGCCATATGGCCCAATAACTATGTGTGATGGTCTGGGGTGCTATTTGATTTGATAACAGGCCCCCTTTGGCTGTCATCCGCAGCACAGCGATACGTCGACGATATTCTACGCCCTATTTTGTTTCCCTTTATGGCAAGTCATCCTGGGCTTACATTTCAGGAAGATAACGCACGGTGCGAGGTAACGGGCGAGTTGTGGCGCCCTGGAAATATTCGAAGTTCAGAGTTAGCGGCCACCCCTCGAGCCAAACAGCATGGCCGAGCTCGTTAGCATCCACGTGGTGCCTCACAATGGCCGAACCACGTGGTCCATGGAGCATGTGGCTGGGAATTCCTTGGTGACACTGTGAGCTGAGAGGGCCAAAGATGGCGGACTTTTTGAAACTTTAATGGCAGACATTTCACAGTTCGTACAGAAATTAACAGTAGCCAGACTAATGATGATACCTCAAAAAGAAACATGTACATTACTATTAATTGCTCGACGATTCTGATGGTGTAATCAAATTTTCAATATCTGTATTAGTTTAAAGTTTAGTGTCTGCAGGTAAATTATACAGAAACTCCCAGCAACGAATTTCCAAAATTTATGCGCTTCATCCGATTTCTACGATCGAAGTGTCTTTAGATAGCTGTTAGTGTAAACCTAAACTAGTATAAATTACAGGCATATAACTTGAATAGTACATGTGTTATTGGAGGTCAAAGTGGCCGATTACTGTCGACGGTGTCAGGCCTTAAGTACTCCACAGTTGCACGAAAAAACGGTAGCAGCATGCTTATAAATATATTTCTTCGTCTATGTCTTTGTTTATATCCGACATATAGTATTCATGAAGAAATTGGTTAAATATTTACTGTGTTATAGAGAGCACAGAGACATTAGGCTATTGGCCTACCTTTTGTTCTATTCCTTTGATATATGTTTATTTAATTTGTTTATGTATGTAATAATGTGTGTTAGAGAGTGTTTGTGGTCCAGCAGTAGGAATATTTATATAATTTCCAAGTTATTTAAACGTAAAGCCAGTACTTCGAATGCGTTTCATTATGTTTGTGTGGGTGCGTTGTCATGAGGACATGGCGCGAGCGCTCTAGCCATTCACAGCGCTCGTGAATGGGGAGACTGGATCGAAGCGAGGTCGGGTGAGGAGTGCTTGGAGGACAGCACAGGACGGGAAGTGCTGGGCGCGACGGACACGGAATCGGCGAAAGACTTGGAGTGGAGCAGTTTGCGCGTGGTCACGAGAGATAGAAATAATTCGTAGTGCCGACTTGTGTACTTGTGAGATTTCCTGACTTCTGCAGTGAAGATGCAGTACGCGTTTGGAAGTGAATATCTTGCGAACTTTGTTGTTGTTCATAACTAATTACGTGAAGTAGGAATCTATTGTTTCCCTGTTATTCAACTACACTCCTGGAAATTGAAATAAGAACACCGTGAATTCATTGTCCCAGGAAGGGGAAACTTTATTGACACATTCCTGGGGTCAGATACATCACATGATCACACTGACAGAACCACAGGCACATAGACACAGGCAACAGAGCATGCACAATGTCGGCACTAGTACAGTGTATATCCACCTTTCGCAGCAATGCAGGCTGCTATTCTCCCATGGAGACGATCGTAGAGATGCTGGATGTAGTCCTGTGGAACGGCTTGCCATGCCATTTCCACCTGGCGCCTCAGTTGGACCAGCGTTCGTGCTGGACGTGCAGACCGCGTGAGACGACGCTTCATCCAGTCCCAAACATGCTCAATGGGGGACAGATCCGGAGATCTTGCTGGCCAGGGTAGTTGACTTACACCTTCTAGAGCACGTTGGGTGGCACGGGATACATGCGGACGTGCATTGTCCTGTTGGAACAGCAAGTTCCCTTGCCGGTCTAGGAATGGTAGAACGATGGGTTCGATGACGGTTTGGATGTACCGTGCACTATTCAGTGTCCCCTCGACGATCACCAGTGGTGTACGGCCAGTGTAGGAGATCGCTCCCCACACCATGATGCCGGGTGTTGGCCCTGTGTGCCTCGGTCGTATGCAGTCCTGATTGTGGCGCTCACCTGCACGGCGCCAAACACGCATACGACCATCATTGGCACCAAGGCAGAAGCGACTCTCATCGCTGAAGACGACACGTCTCCATTCGTCCCTCCATTCACGCCTGTCGCGACACCACTGGAGGCGGGCTGCACGATGTTGGGGCGTGAGCGGAAGACGGTCTAACGGTGTGCGGGACCGTAGCCCAGCTTCATGGAGACGGTTGCGAATGGTCCTCGCCGATACCCCAGGAGCAACAGTGTCCCTAATTTGCTGGGAAGTGGCGGTGCGGTCCCCTACGGCACTGCGTAGGATCCTACGGTCTTGGCGTGCATCCGTGCGTCGCTGCGGTCCGGTCCCAGGTCGACGGGCACGTGCACCCTCCGCCGACCACTGGCGACAACATCGATGTACTGTGGAGACCTCACGCCCCACGTGTTGAGCAATTCGGCGGTACGTCCACCCGACCTCCCGCATGCCCACTATACACCCTTGCTCAAAGTCCGTCAACTGCACATACGGTCCACGTCCACGCTGTCGCGGCATGCTACCAGTGTTAAAGACTGCGATGGAGCTCCGTATGCCACGGCAAACTGGCTGACACTGACGGCGGCGGTGCACAAATGCTGCGCAGCTAGCGCCATTCGACGGCCAACACCGCGGTTCCTGGTGTGTCCGCTGTGCCGTGCGTGTGATCATTGCTTGTACAGCCCTCTCGCAGTGTCCGGAGCAAGTATGGTGGGTCTGACACACCGGTGTCAATGTGTTCTTATTTCCATTTCCAGGAGTGTATATTTTATTTAATTGCTGAACCATCGACACCGATAAGTGTTTTGCAGAAATATACCACATTCTCAAAAGTACTTCTACTATCTACTCATCATTTAAAGTCGTTAAGACAGTACCTGCAGACTTTATTTAATTACAATCTTTCATTTATAAATTTATACGTTACATTCATAATTCGCAATTGCCGAGTGATAGAAACCTTGGAACATTCTTTTCATGTGTGTATCCTTATCGTATACTGTAGACTTGGCACTATTTGGCCCGTAATGCGGCAACTACGTTTCCCAGACCCTAGACAACGAAAACAGCCAAAACTTTTAATATTTCAACGTTGAGTCTGAAGGTACATAGCTGAGGACCATACCATTTCATCATGTCCGCAACGGCTGGACAAGGCGAGAGTTTCTATTTGTTGTCTTCGTGCTAGACAAACCATACCTTGGCGTGCAAGGTCATCGGATATCTCCCTACTGAGAACGTTGGGAGCATTATAGGCAGGTGCCTCCAACTATTTCAGGATTATGACGATTTAACGCGCCATTTGGACAGTGACTGGCACGGTATCCCTCAGGAGGACTTCTATCTGACTTACGAAATTTGTGAAGTTCCTTCTCTTGAATAAATCATCCAATTTTTCAGTTTTTGTGAAATTGTAATCACCTGTTTGTCTGTACATATACATCACATCAATGGTTCCCGTTCCATTATAATTCCTTTTTGGTGCGTCGACTTTTTTGTCTTAGAGCGTATTTAAAACTCTCAGACTGTTGACTTGTATAGCAGCGTTCCGCCTCTACATCGTACATCGTACATAACAGCAGTGATGAGACACGCAGTATGTCGCACATACAGGCCAAGTGCCGTCGTCAGATTCCTCGAGTGTACGTGATTTCTATGCGATCTGATAGAGGTCACTGGTTGATGGACACTGTTTGAGCTACTGTCAATTTCATTTGCGGTTCTGTTTGTTTGATTTTCTAATTGTTTATTAATTACTACTATAATTGTGCTTAATTATGAGAGTGAATGAAAGTGTTAATGCGAAACATTGTTTTATGTTAAGTTTTTAACTGTACAGTAAAGTAATCAGGAATGTTCGAGAATTTCGTGTGTGTTAGTCATTGGTGCCGGGGAATTTGTTATAAACTATTTCGTCAGTTTATGGTACTGGAGAAATGAGATAATGATTTCGGTAATGTAGTTTTCTGAAGAGGGAATTACTTTTATATTTGTGGGTTCTCGAAATTTATTTATGTTAATTTACTATTCTGATTCAAAATTTTGATTGTTTTTGTGTATGTGCGCGGGATTGAGTGGGCTTCATGCAGTTTTCCGATTGGCTGCGAAGTTTCTGTGCCAGTCAGAAGTAAGCATATTCGGGCGTATTTTGGGAACTAGAAACTTCTTTTGTGTAGAGAGAAGAGTAGAACCTGTTGATATGTGCTCCGTTCAAAATTATTAACGTTTTGATATTTCGGTACCAAAATGTTTGAGAAGTACCGTAAAGTGTGGGGCAGAGTTTGAGTTAATGCACGGGGTGAAATTCAGAACTCTTGATGACGTTTAAAATGACTAAATTCCACGTGGTGTGTCGTTTACCCTGAACGTGAACATTGTGTTACGTGAGCCTGTTTATAGCAACATCTGAGCGAGCTATTCTAAAAGAAACAATCTGTTTGTAAACTTTACGGTGAAGAATAATTCGTAATTACCATAAACTGGCTACTGTTAATAATGCGAGGATGTTGACTTTTGAGAGTTCGAACAGTTTAGAGTAAGGTTTGGTAGTGACTGGTGTATGCAAGCTTACCGCAATAGAGAGAAATTTTATGCACAGAAATACTTTCATTTAACCATTCCTTCCACCGACAAAAGAATTTTAGTGCAACTTGTAGTTACGATGTGTACAGCCGTTTCTTCTATAGCTATTTGCGGCTGAGAACTGCATGTCAGTAACTTCAAGGAGGCGCGTGTGTTAGAAGAGATTCACCACGAGGTTAAGTGGAACTTTATACATTTTGCAACGCACCGCGCCGCGGCAGTATTATTCTACGGTGGCGTTGCCTTCTAATCTGTCTGTCTTAAATATAATTGCGGTAAAGTTTTTATTAGTTGTTGGCAGATAATTTTAACCCCAAACTGTGTAAAATTATGTTAATTTAGTGTACTGATATAGGACACAATAAATGAAGAATAAGTACATTTTTAAAAATTCTATTAGTTTTGCAGTTGCCATTCGAAGTTTCGCCGCCTGTCGATGTACACCGGCAGTTGTCCCCATAAAACCACTCTTAGTTTTTCAAAGCTTTTTTTTTTTTTTGCAGTGATTACGATATTTTTTTTCTTGTTCTGCAAATTGTGGAAACGCAGATGTCACAACCTAAAGCGATGCGACAGTATTCATACTGTTGGAAAAATACTTTCTTTGGGTTGATACCTCTCCTAAATGCAGTGACAAGGGTATATTAACGTTGAAAAAATTTGAGAATAATTACTGACTGGTCAGAGGAGTGCTGGGCGGAGCATACTCACAACTTGTGACGACCTCTGCAATCCATGGAGGACTGAAGGAAAAACTATATTTCACTGGCGGCGGTGAGACAATATTAGACGATATTAATAAATTACGGAAAGCTCTCGTCCTTTCCAACCGGATGGCAGTCTCCCAGTACTTAGATATGGATTCTCTAAAACCAGAGCTGGGAAACGATACGGGGAATTTAAATTCAAAAATACAGGTTCAAGTAAAATCTCTGCACTCTTTCTGGTGGATGCCCCACTCACAAACAACCGTCGCTCTACCCGTCGGGACCTGAACTGATCCATTACCAACAGTATTTTTGTGCCATCCGTTCGCTCAGGTGCATTTCACATAGTGTACAGCATAGCTGTGAGGTATGGAACGAAGGTTAGTTCACCTCCAAGCAGTGGTTCTACATGACACACTGACAGAAGCACTAATCCTAATTTACGATGAACTCACTAGGAGGCTATCAACGTCTGCTCGTCTCATGTGACCTTTCAGGATTGAATAAACTTAGTTTTTCAGTATTACATTTTAATCCCACCCTGAGCACGTTCATATGTTACAGGATTTGTAGATTGAGAGAGAGGTTTTGAGAGGTTTGACTCCAATGCATTCTTAGAAATTCTAATGGTAGCAGGGATAAAATACAGTCAGCGAGAAGTTACCTATACTCTGTTTTAAAACCAGACAGAAAATATAGGAGTCGAGGTAAATTCAAGGGAAGCAGTAGTTGAGAAGAAAGAGAGACAGAGCTGTAGCCTATCCCAGATTGTATTCTATATGTACAGAGAGCAAGCAGTGAAGGAAACCAAGTAATAATTTGGGAGTTAAGGTTCAGGAAAAAGAAATACAAAATTTGATATTTGTCAATAAGGCTATGACGCCATCAGAGATGGCAAAGTACTTGGAAGGGCAATTTAATGGAAAAGATAATGTTTTGTAGATAAATGATAAGATGAACATCAATAAAATGCTCCTCACCCAGGCCCAAGGGATGTCAACTGGCCACCGTGTCATGCTCTGCTTTAAGCTGTCGTGCAGGTGGGATATGGAGGGGCATGTGAGTATTGTGGTAGGGAAGGCGAATGGCCAATTTATGTGTATTGGGAGAACATTGAGAAATTGCTGTTCATCTGTAAAGGAGACATGTTCTTGAGTACTGCTCCAGTGTTTGGGGTCCGCACCAGGTATGATTAAGGGAAGACATTGAAACAATTCAGAGGCATACTGTTATGATTGCTACCGGTAGGCTCTAGCAACACGCGAGTGTTACGGAGATTCTTCAGGAACTCAAATGGGAAACCGTGGAGTATAGGTGACGTTCTTTTCTAGGAACATTATTGAGTAAATTTAGAGAACCGGCATTTGAAGTTGACCGCAGAACGAATTTACTGCGCCAATATAGATTTCGAGTAAGGATCGCGGAGATATGATCTGAGGAATTAATGCTCATGCGCAGGCATATAGGCAGTCGAGAAAGAAATTTTCGCTCTGCAACGGTGTGTGCACTGATGTTAAACTTCCTGGGTGATTGAAACTATGTGCCGAACCGAAACTCGAACTGGGGACCTTTGCTTTTTGTGGGAAAGTGCTTTACCGACTGAGCTACCCAAGCACGACTCGCGACCGCTCCTCACAGCTTTACTTCCGCCAGTACCTCATCTCCTACCTTCCGAAGCTGACAGAAGCTTTCCTGCGAAACTTGTAAGTCTAGCACTCCTGGAAGAAAGTGTACTGTGGAGACATGGCTTAGTCACAGCCTGGGGGATGTTTCCAGAACGACATTTTCACTCTGCAGTGGAAAGTATGAGATCACGTACTAGCGGAAGTGGGGATGGATCGTGATTCATGCTTGGCTAGCCCAGTCAGTAGAGCACTTTCCCGCGAAAGGCAAAGTTACAAAGTTCGAGTCACTGCAAGGGATTTTCATAGAGACCGTTGTTTTTCCCTCGCTCTATTTGTAAGTGAAACAGGAAAGGAAATGAATAGGAGTGGTACAGGATACCCCCGCCGCGTATCATACAGTAGCTTACGGAGTATATATGTACATGGCTCTGGCTCTGAGCACTATGGGACGTAACATCTATGGTCATCAGTCCCCTAGAACTTAGAGCTACGTAAACTTAACTAACCTAAGGACATCACACAACACCCAGTCATCACGAGGCAGAGAAAATCCCTGACCCCGCCGGGAATCGAACCCGGGATATGTAGATGTAGACGTAAATGTGGTCAGCACACCGCTCTCCACACAATGGAGCCGCTATTTCTCCTTACAGTAGCTCCTCAGTTGGCATCACGAGGCTGAGTGCTACCTGTACCAGTTCTCCCACGAAGGGAAAATCCTTGGCAGTGTCGGAAATCGAACCTGGATCCTCCACATGGCAGCCATCTTCGCTGACAGCTCAGCTATGAAGACAGACGAAAGTAAAACAAGGTAGATGGAACGTAGTCGAGCCAAATGCTGATGGAATTAGATCAGTAAATGAGACACCAAAATTAGTACATAAACTTTCTTGTTTGAGCAGCAAAACGGCTGATGGCTGTAGTAAACAGAAATCACGCTGTAGTCCGGAAATAGGAAAAAAAGTTCTTCTGAAATATAAAAAATGCTAACTCGGTTAGAAATTTAAGGTTTACAAAGTCATTTCTGAAGATAATATTCGACTGGATGTATTTTTCATTCCAGCATGTCTGTAGTGAGGAGATCCTCTTGTTAAAACGGGTCGACGGTCGTGACAAGTTCTGATGTCATTCAGGCGAACATCTGCGCGAAGCTTGTACGAAACCAGTGACTAAGTCTAATATCGGTAATAGTATGCTACAGGGAACATTCACCTGTGATTCCATGGGACCTCTGGTAGTAATAGAATGCACCATGTTAGCTGTGAACGACGTAACATTATTGTGGACCACTTGCATCCTTTCATGCTTGACATGTTCCCCGACGGCAATGACATCTTCCAGCAGGATAACTGTCCGTGTCACAAGGCAGGAATCGTCCTACAGTGGTTCGGGTAATAGAAAAGTGAGCTCCGAGCCCGTATACCACCGCCTGCCACTTAATGGGGACTGCATGGCTTGTTGTTAGACATGCGGCGGCATACTCCTCCAGAAACCTACCAAGAACGTGTCGGATGCCTGCCACTTAGAATCGCTCCTTTGTTCCGCTCCAAAGGTGGACCAGCATGCCATTCAGCAGGTAGCTATAATGTTTTGGGGATTTCCAACATGCTGGGATGTTGACATGTCAGCAACTTGTCATACTGTTTCAATATGTCAAACAGCCAAAGTTGCAAAACAGCTCTTTTTATTACTTGATGACGATTTTTTGGGTCTTTGTTTATACCCATTCTCAAACCATTCTGTGAAACAATACGCTAAAATTACAATTTATTACGTTAAGTACCAAACAGCCAATGTGTGTCACAAAATGCAATGTCTGATGTATCAAAATATGTACCATCCAATCTGAATAAAAATTATTCCACACAGCAAAAGAATCTTGACAATCGTTATCCAAAGGATTGCAATGCACGTGATCATGAAACCGGGTACGAACAGAAGCTGACAGTATAACATCAGTCACCACGAGGAAATTTTTCCTGCAGGTGGCGCTCCTATCGGACGTTTTGGAGAAATCTTTATTGCATACCGTAATCATCACCAATACAACAAAATAATGAATACAGGAGTTTGTAACGTCTGCATGTTTGATCATGCACCGGTATTGCTGCTCGCAGTGTGGTTTCAGTTGCCTGAGACTGCAGTCGTGTGTCGGAGTTGCGTTTGCGTGAGTGTATGCGTGCGTATGCATGTCTATTGTTGACGACGGCCTTAATGGACGAAAGCTTTAATTATGAGGGTCCTTTTGTTGCGTCTATCTGCGACTCAGCATCTCCGCTGTGTGGTGAGTAACAACTTTCCATCTCATAACATTGTTACATTCGATTCTGGGTTTTCCATTGTTTGAATACAGGAGTTTGTGAGTCACGCCGCTAAGAAATTAGACATGGCTTTTTTTATACAGAGTTTCTTAAACTGAAACAGAAAGTCAGTTTGTAAACAGGAGAACACACACAGCGCCACACTCAGTGCGCAGAAGCATTACATGAACCATTGTTTACAAACAAGCATATGCCAGACCAAACAAATAGACTAAAACAAAACCTTGAAATAAAACCGATTTTATCTTTTGTAATAAAAAGATTTCAAATTTTAAAATGACAGTAACAAATTGTAGATTAAAAACAAAATTTTATAATGAAACCATCGGTTTATCTTTCCGTAAAGAAGAAAATGTATTGTAGAAGGACAATCACAGCAACAACCACTAACAAACATTAAGCTCCTAGTGGCTTATAACGTGTTAATCAACAAATTTTTCCACCATAAATCGGACCTGGTGGCCTAAATCGAAAACAAGACCACTTTTTACTCTGCCACCACGTATCACTAAGGCACTATGCTACCCCAGGTACTAACGAGGTTGTATGACAACAGGAGGGAAGAGAACAGTCTAACGGATACCACCACAATAGTTACATGGTACACTGCAGCACAAAATTCTTAAAGCGTTATTAACTTAAAAATAATCTCACTATAAATTTATAATTGAATCATTTTGTTTGTCTGCTCATGTTACTATGAAATTAATGGATAAATTAGATTGCACTGTTAACGTAATTAGTTTTTGGATAACGTTTGTAAAATTCTTATTTCTTACATTAATCTCCCCCACGAGAAAGTTAAAATTAACATTGTTAAAGAAACAGCTGACTTAGCGTTGCAGTTTAAGATGGCTTCTGTAGTCCACCTTGTGGCTGTTTTCCAACTTGATGAACTGCAAACGTCATATATCAGATTGTTCGTCTAGACTTCCCCTACACTACCGCCGTACATTGTAATCAGGTATCGTTTACACCCTGCAGAGAACCCTGTAGTTCGTAACAAGCGATACACAGATTCCCAGATTTTTTTTTTTTTTTTTAGTAGACTGACTTGCTACTTTCGTAAACACTTAGACGAACCTAATCAAAATCATCATGTAATACGAACTGCAAATTGGCAAAACAAATCATTATTAGTAACAAAACGAGAGAAAAATTCTGAGTGGGCAGGAAACTAACTCACGACCCATTGTCTTATTTTAATTTTTTTTTGTTTTGTTTTTTGTTACTTATTCGTATATAAGGGAGGAAAGAACACCGTGAATTCATTGTCCCAGGAAGGGGAAACTTTATTGACACATTCCTGGGGTCAGATACATCACATGATCACACTGACAGAACCACAGGCACATAGACACAGGCAACAGAGCATGCACAATGTCGGCACTAGTACAGTGTATATCCACCTTTCGCAGCAATGCAGGCTGCTATTCTCCCATGGAGACGATCGTAGAGATGCTGGATGTAGTCCTGTGGAACGGCTTGCCATGCCATTTCCACCTGGCGTCTCAGTTGGACCAGCGTTCGTGCTGGACGTGCAGACCGCGTGAGACGACGCTTCATCCAGTCCCAAACATGCTCAATGGGGGACAGATCCGGAGATCTTGCTGGCCAGGGTAGTTGACTTACACCTTCTAGAGCACGTTGGGTGGCACGGGATACATGCGGACGTGCATTGTCCTGTTGGAACAGCAAGTTCCCTTGCCGGTCTAGGAATGGTAGAACGATGGGTTCGATGACGGTTTGGATGTACCGTGCACTATTCAGTGTCCCCTCGACGATCACCAGTGGTGTACGGCCAGTGTAGGAGATCGCTCCCCACACCATGATGCCGGGTGTTGGCCCTGTGTGCCTCGGTCGTATGCAGTCCTGATTGTGGCGCTCACCTGCACGGCGCCAAACACGCATACGACCATCATTGGCACCAAGGCAGAAGCGACTCTCATCGCTGAAGACGACACGTCTCCATTCGTCCCTCCATTCACGCCTGTCGCGACACCACTGGAGGCGGGCTGCACGATGTTGGGGCGTGAGCGGAAGACGGCCTAACGGTGTGCGGGACCGTAGCCTAGCTTCATGGAGACGGTTGCGAATGGTCCTCGCCGATACCCCAGGAGCAACAGTTTCCCTAATTTGCTGGGAAGTGGCGGTGCGGTCCCCTACGGCACTGCGTAGGATCCTACGGTCTTGGCGTGCATCCGTGCGTCGCTGCGGTCCGGTCCCAGGTCGACGGGCACGTGCACCTTCCGCCGACCACTGGCGACAACATCGATGTACTGTGGAGACCTCACGCCCCACGTGTTGAGCAATTCGGCGGTACGTCCACCCGGCCTCCCGCATGCCCACTATACGCCCTCGCTCAAAGTCCGTCAACTGCACATACGGTTCACGTCCACGCTGTCGCGGCATGCTACCAGTGTTAAAGACTGCGATGCAGCTCCGTATGCCACGGCAAACTGGCTGACACTGACGGCGGCGGTGCACAAATGCTGCGCAGCTAGCGCCATTCGACGGCCAACACCGCGGTTCCTGGTGTGTCCGCTGTGCCGTGCGTGTGATCATTGCTTGTACAGCCCTCTCGCAGTGTCCGGAGCAAGTATGGTGGGTCTGACACACCGGTGTCAATGTGTTCTTTTTTCCATTTCCAGGAGTGTAATTTACTCAGCATGTCACAGTTCTGATTCCAGAAGGGTTACTCGACTGAGAATGCTGTCTACACATTTACCCATCAAATAGTACACGCTCTAAATAACAAATTATCGCCAGTTGGTATTTTTGTGATCACTACAAGGCTTTTGACTCCGTGGATCATGTCACACTCTTAGAAAAACTCAGGTTTTATGGAATTGAGGGCTATACACATGGCTGGTTTGAATCATACTTAGTAAACATAAAGGAAAAAGTTTTGCTGAATAGCACAAATAATGTTGGAAGGGTGGCAAATTCTAGTGAATGGGGAGTTATCACAAAGGGAGTCCCACAGGGTTCAATTTTAGGTCCTCTGCTGTTCCTTATTCATGTGAATGACCTGTTTAACGTTTAGCAACCAGAACTAGTACTTTTTGCAGATGACACTAGTGTTATAATAAATCCCATTCCAGAAAAAGCAGCTGAGGGATGTCTCTCAAAGAATTATTAAGTGGTTCTTGGAAAATGGACTCTCCCTTAATTTAAAAAAAAACTCACTATATCCAGTTCTGTAAACCGAATAGAGTCATACCGGCGATTGATGTAGCGTATGAACAGGACTCAGTTAACAGGATAAATTTCTCCAAATTTTTGGATGTTCACATTGATGACAACTGGAACTGGAAGAAGCATATTACTGAGCTTCTCAAACAACTAAGGTCAGCTTCTTTTGCTCTTTGTATAATCGCTAGTCTTCGTAATAAACAGATCAGCCTCCTAAGGTACTTTGCATATTTCCACTCAACAATGTCTTGTGGAATAGTTTTCTGGGGTAACTCACCACTTAGACATAAAGTATTGATTGCACAAAAGAGAGCAGTCAGAATAATTAGTGGTGTTCACTCAAGTACGTCATGTAGGCACCTTTTCAAGGAGTTAGTTATTTCAACTGCACCATCAGAGTACATATATTCGCTAATGAAATTCGTTACAAATAATTCATCTCAATTCGCGAAGAACAGTGATGTTCATACGTACAACACTAGAGGGAAAAATGACCTTTCCTATCCGTTATTGAAGCTGTCAGTTGCCCAAAAAGGAGTACATTACTCAGCAACAAAAATCTTTGATCATTTATCCAACAACATAAAGTGCCTGGCAGGTAGCAGATCAAGTTTTAAATTTAGCTTAAAATCATTTCTTTTGGACAACTCCTTCTACTCCATGGACGAGTTTCTGTTTCAGAAATGGAAAAAAAATGTACCTCTAAATGTAGTTGCATGAGTAGAACTAAAAATTTCAGTAATATTAATATTAGCACTATTCATGTGTGTATATATATCTTGTAATCTGACTTGTTTCACATCATATCGATAAAATAATCGGGAAAATGATCTACGGAACATGACATAACTAAAACTAAAGAGCACATATGTAAATAGCGATTGATAACGTGGGACCCTCGAATACTTCCAATGTGCGTCTCCAGATACCGGTGGAAGACACGGGGATGAGGGTCATTCCCTCCTTCTTCAGTGTAGTGGACGTAATGTCCTGGGAGCCAGGCAATCGTATTCATCTTCGTCTGAGGATGAAAGGGATACGTCCAGACGAATAATAAATTCATCCGAAAAAGCGGAATCGGGCCATCGGGAAAAAAAAACACTGTCGACGAATCCAGAGCCAATGATACGGTCCACAAGAGACCAGTCTGTGAAGAAAGGTATCAGTGCGATGACAGTCGTCACAGTAATCGGTCGGGCGAAAGCCTATGCGAGGAGGACGGTCGTCGCCAGTCGCTATCAGACGATGAATGACGCTATACCAGGACGAAGCAGTCTCCATCGGCATATAGGAAGACTAAGATGGGACCAGACAGTTTTCCTGGATGTTGACGGGGAAGCTACTTGAACAGGGAAGAGGCGAGATGGTTGATCCCAACGGGATACTACATTTCCGGTAGTGAGGTGCGTCTTTGAAGGATATCAGCACCAAAGAAACTGACAATTACAAAATATTCGCGGATATGTCGCAATTTCTGATTAATCCGTCCAACATCAACGGGAAGAGTCAGACTAACCGACTGGAGATAGGAAAACAAACAAGATGCAATGAAATACGGTGCCTGTGTACATGTTAAAACATTACGTCGTAGAAACAAGATGGACTCTTCGCTTTAATGTCGGGCAGGTGTAACCCTCCGAGCTTGCAGGTCTGGCCGGCACTTCATATGAACTCTAAACAATTATCGTCACCACAGGAATCGACCAGATAGTTGTTTGAGTCTGCGGGCTATAATAGCGGAAGTAGGAATATCTGTGCAATGAAACACGCTTTACTCAAAATGTAGGTGTCTAAGACCCGCACCTTGTGAAGCAGCCTAACGGAACGGCGTTCAGGTTCAAGAATCGCTCCCTGGACACGAGTTGTAACCTCTGGCCAGTTAAGTGCCGCCATTTTGATATGGTTGCGATCTCGTACGGTGCCCTAAAGTCTTGTGGCGATTGACGGCCTTCGCGCAAGGAATTACCGCTTGGTTAAAGCCCACAATAGTAGCAACGTGCCTTTGTGACCATTAATGTGGCCACCAGCAAGGCGACAAAAGGAATCCAAGGAATCCTTGAGCCCTGAGATGTCGTCGGCATTCCGTACTAAAACTATGACGTCATCAGCGTAAGCGTGGATCTAGATTCGTTCTCCCAGCTTAGTCCAGCCACCTAGTTGCGCGGCAATACGCCGAAGCAAGGGTTCTAAGAACAAATCAAAGAGTCATGGATGACGGGCCACCCTTGGGTAGAACTCGTCTTATAGAAATCCAGGGCGTAAGATGACCGTTCACGACACCGAGGAATGGATACCAGAGAAAAGATTGGCTACGACCTGGCATGCGTCTGAGTAAAACACAAAGCGGTCAATACATTCACTAAAAAAACTGTGACTGACTCGGTAAGGAAGTCAGTAACGAATCCTCTGTGAAATGCAGTCAACTGGACGTATTGTGCATGTCGACGCTGTATGAAATGTTTACTGCGACGCTGCGGTCAACAGACGACGCTTTTCGTACGCTTTCCACCAAAGCAGGCACCTGAAATTAGACCGACAAACGCGGCCGTGTCGGCGGCAGACGCCACAGCGGAGTCTTCCAAGTGGGCGATCCTCAGCCGGCAGCAGCAGCTGACCTCTCTGCGGCAATGAGGAAGCACGGCAGCACGCCTCCGCTTATTATGATACTCCCAGCAAGCGACCGCTCCACGCGTCTTCTGTACCAGGAGCTACGGATGGGAAAAGCCGTCCTGTTAAAACCGATACCGGTATTTTAGTTCTGAATAACCAGTATTTTTGGGTATTTGTTTGTTCTCCATTATAACAGGTGTTTTCTTAATTCTTACTAATAACCTATTTAAAAAGTCGAAATATCTATTAGCCATAAGCAGTAGTCATAAAGCTTCCGTTTTTAAATGAACGTTCTTTTTATTTAAAAAAATAAATAAAGGAGTAAATTTTAATCGTAAAATTTGCATTGGTTTGAAATATTGCATTATAACAGAAAAGTGGAAAAGCCATCAGTACTGTTTTAATAACAATGACGACGAAATGAGTAACAAACACATGGCGTAAGAATTAGTGCAGCATTGCTGTAACAGTAATGTCCCTGTTGGCCGACGATACAAGTATAGCTATCACACCCGACAGACGAGAATTAACCGGTGAAATTGTAAACGATGTTTTCCAGAAAATCATTAAGTGGTTCTCTGCAAATGGGCTCTCATTAAACTTTGACAAAACACAGTATATACAGTTCCACACAGCAAATGGAATGACCCCATTAATAAATATAGACTTCGATCAGAAATCGGTAGCTAAGGTAGAATATTCAAAATTTCTAGGTGTATGCATTGATGAGGGGTTGAACTGGAAAAAACACACTGAGGCTCTGCTGAAACGTTTGAGTTCAGCTACTTATGCTATTAGGGTCATTGCAAATTTTGGCGATATACATCTGAGTAAATTAGCTTACCACGCCTATTTTCATTCTCTGCTTTCGTATGGCATCATATTCTGGGGTAACTCATCATTCAGTAAAAGAGTGTTCATTGCACAAAAGCGTGTAATCAGAATAATTGCTGGAGCTCATCCAAGATCATCCTGCAGAAACTTATTTAAAGAGCTAGAAATCTTCACTGTAGCTTCACAATATATATATTCACTTATGAAATTTGTTATTAACAATCCGAACGAATTCAAAAGTAATGGCTACAACACTAGGAGAAAGGATGATCTTCACTACTCAAGGTTAAATCTAACTTTGGCTCAGAAGGAGTAAATTATGCTGCCACAAAAGTCTTTGGTCACTTACCTAATAGCATCAAAAGTCTGACAGATAGCCATATAGCATTTAAAAGGAAAATAAAAGAATTTCTTAATGGCAACTCCTTCTACTCATTAGATGCATTTTTGGATATAGTAAGTGGGTAATTTCCCAACCTCCACAAAAAAAATTGTTGAGTGTCATGTAATATTTTGTTTAATGTAATATCTTGTATAGATACCTTTTATTAACCTCACACGTTCCACATCATTACGAAGTGTCGTATTCATGATCTATGGAACAAGTACTAATCTAATCTAATCTAATCTTGGCGCGTGTCGTGGCTTAAGGTACGAGTGTAAGAGAAGTACTCAAGACGTGTCCCCATTCAGTCTATACGGTGGTTTTCCGCTGTCATCTCCGGACGTATGTCGTATTGCAGAATGTCATTAACCCAAGTATGGAGATTTTTTACGAAGTGCCGTACCAATGAAGTACAACACTTTATTTGCGTCAATAGATTAAGATTTTTCCGCCATTTCTAACAAACAATAAGAGAGGAAAGAAATTACGGTAACAGTAATAAATTAAAATATTTACTATCAAAAACAGTTTGATCGTAATTTAATTATTCCGGTGATCGGTTTCGACCACTTCTGTGGTCATCTTCAGACCAATGAGTAAGAACCTCCTTCTGGTGGCTCTTACTCATTGGTCTGAAGATGACCACTGTAGTGGTCGAAACCGGTCACCGAAATAAATTAATTGTGATCAAGACTGTTGTTGATAGTAAATATTTGTAACAACATTGATCACTGTTCATTCCCACAATGTATTCAAAAGTAATAAATTAAAAACGTAACAACAGTTCATTCACAGCGCACAATAAAAATGCAAAATCCCTGATCTGCTGCCTGTGTCTGTGCAATATGTCTTCACCCGCTTGTATCCCTTGTGAATGGTCAAATTAACACGAGAAACATACTTCTTCAACCTCAATTTCCATCCATCAGTACTGACTTTTCGTAATCCCGAAATAGTGGTATGATCCCCGATTCCAGCATGTCTTTTGAGTAGAGTTTCAAACAATTAGAATCATTAGGAGAATACATTTGTGTGTTTATAGTATTCAACGTCTTATCACTTTTTGAGAAAAGCAGCGAACGGTGGACGAACTAAGTCTTCTTTTATTTGCCTATTTAATATAATAGTTTGATTCTGAGACCTTGAAACTGAGAGAGTTAAAATTATCCAATCTTTGTTCGATTTCTACGTTTATTACAAGAAATAGTACCAATAAGAAACCGTAAATCGGTTATTCCAGGAACCGGTTACTCTGAACGGTTGTAACTCTCAGGTTAAACTGTCGTGGAAAACAAAAACGATATAACCGAAAACGGGTTGTTTCAGCAATAACTACTGTCCCCACCAGGAGCCACATACGTCCCGGAACGTGACAAAACACACACACACGTGTTCTCCCGACTTGTATCAGTGAGAAGGTGTGAGCAGCACTGACACTCAACTTTCATAAATGTTTATGAACACTGTTAACAAGGAGACCACATGCCAAACGGATTTTTGCAGTTTCAACTTTCATAAATGTTTATGAACACTGTTAACAAGGAGACCACATGCCAAAGGGATTTTTGCAGTTTTTTTTATGTTTATAGCACCTTCAGCTTACAACTCAAATCGCCCGCAGTTCTCTGATACAACTCTCAAAAATTCACGAGTAATTCGACTGTGAAGTTTTCCGATCGTCTTTCACTCCCTCAAGCCAGGAGGATTTCTTTCGATGAACCGCAAGGCTCTGTTGGAAAACGCTCGCCCGCCATGTCGGCATCCAATGCTCTACTCCCTGCCATTGAAAATTTTTAAACAAAGGTGCATGTACTACGAGCATTTTCATGAAGCGTAAAACACACAAGGCTGAAAAAAAATCGGTAACACTCGAGAGATCACTGGCTTGAGTCTTTATTTGCTCGTTATTTTTTCTTTCGCTTTTTTCCATTCACTTCGAGTAACTACGTCATTTAAATATAAAATTTATGAAGTATAAGCCAATTAACACGTATTTAATTGCCATTTATTACGGAAAGTGCTCGTCCTTTTATTTCTAATTGCATATCGCACACAACTTATACGAATTGTTCATTAGGTACCGGTACTGATCTTTCGTAAAATACTAGCTGGTGCGCTGGCACACCAGTAATTTTGTTGTGATGAGTAAGTGAGCTACTGTTCGTACAACAACGTCAGCAGACCCCACGTCCCCGCCTGTTAGGGTAAGCTTAGCAAGTCTTGAGCGCCATCCCCTCCCTCCCCCCAAGCGGCCCAACGAAAGCACGACGGCAAGCAGAGCATTGCTGTCCAGCGATGCATGAAAGGGGCGGACAGGGGCGTTCATCTATGCGTCGTGCTATTGAAGTAGATATACATTATACAACAAATTTGCTAATTTCTTTAACACGATTTATGTTCACTGATGTAAAAAAAAGTTCCAATCCCTACTTAAAACTCTTAGGAGCTGATTTTTTTTTTTCGCTTGGTCTTCTTCCTCTAAAGTAGCCTCAGCACTACAACGTGGAGTAGCCGCGCGGTCTGAGGCGCCTTGCCACGGTTCGCACGGCTCCCCCCGGCGGAGTTTCCAATCCTCCCTCGGGCATGAGTGTGTGTGTTGTCCTTAGCATAAGTTAGTTTAAGTAGTGTGTAAGTCTAGGGAACGATGACCTCAGCAGTTTGGTCCCATAGGAACTTACCAAAAATTTCCAATTTTTTTTGTTTTTTCTCTGGTTCAAGCTGTCTCCATAGCAAATTTCATCGAAATCGGTTCAACGGTTTGGTCGTGGAAACGCAAGAGACAAAGTTACTTTAGCATCTCCTAATATTAGTATGGAAGATTAAACACGTTGAGGACTGCGTAAGCATTGCATTCATTACGTTGAATCGTATTACGTACAACGTATGAACCAATAAAATCATTTTCACAAATGTGATGCTCAAAAGCCAAAGTGTAAATAGCTTTTCAAAAGACTAATTATTTTTCCCTAGTCGCGAAATCTTCTTCAAACCAGTAAATATCTTGTATTACACGCTGTATAAATTATCCTATGTTCTTGCTCTGCATTAATGCTGTCACAATGCCAAATTTAATCGAAATAGGTTTAGCGGTTTATACCTGAAAACATAACAGAAAGAATTACTTTCGCATTTATAACATTAGTATGTATATGGACTAGCGCCTGCTGTTCCGTTCGCGTACACTGTATGTCTGCTCAGATATTCTTTTGTTTTTGCTTTTCTTTAATCCAATTTTTGTGTTGCTCAGAAACTGCAACATCATCTAAACTTTTCACGCTAATTAAGGCCACAGATGTATGGTCTTTTCTTAATGTACTTGTGACCAGAAAAAAAACTTCCATACCCCATTTTACACATTTACAGTTTCACTTTCTAAAACACTGAAACACGTTTTTTTTTAAAAAAAAATTCTAACAGAGAAGCCAAATACAAATTTACTTACATTTAGATTTAAACATGCTTTCATAATGAAACATTTTATAAAAATTTTAATCCCCGATGTTAGTCACTTGGAGGGTTGGATTTCCAAACATACTGAAACACGTTTTTTTTTTTTCATTTATAACTGAGAAATCAAATACCAATTTTCTTAGATGTAGCTTTAATAATACTTTATTAGTACTTTAATAATAATTTATTTTCTAAAAAAGCTTTCACGCACTATTTTACCCCCTTAGGGTATGAATCTACAGAAATGTTGAAACACGTATGTTTTCACTTCTGACGGAGAAACCAAACACCTATTTTATTAGTTTCAAAATTCGCCTTAATAGCAACATATTTTCAAAAACCTTTTCATCTGCTACAGCAAACTCTTAGAGTGGAATCTCGGACAATCCCTTACTAAATGATGCCAATAGTATAAAATCAACACCCTCTACTAATTTCGAGTTTCCGTCCTTAGCGATTTGATCTAACCGGTAATAAGTCAGTCAATAAAGACATACTGTACAGAGATTAGTTGACTTGGAACCTCATGTGCGGTTACTGCGATGTGCAATGGGCCCAGATTTCGTATTAATGGACTTTAATGCTCGACCTCATAGAGCACGGGTGGTTGACGTTTGCTTGGAAAACAAAGATATTGCACTCATGGAGTGACCTCCTCGCTCTCCCAGTTTGTATCCCATAGCGCACGTAATCAGTAGATGAACTGCAGGAATCCTGCTACCTAGGTACTAAAATAATAAATGACGGACGGAGCAAGGAGGTCATCAAAAGCAGACTAGCAGTGGCAAAAAAGGCATTCCTGGCCAAGAGAAGTCTACTAATATCAAATATCGGCCTTAATTTGAGGAAGAAATTTCTGAGAATGTACGTCTGGAGTACAGCATTGTGTAGTAGTGAAACATCGACTGTGGGAAAACCGGAACCGAACAGAATCGAAGCATTTGAGATGTGATGCTACAGACGAATGTTGAAAATTGGTGGACTGATAAGGTAAGGAATGAGGAGGCTGTACGCAGAATCGGGGAGGAAAGGAATATGTGGAAAACACTTATAAGGAGAAAGGACAGGATGATAGGACATCTGTTAAGACATGAGGGAATGACTTCTGTGATACTAGAGGGAGCTAGGGAGCTGTAGAGGGCAAAAACTGTAGAGGGAGACAGAGATTGGAATACGTCCAGCAAATAATTGAGGACGTAGGTGGCAAGTGCTACTCTGAGATGAAGAGGCTAGCACAGGAGAGGAATTAGTGGCGGGCAGCATCAAACCAGTCAGAACACTGATGACAAAAAAAAAGAGCACATCTTGGGTGCTCCTGCTAGGAGACGGGTTGCAGCACGTCACCATTCACCAACCACTTTCCAAGACTTGCTGGGAGTTCTGCGGGAAGAATGGGCCTGGTGCCTCAACATGAGGTTGATGACATCATTCACAGCATGCCCCAAAGTTGGGCGGCGGGGACGGGGGGGGGGGGGGGGGGGGGAGGAGCTACAGTTGTCAGGCTTACATTGCTGCCAGAGGTGTCAGACCCCACAATGAGCACATTGACCAGCTGTGTGTAAATCCGACGAGTTAGAAGAAAACTTTTCTCTTCTGTTATGCGCGTTCCGGCTGTTTAGGTTCTGTATTATTTACGTTTTTTCTACTTTATTATCACCTGTTTATACTGTTTTGTGACAAAATAAAGGCAACCTTGCAAAATTTCCGTTTGTTGTTTTAATTTTAGACACCAGTGTACTTTGCACTTCACGGATATGCTCGCAGAACATGCGCCACGAATCGAACATGGTCCACACGCAGCACAGTAGACCTATCTGCCACAGAGCCACGTGGCCTATCGAAAGCTGGCACGGTAGCTCAGCGTGTTCGGGCAGAGGGCTGGCTGCTCTCTGTCATAAAAAAACTGAGTGAAGGGTTAAACGATGAACTTGAACGGCTGTCTTGTGAGTCCGCCGTTACCAAATGCAGCGAACGAAAAACGAACAAAATGATCAATTTAACAAAAAAACTCGAATAACCGAGCTAGTTCTACCCGTTTTAAGGTTCTCGTAAAACTTCAAAGTAGATTTTCTCGAGAATTTGCCAGAGTACCATCGAAATGCTTTGGCTACTGGCATTTGAGTTCTGAACTTCATGTACCTTAAATATAAAAAAATACAAAAGCCCATTTCCCATGTGGTCTCATTGTATGACGTGAAAATTAAAACGAATCCTTACGAGGGGCACTTCGCCTCTAAGCACACAAGAGTTTGAGGCAGAGAAAGTTGGAGTTTTCCATCTGCTCTAATGACACAACCACTAATGATTACTGTTTTCTGTCTTTAATTGCTATTTCGTTGTGATTTTCTATGACACGTATGTGTAAAATAGCCAAGAAGCTGTCCAGTTATTATTTAGATGAGTTTCACTCTGTTTCATTATTACAGTTACAATCTCAGATCAGCTGACTCCCAAAATATAATTAGTTTTCTTTGATACTATGTTTATTGAAATTTACTCCGAACTAAAAATTGTACTGCAGTAAATACTGGCAAATTTCATGTGAGCTAATCAGTATTTATGGACATAGTGACGCCACTCTTGAGAGAAACTGGCATTCAAAATTTCCAGTAATGTATTTCTATTTCCATGGAACTAGTTAACTTACAAGATAATTGACATTTAAATCTGTGACCAGTTATACTTTCCGTGGAGATTTTTCTTCTGGGATTGTTAGATTCTGACGTTTGCCATTATACTTTTTTTGACCTAATTTTTACACACAAAGTGACGTATCTCATTAACTGATTCATCCACTAAGTAAGATTTTTCCACAATTTAGTGCCGTAGTTTTCAATATGGCGCTTGTACATATAATCACAGCGTTCCAACGAGGCATAAAATGATTTCATAAACTTTTCTAATTTCTAAGACCGCCACACATTCCATAAATAAAATTATTCTTAATACTTATAACGAGTCATTTTAATTGAATCAACTGTGGGTACTTGGTAAAACATGGTAAATTACTAAACAAACACTGTTTTTAGCCGTGTTTCACAATTTATTACTAATGTTATTGCACATTCGGGTTATAAGCCCTGATTCCCAAAAATGATAATACATAGAAAACATGATGACAAGGCAAAGATAATCTCAGCTTCTTAGGCATAGATCCATAGCTTAATGTACACTTACATCAATGACCATTTTTTAACGAATTACATCCATTACTACACATTCACCAATTATACTACAATGACTGAACTAAAGTTATGCATCAGCTAACATATTTTTAACTACAATGGACTGGGGTCCAAAGTTTTGCTTTTATCCTTGGGTTGTGATCTCATCGAAAGAAGTGACTAATTGAATTGGATTTGCTCATTTAATAATAGATATGGGGATATACACATATGTTTTTTAATTTCTAAAATTTCTGATTGGTCGAGTTTGGCCCCCTTTTCCTCTGTGTGCAGGACTTGTAAATGTATTGTGTATTTGTGATTATTGTTCAGGCAATGTTCTGCAAAGGCTGAATCAGGCTTCTTCAATCTCCAGCTTTTGTGGTGTTCCTTAAGCCTGGTACAGGTTGACCTCCCCGTCTGTCCAATGTAGCAAGACTGACACTCCCGGCATGTGATTTCATAAACCCCACTTTTTGTAATACCTGGTTGTTTGCATTTTCCATTGAACAAGAAACGACCTATTGACTGAGGAACATAGAAAAACACAGAGAAACTCTTTGCCTTCAAGATGTCACTTATGTTATTTGATGTTTCCTCTATAAAAGGTAATCTGCACCATTTACTTTCCTGTTTGTCTGTGTTTTTCATTGGGGACAGTAGGGACCTGGTTTGCTTCTTCATCTTCTTGCCAAAGATTATATCAATGGTGTTGGGGTCAAATTCATTATTTATGTCTATTGTTTTTATTGTGTTAAGTTCCTGGTCAAAGTCTTCTTGCACATAGGGATCGAAAGGAGATGGTGGATCATGTGATGGAATGCTGCAAGTTTGTCGGTTGTTGGATATTGGGAGGAAGGCGGGATGAAAGTGTCAGTGAAGGAATCTTTTCGGTAAATTTTAAATTTATGGTTACTATCTTCTACCTTTAAGCTAATGTCCAGGAAATTTATATTGCCCCGCAGCCCCCCCCCCCCCCAACTCCTTGCTGACCTTTATGGTAGTGTGCCACTGGTTCATATTTTCCACAAATTTATGGAGTTGTCTGTTGGAACCTTTCCACATACAAAGAATATCATTTACATATATGTACCAATACACAACATGTTTTGTTAGTGGTTCCCTCTTCAGAAAATCAGTATCCCACTCGTCCAAGAACATTTCTGCTAGTAAGGGGCATAAAGGTGAGCCCATTGCCAAACCATCTATTTGCTGATAAAAGTTCCCTTGAAAGCAGAAATAATTTTGATTCAAACAACATTCCACTGTATTAACAATGCTCAGCTGCTCTTCTAGATTTATGTTGTGTGAATACAATGATTGTGACACAATATCTATACATTCTTACACCGGAAAATATGTGAATAAGCTATGCGCATCAAAAGAGACAAATTTTGCATTCGTCGGAACCTTAACATATGTTAACTTGTTAACTAAATCTAAACTGTTCTGAATGCTGTATTTCCCTTTGAAGTTCAGCTTCTTCTTCAAGAGAGTGTTGATTCTCTTGGCAACCTTGTGTACTGGAGCATGTGTTGTAGATACCACTGGACGGTTTGTGGTTTTTGGAGCTTTGGTAAACCATACTGCTGTGGTACCCTTGGGTTCATTTGCAGCATGCTCTTACAGGCATATTCAGAAAAGATATTGGAGCACTGGTTAAATACAAATGGCACTCAGCACTATTGACTTAACTTCTGAGGTCATCAGTCCCCTAGAACTTAGAACTACTTAAACCTAACTAACTTAAGGACATCACACACATCCATATCCGAGGCAAGATTCGAACCTGCGATCGTAGCGGTCGCGCGGCTCCAGACTGTAGCGCCTAGAACCGCTCGGCCACTCCGGCCGGCAGCACTGGTTAACTACCTGCTTAGCCTGATCATTGTAACTGTCAGGTCTCTTATTGGAAAAAAAATCCTCTACTTTGTTTGTATAATCTGTTTTATTTAACAGCACTATGGACCCTCTTTTATCTGCGCTAGTCACAATCACATTACTGTTTTCAATCCTAGTTTTAAGTTCCTTCATGACTAAGAATTCGTTGTTCTTCCGATATTGAGCTTGTTGTTGTTGTTGTATTGTTGTTTCTATGCCTGCTTGATTTCTTCCACACACTGCACTTTCGTTACCATATCTTTCTGTAGGGCTAGTTCCAGATCTATCCTTAGATGGACTAACACTTGAGGTCTTGTTATCATCTCTGGAGCGTATATCTGGCCTTTTGATAGCAACTTTTCTTCTAGTACAGAAAGGGTTAACGTTGATAAATTAACAATTCTGTCTGAAAAGTGGATCGACATTTTTGGGGTTAAGGTTCAATGATAATAACTGTTCTAACTTCTTTTGACACTGAAACGTATTGTAAATGACGTCTGAAACTGTTTCCCTAACAGTATTTTTCAACCATATATATTCACGTGGATGAAGCAAGTAAGTAAGCTGCATATGTACTAATTTCAGGTGCATACTCACATTATCACGAACTCTGTACCAATTCTAGATTTCTTGTTTAATCCATAGTTTTTCTGCTGCCTTTTCTTGTTTAATCCATAGTTTTTCTGCTGCCTTCTTCAAGTGTCTTGCTGAAGCCGAGATTTCTTTTATCTTGATGGTAGCGTACTTTGGTGTTATTTTGTATTTTAGGCACTGTTTATTAAACCAAATATGTTGACATGCTTTCGCCTTCTTGGTTAGGGATCGTCTATACAGCACAGCTAATGTTGCTTATAATGAGTACTGAGTAGCAAAAACCAACCTAACAGTTTTTCAAATGATTATATAGTTTCCGAGATCACAATATGTCCTTATGCCAGTCTTTGTGAGACCACACACACCCGAAAACAATTAGTCTGCGGAAGCCATCCACTATGCTATGCTATGCTATGCGTTACTCTCGGAAATGAGAAGGGCATGACTCGAAAGTGAAAGTGCTAATATCTCCGTGAAAGTACAAGTATCGGTCTCCTTAAAAACTTTGCGATTTGGAACAGAGCATCGTCCCTACAATAAGACATCAAGTTTAATAAATGTGTGAGATAGTGAAGCCAAAACTGGTAAGTTGCGTGCCACCCACTATTCATTAAAGTTTACAATTTAACTGCTACAAACTGTTGCGCTACCGAGGAGACAAAAAAGAAGAGACTACAAAAATCGAGTTGGTTATATTTTACAACTTCCTTACAAAGAGAACTCAAACGTCGTTCTTAACGTAACAAAATCGGCAGGCATAAACGCAAAGGATGCACACATGTCCTGCCAGGAGGTTTCAAATCACTGCACACTACACCACAGAGTAAAAATTCATGCTGGAGATGGAAAGGTAATCCTAGGAATAGCCCAAACACTTTAAAACAATTTCAAATATATACAGAGTGGTCAAAACAGTCTGAAAAGCCTGTAAGGGTATTGAAGGGTAGGTTGAGCTGAGAAATACTCGTTAAGAAAAAAAAATCTATACGTTGCGCCGTTTTCGACTTCATTAACATTTAATTTAATCAACTGATTTGCAATCGAGGTGGATTCTTTATACTCATTAAGTTTAACCAATGACGCAGTTGCGCGTGCGAATTCAAGCGTTCGCCCAGGTACAATTAGTGTCAGTTCTTATAGTGAAGATGAAACAGCACGAGACCGCACAGCCTTTTGTTTGGGTTCGATCCTTACTATCGCCACATGTCCAATTTTTGTATCGCTCTCTTGTTCGGTTTTAGGAAACCAAACGAAGAACACGTTTGGCTACACAGTCTCTGGAGGACCGCTTAAATTTGTGCGCGCAACGCCCTGATTGGCTAAATTCAATGTTAATTAACTCGGAAACAGCGCAACGTGTCGAATTTTTTATAAATAATTTGTTGTATGCACAACCTACCCTGCAACGCTCTTACAAGCTTTTCAGACTGTTTCTGACCACCCAGTATAAGGCATAAACGGTGGATCCTTCATAAGTATGTTCGTGGTCAATCCAGTTCTCAAACGTTTTCCGTCACGCCTCCCTCCCAGCACGTGTGAGACAAAATTATTTTGCCCCGCCCCTCAACGCACTTTTTTTTCTTTCTCAGCTTTTCTTGTGTTGCTGTTGTTGTCTTCAGTCCAGAGACTGGTTTGATACAGCTCTCCATGCTAGTCTATCCTGTGCAAGCCTCTTCATCTGCGATTAGTTACTGCATCCTACATCCTTCTGCATCTGTTTTGTGTATTCATCTCTTGGTCTCCCTCTACGATTTTCACCCTCCACGATTCCCTGTAGTACTAAATTGGTTATCCCTTGATGCCTCAGAACGTGTCCTACCAACCGATCCTTTCTTCTAGTCAAGTTGTGTCACAAATTCCTCTTCCCTCAAGTTCTATTCAGTACCTTCTCATTAGTTACGTGAGCTACCCACCTTATCTTCAGCATTCTTCTGTAGCCTCTCTACTTCGATCATCATCAGTTATTTTGCTTCCCAAATAGCAAAAGTCATCTGCTATTTTAAGTGTCTCATTTCCCAATCAAATTCCCTCAGCATCACCTGATTTAATTCAACTGCATTCCATTATCCTCGTTTTGCTTTCGTTTATGTTCATCTTATATCCACCTTTCAAGACACTGTCCATTCCGTTCAACTGTTTTTCCAAGTCCTTTGCTGTCTCTGACAGAATTTCAATGTGGTCAGGAAACCTCAAATTTCTTTACTTCTTCTCCATGGATTTTAATTTCTACTCCAAAGTTTTCTTTTGCTTTCTTTACTGTTTGCTCAATGTACAGTTTGAATAGCGTTGGGAATAGGCTACAACCCTGTCTCACTCCCTTCTCAGTCACTGGTTCCCTTTCATGACCCTCTACTCTTATAACTGCCATTTTGTTTCTATACAAATTGTAAATAGCCTTTCACTCCCTGTATTTTACCCCTGCTACCTTCAGAATTTGAAAGAGAGCATTCCAGTCGATATTGTCAAAAGCTTTTTCTAAGTCTACAAATTTCAGAAACGTAGGTTTATCTTTCCTCAGCTTATCTTCTACGACAAGCCGTAGGGTCAGTATTGCCTCTCGTGTTCCAACGTTTCTACGGAATCCAAACTGCATCTTTCCCTCTGTCGGCTTTTACCAATTTTTCCATTCGTCTCAAAATAACTCGTGTTAGTATTTTGCAACCGTGACGTTAGACTGATAGTTCGTCATTTTTACACCTGTCGACACCTGCATTCTTTTTGATTGGAATTATTATATTCTTCTTGAAGTTTGAGGGTATTTTATCTGTTTCATACATCTTGCTCACCAGACGGAAGAGTTTAGTAATGGCTGCCTATCCCAAGGCTGTCACTAGTTCTAAGGAATGTTGTCTACTCCTGGGGCCTTGTTTCGATTACGGTCTTTCAGTGCTCTGTCGAATTCTTCACGCAGTATCCTATCTCTCATTTCCATAATATTGCCCTCAAGTACCTCACTCCTGTATAGACCCTCTGTATACTCCTTCCACCATTCTTCTTTCCCTTCTTCGCTTAGGACTGGTTTCCCATCTGAGCTCAGCATTTCTTATATTTAGCACAAAAACGGCCCACATCTGTTTACTTATGTCTCATTATTGCAACTCTCAGTTAAAAGGACAGTAACAACATCAACAATAATAAAGATAATAACGGTAATGTTAATAATAATAATAATAATAATAATAATAAACCCCGTGGAGGCCCGGGAAAAGAATAGGCCTCCGGTATGTTCTGCCAGTCGTAAAAGGCGACGAAAAGACCAAACCACTAATAGGGCTAACCCCCCTTTTAGTGTGATTAGTTGGTTCAGGACAGAACTAAAGAAGCCTCGGACAAGCGCCGTCATGGTCGGGGACGACGCTTAAACCCTATGCCCGCCCACAATGGTAACGACATTGCTAGCCAACTGGAAATTGATTTAAATCCAAATAGAGGTGTTTTGCAGGATATGCTTCCTGCAACCACCCTAGAAGGAAAACAAAGACAGAGGATGAGATGGTCAGATGAAGTTAATCGACACCTCATGTTCTGTTATTACCTGGGAACCAACACAACTGGATACAGATCACAAGTATACACAACATTTATTATCAGATACCCAGAATTAAAATTTTTAACAGAACAACGACTAGCTGATCAGACCCATGTAATAATCAAAAATAACAGTATACCCCAGTCAGAATTAGAAAACATCAAACAACAAGTACAACAAATACTGGAACAAAATAATGTGCAATCAGAAGAAGAAGAAAACACAGTAATTGACTCAAACATCCCAGAGCAAACAAACAAAGAACAACACGCATCAATTAAACAATCAGAGGAAAACGAAATCTTAAGACAGCCACCAGAACAAGCACAAATAGAACACGAACTGACACACATGTTAGATATAGAAGAAAAATTTCAGCTGACATAAGAATACAAGGACACAAATACAGACATTAGACCATTCTTGCATAGACCGCCAAATAACCCACAAGTCGAAACAACAATAAAAACTATCAACACAATCATACACAACAAAATAAATGAAAACAACTATAGAAGAGTTACAACTACTGGTTTATATAGGAGCACTCACTACACTAAATATACACACTAGGCAGAGGTCAGAACCAACCAACACACAGAAGAAACCCACAAAACCAGCATGAAAACACAGGCTACAGATCAGAATAGAAAAACTGAGAAAAGACAGCTAATACAATTTATAAGAAATGAAATTTCAGAAAAAACGAAAAAGGTTAGGTAAAATCTCACAACAAGAAGCGATAGAGCAATTAGAGGAAAAGAAGCAGAAATTACAAGCATTGGCCAAACGACTTAGAAGATACAAAAAAAGTGAAAATAAAAGGAAACAAAACCAAACATTCAACACAAACCAAAAGAAATTTTGCAAGACAACAGATAACACACACATTAAAATAGACAATCCACCAAACATAACAGACATGGAACACTTCTGGAGCAACATATGGTCAAACCCGGTACAACATAACAGGCATGCATGGTGGATACAAGCAGAAACAGACACATACAAGATGATATCACAAATGCCTGAAGTGATAATTTTGCAACATGAAGTCACCCAAGCAATTAATTCTACTCACAATTGGAAAGCCCCCGGAAAAGATAAAATAGCAAATTTCTGGCTAAAGACGTTCACCTCAACACATTCACATCTAACTAAATTATTTAACAGTTACATTGCAGACGCATGCACATTCCCTGATACACTTACACATGGAATAACTTATCTGAAACCTAAAGATCAAGCAGACACAGCAAACCCAGCTAAATATCGCCCCATAACATGCTTACCAACAATATACAAAATATTAACTTCAGTCATTACACAGAAATTAATGACACATACAACACAAAACAAAATTATAAATGAAGAACAAAAAGGCTGTTTCAAAGGAGCACGAGGATGTAAAGAGCAACTGATAATAGAAGCAGGGGTGACATATCAAGCTAAAACTAAACAAAGGTCGCTACACTACACATACATTGATTACCAAAAAGCTTTTGATAGTGTACCCCACTCATGGTTACTACAAATATTGGAAATATACAAAGTAGATCCTAAATTGATACAGTTCCTAAACATAGTAATGAAAAATTGGAAAACCACACTTAATATCCAAACAAATTCAAATAATATCACATCACAGCCAATACAGATTAAGCGTGGAATATACCAAGGAGACTCATTAAGTCCTTTCTGGTTCTGCCTTGCTCTGAACCCACTATCCAACATGCTAAATAATACAAATTATGGATACAATATTACTGGAACATACCCACACAAAATCACACATTTGCTATACATGGATGATCTAAAACTACTGGCAGCAACAAATCAACAACTCAATCAATTACTAAAGATAACAGAAGTATTCAGCAATGATATAAATATGGATTTTGGAACAGACAAATGTAAGAGAAATAGCATAGTCAAGGGAAAACACACTAAACATGAAGATTACGTATTGGATAACCACAGCAACTGCATAGAAGCGATGGAAAAAACAGATGCCTATAAATATCTAGGATACAGACAAAAAATAGGAATAGGTAATACAAATATTAAAGAAGAACTAAAAGAAAAATATATACAAAGACTAATAAAAATACTGAAGACAGAATTGACAGCAAGAAACAAGACAAAAGCTATAAATACTTATGCTATACCAATATTGACCTACTCATTTGGAGTAATGAAATGGAGTAACACATACCTAGAAGCACTCAATGCACTTACACGATCACAATGCCACAAATATAGAACACATCGCATACATTCAGCAACAGAAAGATTCACATTAAGCAGAAGGGAAGGAGGAAGGGGATTTATCGATATAAAAAACCTACATTATGGGCAGGTAGACAATTTAAGAAAATTCTTTATAGAACGAGCAGAAACTAGCAAAATACACAACGCAATCACCCATATAAACACATCGGCTACACCACTGCAATTTCATAACCACTTCTACAACCCTTTAGATCACATAACATCAACAGATATGAAGAAAGTAAATTGGAAAAAGAAAACACTACATGGCAAGCACCCGTATCATCTAACACAGCCACACATCGATCAAGACGCATCCAACACATGGCTAACAAAAGGCAATATATACAGTGAGACAGAAGGATTCATGATTGCAATACAGGATCAAACAATGAACACCAGATATTACAGCAAGCATATTATTAAAGATCCCAATACCACAACAGATAAACGCAGACTTTGCAAACAACAAATAGAAACAGTAGATCACATCACAAGCGGATGTACAATACTAGCAAATACAGAATACTCCAGAAGACATGACAATGTAGCAAAAATAATACATCAACAGCTTGCCTTACAACATAAACTTATAAAACAACACGTTCCCACATACAAGTATGCACCACAAAATGTACTGGAGAATGATGAATACAAATTATACTGGAACAGAACCATTATAACAGATAAAACAACACCACATAACAAACCTGACATCATACTCACCAATAAAACGAAGAAATTAACACAACTAATCGAAATATCCATACCTAATACAACAAATATACAAAAGAAAACAGGAGAAAAAATTGAAAAATACATCCAACTGGCTGAGGAAGTCAAGGACATGTGGCATCAGGATGATGTTGACATTATACCAATTATACTATCAACTTCAGGCGTCATACCACACAATATCCACCAGTACATCAATGCAATACAGCTGCATCCAAACTTATATATACAACTACAGAAATCCGTAATTATTTATATATGTTCAATTACCCGAACGTTCCTAAATGCAATATAACATATACCATACAGTTAAAAGGAAGTCACACTTGATCAAGGTCCGTGTCACTTTCCATTTTCGACCCGACATAACGTCTGAGAAAAGAAAGAAACAATAATAATAATAAAAATAATAATAATACAGTACCTTTGGAGCACATCAGAGTTCACCCCTTTTTAAAAATTTAAATGTGGTGAGTGTTAACAATTACAGCTAGTTTATAAATAATATAAATGACCATGCCTGCGTGTGCAAATACTGGAATTGAGCAAAATGTGTATTTCGCTACAGTTTTTTGTACAGATTAGTTCACAAATTACTTGCAGTTTAACTGTTTCCATCTATATTGCTTTTAATTCATTTTGAATGTTTTATTATTTGAAAGATCAAGATGTACAAATAAGGACAGACATTAGGCAACTTTAAAAATAAAAATAAAAATTGTTATATTCAAACTCACCATCAAAAAGGTAATAACCTAGAGTAAAAGTGCACACAGTTCAAAATTCGGTACTTTTCTGACATTTGCACGTTTGGTGTATACGCGTGTGCATTCATTTGTGAAGAAAGCAGATCCATTCTTGGTTGGATCTTTTAAACAACAATTCGCAGATCCCCTTGCAGTTACAGTCGAGACCGTTGTGTCGTATTTATGAATGCCAATGGGAAAAATGTTGTCTCTCGCATGTCAGTTGAGGCGAAGAGTAATAATATGTCTGCTGCCCTTCTCGATAGATTGGGATATTCATTCCGAGTCTGCACCCAAAAATTTTCAAGAGACTTCTATTTATATTCATTTCGAAGTGAGCTATCATTTCATAGTTTTATTACCTCCTGTTGTTTTACTGTTGACAGCTGGTTTCGTGCGACGTATCGTACGGACTGTGGATCCAGTTGTACTCTGATGAAGGTATTGGAAATTAATCCTAGAATTGTTGACGAATTGTTGACGATGATGTACTACAATTCTAATAATTTTACCTACATCCTACTCATTTTGCTTCACGAAATCATTGAGCCAAGACAACATCTCGCATTTACGCTTCACCATCTGGGCTTTCAAACGAAAGCCCTTTGTCAGTTAGAAAGATGGTATTATTATTTCGGCCTTGAAGTTACACGTTAAGATCCTTCATTTTCTCAAAATCGTCGCCCATGTAGCAAAATATTAGAAACCATTTTTCATCCAGAAACATAGCCGCGAGTGTAGGACTGCTGCTAATTAGGAAAAGACACAACGTGGCGAAGAATATTACCACGAGACGACTAACGTATCTCTGTGTACAACAGAAGTGAATCACGAGTGCAACCCATCTCCTCGCAAAGAATGGAAAATAGCTTACTATTTAAAGCTAGACGTTTCCCAAAATTTACTATATTGACTGCATCGTTCAGAATTTTATTAGCTTCCGGTTGTTCTACTTTATAAGCCAATGCCTTCCTGTATATCATGCAATGTATGAATTTTGTAGGAGAAAAAACAACATGAATCCCATGAATCCCAATGCTGCCGCTCCATCGATACATATACCATCACAATGTGTTCAGGACAGACTGTTGTCAGCAAAGCAGGAATTCACAAGAAAGAAGATATCTTCTCCTGTAGTCTTCCCATCCAGAGCTTCACAGAATATAATGTCCTCATGCATTTCATTTTCATAAAATAAGCTGGTAAAGATTTCCTATGTCAGTACTGTCGTCAAGTTGCAGGGCGAATTTTGGGCTACCACGAAGACGTGGTAGCAATTGATTTTTCACGTCAGCGGCTATTGCATCAGTATAACGAACCACGGTATCATCTGAGAGTGTTACCGACTCCAGACTCTCACCCAACCTCCCTCTAAGCATGATTCACACATTTTGACAGCTGCGGGAAGAAATAATTTCGCAGCAATAATGTGCGGTGATTTGGATCTTTAGTTAAGTAGGATACCTCTAGCGATGCACTTAGGGCTTTCTTAGCAATTTATATCTTTTTTTAGGAATCTGGCATTTACTTTTAGTTATGGCTTATGACGCTTAAAAAAATTGATCGGTTTACTTACACATTTTGGATGTTTGTCTACAGGTCTCTTTAACTTCAAGCTATCGGCGGCTGAAAATTCCAAACAAAAACACATTTTGGTCGTTCCTCATTATTGAAAAGCCTTATGTCAGATAATCAACTTGATAGATACGCACTTTGGTTCTGCGTTTAGAACTTAAACGTTGCTGATAAGAACAGAGAAAGATGCAAAGGAAGGATATGCTTTGATTACATTCGAATCTTTTTCCTTTTTAGAACTGCATAATTCCGAAGGAGAAGAGACACTCGGTACACCACTACCGTAGTATCTCTGGTTACCATTGCGAATCGGCTATTTATTCATTGGAATGGTGGAACGTGTATTATATTTTAAATCCGGTTAACTACTTCCACGGAAGACGCATTAGAATTCAACTTCAAGCTAACTCACTACCCATGAGCTGAATCCGTAAGTGTGGTGGAAATCGAGTGGACAGCGCATGGTGTTAAATAAAACAGCATATTAGCGCTGGAGACGCTTCCTACCTTGGTTGAAGAGAATGAAAATCTGACACTAACGATATTTGTTCATCGTAAGTGTTTTTCTTACGTAATATTTCAGTGAAAACCGTCAACCCCTTCTATTAGTATCTGCTTCCCCCTAAAGAGCGAGCCCCTCATTTTGAAGACGGCTGCTCCATAGGACTGTTGCAACGTCAGAAGATAGTGGTGAAACGCAGAGGATCGATAATTCGTACGGTGGCTGGTGCTTGGCACTGAGTAAGTAGGCTGTTTAGGTTTCTATGTTGGTAACGTCACGTAGCATTCTGTATGAAAATCACTGGCTGTGCTGTGTGCAGTCTGTGTCTGGTTAGCATTGTTGGAATATTCGCTATTGTAGTGTTTGGCAGTTGGATGTGAACAGCGCGTAGCTTTGCGCAGTTGGAGGTGAGCCGCCAACAGTGGTGGATGTGGGGAGAGAGAGGGCAGAATTTTGAGGGCGGACAATCTGGACGTGTGTCCATCAGAAAGAGTAAATTTGTAATACTGTATATCATGAACTGATACATATATATGATGACTTTTGAATATTATTAAGGTAAATACATTGTTTGTTCTCTATCAAAATCTTTCATTTGCTAACTATACCTATCAGTAGTTCGTGCCTTCAGTAGTTAGAATCTTTTATTCAGCTGACAGTATTGACGCATGCTGTACTGCAGTAGTTTGAGTAACGAAGATTTTTGTGAGGTAAGTGATTCATGAAAGGTATAGCTTATTGTTAGTCAGGGCCATTCTTTTGTAGGGATTATTGAAAGTCAGATTGCGTTGCGCTAAAAAAATATTGTGTGTCAGTTTAGTGATGACCAGAGTAAGTAAAGAAAGAAATGTCTGAGTACGTTCAGTTTTTCTCAGCTGTTTGAAAATCAAATAACTTAGAGGTTTTCCAGCATTGTCATTCATAAAATTTTTCTAAGGGGAGGTTTCAGCTGAAAGTTGGCAAACGTAACGCGTTACCCATAAATAAGCGAAGAAATCCACTACTGCTGGATTACAGTACTGGTGATATGTCAGTGGAAGAAACAAACACCGTCCGAACAGACCTTGAAGGCCCAACGGTACCGACCGGCCGCCGTGTCGTCCTCATCCTTAGGCGTCACCGGATGCAGATACGGAGAGGCATTTGGTCAGCACCCCGCCCTCCCAGCAGTACTCAGATTCCTTGACCGGTGCCGCTTTCAATCATATACCGCCTCAATTGGCCTCAGAAGGGCTGAGTGCACCCCACTTGCCTATAGCACTCAGCAGACCCGGGCGGTGACCCATCCAAGTGCTAACCAAGTCCGACAGCGCTTAACTTCGGTGGTCTGACAGGAATCGGTGTTACCAATGCGGCAAAGTCGTCGGAAAGTCAGAGTAACCAACGATAAAATACGTAAGAGTAACCATGCGGACAGACATAAAGTGGAATGAGCCTAAAAAAGTAATCGTATGCAAATCAGATGCCATAATGCAATTCATTACAGAATCTTAACGGATATACAATTCAGCCATGACGAAGAGGCATACAAAACACTTGTTCTATCAATTCTTTCGGCCACGTGTCTGGGACCTTTAAAAGGGTGGATTGATATAAGAGAAAGAGAACATGCAACGAACGCCACGGGATCGCTTAGTAGACGCGAGAGCGTTACGAAAATAGTCAACGAAGTCCAGTGGCAAATGCTACAAGAGAGGCGCTGTGTGTCGCGGAGTTTTACTGTTGAAAATCTGGGACTGAACAGTGCGTCTGTTCGATGATCTTTCTTGAAAAATTACTTGCGCGTTTTTTCTAATCACTGGGAACGCTTCGCTCCTACAGCGTCCTGCCCTACAGAACACTGCTGCTAGGAGAGAAGCCACTACACTACTGGTCATTAAAATTGCCACACCAAGAAGAAATGCAGATGATAAACGGGTTTTCATTGGACGAATATATTGTACTAGAACTGACATATGATTACATTTTCATGCAATTTGGGTGCATAGATCCTGAGAAATCAGTATCCACAGCAACCACCTCTGGCCGTAATAACGGCCTTGATACGCCTGGGTATTGAGTAAAACAGAGCTTGGATGGCGTGTACAGGTACAGCTGCACATGCTGCTTCAACACGATACCACGGTTCATCAAGAGTAGTGACTGGCGTATTGTCACGAGCCAGTTGCTCGGCCACCGTTGACCAGACGTTTTCAATTGGTGAGAGATCTGGAGAATGTGCTGGCCAGGGCAGCAGTCGAACATTTTCTGTATCATCAAAAGCCCGTACAGGACCTGCAACATACGGTCGTGCATTGTCCTGCAGAAATGTGGGGTTTCACAGAGGTCGAATGAAGGGTACAGCCACGGGTCGTAACACACCTGAAATGTAACGTCCACTGTTCAAAGTGCCGTCAATGCGAACAAGAGGTGACCGAGACGTGTAACCAATGGCACCCCATACCATAACGCCGGGCGATACGCCAGTATGGCGATGACGAATACACGCTTCCAATGTGCGTTCACCGCGATATCGCCACACACGGATGTGACCATCATGATGCTGTAAACAGAACCTGGATTCATCCGAAAAATTACGTTTTGCAATTCGTGCACCCAGGTTCGTCGTTGAGTACACCATCCTGCAGCGTCAAGGGTATCCGCAGTCGTGGTCTCCGAGCTGATAGTCCACGCTATTGCAAACGTCGTCGAATTGTTGGTGCAGATGGTTGTTGCCTTGCAAACGTCCCCATCTGTTGACTCAGGGATCGAGGCGTGGCTGCGCGATCCGTTACAGTCATGCGGATAAGATGCCTGTCATTTCGACTGCTAGTGATACGCGGTCGTTGGAATCCAGCACGGGGTTCCGTATTACCCTCCTAAACCCACCGATTCGATATTCTGCTAACAGTCATTGGATATCGACAAACGCGAGTAGCATTGTCGCGATACGATAAACCGCAATCGCGATATGCTACAATCCGACATTTATCAAAGTCGGAAACGTGATGGTACGCATTTCTCCTCCTTACACTCAGTAACACAAAAAACAGTGTGCTTGTTATTCAACATTAAAAAAGCAGGGACCATTGAGCACAACAATGTTTCACCAGGCAACGCCGGTCAACTGCTGTTTGTGTATGAGATATCGGTTGGAAACTTTCCTCATGTCAGCATTTTGTAGGTGTCGCCACCGGCGATAACCTTGTGTGAATGCTCTGAACAGCTAATCATTTGCATATCACAGCATCTTCTGCCTGTCGGTTAAATTTCGCGTCTGTAGCACGTCATCTTCGTGGTGTAGCAATTTTAATGGCCAGTAGCGTACTTTCGCAAATTGAGTGTAGAATCTATTGTCATCACATCAGGTCCAGTGGCTTTTCCTTTGCAGAACCATTGTAGTTGATTTCTTATCCCACGGTCACTTACTTCCATTTCTGTAATTTTGACGTCCGCGTAACGATTAAAAGGAGGAACTTATTCACGGATTCTTTCGTTACTCCTTGGTAAAACAAGTTGAATAACAAGTAACAGTATTTTTAATCTAAAGACTTTTTGTTACTTTGAATTTAGTTTTCAGTCTGTTAGGTTACCTTCAGGAAGCAAATGACTAGCGTCTGTAAGGGATACTGGTTCTTAGACAAGCAAACATTATAGGCAAAGATACAATCACTTGCATACAGCGCTGTGCACCAGACTTGTTTTGTAACGTTGAAATTACACTTTACACAATGGCACAGTGGAAAATGTTAAACACAATAGATAACTAAACTACACAATATTACAGGTTAAATGGCTATAACTTATTTTTATTTATTTTCTTTTGTGGCTTGACTGTTTGAAGAGTTTCTTAGCCAATGTCAAGACTAAAAAAAGCGTTATAGCCATTTAACCTGTAACATTGTGTTGTTTAATTATTTACTGTGCTTAGTGTTGTCCGTTGTGTAAAGTGTAATTTCCCCGTTAAGATAACAATGCTCTGTGCAAGTGATTACATCTTTGCCTATAGTTCAAAATGGTTCAAATGGCTCTGAGCACTATGGGACTTAACATCTGTGGTCATCAGTCCCCTAGAACTTAGAACTACTTAAACCTAACTAACCTAAGGACATCACACACATCCATGCCCGAGGCAGGATTCGAACCTGCGACCGTAGCAGTCGCAAGGTTCCGGACTGCGCGCCTAGAACCGCTAGACCACCGCGGCCGGCTTTGCCTATAGTGTTTGGTTGCTTAATAACCAGTGTCTTTTTCAGACGTTAGTCAGTTGTTTCCTGAAGATGGCCTAATAAGCCGCAAACTAGTTTCAAATAAACAAAAAACTCAGTAACACAAAAAACAGTGTGCTTGTTATTCAACATTAAAAAAGGAGGGACCATTGAGCGATGTACCTCAGTGATTCGTCTTTGAAAAGAAGAACTTAGTATTTCGACCTACTCTCTGTCGTCCTCCATCTCGATCTCATTATAATCGCAGAGTGTCGGGACAGATAGCTTTGATCAGTTCACCGATTCAACATAAGAGCAAAACTTCTTAGGATTTTTTGTCAGGTCGGTAAATAGATACTTACTTCGGAATTCGTTGAACGCTTCACTCATTGCTCTCCTTGTGCTTTTGCATAGCACCGCTGCTGACTTCGATATGAGAAGTAATCAATGTTATGCACAGTTGGTATCACTCAAGAGGCTGGTGGCCTGAGCGACCGGACTTTGCACAAACGTGGTAGAAGAACATCAGATCAGTAGCACAGTTCTCTTGCGTGCTGCTCCCTCTGCTGTCTGCACACAAATAAATCTTGGCTACGGCGGTGAAACGCGCGAGTGTATGTGTTCGAGCCTCTTTTCAGGAACGGACAGTACGGAACACAACTGGTAACGTTCTGTAAATGCATTTGTGAGAAGAGACTTTTCGCCTAGACAGTCCGTGTCCTTCCCGATCATAAAGCGCAACGCGCGTTAAATAAGGATGCAAGATCTGGCGTATGACGTAACATGACGTCATCATACGAGACATGCAGCTTTGGCTGTGTGTTGCTGTGTTCGCTACATGGGCAGTTAAGTCTTTGTGTGTGTAAGACAGATAAATTGTGTGTGTGTGTGTGTGTGTGTGTGTGTGTGAGAGAGAGAGAGAGAGAGAGAGAGAGAGAGAGGGGGGAGGGAGGGAGGGAGAAATTGGGAGGGGAGATGCACTTAATTTGGTAGTGGGGGAGAGGGGGGAAGAGAGGGTACCATTCATCGCTCCAGTAGCTAGCCAGCGAAGTCATCAGCGGCGATGACACCAACTGTAAGAGAGGTTACGTCAGCGCAGAATAGGTCAGAGGTTGGCAACGCCTCCCTCTTTCTAGTGGGTCATCCCGTAGGCTGCGGAAGTTGTTGACCTTATTCAGGGCACAAAACAAAAGACACATACACTGAGATTCGACAGTAGAGATTCCATAGAAAATAATCGTGCTGAAATTATAGGAAATGTTGCATGCAGGGTACACGCAATTTGTCTAAAGGTGGTTCCACAAAAATCGACTAATATCTTAGTTATAGAAGTAATTAATTAGTTGTAGTCTTTACTGCAGTGGTATTAAGAATAATTGTCGTTGTTGTTGTAAAAACGCCAATATTTTTTCTGTATACACTGCTGCGCAGCTTAAGTACACTTAAAAAAGGCATCGTGGAGCCACCGAAAGCTGTTGTTATTAACAGACAACTATTTTCGGCCACGCAAACATCTTCAAGTCACGCATTAACTTTACATCAAGTTAATGGGAGGTTTCTTAGCGTCAGATGCGTAACGATATTTAGTGGCTGCGTCTGGCACACAAACGTACGTCATTTATTTTACACAGTTTTCGTCAGTCACCAAAGACGGTATACCAAATGTAGGGCTTGATTTGAGAAAGAAATTTCTGAAAATGCACATCTACGGTCGTCAATAAGAGACTCTGGCAAAACCGGAAAAAGAAAAGAATCGAAGCGTTTGAGACGTGGTGCTGCGCAAGGATCTTGAAAATTAGGGGTCCGCAGCTCGTGGTCGTGCGGTAGTGTTCTCGCTTCCCGCGCCCGGGTTCGCGGGTTCGATTCCCGGCGGGGTCAGGGATTTTCTCTGCCTCGTGATGACTGGGTATTGTGTGATGTCCTTAGGTTAGTTAGGTTTAAGTAGTTCTAAGTTCTAGGGGACTGATGGCCATAGATGTTAAGTCCCATAGTGCTCAGAGCCATTTGAAAATTAGGTTGACTTACAGGATATGAAACGACGAGATTCTCCGCGGAATCGGTCAGAAGAAGAACATATGGAGAACAATGAGTAGAAGAAGGAGTGGGATGACAGGACACATGTTAAATCATCAGGGAATAATTCCCGTAGTTCTAGAGGGAGCTTAACACTGGGGTGACGAAAGTCATGGGGAACCTCCTAATGTCCATGTCGGACGTTCTTTTACCCCGAGTAAGGCTGCAACTCGACGTGATATGGACTCAACAACTCGTTGGAAGTCAATTGTAGAAATACTGAGCCATGGTGGCTCTGTACCTGTCCATAATTAAGAAACTATTGCCGGTGTATCCTTTTGGACACAAAATGAGCTCTCGTTTATGTCCCTCAAATGTTCGACGGGATTCGTGTTGGGCGATCTCGGCGGCCAAATCATTCAATCAAACTGTCCAGAATGTTCTTCAAACCAATCGCGAACAATTGTGTCACAACGGCGTGGTGCATTGCCACCCATAAAAATTCCGTCACTGTTGCGGAAAATGAAGTCCATGAATGGCTGCAAATGGTCTCCAAGTAGCCGAACGTAACCATTTCCCGTCAATTGTCGGTTCATTTGGACTACGGCATAAGTGTATTCAGTATAAACTCATCCCACACCTATATGGAGCCACCACAAGCTTGCACAGTGCCTTGTTGACATCTTGGATTCATGGCTTCGTGGGGTCTGCGCCACACTTGAACCCCAACATCAGCTCTTACCAACTGAAATCGAGACTCATCCGACCAGGACGCGGATTTCCAGTCGTCTGGAGTCCAACCGAAACGGTCACGAACCTTGGAGACGCGCTGCAGGTGAAGTCGTGCTGTGAGCAAAGGCATTCGCCTCTGTCGTCTGCAGTCATAGCCCATTAACACGGCCGGCCGGTGTGGCCGAGCGGTTCTAGGCGCTTCAGTCTGTAACCGCGCGACGGCTACGGTCGCAGGTTCTAAACCTGCCTCGGGCATGGATATGTGTGATGTCCTTAGGTTTCTGCGGTTATTTCATGCAGTGTCGCTTGTCTGTTAGCACTGACAACTCTACGCAAACGCCGCTGTTCTCGGTCGGTAAGTGAAGGCCGTCGGCTACTGTGTTGTCCGTGGAGAGAGGAAACGCCTGAATTTTAGTATTGGTTCAAATGGCTCTGACCACTATGGGACTCAACTGCTGAGGTCATTAGTCCCCTAGAACTTAGAACTAGTTAAACCTAACTAACCTAAGGACATCACAAACATGCATGCCCGTGGCAGGATTCGAACCTGCGACCGTAGCGGTCTTGCGGTTCCAGACTGCAGCGCCTTTAACCGCACGGCCACTTCGGCCGGAAATTTTAGTATTCTTGGCACACTCTTGACACTGTGGATCTCGGATTGTTGAATTTCCCTAATGATTTCTGAAATGGAATGTCCCCTACGTCTAGCTCCAACTACCATTCCGCTTTCAAAGTCTGTTAATTCCTGTAGTGAGGCCATAATCACGTCGATAACTTTTCCACGTGAATCACTTGAGTACAGGTGACAGCTTCGCCAATGCAGTGCCCTATTGTACCTTATGTACACGATACTACGACCATCTGCGTATGCGCATATCGCTACCGCACGTCTTCTATCACCTCAGTGTATATCGGACTTTCCTACTAAAAATGGTTCAAATGGCTCTGAGTACTATGGGACTTAACTTCTGAGGTCATCAGTCCCCTAGAACTTAGAACTAATTAAACCTAACTAACCTAAGGACATCACACACATCCATGCCCGAGGCAGGATCCGAACCTGCGACCGTAGCGGTCGCTCGGTTCCAGACTGTAGCGCCTAGAACCGCACGGCCACTCCGGCCGGCGGACTTTCCTACTACTTCCTGTCATATGTTCAAGGTGTCACTGAACGTGTGGGTAAAATTCTCCGTCGAGCAGGTATGAAGCCGATTTTTCGAAGCAGGAGCGGAGCAAAAGGTATTCTTGGCTCAACGAAAGACGCAGTTCAATCTACAAACTGCTGGAGTTTACGAAATCGGATGCGAGTGTGGTTCAGTGTACTTAGGTAAGTTGGAGGCGACCCATCAGCGGACAGATATCTAAACACGAAAGATATATCCGACTAAGAGAACACACCAAGTCAGCGGTGGCAGAACAGCAGGATGAGTGCGGCAAACATATCGTATTTCGTTAAGAGGGCGTACTGGTGAAACAGCTTCTTACCTTCAGGAGGAAGATTGGAGAGGCGATAGAAATAGCAAAGTGACTCTCCAACGTGAACAGAGGGGACCGGCACCCACTTCCAACGTCTTGGCGGCAAGCACTAACAAGGCTACAGAATGGCAGCTCACGTTAAGCAACACGCACAGGCGCGCCTTAAGACCACAGCAGCCGCACTGTACAGAGTGCTGGCACAGCTCAGCTGGCAACAGGCAGCAAGTAAACAGCGCTACGTCTCAATTTCCGCCCGTTTCCCATTCGCCTATTTCTACTGGTAAATAAAGTAAACACCAATCAGGTACGTTTACTTCCACCGATGCAAATAAATAATGAAAACAACAGTAAGGGAGTCTAACATCCGTCCTCCTCATCCTCAGAAGCCTGTCAGAATTTGATAACAGCCTCTTCCGCCAGTATATAAGAACCAAACTTTTGTCATTCAACAACCTGAGGAAGGCCACTTGCGTGGCCGAAACATCTGAAGTTTTATACAGTGAGAATGCGGCCACTGATGTAGAGGAATTTTGTACTGTGACTGTGACCTCGGAAGCCTACACTTACAGTTTGAAAGAGCTTTTCAGAGAGGAAATTTGAGTTGTTTCAAAAAAAGTTTGGAAATGAAGTACCGTGTTACTTGACAGAGCGTAGGGGAACGATGCGGGACACCCGCACCGCCGTACTAGGAAAGGTCCTAATGGAGGTGGTTTGCCGTTGCCTTCCTCCGACCGCAAAGGGGATGAATGATGACGGTGAAGACGACAAAACACCAACCAGTCATCTCGGGGCAAGTGAAAATCCCTGAACCCGCCGGGAATCGAACCCGAGACCTAGTGTTCGGGAAGCGAGAACGCTACCGCGAGACCACGAGCGGCGGACAAAAAAAGTTTAAAAAACAAAAAAGGTTAGTCGATCCACAAATAGAACTGAGGACATGTTTTTGGCATGCTTAGAGACGCAACAGTAAAGGCGGTAAATCAAAGCATTACGACCACGCGCTTAATAATGTGCTGGTCCACCTTTGGAACGCAATACATAAGCGATTCTGCGTGACATGCACTCGACAGGTTCTTGGTATATCTATATCTACATCTACATAGATACTCTGCAAATCACATTTAAGTGCCTGGCAGAGGGTTCATAGAACTACCTTCACAATTCTCTATTATTCCAATCTCGTATAGCGCGCGAAAAGAATGAACACCTATATCTTTCCGTACGAGCTCTGATTTCCCTTATTTTATCGTGGTGATGGTTCCTCCCTGTGTAGGTAGGTGTCAACAAAGTATTTTCGCATTCGGGGGAGAGAGTTGGTGTTTGGAATTTCGTGAGAAGATTCCGTCGCAACGAATAGCGCCTTTCTTTTAATGATGTCCAGCCCAAATCTTGTATCATTTCTGTGACACTCTCTCCCATATTTCGCGATAACACAAAACGTGCTACCTTTCTTTGGTAGGCTTCCAGAGGAATGTGTCACAAGATGTCTACACACAGAAAAAGTAATTACAGCAAAAAAGGCAAATTTAAACTGGAAAAAATAAAGTCGATGAATTGAAGTCTTTCCCTATTTTGAACTAATCAAAGTTGGTTTTGGAAAACATTGTGACTTAAAGCTACATGAATCATTTAGTTAAGTTCAGCTATCAGACGATGCTGTGTTCACTGTGTTTATGAACTCACAAACGAAAGCAGACGTAACACGCGGAGTTACACATCACACAAGTGCTATATGGCATTTAATTTGAAATGGTATTAGTTTATTGATACTTCCTGCCCCCAATACTTAAAGCTCATCGGTCTGAAGGCGCACATAGTCTTCTGACTTCTGTCGAAAGGGCTACTTCCGTCAGGCATAATTCCGAGAGTGAAAGTGATCGATCAAAACTTGTTTTGTCACATCAGTGGTTGCAAAGTGGCATAAGAGGTCATATACAAATGGTATTGCTACAAATTACGTATCTCCGAAATAAAACATAGCAGCAAACAATAATGAATATAGTGTCTTAGCCTATAGCACTCAGCGTCATTTGATCGACAAAGATGACAGCGACAAGAATTACCATGCTGGCAGCTCGAATTCCAGCGACCTCTGCTGATTCAGTACTAGGGAGATGAAAAACCAAGAAACTGAGTTGCACAGTACACGGACTTCGGATACGAAATGTACTGATACGATAAAGCTGTCCCACCGTATTCGGTTACACACTACCTAGTCACATTAATATGACGAGCTCTCAGAAACCTGAATAACTACGTTTTACAGCGTGGACCGCTTCTAGACGTGCAGGAACAAAGGTAGTACGGTTCTGGGAGGTACCGACGGGGATGCGGAGCCATGCTGACTCCAGTACTCTGGCTAGTTGCGGTAGGTTTCCTCGTTGAGGATCCATGGAGCGAAGAGTCCGATCGCGGCGCCCCCACAGATTCTCGATTAGGTTAAAATCCGGGCAGCTTAGTGGCCGGTGGAGTACGGTGAACTCATTCTGGTGCTCTTCGAACCACACACGTACACTAAGAGCTGTATGACACGTTGCATTGTCCTGCTGGTAGATACCATCGTGCCGAGGAAAAACAAACTGCATGTAGAGGTAGACATGATCCCCAGGGATATATGCATACTTGTGTCGATCCATTGTGCCCTCCAGAATGACAAGACCACCCAGGGAATGCAACGAAAACATTCGCCAGAATATAATGTTCGCTCCTTCGGTCTGGACACTTTGCTTTCAGACGTTTCACGCAGTATACGCCAACAGCCATCTGTCCGAGGAGCATAAAACGTGGTTCATCAGAAAAGACCACCTGCCGCCACCCAGTGGAGATCCATTTGCCGTACTGGCGTTCAAATTCCAGCCTTTTCGCCCATGAACAGCAGTCACAATGGGTGCATGTACCAGGAGCCAGCTGTGGAGGCCCGTAGGCTGCAACGTTCACCGAACGGCCGTTGAGGAGATACTCTTGGTACCCCCTTCGTTCATCTGTGCGGTCAGTTACTCAGTAGGTGGTCCTCTATTCGCCTGTATACATCTCCACAGTCCTCGCTAACTTATATCAACTATTGCCGATGGTGCACCACAGTTATCTTGATGTCGGTTATGGATAGCACGCATTTTGCCACACACAGTATACTTTAACAACGGTGGCACGAGAACAGTTCACAAACGATCGGAAATGTTTCCAACTTTGGCCTGTAAGCCAATGATCATGTCCGTTTGGACGTCAGATCCATCATTCCGTTTCCTCATTACGACAACGACTGCATTCTTCTCGCGTCCCCTGTCACACTTCATACACCCTCCACTATTAGTGGTGCCAGCTGCCGTCTGTGAGCGGTTATTGCACCTTGACGTCTAACGTATGTGATGGCCACAGTAATGTGACTGGACTGTGTACTTCTGCAGAAACAACAATTTCAGACAGCACTTCATTCCGTTTATACAACAACTGTTATTTACTGTAAAAGGCAAATCAGTTTTATGGCAAAAATATAGTTTCCAGTTATGAATTCGTCTGTAACCTTTAGAGATTCCTATAAAAATGTATTCTTTCTTATGATATGTGCATGAAAAACTTCTATTTCAAGACACAACAGCCGGCCGCGGTGGTCTAGCGGTTCTGGCGCTGCAGTCCGGAACCGCGGGACTGCTACGGTCGCAGGTTCGAATCCTGCCTCGGGCATGGGTGTGTGTGATGTCCTTAGGTTAGTTAGGTTTAAGTAGTTCTAAGTTCTAGGGGACTTATGACCTAAGATGTTGAGTCCCATAGTGCTCAGAGCCATTTGAACCATTTTTTTTTAACCAAGACACAACAAGAACACACTCGACTTGTCTAACAATGTCTGCATGAGCGAGCACAGAGACCAATTGGCACAGAAATTGCATACGACAACCACGAATTGTGATTTATAGTATTCTGATTTTCCGATAGTTAAAAGATTATAAAATTCACTCCAATGCAAAATGCCCCAGACGAAGCTTGACAGAGAGATGGGTTTAGTGGTTTTCAAAACCAAATTTCCCTCCGTATTCCGGTGTGGCCGTGCGGTTCTAGGCGCTTCAGTCTGGAACCGCGTGACCGCTACGGTCGCAGGTTCGAATCCTGCCTCGGGCATAGCTGTGTGTGATGTCCTTAGGTTAGTTAGGTTTAAGTAGTTCTAAGCTCTAGGGGACTGATGACCACAGATGTTAAGTCCCATAGTGCTCAGAGCCATTTGAACCAAATCCCTCCGTATTACAGCAGTTTCAACAGATCTCCATATTCACTACATATACGCTATGTGATCAAAAGTATCCGGACACCTGGCTGAAAATGACTTACAACTTCGTGGCGCCCTCCATCTGTATTGTTGGAATTCAATATGGCGTTGGCCCACCCTTAGGCTTGATGACAGCTTCCACTCTCACGTTCAGCCAGGTGCTGGAAGGTTTCTTGGGGGATGCCAGCCCATTCTTCACGGAGTGCTGCACTGAGGAGAGATATCGATGTCGATCGATGAGGCCTGGCACGAAGTTGGCATTCCAAAACATCCCAAAGGTGTTCTATACGATTCAGGTCAGAACTCTGTGCAGGCCAGACCACTACAGTGATGTTATTGTCTTGTAACCACTCCGCCACAAGCGTGCATTAGGAACAGGTGCTCGATCGTGTTGAAAGATGCAATGGTCATCCCCGAATTGCTCTTCAACAGTGGGAAGTAAGAAAGTGTTCAAAACATCAATATACACTCCTGGAAATGGAAAAAAGAACACATTGACACCGGTGTCTCAGACCCACCATACTTGCTCCGGACACTGCGAGAGGGCTGTACAAGCAATGATCACACGCACGGCACAGCGGACACACCAGGAACCGCGGTGTTGGCCGTCGAATGGCGCTAGCTGCGCAGCATTTGTGCACCGCCGCCGTCAGTGTCAGCCAGTTTGCCGTGGCATACGGAGCTCCATCGCAGTCTTTAACACTGGTAGCATGCCGCGACAGCGTGGACGTGAACCGTATGTGCAGTTGACGGACTTTGAGCGAGGGCGTATAGTGGGCATGCGGGAGGCCGGGTGGACGTACCGCTGAATTGCTCAACACGTGGGGCGTGAGGTCTCCACAGTACATCGATGTTGTCACCAGTGGTCGGCGGAAGGTGCACGTGCCCGTCGACCTGGGACCGGACCGCAGCGACGCACGGATGCACGCCAAGACCGTAGGATCCTACGCAGTGCTGTAGGGGACCGCACCGCCACTTCCCAGCAAATTAGGGACACTGTTGCTCCTGGGGTATCGGTGAGGACCATTCGCAACCATCTCCATGAAGCTGGGCTACGGTCCCGCACACCGTTAGGCCGTCTTCCGCTCACGCCCCAACATCGTGCAGCCCGCCTCCAGTGGTGTCGCGACAGGCGTGAATGGAGGGACGAATGGAGACGTGTCGTCTTCAGCGATGAGAGTCGCTTCTGCCTTGGTGCCAATGATGGTCGTATGCGTGTTTGGCGCCGTGCAGGTGAGCGCCACAATCAGGACTGCATACGACCGAGGCACACAGGGCCAACACCTGGCATCATGGTGTGGGGAGCGATCTCCTACACTGGCCGTACACCACTGGTGATCGTCGAGGGGACACTGAATAGTGCACGGTACATCCAAACCGTCATCGAACCCATCGTTCTACCATTCCTAGACCGTCAAGGGAACTTGCTGTTCCAACAGGACAATGCACGTCCGCATGTATCCCGTGCCACCCAACGTGCTCTAGAAGGTGTAAGTCAACTACCCTGGCCAGCAAGATCTCCGGATCTGTCCCCCTTTGAGCATGTTTGGGACTGGATGAAGCGTCGTCTCACGCGGTCTGCACGTCCAGCACGAACGCTGGTCCAACTGAGGCGCCAGGTGGAAATGGCATGGCAAGCCGTTCCACAGGACTACATGCAGCATCTCTACGATCGTCTCCATGGGAGAATAGCAGCCTGCATTGCTGCGAAAGGTGGATATACACTGTACTAGTGCCGACATTGTGCATGCTCTGTTGCCTGTGTCTATGTGCCTGTGGTTCTGTCAGTGTGATCATGTGATGTATCTGACCCCAGGAATGTGTCAATAAAGTTTCCCCTTCCTGGGACAATGAATTCACGGTGTTCTTATTTCAATTTCCAGGAGTGTATGTCTGTGCTGTGATAGTGCCACGGAAAACAACCAGGGGTGCAAACACCCCCCCACCCCCCCCACCCCCCGATGAAAAAAACTGATACACCATAACACCACCGCCTCCGAATTTTACAGTTGGCACTACAAAAGCTGGTGGATGACGTTCACCGGGAATTCACCACACCCACACCCACACCCTGCCATCGGCTCGCCACATTGTGTGCCTTCATTCGTCACTCCACACAAAGTTTTTCCGCTGTTCACTCGTCCAATGTTTACGCTCCTTACACCAAGCGAGGTGCCGTTTGGCACTTACCGGCGTGATGTGTGGCTTATGAGCAGCCGCTCGACCATGAAATCCAAGTTTTCTCACCTCCCGCCTAACTGTCATAGTACTTGCAGTGGATCCTGATACAGTTTTGAATTCCTCTGTGATGGTCTGGATAGATGTCTGCCTACTATACATTACGACTCTCTTCAACTGTCGGCGGTCTCTGTCTGTCAACAGACAAGGCTGGCCTGTACGTTTTTGTGCTGTTCGTGCCCCTTCACGTTTACACTTCACTATCACATCGGGAACAGTGAACCCAGAGATGTTTAGGAGTGTGAAAATCTAGCGTACAGACGTATGACACAAGTGGCATCCAATCACCTGACTACGTTCGAAGTCCGTGAGTACCGCGGAGCGCTCCATTCTGCTCACTCACGATGTTCAATGACTACTGAGGTCGCTGATATGGAGTACCTTGTAGTAGGTGGCAGCACATTGACCAAATATGAAAAATGTATGTTTTGGGGGGTGTCCAGACACTTTTGATCACATAGTGTACATTCCTGTGAGAATTTGTGCTATGTGTCCAATAAACAGTGCAGCCGATTTGCTGCTAGTGTTTCGGGTGCCACAGAATGATGAAACTCATATGTTTATTGTTGGCTTACCTTCTACCTGCTACTGTTGCTCCGCATTATTACTGCATTCCAGGTTTCCTAAGATTTTGCTACTTAGTTGGCTAGTTACTTTCGTGTTCCGTGCGCCATTTGTAGTATTAATTGTAATGATGTGGAAAGCGTTCCACATTCACATTACACATTTATTGGTAAATATGGCTACAAGCTGACCATTTACAAGTAGAGATTTTTTTAAATACATGTGTGTGTTACTAACTTCTACCCACCAACTAGTAACACAGTACCAGAAAAGAAATTCTTCTATAGAGTAAAATGAGTTGTCAAGGAGAAACTTTTTCAGTTGGTTTCCAAATTTAACTTTGCGATCTGTCAGTCGTTTTATATCACTGAGTGGGTGAACAAAAATTTTCGTAGGAGCATTATAAACCTCTTTTTGTGCTAAAGACAAGCTTAGTGTGAAGTAATGAATGTCATTTTTCTTCTATTGTAGTAATTATGTTCATCATTGTTCCCTTTGAGCTGCAGAGGATTACTTACAACTTACTTCATGACGGAATAAGTATACTATAAAGCAGTAATCAAAATGAATAGCTCTGTCTCTACAAGACGATCGTGGGTGAGCAGCACATATTACTCATACATCACGTTTTAGAGCTATGAAAACTTTCTTTCCTAAAGATGAACGACACCAGAATATTATTTCGTGTGACATTACTGAATGAAAATGTGTCAATTAAATGATTTGTTTCTCCTCTATATTTGCAATGATTCAATTTGCTAATGTGACTGTTAAGCTAATAACGTGAAGGCCATCATCTCGAGTACATTTTCAGCTAGACTGTGCTGGAGAATCTAAGACATAATTCATTAGGGTGGAATCGAGTGCTATTTCTGTGAATGCGTTCGACCCCAATGATCAACTCATGATGAGAGCGGGAGAGCTGGCATATTCAAAGGGAGCTAAAGTGAGGCTATCATCCAATGCTCGGTTTGTAATGACTGTGTGTGTCCTCCTTATTCTGCTACATTCACTTAGCAGGCTGTTAACTGCTGTGTCGGTTCCTTGCTATGTGCTCTTGGGAAAGACAGAGATCCTTGCAACACAAGAACTAACGAATATGCTCGTCTCACTTCCTTTGGTATCTGTCCCAGTCTCGTATTTGCTGAATGCATATCCTCATACGACAAACGGTGAAATGTGTTGACGACCTGAGCCACTTGCAACATACTCGCTTGCTTGCCTCTTCTACCTTTGTCTGTGGCATGTCTAGATTTTGACTGTGGCAGTGTGAATGAGTTTTAATCAAATGTTTCTAATTTATACCCCTTACTATTCTGTGCCATAACAGATTTGTCTCTCTCCAAGATATCCAATAATTCTAAGTGCAAATATGACTAAACTAAGTTGTTTTACGATTTCCAAAATTTGTGTTCTCCAGTTTCAGTTCTCAGTACAGACACCTATAAATTTTGAAATTTCCACTATTGTTATTATTTCCTCATTATGTAATACGCTTATCATCGGTGTGGTACCTCTAAATGTTTAGAACTAAATATACTGTGTCTTTCTGAAACTGTGATACCGTTTGCACAAATTTTTGCTGTATGTATGTTTAGGCTGACTGTCCTCAAAAAGAGCTAATTCTACATGTTGAATATTAGACAGAAGTTCGATTGCATGTTTGAGAAACAATACTGGACCTAAGATTGAGATTTATGGAACACCAAAAGTGATTTCTCCCCGGTCAGAAGAATCTTCCATTAATTATTATTAAGTATACGTAAACTCCTTGATAAACCTCAGTTTATCTAAGAGTATTATACGAAAAGCGCCAGTTGAGTCTAAAAAATGAAAAGTGTGGGGTCATCCACATGAGTAGCTTGGAGTCCGTTAAATTACGGTTACATGATAAATCGTACCAATCTAAAGGTTGCCGATTCAACTAAATATTTAGGGATTATAACGACAAACAACTTCAATTCGATCAAAAAGAAAATATTGTCGGGAAAGCGAACCAGAGACTGTTTCTTGACACAACAGATCTACTAAGAGACAGGGTCCACTACGCGTGTACGCCTTTGTTACATTATTGCTGGTCGGTAAGGGGTCCTTACCAGATGGTATTGACGAGGACGTCGGAAAAGTTCAGAGAAGGGCAGTTCGTTTTGTATTATCGTGAAATAGCGGGGAAAGTGTTACGGATATGATGCGCGAGTTTGAGTTGCAATCTTTAAAACAAGAGCGTTTTCCGTTGCCGCGAGATCTTTTCAAGATATTTCAATCACTAAGTTTTTCCTCTGAATGTAGAAATATTTTGTTGACCCCCACGTACATACGGAGAACCGATCATCCCAGTAAAATAAGAGAAATCAGAGGTTGCCCGGAAGGATTGAAGTGTACGTTTTTCCCGCGTTCTATTCGGGAGTAGAATGGTAAAAAAATAACCAGAAGATGGTTCGGTGAACCCTCTGCCGGGCACTTAAGTGTGAGTACGGAGTAATCATGTAGATGAGGAGAATATTGTGATTCACATAGTCAAATGAATTAGAAAGGTCACATAAAATACCAACTGTTGCTATTTTGTTATTTAATGCTTGCAAAATTTAGTGAGTGAAAATGTAAATGTTTTCTGTAGAGCAACTCCTCTGAAATCCAAACTGCGATTTACCGTGGATATTAATGTTGCTCACGTGGGATGCTAACCTAGAACACAGCACCTTCTCAAAAATTTTGGAGAGCGATGGCGTTACCGAAGCGGATCGGTAGTTATTGACATCTCTATCACTTTTCCTATAGAGGAGTTTAACGATTTTAGAAAAGACAACAGTAATTTCATGGGAACAGGTCTTTAGTACTCTGCCGGAAACACCATCAAATTCAGACGAGCTAATATTTTTGAAAGAATATATACGGAGAAGTGGGTCAGACATCCATATGACCGAATTTTGTGTGAGTTGCTTTTCCAGCACACTGGTTTGATTTTTCTCTTTATCTGTTTCTCCCACATTTTCTGTTACATTTAAGAAGTGATTATTAAAAATACCTGCGAACTCCGACTGATCATTTGCAGCGATTACATTTAAATCAACAGTGACGTTCTCCTGTTTTGTAACCTGTTGTCTTGTCACATGGTTCAAATGGCTCTGAGCACTATGGGACTTAACATCAGAGGTCATCAGTCCCCTAGAACTTAGAACTACTTAAATCAAACTAACCTAAGGGCATCACACACATCCATGCCCGAGGCAGGATTCGAACGTGTGACTGTTGTCTTGTCTCTTGTTTCACTATATTCCGTATAGACTGAAGTCTGATCTCGGAACTGCTGACTGGGGACAGATATATTGATGTTGGTCGCCGGTCGCCTCATCTCTGACAGATACTAAGCAACAGCGCGGGACGCTGAAGGGTCCTCTTTGCTGCTGAGAACTGTGTCACGTTGGGATTTGTTGGCTACTCTTAACTGGATATGCGGAAAAAAAATCACCGCACAATTAAAGAAACTATTCACCGATAATAGTAGGGGCATAAGAATGCTGAGACGACCGAAGCAATGCTCAGTTGCATAACATGACACTGGCATTTTTTCAAAAAAAATTGGAAAAATAAAGAAAAATTAAAATTGGAAGGCAAGGTGGAAAATTCAATTACTAGAGAGAAGTCTTTCGCAAACTTAGAAAAATTGCCTTGAAATCCTTTATGGAGAAAAGCTACGCAAATCATTTACCTCCTTTGCCTGGGTCAAAGATCAGTGTGCATTAAGACACGAAATCAGATAACTGAATATGTAAAATAAAAGGGACTAGATGTAACAACTGTTTCAGCCGAGGTTTGACGAAGCGTTCGTGATGAGTGGCGTATACAATGATACGCCAAAAAAATCAAGTCACAATTTAAATTCAGTCCTTGAAGATCCTGCAGAGGTTAAGAGATTAATCAGGAAGCAGCCCTGTATTTCGAAACAATTGAGAACATGTAAAAAATTTTTGATCACAGAAAGCTACAGTACTAGAATCCAAGAAATTGTTCCGTGAGCGCTTCCAGAGTAAGGCTGAAGATACCAAATTTATCGCGCTGGGCAAGCAGATAAGACAACATTTATACAGTTAGAGGTTAACTGACGTTCTTAATGGTCTGATAAACATAATTCGTAAAGGTAAGAATGTAACGAACGACGTGTAGCAATAGACCTTAAAAAGAGAATCTTGCCATTTTCCGGGTCAATATACACTGAAGTGACATAAGTTATGGGATAGCGATATGCACATACACAGATTGCGGTAATGTTGCGTAAGCAAAGATGTCAGTGCATTGGCGGTGCCGGTATTTGTAAGCGGGTGATTCATGTGAAAAGGTTTCCGACGTAATTATATCTGCACGGCGAGAATAAACAGACTTTGAACGCGGAATGGTAGGTGGAGCTAGACGTATGGAACATTCCATTTCCGAAATGGTTAGGCAATTCAATATTCCAAGGTCCACAGTGTCAAGAGTGTGCTGAGAATACCAAAATTTCAGGCATTACCTCTCACTTCGCACAACCGAGAGCAGCGGCGTTTGCATAGAGTAGTCAGTGTTAACAGACAAGTACAGGGTTATTACAAGTGATTGAAGCGATTTCACAGCTCTACAATAACTTTATTATTTGAGATATTTTCACAATGTTTTGCACACACACACACAAAAACTCAAAAAGTTTTTTTAGGCATTCACAAATGTTCGATATGTGCCCCTTTAGTGATTCGGCAGACATCAAGCCGATAATCAAGTTCCTCCCACACTCGGCGCAGCATGTCCCCATCAATGAGTTCGAAAGCATCGTTGATGCGAGCTCGCAGTTCTGGCACGTTTCTTGGTAGAGGAGGTTTAAACACTGAATCTTTCACATAACCCCACAGAAAGAAATCGCATGGGGTTAAGTCGGGAGAGCGTGGAGGCCATGACATGAATTTCTGATCATGATCTCCACCACAACCGATCCACCGGTTTTCCAATCTCCTGTTTAAGAAATGCCAAACATCATCATGGAAGTGCGGTGGAGCACCATCCTGTTGAAAGATGAAGCCGGCGCTGTCGGTCTCCAGTTGTGGCATGAGCCAATTTTCCAGCATGTCCAGATACACGTGTCGTGTAACGCTTTTTTCGCAGAAGAAAAAGGGCCGTAAACATTAAACCGCGAGATTGCACAAAACACGTTAACTTTTGGTGAATTGCGAATTTGCTGCACGAATGCGTGAGGATTCTCTACCGTCCAGATTCGCACATTGTGTCTGTTCACTTCACCATTAAGAAAAAATGTTGCTTCATCACTGAAAACAAGTTTCGCACTGAACGCATCCTCTTCCATGAGCTGTTGCAACCGCGCCAAAAATTCAAAGCGTTTGATTTTGTCATCGGGTGTCAGGGCTTGTAGCAATTGTAAACGGTAAGGCTTCTGCTTTAGCCTTTTCCGTAAGATTTTCCAAACCGTCGGCTGTGGTACGTTTAGCTCCCTGCTCGCTTTATTCGTCGACTTCCGCGGGCTACGCGTGAAACTTGCCCGCACGCGTTCAACCGTTTCTTCGCTCACTGCAGGCCGACCCGTTGATTTCCCCTTACAGAGGCATCCAGAAGCTTTAAACTGCGCGTACCATCGCCGAATGGAGTTAGCAGTTGGTGGATCTTTGTTGAACTTCGTCCTGAAGTGTCGTTGCACTGTTATGACTGACTGATGTGAGTGCATTTCAAGCACGACATACGCTTTCTCGGCTCCTGTCGCCATTTTGTCTCACTGCGCTCCCGAGCGCTCTGGCGGCAGAAACCTGAAGTGCGGCTTCAGCAAAACAAAACTTTATGAGTTTTTCTACGTATCTATAGTGTGTCGTGACCATATGTCAATGAATGGAGCTACAGTGAATTTATGAAAACGCTTCAATCATTTGTAATAGCCCTGTAATATTGCGTGAAATAACCGCAGGAATCAGTGTGAAAGGTACGACGAATGTATCAGTTACGACAGTGAGGCGAAATGTGGCGTTAATGGGCTCTGGCAGCAGACGGCCGACAAGAGAGCCTTTGCTAACAAGACGACGTCGGCTGCTGCGCCCTTCCTGGTCTCGTGACCATATCGGTTGGATCCTAGACGACTGGAAAACTGTCGCCTTGTCAGATGAGTCACGATTGCAGTTAGTAAGACCTGATGGTAGGGGTTAGAGTCTGGCGCAGACTTCACGAAGCCAGGAACCCAAGTTGTCAACAAGGCACTGTAGAAGCTGGCGGTGGCTCCGTAAAGGTGTGGACTGAGTTTACATGGAATGGACTGGGTCCTCTGGTCCAACTGAACCGGTCATTGGCTGTAAATGGCTTTGTTAGGCTACTTGAAGACTTCATGTTCCCCAACAACGATGAATTTTTACGGATGACAATGCGCCGTGTCTTTGTGGCACAATTGTTCGCGATTGGTTTGAAGAACATTCTGGACAATTCGAGTAACTGATTTGGCCACCCAGATCGCCCGAAGTTAATCCTGTCGAACATTTATGGGACGTAATCGAGAGGTCAGTTCGTGCAAAAATGCTGCATCGGCAACACTTTCGCAATCTTGGACGGCTATTGGGGCAGCCTGGTTCAGTATTTCTGTAGGGAATTTCCAATGACTTGTTGAGTCCACGCCACGTCGAGTTGCTGCCCCACGACGGGCAGAAGGAGGTCCGACACGATGTTAGGAGGTATTCTATGATTTTTGTCACCTCACTGTAAATCACAAGACGGAATTAACACACCATCTACGGCCTCGCAGTTCACAGTATGTATTTTGCCACTACACTTGGCTTCTTCAGAATTCCAACGTCAGAAACAGGGATGTAGTATGTCCCATTGGCGAGGAGGTCATTAGAGATGGAGCGCAAAGTAGAATAACGAAATCGGCCATACCTTTTCACAGGATCCATGCCGGCATTTGCTTCAAGCCATTTGAGGGAAGGAGGGGAAGGGAGGGGGAGGTGAAATCACCGAAAACCTCAGTCTGGATGGACGGTTGCTATTAGAAATACGTAGTATCAAAGGATCATGCGACAAACTACTTGACGAAATTTTCACCATCTGTGATAGCAGTAGAGAAGCACTTACAGACGCTTTGTGAGGACAAAGGGTGACAGAGCCCTAACTAGGCCTGAAGTAACACATTTTATAGAAAGATCGACAACGTTACTCGCAACTAGATATCTGATTTTATAGAAATAACTATGTTACAGAAGCATATGTAGCGGCATAACCTCTCTTCGTATCTGTAGACTGTGACGAAGATCTTAAAAATGGATCACTAAAGTTTTTCAGCGACTTTTTCTCATGATACCGTATTTCTCTTTCGTTCCCAGCGCAGCTACTGTTGATAATAACTGTAAGTAGGCTGTTTAGGTTTTTATGTTGGTAACGCCACGTAGCGCCCTGTATGAAAATCACTGACTGTGCTGTGTGCAGTCTGTAGCTGGTTGGCGTTGTTAGAATATTCACTATTGTAGTGTTGGGCCGTTGGATGTGAAGAGCGCGTAGCGTTGCGCAGTTGGAGGTGAGCCGCCAGCATTGGTGGATGTGGGGAGAGAGATGGCAGAGTTTTGAGAGCGGACGATCTGGACATGTGTCCGTCAGAAAAAGGAAATTTGTAAGACTGGATGTCATGAACTGATATACATATTATGACTTTTGAACACTATTAAGGTAAATACATTGTTTGTTCTCTATCAAAATCTTTTATTTGCTAACTATACCTATCAGTAGTTAGTGCCTTCAGTAGTTATAATGAATCTTTTATTTAGCTGGCAGTATTGGCACTCGCCGTATTGCAGTAGTTTGAGTAACGAAGATTTTTGTGAGGTAGGTGATTCATGTAAGGTATAGGTTATTGTTAGTCAGGGCAATAAGTAAAGAGAGAAATGTCTGAGTACGTTCAGTTTTGCTCAGCTGTTTGAAAATCAAATAACGTAGAAGTTTACCAGCACAGTCATTCATAATTTTGCCGCGCGGGATTAGCCGAGCTGTCTAAAGCGCTGCAGTCGTGGACTGTGCGGCTGATCGCGGGCGGAGGTTCGAGTCCTCCCACGGGCATGGGTGTGTGTGTGTGTCCTTAGGATAATTTAGGTTAAGTAGTGTGTAAGCTTAGAGACTGATGACCTTAGCAGTTAAGTCCCATAAGATTTCACACACATTTGTTGAACATTCATAATTTTTCTAAGGGGACGTTTCATAACCTTATTTAAACCCATCCTGAAATACCTAACAGAACTCACGGCTATTGGAACCGCTGGGCAATCTTTTGCCAAGTTAAAAATGTTATTTGAAAATACTGCCGCTCTACAGTCAATCCTGGAATGATTTGGAAATATTATCAGTGAGAGAAAGATGAGCAGTACAAATGGTCAGAGGCTTGTTTGACTAGCGAGAGAGTGTAGCTTTGCCGCCCTAGGCGATAATTGAAGAATGAGGACCCCTCTTTCTTTACTATCGTCGGTCCCCTCAATATCCCTCCCTCGCCCCCCCTCCCCTCCACCACCACCAACTTCCAACGGCACAATAAAGCAAGTCTCCTATTATACTTTTAATCATTAGGCTAAGGTTACCAGACGTCATCATTTTCTGGTGACAGTCCTCAATTTTCATATTCTGCCCTCAGTTCCTTTAAAACAACAAACATCCTCAATTTCTTATTTTTTCTCTCAGTTCTTGAAATTTTCCGAAGTAGCCTAACTGAAATATGAAGAATCTGGTAAACATTTTAAACTAGAACTCAACTGAATTCACCAGTGCAACCTAATTTGGAAGTTTGTAAAATTATATCCCGTCGATAAACGGGTCATGACACTCTCTTCCTTGTTATTATTTGCATATACGTCAAATTGTATGAAAACGACAGCTAATTTGCTTGAGAAAAGACAGTGTACTTCTTTTCTCTGGCTGAGACAGTCTGACACGCAGAGGCATGTATGGGTATGATGAAATACACTTACCTTTCACTCCTTTTAGATATGTTGCAAAATAAATACGAAACCTAGCTTGTGAATACGCCATCAGCTGTCCACAGGAAATAATAGTAGAACTAAGTACATTAACAGAGCCACTGAATACAACTGACGCTTGACAAATGATCTGCAGACATAAAAACAAAAAGAGGGACTGAGGGAGGTGCGGTATCACGTCGCAGCACGTTCGCAAGCCAGCGATCGTGCGCAGCATCAGCGCTCGACAGAGATGAATCAAGATCATGTTCCTTTCCGTTTGGTACTCAGTAGCGGCTGCTTCAGTTTTGAGCTGGCGGAGGCATTGTGTTTACTTTCATCAAAGTAAGTAAAGACTTATTAAGTAACTACTCTATATGCTTTTAGAAACTATTCGGTGCTTTAATTTTTCCTGTTTTTTATTTTTTCCCTCATTTGTTCAATTCTTTCGTTGTTTGATTTGAAATTAATTTTTTCCGCCCTTTGCCGCCCCTAAAAGTATGCAGTCCAAGGCAACCGCCTAGTCACGCATAACGGTAGAAACAGCCTTGGTCAGACGCAATTCGAAGCATGACGCCATAGATTCCTTAAGAACGTGTTTGGCAAACCTCGAAGATTCGTCTTTTAGCTTACAATATACATATGTTCTTCAGCTTCCTGCGTGTGTATCCCGTCGAGATCGTGTAGATAAACTTTATGGAAATAGCAGCTCACACAGAGACGCAGAAGCACTCATTCTTCCCACGCTCCATTAGCGTACAGAAGAGGAACACACTTTAACATATGCTTTAGTGAAAATTATTCTCCGTTAAGTATTTTACAGTGATTCGCAGAGTACAAATGTATAAAATGGGAGTAAATAGTGTATTGATTTTTCTAAAGTAATACGATTTTACATATACACGAACAATGGAAAAATAGTTTAAGAAAGCCAAGAATTTACGTTACTTAGCAAGTACATTTCATTATCGTTTTACGTTTCTCTTACTCATGGATATTCGAATTCATGACATTTTTTAAAATTATATTTTCATTCTTGGTTCGTCTTACACTACAGTGTTAGATAATGTTTCACTTTTTGTCGTATTATTTAGTTTTTCATGAATTAATTTCTTTGTTTTTATTCAGGACGTAATAAGATTATCTTACTAATTAAATAAAGATTTGTATAAGAAACAATTTGGTACTGTGTTTAATTAAAATGTTCGCTGGCTAGTGAGTGGTATTTGTTATGTGCTGTTTCGTGTTTGGGTAAACTGGGGAAAATATTAATGTCAAATTTCGCTTGGCCGCAGTATTTAAAATAAAACTTTTTCCTCATTTTTTCGAACTTGCTTTGGGAGGCGTGCTCCGAGTAGATCTCACCGTTAGGCAGTATGCAGATTCTACATTATGCCAACTCGGAATTCTGAAGAGTATCCCCCTGATAGGACTCCCATACCCAATATGTGACTTTTAACCATTTGCCCCTGTTGAAGAATCACGCCAGGTGATGACGCACACTACTGCACATATAATCAGAATCAATTTTATAAAAACACAAAAATAATCCCCCAAAAGAATGACTGTGTTGTGGGAATTGGTGAGTAATTTTAACTGAAAGTCATAAATAGTGAGTAGAATGAAACAAAATTTTATTACTACTCTGTTTTTACATTAACATCTTGCAATGCATGATGAGGTGATGTCTCCTGATTAATTATGGCACAATTTGCATAATAACAACGACAACTAACTTAAAAGTACAACTTTTATCACTGTTCAAAACGGAATGCTACCTCTCGTACCACTGACAGAGCGCACAAGTTTCTAGTTGATTTACGTATCAGCATGAAGGTTATTGACATAAAGAAGAAAACTACACTTGAAACGTCCCCTTTGAAAAATTTATACATGACTGTGTTTAAACTGACACACAATGTTTTTAGCGCAACGCAATCTGACTTTCAATAATCCCTACAAAAGAATGGCCCTGATTAACATTAACCTATACCTTTCACAAATCACTTACCTCACAAAAATCTTCGTTACTCGAACTACTGCAATATAGCGAGCGTCACTACTGCCAGCTAAATAAAAGGTTCAAACTACTGAAGGCACTAACTACTGATAGGCATAGTTAGCAAATGAAAGATTTTGATAGAGAACAAATGATGTATTTACCTTAATAGTCATAATATACGAGGGGCGTTCAGAAAGTAAGCTCCGATCGGTCGCGAAATGGAAACGACTATGAAAATCCGATAAAGCTTTGCACAGATGTGTTGGGTAGTGTCTCTAGTATAACCCCAGTTAGCATCACGTCGCTCTTCTCATTTCTGAGTTCGCAGTGAGTGCGTAAAGATGTCTAGAAAATAGTGTCTGCCGCCAAGTACGAGGGCCTGGTGAGAAATTTCGCCTGAAGCTATGCAGCTAACAGTACATAACTGTCGTACTGTTTCTTCTTCAAGACAATTCTCAACCGCATTCTGCAGGGGCAATGAAGATGCTCCTGCATCGTTTTCAAATGGAAATGTGAGATTACCCACAATACAGTCCGCAGTTGTCTCCCCCTGAGTTTCATCTCTGGTCACATGAACCGCTGTCTTTGAAGACAACATTTTGACACAGACAACGAGGTGTAGGCCAGCGTGGAGAATTGGCGGAAAGCACTGGCGGCTGCCTTCTATGATGAGGCTATTGAAAAGTTGGTACAACGCTATGACAAAAGTCTAAGTCAGAACGGCGACTACGTAGAGAAGTAGCTGAAAGGTGTAGCTAATTGTTACAAGTAAAACATTTCTGATGTTCACTTTGGTTTCAATTTGGCAATCAATCGGAGCTTACTTTCTGAACAGGCCTCGTATATAGCAGTTCATGACATCCAGTCTTACAAATTTCAAAACTCCGCCATTTCTCTCCCCACATTCACCACTGCTGGCGGTTCACCTCCAACTGCGCAACGCTACGTGCTGTTCACATCCAGCTGCCCAACACTACAATGGCAGACAACAATGCAAACTAGCCACAGACTGCACACAGCACAGCCAGTGATTTTCATACAGAGCGCTACGTAACGTTGCCTATAAGAAAACATAAACAGCCTACCTACACACTTCGAGCACACATTGCATTGCATATATGGCCCACAACTAGCCCTTCTCTAGCTATCTCGGCAAAAGCGATTTGAATATGGCTGGAGCTGCGGATTTTACCCTGTGAAGTCCTCTGCAACATCGAAACCGAAACCACAGCAGGTCCCCTCCCCCCGTGGTGCCGAGATGAGAATCGTAAAATCGTAAATCAGCATCTTCTTGCAACTGTGACTGCCCCAAGCGACCTCATATGCAAAAGCTAACGTCCAGGCAGCCAGGCGCAAATATAAAATTCGCTATCACTCCATCGCACGGACCAAAGCAAAAGCGCCTGCTTCTCTTCGAAGCCAAAATGCGAGTATCTAATTTCTGTAGCTATCAAATGAACTTCCAATAGTAACAATTTTCTTATGAACTACGAAATCACCGTCACTCCCGCTCGTTGTCTGGACGCCCAGCAGCTGTACAATCAGCGTTGCTTTTGGGAGGCGCCCTTTGTCTGAGGTCACTGACCCGAACACCACACCGGCGCCGTTTTCAGAATTCGCTGAAGGTTCCTCTGCCGCCTGGCAAGGGCACCGCTATTGTCTGGTACTGGTACCCGGTCTAGGGTAAGATCGAAGGGACGCTTCCGCACAAGATTCCGACTTGAGCGGCCCTCTCCGTGAGTGTTATAAAATCTCCCCCCGACTGCTCAGCATCTAGCCTACTTGCATTGGTTTCTGGCACAGAACTGTATCACGGAAAAGTTCTTCATAACAAGTGATTTTTACTGCAATGCAACTTGTGCTCATTGTGCGCGTAACCAACCTTTGATAGTTATAATTGTGGCTTCAGTACCCTTAACATAATCTCCGCACTTTGCTGGTTGGCATGGAAACCTTCATTTCCGCAATAAAAATGCAAATTGGCGGATAATGTGGGCCTTGCACTTGCAGCGTGGCCCGGAAAGGACAACACCACCTTGCAATTTCACTTTTGTACTCGAGTGGGCGACATCTATTAGTGGATATAAATATGGGGAGGGTCCACCCTTCGCCTTTATGACTACTTGAACACTCGGGACACTTTCAGTGAGATGTCTTAACTTCTGAAGAGAAATGTCAGCCCATTTTTTCTTCAAGAGCCAAGAACAGAGAAAGTAATGATGTTGGGGACTCAAGTCTGGAGCGAAACCGACGTTCTAACTGACCCCAAAAGTGCTCCATTGGGGACTCCGGGAAGCCAGCAGGCTTCCCATATGCTATTCTCCACAAAACCTAACCACGCAGATGCTCCTTTATGAGAAGGTGCATTGCCATTGCGATACAAACAACCATCGTCTCTAAACTGTTCACAGTAGATAAAGCTGTAAACTGTGTTTCAGATCCTTCTCATTTAGTGTTTTCTTAAGAGCAATGAGAGGACCACATCCCAGCCACAAAAAACACTCCCAGACGGTAATAGCACTTCCTCCATATTTCGCCGTTGGTACTGCACGTTATGGCAAGTAACATTCTGCAGGCATTCGCCATACCTAAAACCTTTTATCCAAATGTCAGAGGCTATAGCGTGAGTCCGCACTCAAAAAATCACTCGTTCCCTGTCGTCCACTGTGCAGAGGCGTCGTTCTTTACACCACCTCAGGCATCGCTCAGCGTTGACTACAGAAATGTGTGGATGAGGAGCTGCTCGAACATTGCACCCCATTCTTTTTTAACTCCCTAGGGACAGACATTACGTTAGCTAGACTATTGGTAGGATTTTGTGATTTATGAATCATTCTTTCCGCCGGTTTCATTCGGTTTTTCAGAACCACCTTCGACAATGCTCGCGGTCTCTGTCAGTCAACACTTGAGGTCTACCTACTCTTGGTTTACCTGAGGTTCTCCCTTCGCGTTTCCACTTCACAGTGACTTCACAAACAGTGGCCTTGGGCAGCTTTAGAGAGGCTGGAATGTCGCTGATTGATCTGTTACTCAGATGACATCGAGCGACTGGTTGACGTTCAAAAAGACGTTGAGTTCTGCTGGCCGATCCGTTCTGTTGTTAGTGTTTCTTTACTGACAACACAATACTCCCCACCTCGTGATATGATGGTGGGTCCGCCTCCTAGTTCTCAATTCCACATTACGTAGGGGTGTTCAGATACTTTCGAGCAACTAGCGCGTTTACCTGCCCCAACATGGCTGTATTTGCGCTCCTAACAACTACATGTATATCTTTATACACTGAAGAGCCATATAAACTGGTACACCTGCCTAATATCGTGTAGGGAACTCGCGGGCACGCCGAAGTGCCGCAACACGACGTGGCATGGACTCGACTAATGTCTTCAGTAGTGCTGGAGGTAACTGACATCATGAATCCTGCACGGCTGTCCATAAATCGGTAAGAGTACGAGAGGTTGGAGATCTCTTCTGAACAGCATCTTGCAAAGCATCCCACATCAATAATGTTCATCTCTGAGGTGTTTGGTGGCCAGCGGGAGTGTTTAAACACAGAATAGTGTTCCTGGAGCCGCTCTGTAGCAATTCTGGACGTGTGGGATGTCGCATTTTCCTGTTGAAATTCCTCAAGTCCGTCGGAATGTACAATTGACATGAATGGATGCAGGTGATCAGACAGGATGCTTACATACGTGTCGCCTGTCAGAGTCATGTCTAGACGTATCATGTGTCACGTATCACTCCAACTGCACACGCTCCACAGCATTACAGAGCCTCCGTCAGCCTTAACAGTCCCCTGATGCCATGCAGGGTCCATAGATTCAGGAGGTACACGTCCTTCCGCTCAATACAATTTGAAACGAGACTCGTCCGGTCAGGCAACATGTCTCCAGTCATCAACAGTCCATTGTCGGTGTTGACGGATCGAGGTGAGGCGTAAAGCTTTGTGTCGTGCAGTCATCAACGGTACTCGAGTGGGCCTTCGGCTCCGAAAACCCATATCGATGATGTTCCGTTGATTGGTTCACACGCTGACAGTTGTTGATGGCCCAGCATTGAAATCTGCAGCAGTTTGAGGAAGGGTTGCACGTCTATCACGCTGAAAGATTCTCTTCAGTCGTCGTTGTTCCCGTTCTTGCAGCATCTTTTTCCGACCGCAGCGATGTCGGCGATTTTATGTTTTACGGATTCCTGATACTCAGGGTACACTCGTGAAATGGTCGTGCGGGAAAATCCGCACTTCACCATCGCTAACTCGCGGATGTTGTGTTCCATCGTTCGTGTGCCGACTATAATGCCATGTTCAGACTCACTTAAATATTGATAAACTGACAGTGTAAAAGCAGTGACTGATCTAACAACTGCTCCAGACATTTGTTGTCTTATACAGGCGTTGCCGACCGCAGCGCCGTATTTTGCCTGTTTACATATCTCTGTATTTGAATACGAATGCCTATACCAGTTTCTTTGGCCCTTCGGTGTACATAAAAGGAAATGTCCTGACTGACTGACTGACTAAATGACTGACTCATCAGCGCCCAGCAAAAACCGCTGAGGACAGAAACTTGAAATTTGTTGGTCTTATACTGCAGACATCGTTTAAGAATGGATGTTTCAAAATTAGGGTATGAATAGTGTTTTGAAAATGTGTCGCTATTAAAGTAATTTTGAAGCTAGAATTACAACAATCAGTACTTGGTTTCAGTGTCAGAAATAAAGAAAAATACATTTTCGCTATTTTTGGAAATTTAAGCTCGTAGAGGGTCAAAAACTGGTTTACAGTATTTTTAAAAGTAAATTATTATTAAAAAACAACTGAAGCATTTTTAAAGTTAAATATATGAAAATTGGTATTTGATCCACTTGAGGGGGTGAAATAGGGTCTGACCGATTCACCGACTCGTCTTGACCCAGCCCAAAACGCTAAGGATAGAAACTTGATATTTGGAGAAGGTGTTGATCTTATAATACTGTATGAAACAAGGAATGAAAGGCTATTTAGAAATATGTTGCTATTAAAGCAATTTTGAATGTAGAACCATGAAAATTGATATTTGATTTCTCAATCAGATAAAAAAATACGGTTTCGGTGTTCTTGGAAATTCAACCACTATAGGGGTTTATTTTTAAAATAAATCATTATGAAAGAACTACTAATGCATTTTTAAAGCTATATCTGTGAAAACTAGTATTTGACCTGTCAGTCAGAAACAAAAACACACGTGTTCCAGTGTTTCTGGAAATTCAAGTCCTAAGGGAGTGAAACAGGGGATGAAAATATTTAAGAAAATATTTCGATCTATTGAAAGATTATTAAAGCTAAATGTATGGAAATTGGTATTTCACATCTTGGTTCGAAATAAATAAATGTGTTTGAGGTTGAAATTTCGATATAAATATCAGCACAAGAACTCAGAAGCACATTCGGAAAAGACCGTACTTCTACGACCTCATTTATCAAGAGTAGTTTATAAGGCCTTGCAATTTGTGAACAACATAAAAATTCCATTAAAGAAAAACAAAAAATCTGTTTTGACCATACAATCTACGCGAGCGAAGCAGCAGCCGCTGAGCTGGTCTAGATATACTTTCGTACCCCGCAAACCACTATGAACTGAGTGGCAACAAGATAGCACAAGACGGCATGACGTCCGTATTGTTCTGAAGTAGCTCAATACAGAATATTTTCAACTGTTGCATTTTCTGCAGATATCTCACCCACTGACAACACATGGTCACTGGTTGCCGAAAGACTGAGACACCAGCACCGATCAGTCACCACTACTGGTGAACGCTGGCGTAGAGAGGAAGCAGCACTTTTCGAATGGTGGACCATGGAATGCTCAGCTGTCGTGACACAGCTCGTGCACTGCTTGAGGATCGAAAATTCGGTCCAGCATTCTGAAACGTGGCAACAGTAACTACTTTAACAATTTGAGCCGCAGTTGTCTGTTGGCCTCTCCCAGGAGCAAAAGCCAATTCGCCAGTTAATACGAATTTGAGGAAGTCCATCGCTCTCGTGGCCATGGGACAGCCATGGGACAGCGGCTGATGATAACAATAAAGAAAACGAACTACCACATGTGTTGGCACCACGTTGCGGACTATGCATTCCTGGAGTATGCAATCCACAACTAATATTACAGCGGTTGTACGATACATGGGGTAAGGAATGAAAGTACTTTTTTTGTTTTAGTGGAGCTGAAGATGGCGTGAGTGTTGGACCGAAACTAATAGTTTGAAATAAATCAGTTTGATGATACGTCTCTTGAACGGAGTCTACCGGGGCACACTGTATGTGGCACCCGAACACGATAATAATATTAATGTAAACTAAAATGAAACCAGTATACTATAAACGATGTATATCTCTGATACGCTTTATAAAGCGGATCGCTGACTGTGCACGACCGCAGAGCCAAAGATAATGCTTTTGGTCTGAGACAGTAGTGTTGGGGTCGGTAACTGCCTGTCAGAGAAAGACAATGGAGCAGGCAGTTTTTGGTGGTATGCTCTGTGAAGCCACCAAGACTTAGATTCATATGGGGTTTACGAGAACATGAAAGCAGAAGTCTTCATGCAAGCAAGGTACAGATGTTAAATAATTATGATTTTTATTCTGCTAGTTAGTATAGATGAGTTAGCTGATAATTTTTAATTGTTGAGTAACCCCAGAGTGTACGTGAACTGATTTCATAAAAGGGCTAGTTAGATATTTCACTTTTGTAATGTTTCTAAGATTTGTTAACAGAGCTATGTGTAATTTGATGATTTGCATCTATGCTGGTTTAGTGAGATTAGTTGATAATCGCTGCAAAAAATTGCGTTGTTTGTGGATCAATTAGCAAATACTATATATTATTCTAACCAATGTAACTTCAATTGTCAAATGTTTTTGAAAATACAAACTTTATTTGTAATATAATTTTACTAAAAAAAATCGGTGCTAGTAATTCAACACAATCAGTACCGCCTCCCTGTACAGGTCATAAGTTTTTCAGAGAACTTGGATTTTTCTTAAAGTTTTCACTTATCAGCCAAAACAATTTCATGTACATTCCAAAGTATTGCGGTCAGCACTGCACACCTCTGAGCCTGTAGCTAGTTAATATATATATATATATATATATATATCGCGTTCCACCGTTGCTGCTTAAGAGGTAAGACAATTTAATTTCTTGTTATGTGCACAGGGACCAAGGTTATCAATTTCCAACAGGGGCGGAGGATTCAGTGCCTAAGAGACTGAATGCATTTTGCAATGACTGTATTTCTTTATTGTTATTGGGAGTTGCATTGCCCAAACAGTTCGATAATTAGAGTTATGTATCCAGTCCTCAGTCAAGCATTCATTCAATAAATTACTTAAAGAAGTTTTTTAAAGAACGTTACACTATGGTGGTTCGTATTCTTAGTTAATTCGAACTTCCTAATCATGTTCCTCAACCCCGGTGCGGAAATAGGACCTCTCCGTAATCCTCTAATTTGTCAGACTGACTGGGACACTCGTTGTACTTTAAGGCGCGTTTACACCATATTCCCAAACACTGGGAACACGCTCAAACTGCGCGATATTGCCCCTACTCGATGTATGGGGCACCTACTATCTGGTCACGGACCATATCCCAAACATCTGCATCAAATGGGATGTAATACCACACCAATCTCTGAATGTAGAGAAGAAGTGATTTCAGGCGTTCCTCAAGGTAGTGTTATAGGCCCTTTGCTGTTCCTTATCTACACTCCTGGAAATTGAAATAAGAACACCGTGAATTCATTGTCCCAGGAAGGGGAAACTTTATTGACACATTCCTGGGGTCAGATACATCACATGATCACACTGACAGAACCACAGGCACATAGACACAGGCAACGGAGCATGCACAATGTCGGCACTAGTACAGTGTATATCCACCTTTCGCAGCAATGCAGGCTGCTATTCTCCCATGGAGACGATCGTAGAGATGCTGGATGTAGTCCTGTGGAACGGCTTGCCATGCCATTTCCACCTGGCGCCTCAGTTGGACCAGCGTTCGTGCTGGACGTGCAGACCGCGTGAGACGACGCTTCATCCAGTCCCAAACATGCTCAATGGGGGACAGATCCGGAGATCTTGCTGGCCAGGGTAGTTGACTTACACCTTCTAGAGCACGTTGGGTGGCACGGGATACATGCGGACGTGCATTGTCCTGTTGGAACAGCAAGTTCCCTTGCCGGTCTAGGAATGGTAGAACGATGGGTTCGATGACGGTTTGGATGTACCGTGCATTATTCAGTGTCCCCTCGACGATCACCAGTGGTGTACGGCCAGTGTAGGAGATCGCTCCCCACACCATGATGCCGGGTGTTGGCCCTGTGTGCCTCGGTCGTATGCAGTCCTGATTGTGGCGCTCACCTGCACGGCGCCAAACACGCATACAACCATCATTGGCACCAAGGCAGAAGCGACTCTCATCGCTGAAGACGACACGTCTCCATTCGTCCCTCCATTCACGCCTGTCGCGACACCACTGGAGGCGGGCTGCACGATGTTGGGGCGTGAGCGGAAGACGGCCCAACGGTGTGCGGGACCGTAGCCCAGCTTCATGGAGACGGTTGCGAATGGTCCTTGCCGATACCCCAGGAGCAACAGTGTCCCTAATTTGCTGGGAAGTGGCGGTGCGGTCCCCTACGGCACTGCGTAGGATCCTACGGTCTTGGCGTGCATCCGTGCGTCGCTGCGGTCCGGTCCCAGGTCGACGGGCACGTGCACCTTCCGCCGACCACTGGCGACAAGATCGATGTACTGTGGAGACCTCACGCCCCACGTGTTGAGCAATTCAGCGGTACGTCCACCCGGCCTCCCGCATGCCCACTATACGCCCTCGCTCAAAGTCCGTCAACTGCACATACGGTTCACGTCCACGCTGTCGCGGCATGCTACCAGTGTTAAAGACTGCGATGGAGCTCCGTATGCCACGGCAAACTGGCTGACACTGACGGCGGCGGTGCACGAATGCTGCGCAGCTAGCGCCATTCGACGGCCAACACCGCGGTTCCTGGTGTGTCCGCTGTGCCGTGCGTGTGATCATTGCTTGTACAGCCCTCTCGCAGTGTCCGGAGCAAGTATGGTGGGTCTGACACACCGGTGTCAATGTGTTCTTTTTTCCATTTCCAGGAGTGTATATAAATGATTTGGGAGACAATCTGATCAGCCGTCCTCGGTTGTTTGCAGATGACGCTGTCGTTCATCGGCTAATAAAGTCATCAGAAGATCAAAACAAGCTGTAAAACGATTTAGAATAAATATCTGAATGGTGCGAAAAGTGGCAGTTGATCCTAAATAACGAAAAGTGTGAGGTCTTCCACATGACTGCTTAAAGGTACTCGTTAAACTTCGGTTATGCGATAAATCAGTCTAATCTAAAAGCCGTAAATTCAACTGAATACCTAGGTATTACAATTACAAACAACTTAAATTGGAGAGAACACACAGAAAATTTTGTGGGGAAGGCTAACCAAAGGCTGCGTTTTATTGGCAGGACACTTAGAAAATGTAACAGATCTACTAAGGAGACTGCCTACACTACGCTTGTCCGTCCTCTTTTAGAATACTGCTGCGCGGTGTGGGATCCTTACCAGGTAGGAGTGACGGAGTACGTCGAAAAAGTTCAAAGAAAGTCAGCACGTTTTGTATTATCGCGAAATATGGGAGAGAGTGTCACAGAAATGATACAGGATTTGGGCTGGAAGTCATTAAAAGAAAGGCGTTTTTCGTTGCGACGGAATCTTCTTACGAAATTCCAATCACTAACTTTCTCATTCGAATGCGAAAATATTTTGTTGACACAGACCTACATAGGGCGGAAGGATCACCACGATAAAATAAGGGAAATCAGAACTCGTACGGAAAGATATAGGTGTTCGTTCTTTCCGCGCGCTATACGAGATTGGAATAATAGAGAATTGTGAAGGTGGTTCGATGAACCCTCTTCCAGGTACTTAAATGTGATTTGCAGAGTATCCATGTGGATGTAGAAGGTTCGGCTGACCCTGTAGTTCTCAGATGCGCCGTTTTTCAGGCAGAGACTGCAGACTTTTAGACTGCGATCTGCAAACAACTGTAAGTGACCAAATCTTGTGAACTACAGTCAAATTTGATAACACACCGGACATCTAAAATGCAACTGCCTCTCTCTATAAGATCAAGTGGATCTTTTAACATCAGAATAATGTCAACAGCTAACAAGAAGCGTTTCCTCAATTATAGATAGTGATAGGCACGTATAAATATAACTAAGAGAAATTCCTAGAAAAACTGAATAAAAAGAAAAGAAAGACTGCTATGGCCACCACACAGGTACGCGTTGACTCGAGGACTGCCGAGGCACGCACAACCAGTGTGGATAATGTAGAATAGTGTAGCAACAATAGGTTTATAAGTAGGTATGGTTGTAGTTAGTCGGTAAACCTCGAATTCTTCCGAGGCTGCCAGCACCGTGTCTAGTAATGTAACATGGAAGTTATTTACTTGCAACTTCGTCTAATTTGATTCTTATTTTTCAAATGTTCTGCTTTATTTCTACATTAATATTACCAGTGGTTGCTGTTCTACATCTATCTACATCTACGTGATTACTCTGCTATTCACAATAAAGTGCCTGGCAGAGGATTCAATGAACCACCTTCAAGCTGTCTCTCTACCGTTCCACTCTCGAACGGCACGGGGGGAAAACGGGCACTTAAATTTTTCTGTGCGAGCCCTGATTTCTCTTATTTTATCCTGACGATAATTTCTCGCTACGTCGGTGGGTGCCAATAGAATGTTTTGCAATGGGAGGAGAAAACTGAAATTTCATGAGAAGATCCCGTCGCAGCGAGAAACGCCTTTGTTTTAATGATTGCCACTCCAATTCACGTATCATCACTATCTCCCCTATTTCGCGATAATACAAAACGAGCTGCCCTTCTTTGTGCTTTTTCGATGTCATCCGTCAGTCCCACCTGATGCGGATCCCACACCGCACAGCAATACTCCAGAATAGGGCGGACAAGCGTGGTGTAAGAAGTCTTTTTAGTAGACCTGTTGCACGTTCTAAGTGTTCCGCCAATGAATCGCAGTCTTTTGTTTGTTCTACCCACAATATTATATATGTGATCGTTCCAATTTAGGTTATTTGCAATTGTAATCCGTAAGTATTTTGTTGAATTTAGTTGTTAACACGATTTACTACTACATGTAAAATATAAAACATTGTATATCACCATGATTAACGAATGTATACAACCTGCGTAGAGTTTACAGATAACAGGTCTAAAATTCGTAGTAATAAATTTAATTTAATTTAAAATACTGTAATTCGTCAATCTCGCGAAGAGCAGCAGCACAAATTGCCGGTTCATCTTCTCCAGAACCGTGTTGACCGTTTGCATTGTAATCCACACTGATGTTTGTGTTTCACCCCTATGTCGCCGTACCAATACTGTGCCTTACAGCAAGTCATGACACTAACAATACTAAGAATGAAAGTCTTCCAGAGCATTATCTGAACATGATTCCTATAATACTGGGTAACGTACTGTCAATAGCTTTGCCTCTACAATGACTCAACTAGCGAAAGTTTAATTGTAGCTACCCTGTCGCTCAACCTTTTAGAAACTTAGTTTCCACTCATGTCCACCAGCAACGCATTTTCGAATACGCACGTTTCCTATAACGTTCTTTGTATTTTGATTGTTTGCGATGTCATACGAGCTGACAAGTACGCTACTGGCCATTAAAATTGCTACTCTGCGAATATGACTGGGCGCGCGTCCGCGCCGAGCTCTCCGGGCTGGTGGCCAGCGAGCGAGCCTCGGGCCTCTCCCTGGGCTGCCTGGCGCTGCTGTCTGCGCTGCTCTACCTCATCGACGCCTTCTTCGGCTACCGCATGGGGCTCTCCGCCTCCTCCGTCTGACAACAGGATAAAGGTGAGGCGTCCCGTCTCTAACTACGTCTCTTTTCCATTACTGGACGTAGAAATACACTACTGGCCATTAAAATTGCTGCACCACGAAGATGACGTGCTACAGACGCGAAATTTAACCGACAGGAAGAAGATGCTGTGACATGCAAATGATTAGCATTTCAGAGCATCCACACAAGGTTGGCGCCTGTGGCGACTACTACAACGTGCTGACATGAGGAAAGTTTCCAACCGATTTCTCATACACAAACAGCAGTTGATCGACATTGCGTGGTGAAACGTTGTTGCGATGCCTCGTGTAAAGAGGACAAATGCATACCATCACGTTTCCGACTTTGATAAAGGTCGGATTGTAGCCTATCGCGATTGCGGTTTATCGTATCGCGACATTGCTGCTCGCGTTGGTCGAGATCAAATGACTCTTAGCAGAATATGGAATCGGTGGGTTCAGAAGGGTAATACGGAACGCCGTGCTGGATCCCAACGGCCTCGTATCACTAGCAGTCGAGATGACAGGCATCTTATCCGCATGGCTGTAACGGATC